>NC_092728.1:88300450-89500450 GCF_047496885.1 Scyliorhinus torazame | reverse complement strand
ATGCCCACCTCCAACTGGGACAAGCTGGGCAGCACCTCGGCCATTCCCATCTGAGAGCAAGGTACGTCCTGCAGAACCTCATCGTTAGCCTGGTACTGGGTCACATCCCCCAGCGCGTCAGACATTCTGTCGCGACCCTCAGCCATGGCAGTCACTGAGTGCGCGACGCTTTGGATAACTTAACTAATAGTGCCAACATCATGCACCAGGCTCTTCACTGCGGTGCCACTCGGCTTCTGTGCCACTCATTGCTGACAACATCTCCTGTGCCCGTAGCCTCTGGGACTCCTCCAATCGGCTATGGATCTGCTGGAGTGTCGCTGACATCTCACTCTGAATTTCCCGGTCGCTCCCTATCATCTCCATCAGCTCCCTAGGCTCAACATCAGGCTGGACCCAGCTGGGTTCTGAGATCCAGCAGACCTCTGACTGCTGTCTCGCCTGGAAGTTCCTGCCTCCATCTGACGGTGGGTGGCATGGTAGCACAGTGGTTAGCACTGTTGCTTAACAGCACCAGGGACCCTGGTTCGATTTCCAGCTTCGGTCACTGTCTATTCGGAGTCTGCACGTTCTCCTGTCTGCATGGGTTTCCTCCGGGTGCTCCGGTTTCCTCCCACAAGTGCTGAAAGACGTGCTTGTCAGGTGAATTGGACATTCTGAATTCTCACTCAGTGGACCCGAACAGGCGCTTGAGTGGGTGTGTGTGTGTGGGGGGGGGGGGGGGGGGTGACAGCTGTGACACCTCGATCGTGTCTTCCTCGGAGCTCTCCTCTGAAGTATTCTCCTGTGAGGCAGGAGATGGGCGGGCGCCGTCGGCTGGAGGACCTGCGGGAGAATGATCACGTGGTCAGTGGGAGGGATGGTTCAGTCTGTATGGCAATGACAATTCATGTGTGACAGGCTCCTCACCTCTGTGGCTTCCACCAACCTCCAGATTGGTGATCACCCTGTCCTCGGCCACTCCAGTCACCCCCAGGGTCTACTCTCTGAAGGAAGTGAGGATTCTTAAGTCCGGCACCCCGCCGCCCTCTCCTGGTGGTTGTGCGAGAGCTTATCCTGCAGAGACAGAGAGGGTATCGTTAGCCCCACGCATGGTTCACAGTGGTGGGGGGAGGGGCATCGAGAGTTGAGGGGGATGCTTGCATGGGGCGGAAAGGTCTTGGGGGGAGGGGAGGGGGTGGATGCGGGTGGAGGTGTTGGTGTCTATCCACTTGTGCTGCCCTATGTAGGTCATTGACCTTTTTACAGCACTGGAGGCCAGTCCTTCTGTTCACACTCCCGGACTGAAAGCCGCCGCCGCCTCGTCCCAGGTGGCTGCCGCGTGGCTCACCCTCTGGGACCCTCAGGGAAACAGGACATCTATCCTGACCTCCACCGCTGTCCAGGAGCCTCCACAGTTGATTGATTGATTAATATTTATTGTTACATGTACCGAAGTACAGTAAAAGGTATTGTTCTGCGGCCAAGGGAACGTACACAGTACGTACATAGTAGACAAAAAGAATAATCGACAGTACATTGACAGTGGTGCATCAACAAATAGTGATTGGTTACAGTGCGGAACAAGGCCAAATAAGAGCAGCATAGGTCATTGTGAATACCGTCTTTACAGGGAACAGATCAGTCCAAGGAAGAGTCGTTGAGGAGTCTAGTAACTGTGGGGAAGAAGCTGTTCCGATGTCTGGATGTGCGGGTCTTCAGACTTCTGTATCTTCTGCCTGATGGAAAGGTCTGGAAGAGTGCAAAGCCTGGGTGTGAGGGGTATCTGACAATGCTGTCTGCCTCTGAGGCAGCGGGAGGTGTATACAGAATCAATGGGAGGATGGCAAGCTTGTGTGATCCATTGGGCTGAGTTCACCACACTGGTTAGTGGAGCAACTGCTGTTTAAGTGCTGCTCGAACTTGTTAGCGGGGGGCTGGCATGTGCGGTGCTGGCGAGCCTTCATTTGCGGAGAGAAGTCCGTGAGGCCTCGTTAAGTGGACCAATTAACATTGAATAGCGTTACCGGCCTCGCTGGGCCGAGCGGCCGGAAGCTCGCGGCAGCTCCCGCTCGCTGCCACACTTGGAAATCTTTCCGGAGAATCGTGCCCTACATTTTCGCTTTGACATTCTTGTCTTGTTTTGCAGATGTAAATTGATTCAGTCAGAGATCCATGTGACTTTAACCAGTTGGTCAATATTTGGCTGATGGATTTTTAGTTCTGTGAAATAAACAAGGTTGTTTGAAGAGGAATGTTAAATCTACAGCATACCTCCTCCCACATGGGTTCTTCTCTTTTCTATCCTACACGCAGCCTCAGCCATCTCCATGTGGGGAGTTCCTGCTGGTATTTAAGCTTTTAAAAGTTGTAATGCAATGGTGTAGCTGGCTTCCCCCAAATGCACCCCAATATTGCAGCTATCATTGGCCAACAGGAGGTTGTTGCAGTCTGCTATGGGTAGATGTCGTGCATATCACTGAAACCTTAACCTTGTACATCTGTATTGTATTTATTTACAATGGACATCTTAATGAGGAGCAAGAGTTTGTCTTTAATTGCAAGGTGGTCAGGGTATGTGACATCCTTGTCTAAAGCTGTTATTCAAACTATTCACATGCTGTATACTTTAATGAATAATGGCAGTGGGTCTACAGGCTGTAATTTCCTTGATGGTTGTAACACTTGCCACCAAGTCAGGAACATTGCTTCAAAAGCCATTTTGAGTGACTGCGTTTGGAGTAAAGAAATTGGTTTGACTGCTGGTAAATGTTTGGTTGCTTTTTCTCTTTCCCCTATGAAAAGCTAGGATCGCAGCTGGAGTTGTATGTCAGCAAGAACAAGACTCCATTGTTATGTAATGTTGCATTTATCGTCCAACTACGGGCTTAATGGAGTATACATTGCAAGTTACTGTGTGTACCCACTAATTTTAAAAGCCTAGGAATAAATGGAAGTTTAATGATAGCTTGTGGTTAGCCCTTGTCACTATTTTTCCTTGAGCATACAATGTTTAAGACTTGATCATACCTGATTCCCAATTATTATGACATATAATACATCTGCATATTAATTTTCCCATAACCAATACGTGTGCTTAACCGTCATTCTTTTAGATTCCATGTTTTAGGATTTTTAATTTATGCTGATAAAGACCTCCTCCTCCCCCCCCCCCCCCCCATCTGTTGCCAAAGTTAGAGCTTCCTTAAGTGAAAGCACAATACTATAAACAAGCCCTCTCAGTTTCATCACATCCATCTTCTATGGAGTAGTCCCAGCTTCTACTCCCCTGACTTCCAAGTTCCCCATGGGATCATCTCCATGATTGCTAAAAATTACTGGCATTTGAATGTGGTATAATGAGAAACCTAGTGGTAGATCTGCAGAAAAATACTTTTCACTGTACCTCGGTACACGTGACAATAAACAAATCCAATCCAATTCAAGTTGGTGCAACTGAGTGACATAGAAGTGGAAATATCTAGCTTCACAGGGACAGGTTTTTAGGTGGAATGGAGGAACTGTCTTGTGCATCCAGCTGTACTGTACCCCAGTGTTCTTCAAACTTTTTTTCCGGGGATCTATTTTTACCAACCGGCCAACCTTCGGGACCCAACCCGGCCGACCTTCGGGACCCAACCCGGCCGACCTTCGGGATCCACGCCAGCTGACCTTCGTGACCCACGCCAGCCGACCTGAGCGACCCACCATTTTCTCTTACCTTGTTTGCTGCTGATAAAAATGGAGGAAATGGTTTTTGGTCCCTTCGTCCCTCGTACACACTCCTCCAATGGAACCTGTTGGATGAAAGTGAAGCCTTCCGGTGTCGGAAAGCATGGAGTCTCCATCTGTCCAAAGTTCTGCATTTCTTCTGTAAAATTTTATTAAATAAAACCTCCCCAAACTTGTGGGGGAAAAAATTGAATAAAATAAATGAAAAAAATAAAAATTAAATGAATAAAATAAATGAATAAAATAAATAAACCTCCCCCGAACTTGTAAAAAAAAAATTAATAAAATAAATGAAAAAAATTAAAATTAAATGAATAACAAACGATTACAGATGAACAGTACACAGATGAGCATGGAAATACTATTGTGAAAAAGGTAATGCAAGAATGAGTATGACTAATCATGATTTGCATTCCTTTTATTCTCATATAGATGGAGACAGGAACATTACACACATAAACTACTTACTTCATTGCACCTTTTAAAATTACTCCAGGTAATCAAGGAACAATGAAGTGAAATGATAAATTGTGCAAGCACAAGTGAGCGATTAAGCTGCTACTGTTTAAAAAAATAGCGGCCGCACTGCGCATGCGCGCCCGATCATCGGCGCGCATGCGCATAGTTTTGCCGATGATCGTGCACGCATGCGCAATGCGACCAAATTTCTTTTACATATTCGTGGCCATTTTAATGGCCGCTTGCAGCCAGCATTATTAAAAGGCGGCTGCTGCGCAGGAACTTGCGCGATCGGGTGCGCCGTGAAGGACGGCTCCACGACCCTCACGACACCCGCCCGCAACCCACCTGCAGGTCGCGCCCCCGAGTTTGATGAACACTGCTGTACCCGACCTGGCGAAGCTTGATACTCCCACTGGGTGTAGATATAAGTTTTCCATTCTCCAGGGCTGCCAGAGGCAGTGGTAGAGGCAGGTACAATTTTGTTCTTTAAAAAACAGTTAGATAGTTACATGGGCAGGGTGGGTTTGGAGGGATCTGGGACAAATGCGGACAAGTGAGATAGAAACTGGGCAGCATGGGCAAGCTGGGCCGAAGGGCCTGTTTCCATGCTGTAAACATCCACGACGCTATGACAACATATCTCACATTGAGTACTAAATTCAGTTTTTAGAAGCCTGGCTGTATATTTGTACTGCTTTGGCCACCATGAGAAATTGGTGTACTTATTTTTCTGAACGAGTGAAGTGTAATTAAACACCAATAGTAATAGCGGAATTCGCACCAAAGGAAAATAACAACAGTAATATCATGTGTGACTTATCACTTGACAGTTGGTAAAGCACGTTGAATCCAATTAAGGCTACGTGAGAATGCACGATCATTCTCCCATAGGATAAACAGAATATCTGTGCGGTAATGACAAGTTTCGGGGTGGCTTCATTCATATGAATGACCGTCATAACTCACTTTGTGCCTGTGGCATTCATGAATTATTGCTCTTTCTTACTCATTAAACGACACCAGTAACTCACTGTCATCAGTGAAATACTGTATCCTATATTTAAACACCTAATAAAGGGCCATTTTTCACAGATACTCAGCTTCATCAATTTTTTTTAAAAGATGCCACAATGTGAAGGTTAAAAAACAAGTAGGAATATTATCCAGTGATGTACCAATAAAACCAAATACTGCCAAAAGTTTTTTTAAAAACTTTACCCCATCACAAGACTCTGTGAGGTTGTCTCGTTGGATTAATTAATTTGGTTGGTTTAATGACCGTTAAATTCTGTATGTTTGCTCAACAATGCATATATGATAGGGGGGGAATAAAATGTAAAACAAGTACTCGCGCACTTTATAGAAAATCCATTCAGAAAGAATCTACCCTACATTTCCTCACAATAGATCCAGCGTTTCCTAAATTATTCCAAATATTTTCACCTGAGGAAGGAGCAGTGCTCCGAAAGCTAGTGATTTGAAACAAACCTGTTGAACTTTAACCTGGTGTTGTAAGACTTACTGTGCTCACCCCAGTCCAACGCCTGCATCTCCACATCACAGGCTTTCTGGAGAGACGCTTTATTTCTTATCAAACTGGGCCTTTAGCTCACAGTTCCCATTCAGGCCTATATCTTTCTGTATAAACACTTTGGGCGTGATTTTCAGGGAAAATTTCCACCTGTTGTAGCGAGCGGGAATTGCTGCGTGTTTCCCGGCGCTCGGCCCAGCGAAACCAATTCAACGTTATTTGGTCCACTTAACGAGGCCTCACGGGCTTCTCGCTGCAAATAACGCCTCACCAGCCGATTTGCTGGGACCCGCTGGCCAGCACCCCCCCCCCCCTCCCCCCACCCCCCTCCCGCTAACAAGGTCGCGCAGGACTTAAACTGCACTTGCTCAGCCAGTGCGCAATGATGGCGCCGAGGAGTCCGGCCCAAGAGTCTGGGACACCGACCTGGCGAGGTTCCTGGACGCAGTGGAGGCCAGGAGGGATGTCCTGTTCCTCCCCAGGGGAAACAGAGCCAGTACTTCCTGGAATGGCGGAAGCCGTTAGTTCCAGCAGTGTGACCAAGAGGGCTGGCCAGATGTGCAGGAAGAAGGTCAACGACCTACACCGGGCAGCAGGAGTGAGTAGACACCAATGCCATCCCCCAACTCTCCAAGTGACACCCCAGCCCTCCCTTCCCCCCCCAACTCAGCCTTCACAACCCCTCTCCCACCACTGAACCACGCGTGTGGCTAACGATGCTCCCTCTGTGTCTCCTCAGGAGAAGCTCTCCCACAATGGTGAGAATCCTCACCTCCTTTGAGGAGTGGGCCCTGGAGGTCACCTGAGTGGGCCCTGGAGGTGTGGCCGAGGACAGATCGGTCACCCACACAGAGGCTGGCGGACGCCGCAGAGGTGAGGAACCACCGGGCTCTACCCGGAGGACCTGTCACACTTGAGTAGTGATGGCCTTAATAACTGACCATCCCTCCCACGGCCCACATGTCCATTCTCCTGTAGCTCCTCCAGCCGATGGCGCCAGCCCATCCCAGGTCGCCACCTCTCCTGACTCCGAGGGAACACCTCGGAGGAGAGTTCCGAGGATGCCACCGTGGTCGTGGCACAGCTGTCATCCCCGCCCTCCACCAGCGCAGAGACACACATCTTGGTGGCACATGTTAGAGGTCAGGCTCCTGGGCACAATCTGGTGAGCAACACAGTGCTGCAGATGTACATCAGATGGAGACAGGAACCCCCAGGCGAGACAGCAGTTGGATGGCTGCTGGATCCCAGGACCCAGCTGGGTCCCAGCCTGATGCTGAGCCTCTGTTACAGGGTTACCTGGAGCTGATGGAGATGATAGAGAGCGGCCGGGACATTCAGATGGCGATGTCAGCGTCACTCCAGCAGATCCATAGCAACTTGGAGGAGTCCCAGAGGCTACGGGTGCAGGAGATGGTGCCGGCAATGAGTGGCACCGAGGCCAACACTGCAAGGGTGGTGACCGCAGTGGAGAGCCTGGTGCACGACATCGGCACAATGAGTCGTGTCCAGGACGTCGCGCAGCCTTGGCAGAATGACCGCCTTGCTGGGTGGTGTCACCCAGTACCAGGCTAACCTTGATGAGGATCTGTGGAACATGTCCCGCTCTCAGGTGGGCATGGCTGAGGCACTGCAGGGCATGTCCCAGTCACTGAGAAGCATCACTGAGGGCATGACACCATGGTGCGAACCATGGGGAACCGCCAGGGCTGACAGGGCCAGATGATGCAGGGACAGCGGGGCTCGAACCAGCTGCCCCTCTGGCCAAGGTGAAACCCAGGGCACGATGGCCACCGATGGGGCGAGGGGACGCTGAGTGCCAATTGGACCCGTCCCATGGACCCACCTCTCTGATGAGGCCACTTCCCATAGGCAGCACACGGGACAGGGCGGCATGGCTGTGTGCCGCCGATAATTGAGCCGGAGCCCTCCACCCCCAGAGGTTGCCTGCCAGGGGCATCGAGGGCCACGGGACGAGGTAAACAGCTGGCTGCCTCAACCTCAGATGGGCATCCTGGGGAATCACCAAAACATAGTGGTAGAGCTGGGCGGGCCAAGCACGTTCGGGATCACTGAAGGCACCAGGGTAGTGGGGGGGTAGGTAGGGGGTGGTTGCAGGGGGGGTAGGGGGGGGGCAGCATTATTGAGAATGGGGTATTGTACAGCACATTAAACAACTTTTTGAAAAACCATTATGATGCCTCTGTCACTTTCCTTCGCAATGTGGGCTGACCTCCCTTAACCCTTTGCCCAACTCTCCAAGCAATGCTGCCCCGCTTTCCCAGCCTCCGGCCGTGCATATGTCCCCCGAGTTGTGTCCCACCCCCTGGGTGTTTCGGATGCTGACTGTTGCATGTGTGATATTGCCTCCCACAGTGTTCAGGCACAGTGTCCAGGCATCAAGTGCGATTGGAATGTTTAGCAATGACTCCCATGCGCTACATAGCACGCCACCCATGGGAATCCGCTTGGCATGCGACAAGTGCTCACTGACCCACGATTGCCAATTCTCTATTAGCGATAGCCTTCAGCCGTGCGGCCATTGTCATCAGCAGTCGGTGGGGGCTATGGGTGATTGGTGGAGCAGACGGGCAGGGACAAAGGTTGCCCCCGGAATGGGATTGGGATCCAGGGGTTGGCATGATGGTGCCGTGAGCGATTGTCCCCCCCCAGCACGCGCCCCCTTCCACGCCATTCTCCTATAGCGCCCACCCCTACGGAGGGTCCCCCACCACCCGCCGAGCACTGGGGTGGCAAGCCCAGCACACCCGGGCTCTTTGCCTGTGAACAAAGATAGCTACTCACCTCCTCGGCTCCCACAGAAATCTTTCCGCCAGGTTCACACTTTTTAAAAGGAGTACTAATTGGCGCCAGCGTGAATGCTTGCCAGGGAGACCGCTCAATGATGGGAGGCTGTGGGATGTGGAGGCGCTCTTTGATGGAAATGGGGTTTAAGTGATGATAATTGGTTTCTCACCACGCTACAGCAAGACACCGATTTTGCATACGAGAGCGGGCCGGTTGCATCGCAAACTGTTTGGTGCCTGGCACGGATCTCGTTTTTGTCCCCTCCCACTATTCACCGGCCTTGTTACAAGCGCAAGCTTAACGAGACCGGAGAATCATGCCCTTTATTTCACATCAAACATTGCTTTCAGCTCGTGGTTTGATGTCAAGCCTCTGCAGTCTCAAAAGAACGACAACCAGACTTGCTGAAAGAGAGAGAGTCAGCCCTCACAATGGCTTTATGTAGAAGATTAGTTGGATCTTTTTGGAGAGAGTTCGTTGGATCCTTTCATCCAGGCTGCAGAATCAAATTGAATTAAAGATACAAGCTGCCTTTAAGACACATGTCCATAAATCATCCATGGATCAAAAATGTAACGGCAAAAAGGGGAAATAAGGGAAGATTATCTTTATTGTCACAAGTAGGCTTACATTAACACTGCAATGGAAAGCCCCTGGTCGCCACATTGCGGCGCCTGTTCGGGTACACAGAGGGAGAATTCAGAGTGTCCAAATTACCTAACAGCACGTCTTTTGGGACTTGGGGGAGGAAACCAGAGCACCCGGAGGAAACCCACACTGACACGGGGAGAACGTGCAGACTCCGCACAGACAGTGATCCAAGCTCGGAATCAAACCTGGGACCTGGCGCTGTGAAGCAACGGTGCTAACCCTTGTGCTACCGTGCGGCCCGTGAACAGGGAAGAAACAAGAAGGACCCTTCTATAACTACTAAGTACATTTCAACTTTGATTACTCTGTTGAAGAATTAAATTCCAGATTATTTGTCTCAAGTAGTGTATGAAGTAGTGTTCCAAATCTTCGATGTAAAATGCTGTATACTTCTTTCATATCACAGCTCATTGATCTGTTTCTGGCTCTTCTCTGCAATCCAGTTGTTACCCTAGTTGAGACCAGCTAACTCAGAGATAACAGCAGAAAATACTGGAAATATACTACTGTGCCTTCTGCATCTGAAATAAAAGTTAAATTGGTTTATGGTGTCAGATGTGGACATGAAAATGAAATGAAATGAAATGAAAATCGCTTATTGTCACAAGTAGGCTTCAAATGAAGTTACTGTGAAAAGCCCCTAGTCGCCACATTCTGGCGCCTGTTCGGGGAGGCTGGTACGGGAATTGAACCGTGCTGCTGGCCTGCCCTGGTCTGCTTTAAAAGCCAGCTATTTAGCCCAGTGTGCTAAACCAACCCCTGACATTTTGTCAGAGCTGAATGAGCAGCACGGGAGCACAGTTGTTTAACAGCTCCATGGTCCCAGGTTCAATTCCCGACTTGGGTCACTGTCTGTGCGGAGCCTGCATATCCTCCCCGTTTCTGCGTCGGTTTCCTCCGGGTGCTCCGGTTTCCTCCCACAGTCCAAAGCTGTGCAGGTTAGGTGGATTAGCCATGATAAATTGCCCTTAGTGTCCAAAAAAAGGTTAGGTGGGGTTGCTGGGTTACGAGGATGAGGGCTTGGGTGGGGTGCTCTTTCCAAGGGCCGGTGCAGACTCGATGGGCCGAAAGGCCTCCTTCTGCACTGTAAATTCTGTGAATCACACAGTCTCATTTATATGGCAGCGTTCTCCACCACTTGTCACTTTCACCAAGCCTTTTACTGCTGCCCTTAATTGAAAATCATCAGTCAAGGTAAAATATCTTTTTTTTTTAATAAACATTTTATTGAGGTATTTTGGTATTGTAACAACACAATAAACAATGTGCATGAAACTATAAACATGGTGCAAAAGCTGTCTCCCTTCCTTATATGTCCCTTTATTAACCCCATATGCTAAGCTCCCTTCTGCTGACGATTAATTTTCCGCGAAGAAGTCGAAGAACGGTTGCCACCTCCGGGCGAACCCTAACAGTGACCCTCTCAAGGCGAACTTGATTTTATCCAAACAGAGAAAGCTATCCACGTCTGATAGCCAGGTCTCCGACTTCGGGGCTTTGAGTCCCTCCAAGCTAATAGTATACGTCTCCGGGCTACCAGGGAAGCAAAGGCCAGAGCGTCTGCCTCTTCCTCCTCCTGGATTCCCGGGTCTTCCGACACCCCGAAAATGGCCACCTCTGGACTCAGTGCCACCCTTGTTTTTAACACCGTGGACATGACATCTGCAAACCCCTGCCAAAATCCCCTAAGCTTCAGACATGTCCAAAACATGTGGACATGGTTCGCTGGTCCTCCCGCACATTTTGCACACCTGTCTTCCACCCCAAAGAATCTGCTCATCCGGGCCACTATCATGTGAGCCCGGTGAATGACCTTGAATTGTATCAGGCTGAGCCTGGCACATGTTGCGGACGCGTTGATTCTACTCAATGCGTCCGCCCATAGACCATCCTCTATCTCTCCTCCCAGCTCCTCCTCCCACTTGCGCTTCAGCTCCTCGGTCTGCGTCTTCTCTGACTCCATAAGTTCCTTGTAAATGTCAGAGACGCTCCCTTCTCCTACCCACCCTCTGGAAACTACCCTGAATCCTCCTTAGCGGTAGGAGCCTAAAGGTTGACACCTGTTTACGTAGGAAGTACCGCACCTGCAGATGCCTGAATTTGTTTCCCCTCGCCAACCCAAACTTCTCCTCCAGCGCCCTCATACTTGGAAAGCTCCCCTCTATAAACATATCCCCCATCCTCTCAATCCCTGCTCTCTGCCATATCCGGAACCCCCCATCCATACTTTTCGGGGCAATCCGGTGATTATTACAGATTGGGGACCAGACCGATGCTCCCTCTGCCCCCACAGGTCTCCTCCATTGCCCCTGACTCTCAGGGCCGCCACCACCACGGGGCTGGTGGAGTACCGTGCCGGCAGGAACGGCAGAGGCACAGTTACCAGCGCCCCCAGACTGGTGCCCTTGCATGAAGCCGCCTCCATACGCTCCCATGCCGAACCCGCCCCCACCACCCACTTCCTGATCATGGATATATTCGCCGCCCAGTAATAGTTACTAAAATTTGGCAGTGCCAGCCCGCCCTCTCCCTGACTCCGCTCAAGCATTACCTTCCTTACCCGCAGGGTCTTGCCCGCCCAAACAAAGCCAGTGATCACTTTGTTGACCCGTTTAAAAAAGGACCGCGGAATAAAGATGGGGAGACACTGAAATATAAACAGGAATCTCGGGAGGACCATCATCTTCACCGTCTGCACCCTCCCAGCCAGTGACAACGGAAGCGCATCCCATCTCTGAAAATCGTCCTTCATTTGGTCTACTAGTCGGGCCAGATTTAATTTATGCAGCCCGTCCCATTCCCGCGCCACTTGAATGCCTAGGTACCTAAAGCTTCCCCCCACTAATCTAAACGGCAGCTCCCCCAATTGCCTCTCCTGTCCCCTCGCCTGGACCGCAAACATCTCACTTTTCCCCATATTTAGCTTATACCCTGAAAACGTCCAAATTCCCCGAGAATCCTCATGATTTCTTCCATTATCTCTATTGGGTCCGATACATACAGAAGCAGGTCGCCTGCATAGAGCGAGACTCTGTGCTCCACCCCCCTCTGGACCAGCCCCTTGAGGCCCTCAGAGCAATTGCCAATGGCTCTATAGCAAGCGCGAACAACAGTGGGGAGAGGGGGCATCCCTGTCTCGTCCCCCAGTGCAGTCTAAAATAGTCCGATGTTGTCCTTTTCGTCCGTACACTTGCCACAGGAGCCTGATACAGCAACCTGGCCCAGTCAATAAAACCCTGCCCAAATCCGAACCGTGCCAATACCTCCCACACATAATCCCATTTGACCCCATCAAACGCCTTTTCTACATCCATTGTGATCACTACCTCCAACTCCCTACCTTCCGGGGGCATCATGATCACATTTATCAACCTTCTTACATTGGCCACCAACTGCCTACCCTTAACAAACCCCGTCTGGTTCTCCCCAACAACATCCGGAACACAATCCTCAATCCTGGAGGACAAACTTTTGGCCAGCAATTTAGCATCCATATTCAACAGGGATATCGGCCTGTAAGACCCACACAGCTCCGGGTTCTTGTCCCGCTTCAGAATCAGCAAAATCGTGGCCTGTGACATCGTCGGGGGCAGCACCCCTCATTCCCTTGCCTCATTGAACATCACACCAACACCGGCTCCAATATCCCAGAGAACTTTTTATAGAACTCCCCTGGGTACCCGTCTGGCCCCGGGGCTTTACCCGACTGCATGGCCTTCAGACCCTCCACTATCTCTTCCAACCCGATGGGGGCCTCCAGCCCTTCTACCAGCTCCCCGTCCACCTTTGGGAAATTCAGCCCCTCCAAGAAGTGCCTCATCCCCTCCGGCCCCGTAGGGGGTTCCGACCTGTACAGCCTACTGTAGAAATCCCTAAATGCCTTATTCATACCTGCTGAATCTCCAACCAGGTTCCCATCTCCGTCATTTACTTTCCCTTTCTCCCTGGCTGCCTCCCTCTTTCTAAGCTGCTGTGCAAGCATTCTGCTGGCCTTCTCTCCATGCTCATAGATCGCCCCACTCGCCTTTCTCAGCTGCTCCACCGCCCTCCCTGTGGTTAACAAGCCAAACTCCGCCTGTAGCCTCCGCCGTTCCCTTAAAAGCCCTGCCTCTGGGGTCTCCGCATACCTCCTATCGATCTGTAGTATCTCCTTAATCAGTCGGTCCGTCTCTGCCCTGTCCACCTTCTCCCTATGGGCCCGTATCGAGATCAGCTCCCCTCTCACCACCGCCTTCAGTGCTTCCCAGACCACCTCTGCTGAAATCTCCCCCGTGTCGTTAATCTGCAGGTAGTTCTGAATAGATTTCCTCAGCCGCTCGCACACCCCTTCGTCAGCCAAAATTCCCACATCTAACTTCCATTGCGGGCGCTGGTTACTGTCTTTACTAACCACTTTGGATACTGTTGGGTGGGGGGGGGGACTTACCAGGGGTAAGGCATGGGGTACAGGTCTCTGGCACAGAGTCTGTTCCTGTTGTTCAGAAGGGAAGGGGGAGAGGAGTCGAGCATTAGTCATTGGAGACTCCATAGTTAGGGGGATAGATAGGCGATTCTGTGGGAACGAGAGAGACTCGCGGTTGGTGTGTTACCGCCCAGGTGCCAGGGTCCGTGATGTCTCGGATCGTGTTTTCGGGAACCTTAAGGGGGAGGGGGAGCAGCCCCAAGTCGTGGTCCACATAGGTACCAACGACATAGGTAGGAAAAATGATAGGGATGTTAGGCAGGAATTCAGGGAGTTAGGGTGGAAACTTAGATCGAGAACAAACAAGAGTTATCTCTGGGTTGTTACCCGTGCCAAGTGCTAGCGAGACGAGGAATAGGGAGAGAGAGGAGTTGAACACGTGGCTACAGGGATGGTGCAGGAGGGACTGTTTCAGATTTCTGGATAATTGGGGCTCATTCTGGGGTAGGTGGGACCTCTACAAACGGGATGGTCTACACCTGGACCAGAGGGGTACCAATATCCTGGGGGGGAAATGTGCTAATGCTCTTCGGGAGGGTTTAAACTAGTTCAGCAGGGGCTTGGGAACCTGAATTGTAGCTCCAGTGTAGAGGAGGTTGAGAGTAGTGAGGTCATGAGTAAGGTTTCAAAGTTGCAGGAGTTTACCGGCAGGCAGGAAGGTGGTTTAAAGTGTATCTTCTTCGATACCAGGAGCATCCGGAATAAGGTGGGTGAATTTGCGGCATGAGTTGGTACCTGGGACTTCGATGTTGTGGCCATTTCGGAGACATGGATAGAGCAGGGACAGGAATGGTTGTTGCAGGTGACGGGGTTTAGATATTTCAGTAAGCTCAGGGAAGGTGGTAAAAGAGAGGGAGGGGCGGCATTGTTAGTCTAGGACAGTATTACGGTGGCAGAAAGGACGTTTGATGAGGACTCGTCTTCTGAGGTAGTATGGGCTGAGGTTAGAAACAGGAAAGGAGAGGTCACCCTGTTAGGGGTTTTCTATAGGCCTCGGAAAAGTTCCAGGGATGTAGAGGAAAGGATTGGAAAGATGATTCTGGATAGGAGCGAAAGCAACAGGGTAGTTGTTATGGGGGACTTTAACTTTCCAAATATTGACTGGAAACGCTATAGTTCGAGTACTTTAGATGGGTCTCTTTTTGTCCAATGTGTGCAGGAGGGTTTCCTAACACAGTATGTAGATAGGCCAACGAGAGGTGAGGCCATTTTGGGTTTGGTACTGGGTAATGAACCAGGACAGGTGTTAGATTTGGAGGTAGGTGAGCACTTTGGTAATAGTGACCACAATTCCATTACTTTTACTTTAGTGATGGAAAGGGATAGTTATATACCGCAGGGCAAGAGTTATATCTGGGGGGAAAGGCAATTCATAGAATTTACAGTGCAGAAGGAGGCCATTCGGCCCATCGAGTATTTACCGGCTCTTGGAAAGAGCACCCTACCCAAGGTCAACACCTCCACCCTATCCCCATAACCCAGTAACCCCACCCAACACTAAGGGCAATTTTGGGCACTAAGGGCAGTTTATCATGGCCAATCTACCTAACCTGCACATCTTTGGACTGTGGGAGGAAACCGGAGCACCCGGTGGAAACCCACGCACACACTGGGAGGAAGTGCAGACTCCGCACAGACAGTGACCCAAGCCGGAATCGAACCTGGGACCCTGGAGCTGTGAAGCAATTGTGCTATCCACAATGCTACCATGCTGCCCGGTATTATGATGCGATGAGGCAAGACTTAGGATGCATCGGATGGAGAGGAAAACTGCAGGGGATGGGCACAATGGAAATGTGGAGCTTGTTCATGGAACAGCTACTGCGTGTCCTTGATAAGTATGTACCTGTCAGGCAGGGAGGAAATGGTTGAGCGAGGGAACCGTGGTTTACTAAAGCAGTCGAAACACTTGTCAAGAGGATGAAGGAGGCTTATGTAAAGATGAGACATGAAGGTTCAGTTAGGGCACTTGAGAGTTACAAGTTAGCTAGGAAGGACCTAAAGAGAGAGCTAAGAAGAGCCAGGAGGGGACATGAGAAGTCTTTGGCAGGTAGGATCAAGGATAACCCTAAAGCTTTCTATAGATATGTCAGGAATAAAAGAATGACTAGGGTAAGAATAGGGCCAGTCAAGGACAGTAGTGGGAAGTTGTGCGTGGAATCCGAGGAGATAGGAGAGGTGCTAAATTAATATTTTTCGTCAGTATTCACACAGGAAAAAGACAATGTTGTCGAGGAGAATACTGAGATTCAGGCTACTAGACTAGAAGGGCCCGAGGTTCATAAGGAGGAGGTGTTAGCAATTCTGGAAAGTGTGAAAATAGATAAGTCCCCTGGGTCGGATGGGATTTATCCTAGGATTCTCTGGCAAGCTAGGGAGGAGATTGCTGAGCCTTTGGCTTTGATCTTTAGGTCATCTTTGTCTACAGGAATAGTGCTAGAAGACTGGAGGATAGCAAATGTTGTCCCCTTGTTCAAGAAGGGGAGTAGAGACAACCCCGGTAACTATAGACCAGTGAGCCTTACTTCTGTTGTGGGCAAAGTCTTGGAAAGGTTTATAAGAGCTAGGATGTATAATCATCTGGAAAGGAATAATTTGATTAGAGATAGTCAACACGGTTTTATGAAGGGTAGGCCGTGCCTCACAAACCTTATTGAGTTCTTTGAGAAGGTGACCAAACAGGTGGATGAGGGTAAAGCAGTTGATGTGGTGTATATGGATTTCAGTAAAGCGTTTGATAAGGTTCCGCACGGTAGGCTACTGCAGAAAATACGGAGGCATGGGATTCAGGGTGATTTAGCAGTTTGGATCAGTAATTGGCTAGCTGGAAGAAGACAAAGGGTGGTGGTTGATGGGAAATGTTCAGACTGGAGTCCAGTTACTAGTGGTGTACCATAAGGATCTGTTTTGGGGCCACTGCTGTTTGTCATTTTTATAAATGACCTGGAGGAGATAGTAGAAGGATGGGTGAGTAAATTTGCAGATGACACTAAAGTCGGTGGAGTTGTGGACAGTGTGGAAGGATGTTACAAGTTACAGAGGGGACATAGATAAGCTGCAGCGCTGGGCTGAGAGGTGGCAAATGGAGTTTAATACAGAAAAGTGTGAGGTGATTGATTTTGGAAGCAATAACAGGAAGACAGAGTACTGGGCTAATGGTAAGATTCTTGGTAGTGTGGATGAGCAGAGAGATCTCGGTGTCCATTTACATAGATCCCTGAAAGTTGTCACCCAGGTTGAGAGGGTTGTTAAGAAGGCGTACGGTGTGTTAGCTTTTATTGGTAGAGGGATTGAGTTTCGGAGCCATGAGGTCATGTTGCAGCTGTACAAAACTCTGGTGCGGCCGCATTTAGAGTATTGCGTGTAATTCTGGTCACTGCATTATAGGAAGGATGTGGAAGCATTGGAAAGGGTGCAGAGGAGATTTACCAGAATGTTGCCTGGTATGGAGGGAAGATCTTATGAGGGAAGGCTGAGGGACTTGAGGCTGTTTCGTTAGAGAAAAGAAGGTTAAGAGGTGACTTAATTGAGGCATACAAGATGTTCAGAGGATTAGATAGGGTGGACAGTGAGAGCCTTTTTCCTCGGATGGTGATGTCTAGCACGAGGGGACATAGCTTTAAATTGAGGGGAGATAGATATAGGACAGATGTCAGAGGTAGGTTCTTTACTCAGAGAGCAGTAAGGGCATGGAATGCCCTGCCTGCAACAGTTGTGGACGCGCCAATACCATGGGCATAGTGTAGATGGGCTTTAGAGTGGTTTCACAGGTCGGCGCAACATCAAGGGCCAAAGGGCCTGTACTGCGCTGTAATGTTCTATGCAGATCAACCAGTGCGGAGCATCGTCTGAGATTGTGATCGCCAGGTACCCTGTGTCCACCACCCCTGCCAGTAAGGCCCTGCTCAAAATAAAGAAATCAATCCGGGAGTACACTTTATGCATGTGTGAGTCGAAGGAGAACTCCTTCACCCTCGACTGCCCAAACCTCCATGTGATGTCTTGAGAAGTGTGCATATTACAGAGGAGGAGGTGCTGGAAGTCTTAAAGCGCATCAAGGTAGATAAATCCCCGGGACCTGATGAAATGTATCCCAGGGTGTTGTGGGAGGCTAGGGGGGAAATTGCGGGTCCCCTAACAGAGATATTTGAATCATCGGCAGCCACAGGTGAGGTGCCTGAAGATTGGAGAGTGGCGAATGTTGTGCCCTTGTTTAAGAAGGGCAGCAGGGAAAAGCCTGGGAACTACAGACCGGTGAGCCTAACGTCTGTAGTAGGTAAGTTGCTAGAAGGTATTCTGAGAGACAGGATCTACAAGCATTTAGAGAGGCAAGGACTGATTCGGGGCAGTCAGCATGGCTTTGTGCGTGGAAAATCATGTCTCACAAATTTGATTGAGTTTTTTGAGGGGGTGACCAAGAAGGTAGATGAGGGCAGTGCAGTAGACGTTGTCTACATGGACTTTAGCAAAGCCTTTGACAAGGTACCGCATGGTAGGTTGTTGCAGAAGGTTAAAGCTCACGGGATCCAGGGTGAGGTTGCCAATTGGATTCAAAATTGGCTGGACGACAGAAGGCAGAGGGTGGTTGTAGAGGGTTGTTTTTCAAACTGGAGGCCTGTGACCAGTGGTGTGCCTCAGGGATCGGTGCTGGGTCCACTGTTATTTGTGATTTATATTAATGATTTGGATGAGAATTTAGGGGGCATGGTTAGTATGTTTGCAGATGACACCAAGATTGGTGGCACAGTGGATAGTGAAGAAGGTTATCTAGGATTGCAACGGGATCTTGATCAATTAGGCCAGTGGGCCGACGAATGGCAGATGGAGTTTAATTTAGATAAATGTGAGGTGATGCATTTTGGCAGATCGAATCAGGCCAGGACCTACTCAGTTAATGGTATGGCGTTGGGGAGAGTTATAGAACAAAGAGATCTAGGAGTACAGGTTCATAGCTCCTTGAAGGTGGAGTCGCAGGTGGACAGGGTGGTGAAGAAGGCATTCGGCATGCTTGGTTTCATTGGTCAGAACATTGAATACAGGAGTTGGGACGTCTTGTTGAAGTTGTACAAGACACTGGTACGGCCACACTTGGAATACTGTGTGCAGTTCTGGTCACCCTATTATAGGAAGGATATTATTAAACTGGAAAGAGTGCAGAAAAGATTTACTAGGATGTTGCCGGGACTTGATGGTTTGAGTTATAAGGAGAGGCTGGATAGACTGGGACTTTTTTCCTTGGAGCGTAGGAGGCTTAGGGGTGATCTTATAGAGGTCTATAAAATAATGAGGGGCATAGATAAGGTAGATAGTCAACATCTTTTCCCAAAGATAGGGGAGTCTAAAACTAGAGGGCATAGGTTTAAGGTGAGAGGGGAGAGATTCAGAAGGGCCCAGAGGGGCAATTTCTTCACTCAGAGGGTAGTGAGTGTCTGGAATGGGCTGCCAGAGGTAGTAGTAGAGGCGGGTACAATTGTGTCTTTTAAAAAACATTTAGATAGTTACATGGGTAAGATGGGTATAGAGGGTTATGGGCCAAGTGCGGGCAACTGGGACTAGCTTAATGTTAAAAACTGGGCGGCATGGACTGGTTGGGCCGAAGGGCCTGTTTCCATGCTGTAAACTTCTATGATTCTATTCTATGATCCCCCCATCTGCTCCATGAACCCTTTTAGTTCCTTTGCCATTGCTGGCACCCTGCCCGTTTTCGAGTTTGACCGGTCCAAGCAGAGTCAATAACTGTGTTGAAGTCCCTACCCATGACCAACCTGTGCGAGTCCAGGTCCGGTATCTTTCCCAGCATCCTCTTTATAAACTCCATATCATCCCAATTTGGCGCATATACATTTACTAATACCACCTGCACCCCCTCCAGTTTCCCACTGACCATAATGTACCTACGTCCCACATCCGAGACTATTCTACCCACCTCAAACACAACCCGCTTATTGATCAGGATCGTGACCCCTCTAGTCTTTGAGGCTAGTCCCGAGTGAAAGACCTGACCGACCCATCCTTTCCTCAATCTAAATCTGGTCAGTTACTCAGGGTGCGTCTCTTGCAACATTACCACGTCCGCCTTCAGTCCCCTAAGATGCGTGAACACATGTACCCTCTTGACCACTCATTTAACCCTCGAACATTCCAGGTGATCAGCCTTGTTGGGGGCTCATTGCCCCCCCCCCTTCGCCGATCAGCCATCCCCTTTTTTGGGCCTGCCTCCAGCCCATGCTCTGCGCCTCCATCGGTCCGCCCCCAACCTCCTCTCTGTCCCTTAGCCCAAGTCCCTCCCTCGTCAGCAGAACATTTACCCCCCCCCCCCCATAACAACACTCAATAACCCAACCCCTTTAATAAACCCATATGCACACACCCCCACTGCGCTTCTGTGAGCTAGCCCACCCAGCTAGCTTGGTGGCCCCCATCCCTGGTGCCGGATAGTCTCCCACCTATTGTTCCCTCCCCCCCCCCCCCCTGCCCCCCGCTTATACAAACATACTCCAACATCAAACAATCCTCACACAATTGCCCGACAGAAAAACACCAAGATCTAAACAAGCACACCTGCATCCCCCAACAATGCAAATGAAAACCTTTACTCACTCAGCTCTACCACTGGTCCCAAATCAATGCAAAAGGCATTACAAACAGCTTCCACAAAACAAAAAATGAGAAACTTTTTTTCCGAAAAAAAACCCCGAACGTTGCAGCAAAGTTCAAAAGTTCTCAGTCCACCACCAGTCCTTCCTTTTCATGAAGTCCAGCGCGTCCTCAGGCGACTCAAAATACAAGCGCTGTTCCTCGTGCAAGACCCAGAGATGGGCCAGATACAACAGTCCGAACTTCACCTTTTTCTTAAAAAGGATCGACCTAATCTGATTGAAGACTGCTCTTCTCCTGGCCACCTCCACACTTGGGTCTTGGTAAACCCACAGGATATTGTTGTCCCACTTACAGCTCCGTGTCTGCTTGGCCCACTGTAGAATGCGCTCCTTATCCAATTACCTGTGGAATCTCACCACCATTGCCCTGGGGGGTCTCCCATTTGCGGCTTCCTCGCGAGTGCTCTGTGAGCCCTGTCCACCTCCAAGGGCCGGCAGAATGCCCCATCCCCCAGCAGCTTCTCAAACATGTCTGCGATGTATGCCCCAGCGTCCGCTCCTTCGGACTCCTCCGGAAGCCCAACAATTCTCGAGTTCTGCCGGCGGGACCTATTCTCTAGCTCCTCCACCTTGTCCAAGAGCTTCTTCTGCTGGTCTCTCAGCATCCCCAGCTCCAACTCCACCGCAGTTTGATGTTCCTCCTGCTCAGCCAGCACCTTCTCTACCTTCTGGATCGCTCGATCTTGGTCATCCAATCTAAGTCCAGCCGCTCAATTGACTCTTTTATCCGGTCCAAGCAGTCCCGTTTCTGCTTGGCAAAGCCTTTCTGAATAACTTGCATCAGCTGCTCCGTTGACTGCTGGGTCGACAAACCAGAGGTCCGGTCCTCTGCCATGCTGTCTCCTGCTGCAGCTACAGCCCAAGCCTTCTCTGTCTTTCTCTTTCTGCCTATACAAGCACTTCTAGTCCTTCTCTCCATGCACCGATGTGGGAATTCAGTACACAATTGCCTCTGTCATCAGTTTTACATTTCAGGTCCGGTAGAAAATTGGGGGAAAAGGTCCAAAAGTCTGACCAGAGCGGGAGTCACCCAATGTGCGACTTACTCCTTCATAGCCGCCACCGGAAGTCCATAAAATATCTTTTTTGACCTCCATCCTGCCTCCACCACGAATTATTGGTAAAATATTTTACAAGTCCATATACTAACATATGCTCCAGCTTCCTCCCACAAGTCCTGAAAGACTTGTTGTTGGGTGAATTGGACATTCTGAATTCACCCTCCATGTACCCGTATAAGTGCCGGAATGCGGCATCTAGGGGCATTTCACAGTAACTTCATTGCAGTGTTGATGTCAGCTTACTGGTGACAATAAAGATTATTATATCATGGAGCAAGTTCCATTTACATGACACATTTAACATGGCAAAACATCCCAAGAAGGAGGCAATTTGAGATGTAGAGCAGAAGTTGGAAGAAGTGTTGAGGAAGGTGACCAAAGGCCAGACTGGTGAGGCAGATTTTTAAAAGGCACAAAATGGCAGAGTTTTAAGGCATTTATGCAGGTCTTGGGCAGGTTTAATTATTCTGCAGTGGCGTCATATTTTGAAAGTTTAGCAAAAGCACTGAGAAGCAAAGGGCAGTTAAGTTGGCAGACCATCTTTTCTTCCTGCATAATGTCTTCAGTTGTTGGGGTTCTCCTGTAAGTCAGCGTTACATCATGCAGTTCTCAAGCTTCTTGGAAAGATGCCTAGAAGATTTTTAATTAAATCTGAACCATTTGCTATCCTTTCATATATTTGGAAGTGGATTTCCAATAATTTGTGTGAATTTGGATTGACTTGAGGAGGAAAAAAAAAGTAATTTGCCACCAGCTGCAATCTGATCCAGTGAACATGATATCATCTTATCATCAACTCAACGACTCATTAAGTGGGACTGAATTAGCATAATTGATACAGCAGCAAAGGAAGGAGGGTCGTTTTGTTATGTTCCCACACCTTTTCTCAATCTGAAATCTTCATCTGTCTGCAGAATTCTTGAAAGTTTCTGAATTTTGGAGCATGATTTATTACTGTTATTAATAGTATCTCTCAGCTTGGAGGATGAAAGGGATGTGTTTCTGGCTGCCAATCTGTCCAACTTCAAATCCTAGAATTGTCTCTGGTCAACCCAACGCGCCCCCCCCCCCTATGGAGAGAAGCCATTAATTGATACATTCATTGTTTGTGAATATCACATGAATGTCATAATATATAGGCTTTGGTAAATATTAATTTTAAGTGTATAGGATTCTCCACAGAATTCTGTAATCTGATTTTACACACAATTCAAGTGTGCTGCACGGCTTAGTGTCTATTGTGCAGAAGAGACCATCAATTTTCAATAAGAGGGAAGATTGAGAAGAGTGCTTTTTAATGTTGTTGAATTATAAATGTAAGTATTTTTATTTATTAACATTGACACAAGTTGCAGGACTTATGCTGAATCCTCTCTGAGGATGTGAGTTTTGGGACATTTCGACCCAACTGCTTGAAGTATTCAAAAGCCTCACTGTTCATATACAGAATGTTAATCTAATTTTTATGGTAATCTTATTGGAATTGATTAATCTTCCTAATCATATTTAGGGCACTCACTCCCTTTGATTGCTGATCTTTAGTCTTCAAGAACTTGTTGGAAATTAGAAATCGAATGAGGCCTGTTAAAGTTTCCATAAGATATTTCTATAGACACTGCCGAAGATGAATGATGAATTTGTATTTTTATGTTTGGATTCCCCCATTCGCATCCATGCATCCTAGCAAAGCTAGAATCCTATATATCAGAAAATGTAACTTGTCCAAAAATCACCCTTAACCCATTCCAGCTGAGACTGTTAAATTCAGAAATTTGCACATACTTATGATCTTGTGAAATCTACAATATTAGGAAGACGTCTTGCCTTTACAGAGGGGTGAGCTTAAGTGGGTGCTCTTTGCAAGAGCCGATGTAGACTTGATGGGCCGAATGGCCTCTTTCTGCACTGTAAATTCTATGATTTAGAGCAGTGCTTCGATTCCATTTCCTTGTCTATGGTTAATGTGCATTGGCTGGCACTAGGTGATTGCATTGGATAAGCTTTTATTTCGTCACCACCCTTGCAGGAACAACAACAGTGTGCATATATAGAGTATCTTTATTGTAATAAAATATCCCAATGCACATAATTGGACAGAAATTGACACCAATCCAAAGAAGACAACATTAGGATGGATAATTAAGAACCCAGTAAGAGGTAGGTGTTATGGGGCATCATAAAAGGAGACCGTCAAGATGTAATGCCACATCTTAAAAGCTTTGACACCTGAGGACACAATAGCTGAATAAAAGTAACTGGTGTGCACAAGAGGAGTGATTTGAGCATGAAGATGGGGGGGGTGGCAACTTACTGGCTTCGTCGTGCCCGACTTGGTGTCGAGACAAGGCCAATGAATCGCCTCTCACGAGATTCACGACGCTCGAGATGTCTCAAGAGATTCAACCAAACCTCGCAGGCTTGTCTAAATATGCATGCACCGGATTCTCTGGGCTTTCGGGACCTAACGGTCTCTCCAGTGAGGCTTTGACCGGCGCCATTTAGTACACCCACACAAATATGGAGCAGGCGTAACGGTACCTGAGAGTCTCCCAGGTCATTGGAGACCCCTGGGTGGTCGGGGCCAAGGCAGGTTGCATCCTGGTACTCTCGCTGGCACCTGGGCTGCCAGCCTGGAACCTTGACACTATCAGCCTGGCACTGAAAGGGTGTCCACATGGTGCTGGCAGGGACACTGCCAGGGTGGCAGTACCAAGCTTTGGGGCCTATGCCCATGAAAGGGGGAGATGAGAGGGGTATTGTAGTGGGGGATCCAATAGGGGGGGGGGGAGGGGGGGGGGGTCGCTGAGGCAGAGCTGGATGCTATGTGTTGAAGATGTGCGTCTGATATTGGCATATTGTTGGTATCCAAGAACATTTTTTCCCCTTCCTCCCTCCCTTAATGTTCCTGATGCATGTTATATTCCTTTGGTAGCATCCCTGTAAAACAGTCTGGTTTGTTACCAATTTTGTAGAGTGGAGCAAGCACAACTCTTGAAATTATTGTTCCTTTTGGAGGGGTTTTGTTGCTTTTCCTTCCTGTTTGGATGTGAATAGGCAGTCACAATGTGGGGAACTGTGTGTGTACAGCTGCATCCTCCCTCTCCCAGACGCAATTTGTTCAAAAGCTGTTGTATTCATAAAGTACACATGGACAAGATGATTTGTCTTCTCGGATGTACTCGCAAGATGCAACATTGAATCATAATTTAACATCTCTGGACTAATTTTGAAAGTAAAACATAATTAATTTACATTCTTTTTTTAAACTCTGTAGCATTAAAGTATTTCAGTTTCTTGAAATTCCTGTTGCGAAAGCATAAATTATAAAATCCAGTAATGTTGTGAAATGAATTGTTTCAGTGAGAGGTGTCTGAATTGATAGACATTCAAATAAAAAATGTACCATTTCATTTGGCCCTGAAATCTATGAAACGATTTTCGTGTAAGAGTGAAAGCTAAGGAAAGGCGATTAGATCTGTTAGTGTCTGTTTTGCAAAAAAGATCATTATTCTTCAGAGAGTTTAAATTGGTCGAGTTTCCTTCCAGGCAGATGTAGAGTGCTGTGTGGATGCACAGAAGATTAAGGCCAGACTGGCGTAGCACATGGTAGTAGCTGAACAAATGTTAGAGCTTGCAATGACTTGGACCGCCTGCCTGACTACAGAGAGGCCAATTGAAACAAAGTGCCTGTTAAGCTGTCAATCAAACTATTTGCTTCTGCTGTTCAGTTCATTGCTATCCATGTAGAGAAGGTTCAGCTCAAGGTTGCTAAGAAACTATTAGTTTTACGTATAGGCAGGTACAAACCGCTGGAAGCTATGGCATATTACTTGTGGTGCTTTGCTTTGGATTGTGAATATTTGAACCACAGGCAAAGGCAGCTTATGGCATCTCTTTCTGTAAGTATGTTGTGTCTTCCAACTAAACATTTTTATAGGCTGTATCAGAAATTATATGGCTTTGCTGTGGCATGTAAGCAAAACATCTCTATTTCCTCTGATTATATGGGCATATACAGCTGTTATTAGTTGAGTAATTTATGAACAGGATATTGTAAGTGTCCTCTAGGGAGTTGAAAAAGGACATAATCAACTACAGTACTGCACATAAATGTGGCATATTCGCTTCTGAAAATGGGTTAGTAAAAGGTGACTATTGATTCAACTGATCTGTTGTTTAGAATAATACCTTAAAGATTGCTGAACAGAAGTGCAAACTTGACCTTTTAATGAACAAAAAATTATCTTGCGCTTGTCTGTTCAGTTGATCATGCAGTTCTATTCTGTTGGTTTGCTGTAAGGCAAATTGAACAGGAAGCGGCAACAATTTTTTGAAATTCATATTGTGCCAAATGACACCACATGCACAGAATTATATTAAATATAAATTCTTCAGAAAAGAATAATTGAAGGAACAATAATGTGGATTACTTCTGTGAAGATGTTCCCCGTGCTAATGAAAGTTTGAAGGATAATATTTTTCCAAACGGGAAACAGCATTGAATGGAGTGTTGACTAAAATGCAATAGCTTCATTTAGGTGGTAACCTATTTGTTGACACACTGGTACTTCATATAACAAAAGGTCAAGATCAGTGTAAACAAAAACAACCACAGAGATAATGACAGCTCTTGAAAATTAAGAAGTTGATTAGCTTGCACTCTTGTTTAAAGAACATTTTCATGTTAAATAATGACAGTTCTTCGAATACATAATGTAAAAATGGCACTCTATTCTGTATAATCTTGATATATGTTTTTCATGCAATTCTTTTAATGTTGGATTAATAGTATAATTAGTGCTAAGATTGTAACAATTTGTTTTGGCAAGTTTACTATTACTGCCAATTAAAAACATTACAACCAGCACAAAAAAGGCCTGCCCACCAGTTAATGTAGCGGATAGCTGAACTGTTAATTCACATGAATATTTTTGTGGGTGGAAATTAAAGCACCACTGTTCATTCCTGGAAGAATTGAGCTCTACTCTAATGGTAACCTGCCCATTAAGAAAATTAATCTATAAAGTAGCACTGTGCAACTAATTAAATTAATCTATGAGTAAGAAAAAGTATAATCACAGTGTGCCTGTATTTGTGTCAACAATTTGAGGGAAAAAAGCAGTTACAATAAAGTGTATTCAAGAAGGATTACCCGAGCTAGGAATATAATTAGTGAAATGGTCTTTATGAGCCATTAATTGAGTTGTATCATGTTCATTTTCATTTTATTAACAGTGTCATAATTACATAGGTCATGGTGTAATGCCGTGTGTTTCACCTTGCAACAGAGGCAATAGGTAAAGGGAGGCACAATTCCCACCATTGCAGTATCTGATATATGCATGGAAGTGATTTAAAGATCAGCACTTTATTTATAATAGAATTGGTTTTAGTAAGTTTCATTGGGTATCTGCTTTTATGTAAGTGGAACACTACCCAAAAAATACAGTAATGCATGCAGTGATGCCGAGATGGAATGCGATGCCATAACATTCGCACACCCACTTGCTGAACATGAGCAGTTTCATCTCTTCCAAAAATTGATTTTTATTTTTGCTTTATCGAAAGTTTCACTGTACCTTTTTCAATGGGTTTTTCTATTAATTACTGTCACTGAAGGCAGTGATATAGTGGAAGTGCCTAAAATATTGTGGCAGTGGCATAGTGATAGTGTCACTGGTTTGGTAATCCAGAGACCCATGGCACAGTGGTTAGCACTGCCGCCTCACATCTCCAGGGACCCGGGTTCAATTCCAGCCTCAGGTGACTGTGTGGAGTTTCCACTTCATCCCGTGTCTGCAAGGGTTTCCTCCAATTTCCTCCCACAGTCCAAAGATGTGCAGATTAGGTGGATTGGACATGCTAAATTGTCCAAAAGGTTAGGTAAGGTTACTGGATTACGGGGATAGAGAGGAGGGGTGAGCTTGGGTGGGGTGCTCTTTCAAAGGGCCAATGCAGACTTGATGGGCCGAATGGCCTCTTTCTGCACTGTAAATTCTATGATTCTGTGAATATTCTGGGAATATGAGTCCACCACGGCAAATTGTAACATTTAAAAAAAAATATATATATTTATTAAAGTTTTTTAACACAATTTTTCTCCCTTACAAACAATAACCCCCCCCCCCCCCTCGTAACAAAAAAAAAGAGAAATTGCGCAGAGCAAGATATATACATGGCAAAATGATATATTTACACAGCTTTGTACACTTGCCCACTCCCGTATGTGCCAGTTTCCCCAACCCTTCATGTTATCTCTTGCTCATCCACCCTCCCAGGCAGTCCCCCCCCCCCCCCCCCCCCCCAAAGTTGCTGCTGCTGCTGACCGACCTTCCTCTAACGCTCCGCGAGATAGTCTAGGAACGGTTGCCACCGCCTGTAGAACCCCTGCGCAGACCCTCTCAAGGCGAACTTAATCCTCTCCAACTTTATGAACCTAGCCATATCATTTATCCAGGCCTCCAGGCTGGGGGGCTTCGCCTCCTTCCACATTAGCAAGATCTTTCGCCGGGCTACTAGGGACGCAAAGGCCAGAATGCCAGCCTCTTTCGCCTCCTGCACTCCCGGCTCGTCCACTGCTCCAAATATTGCTAGCCCCCAGCTTGGCTTGACCCGGACTTTCACCACCTGAGATATTGCTCCCGCCTCTCCTCTCCAGAACCCCTCCAGTGCCGGGCATGACCAAAACATATGGACATGGTTCGCCGGGCTCCCTGAGCACCTTCCACATCTGTCCTCCACCCCAAAGAACCTACTCAGCCTCGCCCCCGTCAAGTGCACTCTGTGGACCACCTTAAATTGTATCAGGCTGAGCCTGGCACATGAGGAGGAGGAATTAACCCTACCTAGGGCATCAGCCCACAGACCTTCCTCGATCTCCTCCGCCAGCTCCTCCTCCCATTTACCCTTCAACTCTTCTACCAGCGCTTCCCCCTCTTCTTTCAACTACTGGTGTATTTCCGACACCTTACCCTCCCCGACCCATACACCCGAGATCACCCTATCTTGAACTTCTTGTGCCGGGAGCAACGGGAATTCCCTCACCTGTTGCCTCACAAAAGCCCTCACCTGCATATATCCAAAGGCATTTCCCGGGGGTAACTCGAACTTCTCCTCCAGTGCCCCTAGGCTTGCAAACGTCCCGTCGATGAACAGGTGCCCCATTCTTCCAATCCCTGCCCGATGCCAGCTCTGGAACCCCCCGTCCATCTTCCCCGGGACAAACCGGTGGTTACCCCTGATCGGGGACCACACCAATGCTCCCATTGCCCCCCGTGCTGTCTCCACTGGCCCCAGATCTTTAGCGTTGCTGCCACCACTGGGCTCGTGGTATACTTTGTCGGCGAGAGCGGCAGCGGTGCCGTCACCAACGCTCCCAGGCTCGTTCCTTTACAGGACGCCATCTCCATCCTCTTCCATGCCGCCCCCTCTCCCTCCATAACCCACTTGCGGATCATTGCCACATTTGCTGCCCAGTAGTAGCTCCCCAGGTTTGGCAGCGCCAACCCTCCTCGGTCCCTACTGCGTTCCAGGAACCCCCTCCTTACTCTCGGGGTCTTATTCGCCCACACAAAAACCATAATACTCCTGCCTACTCTCTTAAAAAAGGTCTTAGTGATCACGATGGGAAGGCACTGAAACACGAACAGAAACCTCGGAAGGACCACCATTTTGACCGATTGCACTCTACCCGCCAGCGAGAGGGGCAGCATGTCCCATCTTTTGAAATCCTCCTCCATTTGCTCCACCAACCTCGTCAGATTCAGTTTATGTAGGGTCCCCCAACTCCTGGCTATCTGGATCCCCAGATACCGAAAGCTCCCCTCCGCCCTCATCAGCGGTAGGTCTCCTATCCCTCTTTCTTGGTCCCCCGTCTGTAATACAAAGAGCTCACTCTTCCCTACATTGAGCTTATAGCCCGAAAACTCCCCAAACTCCCTTAGAGTCTGCATGACCTCCACCATCACCTCCATTGGATCCGCCACGTACAGCAACAGGTCATCCGCATATAGCGACACCCGATACTCTTCTCCCCCTCGGACCACCCCCCTCCATTTATTAGACTCCCTCAATGACATGCCCAATGGTTCGATCGCCAATGCGAACAACAGGGGGGACAGGGGGCACCCCTGCCTCGTCCCTCGGTACAGTCGAAAGTACTCCGACCTCCGCCGGTTCGTCACTGCACTCGCCATCGGGGTTCTGTAAAGGAGCTTAACCCAACTGATAAATCCTCCCCCGAACCCAAACCTACGCAGCACCTCCCAGAGGTACTCCCACTCTACTCGGTCAAAGGCCTTCTCCGCGTCCATAGCTGCCACTATCTCCGCCTCTCCCTCCTCCGATGGCATCATTATCACTTTTAAGAGCCGCCGCACATTGGTGTTTAGTTGCCTGCCCTTTACAAATCCCGTCTGGTCCTCGTGGATTACCCCCGGGACACAGTCCTCGATCCTCGTGGCCAGCACTTTTGCCAGCAACTTTGCATCAACATTGAGGAGCGAGATCGGCCTGTACGATCCACATTGCAGTGGGTCCTTGTCCCGCTTTAGGATCAAAGAAATTGTCGCTTCCGACATTGTCGGGGGCAGGGTCTCCTCCTCTCTTGCCTCATCAAAGGTCCTCACCAGTAGCAGGGCCAACAGGTCTACGTACTTCCTGTAGAACTCCACCGGAAATCTGTCCGGTCCCGGGGCCTTCCCCGCCTGCATGCTCCCCAAACTTCGCTTATTGTCACAAGTAGGCTTCAAATGAAGTTACTGTGAAAAGCCCCTAGTCGCCACATTCCGGCGCCTATTCGGGGAGGCTGTTCCCGTAACAGCCTCCCCGAATAGGCGCCGGAATGTGGCGACTAGGGGCTTTTCACAGTAACTTCATTTGAAGCCTACTTGTGACAAGAAGAGATTTTCATTTTCATTTTCAAACCCTTGCTCAGCTCCTCCAACCCAATTGGTGCCCCCAAACCAGCCACTTCTTGCTCCTCCACCCTCGGGAATCTCAGTTGATCTAGGAATCGTCTCATCCCCTCTTCCCCCGCTGGGGGTTGGGATCTGTACAGCTCTTCATAAAAGGCTTTAAATACCTCGTTTATTTTCGTCGCACTCCAAACCGTGGCTCCCCTTCCATCTTTGACTCCCCCTATTTCCCTCGCTGCCATCCTCTTACGGAGCTGGTGTGCCAGCATCCAACTGGCCTTTTCCCCATACTTGTAGGTCGCCCCCTGCGCTTTCCTCCACTGTGCCTCCGCCTTCCCTGTGGTCAACAGGTCAAACTCCGTCTGGAGCCGTCGTCTTTCCCCAAGTAATCTTTCCTCCGGGGGCCTCTGCGTATCTCCTGTCCACTCTCGAACTCTCCCCTACTAACCTCTCCCTTTCCATACTCTCTGTCTTCTTCCTATGAGCCCTAATGGAGATTAGCTCTCCCCTGATCACCGCCTTCAACACCTCCCATACCACCCCCACCCGCACCTCCCCATTTTCGTTGGCCTCCAAGTACCTTTCGATACACTCCCTCACCTTCCCACACACCACCTCGTCCGCCAGCAGTCCCACATCCAGCCGCCACAACGGGCGTTGGTCCCTCTCCTCTCCCAGCTCCAGTTCCACCCAGTGCGGGGCATGGTCCGAAATGGCTATGGCCGAATACTCCGTCCCCCCCACCCTCGGGATGAGCGCCCTACCCAGAACAAAGAAATCTATCCGGGAGTAGGCTTTGCGTACATGGGAGAAGAAAGAAAATTCCCTGGCCTGCGGCCTTGCAAACCGCCATGGGTCCACTCCCCCCCCCCCATCTGATCCATAAACTCCCTAAGTACCTTGGCCGTCGCCGGCCTCTTTCCAGTCCTTGATTTGGAGCGGTCCAGTGCTGGATCCAACACTGTAGTGAAGTCCCCTCCCATTATCAGGCCTCCTATCTCCAGGCTCGGAATGCGCCCCAACATGCACTTCATGAATCCTGCATCATCCCAGTTCGGGGCGTATACGTTTACCAACACCACCCACGTCTCTTGCAGCCTACCGCTCACCATTACATATCGCCCTCCATTGTCCGCTACAATAGTCTTGGCCTCAAATGACACCCGCTTTCCCACCATATTGCCACCCCTCTATTCTTCGCGTCCAGTCCCGAGTGGAATACCTGTCCTACCCATCCCTTTCTTAACCTGACCTGGTCCGCCACCTTCAGGTGTGTCTCTTGGAGCATGACCACGTCCGCCTTCAGTCCCTTTGAGTGCGCGAACACTCGAGCCCTCTTCACCGGCCCATTCAGGCCCCTCACATTCCTCGTTCCCCTGTCTAGCTTTTTTGCTCCCCCCATGTCACTCCTGTGTGTCAGCTGACGCATGCTGACCCCGGCTTCCCCCGCCGTCCCATTGACCTCCCCGTGTGGGAGTCTCCCAATCAATATGCATTCCTTTGTTCCCCTTCCCGCCTTTCTTCCCGCGCGCGGGAAAAAAACCCGCGCTTTCCAAAGCCCACTCCGCCCCCTCTGGCGCAGCTCCTGTCGCAGCCTTGTCTCTCTCCCCCAGCCCATGTAACATTTCCTGCGTGTGATTGACCCCCTATATACAACAACCATCACACATCAAACCTCAAACATCCCCCCACCCTCACAAACCCTCAGTTAGAGTCCAGCTTTTTGGCTTGTATAAATGTCCACGCCTCTTCAGGCGTTTCGAAGTAATAGTGTTGGCCCTTGTATGTGACCCACAGTGGCGCCGGCTGCAGCATTCCGAATTTCACTTCTTTCCGGTACAACGCCGCTTTGGCCCGGTTGAAACCCGCTCTCCGCTTTGCAACCTCCGTGCTCCAGTCCGGGTATATTTGGATCTCTGCATTGTCCCACTTACTGCTCCGCTCCTTCTTGGCCCATCTCAGGACCCACTCTCTGTCCGTGAACCGGTGGAACCTCACCACCATCGCCCTTGGCGGCTCATTTGCCTGGGGCTTCTTCGCCAGCACCCGATGTGCCCCGTCCAACTCCAGGGGCCTCGAAGGGGCCTTCGTGCCCATCATCGCCTCGAGCATCGTGCTCGCGTATGCCCCGGCATCGGCCTCCTCTACTCCCTCAGGGAGACCCAGGATTCGCAGATTCTTTCTCCTCGACCTGTTCTCCAGGTCTTCGAGTCTTCCCGCCCACCCCTTGTGTAGCGCCTCGTTCTGCTCCACTCTCACGGCCAGGCCCACGAGCTCGTCCTCGTTCTGACTGACTCTTTTCTGTACCTCCTGGAACTTAACTTCGTGGGCCTTCTGGGTGATCCCAAGTCCTTCAATTGCCGAAAGCATAGGTGCCAACATCTCCTTGCGCATCTCCTTGCGCTGCTCCTCGAAGCAGCGCTTGATGAACTCCTGCAGCTCCCCTTTGTCCCTGGCCGCCGCCATTTTGTTTTCTTTCCCTCGCTTCTCCCGTTGCTCCAGTGCGGCTCCTTTGGCCGTTACACCTCTGGTCCGTTTCATAGAAGTTGGAGCGGGACCTCTCTCTTCCCTTCCCCACGGGTTGCGTCAAAAAAATGTTCAGTTGGGGCTCCTCTAACGATCCCGAAGGTCCGTGGTAGCGGGAGCTGCCGAATCGTGCGGCTTAGCTCCGCATAGCCGCAACCGGAAGTCGCAAATGGTAACATTTGAATACAATAAATTAAAAGTCTAATGATGACCATGAAACCATTGTCAATTGTTGTAAATATCCATCTGGTTCAAAGAATATAAAAAATATATTTTATATTTGTAGAGAGAGCATGTGCATTGTCAGTTAATAAAAATGCTTGAATATGACACCTTGTTTTCCAGTAAACCTTTTAGAATTAGTTTTGACGGATGTTGGCTTTGCTGGCTAGGCCAGCATTTATTTCCTTTCCCTAATGACCTTGAGAAGGTGGTGGTGAGCTGCTTATTTGAACTGCTGCAGACCATGTGGTGTAGGTACATCCACTGTGCTATTAGGGTGGGAGTTCCAGGATTTTGACCCAGCAACAATGAAGGAACGGCGATATATTTCCAAGCCAGGGTGGTGATTGGCTTGGAGGGGAGGTTCCAGGTGGTGATGTTCCCATGTACCTACTGCCCTTGTCCTTTCAGATGGTAGTGATTGGGGGTTGGAAGCTGTTGCCTCAGGGCCTTGGGGAGTTCCTATGGTGCATCTTGTAAATGGTACACACTGCTGCTACTGCGCATCGGTGGTGGAGGGTTTGAATGTTTGTGGAAGGGTTGCCAATCAAGCAGTTGCTGTGCCCTGATGGTGTTAAATTTCTTGAGTGTTGCTGGAGCTGCACTCCTCCAGGCAAGTGGGGAGTATTCCATCACACTCCTGACTTGTGCCTTGTAGGTGGTGAACAGGCTTTTGGAAGTCTGGAGGTGAGTTACTCGCTGCAGGGTTCCTAGCCTCCAACGTGCTCTTGTAGCTACAGTATTTTATATGGCTAATCCAGTTCAGTTTCTGAACGGTAATCTCCAGAATGTTGATTGTGTTGTGGGGGATACAGCAGCGGTAATGCCATTGAATGTCGAGAGGCGATGGTTTGATTCTTTCTTATTTAGGATGGTCATTGTCTGGCACTAAATGGCACGAATGTTTCTTGCCATTTGTCAAATCAAGCCTCGACATTGCCCAGGTCTTGCTGTATTTGCATGTGGACTGATTCAGTGCCTGAGGAGTTGTGAATGGTGCCTTCATCAGCGAAAATCCCCACATCTGACCTTTTCTTTGAAGGAAGGTCATTGATGAAGCAGCTGAAGATGGTTGGGCCTAACACTACCCTGAGGAATTCCTGCAGTGATGTCCCAGGACTGAAATGACTGACCGTCAACAACCACAAACATCTTCCTGTGTGTTAGGTATGTCTCCAACCAGTGGAGAGTTTTCCCCCTGATTCCCATTGACTCCAGTTTTGCTCAGGCTCCTTGATGCCACCCTTAGTCTGCCTGGATGTCACTCTCGCCTCACCTAGGAGTTCAGCCCTTTTGTCATGTTTGAAGCAAGGCTGTAATGAGGTCAGCAGTTGAGTGACCCTGGCAGAACCCAAATTGAGTGTCAGTGAGTAGGTTATTGCTAAGTAAGTTTGGCTTGATAGCACTTTTTTGATGACCCCTTCCATCACTTTACTGCTGATGGAGAGAAGACTGATAGGGCAGTAATTGGCCGGGTTGGATTTGTCCTGTTATTTTGTAGATGACATCCTAAGCAATTTTCCACATTGCCGGATAGATGCCAGTGCTGTAGCTGCATTGGAACAGCTTGGCTAGGGTGCAGCAAGTTCTGGAGCACAAGCTTTCAGTACTATTGTCTGAATATTGTCAGGGCTGTTAGCCTTTGTAGTATCCGCTGCCGTCAGCCGTTTCATGATATCACGTGGGGTGAATCAAATTGGCTGAAGACTGGCATCTATGATGCTGGAGATCTCTGGAGGAGAGCGAGATGGATCATCTACTTGGCACTTCTGGCTGAAGATTATTGCTTCACTTATATGCTGGACTCCTCCATCATTGAGAATGGGGATATTTGTAGAGCCTTCTCCTCTGTGAGTTGTTTACGCCACCACCATTCACGACTAGACATGGCAGGACTGCAGAGCTTAGATCTGATCTGTTGGCTGTGGAATCGCTTACTTCTGTCTATCAGTTGCTGCTTATGTCGTTTGGCATGCAAGTAGTCCTGTGTTGTAGCTTCACCATGTTGGCACCTCATTTTCAGTATTCCTGGTGCTGCTCCGGCATGTTTTCCTGCACTCTTGATTGATCCCTTCACTTGCTTGTAATGGTAGAGTGGGGGATATGCCGGGCCATGAGGTTACATATTGTGGTGAGTACAATTCTGCTCCTGCTGATGGCCCAAAGTGCCGTATGGATGCCCAGTCTTGACATGCTAGATCTGTTATGAATCTATCCCATTTAGCACAATGATGGCACAGTGGTTAGCACTGCTGCTTCACAGAGCCAGAGACCCGGGTTCAATTCCGGCTTTGGGTAACTGTCAGTGTGAAATTTGCACTTTCTCCCCATGTCTACGGGGGTTTCCTTTGGGTGCTCCAGTTTCCTCCCACAGTCCAAAGAAGTGCAGGTTCACAAGAATGATCCTGGGAATGAAGGGCTTGTCATATGAGGGTTGGGGACTCTGGGTCTGTATTCGATGAAGTTCAGAAGAATGAGGGGGGATTTCATTGAAACTTATAGAATACTGAGAGGACTTCTATCAAGTGGATCTGGAGAAGATGTTTCCACTAGTAGGACAAACTATAACCAGGACACAGTCTCATACTGAAATGTCGATCCATTAAAACTGAGATGAGGAGGAATTTCTTCAGCCAGAGGGTGGTGAATCTGCATTACTGCAGAATGTTGTTGCGGCCAAGTCACGTGAATGTCTGTAAGACAAAGATAGATAGGTTCATGATTAATAAGGGAGATAGGTTCATGATTAATAAGGGAATCGGGGATTATAGGGAGAAGGAAGGAGGATGGGGATGAGAAACATATTAGCCATGATCGAATGGTGGCACAGACTCGGACTGATTGGCTTACCCATATATTATGGTCTTATTCTTCATGTAATCATTCCTGCAACGAGATATCCTTTCCTCACAGTCTTATAAATTTAAAATAAAATATTGGGGTTTCTGTCCAGTATCCTAGCCATGCTTGGGTATGGTCTGGGATCGTAGGCTCCTTCACCACCTGTCAAAGACCCAGTCTAGCAGCTATGTCCTTTATACCTGAAAGTCTTAAATTTTGTTTACACTTTCTGCTAAATGGACGGGCCAGCAGAGACCTGCTTTCCAAGCGTTGTTTCCCTTGAGTCAGTATCTGGGAGATTGGCAAAAACAGTTGGAAGGCTTTTTCCTTTTCTCCTTTTTAGGTAGTCCCTTGGGATCGAGGATGACTTGTTTCCAATCCAGTTCAGTGGGTTCTGAAATGGCTGATGTTACCCTTGGTGAGTGCGCTGTAAATTCCTGCCCCACAGACCCCGGAGTCCCAACATAAGTGAATTAACTTATGTTAATTGACTCCTCCAATCAGTTACAGGCACCAGACAAGAAATGAACACGAGAAGAAATAAACATTTATGGCAAAAAAGAGAAGAAAACAAGTGTCTGCTAAACTAACTACTCCCCTGAACCCATCCCACCCTCCCCCCAGACACACACAAGGTAGACACACGATGAGGAGTAAGAAAGGATGAAAATAACAGGTGATTAAGCTGGGAAATGAGAGGTGAGTATCTTCACTGCTGAGATTGTGATCTTTGTAGGAAATGTTCTTCTCCTAACACGAGGTGTTGCAAACAATTGGTGGTTTGGGATCTTTTAGTATCGACCTTCAATTAGAACTCTCAGGCTGCAAGATTTCTTCAGGAATCACCTTAACTGACCTGACGTACACAGACAATTCCCTCAGGTTGGTGCAATTCTCACTTGCATCCACCAGATGGACCCTCAGCCTCACTGAGTTCAATCTACAGTTTGCACGTGAGGGTTGAAATGGATTTTCAGATAGCCTCTCTGCCATCAGGTGGCGCTGGGTCGGAACCTCCCGAGGCTTACACTGACTGCAAGGGACAATAATTTATCCTGAAATCACGGAGAATCCAACAGGTGAGAGAAAATTTGGAACACTGGCTTCACAGTTGTTAATCGGAATAGAACAGTCTATTTGCTGACAGCTCCCCTCACAGCTGGAGGAATTTAAATCACCAGGCCTTTCAAACAGGGATTTCACAGACCTGGCTGGAGACCTAAGTCAGAAGTTACTTCTCCAGACTGGCTGGAAACATTCAAGTCGCCGGGCCGAGTGCTGATAGTGAGAGATTTAAACTGTCTCCTGCCAAGATTTTCACAGAACTGAAAAATGGAATTCCTGAATTTTCTGAAAGGCTCCACCAATCCCAATCGAGAATCCATCTAAGACCCAGATTTCAAACGAGCTGATTCGTTGCTTGCCAAGTCCATCAAAATTACATCACAGGCCATGCCACACAACATATTGAATCAAGGGGGGGGGCGCGGGGGGGAGTCAGCACAAAGCCAAGAGTCTGTCATGTTGCAGGACAGGAATTTGTTTAAAAAAGAAACACAGAACAGATAAGGATTTAACAAGTTCCTTACACTGATAAGTCAAATGCGTGATCTGCACACATTGCCACATGCAGGGCATAAAGAGTTAGATAGATGGGTTTTTTAAATGTTTGTGCGGTAAGTGGCAGGTGAAAAGTGGAACTGTCTCGAAGACTAATTTTTTTTAAAACAAGTGTTTTACAGCTGTAGAGCTTAGTATATGTAAAGAAACTGCGTAGGCTTTCCACATTCTGATATATTCTTTGACACTGAGTCAAGTCTAACAGATTTTCAAACTTAATTAGCTGAGGCAGTTAATTAAAAGAATGAAAGGTTTGTTGAATACTGAGTGCCAAAAGCTTGGCCAGAGGATAGGGATTTTTTTTTAAATTGTCAAATAACTAAAGCAGAGACTGCTTTACTTTTCTGTATTGAACAAAGAGTTGGGCTTTCAGGGGAATAACATTTGCAAGTCTAAAGTGGATGAAGAAATTATTTCCTTTCGAAATGATATCAGTAACAGCAAACTACAGTAAACTTCACCTCCATACACTAGGGGTTTCTGATCCATGGGCCTCGGCCCCTAATGGGGTCGCAGAAATCACCTCTGGAGTCGCAAGCATTCCCTCTTCCAAGGCAGACTGTGAAGAAGAGTCTGCCCAGTCTAGAAGCTCTGGTGGGACAGCGCTGGGCCCTTGGACCAATGCTGCCAAACAGCAAGGGCAAACGGTGAACCCGACACCCTGGAAGAAGTGGCGAGTTGAAGCAGGGCCCGGGATGTTTATGCACTGGTTCGTGCCAGCAGAGGCCGATAACTGTAACTCAGAGTGGGAGTGTGTGGGGTGTGTGAGTGTTTTCTCTCAGGAAATATGAAGAGCTTGGCAGAAACCCTCATGAGTACATAAAATATTTTTACGTAATACTTTCAAAAGTCAGATTTTCATATTTATATGATGCATTTTATGTTGATCTACAACACACAAACTTTAATATTTATATGCCAAATTTTACTACGTTACTTTATTGCTGTTTTGCTTGTGCTGGTGTCTGGGGGATGACAACATTTTCAAGTTTTAAAATGAGATCACATTGGAAAATAGTTTGGGAAGCACTCGCATGCTATAAGTTCTGGTTATATGTGTGCTGCTTTGTGTAGATCAGACTTCAAAATATTAACTAAATTGTCCAGAATATCTGATGAGAACAGCTTTATAAAGAAAGTATTGCTTGGATAAGGTGCCAGAGGTGTCCATATTGTATGCAAGGGTATATTCAGCAAAACTGTGATCCCAACAGGGTGCCACCGTCCTAGGGAAACATGGACCAGACATCAGGATACAACAGGGTAGCAATGATTCTTTTGCCTGTGCTCTCCTTGGGCACGGCTCCCTGCTAGAATTCGCCCTTCAATTAGATATATTCTTGTAACAACTTCAATATTGGTACAGTGCTCAGTTGTGGAATTAAACAATATTGGAGTTATCTGGTGAATGTTATGTACAATGCTGTCTCATCAGGATCAAACATTTCTTGTACTCTCATTTTCAAGTATAATCGCATCCTATGAATCGCCATATTCAATGTTAAAACATTGTTGGATACTTCACTGGAAGTGACCATTTAAACTTGAAAAGCTTGTGCAATGATTGTCCGAGCTCTTTTGACTGTGGGAGGTCATTACAATAGAACTGTCCCTGTCCTTACCATCCACTCGCAGCAGTGATCACCATGACCAGGAGCAAGGAACCCTGGCTGACCTAATTTTCTTTCCCAAAAGAAGTGATATTGAGGCCATTTGTTGGTTCATCAACATCTGGTGACCAGCCTGCTGATACTTCAGTGCCATGAACCAGGGACCTGTACACGAGCATAAATTGTCTTGGCTGTCCAGCTGAGGAGTACAAAAATATTGGGAGGAAAATCACTCCATCTCTACTGTGCACCAAGACTATCTCTATACTTCATGACAAATGAGATTATTTTATGTACATTGGTAGACTTAAACTGTGTCTGTGTATTTGCTTCAGAACAACTTTTCTGAAGAGAGTGACTGCTTTCTGACCCTTCCTTTCTTTGTTTTCTCTTGCAGATCACGTCTAATGCCGAGGTTGAAAGAGTCACGTTCGCACGAGTCTTTGCTTAGTCCTAGTAGTGCTGTGGAAGCACTGGATCTCAGTATGGAGGAAGAAGTCATGATTAAATCTGTTCACAGTAGTATTCTGGGACAAGACTACTGTTTTGAGGTAAGCAGGGAAGCATCAACGAGCAGTATTTTCATCTACTAGTCATTAGGTGGCTTTTAGTATGTGCTCAAGAATAACTTAATTTATCAAATGGGTAATTGAACCAAACAGCAAAGCACCAAACCCTCAACATTAAAAAAAACTTAGGTGTTTTACAGTGAAAATAAAAAGGAACAGATGCTCGCCAGGTTGTAGGTGTCAGGAGAGTTGATTGATAAGTGACTTTTAAATAGGCTTTTAAAGCTAGAGATCAAAGGAATACTTTAGGCAGAGTGAAACTATGGTGGCTGAAGGTTTTGCCACAAAGAGTGGGGCAAAGTGAGACTATTACGGGTGGCGGGGAAGATTTACAAAGTCAAGACCAAAGTCAGGATCTTGAAGGAGTGAAGAGTGAATATAAGCTGGACAAGGTTGAGAATGTAGGATGGATTAAGGCTATGGATGGAGTCAAAGATGAGGCCAAGGATTTTATCTATTAGTCACGCAATGTCAGTGTAATGTTTCACTCAAAACAGCAGGCCTCATGTTTGGGATGGGGATGTGATTAAATTGCATTCATCCTTTCACAAGTTGTGTTAAGTAGAGGATGGCTTATCAGTGATGATGAGTTATAGTCATTCATGAACTTCAAAGACTCAACTCCAATGAAGATCTTTCACATGATTGAAAGGAGCATGCTGCCATTGCTGAGGAATGTTGCTTAACCAGTGAGCAGGGATCTCCTTGTGTAACCTTCAGGATTCATTGTGGAAAACCATCAGGTGTAATTTCGCATCTCTGACCTCTCACTTCTGAACTCCACCGGTGTGAACTAACAATCCTACAGTCAGTGAAATTGACATCAGCGGCGGGATTCTCCTCTACCCGGTGGGGCGGGATGTTCCGGCGTAATGGAGTGGCCGCTGAAGTCTCCGCACCTTTAGGGGCCAAGTCCTCACCTTGAGGGGCTAGGCCAGCCGGCGCTGAAAGGTCTTCGCCGGGCGACAAATGCGCGGCAGCGGCTGCTGACGTCATCCCTGCGCAGGAGAGGGGGGTCTCTTCCGTCTCCGCCATAGTGAAGACCATGGCGAAGGCGGAAGAAAAAGAGTGCCAACACGGTGGGCCCCGATCGCAGGCCAGGCCACCGTGGGGGCACCCCCCGGGGCCAGATTGCCCCACGCCTTGTCCCCCCGTTCAAAAGGTGGTTTAATCCACGCCGGCTGGAGAGGGTTGACAGCGATGGGACTTTGGCCCATTGCGGGCCGGGGAATCGCCGGGAGTGGGCCCGCCGACCGGCGCGATTCCCACCCCCGCCGACCGGCGCGATTCCCGCCCCCGCCGAGTCTCTGGTGGCGGAGAATTCGGGACACGGCGTGGGGGGATTCACACCAGCCCCCGGTGATTCTCTGACCCGGTGGGGGGTCGGAGAATCGCATCCCAGATTTTATTCGAAAGGATATTATCATGTGAGACTAATTTTTTTAAAAATATGTTTATTAAGAATTTTTTAACAAAATTTTCAACCATACAATCAAACCCCTCCCCCCGGTAACAAAAAGAAAAGAAAGCTCGCTTAGCAAGACATGAACATGGCAAGTCAATATGATACAGAACTTTGTACATTAGATTCCTCCCGTACATATCAGTTTTCCGGATCATTCATGTATTTTCTTGCTCAGATGCCCCCCAGAAAAACCCCCCTTCCCCATCCCTCCCTCTTCCCCCCCCCCCCCCACAAGAAAGATAACCCCCCCCCCCCCCCCCGGGGTTGCTGCTGCTGACCGAACTTCATCTAACTCTCCGCGAGATAGTCTATGAACGGTTGCCACCGCCTGTGGAACCCTTGCACAGACCCTCTCAAGGCAAACTTTATCCTCTCCAACTTGATAAACCCTGACATGTCATTCACCCAGGCTTCCACACTGGGGGGCTTCGCCTCTTTCCACATTAACAAGGTCCTTCGCCGGGCTACCAGGGACGCAAAGGCCAGAATGCCGGCCTCTTTCGCCTCCTGCGCTCCCGGCTCGTCCGCTACTCCAAATAATGCTAGCCCCCAACTTGGCTTGACCTGGACTTTCACCACCTTAGATATTGTTCTCGCAACTCCCCTCCAGAACCCATCCAGTGCCGGGCACAACCAAAACATATGGGCATGGTTCGCCGGGCTTCCTGAGCACCTCCCACATCTGTCCTCCACCCCAAAGAACCTACTCAGCCTCGCCCCCATCATATGCGCTCTGTGAACAACCTTAAATTGTATCAGGCTAAGCCTGGCACACGAGGAAGAGGAATTAACCCTACTTAGGGCATCAGCCCACAGACCCTCCTCAATCTCCTCCCCCAGCTCCTCTTCCCATTTACCCTTCAGCTCCTCTACCAAAGCCTCCCCCTCTTTCATCTCCTGGTATATCGCCGACACCTTGCCCTCTCCGACCCATACGCCCAAAATCACCCTGTCTTGAATCCCCTATGCCGGGAGCAGCGGGAATTCCCTCACCTGCCGCCTCACAAACGCCCTCACTTGCATGTACCTGAAAGCGTTTCCCGGGGGTAGCCCAAACTTCTCCTCCAGCGCCCCTAAGCTCGCAAACGTCCCATCGATGAACAGGTCCCCCATTATTCTAAACCCTGCCCGATGCCAGCTCTGAAACCCCGCGTCCATCCTTCCTGGGACAAACCGATGGTTATCTCTGATCGGGGACCACACCGAGGCTCCCATCGTACCCCTGTGCCGTCTCCACTGCCCCCAGATCTTTAGCGTTGCCACCACCACCCGACTCGTGGTGTACCTTGTCGGCGAGAGCAGCAGCGGTGCCGTCACCAGCGCCTCCAGGCTCGTTCCTTTGCAGGACGCCATCTCCAACCTCTTCCATGCCGCCCCCTCTCCCTCCATCACCCACTTACGGATCATCGCCACGTTGGCTGCCCAGTAGTAGCCACCCAGATTCGGCAACGCCAGCCCTCCTCTATCTCTACTACGCTCCAGGAACCCCCTCCTTACCCTCGGGGTCTTACTCGCCCACACAAAACCCATAATGCTCCTGCCTACCCTCTTAAAAAAGGCTTTGGTGATCACAATTGGAAGGCATTGGAATACAAAAAGAAACCTCGGGAGGACCACCATTTTAATCGACTGTACCCTGCCCGCTAGCGAGAGTGGCAACATGTCCCACCGTTTAAAGTCCTCCTCCATCTGCTCCACCAGCCGCATCAAATTAAGTTTGTGCAGGGCCCCCCAGCTCCTAGCTACCTGGATCCCCAAGTATCGAAAGCTCCTTTCCGCCCTCCTCAACGGTAGGTCGTCTATCCCTCTTCCCTGATCCCCCGGATGCACCACAAAGAGCTCACTCTTCCCTACATTGAGCTTGTAGCCCGAGAAGTCCCCAAACTCCCTTAGGATCTGCAGGACTGATTTCTAATTACTACTCACTCCTTAATCTCTATTTCTGTAAGTTTTTATTGCAGCTGCAAAGAGATTTGTTAAATATTCATCCTTATAAAAGGTAAATTGTTTCTAGCTGCCTTTTACAAATACTTAGGCCTCTTGGAATAGAACGTCCTTTGCAGCTTCAAGGTACAGGACAGAAATTATTGCTGCCAAAACTGACACATGAGAATTTAATGGTTTCATGCAACATTCCTCTGTCTGCTATATTAGATGTGCTTGGATGAACTTTTCATTAAAATATCAGCAGACAAAGGAATATCATTCAAAATCAGCATTAATCTACTGATGGCGTAACGATAACTTGTAGGTTTACACCTTCTGCTGCAGATAACTTGCAAATTTAAGTGTCTAATGATATAGCATAGCATTTCATTATATTACTTATAGCCAAGTATATTGTTCATAGTGTGCAAAGGAGTACCAACAGTGCAGCGTAGTTTGGAGCTTATTGGAGAAGTTGAGTCTGAAGTTAGCAAAGGGGTTGGGATGAGGATTGTCATGACATCAGGGTTGAGGTAACAGAAGCAAGTGTTGCAACGAAGGTTGAAATAGGCAGTGATGTAATGGGTAGGTTATGTGATCCATGGGCAAACGTATGGTCAAAGAGGATATAACAAGAGCGTGGTGGAGCGTTTTCAGTAGCAGTGCCAGAGACAGAGTCTATCAATGTTACAAATTTGGAAACAGGTTGTCTTAGTTTAACAGCTGTATGGTTGGAAACTCAACTCGTGGTAAAATAATACACCAGAGTTGTGAATAGTCTGATTAAAACTCAGGCAATTTCCAGTAAAGAGGGATGGAATCCGTTCCCATGGAACAATTGTGGCAGGCACCAAAGACAATGGTTTCCGTCTTCCAAATATTTATTTGCTCATCTGGTGCCAAATGTCAGACAAGCAGAAGACTCAACTTGGAGACATTGGAGGGGTTGAGGAGGGGTAATGCAGTGTTAATGTAAGCCTACTTGTGACACTGATAAAGATTATTACTACTAATGGTGAGTTAGAGCTGGGTGTCAGCAGTGAAAATTCACATTGTGTTTTCAGATGATGTTGGTGGGCAGTATATAGATGAGTAAAAGAAGAGGAAACAGGAAAGATCCTTGAAGGCATCAGAGGTAAAGTGGGTGCTGGAAGAGAAGCCATTGCAGGCGATTCTCTGGCTATTATAAACTCCAAATCCAAATCTCTGAAGAAAACTGTTGATTTATTTTGCATGCTTTTTGACAGGAGTTAATAGTTAAGAATGGAACCTGACCAGTGCAGTCCTATGGGGTGGAGAGGCATTGGAAGATAGTGTAGTGAACCATGTCAAAGGCTGCAGACAGGTCAAGAAGAATGAGGAGGGATCGTTTGCCTTTGGTACTGTCACGTTTGATGATGTTTTGGGCTTTGGTAAGAGCCATTTGGCAGAGGTGGATTTGCAGTTCCTTGGGCCCCACGCTCACCTTCATTTCCCCCCCCATCCCCAACATTCCAACCGCATTCCCCTCCCGACCTCCCCCACTCTCTCCCCACAGAACGCAAAGGCAGAAGCCACAGAATTACACAAACTGATCGCTGCATTTTAACTTGTAAAAACGTGATTATATTTGCTGAATTGAAATCCAAGCTTACCTCTTCTCAGAATTATGGTTAAATGGTCAATATTGCAATTTGTGAGTCTTAAGGCGAGCAAATATGGAACTTGATGATGAGCAACGAGATGGAAATGTCAGCCGATGATAACACTACAGCACAGTCCAGTGCAGAAGAGCCAGTCGAGTGTAGGAGCAGGAACTCCAATCAACAAGATGCATATGCTGCCACTCAGTACATTTCACAGAGTCTCAATTCAGTTTTAACAATTAAAGGTAACTTCCTTACTTCATCTCACAAAGTCAAGGAGGTTATTGCCATAAATTCACATGGGGGTATGTCAGGTCAGTCCAAGTCCAATATCAATGGCTTTGACGGGCAGGATTCCTTTCTTTGTGCTGGGGACTTTCTGCAGGCCAGTCTTGAGAGTGATGGTGGTTAGAACTACCAGAATGTGACCAGCTGCAGCCATTAGATAAGACCATCAATATTAAAAAAAAAAACAAATTTAAACAAGAGAATATTGAAGACAGACAGATTTTAAAGATTTTCTTGCTTCATCCCTCGTTGGCATGGCAATTTAGATAGCTTTTTGCTACACTTTTTCTTTAAAACATTGGCAATTACACCATCGTAGGTAAAATCTTTTAAAGACACATATTCAATCATCAAAATTGCTGAACTTTCAAATGTTCCTGACTCATCGTACTCCACAAATAATTTTTAACTCTTTTCAATACAGAAAAAGAACGTTCACCGGAAGCATTTGTGACAGGTATTGTTAAAAATATTTTCAGAATGGTTTCCACGTTTAAAAAAGGTGTCTGCAAGCCATCATATACAAGTCTGTACAAATCAGCTGGTAATCTTCAAGCACAGAACTCATCATTACAGATGAAATGAATGAGTTATTTCACTTAATCTTCAAAAGGCTTTCTGTCTATCTCCTCCCAGTAGAATTCACTTAATTTCTTACTATAGTGGCTTTTAACATTCTAATCCAAACTCCTGTCAAAAAGCATGCAAAATAAATCAACAGTTTTCTTCAGAGATTTGGATTTGGAGTTTATTGTCACGTGTACCAAGGTACAGTGGTACAGTATTTTTCTGCGTGCAGCTCAAACAGATCACTTAGTACAAGAAAAGAAAATACATAAAAGGACACCACAAGGTACACAATGTAAATACATAGACACCAGCATCGGTGAAGCATACAGGAGTGTCGTATTAATCAGATCAGTCCATACGCGGGTCGTTTAGGAGTGTGGTAACAGTGGGGAAGAAGCTGTTTTTGAGTCTGTCCGTGCGTGTTCTCAGACTTTTGTATATCCTGCCCGATGGACGAAGTTGGAAGAGTGAGTAAGCCGGGTAGGAGGGGTCTTCGATTATGCTGCCCGCTTTCCCAAGGCAGCGGGGGGTGTAGACAGTCAATGGATCGGAGGCAGGTTCGTGTGACAGACTGGGTGGTGTTCACGACTCTCTGGCATTTCTTGCGATCTTGGGCTGAGCAGTTGACATATCAGGCTGTGGTGCAGCCAGATAGGATGCTTTCTATGGTGCACCTGTAAAAGTTGGTAAGCGTCAATGTGGACATGCCGAATATCCTGAGGAAGTATAGGCGCTATTGTGCTTTCTTGGTGGTAGTGTCGACATTGGTGGACCAGGACAGATTTTTTTGGTGATATGCGCAGCTAAGAATTTTAAGCTGTCAACTTTTATTGTGTCACAAATTAACATTGGCAGTCTCAATGGTGATCTTTTCTTTCACTTTTAAAGTGATTTCATTGTCTAGTTTCATCGAAAAATAACTTCTTGCATCTTATACACTTTTCATCATCAGAAGGACCTATAGTTTTTGTTAGTGCCTCTGCTTCCACCAAGCTATAGCCATTTCAAACTTGCATTACAAAACTTTTAACTGAGGCTAACAACTGTGCAACATTCAGTAAAGATGTATCAACATTTTGCAGTGATTTGCCGATGGCACTAATTCTTTGAAATAAACAGTCTGATATCGACTTTTCAAACTTCCCTGCTGAGGATTTTACTTCAGCTTTCACATCTGTTTTTTCTGAATTTGGTGTGGCTATGCCCTTTGACAGAGCTTTGACGAAGGGTCACCTGGACTTGAAACGTTAGCTCTTTTCTCTCCCTGCAGATGCTGCCAAACCTGCTGAGATATTCCAGCATTTTCTCTCTTTGGGTTCTTGTTCAACCGTTTTAGGCAATGTAGTATCTCCAGGAAATCGGCACGTCTCAGTCATCAGATAATTCACCTGTACTTTTGGATGAGGATGAATGTGCAGTTTTAAAAAATATATTTTTATTCTCCTTTTTCACATTTTTGCCCACCAACAATAAACAATAAGCAGTGACGAATATAATGTCAATCCCCAAATCAGCAACAACAATCCCATCCTCCCACGCATCGCGCCGCCCCAAAGGTGCGGAATCCTCCGCATCTTGACCGGCCGAGCCCTAACCTTGAGGGGCTAGGCCCGCGCCGGACTGATTTCCACCCCGCCAGCTGGCGGGAATGGCCTTTGGTGCCCCGCCAGCTGGCGCGGAAATGACATTGCCGGGCGGCGCATGCGCGGGAGCGCCAGCGGCCGCTCACGGCATCCCCGCGCATGCGCAGTGGAGGGAGTCTTTTCGCCTCCGCCATGGTGGAGACCATGGCGAAGGCAGAAGGAAAAGAGTGCCTCCACGGCACAGGCCCGCCCGCGGATCGGTAGGCCCCGATCGCGGGCCAGGCCACCGTGGGGGCAACCCCCGGGGCCAGATCGCCCCACGCCCCCCCCCCCCAGGACCCCGGAGCCCGCCCGCGCCGCCTTGTCCCGCCGGTAAGAGAGGTGGTTTAATCCACGCCGGCGGAACAGGCATTCTAGCAGCGGGACTTCGGCCCATCCGGGCCGGAGAATCGCCGGGGCGGGGGCCCGCCAACCGGTGCGGTGCGATTCCCGCCCCCTCCGAAGAATTCGGCAACCGGCGGGGGAGAGATTCACGCCAGCCCTCGGCTGCAACATCTGCCTTCGCACTCGTTTCCAACCCCGGCTGGTCCGACAACTCGAATATGGCCTCCCGAGGGCCCGGGGGTTTCACGTCACCACTTTAGAGATTACCCGAAAAACCTCGTTCCAGTAATTCTCCCGCTTTGGACAGGACCAAAACATATGAACGTGATTTGCGGTTCACACACATCTTTTATCCCCTCAAAGAGCCAGCTCATTCTCGCCCTTGTGCGGTGTGCACTATGTACCACCTTCAGCTGTATCAGCCCCAACCTCGGTGGAGGCGTTCACTCTCTGGGGCACCTCACACCAGAATCCCTCCTCCATACCCTCTCCCAACTCTTCTTCCCACTTTGCTTTGATCCCTTCCAGTGGTGCCTTCTCCTCTTCCAAAATAGCCCAGTAAACCGCCGACACTACCCCCTTCTCCAGTCCCCCTGTCGTCAGCACCTCCTCCAACAATGTGGAGGCCGGCTCCACCGGGAAGCTCTGTATCTCCTTCCTGGCAAAATCTCGAACCTGCATGTATCTAAACATTTCCCCCTGCTCCAGCCCATACTTCGCTCCCAGATCCTTCAATCCTACAAACCGACCCCCAAGAAACAAATCTTTTAGTGTCTTAATCCCCTTCTCCTCCCATTTCCAAAAAATTCCATCCCACTTCCCTGGCTCAGATCTGTGGTTCCCCCAAATCGGCATTTCCCTTGACCCTGTCCCCAACACGAAGAGTTGGCAAAACTGCCTCCAAATTCTCGATGAAGCTATTATTACCGGACTCCCTGAGTATTTCCCTGGGGCCACCGGGAGCGGTGCTATTGCTAGTGCTTTCAATCCCGACCCCCTGCACAAACTCTGGCCCACTGGGAATCAACCCCTCTGACCCAGCTCTGCACCTTCTCCACATTCGCCGCCCAGTAGTAATACATCAGGTTCGGGAGACCCAAACCCCTTGCCTGCCTTTCCCTCTGTAGCAGCACCTTTCTAAACTCTGGCCACCTTCCCTCCCCATATGAACGAAGTAATCATTCCTTCAATCTCTCTAAAAAATGCATTTTGGCAAGAAAATCGGCAGGCATTGGAAAATAAACAGGAATCGCGGCAACACGTTCATTTTAACCGCCTGTACCCGACCCGCCAGTGACAGAGGGAGACCATCCCACCTTGCCAGATCAGCTTTCACTCTCCCCACCAAACTAGAAATGTTGTACCTACAGAGCCCCCCACCACTCCCGAGCAACCTGCACCCCCAGGTATCTAAAGTGAGTCCCTGCCCTACGGAAGGACAGCCCCCCCACCACCAGCCGAGACACCACAAAATACTCACTCTTGTCTCGATTTAATTTATACCCCGAGAAAGACCCAAACACCCGAAGCAGCTCCAGTATTCCCCCTATTGACACACTCGGTTCCGACACGTATAACAAGTCATCGGCGTATAAGGACCATCTATGAGGGTGAATGTGCAGTTAATGCACTGTTCCAGATTTCGAACTTCTTAAAGTAAAATGACTACTGCCTTATTGTCCAGCTTCGTTCTCTTGCCTCACCTTCGATTTTCTGCGTTTTTTGACTGCCAGATTGATGGTGTCGCATATTATTAAAGACACTGATCTTGATTTTAGGCAGCTAATAAAGTGTCTGAAAGAGCTGACGTTTTTTTTGACCCGTCAATCCTACGTTTTTATCAGGTTCAAGCTCTACAAAAATTGGATTCTTTTTTTAACTATGTAGCTGTGATTCTGATCATGGATGTCAAGCAACATTTCACTCTACTTCTGCCCTTTCCATTTTAAAAACTGTCCCTCCCCGTGGACCTCCAACCCCATCACACATTCTCTCTCCCTCCAGAACGCAATCCGGTCATAGATTATCATAGAGCAGCACGGTAGCATTGTGGGTAGCACAAATGCTTCACAGCTCCAGGGTCCCAGGTTCGATTCCGGCTAGGGTCACTGTCTGTGCGGAGTCTGCACATCCTCCCCGTGTGTGCGTGGGTTTCCTCCTGGTGCTCCGGTTTCCTCCCACATTCCTTCTATGAATTTACAGTGCAGAAGTAGGCCATTCGGCCCATCGAGTCTGCACCAGCTCTTGGAAAGAGCACCCTACCCAAGGTCAACACCTCCACCCTATCCCCATAACCCAGTTACCCCACCCGACAATTTTGGACACTAAGGGCAATTTAGCATGGCCAATCCACCTAACCTGCACATCTTTGGACTGTGGGAGGAAACCGGATCAGCCGGAGGAAACCCACGCACACACGGGGAGGATGTGCAGACTCCGCACAGACAGTGACCCAAGCCAGAATCGAATCTGGGACCCTGGAGCTGTGAAGCAATTGTGCTTTCCACAATGCTACCGTGCTGCCCCACACTCATCCCTCCCTATAAGTCTGAAACACAATCTCCTCCCTTTATGCTCTACCCCTCCACCTCCATCCCATCCTCTCACACTCTCCCACCCACCCATCACACACTCCCATTCTTTTGCCTGGGGTCTTCAAGGCAGCCTGCATCACTTGTTGTGGCCACCCGTGCCTCTCCCCTCCCCTTGCCTGTTGCTGGCCTGGGTCCGCTCCTCAGCTCATCAACTCTTCATAGCTTGATTTGGGGTTTTGCGCCTTGCGTGCTGTTGCGTTTGCCTGCCTGGGGCCACTAGTGCCGGCACCCGACACAAACCTCCTCGCCTGCATGGCAGCTGACCTCATGGCTTGATTCAGCGGTCATGCCTCATTGTTGCTGACCTGGATCTATGAGTACAAGTGCCCGGCACAAATCTGCTCGCCTCGCCTGCTCGGTGGCTGACCTTGTGGCTTAATTTGGCGGTTGCGCCTCATGCACCTGTTACATGCCTGGTTCCATCAGTGCCGGCGCCAAGCACAAACCTCGTCCCTTGACTCGCAAACCTCAGCAGCGACTCCCTTATCCCTCGTGCATGCTGCAAGTTAACCATGCGTTACCAGTTTTGCCGCCCTTTAAGACTCACCAATTAAAGTTTGATTTTGCTCTGCATTTTCTGCTAATGTGCCCAACAGCAGCAAATGCAGAGCGAAATCAAACTGTGATTGGATGCCCAGTGCACTGGCCCAGTGCGGGGCACCCACGTTCATTGGGGCCCTGTGCCTCAGCCGGTGTGTTTCATTGTAAATCCACCTCTGCCTCCACTGGTATTTTAGCAGGACAGAAATTTGATTGGAAGGATTCAAGCAAGGAATTCCAAGAAAGATGGACACGGATTTGGGAGGCAACATGTGCAAGGAGAGAAAAGAGGGATTGGAAATGGAGTGATGGATGGCAAGGATGGAGGGTTCAAGTGGTTTTCCTTAAAGAGGGGATGACGTCAGCATAATTGAAGGAGAGGACAGTCCCTGAGTAGAGGAAACTACCGACAATATCAGTAATCATGGAGCCAGGTAGACCATACAGGGTGAAGGGTGATAGAAGATTAATTGAAGAAAGATCCATGTTCAGGTCTAGGGCAGTGGAAGGCTTTGGAGGAAGCATGGCCTGGTGGGCCCGGGGCAGGGAGAAGAGACAGACAGCTCATTGGCTGACCTCCATCTAGTGACCATGAGCTTGTTACATTTGTTGGAGTTGAAGACTTCAGAAGAGTCCTATTCATTTCAGTATCGATAGCAAAATTAGTTTCTGTGCCTCATGCTAGTTGGACTGGTTCTAATTGTCAAGAAAATTCTCTCCTGAAAATAAAAGAGAATGTCTCATTAAAATGCTTTTTCTTGATCTGTGTTTCTCATTAATACCAAGATGTAATTCTCAACTGATACATTAAATATGATGTTTTTTTCCTTTTTTGAGAGACTTTCTATTTTCCTGGGAATGGGCTGTCCAGACTCTGCATTTCTCGGCAACTGGCAACAATCCCAATCCCATCAAACTGTCAAGGGGCACAATTAAAATGTTTTTCATTTCCTCAAGCATTTGAATGATTTGATAACATCTGAAGCTCCACCCAGTAGTGGACTAGTGGTTGGGAACTGTTTAGGAATCCCGCTTACAGCATGGATTTGAGTTAGGCCATCAAAGATCACTTGCATAACCACGTGACTCGGAAGTCAGTCATGAATAATTTGGGTACTCAGCCACAACTATGTGTCTTTAGTTTGTTTGCCAAAAAAACATTAAACTTTGGAAATTTAGTTTACATATATCTTATCTGCAAATATGCACGTGGGGAAATAATGATCTTTTGTATGTTAGAAGGCAGCTGGTGGAAAACAGGTTCAACTCTGAACAGTTTTTTGAGTTTATGTTAATATAGTAAGCCAATTTGACTGTTACATCTCTCATGCATGCTATATTACCTTAAAACAGTCTCCACTTGAATGGAACCCATAATTCTACAGTGATTTGTTAATTTATGTAAATATTTAATGCACCTCATGTCCGTTGTAGTTTGCCTCAGACTTGTACCACCTGCCTACTAACATATTCAAAGAATCATTTTCTCTCGTGCATCCTCCATATTATATAAACATATATAGATATGATCGCAGTCTCTTACAATAGACTTAACATAAATGGATGGGAAATTTTAATTTGTTCTTTTGCTTAAAATGTCACACAGATAAATAATGTGCAAATGTTTAATCCAACTAATTTTAGGACTCCCACTGTGAATTATTGAGATTTTTTCTTTTGCTCTTCATATAAGTAGCATTTCACAAAAAAATATCCTTCCCCGGTGTGATGCTGAGCCGTACTGACAAGAAATACCCTGATTTAACCCCCAGTTTTTGCAGACTATATTAACCGGAGCAACATTATGGGTAGAAAATTAGTTTCATTGCCCCTCGAGTAGCAAGGAGAATGGTCAACCAGGACATCTGTTCCTGGTTACTACCTGATCCGGTCTCTCCAACCCATGTTAGGATTGTGCTTGGCCCTGTGATGGAATAGTCTCTCAGTCCTTGGAACTGGGAACTGCTGCTATTTTTCCCCAGAACGACTTTCCACCTACAAGCGAATAAGAAGTGAGCGGGGAGAATTGTTGAAGGTTCTTGTGATGTATTGGATTGTAATTGTCATATTTCTTTAAACCAGTGTCCACTTTTATTTCCATTTGGGGGATATCATTCTTATAGGACCTTGATAATGAAACCATTGCATATTAATTACTTTTGGTAGATGTTGTTGCTAACTCCAGGTGAAATTCGGGCTGTTCCCCCTTATTTCTCAGAGACTTTGCTATTTTATTAAGCCATTTTGAGGAGAAGATCTTTTTTTTTTCCTTTTAATAAGGAAACTGCTTTTTCCCAATCTTGGTAAAGTAGTGATACTTTTCAAATGACATTGACATAGATATTTTTGATTGTAAGTCACCTTAATAATTTTATCGTGATTAAAAATAAAGTTCTTGTTTTGGGCTGGTCCTGCTTATTTTGTTTTATAATCAAGCTTGTCACTTGTTTTGTGAACCTCATATTAGACACAAGAAGTAATTGCTAATTGCTCATACTATTGGATTCTTTCAAAAAAAATGAATACCAATACTTGTACATTTACAATAAGACAGCAAATAAAAATGAGACTTTGTGATCTAATAAAAATTCCCTTTTAATAAATTAGAAATACCAATGCTTAATAGACAACCAAGCATAGAATCCTATAATGGTTAGTGTACAGAAGAGGCCAGTTGGCCCATCATGTCCATGCTGGCTCTCTGCTTGTGCAACTCAGCTAGTTGTTTTTGCCTGCCATTCCCCTGCACATCATCTCTCTTCAGGTGCTTATGCAGTTCCCTTTTGAAATTCACAATTCAATCTACCTCAGTGCATTCCAGATCCAACCACGCAAATGTTTAAAAAAAACTTCCTTATGTTGCTGTCAGTTCTTTTGCAAGTAGATGTTTCTCATGCCACATATCCCTTATGACAATTAACAAATTAGAAACTAATTTTATGGAATGTCCCATGTTATGGGCCAGGGCTTAGAAACTCCAAAGTGTATTATGGAGTTCACCTGAACTACAACCTTTATGTTGAATTTGACTAGGATGAGCACAAGAGCCTTCCCTTCAGGTGTGATTCATCAGTCTTCCCAGATACTTTCATCAAAACAAGTTTTATTCTAAGAACTTAGTTAACACATATGTATAAACACACAGCAAGAACTTTTATCAATTACAAACATAAAGACACCACACAGCTACAGTGATCTATGAGTTCCCCCTTAACTGTTCCAATTCAATAACAAGATCCAATTAAAACCAGAAACCCATTTTCAAAGGTGTGGCCCAGCACTCTGCATTCTCACTTGACTAAAACTGGTCTTGTTACTGAAATTCTCAGCCAATTTTCAACCAGCGAACTCCTTCCGGAAAGCAATTATATCTTCAAAGCCACCACCAAGGTGATTTTTACTGGAACAGCTTTTTTAAAATAAAAACCGAGAAAGACAGAGAATATACTTTTCTCTTTGAGTCCACAGCAGTCAAAACTGAAAGCGAAACCAAAACACATCTCACAGCCCAGCTCTGCCCACACAATGACATCACTGAAGCTATGTGATAAGATAAAAACCTTTCTTAAAGGGACACTCCCATGGCACCCATAATACTGGAAAATTAGTTAAAATGTTTTGCGATATTACTATATTGTCGTGGTGGGAGAAGTGTGGATGTGTGAGCTTTTAACAAGTTGCAGAAGTTGGCGGGGTTTTTTTGCATCAAGATAGTCTTCTTTGCTGAAGGAAGCTACTTTTTCTGGGATGTGGTCCTACAGGCACCAGCAACTGTCTGATACCTCACCCACACATCTCAAAAGACTTCATGGTGCTGCCATTTAATCAAACAGCCTGGAATTGTGTTACACTTGTAGAAAGATGATTAAAGGGGACTTTTGTCTTCGGGGAACTAGAAGATAATAAATGGCACTAAAGACAGCATCAATATACTACACCGGGTAGGTATTATTGGGAAAGGAGCAGCTAAATGGGATTCTAGTAGATTATTCTATCAAAAGAGCTAGATGGGGATGGGCTAAATAACTTATCATTCCTGTGATTGACTGTTTAAAAATAATATGGTTCTATGCAGTAGAGATTTAAAAGTTTGAATTGATTTGACTTTTAGAATATTGCAGACACGCCAATGCAGCCCTGAAGGCGCACAATAATAAAATTACTGGGGATTAATTCCTTGTTGGATGCAAAAGAGGTTTTCACTACCTTCATAACAGAGCTGATAGGGAATGGTAACATAGTGGTTAGATTACTGGGCCTAGTAATCCAGAGGTCTGCACTATTAATCTGGAGACATTTGAATGATAGCTGGGGAATTAAGTAAATAGTGGATGTGTTCAATAGAAGAAATGAAGTGGAGTAATACTTGTTAATATGCAATCCTCCTAAGTCAATCCACTGTTGAAGCTCTCTCATTAATCAAAAAAAATCATGTAAAATAGCCTGGAGCTGACCTGAATTTCTTGCTTACACACTTTTGTTCAGTCCCAATTATGCCCATCAGACCATTTTCATGCATAATTGACTATGGTAATGCATTGTAACATTGTGTGTGCATTAATAAGCATCCTGGGTTGCCCATGTTGCATCCTCCTATTATGGAAGTGTGTTAATTGCATTCACAGAGTCTACACTCAACCAGATCTTGTATGACCTCAAACAGATCTTCTACTGACCTCAACAACATGAATAGTGTACGTGTATAAAAGAACAAACCAAGGTCTACAGACCAGAGACTAACTAAAGTGAAGCTATTGGCTTCCTCGACTGGTGGTTTGTAGTAGCCACACATTCCCACAGTTTGAAAATTACAAGAATGGACATTGCCTTGACACCATTCCTGCCATGATAATGTGGCAGATGGGTGCAAAGAATCTATTGTTCATTATTTTCAACATGCTTTATGTGGCTTTATTAAATACAATTGTGATATTACACAGATTCACGTTGCATTATGTATTGTATTTGTTATAACCTGCCTACTTACGATTGGCTGGGGACTAATGACTATCCCACAATCCTATGGGAGTATGAACTTCCCCAATGAGGGGGGCGGAGAAACTCCTAGTATAAATAAGCTGGCCAGTTCAGGAACCAGCAGGAAAGAGAAGGTAGCAAGGGAAGTTACTGCTACTGTTATGTATACATTATTCTAGTAAATAAACGTTATTACTTTGTATCCTTAAAACTCGTGCTGGATTCTTCGTGGCCCTTACAAAAGTATTTTTTTTAAACTTTTCAATGTATGGAAGACTATACCCCCCACCACCATTTTTGCATAATATGTAACAGTATTTTGGTGGAACTGTAGATCATATTCATATTTTTAGTTTAAAATAAAGGCTGGCCCATTAATCCACATGACATTTTATTTAATTACAGGCTGAAGGATATTGACGGAAATATTTTCAAATAAAAATTCCCTACTATGTTTTAAATTACATTCATGCTTTTGTTGTCATTATGAAATGACACATTCAGCATCAGAAATGTATCCAGATAACCAAAGTGACAGTTGCTATCTATAGAGCAATAGGTTGCACTCTCAAATCTCAGTTGTTTCTTCTGAAGGTGTTGATTGCCTATCTATTGCATTCATCTTCCAATACTTGTCCCAAGTGGCAACTATTCTTCAGTAAATATCTGTTTTCTGATCTCTGGTATCTCAGCTAAGCCTGAGTTTGTCGTCACCCAATGTGTATATACCCAATGTGTATATACATACCTTTTAAGCAGGAGTTCCTTAGGAGGAGGAACCCATACTATTCATTTCCCTCGTCAAGGGCTTCTACAGTCAGCACTCTTTCTTACTCCTAGGTGGAACACATTAACTTAGTCACAGAATGAACTCGAAATTCTTGTGATTTACATGACACAGCGATGTGGGGACCTGGGTTGCAAATGTTTATCACATCAGATGAAAACACTGTTGAAAGATTCATAATAGGAGCTTACTGACAGAAGCTTACTGACAGGTTATGTGGAAGACCAACTCCTACAATTTAAAATAATGTTGTGAAATTAATTTATCCTCCATGCAGGTAACCACTTCAACAGGCAGCAAGTGCTTTTCATGTCGTTCAGTTGCAGAAAGAGATAAATGGATGGAAAATCTACGCCGTGCAGTACAGCCAAATAAGGTAAAAGAAAACTAGCTGTCGGGTTTAAATAAGTGTGTTTTTAATAAGTTTTGCAGAGCAGTGTTCCAGACTTTATCTTAGTCATAGTTAAAACTGGTTTATGCATTTCCATGCAAGCAATAGGAACAGTTGTAAATAACCAGTGACCCTCCTTCAACCATGCTGTGATTTTCCCTATTGTCCTGTTTCTCCCCTGCTTTGTGTCCATATTCCCTCTGTATCCAATGAAGTACTCAGATGTAAATACTGCCAGATAAGTTGTTGCTTCCAGGAGAAAAGCACAATTGGTATGTTAGACCTTCCATTTTGTCTCCAAAGGGTGTAGAGTGAAGTGCTGCTTGGAGACGAAAAGTTATACTGCTGCCTGCGCCTCACATTACAATTTATACCAGCGAAGCTGTATAGATGCTTGTGTATTTTGGTTGTCTGGTAATTAATATTTTATATTGGCCCAAATTTTGCATTATTAACAATAGCAAAACTGTCTGTTCACCACATTGCTCCTCTGAAACTGATGCAACTTTTGGAATTCATCCATGTACAGTTAAAGGCTTAAATCCCAAAGTTGCTGTCAGTGATTTTATGCTTGAGGGTGCGCTGTTAAGGTTCCGCCAGAATATAATCATTTAGAAATCATTGAATTGACAATAACCTGTTGTACAAATCCTTAGAATAAGGTTTAACTAGATTTTTAATCTAGTTCATAATCACTTCTAAACCGTCTCACTGTTGGATGTCAACTATTTCCATTATACAGGTTGGGTATTTTTTATCCATAAATCCAAAAGCTGAAGACAAAAACCACAATTCTTTTCTTAACCTCATCAAACTTTCGTGCAGGATTGTATCTACTCGGTTTACCTTGTGATTTTTGTGGTGAAAATGTCTAAAAGAATTTTTTTTAGGTGCCCTAGGCGGGATGCTCTGTCCTGCCACGCCACATTTCTATTTCACCCCGCCGGTGGGATGCTCCGTTATGCCGGCCGGTCAATGAGGTTTCCCATTGTGGGCAGCCCCACTCCGTTGGGAAACCCCCGGGCACCGGCAAAATGGAGCATCCCACCAGCGGAGAATCCCGCCCCATGTACTTATTATTCAGTGATATATCTTACTTTTCTACCCACTTTATTGACTTTAGACTGTAGCCAGCCTAGGCTAGCTTCCATAGGCAATGAGTGCTAGGTCTTTACTACAGGATCCATAAATGATACATCCGGTCTGTATCTCTTTACCAACATTGTAAAGCTGTGGCCCCAGTCCTTGCACGACGTGAGCTAATGGAAGCAACTTTTCTTTGTCTAACCTATGTTGTACACCTGAATCAGATCTCCCCCCTAATTCCCTTTATTCAAGTAAAACAATCGCAGCTTCTACAACTTAACTTTGTACCTGAATTCTCTCATCTGTGAGATCATTTTTGAAGATCTCCTCTGTACCTTCTCATGGATCCTCACATATTTCTTTATAAAGAACCCAATTCATTTATTGTTCCAATTAAGGGGCAATTTAGTCTGGCCAATCCACCTAGCCTGCACACATTTGGGGTGTGGAGGCGAAACCCATGCAAACACGGGGAGAATGTGCAAACTCCACACAGACAGTGATCCAGAGCCAGGATCGAACCTGGGACCTCGGCGCCGTGAGGCAGCAGGGCTAACCCACTGCGCCTCACATCCTTTCTAAAGTGTGTTTACCAGACCTGGGTATATTCATTATGGCCTAATCAAAGTTTCATAAATGTTCAGCATACCTTTGCTGCTTTTGTACTCATACCTCTATTTCTGAAGCCCAGGATCCCATATGCTTTGCCAACCAAGCCAACAATATGTCCTTGCAGCTTCAAATATATGCACATGAACTCTCAGGCCTTCTTGCATACACTTTAGAACCATTAAATCTATGGTACCTCTTCCTGTCCATTCTGCCAAAATGTGTCATCTCACACTTCCCTGAAATTTCATCTCCAGTTCAGTAGTTAGAATGTAGTTCTTGTACTAGTAATCTGGTGCAAAGACCCAGGTGGTGTGAGACACGTGAAGCTGGAATTTTGACCACCACTGGGTAGGGAGTCAGGCAAGTTAGTCATGGCATGTTGGTTCCCCGGCTCCATCTGCATCCGGGCCATTTCCAAGGAAACTAAGTCAGAGGATGGCAGGGCTACCCACCCGCGAGCCAATTGACTCCAATTCAATAAGGCCAACTGGGATTTTACCAGTTGTCCTCGAGGTTCTGCAATTGGTGGGGTTGCTTCCCAGCAGTAGACGAGGGAGGCCAGCACGTCAGGCAGGCCTAGATCTCCTTCCTGCCTGTGTGTGCCCCGTAGAGTAATTCGCCCCCTTAACCCCCTGTGGTGGCCATCTCTTAATTTAGATTTTAAAAAGCTGGAGCCGGGGCACCGAGAAACCTCTCGGTCACTTGCCCTTCTACAGTAGCCTGCTGCTCCACTAAAGGTGGAAAACCTGTAGTTGGCCCCTGAGCTTTGAGAGAAACTACAGCAAACCTCTCACCAAGCCAAGCACAGGGCCACCCCCAATGAAAATCACAACAAATGACTGTTTTCCCCATGGGGGCAGGTTTAGCACTTAAACAGTCCTGACAGCTGTTTCCTATTCCGGGAGAGAAAATGCAGCCTCTGGTCTCACACCTGATGGTGTCAATATGTTCCAGAGTCAAATTAGGATCTGGCTTCTGCGTTATAGTAATATAAATCTGCAAACACTGGAAATGTGAAACAAAAGCAGAGGATGGTGTTTATGGGTTTAATTTTGCTGAGTTATGTTGGTGTACTTGCTTTGAAGAACATTCAAAACAGCGCCACATCAGGGCAAAAGCAGAGGATTGACTACGCTGTTACATTGATTCATTTCAGACACACACATAGGACGCAATTTAACGGAAACATTTCAAAATGTAATTTTGGCGCAATTGGCGGGGTGTTCCTTGATCGCTGCGTTGGTGAGATCGTGGTCCATATTTAACGGCAGCTAATGCCGAAAATGAGCTGCCACGAGCTTCTCGCCATTACTGGCTGTCTCACCACCTCATTCACCGGACTCGGGCCTCAGCGTCTCGCCGCTAGCAAGAGGGAGCTGCTTTTAAACGCTCCCTCACCACTTACTGCCAGTCAACACACAAGCATGGCAGGGCGCAGACCTGCTCCTCGCTCTGGGATGGCCGACCTGGCCAGGTTTCGCGACGCCATCGAGGCAGGAGAGGCATCCTGATCCCCCGAGGGGTGTTGGAGGACCATCAGCAGGATCAGTAATGCCGCCTGGGAGGCAGTGCAGTTCAGGCAGAATGACGAGGCGGACCGGCATCCAACGTCGGAAGAAGACCAACGACCTTCACTGAGCTGCAAGGATAAGTACCACCTCACTCCTGGCATCAGTGTTGCCTGCCACCCCTCATATTCACAGACCCCCCCCCCCCCCCCCTCACAAATCACTGGCTGACACCTCGCAGCCTCCCCACACCGATCCTTGTGCTCGTTCCTCAGAACTCCTCGTCACCCACCAGCACAACCCATTCATGTCCAAGTATGGTGCTCACACATGCCACCTGCTATAGACCCCGACTCCCCCAAGTGTGCAGTTCACAATGCCCTTTCTTTGTCCCGCAGGAGAAGATAGCCCATAATAGATGGGAAAGGGCCAGATGGGGGAGTGGAGAGTAGTCCCTGACAGCGAGGTTGGCCTGCATCAGAGAGGTTAGGATCCATTGTCCCTTCACCCAGATAACCTGTCTAACGATGGTAGTTCATGTCAGACAAAATGATCCTTCCCTGTCACTGACCACATCAACACTGCTAGGGTGGCGACCACAATGGAAAGCCTGGAGCACGACGTCCACACCTTGAGTGGTGGCGCCCCAGGCATGGTTCAGTCTGTGACGACCATGGCTGAGGCCTCAACATCATGTCCCAGTCACTGAGGGACATGCCCCAGATGCAAATGGACATTGCCAAAGCACTCTAGAGCATCGCCCAGTCACTGAGGACCATCGCTGAGGATGTCATCTCCATGGTGCAGACAATGGGAGCTGTTGTAGCACGTAGCACACTAACCATTAAACAACAAAGAAACATCACTGTTCCATATGGGTAACATACAAAGCTGTATCAGCTCATTGTCACAAAAAAAACCACATGGTGGCACCCCTCGCAGGTTCCGCAAGAGAAATGTAGGATAAGCCTGAGAATGGATCAACATGTCCAGAAATTTGTTGTAGAAATGATCTGTCCATCAATGTGTTACTTGTTCCACGTCCAGGAACGGTAGCTGTGTAGCCTTCCCACACAGCCCAATCTCACCGGAACCAAATCCTGGCATCCACACAGTCTACCGGTGCTCAAGGTGCAGTTGAACATCCTTGATTTCCAGCGTCTTTAACCCACGGTGACATGCCAGTTACATGCAGCACTCATCACACCAACTGAAAAAGCATCAGCAATCTGTGAAAGCATTTCTTCAAAGGCGTCATCAGGTGGTCCATTTGGATCAATGTTGCACACCAGGTCCCACAGCACCTTCTTGCCTTCTGGGCCCATTCGTCCCCTGAGCCCGGTGTACCAGGACCCAGGTACCTTAGAAAAAATTGTTCTTCTTTCCAGCTACAAAAAAGGAAGCCTCCAGCAGGAACAAACAGCAAACACAACCTGCAGTGCTCTCACAATTCGAGGCCAATTCCTCATTTGCAGTAGCCTTCAGCTGTGAAGCTAGAGGCTGCTCATAGTCAAAGGGAGTTAAAGTAACTTTCAGCATAGAAGCCAGAGCAGGGCACTTTCCTGGAAAATTTTAGTAGGACAAACAGGCTGCTGCTGTGGTTGACCCTGTTATGGGTCTCCACAACATTTAAGGATGGCTTGAAAGCATCACAGATGCAAAGCCCCTCAACCCCCGGCCCAGGGATGACCCCCAATCTAGAACACTTCAGCCCCCCCGACCAAGTCCAAACTCTGAGGGGGTCCCCCACCTCACCCTCCAGCCCTGGGCCAGAAGCTCCAGTGCCCTTGAACTACATGCCGGAAAATGGAAATGATTACTCACCTCCTCCTCAGTTGCCATTGCGCCTGCTTCATGTTTTTAAGAAGGAGTACTAAACGACACCCGCTTGATGTCTCGCTGGAGAGCTGATTAATTCCAGGAGCTCACTGCATTCGACTTCAATGTCGTTAATTAGATTGAAATGAATGCAAATGAGGGTTAATAATATGCTCGCCAATTTTTGGCGAGATCCAGAACTCCATTGGGAGCAGGCTGGGTAAATTGGGAATTGGTTCGCGCCCGACACTAATCTCGATTCTGGCATTTTGCGCTATTTACCCAGCATGTCCAGATCTGCGCCGGGCGCAACATGGAGCTTACCGCACCCATAATCAGTTCTGCAAATCACCAATCTCTCAACAGGTCATTAGTGGAAGATTAAGTAATTTACATTTCATTATTACTTGATTTTGTATTTCAAAATTGTATTAATTTTATAAAATAAATTCCAATGATTTAATGCAATGTTTTTTTTGGACATCCCGGAAGTACAGTTACTAACAGAACACATTTTACATGTTATGTTTGAAGTTTCAGGTCACATTTTAATCACAATAATAGTGGGTGCGATTCTCCCAAATGGAGACCAAGTGTTGGCGCCATCGTGAATGCCGTCCTGTTTCACGACGGCGCAAAATGGGCGCAGGGACAACCGATTCTGGCCCCCACAGGGGGCCAACATGGCGCTGCAATGGTTCACGCCGCTCCAGCCTCCCTTCCTGCCGCCAAATGGGCGCCGCGCAAACCCGCGCATGCGCAGGGACTTCTTCAACGCGCCGGCCCCACGCAACATGGCGTGGGGTTCAGGGGCCGGCCGCGCAACAGAATAGGCCCGGGGCGGGGGGGGGGGGGGGGGGGGGAGAGGCCGGCCCGCCAATTGGTGGTCCTCGATCGCGGGCCAGACCCCATTGGAGGCCCCCCCCCGGGGACAGAGACTCCCTCTCCGCCCCCCCCCCCCCTCACAGGTCACCCCCTAACCCTTCATGCAGAGTTCCCGCCGGCAGCGACCGGGGTGAACGGCGCCGGTGGGACTCTGCCGTTTCCGCGCGGCCGCTCGGCCCATCCGGGAATGGAGAATCAGCGGCCCGCGACCGGTGCCACGCTAAACGAGCCGGCGCTAACGGCGGCGATTCTCCGCACCTCGGAGAATCGCACGTCGGGGCGGCGTGGCCCGGTTGCGGCGATTCTCCGGCCCGGCACGGGGCTCGGAGAATCGTGCCCACCGTATCCAGTTCAGTGGCACTGTTGAAGCAACAATATGTGGATATGGAACAGGTTACATCCTTTGTTTTCCTATGTGGAAATTATGAAGGTCTTAGTTGTTCAGCATTAGGAAATACACAGTATAGCATTTCTCTCAGTAGGGCAATTCTAACATGTCGACAGCAATGCACATTATTTCCTGCAGAACAGAATGGCCTTACTATGTTGTCTGAAACAAACTTGGTTTGTGGTTCTGAGGCAACAGTTTTATCCAAAAATGATTTAAAAGTTGCAAGCTGCAATTTATAATCACTATCTTTGTTAAACCATGGTGGAACTCAAAATGAAGGAGTTTCCTTATTATTTGTTCCAAATCCCTCTGGTTTCTCAATGTAAGCTGTAGAAAGCAGATTCTCCATGAACGCAGGTCTGCTGCCAAAGAACAGTTTCATAATTTGAATAAGTTCCTGAGGCTAAATCATGCAGAGCAAACCTGGACTGCAGCAGGTATGAGCATAATCAGATGCTCAGCATGTTAAAGTGCACAAAGTAATTGGACCAGTATGTCCACCCTCAAGGGCTTTAATCCAAAAGTGAGTCTCTTGCTTCCTTGCAAGTCAATGTAGAGCGATTGATGAAAAGGCCGTAAACTTATACAGAGTTGTCACTGAAGCTTATAATAACAGACTGCAAAAAATTCCAACGGTGGTATCCTAGCAAATAAGTTTTCATGGTTTAACATCCCCTTTAAAATTGTTTTAAAATATTTTGAGATGGTCCTAATTTAAATATATTTGACATCCCTAATAAGCCTTTCACACAGACACATTAGCAGATTGAAGACCTCAGCTGCAGCCTCAATAAGCTAATGCACCCACCTTGGCATTATCAGCCCAGTGTTTACAGTCCTAACTGGTGGCATTTCTTCATCAGACACTGGCAGGCATACCCTGATCAGCCTCTGCCACTCTGCAAGTCAGGAATTACCTTGGGTACCATTGAAAATCTGTTCTGTATATCTGTTTAACCCTGCACCTCCTGCTTCGAGCACTGTTACAGAGATCCAACTTTTGTCCTGATGATCGAATCTTTGCTTAATATGAAAAATTGCAAAATAATAATGAGGCTGCACTTTAACCCACAAAAGTTCTGAATAATTTAGAATTTCAGACAGTAAGATTTTATGTGCGCAGCGATTGTCCTTTGGGACTTCATCCAATTCATCATGCATGAGGTTTGACAGTTAATGCGATTGTGGTGACCCAGTGTCAATCAGATAGTAATCAGGACCAGGAGTTCTAGTGGAGAGAAATGTATTGACTTAAGATATAATCCTGAGCTGAACTTAGCCACTGCTCAGTGAAATACTGCAATCAGGAGTTTGATCTTTCTGTGTATTGAGTGATTTTTTTTTTTTTACAATTTATATTATATTGATAAATGCCTTAAATGTCCAATTAATCTTCCACATTTCACCATGGTACCAATTCAAGCTGTTGGTTAAATATAGGGAGTAATTTTCTGAGTGTAATCAAGAATTCTGTGAACCCTATTGGAGGTCGGTGCATTTTGTCAAATTATTGTTACCCATCCCTATTTGCACTTGAACTGAGTGGCTTACTAGGTTATTCCAGGGGGCAGTTAAGAGTCAACCACATTGTTGTGGATCTGGAGTCACGTGCCAAGTAAGGGCATTGGTGAACCAGATGGGTTTTTATGACGATAGCTGATAATATTGTGGTCACCATTACTGAGACTAGCTTTATAGTCCAAATGGTTATTTTTTATTTTTCCAATTAAGGGGGAATTTAACGGGGCCAAGCCACCTACCCTGCACATCTTTTGGGTTGTGGGGATGAGACCCACTCGAACACGGGAGGGAAATGTGCAAACTCCACATGGACAGCGACCCGGGGCCGGGATCAAAACCGGGTCCTCGGTGCCGTGAGGCAGCAGTGTTAACCACTGCTCCACCATACCGCCCTTCCAAATGTATTAATTTAGTTTAAATTCCAGCAGCTGTCTTGGTGAGATTTGAATGTAGGTCCTGAGAGCATTAGCCTAGGCCTCTGGATTACTAGTCCAGTGATGTTACCACTGTACCATCACATCCCCTTAGTTGTAGATAGCAGTTCTGTGATTCTAAACTCACGGCCTATCAACTCAAAGGCTCAAAGGACAAGGGGAGAAAATGTATGGGAAAACCAACATCTGAAGTTCCCCTCCAAACCACCACCATCCTGACTTGGAACTACAACACCGTTCCTTCTCTGCCACTGGGTCAAAATACTGGAACTCCAGCGTGGGTTTTGCCCCCACAACCCAAAGATGTGCAGGCTAGGTGGATTGGCCACGCTAAATTGCCCCTTAATTGGAAAAAATGAATTGGCTACGCTAAATTTATAAAACAAAATACTGGAACTCCTTTCCTAACAGCACTGTGGGTGTATAGCAGTTCAAGAAGGCTGCTCACCACCACCTTCTCAAAAACAAATAGGACAATAAATACTGGCCTAGCAACACCCAACCCCATGTACAAATATTTTTAAATCTAAATAGTGCAGAAGAGATTTCTCACCAAGTAGAGTTTGCATTTTAATGTCACTTAATTTCATTTTCAGTAGGTATTTTAGGCGCACCTGTATTATAAAAGTAGCTGATTCCTTTGCTACCACTTGCTCTACTTGGAGAATAAAATAACTATCTTATCTTGTCCATTTTATTTACGAGCTGTCCTCCAATTAATTAGGCCTGCCTGTGGTCAGCATCTGATTCTCAGTTGTGCTAGGGGGCTGATACCGCACTGCTGTCCTGAAACCCAAAGAATGTCACTGAAAATCAAAATAATGCCTTTTATTTTGAGGGTACAAGAATAACAAACCTAAATAGAAGTAAGTAGTGCCTGGAGATATTAATCTAGGAGCTATTTTAGCTATTTCATTCTATGTTAGCGGATGAATGCCCAACATTTCGGTATATTTCTCTGGTCCTTCTTTAATACAAGCATTAACCATTAAATGCATTACTTTTTTAAAATAGTGAATAGCAAAATATCGTACCATTGTTAAATATTTCTGATATTATGGAGGGGGGGGAGAGAAACAAACTGAACATCTGTCCATAAGCAAAGTGTTTAATTTTTGAAATGGGCTGAGGCACATTTCCTCAAACCCTCAGTTTGTGAGGTCAATTTTTAAAGTGACTTACAGAAGACTCTCTAGGATTAATTCAGAAATATAGTTTAGTGACACATTCAAACCTGGGAGTTGGTCGCAACTTCAGATACACACACAATCAGCTGATAGGAACTAGGTGTTTTTACAACTTAAAAGAAAAAGAACCATAGATATGGATGTCAGTTCACATGATTGCCAGAGTCTTGAACGTCCACACAGTTCAGACAGGTTTAACGAACTGAATCAGGAGTTGCAGAATTCTTTTGAAGTTGATGGTGAGAAAAAGGAGGTGCCATATGGTCTGCTGGCAGGCGATGGCAAGAATCCTCCAGAGTAACAGACCTTAAGGAAGGTTTGACATGATGCAGACTGTTGGTCAGCCTGGAATCCTGCTGTGGTGTTTCCAGGCTGGAGGTTAAACAGTAGACTGAGTTGCAAGTCTAGGAATGTAATATTAGAACTTTGCAATGGCCAGAAGGTTAGGTCATGTGATGTTTCATTTAATAAGTCTGTTGTGGGCGAACAAGAAGTTTCTATTCCTCTGATCAAAATCCATTGTTTACCTTAGGAGATAGATGGTATCTGTTATCATCTCTGCAGGTATAACGAGTTTTGATGGCTTGCCCTTTGTTATAAGACTAGGCTAGGGTGACAGATTGGCTTTTACTTCCTGTTTTCATTTATTGTAATGTGTCCTCACGATGATGAAGGTTGAACTTTTGTCCTTCAACTACTGTTGGAAATCCCCAGAAACTGTATCCAACATGTGACTTGTAGCAGCCATCTTTTGCTTCAGCAAAATCTACTTTTTAAATGAGCATAAATGAAAGCTTATGATCTTGAGCCTTATGGACATGGCAGTGAAGGGATTAATTTTGGTAGGAAGAATATGGAGAGACAATATAAATAAAGGGAACAATTCTAAAAGGGTACAGGAGCAGAGAAACCTAAGTGTATACGTTCAATAGTCATTTAAGGTGGCAGGACAAGTTGAGAGCATGTTTTATAAAGCATCCTAGGCTTTATCAATAAAGTAGTTGGTGACAAAATCGAGGAGGTTATAATAAACTTGTATAAAACACTGATTTAGCCTCAACTGGAGTATTGCATCCAGTTGTAACTGGCACAACACTATCGGAAAGATGTGAAGGCATTCGAGAGAGTATAGAAATAATTTATAAGGAAGGTTGCACATCAGTCATGTAGATAGATTGGAGAATTTGGGTCTGTATTCATTGGGAAGGGAAGGTTGGGGAGAGATTTGATAGAGGTATTCAAAACCATGAGGGGTCTGGACAGGGTAGATAGGAAAAAACTGTCCCAAACTGTCCCATTGCTGGAAGGATCGAGAACAAGCGAACGCAGATTTAAGGTAATTGGCAAAAGAAGCAATGGATACGTGAGGAGAAACGTTTTCATGCAGCGAGTGGTTAAGATCAGGAGTGTGCTGCATGAGAGTGTCGTGGAGGTTGGGTTCAATTGAGGCATTCAACAGGGAATTGGATTATGATCTTACAAAGAAGAATGTGCAGTTACAGGGGGAAGGCAGGGCAGTGGCACTAGATGAATTGCTTATTCAGAGAACCGTGCCAATATGATGGGCTGAATAGCCTCCTCCTATGCTGTAATAATTCTGTGATTTGTCTATTGGTATCACAAACATTGGTCTTACTAGGTCTTAACCAAAGTCCAAGTTCCAGGTTTTTAAAAGTTATCTGATTTTCTGTCTCCATTCCTCCATTTATTTTTGGTCTGGAGGCTTAAATAAAATAAATTTAGTAAGACAGTTAGTAACTAAAATGATCAAAAATGCTGATTCAACATTTTATTTGGTATGCTCTCAAGAGTACAGTGCATACATATGTTTTACATATATACATACAAATTAGGAACAGGAGTAAGCCACTTGGCCCCCTCGAGCAATCTCAGCTATTCAATCAGATCATGACTGATCTGATTGTGGCCTCAACTCCACATCGTGCCTACCCCCACTAACCTTTGGGAATCTGAGGAAGCCCCTGTGAGATGATAGTATCATGGTTAAGACTGATATGATGAGTTCACACCCTACTGTAACATGTTATGAAATCAAATTGAGAAAACCCTGGTAATTTATGGGTTACTAGGAAAAATGATCACTGGTTCACTAATGCTCTTTAGAAAACGAATCCAGCAACTGTACCTGTCTTCACATTACATGTCTTCTGAAATGTCTTAGCAAGTTGCTCATTTTAGGATTGGGCAACAACCACATCGTTGGAAGCACACATTTGCAGAGATAGTGTTAGGTTGATTTAAAAATAACATCATATGCACTGCCTCTAAAAGTGTAGACACTGCACTGAGGCTAGACACCCCTCCAAGGCATGCATGTTGATTCCTGAGTTCCTGTTTTTAACCACTCTTTTCCAATGATGTGGACAAGGTGGATAGTGAGGTAGTTGATTGTTAGACCAGGGTCCTGAATCTCAATAAAGGTAATTATGATGATATAAGGCATGAATTGCTCATGATGGACTGAGAAACATTACTGAGAAGAAGGACAGTGGACAGGCAATGGTAGGCATTCAGGAATGAATAGGTGAACTCCAAAGGTTGTTTATTCCTATTTGGCGCAAGAGTGGAAAGGGAACTGTGGCCAAAGCATTACTCACAAGGGAAATTAGAGATAGTATTAGATGCAAAGAGGAAGTGTACAAATTGGTAAGAAAAAGCAATGTATCTGAGAATTAGGAGCAGCTTAAGATTCAGCAAAGGCAGGCCAAGGGATTGATTAAGAAGGGGAGAATAGAATTTTTAAAGTAAGCTAATGGGGAACATAAAAACTGACTGTAAAAGTTTCTCTAGGTATGTAAAGAGAAAAAGATTGCTAAAAATGAACGTAGGCCCCTTGCAGTCAGAAACAAGGGAATTCATAACAGGGATAAAGAAATGGCTGAGTAAATTCGTACTTTGCTTCTGTCTTCACAAAGAAAGACATGAATAATATACCGGAAGTTCCGAGCAACACAAGTTTTGGTAAAGAACTGAAGGAAATCGGTATTAGTAGAGAAATGGTTGGGATTGGAGGGTAGCTAATCTAACCCACTATTCAAAAAGGAAGGTAGAGAGAAAACAGGGAACCATAGACCATTGAGCCTAACATCGATAATTGGGAAGTTAGTAGAGTCCATTATCAAGGATTTCATAGCACAGCATTTGGAAAGCAGTGGTATAATCAGATAAAGTCAGCATAGATTTACGAAAGGGAAATGTCGTTTGAGAAATATGCTGGAATTCTTTGAAGATGTTACCAATAGAGTTGATCAGGGTGGATCTGATTTATTTAGACTTTCAGAAGGCTTTTGACAAGTCTCAAATAGCAAATACTACGTAAAGTTAAAGCACATGGGATGGATAAAAAGCTGATTAGTAGACAGAAAGCAAAGAGTTGGAAAAATGGGCCTTTTTCCGATTGGCCGTGACTAGTGGGAATTTGCAGATGATACAAAGTTGGGTGGGAGGGTGAGCTGTGAGGAGGATGCAGAGATGCTTCAGAGGGATTTGGATGGGCTGAGTAGGCATATGCTTGGTAGATGCAACATAATGTGGATGAATGTGAGGTTATCCACTTCGGTAACAAAATTAGGAAGGCAGATTATTATTTGGATGGGTGGGGTGTAATTTAAGAGAGGGGGATAGAACATAGAACATTACAGCGCAGTACAGGCCCTTCGGCCCTCAATGTTGCGCCAACCTGTGAAACCAATCTAAAGCCCATCTACACTATTCCCTTATCGTCCATATGTCTATCCAATGACATTTAAATGCCCTTAATGTTGGCGAGTCCACTACTGTTGCAGGCAGGGCATTCCATGCCCTTACTACTCTCTGAGTAAAGAACCTACCTCTGACATCTGTCCTATATTTATCTCCCCTTAATTTAAAGCTATGTCCCCTCGTGCTAGCCATCACCATCCGAGGAAAAAGGCTCTCACTGTCCACCCGATCTAATCCTCTGATCGTCTTGTATGCCTCTATTATGCTCGGCAACACGTTGGTGACTTCATGCATCAGTCACTGAAAGTAAGCACGCACATACAGCAGGCAATAACGAAGGCAAATGGGATGTTGGCCTTCATAGCGAGAGGATTTGAGTGTAGGCATAGGGATATTTTACAGCAATTGTATAGGCCATTGGTGAGGCCACACTTAGAGTATTGTGTGCAGTTTTGGTGTCCTTTTCTGAGGAGGATGTTCTTGCTATGGAGGGAGTACAGCAAATGTTTACCAGGCTGATTCCTGGGACAACAGGACTGTCATATGAGGGGAGACTAAGTCAGTTAGGATCATATTAATTGGTGTTTAGAAGTGTTAGAGGAGATCGCATAGAAATCTATTAAAATCAAGGTAGATTCAGAAAGAATAGGGGGGTATCCAGAAGAAAGGGATCATAATTTGAGGGCAAGGGGTAAACCTTTCAGGACTGAAGTGAGGAAAAATTTCTTCACCCAGAGAGTGGTGTATCTGTGGAATTCACTAAGTCAGAAAGTAGCTGAGGCCAACACGTTGCTTGATTTCAAGAAGGAATTAGATATAGCTCTTGGGGCTAAAGAGGTCAAGGGATATGGCGGGGAGTGGGGGGGTGGAGATCAGGGTATTGATTTTGATGATAATGAATGGCAGAGCAGGCTTGAGGGCCAAATGGCCACCTGCTGCTTACATTTTCTATGTATGTTTCTATTTGTTGACTCCAGGCAGGGTCCAGGTACCTCCCTGCCAAGATGTGGGAAATGTTGAACTGCAGGCTGCTATCATGTGCCCCCGAGTGAAGGTTTTCCACCTGTCCTCTCAACAGTCGGTATACACCTGTAGGATTAGGGAAAATTTAAGAAGTGATATTTACACAAAAATAAACCATCTATTTTCTCTGTCAGGAGTAGGATAAACTCTTCATCCATTCATATGTAAATTACTGCCAGTTACCCAGATGAGTAATCAAGGAATGCAAAATCTGCATGGTTCATTTTATTTTGTAACTAAGAGCAATATCCGGAAGTAAACTGTTAATAAAATGGCAGTTATTGTTGTGGTCCAAATTGACTATTATTGCTGAGCATCGTGATTCAATTGACGGTAGATCTCCAAACAGATGTCAGTCTTCATGGTACTATAGAGAAATCCTAACCGTGAATAAATTAGAATTGTGGTCAAGAGGCTAAAGTAGAGATTCAACAGAATTATTGTTATTCCTTTTTCGTGTCGTTTTAGGATAACAGTAGACGGGTGGAGAATCTGCTCAAACTCTGGATTATTGAAGCCAAGGATCTGCCAGCCAAGAAAAAGTACTTCTGTGAACTCTGCCTCGATGACACACTGTATGCACGGACTACCTGCAAGCTGAAAACGGACAATGTTTTCTGGGGAGAGCACTTTGAGTTCGGTAACCTGCCCGCAGTAAGAAACATTACAGTGCACTTGTACAAAGAGACTGATAAAAAGAAAAAGAAAGATAAGAACAACTACGTGGGTCTGGTGAACATCCCTATAGCGACTGTGACAGGGCGACAGTTCCTGGAGAAGTGGTACCCTGTGAGCATGCCCAATCCAAGCAAGGGCAAGTCAGTGGGACCAATGATCAGAATCAAAGCTCGCTATCAGAGCATGAGCATTCTTCCAATGGAGCTCTACAAGGAGTTTGCTGAGTACATTACAAATAACTATATGCTGCTGTGCTCAGTGTTGGAGCCTGTATTGAGTGTTAAGAGTAAGGAGGAGATGGCTTGTGCATTAGTGCACATTCTTCAAAGCACTGGGAAGGCCAAGGTAAGCACCGAGGTTAAAACATTTTCCATTTTTAAACGTTAGATGTCACACTTGAACATATTACTCTGTTCCAGCAAAATCTTCCGGGGAGATGAAAGGGTTAAAGATATGGCACTGGTTTGTTTACTGGGTCGCTTTGTAAAAATTCAGCTGAAAATACTCCACGTTCTTGCGGATGAGTAGATGCACAAATTAGATTTGTGATGCAGTTGAAAGGGAAATATATCTAAATAGATATTTTTATTGATCAATGGCCAATTTATATTTAAAGAGAGTAGAGGAAAATAAAATATGGATAAAGCAAAGAGATTAAAATGATTGGGGAAAATATATCGCAGTAGAAAATTATTTCCTTCAGCAGTCATTCAAAGATACCCAAGAAACATTTGTGCTCTTTGAGAACTGAATTGCCTTTTTTGCTTGTTCTAGATCAAATAACTGGAACAGCATCCACTCAGTTGCATATCTAGTGCTCTCATGGTCAAAGTAATTTCACCAATTTAAAACTTCTGCTGTTGCAATTGAAGAATACCTAAAGTGCCATCTTAACTTGGTTACAGATTGGACAGTTGAAAGGTTGTGTGCAATGGAGATACATAGTTTTAGTCCACCTACATTGTAGTAATGTATTCAAATACATTATTGCTGCTTAGTTACAATTCTAAATTTTTGTATGCGTCTACAGTTTTACACTTTTACATCAGTTTCCCTCACTACCTGCAACACAACATTAGGCTGTAATATTTACGGAGATCTAAGTTAATAGAGAGGGGATCAATTACCTAATTGATACTCCAGTTCATTGTGTTTCCAGAATGGAGACCCCAGATTCACATTGAACATTACAGATAAAACTGTGTTACAGACACCTGGTCAACTCTCAACGATAGCTCAGAGACTGGACCAGATCCATAACTTTTTTAAGTTTTAAAGCAGTGCAGAAAGATTGATTCTTTTCAGGAGTGATAATGTAAAAGAATAGGGCTTGGTTATTTTATAAACAAACTTTATAGAAATAAACAAAAAGAAAACAATATTTAAATTTCAACCCTAACGATAATAGTAGTTTCTTAACTTAACACTCTAGTTCCCATTAAACAACAATTTAAATAAACATGCAGCTCTCATGCCACTTACACAGACAGATAAAGGCATTGTTCTAAACATTTGTTCAAAACCCTTTGCCAAAGCCTGCCTCGGTGGCAACTTTCATGACCTCTCTTGGTCGATTTCCAAAGTCTTCCCCCTGTACCTGTTCAAAATAGGATTCTTTTTCTCCCTCTCTCAGCTCCGTGCTGTTTTGAATTTTTTTAAATTCGCTCATGGGATGTGGGCGTCGCAGGCTAAGCCAGCATTTATTGCCCATTCATAATTACCCTTGAGGGGGCAATGTGTCAACCACACTGCTGTGAGTCTGGAGTCACATGTCATCCAGACCAGGAGAGGGTGGCAGATCTCCTTCCCTAAAGGACATTGGTGAACCAGATGTGTTTTTACAACAGTTGACAATGGTTTCATGGTCGTCATTATACATTTAATTCCAGATAGTTTATTGAGTTTAAATTCCATCTCCTGCCATGGTGGGATTCAAACCCAGGTCCCCAAATCATTATCCTGGGTCTCCGGATAACTAGTCCAGGGACAATATCACTACGCTTCCGCCTGTATTCCTAGAAACTGCAAGATCAGCACATAATTTGAAGGGCGCTAACAGAGCATAAAGGAACCAAATATAAAATAATTATATTTTGGCAGTGACCAATTATATCATTGGATTTTAATTTGTGCTAGTTATTAATAGTAACAATATTGTCTGGAATTTTAAATAATGTGAATGAAATGAGTTCCATTTAATAAAATTATTAATAGTGCCATTGAAAATGATTTGCTCAGCAATGGCAACAACACCACCAGATAGACAGGATGATGAAGAGTTTTACAAAGATGAATATGTCAAAAGCCTAGATTGGTGGAGAAGTTGTGGTATGACACATAATGTAACATATTCCGAAGAGTCTGCACCGTTTTCTCTATTAGTTTTTATATTTCAAAGTTTAGGGATATCCAGTTATCTGAGAATCTTTAACATTACTCTTACTGAAGGATGAATTGCAGAGTTTTCGACCAAATGCAGCAGAGTTCCTAAGCTTCATGTGAGTTTCCAAACATTCCAGGGTTCAGTTTCTGCAACATTGCATTCATGCTTTGTGTTGGTTGGATGAGCTGCTGTCAGAATACTTTGCTCATGATCCAGCTAATGTAGTATGTATGAGAGGGACACAGAGTCCAAGTACCCATCCAATTTACGATTGAAATGTCATTTTTGGGAGGTGTTCTACATACAAGCATCCAGAAAACAATGGAAAAGGCTTTGTTTTCCATTAAGCCTACCTCATCAAGACATGATGCAGCCAATCAACTTGCACATCTCCCCACTCCACCTCCAATCAGCCAATCTCATGAAAGGACACTTGAACACATGACCTAGGCTGACACTTTAGTGCAGCCCTTTGGAAGTGCTGCATTGTCAGGCATGCAGTCTTTTGGATAAGATATTTTACAGGGGTTTAATTTCCCTGCTCAGATAGATGTACAAGATCCTATTGCACTTCTCCAAAAAAGAGCAGGCAATTTTCTCAACATTCATCCTCCACAAGCCCCACCAAAAATGGATTGACTGGTCATTTATCTCAATGCTCTTTATGGAAGCTTGCTTTGGGTACATTTAGTGTCCATTTGCCTACATGACCGCAGCTGCCCTTAAAAAGAAAATCAACTCATTAACTGTGAAGCACGGTGTGTTGGATGTTGTACAATGCAAGTTCAGTCTCTATCTTTTAATATTGCTGGAAAGCGAGACATGTTGCCAAAGCATTTTTTCATCAGGACACACACGAATTATCTAGGAGCTTGGACGGCCATAGTTCTCTGTTGCTTTCTCCCTGACAAGTGGCTTGGCCAATCAGAGTTGACTTGCCAACCAATCCGCACCCTTTTTACCTGTGGTATAAATTATTGTGATTGTTCAACGTTTGGCATTCTTCTGTCCATCCTGATGAGTAGAAGATGAAAAGCTTCAACAACATCTTTCTTTTCAGCAGTATTGCATGCACTAAGCAACCTCTCTCTGGAATCAGTGATGGGTGCAATGTCTGATATCCATTCAAGCCAGAACTTTGACTGATAATTAATATCAAAATTTCACTACACTTTGTTGTAGCCACTGAATAATTCAGTGAATTTATAAAATATTCTAAAGCTATTGTTAATCTTAACTGAGAGATGTGATCGATATGTTACACAACTAGTCTCCTTTCCATTTGTTCCAAGGTGGTTAATACTGTTTGGTGATAACAACTGCCTGCATATAAACTGAGAACTAAATGGGGACAATGGGGAGAGGTGGTGAAGTTTAAGCATGTATAACTTGGCTTTAAATTACCTTTTAAGCCCCGTATTCCCCAGCATATTATATAGTAAGAACAGCTTGGTAGTCTGCATTATCGCTGCTCATTATTTTAAATTTGAAATAGAAAATAGCTGAGCCAAAGGAGCATTTATTATCAGTCTCTTGGATATATGAAGCAATGAGTGCTTATTGCCATTGATTGTTCACCTATTATTTGGATTTATTTAATTACTCTTGATCACTCAAATAACAGAACTTCCCTAGCGATAAGCAATTTTTTAAACTGCATTGGGGAAAATATATTGACTGATAACTTGTAGAAGACGAGTGATATTTAACCAAATCGTTCAGTATTATTCTATATGGTAAGCTAATTACTGAATGCACCAATACACTATGCTAATAGTTTTAATCAAAGGGAAGTTACCTGCATACATAAATGCATTTTACAAACTGACTACAGGTGTTTGTATGTTAGTTTGGTGTTAATTCAAGTACACAAGCGGCAGCTTAATTCAGTGTGAATAGACAACTGGGAACATTTTCAGAAGTGATGTCAGAGAATTGCATGTGTTGGCAGAAACCAGACGTTAGCTTTGCTTTTGGCTACAGTGAGTTGGAATAAACTTTTAATCCAGTTATTAATGACTGAGTCAGTCAGCTGCAACTGGGATAGCCTTGACGTCAATTGAAGATTGTTATGACACGCTGGGCTAGTGCATAGTCAATTCCAACCCCACATGCCCCAGAGTCACAACACAAGTGAATTAACCAATAATTCTTATTAAAATTACCCAAAGTCTTTGGCTGCCCAATAATTACAGTCATCGGGATTGTAAACTTAAACTTAATTACTGTTTATTTATACCAAGAACTATCATGAAATAGTCATTAAATACAACTGGTTAATGACAAGCTAAAACCTACAACCCACTTTAACTGCCCCACCCTCTACCCACATACAAGACAGACAAACACAGAGGGGGAGGGGTGAAAATAATAAGGATAAAAGTCAAAAGGTAAGAGTCTTTGCTTCAGAGGGTGTTTTTTTTAGCACACCTTCACGACAAGCTTGCAGATTAGAGTCTTTGCTCTACAGCCTGTAATGGACTTCTTTGTAGAGTCATTCATTCAGGGTCCTTGTAGTTTAGAAAACGCAGTACTCACAGGCAGCAGGCTTGATGGATAGACACCTTGGGCTGGATTCTACGATTTGCGGACTAGGTGCTGACGCCGGTGTGGGAACCTCCCTTGGTGTTGGAGGAGGGGTTGTGGTAAGGTGGAAGCCATTTATGTCTATGTTTGAAGAACTGTTTGTCGCTGGAGGGAAGGAGGGGATACATTGGGGGAAATGTACAAACTTGTATGTATTGTGTGGTGTTGAAGTATGTTTGGATTGAATTATTTTTTTAAAGTAATACTGGAAGGGGATGCACGGAGACGGCAGATTATAAGGTGGGTGAGTGACAAGTGTGACACATTGGGAATGGTTCGCACAAAAACTCAACAGGTCAGTGCTTTGTGAAGGTTGTCCATCATCCTCTTTGGAAAGAGGAACAATGTCAAGGCTCCCTTTTAAGTTCAAGGGCAGGTGAAGATAAGCGGGCTTGAAAGTGATTGGAGTGTGCTGAACTGGTATTTAAATACGGCGCCCATCAGCTGAGGGCAGATGGACAAATTATCTGCCAGCCTGCCAGGTGAGTCAGATGGGAACTCGCCTGTTCATAATGAATGAGGTTTCAAGCACGGGATCTGCCATGCTGACCAGTGGGACAGGCACCGCCAGAGCCGCCTACCACCCCACGTAGTCTCAAAATAGGAGAATTCCGCCCCTTGTTTCTGATAGGTTGCAATCATACTTGCATTACAAAAATACCTCTTCAACAGAAAATGTATGGAAAGTGACATTTTTCTTGCTTTATAGCTATGAACAATGCATTTTCTAATGGAAAGTATATTATTGGTTAGGTTAGACTGTCAACAGAAATTACATTTACATTATGGCAGCAATGGAGTGCTCAAATGATTCAACAGAGTTGGAGAGTAAAGAGATTTTGGGTGAATAGGAACGAGTTAAATTCATGATTGACATGATCATACACAGACTGTGAAAGGAGTGAATTTTATGTACCAAATGCCCATTTTGCATTTCAGGTTTTCCAACTGAAAAATCTCAGGATAGAAATTCATCTCGAACGGTAATGCAAAATAGACAGTATCGGATTTGACCCCCTTTTATATGCTTTGAGTGTAATCAAACTGAATATCAAGCTCTGTGTCTTGCACGTGACTGATTCAATGTCGCCTGTTTGCACACCGGGCAAGGTGGATTTCTACCCTCATGCATAAATCAGTTCTGTAAAATGTTGTGAAAGGTACAACTCTGTACTGGTTTCTAGCTGCTTAGCCAGGTCTCCCTACTGATACTAGAAAGGCAATAGCTACCATATCCCTGTGCTTATGACCTACATTGATTGATTGGTTCCTCCTCAAATATCTCAATTTTCAATCCTCAACCTTGTTTTCAGTTCCCTCCAAAGCTTGATTCTCTCTCTCTCTCTCTCTCTCTCTCTCTCTCCCCCCCCCCCCTCTCTCTCTCTCTCTCTCTCCCCCCCCCTCCCCCCCTCCCCTCCCCCCTCCCCCCCAACAACCACCACTATTACTGTGATCTCCTCCATTCCTACAACTCTCCAAACATACCTGAGCTCATCTAACTCTGGCCTCTTAAGCATTTTAATTGGTCCACCATTGGTGCCCACCCCTAAACTTTGATCTTTGTTTCCCAAATCTCTCAGCCTCTATTTCTTATTCCTCCTCTAAGAAACACCTTAAAGCCTATCCCTTTCACCAAGCACTTGGCCAATTTCACATTATCTTCCTTGGCGTCAAATGTTGTTAATGGTGTGACTGTGGACCTTGTATTGCTTTGAAGGCGTTATATAAATGCAAGTCTTTGTTGTTGTTGTATCACTGTACCTCTGAATTCTAACTGTCCGCACTGTGCTATATCGTTAGTCCCTTCTGTCTACTCCCAGAGTCTAGCGTTTGAAAGTAGCACTAGCCATCATTTTCTGAACAAGGCTATTTGAATGTATGCTTAGCTTATGAGAAAGCTCTGGGCTCGCCCTTAGCTACAACATTAACACATTATATGGACCTTTTGTGCTGTTGGCAACCAGGAAGCACAATTAGACAAAACATATGTTCTCATTATGGCAACTGTGTTCTGTTGTTATGCTGCCTAATGTGAGATTTTTCTTAAATTGCTGGAGGGCCTATTCCTTCTAGCTAGAGGTTAATGGAGCACTTTTTCGAGTGGAAAGTGTACGGAGGTGTATCAGTGTGTTACAGAGACTTAAGATTAGACTCAGATGTTCCCCAGTGACACAGCATCAGGCAGGAAGTCTGTCAATAAAAGTACAGGTATAAATAGAACGGCACTTTGAAAAAGATATTGAACATGTCCTCTTCCTGTGCCAGTAAGTGATTTCCATTTAAAATATCAATGAATGTAAACAGCAAATCCTAACGGGAGCATTCCCTATTGGATGCTGTCTGCCTAGTGCTAGTGTTTTTATTTGTTGAAATGACAGCATAATCCAATTCTCACATCCTATCCCTTATGTGTGAAAAATTCATCCGCTTCTTTCCACTATGCTGCAAATAGGTATTTAGTCTCGGAGAAAATATTAGGTGCCATTTGCTTTATCCAAAAGTAACCAAATCCAATTCATCCAGAGTTCCTCTTGAAGAATAGGTGTGCAATGACAGGTAGCTGTAACTACACTCGTGCTGCAACCCAATTCCTCAATAATCATTTGAAAAACAATTATTAGCATAAAGCACCTTCTCTGTTCTCAATGTTGTTGGAGCAGACACACTAACACTCTGGCAGTAACTATCATTGAAATTTTGAATATGTTAAGAACAAGCTTTCATTTATTTCAGAAAGTGATTAGTTAGCTACCCTCCTTGTCCTGGGTGGGACATAAGGCCGCAGCAATGTTCCCCATTCTGTATTGTGCTGTGGCTTGTGCCTCCTCCCATGTAAGGCCCATCTCTTCCAGTTCAGTCACCACAGTCCTATACCATGTAATTACCTTGGTGAAACTAAGATGCTGATGTCAAACTTTTTTCAGCCATTTTTCCAGTATCTTCTCTAACTAGATGTTATAACTTTTCCACTTCATCTTAGCCTTCAAAAAAGCAGTTTCTGCTTTTCCCTAATGTCCTCTAACATACCTGTCCTTATTTTAAATTCTGTCCCTGACACTTGGAAAACCTCCATTTTTTATCATGCAAATGTACATAGAACATAGAATTTACAGTGCAGAAGGAGGCCATTCGTCCCATCAAGTCTGCACCGGCCCTTGGAAAGAGCACCCTACTTAAGCTCCACGCTTCCACCTTATCCCCGTAACCCAACCTAACATTTTTGGACACTAAGTGCAATTTAGCATGGCCAATCCACCTAATCTGCACATCTTGGACTGTGGGAGTAAACCGGGGCACCCGGCCGAAACCCACACAGACACGGGGAGAACGTGCAGACTCCGCACAGCCAGTGACCCAAGCCGGGAATCGAACCTACGACCCTGGCACTGTGAAGCAACCGTGCTACCATTGTGCTGCCATAGTGGTTAGCACTGCTGCCTACAGCGCTGAGGACCCGGGTTCGATCCCGACCCTGGGTCTGCAGAAGTCCGATGCCCTGTCCCGAGGTACATGTGCCAGCGCACAAGTGGACCGACTCCGGACCCTGCACGACGATCTCTGTCACCCAGGGGTCACCCACTTTTATCACTTCATTCAGGCCCGCAATCTGCCCTACTCCATCGAGGAAGTCAGGACTATCACCAGAGACGTCCAGGTCTGCACGGAGTGTAAACCGCACTTCTACCGGCCAGACCGTGCACGCCTGGTGAAGGCCTCCTGCCCCTTTGAACGCCTCAGCGTGGACTTCAAAGGGCCCCTCCACCGACCACAACACGTATTTTCTCAATGTGGTCGACGAATATTCCAGATTCCCCTTCACCATCCCATGCCCAAGCCCTCAACACCATCTTCGCTCTGTTCGGTTTCCCCGCTAACATCCACAGCGACAGGGGATCCTCATTTATGAATGATGAGCTGGGTCCCCCCCCCCCCCCCCCACTTCTGCCCCGGCACCACCCACCCTTCCCCCAGCGCACCCCACCACAGCCCCCACTCCAGGACAATTCGTCCTCCCCTTGGTCCCACCCGGGGATGAAGAGTCACCAACGACCGAGCCGATGCCTGACTCGCCACCAGCACTGCGGCGCTCTCAACAACGGATCAAGGCGCCCGACCGTCTAAATTTGTAACCTTCTCTGAAATTTTAATGACAGCCTGTATGTAAATAATTTTTCACCACAACCGCTGGACTCATTTTTAACAGGGGGTGAATGTGGTAGTCACCACTGTTGTATTATATTGTATATACTGCACTGCATATGAGGGTATTACAGTAAGGCCCCTGTACTACAGGTACGGGGGTAGATCCCTGCCTGCTGGCTCCGCCCAGTAGGCGGAGTATAAATGTGTGTGCTCTCCGTATGTCAGCCATTTCGGCAGCATCTGTAGGAGGCCACACATCTCTGTGTAATAAAGCCTCGATTACTCTCTACTCTCGTCTCGCCGTAATTGATAGTGCATCAGAGGGGAAAAGTTTAAGGGAGATATGCGTGGAAAGTTCTTTACGCAGAGGGTGGAGGGTGCATGGAACGCATTGCCGGCGGAGGTGGTAGAGGCGGGCACGATAGCATCATTTAAGATGTATCTAGACAGATACATGAATGGGCAGGGAGCAGAGGGATACAGATCCTTAGAAAATAGGTGACAGTTTTAGACAGAGGATCTGGTTCGGCGCAGGCTTGGAGGGCCGAAGGGCCTGTTCCTGTGCTATAATTTTTCTTTATTCTTTGAATTTGCTGATGTTGTGGGGTATCCCTGGATGCAGAATCAGAACTAGAATTTTGTAGCTCTGTCTCTGACTGGTGCTGGTGTTTAGCAAGACTCTGAGATATCTTTGTTCTTACTGTTGGCATTTAACTCAACATAGCAGTAATTTGTTTTACCGCTGTTAGCCTGGTTTTGATTTTGGATCTAACTTGCAGATCTTTGGGTAATTTTGGCACAGCTTAGCATTTTGTATTTCTTCCCCTCCTATCTTGCCCATGCTAACTTTGGCCTGGATGAAGTTTCACAAGTTAAGCTGCCCTGTAGTGCTTCACTGTGACAGCAATTATTCATAGTGAGCCTTGATATTTTAATGTTGGCAGACTGTTTGACAACAATAGCATTGCATCGAAGCCTGTTCTGTTCAGACATCACCAGCATGGACAGAGTGGGCCAAAAGGCCATTTGAAATGCAGACTTCTACAAGGGTTGCTACTGTTGTCATAACCAAAATCAACTAACTTAGCTAAGGTCAGGTATTGAATCTAGGACTGAATGAGCTCACTGAACTACAACAAAGGGCCATACACACAAGATTAAATGTTGAAGATATAGCGAGCAACAGAAATAGATAGTTGTGAGGCTGTGGAATTCACTTCCATGATTAATGGTTGGGACAGAAACTAAGTTAACATTCAATTAGATTGGATATTTAGAAGTTAAGGAAGGAATATTTGAACAAGACCGGTAAATTTGAATAGGACTATTTACTCATGTGGAGGGTCGATGTCAAATAGGGGCTTGTTTAGCATAGTGGGCTAAACAGCTGGCTTGTAATGCAGAACAAGACCAGCAACGCTGGTTCAATTCTCATATCGGCCTTCCTGAACAGGCGCCGGAATGTGGTGAGTAGGGACTTTTCACAGTGACTTCATTGAAGCCTACTTGTGACAATAAGCGATTATTATTATTAAATACAGACAGGTTAGTCTGGACATCCTGTTTCCTTGTTGTAAATGTACTGAGCTATTAGGAAAGTTGTTATAAATCTACGTGGAAATCACAATCAAAAAGCGGTAACTTTGGGTATTGTTCACTGATGAACAACATGTGTAAGTTTGGTTCAATGTTAGAGTGGATAAATTCCAGATCTGTTATTTCATCAGAGTTGGATGTTAAACAGAGCCCAAGAGGATCCCCAAGAGTAAGGGGCAAAGATTGTAATAACTCCATCCTCCACTTGCTAAAGAAATCAATTTATGAACAAATATTTCTGCAACCTCCAAACTTAATCTAAACAGGTGATGATATTTTTTTAAATTTAGTTTATAATATAGGCAAAACTTTTGTGGATTACTATCCAGGTACAAATGGCTTGTACTGCACAACATTGACATGGAAATATTATTACTCAAAGGATTATTAATAAGTAGATCTTGTCTATCATTTTCAAATTAAATATATTTTGACTGGCCTGCTAACATATGACCCGACTAGCAGTTGTCAGATGCGGAATGAAAGCTTTCATTGTTAGTATGTAACCTAGGGGAAAATCTAATTACAGGTTATCATTCTCCCCTCATATTTCATACAGTTTCTGCCAAATATCATGAAATGATCTATTTTTATATCTTTATAAAAAATATTCATTAATCTCCTTAGTGTGAATCTAGCACTCAGGTTTGCAAAATTACATATTATGGGAGGATCAGATTAATATGATTTGAATGTCATATGCTCAATTCTGTGTGAGTAGTTCATTTTTTGCCCCCGTAGCTATTCCATCTCTGTGCCATAAAAAAATATGCTGTTCATCAGTAATTATGATGTTCATCTAGTCTAGCAACTTATGAAGTGGATTCATAAAATCTTTCATGAAGACAGCTGAAAAGATCCCGAGTAATGAAGAGAGAAGGAGAGTATTCAAATGTGGAAATAAGTATGTTTAGAAACAGACAAAATAATGAGTAAGTCGGTGGTGAGGTCAATTTGTGCTAATTAAGGGAGAGTGAATATGTCTGCAGGTTTTGAAAGGTAAAAACTCAATGGAATCACAAGGTTAAAGTATTAATGTGGTGTCTGCTCACCCTTCCAGCCCAAATGTTAATCGACTGTGTATTAGTCATATGATAACCTGAATAGTAATTGGGTGAAAGGCACAATTGTTATAGACTTTCCTACACTGTTTCAGAGAACGTGCAAAACCTTTAATGACAAATGCATTCTTCAACCTCATGTCAACACCAACTCATTTTCAAGTGAGCTGTTTCTGCCAAGAATTTTGTTTGGGTCACTGTCAATGTTGACATTAATATTAAGCAAGATCACAATGCAATTAAAATACCCAAGTATTGTACAGTTTTGTGTCGTCACAAAAATCAAATCCATTAGTGCGTATTTCATTTTGTTTGGAGTTGTAGTTATAGTGGATAAAATGTTAAATGCAGCCATTCTTCCTCCAAAAAGCACAAGTACTTATGATATCTGCCAAAAAGATTGCAGCAACCACATGCCACAATCAAAAAGGCAAATGAAATGTTGCCCTCTTTTCACAAATGAGTTGAAATATGAAGGGGAGCAAATTCTGCATCAGTTGTGTGAAATCTTGGTTAGATCTTGAGTTTAGTCCTGGACACCACATCTTGAGAAGGATATATTTGCCTTGGAGATTTACCAGGCTGCTATCAGAGCTAAATTGTGAGGATTGAGTACAGAAGATTGAGGGATAATCTAATGAAGATGTTTAAAATGAAACAAGGGTTCAAGAGATAAAATAAGACAAAAGGGAAACTATTTTCTGGTGGGAGAATCCAGAATAAGGGAAGGGAGCATAACCTTAAATTTAAAGTCAGGCCATTCAGAAATGAAATTTGGAAATGTATCTTTACACAAACAATAGCAGTCCTAATAGTCACTCTCCCAAAAGGATGTGGAAGCTGGATCAAAATGGAACAAAGGCAGGTAAATAGGTTGTCGTACATATCAGCCATGATTTACTTGAATGGTAGAACAAGCCTAAAGTCTACTCCTGTTCCTATATTTATAAATAACTCCTTTACTGTGTCTGAGAGGAACAAATAGTGATTCAAATGGCCTGTCTTATTAAAATGCCTTTTGGTTCTGTGTATCATATTCAGTAATCAACTGTGTTAAGAAGCTTCTCAAACCTAGCCCAGGATGAAGCAAAGATTTGTTTTATTGCAAAGTTGGAGCTGCCGTTATAATGACAGATTTCATTGTCAACTGTGATTTTGTTAATTGAAGTACATATATAAATTATCTATAAATATCAAGTATAATAATGATTTTATTTCTTTAGTTTCTAATCTGAACAAAACGGTCTTTAGATGCTTACTTGCTATGGAAACGCAATGCAAATTTGATTTCTATACTGTTCTTGTATAGAAAAATGGCTCTCAGCATTTTACAGGGTGGAGGAAAAATAGTGGACATTAATCAGCATAGAAAGTAGAAATTGCAAACATTGGGGTCAAACAGCAGTCAAAAAGACGTTTGTGGATATTTTTGATGGTCATGTTTGGGAAGGAATTTGAAGGCATGAAGCTGAAATGGTGAGGCCGTCAACGGTGTCTAACATTAATTGGTCCACTTAACAAGGCCCCACAGGATTCATGCTGAAAATGACTGTCCCGTCGGCTGATTCAACTCGACCGTGCTTGGCAACATCCCGCTAATGAGGGGAAGCAGCACTTAAATCGATTCTGCAGAGCAAACCCCACAGAACACGCAGCCATGCCACCAAGGAGACCAGCTCCAAGATTCGGAGATGTCAACCTGGCCAGACTGTTGAGCGCAGTGAAGTCCCGATGGGATACCCTGTTCCCCTGAGGGGCTCGGAGGGTCAGCCACAGGGCAGCCAGTGCCACCTGAGAGGATGGCTGTCAGTGCGGGGAGTGTGACCAAAAGGACCTCCAGCCAGTGCCACAAGAAGCTAAAGGACCTCCACCGGGCCGCATGGGTGAGTTGGCACCGGTCCCCTGGCACTGGTCCTGCCTGTCACCCCTTTGCCTGACTACCTGTCACCAGCCCTGCCGAGCACCATACCGTGTCCCAGCCCACCCATACCCAGCAGTGGTGCCACGCCTGTTTCCCCCCCACCCCCCCGCACGATGCATGAAGTGTATAGCTCTCAATGCTCTCGCTCTCTCTCCACAGAAGAAGTTGACCCACAACTGACAGGAGAGGGCTCAAAAGGTGTATTAATCGGCGCCTGTGTGACGACTTGCTGGCCGGTGGTTAGATCACAGTAGGTTGGTAGATACGGGTTCTTTCCTGTTAATGGTATGGACATTGGCTTTAATTGGTGATTATTGGCTTCTCACCACGGTGGACCGGGCACTGGCTGCCCTGTGGCTGACCATCCGAGCCCCTCAGGGGAACAGGGTATCCCGTCTGGACTAATTTATTAATTCCTATTATTATTTGAAAACTTCTATTTACTTTGCGGTGAGGTATCAAAATGTTTAAGTCTCTTCGGTTACAGGCAGAAGAGCAGGAGCACAGTTAGCCAGACTGTTAAAATCACTTGCAGTTATAAGAAAATAGATGAAGGAATAATTTGCAGTGGCATCCCAGCAGCAGTATGTCTTCCTCTGTTGTTGTAAACTAACTTGTTTGTTGTGTAGCGGTCCCTGTAGACAATAAATAAACTCAATTGTGTTTATTGATGTTACCTGTTGTCATTGCATCTAGTCTAATAGCTGAGTAATTGGTTATTAGGAACATTTCAAAGACAATGGGGGAGAGGTTTGTTTGTGTAACGCCGCTTCTACTAGCATTCCGCAGACTTTCCTCAATTCCCCAGTGTCTGGCAATGCCACATGCCCTGTTGCAAATTAGCAATATCATAGATACTTCCAGTATATAAAATAAATGGATGTATACTAGAATCTGTTCATGTTTTGTTTCTCCAGAAACTAGGTAGTGGAATGATTATTCTTGGGTGGTGACGGTTGTAGCTCACCCAGAAAGCAACTAGGTAGATAATTACAAATAAACATACTTAAAGCTGTGTCAGGATTTTCAGTCAACCCTGGTTTAATTAAGCTCCTTGCTGAAGTGCAAAAGTTAATTAGTGTGTGGAAGTAGAATAGAGGTTTCCTTCGTGAATCGTCCTAAGGTTCAATAGTTTGATAAGGGATTAGACCACTTAGATTGAATAGCTATTATGAACATCTTATTAATAGGCCTTAGGAACAGCTCTGAGCATTACCCACTAATAATATGCAAATACAAACGAAGAGGCTTTGAAAGTAATCTTGAAGGCTGAGGATACTTTCAAGGGACTAACGAGATTGATCATGGGAAACAACTCTGGAAGAGATTAGAAATTGAAGATGATGTAAAGGGAGAAGGTGGTATGTCCAAGGGCTGTTTCTTATGGAAGGTAAAAGATAATATAAGGTGGGTCATTACTGCATGGATTAAACAAAGAACTTGATGCACCATTGGAAACTTAATATTAAGAGCTTTTACAGTACAACTACTTGCCAGTTTAGCTCAGTTGGCTAGACAGCTGGTTTGTGATGCAGAGCGGGGCCAGCAGCATGGGTTCAATTCCTGTACGGCTGAGGGTATTCATGAAGGCCCCGCCTTCTCAACCTTGCCACTCGCCTGAGGTCTGGTGATCCTCTGGTTAAATCACCACCAATCCACTTTACTCCAATGAGAAAGCAGCCTATGGTAATCTGGGACTATGGCAACTTTACCTCACCTTACCATTACTTGCCATTATAACACCCAAGTCTGAAAAAGGGTTTGAAGGGCAGATTTTGAAGGAAACCATTGCAATAGGCAGTGAAAAGGAAGGCCCTCAAGTGGATCCATGTTGATTTGGTCTAACACTGTTGGGTAGTTTAGAAGACTGAGACGATGCAGGTCATTAAAAGAAAAGACAAAGCAGAAAATAAAGAGAAGATCTGACATGCATGCCAGCCATCCTGTTCGAGCTGGACTGGCATTTATTACTTGTCATGGTCATACGTGTTTTGCTGTACAGCTAATGTGCTATATCACAACTAAACTCTTCTTACCTTTGCACCCCTGGGGGATTCCCTTGAATGATTCACGCCTTTATATACCAGTTCTAAACCTCCCCGACGTGATACGTTGGGGAAGGGGGGGGGGGGTTTAATTAGATTAACATTTATTTAAATGTATTACAATGAGGTTCCCACTGTGGACAGGAACCTCGTTATGTCACTGGTGAGGGGCGGGGAAAATCAGGAAACAGGATCCTGCCAGCGAGAATCTTCTTTCCCAACTCTTGTGAGATTTTGTGACTGCTTCGCCATTCTCACTGATGGCTAACGCAGACGCAAAATCACCCCCATGTCCCAATGACTACAGAAATTTTAAACGCATTCAGTGTTTGAGTCACACTTGAAAATCTTCTTTTTGAGTTCTCATCATTTCCACCACTTTTAATTACTGTTAAATTCATCAATTGAATCCTCCCAGAAGTAATTTTCTAACAGAGGTGGCGACATTGCCAGAACCAAAACACTGGAAAATGTAACACATAATAAGTCTAATAAGGCTGTCAATTAACGTCAGGTGGGAAAATGACCTGTAGCAAGCACAAGGAAATAGGATTTCAGAGCTGGCATCGGGCGGGGATTAGAAGAATAGGGGACCTGTTCATTGATGGGACGTTTGCGAGCCTAGGGGCACTAGAGGAGAAGTTTGAGATACCCCCGGGAAATGCCTTCAGATACATGCAGGTGAGGGTGTTTGTGAGGCAGCAGGTGAGGGAATTCCCGTTGCCCCCGGCACAGGAAATTCAAGACAGGGTGATCGCGGGCGTATGGGTGGGAGAGGGCAAGGTGTCGGCAATATATCAGGAGATGAAAGAAGAGGGGGAAGCGTTGGTAGAGGAGCTGAAGGGTAAATGGGAGGAGGAGCTGGGGGAGGAGATTGAGGAGGGGCTATGGGCTGATGCCCTAGGTATGGTTAATTCCTCCTCCTCATGTGCCAGGCTCAGCCTGATACAATTTAAGGTGGTTCACAGAGCACACTGGACGGGGGCGAGGTTGAGTAGGTTTTTTGGGGTAGAGGACAGATATGGAAGGTGCTCAGGAAGTCCGGCGAACCATGTCCATATGTTTTGGTCATGTCCGGCACTGGAGGGGTTCTGGAGAGGAGTGGCGGGAACAATATCTAAGGTGGTGAAAGTCCGGGTCAAGCCAAGCTGGGGGCTAGCAATATTTGGAGTAGTGGACGAGCCGGGAGTGCAAGAGGCGAGAGAGGCCGGCATTCTGGCCTTTGCGTCCCTAGTAGCCCGACGAAGGATCTTGCTAATGTGGAAGGAAGCGAAGCCCCCCAGCGTGGAGGCCTGGACAAACGACATGGCTGGGTTCATTAAGCTGGAGAGGATAAAGTTTGCCTTGAGAGGGTCTGCGCAGGGGTTCTACAGGCGGTGGCAACCGCTCCTAGACTATCTCGCAGAGCGTTAGAGGAAGGTCGGTCAGCAGCAGCAGCAACCTGGGGGGGGGGGGGGGGGGGGGATGTCCTGTGAAAGGGGGGGGGGGGGAGGGAGGGAGTGGGGAAGGGGGGTCTGCCTAGGGGGTATTTGAGCAAGAGAACACATGAAAGATCTGGAAAACTGGCATGTACGGGAGGGAGCCAGTGTACAAAGCTCTGTAACATATCCTTTTACCATGTATATATCTTGCTATGTGCGTTTTCTTTCTATTTTGTTACGAGGGGGGGGGTTTATTGTTTGTAAGAGTGAAAAATTGTGTTAAAAAACTTTAATAAATATATTTTTTTTTAAAAATGAAATAGGATGAAAACAAATGGGTTAAGGTGGGGTAGAGCTAATCATCTGAAGTTGTTGAATTCAATGTTGAGACCGGAAGGCTGTAGCGTGCCTCCCCGGAAGATGAGATGTTGTTCCTCCAGCTTGCATTGAGCTTCACTGGAACATTGCAGCTGGTCAAGGACAGACATATGGGCATGGGAGCAGGGTCTTTTGTTAAAATGGCAAACAACGGGAAGGTCAGCGTCCTGAATGCGCACCGAAGATGCTCAACAAAGTGATCACCCAGTCTGCGTTTGGTCTCATTGGGAGACCACATTGGGAGCAGTGAATGCAATAGACCAAATTGGAAGAGATGCAAGTGAAACGTTGCTTAACCTGGAATGAGTGTTTTGGGCCTGGGATATTAAGCATGGAAGAGGTAAAGGGGCAGGTATTACACCTTCTGCGATTGCTGGGAAGGTGCCATGAGTGATGGGAGAGGTATTGGGTATGGTGGAGGAGTGGACTAGATTATCTCGGAGATAACGGTCTCTGCGGAATGTTAGTAGATAGTCTCTTGCCGGAAATGGGGACAGAAAGATCAAGGAAGGGAAGGGAAGTGTCTGAAATGGACCAGGTGAAAGTGATGGAGGGGCTGAGATGGACCAGGTGAAAGTGATGGAGGGGCTGAGATGGACAAGGTGAAAGTGATGGAGGGGAAAGTGATAACATTTATTTTATCATTAAATTTGATCTAGGATATACTGAAATTTCTCATTACAAATGCAGTTCTTGTGTTCCTTTGTGTCTCAAATCTACAGGATTACTGTATATGCCGGTGTAATGGTCGATCTTGTGTGAAAGTCCACCCCTGGCTTATCATTTATTTTTTATATATCTTGACGACCAACGTTTAGCTAAAAAATCTTTGCACTTACCATCTGCTTGCTGCTGAACTCAAACTCACCCTGGTGAAAACCGATTCATTGATAGAATAGCTCTCCATTGAAGATAGGGGTTCAACTCATTGTGTCTGCACATGTCAATATGATAATGTCATGGCTATCATCTCACTCGTGTGCGCTGTGTTTCCACCATTCCCACCCTCCAATATGACAACACGTTATTAAGATGGAATGGCAGATACAGCGCCCAGTTCAAACTCTAAGCTGTTGAGAGTGCAGAGCAGATAAATAATTGCACAGCAGCTAGAGAATTCAAGAACTGGAAGAAGGACGTTGGAGATTGAGCAAGCTCTCCACACAGCTTAGGCAAATACCAAAAAATAAATGAGGAAAGCATAGCATGTGACTGCAGTTGGGAAATGAAGTTGCAAAAGATATCCATGAAAATCGCCAGAATAGATTCAGTTTCTCATGGATCTATCCGGAACTTTCCCTGAAACAAGCAAGAAGATTGGACATTTCGGACTTCAAATCCAGCCCGGGTGGTGTGCCAGGTTGATGAAATGAAGCAATTTTGTACTGCAACAGAAGATCAAGATTTCACAGCATCTCCAGCTGAACTTGATGACAGGCTTATTACATTTCAGCGGTTTATAATCAAACATCAACATAAGAACAGATACAGATTGTCCTTAGAGGGAATATGGATAAGAGACTCCTGTGAATTTTGCCAAGCTAGCCAGTCAAACGGTGAGCAGAGTTGGAAAGAAAACAGCGTTCGTGAAGATAACTGGTCACGAAAAAAGTGGATTCCGATTCTGCAGTGTGAATGTCTGATGGGACAAAGCTCCAAGAGGAAAACCTTTCCAAATCAGCCATTCCTAAAGGGAATGGCCGTCCGCATTCAGGATACAGAATGGATGGATGAAGGTGGTTTGAAAATATGCCTGAAGAAACTTTGGAGTTGCCGACCTGGAGGATTACGTAACGAAAAAGGTCTTCACATCTGGGACATGTTTAGATCACATTTTGTCGATGATGTACCTGAAGTTGATCCCTAAACAATGACATTGCAATGATTCCTGATGGTCTAACCAGCCTTGTTTAACCATTGGATGTATTATTAAACAAACACTAAACAAGCGTGGAATGGCTGGATGATCGGAGGAGAGAAGACATTTGCCAAGGGACGCAGCATATGGGGGGATTCTCCCGCACTTGGCGCGATGGCCCGACGTCAGCTCCAAGAGTGGCGCGAACCACTCCAGCGTCGGGCCACCCGGAAGTTGCGGAATCCTCCACACTTCTGGGGGTTAGGCCGGCGCCGGAGGGGTTGGCGCTACGCCAACCGGCGCCGAAGGGCCGCCGTGGGCCAGCGCGAGTTGGCGCATGCGCAGAACCGCCGCCGTGTTCTGGCGCATGGCAGAACCGCCGGCGTGTTTCCTGCGCATGCGCAGGGGGTTTCTTCTCCGTTCCGGCCATGGCGGAGCCTTACAAAGGCCGGTGCAGAGGGCAAGAGTGCCCCCACGGCATAGGCGGGTCTCTGTCACGGGCCAGGCCACCGTGGGGGCACCCCTGTGGCTGGATCTCCCCCCCCCCCCCTCGAGGGCTCCGCTAGCTGCCCTCCAAGCCAGGTCCCGCCGGGATGGACCATGTCCATTTCACGCCGGCGGGACTGGCTGAAAACGGGTGGGCACCCGGCCCATTGGGGCCTAGAGAATTTCTGGGGGGGCCGGGAGGATCCCCCCCCCCGAAAACCGGCGCCAGAGAATTCGGCAGGCGGCAGCGGGGCAGAATTCATGCCACCCCCCGGCGATTCTCCGACCCGGCGGGTGGTCGGAGAATCCCGCCCATGGTCTTTGACGTTGGAAACCCATTTGAATAGCACAGTAGAATATGGATTATAGAAGACAGGGATGAAATTGGAATGGAATTTGTCATCAAATCATTCATGATATCCAATGCACTTGATGGCATGAATGATGGTTATTTGTGGAATGATATGGCTAATGATGGCATGATCGCTGATGCAAAAACTGAATGAAATGTGATAAATTTGTATAAATGGCTTTTGTTTTTGGTGAATTTAGTGTACACAAATTAATGTCTGACTCAACAAAGGTAATTAAATTTTTCTTTAGAAATAAATAATCATAAAACTACATTTTGGCTCCTTTTGTGTTTTCGGAGCCAAGATGGCAGGAATTGAAACTATTACTTGTGTAAAAGTCGACCCTCTATTTTTTGGCTAAAAGTTCTTTTCTTTTACACAAGTATATATTTTAATTTCAATTGTGAGGGCATTTCGGAAGAGAAAAGATTTGCAGGACTACAGGAAAAAGGTGGAGAAATGTCACCATGTGAATCATTGTTGGAGAAAACTGGCACAGACAAGGTGGGCCAAGTGGTCTCGTTCTGTGCTGCAAACATTAGGATAACAAAATGTAAGTTTTTTCTTTCATGTTTATGCCGTTAGCTGATATTAATGTGAAATGATTTGGGGAAACGATGGAGCATTTTTCGTGAGATCAGCAGTGCATCCGCATTCATATAATCCCAAGATTTAAAAAAAGGAACATTTAGCCCAGTGATGGGCAACCTAGGCTAGTGAGTGGGTCGCATGAGTGGCCCTCCTTCATCTCAGTGGGCGGCATGTGGCGCAATGGTTAGCACTGGGACTAAGGCACTGGGGACCCGGATTTGAATCCCAGCCCTGGGTCACTGTCCGTGTGGAGTTTGCACATTCTCCCCGTGTCTGCGTGGGTTTCACCCCCACAACCCAAAGATGTGCAGGCTAGGTGGATTGGCCATGCTAAAATTACCCCTTAATTGGGAAAAAAACTAATTGGGTACTCTAAATTTATACTAAAAAAATCTCTGGGCCGCAAGACTGAAATTAGGCTTGTTCACTAACCATGACACCATGAATAAGATTAAATACATTTAATTCATACCGAATATTGCATGACAAGTTATAGAAAATGCTTAATCATTTATATGCTAATAGAACTGTCTTCAATTTCAAATGGTAAAGTCAAAAGATATATTTACGCTTTGGAAATAGAGAGAGCACACGTCTCTCACACTCAAATCTTGTGAAAAATCAGCAGGCACCTCACTTCACGTGCCCTCGCTTTACATTACATGCATATCGCTTTAGTCTACCGGTTTTAAAAAAAAAATATACAGATAGAAACCAGCGGAATGTGGCAACCCTGTACGTGGGTAATGGTTGACAAAATGTTCTGTGGGCTGCACTCAGAACCCAGATGGGCTGCATGTGGCCCCCAGGCTGTCCACTACTTTAGCCCTTGTAGGATCATCCTCCAGTACTTTCAATTTATCCGTTAACACATATGCAGGATAGTTATGCAGGTGTGACTGTAACAGTTTAAATTCATTTTTTCCCTCATGACCACCCCCCGCCCCCATTTCCTGCTTCCACAACTTCCCCAACACCACCAGTACCCCAAAGGGTGTTAGCATCGCAAAAAGCACTCATCAGTGAAATAGCTGCACCATCGGGGAGGGTTTTGGTTGCTCAGCCCAGATATAATCATATTTATTTGGTAGGATTACTTCAGTGAAGCCATAGTTTAAAAAGAAATGTGAAAGCATAGAGTAATTTTGCAGCTCTTATCAAAAGGCTGAGTTTTCAATGTGTTGAATCTTAAAAAGAAAACAGCCACTTGATCCAAATGTGAATCACCTTTTGCGTTTGCTTAGTTCTCATTTCCTAATATGAGAGGTACAAGAGAACCCTACATTGGCAACCTTCAGTATTTGCCTTGTTACTTTTTTTTGTAATGTGTTTTTCTGAAGAGAAAATAAACACGATTTTCAGACATCGCTCTCAGGCCTGTGGGTTTGCGATTGCGTGAGAACATCAAAAGTGGCAAATCTGAAGGTCAGGGTGGTTTCTCAAGACTTTTGAATTATGTCTGATTCTTGCTTTAAAAATCTTTTGTCAGCTGTTACGAAACTGTAACCAATGGCACGCTGTAAATTCTGTCAATATTTTTCAGTCAAGAGAGGAAAAGCTCCTTCAGCTCAAAGGACTCATTAAGTCTCGAGGGTTGGAGCAGTGATTCCCTTTGTGATTAAGTTCCAGGAACTCTTGTCCATTCCCATGAGACAAAACCAACCACAAAGTGCAAAGAAAGCCAGCACTCTAATGGAGTGTGCTATTAACTGCTTGTAGGCTTGCATGATTTCTACTCTAATGCACACGTCTAAAAAGAATATAATGCCTTTGCGCGGTTGTTATCCTCTGAGCGAAATCTATTTCTTACTTCTAACGTTCTCACTGCCTGATATTACCCTCCCCCACTCCATCCCCGCTACAACTCCTTTCCTGAAGGTATTGATTCTTGCTGAGTATGATTGCACAGGTCCCTACTGCATTTGAGTACCACAGTCTAGTGCCCAAATCCCTTGTGAGTCTTCGTAGTGAAATCATCCGTCTTTTGGATGAGATGTTAAACCGAGGCCGGGACTGCCATCTCAGGTGGATGTAAAAGCTCCCCCGGCACTATTTTGAAGAAGTGCATGGGCGTTCTCCTGGCTGATATTTGTCCCTCAAGTCAACATCACACACACATTGTCTGGTCAATATCATATTGCTCTTTAAAGAACCATGCTGTGTACAAAATGGCTGCCACATTTCTTGCATTACAACAGGGACCTGCACTTCAAAAGTTGGCTGTAAAACTCTTCAAGCATCCTGCGGTTCTGAAGGAAGCAAAATTAATGTTAGACTCTTTTCGCTTTTACTGCCAAAATGGTGTTCACGGCACATGACATTATCTCTTCCGTTAGTATTTACTCTGTTTCCTGCCTCAGCCCACTTTCATAAACCTGTTCCATCAGCAGTCTGAAGTTGTTTGAAGTATCGCAGTGCAGGTTTAAGCATAGCAACTATTAGAATATATATATAATGATTCATTTTTAATAACACCGGGGGCTGGATTCTCTTCCCCCGCCCCCCCCCCCCCCCCCCTTCCCCCTGCCGCCACGTGTTTCTCGGCAGTGCGCTGGATTCTCTACTCACGCTGCTTGTCAGTGGGTTTTCCCATTGAAGCCACCTCACCCTGCTGGGAAACCCACGGGCGGGGGTGCGATGCCGGTGGGAAAAGTGATTTGTTACGGCCGGAAAATTCTGGCCCAGTTTTCTTTGTTTGATTTTAGATCTCCTGGTGGTGCTTTCCTTTATTGACAGATTTATCCCAAATCCAAAGAGGATTTACCACTAAAGAAAGGAAATATGGTTTCAAGAATTTTGTCAAAATAAGATTGAAAACCTTTGGAAAAAGTCTTAGAATTGCACTCACTTCATTCCTGATATTTCTCATGTTGCATTTTCTGTACTTTTGAATCATATCCTTTACAAAAGAGCATTTTCTATTGCAAAAACAAAGAACTGGCTGCTTGAAATTTGAAAGGTCATCAACCTGAAATGTTAACATTGTTTCTCTCACACAGATGTTGCCTGGCTTGCTGAATATTTACACCATTTTCTGTTTTATCTATACTTTATTAGAATTATTTGGTAATTTGTTGTGCATCACAATTGTTTGCAGATATAAACAAATAAATAAAAATGCAAATGCAGCACACTACAGATTCTGGAGTTCGGAAGTAAAAATCCCCGCAAAGCTATTTTTCATATTCATCTTAAATTCTTTCTCATGCTTTGTTTCCTGCTGAATGTGCAACTTTAACAGGCAGAAGAGAATTTTTCCTTCTCCCGGGACTATTTAACGAAAGACGAATAGCCCACCGCCAAAATCATGATCGTGCGGAGAACGCCGGAATTGGCGTCGGCGGCGGTTCGACGCCGATCCGCCATGCTCCGTCCCCGATGGGCCGAGTTTCTGACGGCACGGGCCACATGTGGCCCCAGCGATCGGGAACCTGGCGGGCCGGCTGGAGACAGTGTCCGGAACTGGCACACTCGTCCAGGATCCGTGCCGCTGACCAATGGGCCTTCTGCTAGGGCCGGGGGACTGTTGGGGGGTGGCCAGTGGGTGGGCTGTGGTGTTGCGTTGGCGGGTTAGGGTTCGAGCACGGGCGGCGCCATGTTTCACGTTGCAACCGGTGCAGGTCGTCAGCCCTGCACATGCATGGCCTGGGACCCGTCCATTCTCTGGTCATTTTTGGCGTGATCCGCAGGAGTTCCACACGGCGCCGGTGCTAGCGCCTCAACGGTATCGGAATCGGTCAGGGGTTTGCGACAATTTTCCTGTTGTGAACCTCTCGCGGATTCTCCATTCGCCCCAGCACTTAGCCTCAAAAAAGGAGAATCCAGCCCTAAGTCTTTCACCTTGCTTTGAACCTTTTTTAAACAAATCCGTGATTAACTTGGATTTCACATCATTAACATGCATGATATCACAATAAGTCTGTGTATAGTCATTACAAGCAAAAGATTGTCAGCAGTGTGGTTTGAAAATAAATTTAGTATGGTTTCACGTACAGCAAAGTACAACTTTGCACAATGATAGCGTCTATTCCAAATGGAAATTAAGCACAGTGCACACTAACTAAATCTTTCAAAGACCAGGCCAACTCTGAATATCTGTGTCATTTTGGAATGATGTGAATACTTGAATGGCACTAATTTGAGCGATGAGTAATTTAAAAGCTGTATGCGTTGCATCTTATATTTTGGCTTGACATTAAAATAAATGTGGCCTGTTTTAAATATTTTTGATTGCACTTTCACATCAAATGGAAAGCATTAACAGAGCTAATGTTTAACTGAAATAATTTTGAAACGATGATTAGTGTTATGTGGTCTCCACACTATCTTCTCCCTTCTTTGCTAGAACAGCCTTGGTCACTGTTACGGTGGCTTTTATTTATTAAATAAAGAAAGGGCGTGTCTTTTTAACAAACATCATTGTAGATCAAATTAATATGAATGCCGAACTCCCAAGTGCACTTGTGAATCAGTTTGCATGTTACTGTGATTTACCTCTTGTTGAGAGGGTTTCACCTTTTCTCAGCTGATTGGTTCACTGACTGGAGTAAAGAGGCAGGAAAACAATCTTTAGCTTGAATACTGCCTACTAATGTCTAATCATGCAAATATATTGAATGCCCTAACTGCACCTTTCCTGCCAGAAGAAGCCAAATGATGATGAACTATACCATTATTAAAATAAATGAGGGATCTTGGTTACAGTAAGATTTCACTCTTCTAATCACATTGCCCATGAACCAAATGGCTTACATTTAACAGCCGAAGTTCTGTTTGTTGAATGTGAGTTTTTATAGCTGAGCATTACCTTTTGAGTACTTTAGAAGTCAAAAAAGCTAATGGGCGCAATTCACCCACAAAATGACTTGGGGTGAGATTCTCTGGCCGTGTTGTGCTCGAGCAAGAGCACAACACGGCCGCAGTCTCCGCGCCTAGTGGGATTCACTACCCAAGTTCCGCGAGGCATCGGAATTGGAACTCCGTCCAAAATGGGCGGGATGAAACAGTGCTCACTAAAGTAGGTCGCAAACCTACTTACCTGGGATACACTGGTTTCTCTCGATTCTCCGGCCTCCCCAGGGAGGCTGCAGCTGGGCGCCGATCAATGCTGGTCCACAAGAACATGGACTAAGCGGGACGGCACCCGGAGGAGGTCTCCCGGGCCATTGGAGGTCCCTGGGTGATCAGGGGTAGTACAGGATAGCCCGCTGGCCCTCCCCCTAGAACAGGGCTTTTTTTTTTTAATTTAGAATACGCAATTCATTTTGTCCAATTAAGGGGCAATTTAGTGTGGCCAATCCACCTCTCCTGCACATTTTTGGGTTGTGGGGGAGAAATCCACGCAAATACAGGGGGGGAGAATGTGCAAACTCCACACGGACTGTGACGCAGAGCCGGGATCGAACCTGGGACCTCACTAACCCACTGCGCCCTGAACACAGGCATCTTGGCATTGCCCAGTTGGCACCTTGGCACTGTCACCCTGGAACTGCCAAGGTGCCTGGGTGGCACTGCCAAGCTGGCCAGAACATTGTCCGGATGTCAGGGTGGCAGTGCGAGAGTGGCACTGCCAATGGTCCCGGTATGAGTGGGGCCAATGCCCATGAAAGGAGGGGGAAGGGTGGATGTCCAGGTGAAGGTCCTGGTGACAGGTGGGGGTCCTGGCTGTAAAGGGGTTTGGGGGAGGCCTGAGAGGGGAGGTGCTCCCAGGAACTCCTCAGCAGTGTCCTCACTTGGGGCGTGTGGGAGGTGACATTTTCCATGGATGGAGGGTGAAGGGGATCACCTTTAAAAATGGCGACCTTATCTCGGAGTTCAGCTCCCCAGTGCTGAAAAAATTCTAAAGGCGCGATTTCCAGAAAAATTTCTAAGTTCATTTGTGGCAGGTTTTTCAGGGAGTTTCCCACCGGCTATTCAATGACACTAAGGTGTGATTCTCTGGACTCGTTACGCTGCTCAAGCGAGACGAGGCTAGTAATAGCAGGAGAGGCTAAAAACGAGAATCGCACCAGGCGCTACACAGTTTTCGATGCTATCAGCCCGCTCCCGTAGGCAAAACCAGGATCTCACCATTGCATGGCGAGAAACCAAATATCACCACCTAATCCCCATTTCCACCCCATATCCAATAGCCTCCTGTCATCAGTGGCCTTCCCAGCAAGTGCTCACGGTGGCGCCAATTAGTATTCCTTGAAAAAGGTGAACCTGGCGGAAGGGCTTCTGTGGGGAACCGAGGAGGGAAGTAGCCATCTTTGCTCACAGGCAAAGAACCCAGGGGCTTGCCACCACAGTGCTCGATGGGTGTTGGAGTAACCTTCACCTCCAGAGGGATGGGCCACCATAGGAGGGGGGGGGGGGGCAACTGCTCACGGTATCACCATCCCAACCCCTGGATCGTGTTCACGCATTCCTGGGGGGCAACCCTTGTCTCTGCCCATCTGCCTGAATCTTAATAAAAGGAACTATGAAGATATGAGGCATGAGTTGGCCTTGATAGATTGGGGAGAGTTACTTAAAGGGATGACAGTACTTGGGCAATGGCAAACATTCAAGGAACGCATGATGAAACTACAGCAACTGTTCATTCCTGTCAGGCACAAAAGCAAACTGGGTAAGAGGGCCAATCCATGGCTTACAAAGGAAATTAGAAATAGTATCATGGCAGCTGCAGTATAATCTGGATAAGTGTGAGGTTATTCACTTTGGAAGCAAAAACAGGAAGGTGGATTACTACCTGAATGGTTGTAAATTGGGAGAGGGGAATGTGCAACGGGACCTGGGTGTCCTTGTGCACCATTCGCTGAAGGTAAGCATGCAGGTGCAGCAGGTGGTAAAGAAGGCTAATGGTATGTTGGCCTTCATTGTGAGAGGTTTTGAGTATAGAAGCAGGGTTGTGTTGCTGCAATTATGATCCAAGGAAGAAGCATACAGATTGGCCAAGAAGAAGAATAGGTCTGAGGAATGGGAGCAGTTTAGAATTCAGCAAAGAAGGACAAAGGGATTGGTTAAGAAGGGGAAAGTACAGTACGAAAGGATGCTTGCAGGGAACATAAAGACTGACACTAAGAGTTTCTATAGATATGTGAAGAGAAAGAGATTGGTAAAGAGAAATGTAGGCTCCCTACAGACAGAAACAGGGGAATGCATAATAAAAGACAAAGAAATGGCTGAGCAATTGAATACATACTTTGGTTCTGTCTTCACAAAAGAGGACACAAATCAGATACTAGAAATGATAGAGAATGAAAGGTTTAGTGAGAGGGAAGAACTGAGGGAGATCAACATTAGTAGAGAAATGGTGCTGGGAAATTGATGGGATTGAAGGCGGATAAATCCCCAGGGCCTGAGAATCTGCATCCCAGAGTGCTTAAGGCGGTGGCTCTGGAAATAATGGATGCATTGGTGGTCATCTTCTGGGATTCAATAGACTCTGGAAAAGTCCCTGCAGATTGGAGGGTAGCTCACGTCACTCCAATATTCAAAAAGGGAGGTAGAGAGAAAGCAGGGACTTATAGACCAGTAATTCTTGACTCCATTATCAAGGACTTTATAGCGGAACATTTAGAAAGCAGTGGCAGGATCAGTCCGAGAAAGCATGGATTTATGAAGGGAAAATCATGCTTGACAAAGCTGTTGGAATTCTTTGAAGATGTAACCAGTACAGTTGACAAGGGGGAGCCAGTCGCTATGGTATATTTGGACTTTCAGAAGGCGTTTGACAAAGTCCCGCATAAGAGATTATTGTGCAAAATTAAAGCGCATGGGATTGGGGGAAATGTATTGAGATGGATAGAAAACTGGTTGGCAGAGAGGAAACAAAGAGTAGGAATTAATGGGTCCTTTTCAAATTGGCAGGCAGTAACTAGTAGGGTGCCACAGGGATCGGTGCTGGGACCCCAGCTATTCACAATATATATTAATGATTTGGATGAGGGAACAAAATGTAACATCTCCAAGTTTGCAGATGATACCAAGTTAGGTGGGAGGGTGAACTGTGACGAGGATGCTGGGATCCTACAGCATGATCTGGGCAGGTTGGTCGAGTGGGCAAATCAATGGCAGCTGCAGTATAATTTAGATAAGTGTGAGATTATTCACTTTGGAAGCAAAAACAGGAAGGCAGATTACTACCTGAATGGTTGTAAATTGGGAGAGGGGAGTGTGCAGCAGGACCTGGGTGTCCTTGTGCACCATTCGCTGAAGGCAAGCATGCAGGTGCAGCAGGTGGTAAAGAAGGCTAATAGTATGTAGGCCTTCATTGTGAGAGGTTTTGAGTATAGAAGCAGGGATGTGTTGCTGCAATTATACAGGGCCTTGGTGAGGCCACACCTGGAATATTATGTGCAGTTTTGGTCTCCTTCTCTGAGGAAGGATGTTCTTGCTCTCGAGGGAGTGCAGCGAAAGTTTACCAGACTGATTCCAGGGATGGCGGGACTGTCATATGAGGAGAGATTGACTGGGTTGGGATTGTTCTCACTGGAGTTCAGAAGAATGAGGGGGATCTCATAGAGACTTATAAAATTCTAACAGGACTAGACAGGGTAGATGCAGGGAAGATGTTACCAATGATGGCTGTGTTCACAGTCTGAGGATTCAGAGTAAACCATTTCGGACAGAGATGAGGAGACATTTCTTCACCCAAAGAGTGGTGAGCCTGTGGAATTCATTACCACAGGAAGTAGTTGATGTTAAATAATTGAATATACTCTAGAGGCGGCTAGATATAGCACTTGGGGAATGGGATCAAAGGCTATGGGGAGAAAGCAGGATTAGGCTGTTGAGTTGGATGATCAGCCATGATCATGATGAATGACGGAGCAGGCTCGACAGGCCAAAAGGCTGCCTCCTGATCCTATCTTCTATGTATCTAGCCCCACCGACCACCCATGACACCCACCGACTGCCGATGATCTGGCCGAGCGGCTGAAGGCTATTGCTAATTGGGAACTGGCAATCATGGTTAAGTGAGCACTTCACGCAACCCAAGTGGATTCCCATGGGTGGGCGGGCCATGTAGCATGTGCTCAGATCGGCGGCGGGCGCAAGGCGGTGGTAAAACCGCGATATAGTTACTATCATCTTGTGAGATGAAACTTAGAAATATTTAGTTTTGGGTTTATTTCCATTCCAGTAAAGGAGACACAGTTTTGTCAATTTTATATGGCATGAGAATTGAGTGGTCTGGTTTGTTAAGGAATGCAAGGTAATTTGTTCTGCAATATCTGTAAAATTGACATTTCATGCAGATTCACTTAAGTATAAAACCTTTCTTTCAGTAATGTCTGCCTGACAGTCGTTAGCCTTGTTTGGCTGGTAGAATTCATCTGACTGGCCAGCTACTCATAAAATTCTAAGAGCTAACATATGAGTATGGTTCCATTATTGAAGCACCTACTTAATTAGGAATCACAGGATACATTTTTTTTTCATGTTTTTTTGGGGGGGCTCTTATGGTGAAATTCTCCCAATAAATGACTACTCATTTTGGGCACGCTTCACAGGGTCATTCTCGCCAAGTGATTGGGCGTGATCCAGATCTGTATTTCATTTGAGCTTGGGGAGTTTCTCACTGAAAAATCCCACATTTCTTCTGCAGTGGGGAACTAAAGACACTGGCAAGACTGGCACCTCAGAAATCGGAGCGGCATTTTTTTTGAAGGGCGCCACTGCCTGGATGGCTACTCTGTTCGGCCCCCAACCACCCTGAGCTGCAGTGGCCTCTCAGACCCCCGGCCTGGCCATCAGGCTGGTTTCTGTTTTTGAAGACCAATACTAATTTGCGCAGGCGTCGGGCCTCGTTGGTGGGGCCAGTGAACACCGGGAGCCGGGAGACTACGACCTGAAACATATTTAAATTAGTTTAATGGCTCACTTAAATATACTGATCTGAGATTGCGTCGGGCCTAGTGGGGCAGGTGCATCGTGCGCAACTCGGCACCCGGCGCAGAACCCATTTTTGGCCTCTCTCGCTATGCTCCTGACGTAACGGGATCGCCGCTGGGTGCATCGTGGTGGGAAAATCACGCCCAATTTATCTTCACTTTCCATTAATCAGCAGTATTATTTTTGTTATAATGTATTCCTGTAAGAATAAAAAGATTTCATTTTTAAAAAGCTGTCATTCAGGGAGAGCTTAAGTTGTAGATGCATTGTCTGGTCAGTCAATGTATGGGCTATGTCATGATATCCATATTAACATATCATGGTGCAATCACACACACATACTGATGGACAGGTAGACGGACCAATTAACACACACGCAACATCACAGCCAATCACCAGTGAGAGCACACGCACTATAAAACAGGGAACACCACAGTTCTCGCTCATTCCACTAGGAGATAGCTCAGAGCACAAAGCTCACAGCGTGCCACTCAGACATACACCATGTGCTGAGTGACTCTCTAAGTTAGTGCTACAGGTTAACATAGTCCACAGGTTAACTAGTGAAGTATGAACCACAGCCAGAAGTTAACAGTTGTTATTGTACAGAATAATAAAACAGAGTTGTACCATCTACAACCGTGTTGGTTCGTTTGTATATCGGAACACCCAACATGACATGGTACCAGGATTGGAAACTCGCCAGCAACTGTGAGACCTACCTGCACCTCTTCAGAGATCCGTCATCCTGCGCCATGGACACCATCAGCCCGCCGTAGCCGCTCCGAATCGCTGGAAATCTCGGCGTCAACTGGAAGCTGTTTAAACAGCGCTTCCAGCTCTTCCTAAAAGCCACAGACAGGGAGAATGCATCGGACACCAGGAAGATCGCCCTCCTCCTCTCCACAGTGGGGCAACACTCCATCCACATCTACAGCTCCCTGGCATTCGCGGAAGGTGAGGACAAGACGAAGTACAAGACGGTCCTTCTAAAACTTGAGCAACACTTCAGCGTCGAAGTGAATGAGAGCTTCGAGAGGTACCTCTTCCAGCAGCGCCTGCAGGGTAAGGATGAGCCTTCTCAATCTTTTTTGACACATTTCCGTATCCTCACGCAGTCCTGCGGCTATGAGGCCACCTCCGATTCCATGATTCGGGACCAGATAGTTTTTGGGGTGACCTCGGACACCCGACGCCAGCAAAATAAAGAGCCTCACCCTAGCCACCGCCATTGAAACCTGCGTCCTCCACGGAAACGCGACCAGCCGGTACTCCCAATTCCAGGCGGCCGAATTGGCACGGCAGGGGTCCTACGAGGCCGAGGGGGTCCAGTCGGTCGAGTTCCTCCCGGCCCGCGGCCCGGACGAGGGCGGCCATTTCGTGCGCTTTCCGAGGCCTCCCGCGCTTGTACGCGCCAAAAGAGGGGACGTCGATGCAGAGGGATGTGGCGCACTCTACGCAGGACTGAACTGCGCATGCGTGGTGGCGCAACGAACACCATGACGTCACGACGTGCAGCACACTTAATGCGGCAATGTCAAGCCAAAACTCGACAATGCATCCGCTGTGGCAAGATGGGCCACTACACTGCCGGCTGTCGAGCAGCTCAACCTGCCAACGCTCTGCAATTCCGCCAGCCTCGCAGGGACGTGCGGGCAATTCAGCCTCCATACACAAAGTCATACCCTGATGACGACACAAAGGTTGGTGGAATTGCGGATAGCGATGAGGACTGTCAGAGGATACAGCAGGATTTAGATTGTTTGGAGACTTGGGCGGAGAGATGGCAGATGGAATTTAATCCGGACAAATGTGAGGTAATGCATTTTGGAAGGTCTAATGCAGGTAGGGAATATACAGTGAATGGTAGAACCCTCAAGAGTATTGAAAGTCAAAGAGATCTAGGAGTACAGGTCCACAGGTCAGGGGGGTGGGCACGGGAGCAATAGGTCAGAAGGTGAGAGCATTGAGGGAGAACTAGGGAATAGGGACAGTGTGGCTCTGAGGCAGAGCAGCCAGGGAGAAGTTGCTGAACACAGCGGGTCTGGTGGCCTGAAGTGCATATGTTTTAATGCAAGGAGCATTACGGGTAAGGCAGATGAACTTAGAGCTTGGATTAGTACTTGGAACTATGATGTTGTTGCCATTACAGAGACCTGGTTGAGGGAAGGGCAGGATTGGCAGCTAAACGTTCCAGGATTTAGATGTTTCAGGCGGGATAGAGGGGGATGTAAAAGGGGAGGTGGAGTTGCGCTACTTGTTCGGGAGAATATCACAGCTGTACTGCGAGAGGACACCTCAGAGGGCAGTGAGGCTATATGGGTAGAGATCAGGAATAAGAAGGGTGCAGTCACAATGTTGGGGGTATACTACAGGCCTCCCAACAGCCAGCGGGAGATAGAGGAGCTGATAGGTAGACAGATTTTGGAAAAGAGTAAAAACAACAGGGTTGTGGTGATGGGAGACTTCAACTTCCCCAATATTGACTGGGACTCACTTAGTGCCAGGGGCTTAGACGGGGCGCAGTTTGTAAGGAGCATCCAGGAGGGCTTCTTAAAACAATATGTAGACAGTCCAACTAGGGAAGGGGCGGTACTGGACCTGGTATTGGGGAATGAGCCCGGCCAGGTGGTAGATGTTTCAGTAGGGGAGCATTTTGGTAACAGTGACCACAATTCAGTAAGTTTTAAAGTACTGGTGGACAAGGATAAGAGTGGTCCGAGGATGAATGTGCTAAATTGGGGTAAGGCTAATTATAACAATATTAGGCGGGAACTGAAGAACATAGATTGGGGGCGGATGTTTGAGGGCAAATCAACATCTGACATGTGGGAGGCTTTCAAGTGGCAGTTGAAAGGAATACAGGACCGGCATGTTCCTGTGAGGAAGAAAGATAAATACGGCAATTTTCGGGAACCTTGGATGACGAGTGATATTGTAGGCCTCGTCAAAAAGAAAAAGGAGGCATTTGTCAGGGCTAAAAGGCTGGGAACAGACGAAGCCTGCGTGGAATATAAGGAAAGTAGGAAGGAACTTAAGCAAGGAGTCAGGAGGGCTAGAAGGGGTCACGAAAAGTCATTGGCAAATAGGGTTAAGGAAAATCCCAAGGCTTTTTACACGTACATAAAAAGCAAGAGGGTAGCCAGGGAAAGGGTTGGCCCACTGAAGGATAGGCAAGAGAATCTATGTGTGGAGCCAGAGGAAATGGGCGAGGTACTAAATGAATACTTTGCATCAGTATTCACCAAAGAGAAGGAATTGGTAGATGTTGAGTCTGGAGAAGGGGGTGTAGATAGCCTGGGTCACATTGTGATCCAAAAAGATGAGGTGTTGGGTGTCTTAAAAAATATTAAGGTAGATAAGTCCCCAGGGCCTGATGGGATCTACCCCAGAATACTGAAGGAGGCTGGAGAGGAAATTGCTGAGGCCTTGACAGAAATCTTTGGATCCTCGCTGTCTTCAGGGGATGTCCCGGAGGTCTGGAGAATAGCCAATGTTGTTCCTCTGTTTAAGAAGGGTAGCAAGGATAATCCCGGGAACTATAGGCCGGTGAGCCTTACTTCAGTGGTAAGGAAATTACTGGAGAGAATTCTTCGAGACAGGATCTACTCCCATTTGGAAGCAAATGGACGTATTAGTGAGAGGCAGCACGGTTTTGTGAAGGAGAGGTCGTGTCTCACTAACTTGATAGAGTTTTTCGAGGAGGTCACTAAGATGATTGATGCAGGTAGGGCAGTAGATGTTGTCTATATGGACTTCAGTAAGGCCTTTGACAAGGTCCCTCGTCGACTATTACAAAAGGTGAAGTCACACGGGATCAGGGGTGAGCTGGCAAGGTGGATACAGAACTGGCTAGGCCATAGAAGGCAGAGAGTAGCAATGGAGGGATGCTTTTCTAATTGGAGGGCTGTGACCAGTGGTGTTCCACAGGGATCAGTGCTGGGACCTTTGCTCTTTGTAGTATATATAAATGATTTGGAGGAAAATGTAACCGGTCTGATTAGTAAGTTTGCAGACGACACAAAGGTTGGTGGAATTGCGGATAGCGATGAGGACTGTCGGAGGATACAGCAGGATTTAGATTGTCTGGAGACTTGGGCGGAGAGATGGCAGATGGAGTTTAATCCGGACAAATGTGAGGTCATGCATTTTGGAAGGTCTAATGCAGGTAGGGAATATACAGTGAATGGTAGAACCCTCAAGAGTATTGAAAGTCAAAGAGATCTAGGAGTACAGGTCCACAGGTCATTGAAAGGGGCAACACAGGTGGAGAAGGTAGTCAAGAAGGCATACGGCATGCGTGCCTTCATTGGCCGGGGCATTGAGTATAAGAATTGGCAAGTCATGTTGCAGCTGTATAGAACCTTAGTTAGGCCACACTTGGAGTATAGTGTTCAATTCTGGTCGCCACACTACCAGAAGGATGTGGAGGCTTTAGAGAGGGTGCAGAAGAGATTTACCAGAATGTTGCCTGGTATGGAGGGCATTAGCTATGAGGAGCGGTTGAATAAACTCGGTTTGTTCTCACTGGAATGAAGGAGGTTGAGGGGCGACCTGATAGAGGTCTACAAAATTATGAGGGGCATAGACAGAGTGGATAGTCAGAGGCTTTTCCCCAGGGTAGAGGGGTCAATTACTAGGGGGCACAGGTTTAAGGTGAGAGGGGCAAGGTTTAGAGTAGATGTACGAGGCAAGTTTTTTACGCAGAGGGTAGTGGGTGCCTGGAACTCGCTACCGGAGGAGGTAGTGGAAGCAGGGACGATAGGGACATTTAAGGGGCATCTTGACAAATATATGAATAGGATGGGAATAGAAGGATACGGACCCAGGAAGTGTAGAAGATTGTAGTTTAGTCGGGCAGCATGGTCGGCACGGGCTTGGAGGGCCGAAGGGCCTGTTCCTGTGCTGTACCTTTCTTTGTTCTTTGTTTGTTCTTGACGTACAGACGGGTGATACCGACGACCGGGAACCCTTCCACGTTGCGGTAATAGACAAAAATCAGATGTCACCAAGTAGGACCCACCAGCCGATGCCAGTGCACAGCGTTAATCCGGGCGATGAATGGTGTGCCACCCTAACGATCAACCGATCTCCAATCACATTCTGCTTAGACACTGGTGCCTCCGCCAATCTCATTGCATGGTCAGCCTTCTACACCTTGAAGGTCAAACCACCGATTCAGCCATCCCACTGTCAGTTGGTCGATTACAACGGTAATGTTATCCCGGCCATGGGGTCTTGCCAGCTCGAGGTTGCACACAATTCATACACAGCCACACTGTCTTTTGAGATAGTTGGATCCTCGAAGGACTCTCTGCTAGGCACACAGGCGTGCAAGATCCTCCACCTCGTTCAGCGGGTACACACTCTGTCTCCAGAAGGCACGTCCGATTTCCCGGATGCAGACTTTAGGGCATAGCTCCACTTGCTCCTCGCCCACAACCAGGAGGTTTTCGAGGGCATGGGCACACTGCCCTACACTTACAGAATACGGCTCAAACGGGACGCCACCCCGGTCATTCACGCACCTCGTAGAGTCCCAGCACCACTCAAGGACCGCCTCAAGCAGCAGCTGCAGGATCTGCAGGACCAAGGAGTGCTTTCCCGGGTCATCGAGCCTACGCCATGGGTCAACTCCATGGTGTGTGTAAAAAAGCCCTCTGGCGAGCTCCGGATCTGCATCGACCCGAAAGACCTGAACAATAACATCATGAGGGAACACTACCCCTTACCCAAACGGGAAAAAATCACGAGCGAAATGGTCCGGGCTAAAATTTTTACCAAGCTTGATGCCTCAAAGGGTTTTTGGCAGATTCAACTGGATCAGTCCAGCAGGAAGCTGTGCACTTTCAACGCTCCCTTTGGCAGATACTGCTACAATAGGATGCCGTTTGGCATCATCTCGGCATCTGAGGTGTTTCATCGAATCATGGAACAGATGATGGAGGGCATCGAAGGGGTGCGCGTCTATGTTGACGACGTCATCATCTGGTCCACCACACCACAGGAGCAATTAGTCGTCTCCAGCACGTCTTTGCTCGGATACGAGAGCACGGCCTGCGCCTCAACTAAGCCACGTGTTCTTTTGGCCAAATTGAGCTAAAGTTTCTGGGGGACCACATATCCCGGTCAGGGGTGCGTCCGGATGCATACAAAGTGACAGCTATTGCAGCCATGCCGCAGCCGGCAGACAAGAAGGCAGTGCTACGCTTTCTCGCTTTCCTGGGGAAGTTTATTCCCAACCTTGCCTCGCACACAACGGCTCTTCGCCACCTGGTGAAGAAGACTACAGAGTTCCAGTGGCTGCCCGCACACCAGAAGGAATGGGAGGAGCTCAAGATCAAGCTCACCACCGCCCCGGTATTGGCGTCCTTCGACACTACTCGAGACACAAAGATCTCGACTGATGCCAGCCAGTCTGGCATTGGGGCGGTACTCCTGCAACGGGACGACACTGCATCATGGGTCCCGGTCGCCTGTGCCTCGCGGGCCATGACCCCCACAGAACAGCGCTATGCGCAGATTGAGAAGGAGTGCCTGGGTTCGTTAACCGACATAGATAAATTCCACGACTATGTCTATGGTCTTCCGCAGTTCACCGTGGAGACCGACCATCGCTCCCTGGTCGGCATCATACAAAAGGACCTCAATGAGATGACCCCTCGCCTCCAGCGCATTCTGCTCAAGCTCCTGGGGTACGACTTCCAACTTGTCTACACCCCGGGAAAGGACCTCATCATCGCGGATGCCCTGTCCAGAGCAGTGAGCACATCGCCTGAATCGGGGGGGTTCGTCTGTCAGGTCGACGCACGTGTAGCCTTCACATCGGCCAATCTGCCAGCTACTGATGCAAGTCTGGCCCACATTTGCCGTGAGACTGCGGCTGACCCCCTTCGACAACGTGTGATGCGCCACATGATGGAAGGATGGCTCAAGGGGCAGTGCCCACAATTCTACAATGTCCGGGACGACTTGGCCGTCATTGATGGTGTCCTCCTAAAGTTGGACCGGAGTGTGATCCCACACAGCATGCACAGGCTTGATCTCGAACAATTGCACGAATGCCATCTCGGGATTGAAAAGTGCAGGCGGAGGGCCCGAGAAGCTGTGTACTGGCCGGGCATCAGCGACGACATCGCCAACATGGTGCTCAACTGCCCCACCTGCCAAAGGTTTCAGCCGGCGCAACCCCCTGAGACACTTCAGCCCCATGAGTTGGTAACGTCCCCATGGGCAAAGGTGGGTGTGGACCTTCTTCATGCGCTCGGGATGGACTACGTCATCATAATTGACTATTTTTCCAATTATCCGGAGGTCATACGCCTGCACGACTTGACATCATCAGCTGTAATCAGAGCATGTAAAGAAACCTTCGCACGCCATGGCATTCCGCTTACCGTCATGTTGGACAATGGGCCCTGTCTTGCGAGACACGAATGGTCTTCTTTTGCTGCTTCATATGGCTTCACACACGTGACGTCCAGCCCTTTGCATCCCCAGTCGAATGGAAAGGCGGAAAAGGGCATCCATAAGGTGAAGCTGCTCCTCTGCAAGGCTGCTGATGCCGGATCTGACTTCTGTTTAGCCCTGCTGGCCTATCACTCGGCCCCACTGTCCACAGACCTCTCACCAGCCCAGCTGTTGATGGGTCGCGCCCTCAGGACCACTGTGCCGTCCATTCATGTTCCTAAACCCGACCATGCTTCAGTACTGCAAAGGATGCGACAGCAGCGTGCTCAGCAGAAGGCAGCACATGACACTCGGGCAACTGATCTTCCTGCCCTGGCGCCTGGAGACAACGTCCGCATACACCTACCAGAGGGTGGCTGGTCGGCAACTGCCGAGGTTCTCCGCCGCGTGGCTCCCCGCTCGTTCCTGGTTCGCATGCCTGATGGCTCCATTCGCCGCTGTAATCGGCGGGCCCTTCAGCTGCTTCCGCGCTCGCTACGTGATCATGCACCGGTGCCATGCCCTCATGTTGTCCCTGATGTCGACTTCGTGGAGCTTCCTGCCACTCTGCCTATTCCTCTATCGCCCGTGGCCAGGACCATTCCTCAGCCGGTGGATCCTGACCCACCCTTGAGGCGGTCAACCCGAATTCATCACCCACCTACTAGACTGGACTTATGAGCCTGTTTGTACATTGGACTCACTGAATTGTTGCGCAACAATGTTAACGTGTTTCTCTTTTTGTCGTTCCAGGAGTTCTCTTTCGATATTTGATGATTGCACTTGTTTTGTTTGTGGTACAACCTCATTGCTATGTTGCACCTGACACCTTCCTATGTATGTAGTTTAGCCTCATGTACATGTTGTAAATATTGCACACACATACTCAGCCGCACTCAGTACACACCAATATTTATTACCATGTAGGCACATATTCTTGTGAAAAGGGGGGATGTCATGATATCCATATTAACATAACATGGTGCAATCACACACACACACTGATGGACAGGTAGATGGACCAATCAACACACACGCAACATCACAGCCAATCACCAGTGAGAGCACACGCACTATAAAACAGGGAACACCACAGTTCCCGCTCATTCCACCAGGAGATAGCTCAGAGCACAGAGCTCACAGCGTGCCACTCAGACATATACCATGTGCTGAGTGCCTCTCTAAGATAGTGCTAGGGCTGTGTCCACAGGTTAGCTGGTGAAGTACAAACTACAGCCAGAAGTTAACAGTTGTTATTGTACAGAATAATAAAACAGAGTTGTACCATCTACAACCGTGTTGGTTCGTTTGTATATCGGAACACCCAACACGACAGGCTATGGAACACAAAATGGGAAATAATAATCAGGAGAAAATATTGAGTCCTCATTGGAGGAATATATGTCCAAGATTCTCTGCTAATGGGACGTAGATGTTCCGGGGATAATACATGGAATTTATAGCAGCGCAGTAATTATTTCAGGTCCTGACATTGGAGAACATACAAGCCAAGACTGACAAGGAAATGCGGTTGGATAAATTATCCAAGGCCTCACACCCCTTGCCAGAGCCTCTGATACCGCATGTTCAAATCAGAAAATAACAGAAAATGTGCCTATGGTTATCTGATATTCACTGAATGGCTGAAACACTTACCCTAATCGACATGGCTTGCAATAAAATAAATTAGGGAAGTGTGATGCTAATCAATACCTCACTACCCTTCCAAATATTTATAAATGCAGTTGTTTTGCCAAATTTGTGGGGGGGTGGTTTATTGTTTCAGGACAGCTCCACATTCTTAATCCTATCAGTTTACATGTTCAAAAATGTTATCACACTGTTGTCAACAGATCAGTCCCTACTTCCGCTCTTGTAACAAATACTTCTCTGCTACTATCCTAGTACGCTTTGTATGAATAGTTTAACCATGGAAAAGATTCAAAGCCAAGTGGCTGCCTAAAAATTAGCAACTTTTCAGTAACCGTTTTCCTCAGTAAATGCTGTGGTAAAATGTAGAATGAATTAACATGTTTGTCAAACAACTATCCATTGATTTGGCTCTGAAATTCTCTTTTACAGGATTTCTTGACAGACTTGATGATGTCAGAAGTTGATCGTTGTGGTGACAATGAACATCTAATTTTTCGGGAAAACACCTTAGCAACCAAAGCAATAGAGGAGTATCTGAAGTTGGTTGGCCAGAAGTATCTACAAGATGCACTTGGTATGTCAAATGGAAGGTTGCAAAACCAATGCGAATAATCACAGCTGAGACTGGCAAACTGCTAGTTTTTCTTACTTTCACAATCGTGCTTTTTTCAGTAGCTTAAAGAGAGAGCATTGCTGCGTAATAATCAATAAATTAATGAAAATTTCCCCTGCCAATGCTTCTTCACCTTTTGGTCTTTAGGAAAATGATCCACAGTTTGATTGAGCCTCACTATTCGCATTCGCCAACCTCACATAGATAAAAATGTTGCTAGTTAGGGCAATATAAATATTAATTTGGATAAAGAGGAAGAAAAGATCGAAAAAATGTTACTTGCTTTAACATCTGATTTAAAATCATGGACGATAAGAATATGTTGCTGAATTAAATTGGAGTTTATTAATTGAGATACCATTTGTTAAATTCTCTCATTCATCAAATTACTCAATTATTCATCAATACTAATATGAAATAGCAAGAAAGTCATTTGTAGGAATGTCCCCATTTACATCCTACTGAAAAAAAAGTAATTAGCATAGGTTATATCGTTATTCATCTGATTTGTTTTGGTGACGTGGACATTTTATTTTCGTTAAGCAGTAAGAATGAACATAGGAAGCAGTGAGTTTTTATCTAAACAGCTGTAACTTTAGATTGCAGCCACGGGTAGCATTTAAACAATGCTTGCGTCTTTCTTCCCTCCTCCCCTGTGTTATTAGTCAATAACTGGGCAGCATGGTAGCACAAGTGATTAGTACTGTGGGTTCACAGCGCCAGGGTCCCAGGTTCGATTCCCTGCTGGGTCACTGTCTGTGCGGAGTCTGCATGTTCTCCCCGTGTCTGCGTGGGTTTCCTCCGGGTGCTCCGGTTTCCTCCCACAGTCGAAAGACATTCAGGTTAGGTGGATTGGCCATGATAAATTGCCCTTAGTGACCAAAAAAGGTTAGAAGGGGATAGGGAGGAAGTGAGGGCTTAAGTGGGTCGGTGCAGACTCAATGGGCCGAATGGCCTCCTTCTGCCCTGTATGTTCTATGTAACTTAAGGTTGCCTTAGCCATCAACCATTTTGTAACCAGAGGACTAAAATCATTCAGTGCCTCGTTTCTCTCATGATTGGACCAGCCACTAGAAAATGCACAAAAACTACTATTTGTCCTCTCCAGTTATTAAGCCTTCCTCTCCGAGAAAGAGTATTCTGCTACTTTATTCCTTCTCACATAGACTGACTAGGTCTAGGAATTTGCAGTGTGGGCAATCACAGAAGTGAGCCTATCATATCTTGCACCTTTTATAGCACTTTGAATATCTTTCCCCCAGGTTTTGACCACGCTCCTAGGAGAAAAATGCAATAGATGAATGCATGAAAAAAGGAAAAGCTACCTGAACCAGATGTACTGCACAGAGATGCACTTCCTTTTGATTGATCTGAGTCATATATCTGAGCCTTACATGCAGTCAGTATTTGATGTATTTGCTGCTTTTACTCCATTAAGTGTAAGAGGCCAGCAACTGTTCCTTACAACAGTGGCAACCAACATCTGTGGAACAGTATTGCAGCAGGAGGCAATGCTTTTAGAAGGGGGGAAATAACTAATGTGAAATTACAAGTTCAGTTCGAGTCTACAGAAATTTACTTTCAAGTTATATTTCCCAGAACTTCTTTGTTACAGTAATAGTTTGATGTAAAACATCAACAGATCAAAAGAAAATTATTTGGGGGATATGCTTGTATCAGTAACTAACAAAGTTTGTTTTACATTTTGTCTAGACAGGAAATGGTGACTAGTCCTGTGGATGATAATATGAGTTGAATGTTTTTTGTTGTATTTTTGGGAATGTAGGAGATTGTTTTTGTCGCGAATTCCCACTTGTGCTCTGCACAAGTCTTGTGTTCAGAAAATGACAGATTTCTGGTGCCACTTATTTTTCTCATTATTCCTGTTGTTACCAGTTCAGCTGCAGTAATAATGTGTTATACCTTACTGGTTTAAGCCAAGTCCCGAATTACATATTTTATTCAAACATACTATACAATTAATGATTGACGAAAATGTGAGAAGGCAGCTTTTTGGTTTTTTTTAATGCCTTTAAATAAATGAAGCCTTGATCAAAAATAGATTTTCCAAAATGTTGTACGGGGATTTAACACAATTAATTATTGCTGTTTCCAACAGGAGAGTTCATCAAGGCTCTCTATGAATCAGATGAGAATTGTGAGGTAGATCCAAACAAATGCTCATCGGGAGACCTTGCTGAGCATCAGAGCAACCTGAAAATGTGCTGTGAGCTGGCGTTTTGCAAGATCATTAACTCATACTGGTCAGTTACCTCATTATACGTCCGTCCAGATTTTCATTGCTATTTTTCTTTTACTAGTTACTTGGTAAGTTTGTGTTCTTAGCTATGCCTTTGAAAGCACAACAAATCATTCAGTATCTGAAAAAGATAATATTCTGTATACTGATGAGGGACTGCATCAGAAATCGTCCCCAGTCTTTCTACTTTTCAGCTATAAACCAAACCAATGGGCTTTTCTTTTTTAAAATATTTTAATTCGATTGCTAACATTTTAAAATTTGATACATTAAAAAAAGCAACGCAAAATAACAAGAACAACCCCCCCCCCCCACTCTACCAACCAATAACTCAAAGAATAGCCTCTCCCCCTAGCAACTGACGGTAACCAACTCCTTAAAATGAAGAATAACACACCCTATCGCTTGTGGAACCCCTCAACCCCCCTCCCCCCACCGGAAGGTAAACATAACCTTCTCCAAATACAGAAACTCCATCAGGTCTCCCAGCCGCACCGAGGCACTGGGCGGAGAGGCTGACCTCCACCCACTCAAATATCCGGCTCATCCTCAACTTCGTCAGGTGCACCACCTTTAACTGTATTAACCCCAGCCTCGCACACGAGATTGAGGCACTCGCCCTCCACAACACCTCACACCACAACCCCTCCTCCAATGCCACCCCCAGCTCCCCCTCCTCACACTTGGCTTTAACCCTATCTTGTAACGCCATATCCTCCTCCACAATCGAATGGGCATTTCTAGTAGCTTTTGTCTTATTTTGGATTTTCACTTTTTAATTTCACCTGTTCCTTTTCAAATGTCAAGCAACAAATGTGCATTTTGACTGAATTACGTTGTATATTCATTACCAAGCCTATTATTATTCGCAAACGATCAATTAATCTGTTTAAGCTATGTTTTGCTTAGAAATGTTCTTCAATTTGCATAATCAACAGTCATGGGGATTAAATACAATACTTATAATTAGTATCCATCTGTGCAGTGTTCTCTGTTTCATAAGGAGTATAGATTTTAGATTCATGCAGGAAAATTCCAATAGAATATTCGGCTTTTAACCTGTACCAGCCGGATCAAACACAGCAATATTCCGAGGGTCCCACCTATGTGTCTGCTGCTAACTGTCAATTCTTGAAGCAAATAAGAAACATGGGTGGGTATTACATCCATCCTTTTTTTTTTTAAATAATCAAAATAACAAACAAACAAATGTGAAATACAATACAATACATTAAACAGCAAAACCAGAAAGAGCAAATTTAAAGTTCTACCACTTAACTCCTAAGTTGCTTCGCTGAAATACTGTAGTAATTTTTATAGTACTCCTTGCAATTTTGATTAATCATTACAGCGAGGTAGCTTGCTGCTTTTTTTTTTCTTTCATGGGATGTGGGCATCGTAGGCAAGAGCAACATTTGTTACGCATCCCTAATTACCCTAGCGAAGGTGGCGGTGTTCCGCTTCCTTAAACTGCTGCAGTCCATGTGGTGTTAGGGAGGGAGGTTGATAAGTTGTTGTAGAAATACATTGCAACACGTTGGAAGTCTATTTCCGATTTGTAGCATTTTAATTTTAATATGAGAGAGATACTGGCCTGGGGAAATCCAATTGTTAGATTTGAAACTTGGATTTATTTTTGTGCACCTGTTAGAGCACTGCACACCATCAGGAAAGGTTTTCTGGAGGTAAATATCTGGCAGTCATCACTCATGGTTTCCTCCCCTTTAGATCTTCTGCAGGAGTTGTTCTAACATCCCTGTCAACTTTACGTTTTTTAGTAAACCAGTGAAAGGTTGGAACTGCGGGGGCGATTCTCCAATATGGAGCCCAAGTGTTCGCGCCGTTGTGAAAGCCGTTGTGTTTCACGATGGCGCGAACCAGGCCCTGGTACGACCGATTCTGGCCTCCACAGGGGGCCAGCACGCCGCTGGAGCGGTTCATGCTGCTCCAGCCTCCTTTCGCGGCGCCAAATGGGCGCCACGCGAACCCTCGCATGCGCAGTTGGGCCGTGCCAACCTGCACATGAGCGGGGGACTTCTTTAGCACACTGGCCCCGACTCAACATGGAGTCGGTGTTCAGGGGCCGTCTGCGCCAGAAAGTAGGCCCGGGGGGGGAAGAGGCCGGCCCGCCGATCGGTGTGCCCCGATCGTGGGCCAGACCCCATAGACGCCCCTCCCCCGGTGAAGGAGCCCCCCCCACAAGCCGCCACCCGATTCCCGCGGCCAGCGCAGCGCCAAACGCGCCGGCGCAAATGGCGCCGATTCTCTGCATCTTGGAGAATCGCGCGGCGGCGTTGTGGCGCAGTTACGGCGATTCTCCGGCGCGGGGCGAGGTCTTTTCATTCTATATGTCAGACCATTAAAAATTCATTCATACATGATTGGAATTATTTTCAATGAATAACGAAGGATGGAACTTCGATGTTGTGGCCATTTCGGAGACATGGTTAGAGCAGGGACAGGAATGGTTGTTGCAGGTGCCGGGTTTTAGATATTTCAGTAAGCTCAGGGAAGGTGGTAAAAGAGGGGGAGAGGTGGCATTGTTAGTCAAGGACAGTATTACGGTGGCAGAAAGGACGTTTGATGAGGACTCGTCTACTGAGGTAGTATGGGCTGAAGTTAGAAACAGGAAAGGAGAGGTCACCCTGTTAGGGGTTTTCTATAGGCCTCCGAAAAGTTCCAGAGATGTAGAGGAAAGGATTGCAAAGATGCTTCTGGATAGGAGCGAAAGGAACAGGGTAGTTGTTATGGGGGACTTTAACTTTCCAAATATTGACTGGAAACGCTATAGTTCGAGTACTTTAAATGGGTCTTTTTTTTGTCCAATGTGTGCAGGAGGGTTTCCTGACACAGTATGTAGATAGGCCAACGAGAGGCGAGGCCATTTTGGATTTGGTACTGGGTAATGAACCAGGACAGGTGTTAGATTTGGAGGTAGGTGAGCACTTTGGTGATAGTGACCACAATTCAATTACGTTTACTTTAGTGATGGAAAGGGATAGGTATATACCGCAGGGCAAGAGTTATATCTGGGGGAAAGGCAATTATGATGCGATGAGGCAAGACTTAGGATGCATCGGATGGAGAGGAAAACTGCAGGGGATGGGCACAATGGAAATGTGGAGCTTGTTCAAGGAACAGCTACTGCGTGTCCTTGATAAGTATGTACCTGTCAGGCAGGGAGGAAGTGGTCGAGCAAGGGAACCGTGGTTTACTAAAGCAGTCAAAACACTTGTCAAGAAGAAGAAGGAGGCTTTTGTAAAGATGAGACATGAAGGTTCAGTTAGGGCACTCGAGAGTTACAAGTTAGCTAGGAAGGACCTAAAGAGAGAGCTAAGAAGAGCCAGGAGGGGACATGAGAAGTCTTTGGCAGGTAGGATCAAGGATAACCCTAAAGCTTTCTATAGATATGTCAGGAATAAAAGAATGACTAGGGTAAGAGTAGGGCCAGTCAAGGACAGTAGCGGGAAGTTGTGCGTGGAGTCCGAGGTGATAGGAGAGGTGCTAAATGAATATTTTTCGTCAGTATTCACACAGGAAAAAGATAGTGTTGTCGAGGAGAATACTGAGATTCAGGCTACTAGACTGGAAGGGCTTGAGGTTCATAAGAGGAGGTGTTAGCAATTCTGGAAAGTGTGAAAATAGATAAGTCCCCTGGGCCGGATGGGATTTATCTTAGGATTCTCTGGGAAGCTAGGGAGGAGATTGCTGAGCCTTTGACTTTGATCTTTAAGTCATCTTTGTCTACAGGAATAGTGCCAGAAGACTGGAGGAAAGCAAATGTTGTCCCCTTGTTCAAGAAGGGAAGTAGAGACAACCCCGGTAACTATAGACCAGTGAGCCTTACTTCTGTTGTGGGCAAAATCTTGCAACGATTTATAAGAGATAGGATGTATAATCATCTGGAAAGGAATAATTTGATTAGAGATAGTCAACAATGTTTTGTGAAGGGTAGGTCGTGCCTCACAAACCTTATTGCGTTCTTTGAGAAGGTGACCAAACAGATGGAAGAGGGTAAAGCAGTTGATGTGGTGTATATGGATTTCAGTAAAGCATTTGATAAGGTTCCCCACGGTAGGCTACTACAGAAAATATGGAGGCATGGGATTCAGGGTGATTTAGCAGTTTGGTTCAGAAATTGGCTAGCTGGAAGAAGACAAAGGGTGTTGGTTGATGGGAAATGTTCAGACTGGAGTCCAGTTACTAGTGGTGTACCACAAGGATCTGTTTTGGGGCCACTGCTGTTTGTCATTTTTATAAATGACCTGGAAGAGGGCGTAGAAGAATGGGTGAGTAAATTTGCAGATGACACTAAAGTCGGTGGAGTTGTGGACAGTGCGGAAGGATGTTACAAGTTACAGAGGGACATAGATAAGCTGCAGCGCTGGGCTGAGAGGTGGCAAATAGAGTTTCATGCAGAAAAGTGTGAGGTGATTCATTTTGGAAGGAATAACAGGAAGACAGAGTACTGGGCTAATGGTAAGATTCTTGTCAGTGTGGATGAGCAAAGAGATCTCGGTGTCCATGTACATAGATCCCTGAAAATTGCCACCCAGGTTGAGAGGGTTGTTAAGAAGGCGTATGGTGTGTTAGCTTTTATTGGTAGAGGGATTGAGTTTCGGAGCCAAGAGGTCATGTTGCAGCTGTACAAAACTCTGGTGCGGCCGCATTTGGAGTATTGCGTGCAATTCTGGTCGCCGCATTATAGGAAGGATGTGGAAGCATTGGAAAGGGTGCAGAGGAGATTTACCAGAATGTTGCCTGGTATGGAGTGAAAATCTTATGAGGAAAGGCTCAGGGACTTGAGGCTGTTTTCATTAGAGAGAAGAAGGTTAAGAGGTGACTTAATTGAGGCATACAAGATGATCAGAGGATTGGATAGGGTGGACAGTGAGAGCCTTTTTCCTTGGATGGTGATGTCTAGCACGAGGGGACATAGCTTTAAATTGAGGGGAGATAGATATAGGACAGATGTCAGAGGTAGGTTCTTTACTCAGAGAGTAATGAGGGCATGGAATGCCCTGCCTGCAACAGTAGTGGACTCGCCAACACTAAGGGCATTTAAATGGTCATTGGATAGACATATGGATGATGAGGGAATAGTGTAGATGGGCTTTAGAGTGGTTTCACAGGTCGGCGCAACATCGAGGGCCGAAGAGCCTATACTGCGCTGTAATGTTCTATGTTCTTAAGGTCCTACCGCTTTGATGCACAATAAGGAAGATTTGTTTGAATAGAGATGCATTTTCCAATTATGTATGCGTAATTAAATATTACTCAGCATTTATCCCAAACTATTTTCCTCATTGCCTTCCAATCAGTCATGGTAATAGTGAATTATCATCTGAAAATAAATTCAAGTTCTTCTCTGTAGTCTTTCACCGAGTTCACAATGTAATTTGCAAACTGTTAAAATTGTTGGAAATGATCTTCTAACTAAGAAGGCTGTAATTTACTCAGAGTCTTTTATGTCAAAACCCCTCAAGGTTCTTTAGATAGCTGTTTTTCCACCTTCTGAGCCTCTACTAGATCATACGTAGATGGGCAGACCTTTCACGACCATGATGTGCCGATTCTGTAAAAGTACTAGGGGCACGATTCAACCCCTTCGCCTCGGAGACCTTGGGCAAGCGCCATTCAGCACTGGTCCCCACAAACCGGGACTCGTGCGAGACTCCCAGGGGATCGGAGGCACCCAGTTGCATGCCCTTTGGGCAGGATGGTACCCTGGCATTGCTGGTGCCACCTGGGCACCCTAGCAGGGTCAGCCTGACACTGCCAATGTGCCCAGGCGGCACTGCCAGCTGGCATTGTGGGCATTGTCAGGGTGTCAAATTGGCACTGCCAAGGTGCCAAGCTGGCATTTTCTGCATACGTGCGCACGATTGAGCCGGGGCTGCACGGTGTATGTGGGGTGGTGGGGGGAGGTCATTGCAGGGGCTGTTTAGCACAGAGCTAAATCGCTGGCTTTGAAAGCAGACCAAGGCAGGCCAGCAGCACGGTTCGATTCCCGTACCAGCCTCCCCGAACAGGCGCCGGAATGTGGCGACTAGGGGCTTTTCACAGTAACTTCATTTGAAGCCTACTTGTGACAATAAGCGATTTTCATTTCATTTTCATTTTTAGGGGCCTCAGAGATCGGGATGCCATTTAAAAATGGCATCACTGTGCGGCTGCGGGTTCCCCATTCAGGCCCCTTATTCAATGCGTGTTGCGTTGAATAGCCAAGTGTTTCTCGGCAATGTGAGCGCTGGGAAACATGCGGCTCAACGTGCTCGCTAGGGGACTTTGTACCCTTTCGGGAGAATCGCGCCCTAGGTTTCAGTGTTTTTACATTAAGTAGTTTTTATATGCACGCATTTAAATAGAAACGGTAAGCACTTAATTAAGGACACAATGCCTTCGGTTAAGGTCCCTAATCTGTGGAGTATTGCAAGACTTGCATTAGATATATATTTTCAAACCCTTGTTAATTATCAGGATCAACTGATTATTTTTGTATGCATGATACCTGCTCACAAGAATTAATTCATTCATTACAAAAATCAGTGAATCTGTTACTTTGACAAACTGTTTTACATTCATATTCTTGCATTGCATACATTTGACAGGAAACATTTTGGTTTGGCTTTGTTGTACACTACGGTTAACCAGTATTAACTATTTATAAATCACAAGATTGCGAATCGAAAGCACGATATTAATAGCAACTTACTTACAGTGCAGTCTGTAATATGAAGTCACTTTTTTCTTTGCTAAATAGCCCTTCGGGAATAGGGTCCAAATGGAGATGGGTGACCTTTGTATGCTGCTCTCCTTGATAATTTTATATTTCACGTCCCACTGCTGAAAGGAGACCTGTAAGAATTCTTACAACACCAGGTTAAAGTCCAACAGGTTTGTTTTGATGTCACTAGCTTTCGGAGCTCTGCTCCTTCCTCAGCTGACCTGTCAGTGCTGGGCGGCCACAATTCCTGTTGATAAAGGAGTAACACTCAGTCCTGTACTTGAATTTTAAATCAGACTCATCCACAAAATAGTGGGTCCCTGAGAGCAGCTTTGTGAAGGTGAGATCTCTTGTATTTATATGCAAGGTACTTTATACTTACTTAACTGGTGAATCTTGCAATTGGCAGTAAATGTAGATTACCAGCATAAAACCATTTTCGAACAATGAATTTTAATGCTGGTCAAAAAGCAGTCCTTTTGTTTGCAAGTAAACTCGAGCATTGCATTTAGATTATTCCTAATTGCAATATTAATCTAATGTATAAACAGTTAAATACTTATTAAATCCATACACTATGAATCTTGCCAATGATCATCACCATAAAATCAACTGCAACTAAAGCAATAAATTTCCTCTGTTAAACTGATTTCCTCTTCTGCCACAATCTAAAATAAACGCTGTCGTTGTGAATTATAATAAATTTACAGCCTCATTTCTTAACTAAAATGAAACTGGAAGTACCATCATGATTTACAATTTGTTTTTAATGACTAGAGTCCTTATTCCTTCAGTGGGTAAGCACATTATCACCAATACTGTTGTTCATGGAGGGTGTATCTAAACTTCAAACAATCTTTACTCGGCAAAGAAATTCAGCTTTTTTTGTATAGGATACCACAGGAACTTCTTTATAATATAGAACATTTTGACCTCTTTAGTTACTTTTTCCTTTCATAAAACTGCATTGTCATAAGTCTAATGTAACATATTTTTTCTTGTTACATTATTATGATAGCTTGTCGTATTTACATGTCATGTAATTGATATAAAGGTGTTTCAAACTGCAGAAGGAATTTAGATATTAAAATCTTGATCTTTCTGTCAGGTTAGCACGACTATCATAGCTTAAAATTCATCTCTTTTCTGTTTAAGTACTGACTATATATTTACATGAGTAAAAATAATTTCACTTCACTACAACAAATTGTTCAACAGTGTATTTCCACGAGAACTAAAGGAAGTGTTTGCATCGTGGAGACAGGAGTGTAGCAACCGAGGGCGACCTGACATCAGTGAGAGATTAATCAGTGCTTCCCTCTTCCTGCGGTTCCTTTGTCCTGCCATTATGTCCCCTTCTCTCTTCAACCTCCTGCAGGAATACCCAGATGACCGCACAGCACGCACTTTGACTTTAATTGCCAAGGTTACCCAGAACTTAGCTAATTTTGCCAAGTAAGTGTTTCTTTTTATTGGCTTGAATTTGAATCTTTGGTTTGTGTCACATTAGTTGGATTAAATGCCTTAAAACTCTAGGTGGTTCATAGGACCCACATGACGGTTGCGAGGATAAGCCAGTTCTTTGCAGGGGTGGAGGATAGGTATGGGGGGGGGGGGGGGGGGGCCGAATCAAGTCCACATGTTCTAGGCGTGTCCATAGTTGAGGGGGTTCTGACGGGAGTCTTGGATGTGGTGTCCGAGATTCTCAGTGTGGGAGTGGCTCCCCGTCCGGAGGTGGAGATATTCGGTGTGTCGGAAGATCCAGGAGTCCAGGTGAGGAGAGAGGTCAACGCGTTAGCCTTTGCCTCCCTGATAGCCCGGTGACGGATTTTGTTGTGCTGGCGGGACACAGAGCTGCCGAAGGCCGGGGGATGGGTGAGCGACCTGGCAAAATTCCTGCTTTTGGAAAAGGTCAAGTTCGCTTTGCAGGGTCAGAGGAGGGGCTCAGTTCACCCGGAGGTGGAAACTGCTCCTTGATTTCTTTAAGGGGAATTGCGGGGTCAGTGGGGTTGAGGAGGGAGGTGCTGTAGGGGGAGGGGGGATAAATTAGAAAGGCGGGGGTGAGTTGGGGTGTTGATATTGAATTGTGTTGGGGGCCTGTGGTTTCTGTTTATGTTTATGTTGATGGTTGGTCTTCTGATATTTTCAGGCATGCATGTAAAATGCCTTTATTACAATTATTTTTAATTTTTTTTAAGTGCCTTAAGACTCATCCTGAAATTAATGCATTAAAAAAACAAATGAACATGTAGACACAAGCGCAGGCATTCACACATAAATGCAATGCATGATGGTGTGCACAAATGTGCACACACACACGTGCACATATGCACGCGCTACTTTTTGTCCATAGCTGAAGGTATATCATGAATATTCCTTATCGGACAAGCCAGTCTATATCTACAGCTAATTCAATATATACTGTAAAACGAAAAGTTTTCTGTATTCATCATATTGTATTACCTGGGTTCTTGAATCAGAAGTAGCCAATTGTATACAGCAGACTGTTAACTGCACAGGGGTAAGGCCACCTGACGCACAATGACTGGGACATACCAAAGCAGAGTTTTTGAGTCTGTTTGAACGCACACCAGCAATGAAGTCATACAACCATGAAGGGCAAGCTAAAGTAGGTGACACACTGGTGTAATGAGTACCTGATTTCACTTTAAAATTAAATTTGTAGGACACTTGATCCGTTATGAAACATTTCTAGGGTTCCTATTCTAGTCTCTCATTGATACCCAGTTCCATTTGTAAAATTCTACCAACCCAAAGTAGTGAAATCTTTTACTTCATTTTGTGTCCACGTGAGGAATTATGGGGTGGGGGGCATGGACCGTGCAAAATTCAAATGGTAACTTTGCCTTTACTGACCATTGATAATGTGAATATCTATATGTCCCAGTGTGGAATTTCACAAATGGTGCACCACATGATTATGGAAATTATTTCCTGCAACTGTTGGCCCAAGCTGCTCTTGCGCTATCAGAGTCTAGCATTAACCAATCATCTTTTCATTCAGCGACAAAATCAGAGAGTGGTCCAAAAGTGATGAATTACCCTTTCACTGTCTATGAATCAAAAAAAAGTAAGAAAATCACTGCTAAACAGACCAAGAATAATGGCTGCGCTGTTTAACTATTAGTGTTCCCAGGCAGAAAATAAAATATCTTGCCCTGCTTATATCTGAAAGACATGGGGCAGAATTCTCCGTCCCTCCAACCCCGTTTTCCGGCGAGACGGCCCCCGCCGGTAGCAGGATTCTCCGTTCCTGCAGCCAGTCAATGGGGTTTCCCATTGTGAGCCACCCCACGCCATCGGGAAACCCGCGGGTGCGCTGCGGAGGATCCCGCCGACGGAGAATCCCACAGGTGGAATGTTAATTCAAGCCGCGTTGCTTCTGCCTCCTCCCACTTTGTGATTCCTTAGCCTCCCCTCCCTTGGTACTCCAGTCCTCCCTTCCATCCCATTTGTCTTCATTTCCTGTGGGAACTAAGAAATCCAACTTCAGCTCTTTAAACTTAAACTTAAGGGTTGACCGACCCATCAGTCAGAATTTTCCTTTTCTAGTCGAACAAGTTCTACAAGCTGTTCATCTAATCTGTGTTTCTTCCCATGCTTGGTTCAAAAAGCCCATTTTAACAACGATAGCTTCAGCTCCAAATAAAAGTAACCATTGTCGAAATTGGCTTTATTTAGTTAATAAGAGGGAATTTGATCTAAGGTCTGTGTTTTTAGATACTTTTAATTTAAGGTCTACGGTTGAAGTTCAGAAAGATTATTCTTGTATGGAACATTAGAGATTAGGCAATTTAATTGAGTACCCAGACTCTTTTGGTTTTAGCTATTATTGTTGAATGCACTGGTGTCTTTTTGATGGTGTTTGATTTTTATTGACATAGAGATGTTATGAACAACAATTGAAACTTTGACCTCGATATTTCAACAACAGGTTTGGTAGCAAGGAAGAATATATGTCTTTCATGAATCAATTCCTCGAGCATGAATGGACCAACATGCAGCGATTCCTATTGGAAATTTCCAATCCAGAAACCATTTCAAACACAGCAGGATTTGAGGGATACATTGATCTGGGCCGAGAACTTTCCACCCTGCATTCGCTGCTCTGGGAAGTGGTTTCACAAATGGAGCAGGTATAGTTTCATACTGTCCACTCAAATCCAATGGATGCTATTTGCTGGATCACTGTAGATAATTCATCAGTGATTGACATTGGGTGTAATGATTAGTTCCATGCTTATTTGTCATGACATTTTTTCTAATGTGACATCAGGTCCTTGTGGGGTCTCCTGTATTTGCCTTGTATAAATTAACATATTGTGTAGCTTCTATTCAGATATTAATTGAATAAACTCGGTTTGTTCTCACTGGAACGAAGGAGGTTGAGGGGCGACCTGATAGAGGTATACAAAATTATGAGGGGCATAGACAGAGTGGATAGTCAGAGGCTTTTCCCCAGGGTAGAGGGGTCAATTACTAGGGGGCATAGGTTTAAGGTGAGAGGGGCAAGGTTTAGAGTAGATGTACGAGGCAAGTTTTTTACGCAGAGGGTAGTGGGTGCCTGGAACTCACTACCGGAGGAGGTAGTGGAAGGGACGATAGGGACATTTAAGGGGCATCGTGACAAATATATGAATAGGATGGGAATAGAAGGATACGGACCCAGGAAGTGTAGAAGATTGTAGTTTAGTCGGGCAGTATGGTCGGCACGGGCTTGGAGGGCCGAAGGGCCTGTTCCTGTGCTGTACATTTCTTTGTTCTTTGTTTGTTAGTTGATCTCCCATTGCATTGGAGACAGGACATTAAAATCAAATGTAGTCTTTAGATGAGGCAGGCTGCGAAAATGATGTTGAGCAGGGTGTGCAGATGCCATTCAGACTTCCTACTTTCAAGTCACACACTCTGTCTTTTGATTTTATACTATTTATAATTGAATAACAAAACATGTGAGAAATTGGGAAGCACAGAATAATAGTATTTGTTACAGCACCGGAACTGGGAGAGTCGTAGTTGATGTTCAGCAATGCCACTAAAGGCATATGGGGTAGTTATGGTGTAATAAATTTACATAAGGCAACTTCCATTCTAAATTTGAACATGGGAATTTAGTTGACAGAGGGGCTTGCAGGCAACTTTTGGAAAATTATTAAACGTAACTGGTGTTTTGAAACGGAAGCATATGTTTAATAGTCATGGACTGAACTCGTTCAAAATTTGGCACTGCTTGGATTGTTGAGGCAATTTTGTTGTAGCTGAAGTAGCTTAGGTGGTTTAGTTGCCCTTGAAATATAACCATTGTTGTTCATATAAGAAACAAAGCCAGAATTCCTAGTGAAACTGCTTTTTGCAAGTTGAGCGTACAAAGGACAATGGGTGTGTTTTCAAAATGGCTATTGGTTATTTTGTTTACAAGTTCCCCCATGATACTCTTCGCTTTTCTTTTCAACGCGCATCTATGGTATTTACTAAATCCATGCCTAAATCAAAACTTGCAGCTAACTTCAATGAAAGATATAGCTAGTTCCGAGACTCTGCTCAGTGCTCATTACAACTTAGAATTGTGATTCCTCGTACCAAGTTTGAGATTTGTGTCTGAAAAGGGATTGGCTGAGAGTCTTCGCTGAAGGGGCAGGATAGGCACACGTTTCATATGGCAAAGTTCAAAATGTGCAGAAGATATAGGAGCAGGATTAAGGCCATTTGGCCCTTCGAGCATACTCAGCCATCCGGTAAGATCATGGCTGACCTGGCTGAGATCTCAGCTCCTCCTCTCCTGACTGCTTCCCATAAACCCTTGATTTCCTTGTCTATCAAAGGAGGAAGTGGATAACCGATGAGTTGTTTGAGAGAGTAGGAAGATATTGGAAGAATTGGTATTAACTTTGGGTCAGGTAGATTTAGGCCAGTATGTTTGTGGCATGAGGAGTCTAAATGAGATGTACACTATGGAAAAATAGGTTGTGTCTAGGCAATTAATGCATCGGTGTCGGGTGAAAGCTAAACAGGTTATTTAAAGGCTTGAAATACACAGTGAAAGGTTGGCGGTGAAAACAAGAGGAAATGGACTGACTTTTTGCAACATACTAGGTATTAAAAAGAAGACAACTTAAGGTAAAAGTGGTGATGTAATAAAGACAAAAGCTATCATCTAAATGAAATGCATTTTTTTCCTCAAATGTAAAAATTGGATCCTCTTCAACAGGATGCCAGTGTTAACCAATTCCATACAGCAGAGAATTCTTGTTATTGATATAGGGATTGACATTGCATTCGTTACTGATTATTGTTTATTGTTGGGTATAAATTTGGGAGAAAATGTGAAAATGGAGGAGAATAAAAATATTTTTTTAAAAAGCAGAGAATTCTGCTGTAGGTGCATATTTCCTGCCCTGACTCAAGCTAAATTAGAACGGCACAATTTTAAAATTGTTTCTCTCATGTTCAAGTGAGTCAGAAATTTGAATTAATGGATTCAGGTGTGGATTTCCCCTGACTGTATGTCCCTTTTCTAACATCATACACATTCATATTTTATTAGGATTTTGAAAGCTGACGTGTGTTGTATATCAAATGAATTATTCACTTCTCAAATCATTCATTCTTATTGGTTTGGCATCCTGAACTTCATTCTTTTACACACCCATTGTACTAATTTCACCAAGTGCCTGTCACACATTCGTCTATGTTTAGTGAAAATGGATATTTATTTCTTCAGGCAACTTCAACCAAGCTTGGCCCCTTGCCTCGCATTTTAAGAGACGTCAACACCGTGTTGACCAACCCAGGAGTTGTACCTGTGCCAACAACCTCTGACCCATGCACCTCAACTCCAACTCCCGCAAACAGCAGCATATCTTCAGGACTGCAGAAGATGGTGATAGATAATGAATTAAGTGGGTGAGTACAAATGTAATCACAGTTTATTGTGGCTGCTATTTTGTATTTTTAGGCCTGAATTTTCACATAGACAGAGAAGCTCTCCATCTTTGCACAAATGGCTGCAGAGACCCGGATTGGAAGTCCTGCCCCCGAATCCAGCCCCCACTATTTTCACAGGGTAGCATGGGCGGGGGAGAATGATCCTAAATAAGGCATCTGTGGTTCACAGAGGCAACTGCACGTGTTGACATGGCACACGTTTTCAGGCTGATCGGTCTTTGGCTAGTGGGATGTCCAAAATACAACTTGAGCATTTTAGACCTGGTAAGAGAAAGCCCAGTTAGTGGAGTTATTTGGAAGATGGGTATCCTTTTGGCTTTGGTCCAAGTGCACCTTTGGGAGATCCTTTTGGACTCTTAAAATTAAACCTGAATGTGCCAAGAATGGATAAATGCGTTGGAACCATCAACGGTAATGGTCGATCAGAACTGTGAAGCTGTCCTGCTTTAAAATCTCCTGCCCCTTTAATATTTGAACAAACTGCAGTTTTAAAAAGTCAGTGGTTGCTATTTCACTCTGTTGGCGTAACACCTGATTGCAGCCATTTTAGGATTAGTACCGCATGGCTGATTTTGCAATCTGTCATTATCCGCACCTGGTGCCTGTAAATTCAGTTTGATTGACAGCTCCATAAGGGGACTATGAATGCAAATGCTTTTTGTTTATGGGATTAAATATCTGAAATAACTGAAATATAGTGAATGGGTTTTTATCAATGAGAGTTTTTCAAAAAATAGTGAATCAATAAATAGACACTTTAGAACATTATTTAAGCACATATCTTGAATTTCTGCCATGGTGGCTACTGGGTGTGTTTCAATGGAGGTTGTAAGGGCAAAGGGTGGGGGATGGGGGAGGGGGGGTGGATTGGCACAGAGTTGACATTGGGATTCTGAAGGGTCATGGGTAGGTGAGTGGATGGGTATATGTTGGCAGGGTGGGCCTATGAGGTGACTGGGGGAAGCTTGGGCTGGCATGGACAGCTGGTAGCAGTAAGAGAGCTGTTGGCCTCTTTTGTTTTTCTTATTTTTTCATACCCTTAACAAAGTACCGGACTACTGAGGCTGAACTTTCTCCCAGTCCACCTCTGCACTTGGCAGTCTCCAAACTCTTTCTGGACTCCCATTTTCACCCCCCTCCGCTGGACTGAAAATCAGAGCTTCCGGGGCACTTTGTCCTGTTTGTTTTAGGTTTGCACAGATTGGAATTGTCCTGACTGTGCTTCCGACCCTGGAGTGGAAATTCAGGCCTTAATGTCATTCTGAATGTGTCGCATTGAAGTTAATATCAACAGTTCATTCCCAAACTTTAAAGCTATGTAACAAAAGATGTTAAGAAAAATTAGGCCAAAAGAATTTGATGTAAACAAGCAATAAGGCATTTGAATTTTTGTTCTTGAATTGCTTTTCTATAAGAAGATGGAAGGATGATAATATATTAGAAATTGGTTTCGGATATGACCTTCAAGGATTTATCCTCTTGACTGTATTTTATTTTGTTGTGTTATTTATTTTATTTTGTCGTGTTATTTTGTGTCAGATTAATCTGTTAGTGGTCTTTATTTGCTGATGATGGTTCTAGGTAATTTTTTCTTAAAGCCTTTTTAAGTCAACACTGTTTTAGTGGTCAGCTCGGATGCACACAATTTTGTTTCAGTAAGAAAAGCCCAAATCAAGGTTGCAATATTGGGTGGGATATAACGACCAACCTGCCGTGTGTTTTTCGGCGGCAGAGGCGGCCCGCCAGCAAGATTTAATGACCCCGCCATTGTCAACGGGATTTCCCAGTGACTGCACCCTCGTCACTGGGAAACCTGTTCACCGGCGTAGGACCGGAACATCCCATCAGCATGAACAGCTGATGGATCGTGCCCATTGTGAATACATTTTGGTAGAGTTTTAAATATATGTTCATCCCGTTCTAAAAGTATAGCCTAATAATAAATACTTAAAATTCTAGAAATACTCAGCAGGCCAATCAGCATTCCAAACAAGAATAGATTGATTAACATTTCAGATGCAGACCTAGTGTTTAAACTGTCTTCTTTCTTTTTCATCTGATGACGTGAGTATTTTGAGCATTTGGTGTTTTTATTTCAGATTGTCTGCACTTGCTGTAATTCAGCCTGCAGCTTCTGTATTTAATCAACATAAAAACTGTTTATTGCCCTGTAATCTCCTGACAAGCCAAAGTTATCACTTAATTAAGCAGAAGTTAGAAGAGACTTCCCATCATCAGGCACCTTTCAAACAAATGGCTTTGCCGGGAAATAATTGCACATCAGGTTTGTACAACTGTAAACTGAACTCATAGAAGGCAACAGACGTTTAAACAAATTTAAATAAGTACTTGAAACTTGCATCAAAGACATCCTAGGGAAGCGGTCATGTGGATAGAGAGGGAGAAAGCAATTGGAAGGAACGCCAAAGAAACAGAATTTTTTTTAAAGTTCTGTTATTTCAAAATTAGCCTTTCTCTCTGTTATTCCAACACAATATGTGAGGTACATTATCCTCCTGCCGTTATTGTCGGGGGGGGGGCTGCGGGTAGAGAATGGAATTGACAAGAATGTATTCAACCTTTTAAGTTACATTCGAGAATATGCTCAATTTCTCTGGTTGGGAATTTTCTGTGTAAGATTCTTGACTGACCTATCCAAGTTTTTTTTAATGTCATTTAATGGACACATTTGCTGAGAGTGAATTCTAAAGGTCTCAAAAAGAAACCTTTGACAACATTTTAAAGCAAGTGATTTTCCAATGGCAGTGACATTTTCACACCAGGGTGCATTCTTCCCTTTGACTGCTTTTGGAACAAAATTCTAAGACCTGTGTAGTGGTGGGTGGTATTTTGGGAACAGGGGGCAGGCCAGCAGGGACAGGAATTTTGACCATTAGAATATTTCTCCTGAATTTACGGATCCCGTTAAATTTACTTTGCTTTCAGATATTTACCTCCTTTCACTGAAAGGAAGTTGAGTTAAATACCAACATCCCAACATAATGGACGGGATTTTCCGGCCACGCCTAACCGGCGACCGTAAATTCCCGCCCAAGGTCAATGGACCTTACATGGTCCGCGTCCCACCCGTGGAGATTTTGCGATAGGCAGGGCAGGAGAATACAGTACAATACATCCCACACATAAGGCTCCCATTGAACAAGTTAGGCAACATAGATTAAATGATTTAAATAATTGGAAACTATCTTTATTTGTTGAATTTGTTTGGTAAGGAAATCCCAATGTTATCTGATTTCTTCCCCTTTCAGTTTATTAGACTGTACAAGGTTACCCTCCCCTACCCCAGAAAACAAGGACTTGTTTTTTGTCACAAGGTCCTCTACGGTACAGCCATCCCCTGCTCGCAGCTCAAGCTATTCTGAAGCCAATGAAGCAGAGCAGCAAATACCAAACGGCAATAAAAGTATTTCAATGGTTGATTTGCAAGAGAATCGCAGTTTGGACAGTACAACAAGTGCCCCCAATACTGGTGACTCCCTAAACGACAGCCAAGGATCTAGTGGGCATTTACAGGCAATGTGGCCTCCAAGACCACCACAGAATGCAGCATCAATTGGGCCTGGAACTGGGAATGTAGGCCGAAAGTCTGGACAAACAGCAGGCACCCCTAATGCAGATGGCACACCAGGAAGGCCGCAACTCCTGGCACCATTGTCTTTTCAAAACCCAGTGTATCAGATGGCAGCAGGTATTCCAGTTTCACCACGTGGGATGGCAGACTCAGGATCAGAATGTCACAGCTCTATTAGCTCACATAGCAATAATGAAGAACTGGCAGCCAACAAACCTATCTTTCAGAGCCATACAAGCACAGAAGACTTTACCAGGCGTTCTGGGGAATTCACAAGAAGACAACTTTCCCTAACAGAAAAAATACCCCAGACTTCAGTACCACGTCAGAACAGTGCAGGCCCACAGCGCCGAATAGACCAACCTCCACCGGCAGCTAGAGGTAGGACACCACCAGCTTTATTATTCAGCCCCCCTCAGTACCCAAGGCCTTCCAGCGGAGGTATTACACCATCCTCATCAGAATGGCAGAGCTCTGGGACAAAGCTGCGACAGCAATCGTCATCGTCTAAATGTGACAGTCCTGAAATGAAGCAACGCACAGTGCACAAACAGGTTAGTGGCTCTATCGTCAATAGTCAACAGATTTTTTAGGAATGTAAATGTAAGCTAGAATTAAGTTGTGCTGTATTAACATCTTGAGAAGGTCAGTCAGCAAATGAAATAAAAGCAGTAGCCCAGTAGTGCTCATAGTGAAAGATTGGGGTTCCATTCAAAGGACTTGGACCAAGTTACAGCCTTCATTGGAATTCTAAGATGTATGCAATGCTGCTAAACCAAGGATCCTCTGTTACCTTATGTCAAGGGATATAACAGCATTAATCTGTAAATGTTTTCTCAGTGCGACATGCTCAGTATATTTTTGTCAAGAAATGTGAGCACATGTTTCAGTTCTGTCTCTCTTTCTTGCACACATATTTCTGGAAGGGGAAAAGCTGTAAGAGATCTAATTCACCCTGCAAAGTGCATATATATATATCCATTTATAACCAGAATGCTTTGGCTTGTATTTTGAAAGTAGAGACTTTGAAGAACAAGCAGTGCCTCACAAATTGATTGATAGTTCACAGGAAATATACCAAACATCACAGTTAATTTATTTATATTTTATTTAGCCACACAACGTATGTCCTTCATTCTAGATACTCCACAGATCTGATAAAAATGATCTGAAACATCACATAAGCCACTTAGGCCAAATAAAGTTACAACTTGTAAGATCTTCCTGTAAAATTCACCTCTAACCAAGGACTAAATCTAACAGCCGCACCTGAAGTAGGGCGCGACGCTGCCAGTGTATCTCGCGAGAGGCCTCTATTGGGATTTCGCGAGATGTTGCAATCTGGATATTAAAATACTGCAGTAAGCAACACTTTGAAATGCACTCGCTGGAGTTATCCAAGGCGGGGGATCTAACACCCGTGCCTCAGAGACCCCGAACGAGCGCCGGTTAGCACTGGTCTCCGCTGCACTCTATTAGGTGCGGCATGGGGGGCTCAATGGCCCCCTTATAGGTGAGTTGGGCATTGTGGGAGGTCGAGGGGGGGGGGTCACGAGGAGGGGATCTCTAGCGCCCCTATCTTCTCCTGTACTGCCGAGTGGAGCTCTTTGCAGGAAATGGGACTTAGTGCGGCCTCGGCAGGGCGTTCCCCACTGAGGCCCTGAAATACCCGTTAGATATTGGGGGCTTTCTCGAAGCACCCGACTAAACGCGCTCGACATGGGACTCTGTTTCATTTCTGTTAAATCACAGCCCAGATCTTTGGTCACTCCTCCTAAAATCTCATTTGTACCCATTTATTTGATTACACTCCTGTGATGTGACTTGGGACAGTTTTCCATGATAAACATACAAGTACAAGTTGTTGTCAACATCCAGCATTAGTTCTGTATGGTCCATGTCAATGTGCGACATAACCGTTTGTGCCATTAATTTAACAGTTGAGTTAAGGCAGTGGACTTGAATTTCATTACAATTGTACAAATTAAAGTATTAATGGAACATTCACCAATGACATTCAAATCCAATTTACAGTAAGTCAAAGGCTGCAGACCAATTTAGATAAGTGAGCAGAATTGGCCCATGTATGTCAAATAACGACAACACCATGCATTTGAGATTGGGGAAACTCAAACCATATTTATAACATGCAGGGACGTTACAAAAATCATTAAAGGTTCACAAGCAACATGAGTTGATTAAAGAGAAGACAAAGGGATTTCAGTTCTACTGCTAGAAGAATTGTATTTGACCTGTACCAAGCTTTGGTTCATTCACCTTTCAGGTGTTGCATCTATGTTTGGGAAATTAATGTACTTCTGCCAAGTTTGTGGATGACACAAAAATAGGTGGGAAGGCAAGTGGTAAGGATGACAGAGAATCCACAGAGGGCTATAGACAGGTTAAGTGAGTGGGCAAAAACCCGGCAGATGGAATATAATGTAGGAGAATGTGAAGTTAAGCACTTTGGCCAGAAGAATAAGGGAACTGACATTATTTAATGGAGAAAGACAGCAGAAAGCTGCAGCACAGAGGGATTTGGGGGGCTTTGTGCATAAATCACCAAAAGCCAGCATATAAATTCAGGAGGTAATAGGGAAAGCCGGTGGAATGTTGGCCTTTATTTCAAAGGGAATGGAATATAAAAATACGGAAGTCTTGTTTAAACTATACAAGGCACTAATTAGTTAGACCACACCTGGAACACTGTTTCGGTCCCCTTAACTGACGAAAGATATATTGGCATTGGAGGCAGTCCAGAGAAGATTCACTATGTTAATCCCGGACATGGAGAGATTTTCTTGTGAGGAGAGGTTGAGTAGATTAGGCCTGGACTCATTGGGATTCAGAAGAATAAAATCGGACCTTATTATGACATTTAGGGGGCAGGATTCTCCATTTGGGAGATTAAGTGTTGAATTAGATTTTATTTTCGAGATATTTAAGATGGGATATGATTGAGCTATCGGCGGGGTTTTATGGGGCTGCAATAGCCCTATCCACTGGCCAAAAAATCAGGGACAGACCCCCATGCCTGCCGGCTCTGGAAACCAAAACTGGAGTAGGTAGTTAACGTTGGCTTTTGCCCTTAATCGGGCAGGAGATACAGAAGTCTGAGAACACGCACGAACAGACTCAAAAACATCTTCTTCCCCACTGTCACCAGGCTCCTAAATGACCCTCTAATGGACTGATTTCATTAACACTACACCCTGTATGCTTCATCTGATGCCAGTGCTTTTGTAGTTACATTGTATATGTTGTGTTGCCCTATTATGTATTTTCTTTTCTTCCCTTTTCTTCTCATGTACTTAATGATCTGTTGAGCTGCTCGCAGAAAAATACTTTTCACTGTACCTCGGTACACGTGACAATAAACAAATCCAATCCAATCCAATTAAGGCAGGATGTCCCACCTCCAAGTGCTGCTGGTTAATCAAAGCATTGGCAGCTCTTCAGTCCTAGCAATAGCACCAGGAATGGTGGGCCGTGGAGAAGAGGCTCAGGTAAGTGGGGTCAGGTCTGCCCCCAAGTTCAATCAAGTAGGTCCCTGGCCAGTTTGTGAGGAGGCATGGAGATCAATCGTGAGGATGGGGACGGGAAAAAGGGCATCCAGCCGAGACAGAACACCGGTGGGGATGGGGCCCCTGTGGTCCATTGAATGCCTGATCACAAGCTACCTGCTAAACCCCACCCAAGCTTTCAGCTAGTTTTTCTGGGCAGTCTCCCCACATGATCAGATGCTCATCCAGCAGCATCAGGAAGAGGCTCTTAACATGCCATTAGTTAATTGCTACCTTCCTGGTAAAATTTTATCGGTGACATGAAGGTGATGGTTGTGGCAACCTCTCACTGGATTTTACGCCCCTCTGGCCATCCTGGGGGTGGGATGTCATAAAATCCCACCTGCTTTTCTTTTGCCTGTTATAACAGCTTTCTTGGTTAAGGGGCGAATTAATGGTTTGTATCTGTGTTATGTCCAGGTGGAATAGACTTAATGGTTTTTAATACTATCATCATTTACACTGCAGCCTTAATGCTTGTTTGATTATCGGAATCCAACAAGCTATCCACTCTTATTTTCTTTACAGGTCATTAAGGTGGGTGGCACGGTGGCACAGTGGTTAGCACTGCTGCATCACAGCACCAGGGTCCTGAGTTCATTTCAGGCCTCGGGTGACTGTCTATGTGGAGTTTGTACATTCTCCCCATGTTTCCTCCGGTTTCCTCCCACAGTCCAAAGATGTGCAGGTTAGGTGGATTAGCCATGCTAAATTGCCCCTTAGTGTCCAAAAGCTTAGGTGGGTTCCGCGGATAGGGTGGAGGCCTGGGCTAAAGTAGGGCGCTCTTTCCAAAGGCCGGTGCAGACTTGATGGACTGAATTGCCTCATTCTGCACTGTAAATTCTATGATTATATGGTTAATATTTATATTAACTATGTGTGCACTGTTCATGATATGTAAAATATTTTTCACAGTGTCTCATGCAAATTTCTGTGTGGTACTTGAAAAAGATGTACAAAAAAACAAGTGCAATAACTATAAATTATAGCAACAAACCTCCCAGCAAAGAGAATCCTTGGAGCCACAATATTTGTAATATCCTAACTTAGATGTGTTTGAACTTACCCAGTGAAAACTTCATATCAGTTAACCTTAATATTACATGGAGTTACACTTTAGCAACAGAATAATCAATGGCATAATGTCCTTGTCTGACTTAATGTAAGCAGAATCATGGGAGAGTTACTAGCACTAGTTACAAATACAGAATGTAAAATTGTTCATTACTAGCAAACTATTGGACAAATATTACAGATTTAGAAGGGATATTATAGATTCATTACAATGATATTCAATTCTTCTATCCCCTATATTTTGTTCTCTAGGCTTAATCTCTATTACATGCTGTTCGCCAGAGTTAGGTTCAGCTCATGAGTTAAGAGTTATCCATGTTCTGTGCATCATGTTCACTTTCTTCATCAAGCTATCTGAATGCCGTAATGTCACCTACTTGTTACATTAGTAATCTAACATACTTGTCGAAAGTCACTTGTCAAAATCTCAAATATTGAGGAGTGGTCATTATTTGACGCATTTGACATTGCAGTAGATTAACCACTGGCAATAGATTACCACTGGCAGTAGATTAACCACTGGCAGTTCACCTCCAGGCAGTTCCAATCCAGTCTCCTCAATCGGCTCCTCCTTGAATGAGTTTGTGCAGCTTCAGTCCATTACCCAGTTCGCTGGAGTGCTCAGTGCAAAGCTGCTTCTACGGCATTTCTCGGGAGCAGGGGAGAGGAAAATTTACTCAGGAAAGTGCTATAGTTTACATAGGAGTATTAAACATTATTCCATTCTTCCTGCCTCATTGCCATGTTACTGTTAATGACAGCAAAGTGAGAAGAAATAATCATCACTTGAGCTATGCTGAGGATCTGCCTCTGCATAGCCAGTAATATAATTTCTGTTACAGAAGCACCTAAAATGCATATCAGGAGTTACTTCCAACCTAAAGCTCTAAAAATTAATTCTATGTAATAACCATTTGAATTGTGATTCGTCAAATAGTATAAATCTATTTTATAATTCTTGGAAGAAGTGAGATTAAAGCAATTCCGACATTAGAAAAACTACTCACTTCGGAACCTCAATGGATGTTACAAATTCATTTTTAAAATGTTCAAATTAATTAGTTTTGATGTCCTTTAATGTACTATCCAAATGTTTGATGGAATTCTAGTGTTGCAATCTCAACAATGATACACTGGTCAATTTTAATTGCACCCAAAGTAGTCAAGAATTCGCTGTCAAGTGGAGAAAGTGACCCCCAAAATGCTAAATATCACCACCTTACTCCTTGAGTAGCATTAAATTAAATCCATAAACCTGGTTAATTCCTGAACATTTTCACATTCATTTCTACTTTCAACATTAAATGTTCTATCTTGATTTTTCCAGCATTAGCTTATAATTGAAAATGTTAACGTCCTGACGAAGTATGATATACAGTTCATCAATACATGCACCTTCAGTTAAATACATTGTTAGAAAATGATCAATATAATTTACAATTCAATTGAAAACAATATATGTTTCTAAAATAATGTGGGTTTTTTTTGTTTTGCTTTAATCAGGCGAAACATTAAAGCCTTAAATTGTAATTTAGTTAAGTGGGAATTATGTTGTATCTCAGAAACACAGAGACCCACTTGAGGCAATCCATGAAAACTCAATCTTAATACCGTGCTGATCATGCATGCAGTTCAAGAATAGGTTACCTGACTGAACATTTGAGCTTCTGCAAGCTTGCTTGTTAAATAGCTAGTAATGTTTTGCCCACTAGCCATTTAGGGTATTAATACAATTTTTAGAATATCCCAGAGTCAGTCAGCTTGTTTCCATAGAGACGTTATCCTTCTCCTGTCAGCTGCAGCTCTTCTCTCTTTCACACTGATCTTGCGATCATGGCCACAGGCAAATAATGGTCCTCAAATACATTTCTTGCAAATGAAAAATTCAAATGAGATAGCAAGCCAGATTCTCTGTTTCAGAGACTAATTGCTGGCGCTGGGACTGAATCGCAAAACTTATACGGCCCCGAAGGTGGTGGTGGTCCCAGAGTGATTCAGGACATACTATTGGGCTAGCATTGTGTTAAAACAGTTCACACTTAGGCCATTATCACCATTATTAGAGATAGGACTTACAAACAACTATCATTTTTATAAATGTTTTTATTAAGGATTTTTTATGTTATACAAAAAAACAACGGTAATTGTGAACATACATTGAAAACAACAGAAAAGGGAAAAAAATATATAATATATATACATCAGTTGTCTTTTGGTATTTACATTGGTTGCAGCTTCTTGTTTTGCATTGTAGGTGCTTATTTCAAGCTGGGACCCCAACCTTCCTCTCCCCCTTTTCTTCTTGACCCCTCACCCCTTCTAATCATCTGGCGCGTGCCCTCTTCAGCTCCCACATCTTGTTTCTGTTTAAAAGCAAATTACTGCGGATGCTGGAATCTGAAACCAAAGAGAAAATGCTGGAAAATCTCAGCCGGTCTGGCAGCATCTGTAGGGAGAGAAAAGAGCTAACGTTTTGAGTCCAGATGACCCTTTGTCAAGCTCTTGTTTTTGTTTGGTTGGCTTGATGCCGTGTATTTTGTGTTCTCTCTCTCTCTCGCTGCCTCCCCCCCACCCTTTCGTTGTTTTGGCATTTTGTTGGCATTCGTTGTTGTGTCATGGCTCTCAGCTCCCTCTGGCTGTTGTCTGCAAACTGGCCTTGGAATGAATGGCTCCCACGTTTTGTGGAAGCTTTCTTCCGACCCCTGGATGGCAAATTTAATTTTCTCCGTCTGGAGAATTTCCGATAGGTCTGCAGCTTTGAGTGGTGCTGCTGAACGTCAGCTCAGCAGGATTCTCTGGCAGGCGATTCGAGAGGCAGAAGCAAGGGCGTGCCCCCCCCCCTCCCCCATTGGGCACGGCTCCACCTTCATCCCCATCATCTTGGACATTGCCTCGACGAAGGCTGGCAAACAGCTATCTTTGACCGTGGCTGGCTGGAGCAGACAGACTGTCTGCTGGACCATTTTGTTAGCTCAGCTGGAATGTTTATGCGATGCAAAGAGTGTTACTATCCAGACATTCGAGGCATTAGCCTCTGTCCTCTTTGAAATGGCTCAGAAACTTCCAGAAGCCAGCGTGTGACCAGCTGGAGCCATCTTGTCAGTCAGTAACTGTCCATTTTGAAAAGCATTGACAAACTACTTTATAAAGTAATCCTGCTGACGAACATTTATTTATATTTATTATTCACATTTCAGCCGTAACACACATGGACAAAAAAAGTTTCAAATTATGTACTTGCCAAAACAGGAATTCAAATGCTGTTGCATTTATCAAAGCCTTACAAATACTTCATTACTTTCACTTTTAAGCTTTGCATCAAATTTCAGTATCAATTTTAGTGCTCCAATTGCAACCAGCCAAATTGCATCTTATCAACATGGTTACCTGTAATTTCTAAAAGTGCACACTTCTGAGAAAAACGCAGCCTCAAGAAACAACCAATGAATGCAAGATAATAAAATAGGGAACACGGATTCCAGACAAGTCGCAATGCCTAAAATTTGACTAAATGTGAATGTTTTTACTTTATATGGGTGGAATCTTACCAATTCTTTTCACAGGGCCAGTCTCAGGCTGAAAACCGGTGGGCAGCTCTCCAGCTGCACAGACCAGTTTTCTCTCCAGAGCTTGAACCTCGCTGAGTTACAAATAAGAATGGACGTGATTTACAGCATTAGTCTGGCAGGACAGCTCCTTACAGAGCATGCAGGCTCCACAGAGATCGGGGAACCATTTTTAAAGGGCATCCCACGATCATCAGCGGCTCCACCATCATTGGATGTATTGCTGAGCCCCCCCATGCTTGCAAGTCTCTTCCCACCACGCATAACTGGAACCAACCCCCCGCCCCCCCCCCAATTGGGTTCTACAAGGCCTCCACCCGGTACAGGTTGGGGACCGCCCCGCCCCCCCAACCCCCCTTAGCCAGGGGGCGGGATTCTGCACTCCCGCGCCGAAGTGGCTGCGCCGTCGTGAACGTCGTCGAGAACAGCCCCGGTCCCGACCGATTCAGGCCCTGAAAATGGGCCAGTATCGGGGCCGCGTCATCTACACACGCCAGGCCTTGTCGCCCGCGTAAAAGCGGCACCGCATAGATGACGCGGCCGGCGCCGCATAACGGACGTCATCAGCGCATGCGCGGGTTGGCCGGCGCCAACCCGCGCATGCGTGGTTGCCGTCCTCTCTAAATCCGCCCCGCAAGAAGATGGGGGACGGATCTTGCGGGGCCGCGGAAGAAGGAGGACGGCCCAACGATCGGTGGGCACCGATCGCGGGCCACACCACATTCCAGGTGAAGCCCGGTGCAGGATCCCCCCTCGCCTCCCCACAGGCCGCCCCCCCCAGCGTTCACGCACCGCCCACGACTGCAGCGACCAGGTGTGGACGGCGCCGGGGGGAACCCGCCGTTTTGGTCTGGCCTGCGGCCAGTGAAAATCGACCGGGCCGTTCCCGCCGCTTGGGAGAATCACGGGAGGGCGTCGGACCGGCGTCCCCGGAAATTTTGGCGGCCGGGGCGATTCTCCCAACCGGTGTAGGAGTATCCCCTTTACTGCATCGCGTCTTTCATAATCTGTTATAAACCTCACCGTTGAATGTTCACTGAGGGGGGAATCATGCGGCGTGGGGGAGGTAAGATTAAAATTTATAGAAATCCATTCAAATAAGGTCCTCGCCCTTTGTGGGTGTGAACCTCATGACGTCACCAGTGAGGGGTGTGGAAAACGAGGATACGCGATCTCTCCGGAGGGAATCGTGTTTCCCAATTCTCTCCGGATTTTCAACCCTCATTGCTGTTTTCTCAGACTGCAGACAAGGGCTGAAAATCTCCGTCTATGTAGCAGTCAGTAGAAAGAATTTAAATATAATAGAGCATTTTTATTAGAAATCCTTAACTCAAAATTAATTGTAATAAATGCTTTCCCTAATTCCACTAACTTTTCATTATACTGAGTAGATGAGGACAAGCTTTAATGTGAGGAATCCCAGGAATTAATACTAGTGAGGTTTTACTCCACTACTATAATGGAACCTTTTATATTGGATTTAGGAATTATTCATGATCTCAAGAAAAATGGCCATACTTTATAAATGCAGCATTTCAAAAATAACCTCTTGGCTTTGGCATGACTGTAGGCCTGAAAGTGGATCACTTCTCCACCTCACTGCACATTTAACTTGGGAACCATGAGATGGGAAAGAAAGAATTAAAATCTCTCTCTCTCTCCAACAATCCCCTCACCATGGGCTGAATTTTCCCTCCAGGGTTGGGAAACAGCAGCCGGGACTATCTCCAGCTCCTGAGCTCTTCCCCCAGGAGGAAATAATCATTTCTTGGGGTTTTTACAAATGACTCACAGACAGGCTCCTTGTCCATTTAAGAGTAGCAGCTGGATTCTCAAAGGAGAAGGAGCAATTGAAGGCCTTCTAGCTCAACAGGAGCAGCAGGCTGCACAAGAAGTAAGTAACTGAGGGTCGCTTCAACACTGAGGCCCTTTCTCATTAATTTCTTCAAATCCCTCATTAAAGAGCAGATTCAGCAGATAGGTTGGCGGGGTAGGGGTGTTTTGCGGGGATGTCTCCACAGGCATTTGGCTTGACTCTCACCCAAGCAGAACTAGAAGACCTTGTTGAAACACTGCCTACAAGCCTGCTGCTGCCCACCATTGCACTGGGAAAATGGAGGCTGACACTAAACCTCAGTTGCCCTCCATTAACTAATTGGTTATCCGCTCTGTGAGGACAAGTATATCTGTCAACCCCAAAACAGCCTCGGCAAAAAGGCCAGTGCCAGGAGTAGGGTCTGGAATGTGACACATCGGCTGGCTCTGTTATTTTCACGTTCCTTCCGCCTCCATCCCTGACGTCAGCAGGGCCCAAAGCTTCAGCCCCATAATAATGACTAATGCATTTCAAGATGAGCAGCATAAAAGGGGGTCTACTTTCTTACTTTCTCTGCATTTCCCTAATTATTGAAGAATTATCATGCACATTGTAAATTTATTTTGACTAATAAAATTCAGCAAACCATTAAAAGTGCCAGAAATATACAGTAGGTCAATCAGCATACACTCCCGAAATACTACACCCTGACTTTTCTCTTCAGATGCTGACTCACTTGCTGTGTGTGTTGAGCATTTTTTATTTGATCCAGATTTCATTCACTTGCAGTTTACCTTTTTGTTTTCTAGACAGCGTTTCTTTGTGATGGACTTGATTTCCATATTCCTGATCCTTGTATGATAAATGCTGGTAGTAAAATGAACTACCTCCATACAGATGAAGGGAAAATACTTCATATCTACATGCAATCTGTCACCATAGTAAACAGTTGATTACAGGATTCATCAAGCTTTCATCGATAGATCATTGAAAAGCATCTTATCAATCATATTCCACTCATTCCTCAGCTATTGATTTTAGCTCATGTAGTGGATGATATTGAATGGTACCATTTTACAGCCATAAATTGCTTACTCAGTGTTTCGACTGCAAGATAATCAAAACACATTGATCAGCATTCAATTCATGGTACTTTATAACATTGAAACGTGGAGAGTTTTTTAATCAAAAGAATAAAGTACATTAATGTTTTAAATATTTTCACTGAATATTAAGGATGTGTGAGATTTGGCTGTATTTTGCAATTACTCTGTTTATTAAAACATATGTGATTAATACTGTAGTGCATAATAAAGATTTTTCATGTTTTGTGAATTATATCATTGCAATATGCAATCAAAACGGGCAGCACGGTAGCATTGTGGATAGCACAATTGCTTCACAGCTCCAGGTTCCCAGGTTCGATTCCGGCTTGGATCACTGTCTGTGCGGAGTCTGCACATCCTCCCCGTGTGTGCGTGGGTTTCCTCCGGGTGCTCCGGTTTCCTCCCACAGTCCAAAGATGTGCAGGTTAGGTGGATTGGCCATGATAAATTGCCCTTAGTGTCCAAAATTGCCCTTAGTGTTGGGTGAGGTTACTGGGTTATGGGGATAGGGTGGAGGTGTTGACCTTGGGTAGAGTGCTCTTTCCAAGAGCCGGTGCAGACTCGATGGGCCGAATGGCCTCCTTCTGCACTGTAAATTCTATGATAATCTATGAAATTACCTGCTATTGATGAAAGTACTGCAGTTACAATCTTCTCTCTGAACAAGAGTCTTCTTTCAGAAGTTAGTAACTTTCATTCTTTTTCCATCTCCAGCTGGAAGTTGAATTAAATAGACAATATAAAAGGCACGGTGGCATAGTGGTTAGCACTGCTGCCTTACAGCCTCAGAGATCTGGGTTCAATCCCAAACTTTGGCGACTGTCTGTGTGGAGTTTGCACGTTCTCCCTGTGTTTACATGGGTTTCCTCCGGTGCTCCAGTTTTCCTCCCACATCCAAACATGTGCAGATTAGGTGGATTGGCCATGCTAAATTGCCCCTTAGTGTCCAAAGGTTAGACGGGATTGCCTAGGCGGGGTGCTCTTTCGGAAGGTCGGTACAGATTCGATGGGCCAAATGGGGATTCTATGAAAAGGAATATAATGAACTCTTTTCTGTTGGAAAGTGACATGGTATTCTTAATAGTATTCTAAACACTGTTTAAGTCAAATGCATTTTTTCCCCATGGAATACCATCAAGAAGTCAGAGAAATTTTGTATTGTTCTCTCAGAAAATCCAATTTTGTATAAAACTTGCATAGTACCAAACAATAAGAAATTCAATCCATAGAATCCCTACTGTGCGAAAGGAGGACATTCAGCCCATCATTTCTGCACCTACCCTCTGAAAGGCCTCTCTACCTAGGTCCACTCCCCTGCCCTGTCCCCGTAACCACGTGCTTTGATCACGGCCAATCTACCTAACTTGCACATCTTTGGACATTAAGGGGCAACCTAAACATCTTTGGACTGTGGGAGGAAACTGGAACCCCCAGAGGAAGACCACGGGGAGTACGTTCAAACTCCACAGACAGTCACTCAAGGTCGGAATCGAACCCAAGTCCATGATGCTGTGAGGCCGCGGTGCTAACTGGTTAAATTTGTCAAAATATTTTATAGTTAATAGAAAACCAAACTCTTGCAGATGCTGAAAATCTTTAATAAACACAGAAAATGCTCAGCAGGTCTGTTCTGGTGAAAGATCATCAACCTGGAACGTTAACTCTGTTCCACTCTCCACAGATACTGTCAGACCTGTTCAGAATTTCCAGCATTTTCTGTTTTTATTTAAAAAAGATAGTTAAAAACGTATTTTATACTTATTTTCTTCCCTCTGGAATTTGCTAACTCATTCATCCCAGATTCTTAACCAAGACGACAGGTAGAGCAAAGGGAAATATCTTCATGGCCTTGAACAGCTATTTTCAGCAGCACGGTAGCGTAAGTGGATAGCACTGTGGCTTCACATCCCCAGGGTCCCAGGTTCGATTCCCCGCTGGGTCACTGTCTATGCGGAGTCTGCACGTTCTCCCCGTGTCTGCGAGGGTTTCCTCCGGGTGCTCCGGTTTCCTCACACAGTCCAAAGTCGTGCAGGTTAGGTAGATTGGCCATGATAAATTGCCATAAGTGACCAAAATAAAGGTTGGGAGGGGTTATTGGGTTACAGGGATAGGGTGGAAGTGAGGTATTAAGTGGGTCGGTGCAGACTTGATGGGCTGAATGGCCTCCTTCTGCACTGCATGTTCTATGTTTTCTATGTTCTGTCGACAGCTGATGGAGGGTACAGAAAAACAAACAGGAGTGATGACGTGCTTATCAGCCCTGCGGACGCTAAGGACAAACAAATACAACACCGTGTCATAAATGGCCTCCCACTTATGTGAAGTGTAATGGACGTGGTTGGGAATAGTACTTGGAACATAATTTTGGGCCAATTAAGTTATCTCCCAGTTCTACTGAAAGTGTTAATAATCATGTGCCACCCCGCGGTTACCTATGCTGCTACTAAAAATGTATTTTTTTTAATGTATCAATTACAGCAGCACTGCAGGAACAAATCCTCATGTAGTAGATTTCACTGCCAAACAATGGAGCCCACTTACAGATTAATTCTTGCACAAGATCATTTACTTTTCATCCATTTGCATAATTGCTTCCATTCACTGCAATGTAAAGTAGAATTGTAGAAGCACATTCCACAATATCAAGCTTCAGCTAATCTTTTAAGTTAAATCATAATTGTAGTTAACGGTCTGATTAAACCAAATGAGAACTATGTCCCATAGTGAGCGCGTTTAGCCACATGTTTCCTGGCGCTCGCAAAGCAAGAAACACAACGCTGTCTAACATGACTCCGGTTAGATATGGGGCTTAGCGGGGAACGCGTGGCTCAGGCTGCACTTAATCCTGTTTCCTGCAGTGAGGAGCCCCGCTTGCAAAACCTCCTCCGTGCAGGGAGAGATCAGGACCTCATTTTTAAATGTCGTCTCAATCTCTTGCCCGATGCGACCCCCTAACCCACCCACCATTCCCCCCCCCGCCCCAGCCCCAACTCACTGTAAGGGACTCCCCATCACCTCCCCTCACCCCCGCCGATAACTGCTGCTCAAAAAATGCCAGCCTGGTATCCTGGTAATGCCCTGCTGGCAGCAGCACCTAGACACCTTGGTAGTACCAGGCTGGTGACCAGGATACCACCCTGCCCAGAGGGCATGCACCTGAGGGCCTCCAATCCCCTTGGAGATCCCCACGCGTGCCGTTCAATCTGGTCCCAGGTTGTGCAGACCAGCACTGAACGACGCTGGCCTGAGTTCTCTAATGCGAAGGGGGCTAGATCCCAATGCCTTGGTTATCTCAGGGGACTGCATTTTAAAGTGAGCTAGCTGTCTCTAATATGCTGATTTGCCAAAAAGTGGTCCTGGCTTCACATCACAACGTTTCATGAGATTGCTTTAGATCTCGCGAGGCATGGCAAGCCGGGGAGCGGGGTTTCCCGTCATTTACCAGCCATGTTGCGCCATGGATGCAGCATGGCAGGTAGATCGTGCCCAAGGTGTACTCACCTTTCTTGACAAATCGCAGTCTGGTATGTCAGCCAAGTTGCTGTTTAAATCAGGCCATCGTAGCTGCAAAACACGTTTTCAACACTTCACATCCCGCTTTGTTTAGTGAAGTTGCTATGACTTGATTTTTCTCAGGCTTTCTGCTCTGAACTTAAAATTGTGTTTTGGCTCAAGGTGATGTTTTTGATTTGTCACAGTTGGCAGAAGTGCCGGGGTTTCCTCTTTGGGACAAAGTAGCACTGCAATTCTTAGTTATGAGTATAAATTCTCAACTCAAAACTGCCATGATAGTCACTAAATCGGTTGCCTCACTATAGCTACGAGACTGTGGGAAATGGAAATGTGATATTGGTGCAACATGGGGTGATGTTAGGAAGTTGGGGTACGGCACTCTGTGGAGACGATGTAGGGGAAACTTATACTCTACAGCTGGCTGAGGATTCCGTGACCCTCCAACGCAGGGTGCAAAGTGAACAAATAACCTACTTTGCAGTTTTAACAACTCCACCTTGATTCGCATAAAAACCTTCATTCCAATAGTGTTCAGATTAAGAAGATCAGCTGCCTTGTGCTTGCTTTTCCAGTGATCTTGTGTAAACATGAAAAATCTTTCTTGGTGGTTTGCCTTGGCACTTCTCATTTACATTTATTCTTCTTTGCATATTTATTTTTTGCCCGTCATCCACACAGGAAAAATGTGTTTTTTTTAAACCAGTTGCAGCATCCATATTTTTGAATTCATATAAAGACGAAAACTGGACGTTAATGTCTTATTGCCAACAGAGCATACACAAAATAGTGCAGGATAACATGGTGACTGGTAAGATATATGCTTGGCAGGAGTCCTCAATCGGAACAAGTGTATCTTCCGAGGCCAACAGCTTAGCGCCAGGATGAGATGGAAAAGCACATCCTGGCAGCAATTGTAGTTCGAGCATCACTGAAGAGATGCCTAGGAGCAGATTTCAAGCACATAGTCAGGGATAGTGAATGGCATAGAATATTAGATAAAAGAAAAAGAGAATTAAAAAAATAACATTGATACATTGTCCGTGCCAGAAACTCTTTTATCTTGTAAAAAAAGTATTAGATGTTTAGTGGGTGAACTAGTGGCATCTAGCACAATATGTTTTATTATAATAAAGCAAATCTTGGGAAAATTTATCAAGAACCTGGATAAAATCTATATTTTCCTGTAACACAAGAGTTGATCTTAAGAACGTTCCATTGTAACAATAAAAAGTCACAAAATCTACATCTCTACACTTCCTCTGCTTGATCTTTCTTTGTGTAAGATTCAGACACAAGGCTGAGCTTTATCACGCTTTTTTAGGCCCCCTCACCTGCGAATGCCTTGTCCTCAGTGGACCGCACTGCAGCATGGCTGATGAATATGAACATGCAGTTCATAGATGATGAAACAGTGGACCCAGGCTCTAAACGCAGGGACGATGTCAGACCTAAAGAGGAACTTAGCCAGATAGAGAAGGTAAAGACAATTACCAGACAGCTTTAAAGGTGCTGTTTTTCTATTATACAACCTGACTACTTTTTTTCTTGCATATTAAGTCGGACATATATATGATAATTTCAGGTATTTAAATTTTTTGGCTTATGAAACTGTGTTCGGGTTTGCGGAAGGGAAGTCTCATCATTTAAAGTGATGTAATGTTACTGTGTCATATTAGAAAAACGAATATCAAAATGCTGAAAGCACAATTATTCATTTAAAATTGGCTGTTTAAAATTCCAATCTGTTTAATGACAATGTGTGTGCTTCTTAACTCATCTATTTTGCAAGCTATGGTGAATGGGGAGTTAGGTTGTAACATGAAATTACATATTTTCATTAATAGGTAATAAAGAAAGGCTGTTTTTTCTAGCTTAAACAGGAACTTAGGTTTACACAAGTGCAATCAGACTGCTACTCAGCTACGTTGGTCTTTGGTATCAGTTTGAAAACAGAACATTTTTCATGGGTTTCCCTTCATTTTAGCCATTCTGTGTGAATAGACTGAATCTGGCAGCTGAATTGACTTCAGCATACCAGCTCCATTGAGCAGGAGTGCCCATTTTCTGGTTTCAGAACATGAGTTTTGGGGGGAAAGAGAGAGGCATCTTTGGGTGAATCTGAGAACAACATGGGAGACCCTGGAACAAATCAACTGGACTGACTCATCCTGATTGTTGCCATAGAAACAAGAGCAGGCTATTAAACCTCTCCAGTCTGCTCCATTGTTCATTTAGATCATGGCTGATCTGCATCTTAGTTCTATTTACTTACTTTTCTGAGATTTAAAATGGACAATCTCACACCCACTTTAAACTTAGAATCTCAGAGTACCTAGGGAGCAGAAGGTTGCCATTCGGCCCATTGAGTCTGCACCGACCCTCTGAAAGAACACCATACCCAGGCCCACTCCCCTGTCCCATTCCCATAACCCCACCTAACCTTTGGACACTCAGGGGCAATTTATCATGGCCAATCCACCTAACCAGCACATTGTTGTCAACTTCATCTGGTAAAGTTTTGCATTCACTTAGGTCATCTGTATCCCTTTTTTAATGTTCTGCTTCCATCTACACAATTATATGTGGCTTCCTAACTTAGTTTTGGATGCTAAGAGTCTGCCAAAGGACATAAATTGGTTAAGTGAATGGGCACAAATTCAGCCTACGCAGTAGAATATGTGAACTGGTCCACTAGAGCAGGAAGAATAGAAAAGCAGAATATTATCTAAATGGAGAGCAACAGCAAAATGCTGTGGTACAGAAGGATCTGTGAATGCCCTTGTACATGAATCACAAAAACCTTACTCTGAGGTACAGCAAATAATTAGGAAGACAACTGGAATGTTGGCCTTTATTGAAACAGGAGCGGAGTATAAAAGTAAAAGAGTCTTGCTACGAATGTAGAGGGCATTGGTGAGACCGCACCTAGAGTACTGTATGCAGTTTTGTCTCCTTACTTGAGAGATTGTCCTTTGTTCAAGTCATTAATGTATGTGGCAAGGTCCCAAAACAGATCCTTAAAAACACCAGGAGCAGGAATAGGCCATTCAGCCCATCGAGCCTTTTCTGCCATTCAGGAGCATCATGGCTGATCTGATAGTGGCCTTGATTCAACTTCCCATCCAGCATAACCTGTGTCTATCTCAGTCTCGACTCTATTCAATGATTCAACCTCTACATTTCTCTGTGGAAGAGAATTCCTAAGACCAAGCATCCCCTCTTCATCTCTGTCTCAAATGAGGGACTTATTTTTAAACTGTGTCCCATAGTTTGAGATTCCCTCATGAGGGGAAACATCCTCTCACCATGTTCTCTTTCAATACCCCTCAGAATCTTCTGTTCAATATTACCTCTCATTCATCTAAACTCCAATGAGTACAGGCTCAAGCCGCTAAAACTTTCCTCATAAGACAACCCCTTCATTTTCGTCCCAGGAATCAACCTAGTGAACCATCTCTGAACTATTTCCAATGAAAGAATATGTGTCTCCTCAAGTAAGGAAACTAAAACTGCACAGTATTCTAGGTGCAATCTCACCAATGTCCTGTACGGATATAGCAAGATTGCTTTACTTTAATACTCCATCCCTCTTGCAATGAAGGTCAACATTCAATTTGTCTTCCTAATTACTTGCTGTACCTGCATGCTATGTTTTTGTAATTCATGTACAAGGACACTCCGATCCTTTTGTACCACAGCATTCTGCAATCTCTCCATTTAGATACTCTACTTTTCTATTCTTCCTGCCAAAGTAGATAAGTTAAAATTTTCACATGTTATACTCCCTATGCAAACGTTTTGCCCACTCCCTTAACCAATTTTATCCTTTTTAAAACTCTTTATATCTTCCTCACAATTTGTTCTCCCAAATTAGCTTTGTATTATCATCAAATTTCTCCCTTTGTCACAGAGATTGTAAATGGTCGAGGTTCCAGTACTGATAGGCGTCACGTTGGCACAGTGGTTAGCACTGCTGCTTCACAGCGCCAGGGACCCGGGTTCAATTCTGGGTGACTGTGTGAAATTTGCACGTTCTTCCCATCTCTGCGTGGGCTTCCTCCAGGTGCTCCGGTTTCCTCCCTCAGTCCAACGATGTGCAGATTAGGTGGATTGGCCATGCTAAATTACCCCTTAAGTGTCCAAGATGTGCAGGTGAGGTGCGGTTGCAGGATAGGTTGGGGGAGTGCACCGAGAGAGAGTGCTCTTTTGGAGGGTCAGTGCAGATATGATGTTCCAAATGGCCTCCTTCTATACTGTAGGGAATCTATGGATTTCTATGGATATTTGTAGTATTGTACTAGTTAAGTTTGCCAAGCTGCAAATTACCCATTTATCCTGCCTCTGTTTCCTGTTTGTTAGTCAGTCCTCTATCTATACCAATATATCCCCAACACCAAGATCTCTTATCTTGTGCAGTAATATTTTATGTGGCACCTTTAAGATTGGCTTTTGGAAATTCAAATCACTGCATCTAATAAACCGAGGTGGAAGTGTGAGTTGTAAAGAGAATGCAAAATACACCTCAAGTGGATTTGGAAAGGCTAAGTGAGTGGGCAAAGATTTGGCAGATGGAATACAAATGTGGGTCGGAAAAACAGAAATTCAGAATATTTCTTAAATGGAAAGTGTTGAACTTCAAAGGAACTTTTCCATGAGTCACTAAGCTAATATGCAGGTACAGCAAGCAATTAAGGCAAATGGTATGTTGGGCTTTATTATAAGAAGATTTGAGTACAGGGGTAAAGATGTATTACTGCAATTACATACAGCCTTGGTGAGATGACCCCTGGAGTATTGTGTGCAGTTTTGATCTCATTACCTAAGGAAAGATTTACTTGCCATAGAGGGAGAGCACCAAAGGTTCCCCAAATTAATTCCTGGGATGGAGGGATTGTCCTATAAAGGTAAATTAAATGGATTTCACCTTTATTCTCCGGGATTTAAAAAAATGAGAGTTGATTTCATTCAAATATACACAGTTTTTGCAAGACTCGTCAAGGTAGAAGTATGAAAGATGTTCCCCTGGCTGGACAGGGTCGAGAGCCAGAAGGGACCATCTTAGAATAAGGAAAAAGTCATTTAGGACTGAGATGTGGAGGAATTTCTTCACTCAAGAACATGGTGAATCTTTGGAATTCTCTGCCCCAGAGGGCTCTGGAGGCAAAGTATTTTAATATGTTCAAGTCTAAACTAGCTTTCTTCTACAGATTAATGACATCGGGGTAGTGCAGGAAAATGATGTTGAGTAGAAAATCAGCCATGATCTCATTGAATAGCAGAGCGAATGGCCAACTCCTATTTCTTATGTACTAGTCCCACTTTATATACCCTGCTTGTTGCATTCTCAAAGAACTCCAATATATTTGTCAAACTATTTCCCTTTCACAAAGCCATATTGAATCTGCTCAATCATATTATGATTTTACATAAGAACTAGGAACAGGAGTAGGCCATCTGGCCCCTCGAGCCTGCTCCGCCATTTAATGAGATCATGGCTGATCTTTGTGGACTCAGCTCCACTCTCCGGCCCGTACACCATATCCCCGAATCCCTTTATTCTTTAGAAAGGTATCTATCTTTTTCTTAAAAACGTTTAAAGAAGGAGCCTCAACTGCTTCACTGGGCAAGGAATTCCAGAGATTCACAACCCTTTGGGTGAAGAAGTTCCTCCTACACTCCGTCCTAAATCTACTTCCCCTTATTTTGAGGCTATGTCCCCTAGTTCTGCTTTCCCCGACCAGTGGAAACAACCTGCCCACATCTATCCTATCTATTCCCTTCATAATTTTATATGTTTCAATAAGATCTCCCCGCATCCTTCTAAACTCCAATGAGAACAGTCCCAGTCTACTCAACCTCTCGTCATAATCTAATCCCCTCAACTCTGAGATCAACCTAGTGAATCTCCTCTGCACTCCCTCCAGTGCCAATATGTCCTTTCTCAGGTAAGGAGACCAAAACTGAACACAATACTCCAGATGCGGCCTCACCAACACCATATACAATTGCAGCATAACCTCCCTAGTCTTGAACTCCATCCCTCTAGCAACGAAAGACAAAACTCGATTAGCCTTCTTAATCACCTGTTGCACCTGCACACCAACTTTTTGCGACTCGTGCACCAGCACACCCAGGTCCCTACTGCACAGCAGCATGTTTTAACATCTTACCGTTTAAATAATAATACATTCTGCTGTTATTCCTCCCAAAATGGATAGCCTCACACTTGGCAATATTGAATTCCATCTGCCAGACCCTAGCCCATTCACCTAACCTATCCAAATCCTTCTGCAGACTTCCGGTATCCTCTGCACCTTTTGCTTTACCACTCATCTTAGTGTCGTCTGCAAACTTTGACACATTGCACTTGGTCCCCAACTCCAAATCGTCTATGTAAATTGTGAACAACTGCGGGTCCAACACTGATCCTTGAGGGATCCCACTAGTTACAGGTTGCCAACCAGAGAAACACCCATTTATCTCCACTCTCTGCTTTCTGTTAGTTAACCAATCCTCTACCCATGCTACCACTTTACCCTCAATGCCATGCATCTTTAGTTTATGCAGCAACCTTTTGTGTGGCACCTTGTCAAAAGCTTTCTGGAAATCCAGATATACCACATCCATTGGCTCCCCGTTATCTCCTGCACTGGTAACGTCCACAAAAAATTCTACCAAATTAGTCAGACACGACCTACCCTTTGTGAACCTATGCTGCGTCTGCCCAATGGGACAATTTCCCTCCAGGTGCCTTGCTATTTCCTCCTTAATGATAGATTCCAGCATTTTCCCTACAACCGAAGTTAAGCTTACCGGCCTATAATTACCCGCTTTCTGCCGACCACCTTTTTTAAACAGTGGTGTCACGTTTGCTACTTTCCAATCCTCTGGGACCACCCCAGAGTCTAGTGAATTTTGATAAATTATCACTAGTGCGTTTACAATTTCCCTCGCCATCTCTTTTAACACTCTGGGATGCATCCCATCAGGGCCAGGAGACTTGTCTACCTTTAGCCCCATTAGCTTGCCCAATACTGCCTCCTTAATGATTACAATCATCTCAAGGTCGTCACCTATCATATCTTTATTTCCATCAGTCACTGGTATGTTATTTGTGTCCTCCACCGTGAAGACTGACCCAAAAAACCTGTTCAGCTCCTCAGCCATTTCCCCTCCTCCTATTATTAAATCTCCCTTCTCATCTTCCAAAGGACCAATATTTAAGCCACTCTTTTTTGTCTTATATATTTGTAGAAGCTTTTACGATCTGCTTTTATGTTCTGAGCCAGTTTACTTTCATAGTCTACCTTACTCTTCTTTATAGCTTTTTTAGTAGCTTTCTGTTGTCCCCTAAAGACGTCCCAGTCCTCTAGTCTCCCACTAATTTTTGCCACTTTGTATGTTTTTTCCTTCAATTTGATACTCTCCCTCACCTCCTTAGATATCCACGGTCGATTTTTCCCCTTTCTACCGTCTTTTTTGTCGGTATGAACCTTTTCTGAACACTGTGAAAGATCGCTCGGAAGGTTCTCCACTGTTCCTCAACTGCTTCACCATGAAGTCTTTGCTCCCAGTCTACCTTAGCTAGTTCTTCTCTCATCCCATTGTAATCGCCTTTGTTTAAGCACAAAACACTAGTGTTTGATTTTACCTTGTCATCCTCCAACTGTATTTTAAATTCCACTATATTATGGTCGCTCCTTCCAAGAGGATCCCGAACTATGAGATCATTAATCAATCCTGCCTCATTACACATGACCAGATCTAGGACCGCTTGTTCCCTTGTAGGTTCCATTACATACTGTTCCAGGAAATTATCCAGGGCATATTCTATAAACTCCTCCTCAAGGCTGCCTTTACCAACCTGGTTAAACCAATCGATATGCAGATTAAAATCTCCCATGATAACCGCTGTACCATTTCTACATGCATCCGTTATTTCTTTGCTTATTGCCTGCCCTACCATTCTGTTACTATTTGGTGGCCTATGGACTACTCCTATCAGTGACCTTTTCGCCTTACTATTCCTGATTTCCACCCAAATTGATTCAACCTTGTCCTCCATAGCACCAATATCATCCCTTACTATTGCCCGGATGCCATCCTTAAACAACAAAGCTACACCACCGCCCTTACCGTCCATTCTATCCTTTCGTATAGTCTGATACCCTTGGGTATTTAACTCCCAGTCGTGACCATCTTTTAAACATGTTTCAGTAATGGCCACTAAATCATAGTCATTCACGATGATTTGCGCCATCAACTCATTTACCTTATTTCGTATACTACGAGCATTCAAGTAAAGTACACTTATGCTGTTTTTTATGTCTTTGTTATGAATCCTAACACCTTGATCAGTAACTTTTCGCAAATTATTTTTCCTCTTACCCTTTCTCCTAATTTTCCTGGTCTTTGAACCCATATCTCTACATAATAACCTGTCACGTAACCTGCTGCCTTGATCTCCATTAACCATTATACTGTCCATAGCTTTACACTTCCCTTCCCCCCAACTTGCTAGTTTAAAGTCCTTGTGACCAACCTATTTATCCTATTCGCTAGAACACTGGTCCCAGAATGGTTCAGGTGAATACCGTCCCAACGGTACAGGTCCCTCCTGCCCCAGTACTGATGCCAATGCCCCATGAAATGGAATCCCTCTTTCCCGCACCACTCCTTTAGCCACGTGTTAACTTCCCTAATTTTCTCAACCCGTTCTTTAATTTAGTCCCTAGTGTTTGATAATCCCCAAACAGGTCCTCTTTCCTAGTCTTACCTATGTTGTTAGTCCCAACGTGGACCACAACAACTGGATCCTCCCTCTCCCTCTCCAAAATCCTTTCAAACCGATCAGAGATGTCCCTCACCCTGGCACCGGGCAGGCAACATACCATGCGGGACTCACGATCTGGCTTACAAAGGATGCCATCAATCCCCCTAATTATAGAATCCCTACAACTACCACTTGTCTTTTTGCTCCCCCCTCTTGAATGGCTTCCTGTACCACGGTGCAGTGGTCAGTCAACGCATCCTCCCTACAGCCCTCTTCCTCATCCACACAGGGAGCAAGTACCTCATACCTGTTGGACAAGGTCAAGGGCTGAGGCTCCTCAACTCCTAAACTCAGGATCCCCCTACCTGCCTCCCTTGCAGTCACACCACTCTGTCCCTGACCACTGTCCGAATTAACAGTACTTATTCTACCAGGTGTGACTGCCTCCTGAAACAAAGCGTCCAGGTAATTTTCCCCCTCCCTGATGTGCCGCAGTGTGTGCAGCTCGGTCTCCAGCTCATCAATTCTGAGCCGAAGTTCCTCGAGCAGCCAACACTTGCTGCAGATGTGGTCACTGACGGTCTCAATGGGATCCACCAGTTCCATCATCATACAGCAACAGCACATCACCTGTCCAGCCATATTCAATTAGTTAATTAATTTAAATAATTTTTAAAAAATATAACCTCAAGGATAAATCCGAACACAAACAAAAACACAGCCCTCTCTCGCCACTCACCCGAACTCAGTCACTCACCTAAACTCAGATGCACTCTGTTCCAATCAGCACTCAGTCACTCACCTAAACTCAGATGCACTCTGTTCCAGTCAGCACTCAGTCACTCACCTAAACTCAGATGCACTCTGTTCCAATCAGCACTCCGTGACTAAAGGCGCTCCTGCCACACCTTTTGTGCACTCACCTCTCCCAGCACTGTCCCGGCTCTCTCCTCCCGCGCTTTTAAAATCTCCCGGCTCTCTCCTCCCGCGCTGTTTTCGCTGCCCCGGCTCTCTCCTCCCGCGCTGTTTTCGCTGCCCCGGCTCTCTCTCCTCTCGCGCTGTTCTCGCTGTCCCGGCGCTCTCCCGCACTTTTTAAATCTCCCGTCTCTCTCCTCCCGCGCTGTTTTCGCTGTCCCGGCTCTCTCTCCTCTCGCACGGTTTTCGCTGTCCCGGCTCTCTCTCCTCTCGCGCTGTTCTCGCTGTCCCGGCTCTTTCCTCCCGCGCTTTTTAAATCTCCCGGCTCTCTCCTCCCGCGCTGTTTAAATCTCCCGGCTCTCTCCTCCTGCGCTGTTTTCGCTGTCCCGGCTCTCTCTCCTCTCGTGCTGTTTTCGCTGTCCCGGCTCTCTCTCCTCTCGCGCTGTTTTTCTAAATGTCCTGCTACTATCTCCTTAATAATGGATTCTAGCATTTTCCTCATAACAGATATTAGACTAACTGGCCTGTGGTTCCCTGCTTTCTGCCTCCTTCCTGTCTTGTATAGTTGTTTTCCAATCCATTTGGACCTCTCCATAATGTAGGGAATTTTGGAACATTACAACCAACACATTCCCAGCTCTGCAACCACAAGATGCTAGGATGCAGGCCATCAGGTCCGGGGGACTGTGTCAACCTTTGGTCCCAGTACTTTTTTCTAGTGATCATGATTATTTTTACATTTCTCACCCTTAAGCCCTGTTTTATTCTATCCAAAGTATCTGCCATTTTCTTGTTTCCCATTATTAATTCCCCAGGTTACACTCTAAGGGCCCACTCACTTTGACTACTCTTTTCCTTTTTAAATACCTGGGTTTTTAAAAAACTCTGTTTTCACATTTCTTGCTTGTTTTCTTTCATATTCCAATTTCTCATTTTTTCCTTTTAGATGTCCTTTGCTGCTTTCTAAAATGTTACCAATCATCCGGGCTACCACTAATTTTGAAAGTATTGTACATCATTTCTTTTAATTTGATACCATCCATAGCTTACTTAGTTAACCACGGATGGTGTATCCTTCTCATAGGGTCTTTCTTTCTCAATGGAATATATCTTTGTTGAGAGTTCTGAAATATCATCTTGAATGTCTGCCATAGCTGAATACCATCTTACCTTTTAACCTGTTTTCTAATTCCGCTTTAGCTTTGTTCCATTATAATTTGCTTTATTTAAGTTTAAGACACTAGTTTCAGATCCACATTTGTCACACTCAAAAGGAATATGAAACTCTTTCATGTTGTGATCACTCCTACCAAGAGGATCCTTTGCTATGAGATCATTAATTAATCCTGTCTCATTACAGAATAGCTGATCTAAAATAGCTATGACTAACTGACATGCAATTTACGACCTGGGTGGAAACCATTGGGTCCTGGAGAATTGTCTATTTCAACATTGTCTCCATTACCATTTCTAAACATATCAGGATGTAAATTGCAAACTTCCCAGTGTTGGATTTGTGGGGTACTCTAAAGATGTGCTTGGAATTCCTCTTGAAACTTTACATGTAAGGGTTTGCACTGCAATGGCATAGAAATGCTAACCACAACCTCTGATGCACCCCCCCCCTCCCCCCCCGGCCTCTGGCACTCCCCGTCTCCGATCCCCCGCCGATCTCCAACTCCCCCGACATCCAACTGCTTCCCCGCCGTGACTCTCCCGACCATCTTCTTATCTTCTCCCTGGCCTGTCAATTTCACTGCGCCCTTTAAATTTAGCTGCTTTCAGACAGCCAGTGCTGTAACAAAAAAAGGGAGAGGGGTCATGGCCTTCTTGAATCCACCAGAGCTGAACTGTACTGGGGCCTGCAAAGACTCTTTCAGTGCAGGACCCAAACAGTTCCAGGCGTCGTAAGTTTCAGTGCAGGTTTCAAGAGCAGATAAGTGCGCATTAAATTCTTCTAATTACTGCAGGCCATTCTTTCCAACGCTAGCTATGGCCCATAAAACCCACTAAGTCCTTAATATAGTTTTAGTTCACTTGTATCACTGGTAATTTGTCCATTTCTGCAACTGTAAAAACTGTAAATATACTCATTGATAAAGTCTGTTATTTTCTTATTGCCCATTTTAGTTTAGCCTGGGATGGTCTTTAATGGGTCTATATTTTATTTTAGTGCTGTCTCTTAACAGATTTATAAAGCATTTGCTGTTAGCTTTCATATCTCGTGTATGCTCTTTTTCATATTCCCATCTTGTACCTCTTATTTATATCTTTTTTTTTTAAATTTATTCTCCTTTTTCACGTTTTCTCCCACATTTACACCCATCAACAATAAACAATAATCAACAAGATATGTCAATCCCCATAATAACAACGATCCCATCCGCCCACCAACCCCCAAACCTCAACCCGCCTGTTTACATAAACAAATGACAAAAAGGAATCAGGGATTACCCGTAGTCACCCTTAATCTACACGGCTCTCCAACCCCCCCACCCAACGCCATCCAGCCTCTAAGAGAGTACCGTACATGATACCCCAAAGTTGTACCCCCCCCCCCCCCCCCCCAAGTCTCCAGCTCCTCCCGTCCACTGCCTCTTGTAAAACTCCTCCTCCCAACCTCGGTTCCCTCCCACAACCTCGGTTCCCTCCTCCCAACTTTCCACCTCGGCTAGACCACTCGGACCCTGTTCTGTCAGGCTCCAATGGCCGCAGCCCCTTCCCCCACCTCACTCCCGTTCACTGGCCGGCTTAAACCGGCCAGCGTGGAGGCTCCCACCCGGGTCCCTTTCCCCCTTGCCCAGCCCTAGGAAAGCCCAAAGATCCCCTTTTAGCACACAAACCCCGCATATCCACCTACACCCCAAAGATCCCTCCTTTCGAGTGAAAGTCCCGTCCCTTCCCTTGTCCAAATATATGCAACATTTGCTCCTTTAGCCTCTACACCCACGCGCAGTGATACAAAAAAAAAGAAGTAAATACAGTCATGAGGTTACATCGGCACATGACCATTCCTCAATTTGTCAGTTCTGCCACAGACTTTCTGCCTTCGCAAACTCCTCCGCTGCTTCCGCCGTTCCAAAATAAAAGTCCCTGAGCTTGTAAGTCACCCTCAGCTTCGCTGGATATACAGTGCCGCACCGCACCTTGCTAATGTACAGTGCCCTCTTCACCCGGTTGAAGGCAGCCCGCCTCCTCGCCAGCTCCACCGTAAAGTCCTGGTATACACGTATACCATCTCCAGCCCACTGCACCACCCGCTTCTGCTTGGCCCAGCTCAGGACCTTCTCCTTCACACTGCACCTACGGAAGCATAGAGTCACTGCCCTTGGCGGCTCACTCGCCTTTGGTACAGGCCTCCACGACCGATGAGCCCGATCCAGTTCATATCGGGAGGGGTCCTCCCCATCCCCCAGTAGTTTTGCCAGCATCGCGGCAAAATACTCAGTCGGCTTCGGTCCTTCAACTCCTTCGGGCAGCCCCACGACCCTCAAATTCTGTCGCCTGGATCTGTTTTCCAGATCTTCCATTTTTCCTCGCAGATTCTTGTTCGTGTCCATCACCTTCCGCATCTCCTTCCCCATCGAGGCAAGTTGATCACCGTGCTGCAATACCGTCTCCTCCACTTCCTTCAGCGCCTCCCCTTGCTCTCGCACCTCCGCCACTGCGCTCGCCACCGCCGTCTTCACCGGGGAAACCGCCTCCTCCACCAGCACACTCAAAACCTCCCTCATCTCCTTCCTCACCATCTCCATACATTTCTCAATCTGCGCCAACTGCTTTTGGAATTCCGCAGCCATCACCTTAGTTAACTCTTCAGCCGTAAGCACTGCGGCCTCCCCTGGTGCTCCAGCCTCCATTTTCTTTGTTGACCCCGTGGTGACCTTTCCCCTCTCCAACGGACTTTCAGCCGCTTTTTTCCCTGCCGTTTTTTGGGTGTTTTTCGACATCCTTCTTCTCCTTGCGCTATCTCCCGACTTTTACTCCCGTCACTGGCCCTAGGACCGGGCGTTACTCCCCGAAAATGCCGTTCCCGAACGGGAGCCCTCCAATGTGTTTTATTTATATCTTTGATGTTGTTTCATTTTATCTTACATTTGTGTAAGCTTTTCATTTAGTTTTATACTGCCTTTATTGGCCATAATTTTCTAACAACACAAGTAGCGCCTTTGCCTTTAAGGGATATTTACTGGTTTTGTGTTCTACAGAATGCCTACTTGAATATTTCCCACTATTTGTCCAGACGTTTACTAAAATTCTTCCCACTGTTTCAGTATTCATCAAATCTGATTCATTGCAGTGTGTCTGAATTGGAGACTGAAAACTTGGCATTCTTATGAATGAACATTCCTCCTAAAATAAAATACATCATTTTGGTAGAATTATGTGGAGATGGTAGCACACTGCAATGGTGGCTACTTCCTACCCAAAGAGTTGTATTCTCTTTTTAAGCTTTAAAAAAAAATTTCACCATTAATTTCAAATGGCTTGCATCAGCTGTGTACGCGTAAAATGGCAGACTGCTGAAATAGATGCTGTATTACCGACCCACTGCTTATCTGAACAGTGCCCATTATTGATGCACAAGCTGTTTTACCTGGAGGGGTGAATGATGCATTTTATATTCATTACAAATTTCGAGAAGCCAATACTACATAGTCATTAAGCATGTTTGATACAGTGAGCTGAAGCCATCCCCAAAAGCAAGTAGGAATGGAGTAATTTACTTTGGAAGGACTTGAAGCTGGTTCTAACAGAATTAAAGCAGCATTTATAAAGTGATTTCGGATTAATAGCTTTAAGTTGACCCGCAAAAATCACTAACTGGTGGTTGCTTTGCACTATGCGGTTATTTTCCATGTGTCTCAAAGTCACAACCAATCAAACAGGTAACAGAATTCGCTTTTATCTCTTATTGTGCATATTGTTTCATTTAATTTTTAAAAATCCTTAATTCTCCTTTAGATCCACTATTTGCAACCCAAGTCTCCACAAACACATTTAAATACTTATTAAAATATTATGTCGAAAATAATGTAACTGGATTATTTTTTCACAAATGTATTGGTGACATTGTTGAAGTTTAGTGGCCCCTTGATCTAAATGCAGTGTAGTCTAGAAATGTTAATCGGATTGTGGTTTAATTATCTGGCAAGCCAGTTGAATGGACATGTGTCGTTTTTAAATGGTAAAACAAGTTAGATTTTTCAGCGGTATTGTAATGAAACTAAAAATACCTCCTCCCTTAAACGTGATGTCTTTCCATCAGTATCAGCAGGATATTGCCATACTTCAGGATAAACTGAGGGCATCCAATCGGAAGCTGGAGGAATACGAGGTGCATTTAAAGAACCAAGAGGATCAAGCACAAAAGATGATGCTGGAGTACCAAGCCAGGCTGGAGGAAGGTGAGGAACGACTTCGGAGGCAACAGGAAGACAAGGATGTGCAAATGAAAGGCATTATCAGCAGGTATGCAGCCAACCATCTGTTTTGCCTGGGGTAATTTCTAATCTAGTGCAGTCTTGTACACAGTGCATGAACTAAGTATTGATGTTGACACTGAGTCCAATTACCAGTGAATATCTTCAAACTCCTAAGTCATTTGATGTTCAAGGATTTTACTGAACAAATATTTCCTTGGGAAATTGCAGATCTGGTTAGTTTCATGTTACCGAAAAATATTTGAAGGTATGTATTCTGAAAGCCCCAATAAGCACTATCCTTGAGTTAAGATGATGTGAGCAGAGTCAAAAATGTGCCCATCGAGTTACAGAAGTCAGTTGGGGATGTAATGCCTATCCCTGGCCTTACAAAATGGTTGAATGTTGTGCATTCTATACCTTTCAGAGTTACCGGGGCAGTAGGATACTCGTTGAATCACCTACAAGGCAGTCTGGAGGAAGTGCAAGGGGGTAGGCTGGTTAATAACCAATTAGTGGCCTTCATGGGAGTGGGGGCCGAAATCCAGCCCTTTGTTGTGTCTGTCTGCATGTGTGTGGGTGGGTGGAGGATATGTTATAGTATTACTTTAAGACTCGTTTGGGTATACTGGAGTAGAACACAGCCACTGGCTCAGGCGGGCCAGCATGTATCAGTGACGGTCCCCAGCTGGATAAATGGGGAAGTTAGTGACAAAAAAACATCCGGCTGCAAAAGCACGCACCAACTACAAACAAAAACTGGTAGTTGATATGAAGGGTGCTTAACCAGCATTGCAGAGACCCCATGTAACATGTGAAAAGCTGAAAGGGATGGAGTGGAGGAGATTTCTCTACCTGGTACTATTTCTACTCCATAGCGTTCAAGGCTATGGGCAAAGGTCTGGCAAATGGGATTAGGTGGGCTGGTCAGGGCCTTTTACGCATCGGTGCAGGTTCGATGGGCCGAAGGGCCCCTTCTGCACTGTAGTATTCTGTGATTCTATCAGATAGCACTCACTTAATACACAACTAAGCTAATCAAGACAGATTTTGAATAGTGTTGATAGGTTTCCAGCCCAAATTCACCAGGACGAAGCAGAAATGCATACCCAATCTTTAAAGGAGCTGCCTTTGTGGCGGATTTACTGTGGAACAGTGGTTGGCACTGTTGCCTCACAGCTCCACAGACCGGGTTTAATTCTGGACTCGGGTGACTGGCTATGTGGAGCTTGCACTTTCTCCCCGTGTCCATGTGGGTTTCCTCCGGGTGCTCCGGTTTTCTCCCACAGTCCAAAGGTGTGCAGGTTAGATGGATTGGCCATGCTAAATTGATGCATAGTGTCCAAAAGGTTAAGCTGGGTGACGGGGATAGGGTGGAAGTCTGGGCTTAAGTAGGGTGTTCTCTCCAAGGGCTGGTGCAGACTCGATGGGCCAAATGGTCTCCTTCTGCACTGTAGGAATTCTATGAAATAAACCGTGCCTTGGCACAGAGTCCCAGAGCACACAAGGCCGCAAAAGGCAGGTCAAGTCTGACAAATTAATTGCAACCTGCCAACGAAAAGCAAAGTCACCTTTGTCTGCTGCATAATGTGTGCGTGCGCAAGGGAGTCATGGTATAAATCAAGATGACATTTACTGGTATCCTTGGCAAAGCTAGACCCGAGAATGTGAGTTTGGCATGGTCTAAGATTGCTACATTTTGTGTTAAAAAAGGTTTCTAGTTGTGTATGTCAGATCCTCACAGGTGTAGCATTTGGTCCGAGGATGTATCGAGGTCACGAGGTGAGAAGGGCTACGAGTGGAAAATGGTCACCATCCGTTCCTCTTAGCTTCACAACAACACTTTGCCACAATTTGTCCTGTACCACCGGCTCCAACCCCCCCAATTCCCTCGTCCCCAGTATCCGGCCCTCCTAAGGCCGCAGGAACCCCGGCCCCCTAAGGCTCCGGGAACCCTCTCTATCCCTCCCAGAAGGCCCTGGCCTAGGAACCTTAGCGCCCCCCCCCCCCCCCCCCCCCATTCAAGGCCCTGGAAATCCCCTCCCCCCATGGCTCTGGGACCCTGCCTCTAAACCTCAGGATCCCCATTCCTTCTATGTCCAGGATACCCTACTCCTCCACCCTGCCTATTTCTCTCTCTTCCCCCCCCCCCACCAAGACCCAGGGAAATCCACCCCACTTAATGCCCGGGACTCTCCCCCCTCAAGGCCCAGGTCTCTTCCATATGCACCAACTTACAAAATGCATCATGCATTTTACAAAAACACTTTTAATAACCATACATCGTGGACGGGATTCTCCCTTCTGAGGACTAATTCCCCACGCCTGCCAGAAAACAGGCGTGAATCACTCCGGACTTTTCCTCAAAGGTCCGGAGTGATTCTCTGTTTTCCAGGGGGCTAGCAGAGCCCCGGCGTGCGTCCCACAGTTCTGGCTAGCCAGTCCGCGCATGCGCCCGGCAGCCCACCGTAATGTTTGGGCACCCGCCAGCGATGTTTGCCGCCGTGGCGGGAGCCGCTGCACTGCAGATGGCCCTTAGGCAGCGTCGACGCAGGCAGCTCAGTGCAGATGACCACCACATCGATGGGGATGCACAGGATAAGGATACCAATCATGATGGGGTGCAGGAGGAGGAGGAGGAGCAAGTGGTGGTGCCAGGGCGCCGGAGGCACCCCATGAGGCCTCGAGTGTACCATCACTGCACGTCCTTCGAGGACCTGCCGGACAGGGCATGCAGGAGGAGACGCCGGATGAGTAGGGAGACCGTCGCACATATATGCCACCTCATGGCACAACGTGGAACGGGGAAAGTACACGCTATCTCGGTGGCCGTCAAGGTGACGGTTGCCCTCAACTTTTACGCGACGGGGTCATTCCAGGCGCCGAGTGTAGACCTGTCCGGTATCTCCCAGGCATCGGTGCATCCGAGCAGTCACCAATGCCCTGTATGCCATCGCCGACCGGTACATCCAGTTTCCAAAGGACCGCGCCCGGGCAGCGGGATTCGCCTCCGTGGCCAGGATACCAATGGTCCAGGGGGTGATTGATGGGGTGCACGTTGCCATCCATCATCGGAGAACAGGGACGTGTTCATGAACAGAAAGGGGACCTACTCCATGAACATTCAGGTGGTCTGCGTAAATGAGTTGATGGCGCAAATCATCGTTTTCCACTGGTCGGGGAAAGCAGAACTAGGGGACATAGCCTCAAAATAAGGGGAAGTAGATTTAGGACTGAGTTTAGGAGGAACTTCTTCACCCAAAGGGTTGTGAATCTATGGAATTCCTTGCCCAGTGAAGCAGTTGAGGCTCCTTCATTAAATGTTTTTAAGATAAAGATAGATAGTTTTTTGAAGAATAAAGGGATTAAGGGTTATGGTGTTCGGGCCGGAAAGTGGAGCTGAGTCCACAAAAGATCAGCCATGGTCTCATTGAATGGTGGAGCAGGCTCGAGGGGCCAGATGGCCTACTCCTGCTCCTAGTTCTTATGTTCTTATGAATGACTATGATTTAATGGCCATTACTGAAACATGGTTAAAGGATGGTCACGACTGGGAGTTAAATATCCCAGGGTATCAAACTATTCGGAAGGACAGAGTGGATAGTAAGGGAGGTGGTGTAGCTCTGTTATTTAAGGATGACATCCGGGCAATAGTAAGAGATGACATCGGTGCTATGGAGGATAAGGTTGAATCAATTTGGGTGGAAATCAGGAATAGTAAGGCGAAAAAGTCACTGATAGAATTAGTCTATAGGCCACCAAATAGTAACATTATGGTGGGGCAGGCAATAAACAAGGAAATAACGGATGCATGTAGAAATGGTACAGCAGTTATCATGGGGGATTTTAATCTACATGTCGATTGGTTTAACCAGGTCGGTCAAGGCAGCCTTGAGGAGGAGTTTATAGAATGTATCCGCGATAGTTTCCTAGAACAGTATGTAATGGAATCTACGAGGGAACACGCGGTCCTAGATCTGGTCCTGTGTAATAAGACAGGATTGATTAATGATCTCATAGTTGGAGATCCTCTCGGAAGGAGCGATCACAATATGGTGGAATTTAAAATACAGATGGAGGGTGAGAAGGTAAAATCAAACACTAATGTTTTGTGCTTAAACAAAGGAGATTACAATGGGATGAAAGAAGAACTAGCTAAGGTAGACTGGGAGCAAAGTCTTTATGGTGAAACAGTTGAGGAACAGTGGAGAACCTTCCAAGCGATTTTTCACAGTGCTCAGCAAAGGTTTATACCAACAAAAAGGAAGGACGGTAGAAAGAGGGAAAATCGACCGTGGATATCTAAGGAAATAAGGGAGAGTATCAAATTGAAGGAAAAAGCATACAAAGTAGCAAAGATTACTGGGAGACTAGAGGACTGGGAAATCTTTAGGGGGGCAATAGAAGGCTACTAAAAAAGCTATAAAGAAAGAGTAAGATAGATTGTGAGAGTAAACTTGCTCAGAATATTAAAACAGATAGTAAAAGTTTCTACAAATATATGAAAAAAGAGTGGCTAAGGTAAATATTGGTCTTTTAGAGGATGAGAAGGGAGATTTAATAATGGGGAGATGAGGAAATGGCTGAGGAACTGAACAGGTTTTTTGGGTCGGTCTTCACAGTGGAAGACACAAATAACATGCCAGTGACTGATAGAAATGAGGCTATGACAGGTGAGGACCTTGAGATGATTGTTATCACTAAGAAGGTAGTGATGGGCAAGCTAATGGGGCTAAAGGTAGACAAATCTCCTGGCCCTGATGGAATGCATCCCAGAGTGCTAAAAGAGATGGCTAGGGAAATTGCAAATGCACTAGTGATAATTTTCCAAAATTCACTAGTCTCTGGGGTGGTCCCGGCGGGTTGGAAATTAGCAAACGTGACACCACTGTTTAAAAAAGGAGGTAGTCAGAAAGCGGGTAATTATAGGCCAGTGAGCTTAACTTCAGTAGTAGGGAAGATGCTGGAATCTATCATCAAGGAAGAAATAGCGAGGCATCTGGATGGAAATTGTCCCATTGGGCAGACACAGCATGGGTTCATAAAGGGCAGGTCGTGCCCAACTAATTTAGTGGACTTTTTTGAGGACATTACCAGTGCGGTAGATAACGGGGAGCCAATGGATGTGGTAGATCTGGATTTCCAGAAAGCCTTTGACAAGGTGCCACACAAAAGGTTGCTGCATAAGATAAAGATGCATGGCATTAAGGGGAAAGTAGTAGCATGGATAGAGGATTGGTTAATTAATAGAAAGCAAAGAGTGGGGATTAATGGGTGTTTCTCTGGTTGGCAATCAGTAGCCAGTGGTGTCCCTCAGGGATCAGTGTTGGGCCCACAATTGTTCACAATTTACATAGATGATTTGGAGTTGGGGACCAAGGCAATGTGTCCCAGTTTGCACACGACACTAAGATGAGTGGTAAAGCAAAAAGTGCAGAGGATACTGGAAGTCTGCAGAGGGATTTGGATAGGTTAAGTGAATGGGATAGGGTCTGGCAGATGGAATACAATTTTGACAAATGTGAGGTTATCCATTTTGGTAGGAATAACAGCAAAAGGGATTATTATTTAAATGATAAAATATTTAAAAATGCTGCTGTGCAGAGAGACCTGGGTGTGCTAGTGCATGAGTCGCAAAAAGTTGGTTTACAGGTGCAACAGGTGATTAAGAAGGGAAATGGAATTTTGCCCTTCATTGCTAGAGGGATGGAGTTTAAGACTAGGGAGGTTATGCTGCAATTGTATAAGGTGTTAGTGAGGCCACACCTGGAGTATTGTGTTCAGTTTTGGTCTCCTTACCTGAGAAAGGATGTACTGGCGCTGGAGGGTGTGCAGAGGAGATTCACTAGGTTAATCCCAGAGCTGAAGGGGTTGGATTACGAGGAGAGGTTGAGTAGACTGGGACTGTACTCGTTGGAATTTAGAAGGATGAGGGGGGATCTTATAGAAACATATAGAATTATGAAGGGAATAGATAGGATAGATGCGGGCAGGTTGTTTCCACTTGCGGGTGAAAGCAGAACTAAGGGGCATAGCCTCAAAATAAGGGGAAGTAGATTTAGGACTGAGTTTAGGAGGAACGTCTTCACCCAAAGGGTTGTGAATCTATGGAATTCCTTGCCCAGTGAAGCAGTTGAGGCTCCTTCATTAAATGTTTTTAAGATAAAGATAGATAGTTTTTTGAAGAATAAAGGGATTAAGGGTTATGGTGTTCGGACCAGAAAGTGGAGCTGAGTCCAGAAAAGATCAGCCATGATCTCATTGAATGGCGGAGCAGGCTCGAGGGGCCAGATGGCCTACTCCGACTCCTGGTTCTTATGTTCTGGAGGAGGAGGCACAGGAGGAGCCCGATGAGGGCGACGCATCTGTACATGAGGAGGAGGAGGATGAGGAAGGGGCGGGGGGGGGGGGTGCACAGACGCGATATGGGGGCTGGATATGGCCGGGAGGCTGCACAACACCAGCGGCTTGGCGAGCGAGCACGTGAGGCGTTGATTGCCGCACGTTTCACCAACTAGGGGGAGGGCATCGCTGAGCAAGGCACTTGCACCACCGTTCCGCCCAAATGCACCACCCAGCACCCCCCGCCTCCCGTACCACCACTTTCACAGCACCTTACACCTGCGGCACAACGGGATGGTCTCACACAATTGCTTGTGTAAGCGGGTGTGATCAGTGCCATGTTGAATGATGACAACCCGCTCTGCGATGAGCTGTGAGCTCCGGATCGTTAGACAATGTCTGACTCATGGCCACAGCTACACCCTCCACCTGGGTGGTCCCTGTATGCGTCTCGGACACTCCATCACATGGCCATGTGGGGTAGCTGGCGTCGGTGTTCCGAGGACGACGGGGGGTTGGGGGGGGGGGGGGGGGGAAACACACACCCGGCCTCACCATTGTACCGAGCTTCAACCCCAGCGCTACTCGGTCCCCTTCACAACCTCTCAGGCACCGAACATAGCACAGAGGCATCTAGGTTTGGTGTAATCGTGACATTCACATATAAGTGCCCTTGCCCCGCTAACTAAGCTGTGCTCTGCACCCGTCCCAACTTACTATGTGTCAAACGTCTTTGCCTTACAGGCCCTACCACTACGCCTTGGTGTTTTCCCAGACGTTACAGCAGGAGTGTAGCCGGACTGCTGAGACTCCTGCCCTGCGACTTGGATCCCCGTCGGCGCGCGTTTCCTGATGCGGCCCGGCTTGGATAGGCCAGGCTGATCGGCGGGCGTGCTGGATGGCGTGGTGCCACCCTGTTCTGCCCGCTGCCCACCAGATCCACCAGGGACGGAACGGGGGGAATCTTGAGTGTTCCAGGGCCTCCCTTGCCGTAGTCACCGGGACGGGCCCTAGAACCTCCTCCCCCCTCGGGGAGCCCGGTGGCCACTGGGCCTCACTATGGGATGGTGGTGTGAGCGGAAACAAGTGCCGTGGCACCACTGACACCTGGCGCTGCCAGTCCTGGAGGCCCGCTGTGGCATCGACCAGGGTCTGAACGTTCGCAGCGATGGAGCTCAGGGAGTGCGCCATCCACTGTGCAACCAGGATTCTTACTGTTGATTGTTATCCAGTGATCCATGTTGGAAGTCAGAATGCAGGATTTTAGATATATTGGATTATAAACACTTGACAATTTAAGGGTTAAAAGCCTGGGTTAGACTGCGTTTGACTGCAGCAGTCATGTTCTTAAAAATAATCTTGTTTTCCCAGGCCAGAAGCTTTCAAGAGCCAGAGGTGAAATTGACCATGGTAAAAATCTGGCTAATGCACTGTTGTTTGACGGGGTGTACCTGGGGAGTTAATGTGTTTTTAACTTGGGAAAATGATTTGATAACGGCACCTCTGCCGTTCCCGCCAGCGAGTTATTCTACCAATCCCATGGTGGTGGTGTCGTTGAGGATCTGGGGTCAGTGGAGGAGGTACGTTGGAGCAGTGGGAGTATCGGTCTGGTCCCCAATATGTGACAACCACCCGGTTTGCCCCAGGGAGCCTGGATGGGGGGTTTCGAGTTTGGCAAAGGGCAGGAATTGAGAGGATGGGGGATCTGTTCCTGGAAGGGAGCTTCCCTAACTTGAGGGCGCTGGAGGAGAAGTTTGGGTTGGCAAGAGGGAACGACTTTAGATATTTACAGGTGCGGGACTTTCTGCGCAGGCAGGTATCATCCTCCCCACTCCTGCCACTAAGGGGGATCCAGGATCGGGTAGTGTCTAGGGGATGGTTGGGAGAGGGGAGCGTCTCGGACATCTACAAAGAACTAATGGGGGCGGAGGAGACGCAGAGCGAGGAGCTGAAGCGTAAGTGGGAGGAGGAGCTTGGGGGAGAGATGGAGGGCTTCTTATGGGTGGTCGTGTTGAGCAGAGTCAACGCGGCCGCTACATGTGCAAGGCTCAGCTTGATCCAATTCAAGGTGGTCCACCGGGCCCATATGACAGTGACCCGGATGAGTAGATTCTTTGGGGTGGAAGACAGGGGTGTAAAATGTGCAGGCGGACCAGCGAACCATGTCCACATGTTCTGGGTGTGTCCAAAACTTTGGGGATATTGGCAGGGGTTTGCGGACATCATGTCCAGAGTATTGAAAACAAGGGTGGCAATGAGTCCAGAGGTGGTGATTTTTGGGGTGTCAGAAGATCCGGGAGTCCAGGAGGAGAAAGAGGCAGGTGTTCTGGCCTTTGCCTCCCTGGAAGCCCGGAGGCGGATATTATTAGCTTGGAGGGACTCAAAGCCCCCGAAGTCAGAGGCCTGGTTCACCGACATGGCGAGCCTTCTCGGCCTGGAGAAGACCAAGTTTGCCTTGAGAGGGTCGGTGTTAGGGTTCGCCTGGAGGTGGCAACCATTCATCGACGTCTTTGCGGAGAATTAATCATCAGCAGGGTGGGGGGGGTCGCTAGGGTAGCGTAGAATAGGGGGTTAAATAAGCAGGTCTTGGAAGGACGGATGTCGGTGTTTGCACAATGTTTATTGTTCTTTGTACACGGTTTTTATACTGTTGTTGCTTGTAATGCCAAAAATACTTCATTAAAATTGTTTAAAAAAAACTTGGGGAAATGTCATTTATGGGGTGAGCATTTAGATATTTTGAGTTGATCTCTGGGGCGGGTTTCTCCGTCCCACTGGCACGGCACGCTGTTGCGATTCTCCGTTTCACCGGCTGGTCAAAGGGGTTTCCCATTGTGGGGCAGTCCCATGCCGTCAGGAAACCCCCGGGCTGCTGGCAAAACAGGGAATCCCGACGGCGGAGAATTCAGCCCCTGATCTGGCTAACACCGAGTCCACAGGTAAGGTATTCTGCTCTCCCAGTAGGATAGTTAAAAACAGATTAACAATATTTAAAGAAGTGCAGACTTGGCAGGGGACAAGGGGGAAGCTGAAACAAACCAGTTGAAACTGCTTTTTTGAAGATATCCAGCCACAGTCTACAGGGGTTCTAACAGGAGCCAAATCTGTTCTGGAAAGTAAGTATTACTCTGTGCCATTGAAATGTAGGGAGGGATTGAGAGCTGCAAGTTTTCCTTTCTTGTTCTTTAATTGGGAATAGAGACAGTAATTTAGGGGTAAATGTAAGCTATTTTCGGGTGTAATGTTAAAGAGTTTAATGTGTTAATAAAATACCAAATCCATATTTCATCGTGCAATCACTCCTGGAGGAAAGTATTCTTTCTGAACAGTCTCACAAAATAAACCAAAATATTGGGGTTTCGGTCCAGTACCCTAGCCACTGTTGGGGTCTGGTCAGGGATTGTAATAGTGGGAATTTGTGAATTGTGTGTGGTAAGGATTTGGATGTAACACTGCTTGCTGGCACCCACTGCAAATTTAATCACCTTTATCATCACAAGTAGGCTTGAAGTCACTGTGAAAAGCCCCTCTATGTTCATACAATGTTCATACAAATAATGTCCACATGGGTGAAGTACTGGGGGAAAGGTGGAACCTATGAAGCAGTATCCAACCAGAAATTATCAGCTACAGAAGAGAATTTTTACTTTTGCTGCTATGTGCACTGTTTGATGTTGGGCAACCCCACCCCCCCATTCAATTAAACTAATGGTTAAAATTATTGAATGTTAAAAGCTGTGTTGTGCCTGATTTACATGATGTATGAATACTGCTTATCTGTTAGCGTCTGCTCTTTGATCACTACAGGATTGACTGAGATAGCAAGACTGTTTGATCAGTACTACTGAACCTGCTGTGTTACTCATGTTTTCTCCTTGTAGATTAATGGCTGTTGAAGATGAGCTGAAGAAAGATCATTCAGAGATGCAGGCAGCAGTAGACTCTAAGCAGAAGATCATTGAGGCACAGGTTAGAGACTATCTTTATACACACAAGGTTTGACATAAAATGAGGGTGCTACCCAACAACGAAAGAAAGACTTTTAAAAGTACACTAAAAATTGACATTGTAAGTTGATCAGCGCCTAAGCGAAGGAGAGAGATGTCATCTGCCTCAGCAGGACGGTGTTTTGGTACAATTTGAACCATAGGAAAAGCAGAGATCCTCGGCTAACCTCATTTTAGCCTGTGGGTTGCAGTACATGTCTCAAAGGCTGTCTCTCGAGAAACACGTTAATTAGACATGTGAGCTGCATGTAGAAGTATTCAGAATCGGAAAGCCCATATAGTATTTCCCGAGCCTGAAGTGGGTTACAATAAAATCACTTTTTGTTTATAAAGACACTGGATCGTAGAATCATAGAATAGTCTCAGAACAGCAGGAGGCAATTCAGCTCATCATGTCCATGCCAGCTCTCTGGAAGAGTGACTGCCCTGCCTTTTCCCCATAACCCTGCAAATGTTTTTGCTTCAGATAATTTATCCAATTACCTTTTGATAGCCACGGTTGAACCTGCCTCCACTATATTCTCAGGCAGTACGCTCCAGCTTTTAACCACTCTCTGTGGAGACAAAAGGGTTTCTCCATATTGTTTTTGCTTCTTTCGCCATTCACCTTAAATTGATGTCCTCCGTTTCTCCACACTTGCACCAATGGGAATGGTTTCTCACTACCTAATCTGTCACGGTCCCTCAACGTTTTGAGTGATACTCAGAAGAATATTTCAATGGAGGTCAAAACACTATTTCATGAAGGTTCACCGTAACATGGAACATTACAGTGCAGTACAGGCCCTTCTGCTCTCGATGTTGCGCCGACCTGTGAAACCAATCTAAAGCCCATCTACACTATTCCCTTACCTCCTTGCTCTTGCACTGCTCTATTTATAAAGCTCAGAATCCTGTATGCCTCATTCACCACTTTATTAACTTGCCCTGCCACTTTCAATAATTTTTGCACAGTGGAGTAGTCTGCTTCACAGCCACATCCTCTTAAAGTCTAACACTATCCTCCTCACAGTTCACAATACGTTCAGGTTTGGTGTCACAGATTTTGAAATTGTGCCCTGCACACCCAAGTCTAGGTCATTAATATAGATCAAGAAAACCAACCCTAGGGGGACCCCACCATATATCTTTGTCTCATCCGTATAAGATCCAGTCACCATGACCGTCTTTTCGCTGTCAGTCAACCAACTTTGTATCCATGCTGCCATTGTCCCTTTTATTCCATGGGCTTTAACTTTACTGAAAACCGTTATGGGGCACTTTATCAAACATCTTTTGGAAGCCAGCATCAACCCCTCTCTGTTACCTAATCAAAAAACTCAGGTTAATTCAACAATTTGTCTTTAACAAGCCTACCCAAACTTCCCTTAATTAACCCACGTTTGTCCAAGTGACTGTTAACTTTGTTCTGGATTATCAGCTCTAAAAGCTTCCTCAGCACCGTGGTGGGTTCAACTGGAAATCAGACCATGTGTTATGTTACAAATCAAGCTTTGTTTAATTGCATAATTTCACCCTCTGCATTATTTTTCCACGCTACCCGATTCATGTTAGTCAAATTTAGCGCAGAGACAGCTTTTATCAGTTTTGCAATAGTTTTCTTGTTCCAAAACTGCTGGCTCTGAATCTGCTGTAATTGTTGGACTGATGCAGGCTGACACTATAATTGCATTGAATTTTGTCTCCAAACCATCCTGTCACATAAATTCCTGCAATTGTTCAATTATATGACATAAGCTCCCTACGTTAGATACAAGCCTGTCCTCAGTTAATTGGAAGAAATTACCCCAAAACTAAGTTATTCATGGATTCTGCTTGCTGCACTTGCCCTTGTAGTAAATTATACTTAACTTTTGTTAGGGTGTAAGGTGTTTCATAATTTGAGCGGAATGACTCCACGGTCTATTAATATAAACTTAAGAGTTGAGGTGGTGCAATGCTTGTGAGCAACACTAATTTTGCACAGCTCTTTGTGGGTGGTTACACATAAAGATTGGCAGGGATCAATCAGAAGTTGCCTTGAGAGGGAAATAGGACACAACATTCAGAAAGAAAGTAGCCTTAAAAAAAAGATGGAAGGTGATCTCTGAAGGAATAAAAGAAAACTCTAAAGATAAATATAGTGATTAGCTTTGAGAATATCTTTCTGAAAAAGGCAGTTCCTTAGTGTAATTAAGCATTTCAAACCTTACAATTCAACCTAATCTCAGACATGTATATGTGCATACATAAATGTATCAAACAGAATAAATTTTAAAATTGCAACAGGCCAAGGTTTGTAGGAGCCCGAAACAGTCCTGAATTCCCGAGTACATTTAGCTTTTCAACTAATTTTGAAACTATGTTTCAACTAATGGTTGAATATTCACCCTCATAAACTTTTAAAAATTTTTCCTTAGGTGAAAAGATCTGGCAATTTTGGAAAACTTTAGCAAGGCAGCATAGCACCGGGCATTCCCAGCATTTTAAGGGCTTGATGCTGAAACAATCCTTTCTCTGCTTGTTGCTTTTGTGTTGTGGATTCTAAGCAACGCAACATATTCCAGTGCCTGGCCTTGGAGATGCCGCAAGAGATTTTTTTTTTTTTTTTTTTTTTTTTTAAATTGCTGGCAGGGCCAGCTTTTGTTCAAACAAATACTCAAAATATTAAGTTAATTGTGACCCCTTATGCTGAAATCTTCAATAAAATAATGTACAATCTGTCTTTTTTGAAAAAGTGTTTTTGGAAAAGTACCTTGTCCATTTAAACTGAAGGACATAATATTGTTTTTTAACAGGAGAAACGCATTGTCTCACTGGATGCAGCTAATGCCCGATTAATGAGTGCGCTGTCACAGTTGAAGGAGCGATATAGCATGCAAAGCCGCAATGGAATCTCCCCAACCAATCCCACCAAGCTGCAGATCACTGAAAACGGGGAATTCAGAAATAGCAGCAACTGCTAATTTGGTGATCCATATCTACAAAAAGAATTACCAAGAGTGCTTACAGCGCAAGATGTATTAAAGCACAGGCATCAGCTACAGCAACAGAGGAACTTGCGTCCAAATATCTTTTGATCAAATTTGTGTTTTGTTCATGAAAAGTACATTTAAATGGCCACCTGGAGTCACAAAGAAGCATGTTGTTTTGGGGGGAAATGTAGTAAGTCTTGGAAAGTTTTCAAACACCTTGCACTAGATTACAATAGAATTCATGTAATAAAGAACACTTGGGTGCTGAATCTCAGCTTAGGTGTGCAGTCGGATTGTGATGATGAAATAACACTAACCATAAAGCAGTGCTGAGAAATCTTCTTTCCCACCGATGCAGGTTCTTTTGATTACTTCTGGGCCGCTCCACATTAAGTACTAACTATAATATCCTCAACATCAAGTGGGTTCATTGACAGTCGTACCTTGTAAATACCTCTCAAGAGTGAAAACTGGGGATGTTTGGTTATTGCTTTATTTCCACCAGAATTGGGTATACAGACCTAACAGTACACCAGTCTTGTACAAACTACAGTACTCCTTCCTGTCGTTATGTATACATTATTGATTTACTGATCATTAGTGTTTTTCGATTTTGAACTCCCGTGCACTTCGGCAGCTGTTTGTATTCCTGATGGATAAGTAAGAGAAAGAATATCTGTCAGTTGCTGTTGACAGCTCCCCAGCTCAGTGTTTGCACTTTTACTATAACACATGAAGTTGTTTTTGGGAAATATAATTTTCCAATTTTGAAACCTTTTATAAGAAAATGCTACTTGTTAACAACACATGGAAACGAGCGGATTCATGCTATCTGGATCATATTACTCCGCATGCCCGACCAGGTAAAGCCATCTTCTGTTTGAGAAAAATGCTTTGAAGGTTTGAAACTGCTGCAGGAAAGTTACTGAAGTGATATCAGAGAGTGAGGATTGCACTGGGAGTACTGCAAAGAACAAGTTATTTACTGGAAAAACCTGTCTACAAAATGATTCTTTGACTCAAAATCAGAAGTGATATGAAATACTGCTGCTCATGAATCAAAGTGATATATGAAAGAAACAGATGGCAGGCTTGTATTCACTGTAAGTATGTGAATCACTACTTTTGGATGCATATGATACAGATTTATCTTCTCCGTTACCTTGATGAACTGATGCTTCTTTCATTTGTGCACCATTTGCTTTTAAATTTCCTTTTACCATCAAAGCTTTCCTGCACAAATTGATGCATTTGTTTGGTGCATTTATCTTCCATATTCTGCTGCTCCAGTGGAAACAGATGGACTTAGCCACTGCTGCTTCAAAAAAAAAATCTGATTTTAAAATTAAACCTTTAAAACTATACAGTAAGAATAGTTCTATTAAATTTATACCTATGCGTGTTTATCAGGGTATCACTTTCTTCCCGATTTTTATTTTTAACCATGAGTCAGTTTTTGCATCTGTACCGTGTTAAACTTGTGTATCCAACATAAACTGTATATAGTTAACACCTGTTTCTGGTACTGCTTGTCTCATAGTCGCAGCAGAGTGACTGCATCTTTAACTGCTGTTTATGTTGTTAAAAAAATATGTCTGATAAAAGCCAGTGGTGGCAAATTAAAACCACTTTATATAGGCAAACAAAATCACTGTGTGATTGCAATCTGTGATTCTGTAGTTCTCAAGACCATTTGTTATACTTATTGACTTTTCAGATTTGCAGCATCTTAAGTTGCGTTTGTATTTAGCTACACTGACATATGACAAGTATCATGACTGCACCAGTGATTCAGCATAATAATCCAACCAGCCAGCTCACAGCGGTTTCACAGACAGGGGGGAATGGTTCTGTGTGCTGATTTAGGTACTGCCATGGAAAACAAGAAGCCCAAGAGGGAAAACCTATCACGATGGCCTGAACTTCCATGCATTAGGAAACTAAGATGTGCCATACATGCTATGTAATCACATACAATAGCATAAACATGGACTCACTAGTCTTAAATAGCGATGTGAAAGAGCTTTCTAAATGCACTGCTAAACAGGAATTCCTAGCCAATAACCAGGTAGCTTTATGTGTTTTACAATTAAACAATGTCAGCATTCCATGGGATTTTTAAATATTATTTTGTAGGTTTGTAATTTAGTTTAAAAAGTTTTATAATTTTCATTTCAAGTGCATGTAAAATAGTGTGGATCTGTAAAAAGCCATGTTTACAATTTGAATTAAACTGCACACTGTTAATTTTATTTCTTTTATAAACTGTGAAAGTCCTTTCAAGTAAATAATGTATCTATGTAAAAACCACTTATGGTTCTTATTTTTCTTCCTTGCAACGTCTGTGCAGTAAACAGAGGCCCACAGGTCTTTGGGGGGGGGGGGGGGGGGGGGGTCTCGTAGGGGTTTGTCAGGATGTCCTTGCGGTCACCAATTTTCTGTAGCTTCGGCAGTCATTGAAACTCCTGTTATTTCTGTTACTGTATATTCATCTTTGTTTCCTTTGGTAGCTGACACTGTCTTTAGAAAGGAGCCCTGGGGATTTGCAAACGTCCTGGCATGTGTGTGAGTGTTTGCAGGGAGGTCTCCAGACAAATAAACAAAGTTATAAAACCATATATGTGCTACGCTTACGTGCATTCAGATTGATTTTAAAATGCACCATAGTATTCACCAAGAACAAGTATGCTAAAAAGAACAATTTTACCACTGTCGCATTGCTTTCACCAAATACTAACAGTGAAAAGCCAAAATACTTGAAGAGCAGGGTTCTTTTTCTAAAAATAATGTACATATTTAGAAGATTCTGTCAACCTCCTAAAGTGTTTAAACAACCATGGTAGGAGCTTAAACAGTGCTAGATTCCAAGATGCCAATGGTCCCAAGATCTGCCGTATTTTCTTCAGATAGAAGCTTGCCTAAAAAGGTTTAGTCTCCTCAAACAGAGGATTATGCCAAAGATTTTGTATCCATTAGTATCTTGGGATACTGAAGATTTGCCCATTCCTATTGGCAAATTTTAGCCTAAAATATGTGAACTGCAAATCATTGAGTTATTCCCAGTGTTTTATTTTTTAAAATCCACGGAAATCCTGCAATTAATTGGGATTGAAAGCTGCGCGGTTGGTTCTGTCTGCAAAGTTGGAATGAAAAAAATATACAGGAAGACCTTACTTCAAAATGTGCTTGTTTTGCTTTAGCGTCAAAAGCTAAAATATGTTGGACATTTCAACATTCCTTTGAGAACCTAAATTTAAAAATGCGATTGTACTATCACAGAATGTGCGGCATGTGCCTGAATCTTTAATCTGCTGCAAACAAATCAGAACTTCAAATTATTCAAATTATTCTCTCTGTATCTTTGTCCTTAAATGCTGTGTTTAAGGACGTGCCTCCAATTAACTGGTGCCTATTGATACTTGTCCCTGAAAAGCTGTTGTACGTTTTATAACCTTACACTTTTGTAAGTATGTTTAAAGTTTGAAGTATTTGCTGGACTCACTTCAGCTTACTTAACCTGTAATAATGTACAGAGAAGTTGGTTGTGTCAAAAATATGTGGCTGTGCAATTTATGTACATTTGCAACTAGACTTATTAAAGTTTTATTTAGCTATTTTAACTTTTGTGTAATGTCATTGTTATAAACAATTTGTCACCTGTCACATGCTTTCAATCACAAAACATGAACGTGTTAGTGAGGAAGATGTCAATAGAAATCAAGAGGACATACTGTTTGGTAAATTGGGCAGACATAATTCAGTGCGAAAATATTCTGATGTTACGTTTGGAATAATGAGAAATTATCTGACTAATGTTTAAAAAGAGAAAGATTTAACGGAAACATTTCTAAATGTCATTTTGGGCCCGATTGGTGGGGTATTTCTCAAAGCCACATTGGCGAAATAGTGCCCGTATCTTAGTGGCGGAAATCAGCCCCCACGGGCTTCTTGCTATTATTGGCTGTCTGTCTGTCTGATTCACCAGATTTGCATTCCAGCGTTTTCCGCTAACAAGGGTGAGCTGCTTTTAAATGCTCCCTAACCACTCACTCCCAGTCAACACACTAGCATGGCAGCGTGCAGACGTGCTCCTCGCTTTGTGGATGCCGACTTGGGCAGGCTTCTCAAATGCTGTGGCTATGAGACGGGACACCCTGTTCCCCCGAGAGGGTCAGAGGACCAGCAGCAGGATCACCAATACTTCCTGGGAGGCAGTGGCTGTCAGTGTGGACAGCATGATGGGGAGGACTGCCGTCCAATGTCAGGAGAAGGCCAACGATTTCCACCGAGCTGCAAGGATAAGTTACCACCTCTGGGCATCAGTTCCACCGGACACTCAAATTCCCAAACCTCCCCCATACCCCACAAATCACTGGCTGACACCTCTCACCCTACCCACATCCGATCTTCATGGTTGCTCCTCGGAACCCCCTGGCACCCACACCTGCTATAGAACCCCCCCCCCCCGACCCATCAAGCGTGCGGCTCACAATGCACTTTGTTCCCACAGGAGAAGAAAGCCCATAATAAGTGGTAATAGGCCATGATGAGGGAGCGGAGCACCAGAGATTCGAGTCCTCACCCTTATGAGGAACAGGCCCTGGAGATCGTGGGGTTGTCCAAGGAGAGACAATCACTGACAGTGAGGTTGGCCTGTGCCACAGAGTGAGGATCCACTGCCCCATCACCCAGGTGACCGGTCTCAAGTGAATTGTTCATTCAGGCAAAATGATCCCTCCCTCTCACTGACCAAATCATGCCCATTGACTCGCAGGATCTCCACCTGGTGGGGCCCATCCAGCATGGTTCTCTCCCCTTTCTCCCCCCGCCCCCATCCCTTTAGGGGCACTGCCAGAGAGGAGGAAGCACTGGAGGCCTGCCATCAAGGACATGATGGCGGTCTGAGGTTTCGCAGAATCCCCCCCCTCCCGACAGCAGGCAGAAGGGTGGCACCGGTAAGTCGGCCTGGGGCCCCCTTGGTTCCAGGCCCTCCAGAGGACGTCCACCAAGGGCACCAAAGGCCACAGGACGTGGAAAGCAGCAGGAAGATAGCCGGGTTTTGGGAATATGGAACTGCTTTATCAGATATGTTCCGTGACAGTTTGATCTGGGGTAAAAATAATTTGGAAACACACGGGCGAAACCTTCCTGACTTTTCAACAGGCACTGCAGATCTTTGTCCCAAGAAAGCACAGAACGCAGCATCCAGGAGATGCAAGGGACATTTTGGGACATCACACCCTCATGTGGTATCCCCAAGGCCTGGACCGGCCACCGAAGAGCTTGCCGTCGAGATGTGGGATGTACCGAACCTCGATTGAAGGAGATTCCGGCCCGTGTGCTACAGTGAGGGCGGTGGTCGAGGCGTAACCGCAGGCATTAGGAGGGCCGGCGCTCTGGTCGAGGTAGGAGTCAGGTCCAGATGACCCAGAAGAAGCCGAGGATGAGGCAGAGCTGCAGCTGAACTGTTTGGCAATGCTCCTTTTGGCCCATATTAGTGTCCCGATACATGTGAATGGCTAACTGCTCCAAATGGAGCTTAATATGGTACCTGTCATTTCTGTGGTAGCGCAGAGCACCTTTGATCTTATTAATCAAGGTGTGCATACTTTGACTAATACAGTGGTTCATTTGGCCACTTATACTGGGGAACGGCTGCATATTGTGAGATCCACCCATACTCCTGTAGTTTATGGGTTTTCCCATCATTTTCATGCAAGGGAGTGGTCCTAGCTTGTTGGGCCACGATTAGCTACACTAGCTGCAGCTGGATTGGCAGCATATCCTCTAAGTGGGTTCTGGCGGTCTGTTTGCGGTACTGAGAATGTTCTCCAAGGTGTTCCAGCCTGGCTTTAGTACAATAAAAGAGACAGTAGCCAAGATCCAGGTGCACCCTTCGGCCCAGCCCTGATATTTTCATGCCCTCCTAGTCCCCTACACTTTAGTGGAGAAAGCAGAGACCGAAGTCCATCGCTTGGAGAGTTTGGACATTGACGTTGAAGATGGCTCTTTTCTGGGGCTAGTCAATTATGGCAGATTCATTCTGAATTTGACAACCGTCCTCACCCCTCCTGAAGCACCAGCCTTAGGAGTGATGCAAGGCCCAGGACGAGGCATGCAAGGGTGAAACGGTGGTTGTCCTCTTTTGGGGGGGGGGGGGGGGGGGGGGGTCGGCCCATTTCTACCCTTCGAAACCATTATTAGTCATGTGAAGAAGAATTGCAGTTTGGGATTAGGGAAGTCCTGTCGCATCGGATGAGCAATGTCCGATTGTCTTTGCCTCACGGAGGCTGGCTGCAGTAGAGACAAAGTAGGCTCAAATCGAAAAAGAGGTTCGGGCAGTCGTATTTGGTGTAAACCAATTTCGTCAGTACGTCTATGGCCGCCATTATTTTATTGCCATGGATCACAATCCGTTATTCGCACTCTTCTGTGAAGACAAGATTATCCCACCAACTTCCGCAAGGATTAAACCATGGGCCTAGTTATTGGTTGCATACGAATACTCTTGACCACCGCCCAAGGACACAGATTGCACATGATGATGCATTGAGCAGTCTTCCTCGGCAGAACAAATCCGCAAACCCCCCTAGGGCGGAAAAAGTGTTCGCTGTCCTGAATTTAATGGACCCCTTGCCCATCCCAGCATCATGTATTTGTGACTGGACGCAAACTGGACCCCGTTTTCTAAGCTGACCGTGGAAGATGGTATCCTCCTCTGGGGCACAAGGGTTGGTGTCCAGCGAAGGGCCAGGCAATCACTTTGAAGGACCTTCACAACGGGCACCCCGGCGTGTCCAAAATGAAGATGCTGGCGAGAAGTTGTTTGGACAGTGATATCTGACGTTGGCCCAACAGTGCTCCATCTGTCAAGAGCACCAGAAGCTCTCCGTGGCTTCACCCCTACACCCTTGGGAGTGGCCGGGGTGCCCTTGGGCTCGCGTACATGCCACTTTGGCCGGTCCATTCCTGGTTCGGTGTTTTTCGTCCTGGTGGATAAGCTTTTCAAGTACTAAACGACACCCGTGTGATTTCTTGCTGGGGAGCCAGTTAATTCCCACGAGGCTGGTGCATTCGATTTCAATCTCACCAATGAAATGGAAATTAATGCAGATTGGGGTTAATGATGTGCTCACCATATTTGGGCCAGATCCGGAGTGTGACATCGAGAACTGCCTGGTTAGATTGGCGTGAATCTCGATTTCGGCCTTTCCCATTTTTAAACCGGCGCGCCCAAATCGGTGCCGGGTGCAACGCGCTGGTTAAATTGCACCCCTGGGACTTTGTACACAACTCTTTTGAAGTGGCTTGACAGGTTACAAGCAGTTGATAAACCATTTGGCACCTTTCTCAAACGGGGATTCCCAGAGCCTTCGGGCGAGACCGGGGACTGGGACTGGCGGTGGGTCTGCAAAATAAAGCAAGTGCTTAACAAGCAAGGTCAGCCTTGCAGTTGGGTGACATGGGCAGCTGGACACGGACTTATTTTGGGTTAGGAGCATGGAACAGTGCCTCGAGCGGCTCATTCACCCAGATAGGGGGAAACGCAAGGAGGAGGGCCGGGAGTGATACAAAGAACACACTATTTGCAAGTAACCCAAGAAAACCTGTATGTTAATATTTTTCTTAGCACCATTAAAACATTCTATACATACAGCACTTTCGTGAATATTGTCCAGGGGTTCATGACACAAATTAGCTTGAAAACCAGTGGATTAGAGAACAAAAACAAGGAAGTTGTGTTAAACCTTCACAACGCACTGGTGCAGCCCCTGTTGAAATACTGCGTTCACTTCTGGGCACCACGCTTTAGGAAGGACGTGAAGGCTTTGGAGAGGCTGCTGAATGTTGTGTGGATAGATTGGAGAAACTGAAGTTCTGCTAAAGGAAGAGATTTGACTCAGAGCAGAGGCACTGTTTCCAATGGCTGAAGAGTCAATGGGGCACAGTATTGGGCGAGTGGCAAAAAAGAACGGAGGCAACATGAAAAACTTTATGCCACGAGGAATGTACTGCCTGACAGGATGATACAAGTCCAACAGGTGTGTTTTGAATCACTAGCTTTCGGAGCACTGCTTCCTCAGGTGAATGAAGAGGTAGGTTTCAGAAACATATATACTTCCCCGACGGAGGAGCAGCGCTCCGAAACTTGTGCTCCGAAACAAACCTGTTGGACTTTAACCTGGTGTTGTAAGACTTCTTACTGTGCCCACCCCAGTCCAACGCCGGCATCTCCACATCATGACGGGATGATGATTATAATTTCAATAGTTGCCTTCAAAAGGAAATTAAAGAACTACTTGAAGGAGAAAAGATAATGGGGAAAGAGCAGGGAGTGGGACTAACAATGTGCTGCATGGCTTCTTTCTGTGTTGTATCAATCAACTATACTATCTTAGGGCGGCATTTACCGGCTGTTAGCGCCGGCTGCATATCCAGTCCCTCGCCGCCACACGGGTTTCCCAGCGACAAGGGGTGCAGTCAAAGGGAAATCCCGTTCACAACGGCAGGACTGGTAGATCCCGCTGGTGGGCCGCCTCTGCCGCCAGCCACGACGGGCTGGTCTGTAAATCTGGCTATTATTTACACTGGAGTTGCAATTTATAAACTTTACGCCATCATAATTTGTAAGTATAAATATCTAATAACAAGCTCTACAATGAGGATTCAAAATACAAAATTCACAAGTTCTTAATTAAGTTAGAGGCTTGGGAGAAAATAATCTCCATAGCATTGCAACATCCAGAGAATTCATTCGAATTCATGATTAATTGTCTGACCTATACACTTATCTACCTTCCTTTTTACTTTTTTCCAAGTCTCCTTCTCTTTGTCTCATCTGTCTCCATCTTTCCTGTCTGGAAAGATCCTATCTACGATAAGTTGCAATCCAAGCTCATTGTTGACAGGCACCCTAGGGAGTTTTACTCTGAATCAACAATGCACTTTTATCTGATCAGGCAGTTCTTGGTGCTGACAGTTGATACGCATTATCTAACAGAGCTTGAAAATAATGGCCAAAAAAAAAAAAAAAAACCCTTAAAAAGTGATATTACTTCAATCAGTGTTTGTCTGAATGGCGACGAGGTCCAGATATTTTCCATGTGGATCTCAAAAGCTGCACTAAAATCCGAGGAGCTAAAAATTAATTGACACCTGTTGTGGGACGCAGGGGAGTGGGGGCATCTTCAGTCATGACCTTTTTTTGTTGGACACCAAGGGCAATTTTAGCATGGCCAATCCACCGAACCGGCACATCATTGGACTGTGGGAAGAAATCGCAGCACCCGGAGGAAACCCACGCAGACATGGGGAGAAAGTGCAGACTCCGCCTTAAATGATTAAATTTATATGCACTTCAGTGCCTGCAGTATATGAATGGTGGATTGATTTATGTTTTATATAATTTTAATTCAATATTACTGTTCTGTTAATATCCCATCCACCGTTTCCTTGTTACCTGCTGAATTTGTTGGTTTCTTTTTGTTACTACATGATTGTTCCATGTTTTGCACATTTTTAACTTGATTAGTTGGTCTATATATAAAACTTGCAATTAAGTCACTTCAGTTGAGCCTTTGGGCTGTAAATATGTTTTCTTAATACAATTACTATGAGGAACATTATTTCATTATGCAGCCCGGTGTGACCCAAGCTGCTGGCTGGCTGAACACTCAACAGAGGACCTACCCGTGTTCAGCGAGCATGTGCTCGAACTAGCCTTTGGCTTAAATGAAAGCAGCACGGAATTAAAGGAGCTGGTAATCATTGCTGCAAATTGGAGAGATGGGAAATGGAGCAACAGGGCCGAGAGAGGGTTCCACAGTTTACGGGTGTGGAACAGGACTTATGTGCAGGTAAACAGGAGGAGACACCCCGCTGTTTTGGGAGGAAGCGGGGGGGGAGATGAGATTCTCGCTGGCGGGAACCTCATTTTAAGAATTTACATGTCATAGAGCTTTCTGCAATATGTTGCCACAGTACGGAATATTCATACCTCGCCAATGTGACGTCAGCAAGATTCACAGCAGGTTTAGAAAAACTTGAAGCAGCTGAGGAACCCCCCCCGCCCCCCCCCCCCCTGGGTGCATCGGTGAACGAGCTCTGGCAGTGCTCCCCGCACTGTCAGGATTGGGCCCTTCAAGGAGCCCAAATGTGATGGTTGGGAAGTGGAATCACATCCCAATACTTGTGAAGGGTTCTCCCATGTCCATGGTGGTTTGGTGGTGGTGGTGGTGGTGGTGGGGGGGGGGGGGGGGGTGGGGGGGGGAAAGAGAGAGAGCAGGGGAGGTTTATTTTTTAAATCGTAGATCAGGGTGCCCTCCACCTCCCCACCAAAGCTAGTGAAAACCACCCCCCCAGTTTTACTTTGCACAGAGTACACTAAAACTGGAGAGAAAGCTCAGCATTCTCTCTGCTGGAGAGCAGCATTCCAGTTTATCGCCTCAGCCTGCACTTGTGTGCACGGAGGGAAAGATCCAACCCCTAGTTTCAGTGAGGCAGGGGTGTATGGAGGGGAATCCTGGAGGTATTAAAAGGCAAACCCTCAGAAAGGAATGGGAGCAGGCAGACAGAGAGATGAACTGGAATTTGGCTCTGAGGACCTGGAAGCAATGCCTAATGATCTTACAAGGGTGGTCAAGGTCATTAAATGAATCTTCATCACCAATAATTTGTGTGGTGCAGTGGTTAGCACCGCTGCCTCACACCAGGGACCTGGTTTTGATTCCGACCTCGGGTGACGATGTGTGTTTGCACATTTTTCCTGAATCTGCGTGGGTTTCCTCCAGATGCTCCGGTTTCCGGTTCCGGTTAGGTGGATTGGCCGTGCTACATTGCCTCTCAGGGTGAGGTTGCAGGAATAGGGAGGGGGAGGGAGATTAGGCCTAGGTAAGGTGGTCTTTCTTTTTTTTTCTTTTTTTAATAAATATTTTATTGAAAATTTTTGGTCAACCAACACAGCACATTGTGCATCCTTTACACAATATTATAACAACACAAATAACAATGACCTATTTTATAAACAAAAAATGAATAAATAATAAATAACAAAAATGAAAACTAACCCTAATTGGCAACTGCCTTATCACAAGTAACACTCTCCAAAAATATAATTTAACAGTCCAATATATAATTATCTGTCGCAACGACCTATACATATTGTACAGTATATATTAACAACCCTGAGAGTCCTTCTGGTTCCTCCTCCCCCCCCCCCCCCCCCCCGATCCTGGGTTGCTGCTGCTGCCTTCTTTTTTCCATTCCATCTATCTTTCTGCGAGGTATTCGACGAACGGTTGCCACCGCCTGGTGAACCCTTGAGCCGACCCCCTTAGAACGAACTTAATCCGCTCTAGCTTTATAAACCCTGCCATGTCATTTATCCAGGTCTCCACCCCCGGGGGCTTGGCTTCTTTCCACATTAACAATATCCTGCGCCGGGCTACTAGGGACGCAAAGGCCAAACCATCGGCCTCTCTCGCCTCCTGCACTCCCGGCTCTTGTGCAACCCCAAATATAGCCAACCCCCAGCTTGGTTCGACCCGGACCCCCACTACTTTTGAAAGCACCTTTGTCACCCCCATCCAAAACCCCTGTAGTGCCGGGCATGACCAAAACATATGGGTATGATTCGCTGGGCTTCTCGAGCACCTCGCACACCTATCCTCCACTCCAAAAAATTTACTGAGCCGTGCTCCAGTTATATGCGCCCTGTGTAATACCTTAAACTGAATCAGGCTTAGCCTGGCACACGAGGACGACGAGTTTACCCTGCTTAGGGCATCTGCCCACAGCCCCTCCTCGATCTCCTCCCCCAGCTCTTCTTCCCATTTCCCTTTTAGTTCATCTACCATAGTCTCCCCTTCGTCCCTCATTTCCCTATATATATCTGACACCTTACCATCCCCCACCCATGTCTTTGAGATCACTCTGTCCTGCACCTCTTGTGTCGGGAGCTGCGAGAATTCCCTCACCTGTTGCCTCGCAAAAGCCCTCAGTTGCATATACCTGAATGCATTCCCTTGGGGCAACCCATATTTCTCGGTCAGCACTCCCAGACCCGCGAACTTCCCATCCACAAACAGATCTTTCAGTTGCGTTATTCCTGCTCTTTGCCACATTCCATATCCCCCATCCATTCCCCCCGGGGCAAACCCATGGTTGTTTCTTATCGGGGACCCCCCCCCCACCCCCCAAGGCTCCAGTCTTTCCCCTATGCCGTCTCCACTGTCCCCAAATCTTCAGTGTAGCCACCACCACCGGGCTTGTGGTGTAGTTCCTCGGTGAGAACGGCAATGGGGCTGTCACCATAGCCTGTAGGCTAGTCCCCCTACAAGACGCCCTCTCTAATCTCTTCCATGCCGCTCCCTCCTCCTCTCCCATCCACTTACTCACCATTGAAATATTAGCGGCCCAATAATACTCACTTAGGCTCGGTAGTGCCAGCCCCCCCCTATCCCTGCTACGCTGTAAGAATCCCTTCCTCACTCTCGGGGTCTTCCCGGCCCACACACAACCCATGATGTTCTTTTCAATCCTTTTTAAAAAAGCCTTTGTGATCACCACCGGGAGGCACTGAAACACAAAGAGGAATCTCGGGAGGACCACCATCTTAACCGCCTGCACCCTCCCTGCCAGTGACAGGGATACCATATCCCATCTCTTGAAATCCTCCTCCATTTGTTCCACCAACCGCGTTAAATTTAACCTATGCAATGTGCCCCAATTCTTGGCTATCTGGATCCCCAGGTAACGAAAGTCCCTTGTTACCTTCCTCAACGGTAGGTCCTCTATTTCTCTACTCTGCTCCCCTGGATGCACCACAAACAACTCACTTTTCCCCATGTTCAATTTATACCCTGAAAAATCCCCAAACTCCCCAAGTATCCGCATTATTTCTGGCATCCCCTCCGCCGGGTCTGCCACGTATAGTAGCAAATCGTCCGCATACAAAGATACCCGGTGTTCTTCTCCTCCTCTAAGTACTCCCCTCCACTTCTTGGAACCCCTCAACGCTATCGCCAGGGGCTCAATCGCCAGTGCAAACAATAATGGGGACAGAGGGCATCCCTGCCTTGTCCCTCTATGGAGCCGAAAATATGCAGATCCCCGTCCATTCGTGACCACGCTCGCCATCGGGGCCCTATACAACAGCTGCACCCATCTAACATACCCCTCTCCAAAACCAAATCTCCTCAACACCTCCCACAAATAATCCCACTCCACTCTATCAAATGCTTTCTTGGCATCCATCGCCACTACTATCTCAGTTTCCCCCTCTGGTGGGGCCATCATCATTACCCCTAACAGCCTCCGTATATTTGTGTTCAGCTGTCTCCCCTTCACAAACCCAGTTTGGTCCCCGTGGACCACCCCCGGGACACATTCCTCTATTCTCATTGCCATTACCTTGGCCAGGATCTTGGCATCTACATTTAGGAGGGAAATAGGTCTATAGGACCCGCATTGTAGCGGGTCCTTTTCCTTCTTTAAGAGAAGCGATATCGTTGCTTCAGACATAGTCGGGGGCAGTTGTCCCCTTTCCTTTGCCTCATTAAAGGTTCTCGTCAATACCGGGGCGAGCAAGTCCACGTATTTTCTATAGAATTCGACTGGGAATCCATCCGGTCCCGGGGCCTTTCCCGCCTGCATGCTCCTAATTCCTTTCACCACTTCTTCTACCTCGATCTGTGCTCCCAGTCCCACCCTTTCCTGATCTTCCACCTTGGGAAATTCCAGCCGATCCAAGAAGCCCATCATTCTCTCCCTCCCATCCGGGGGTTGAGCTTCATATAATTTTTTATAAAATGTCTTGAACACTCCATTCACTCTCTCCGCTCCCCGCTCCATCTCTCCTTCCTCATCCCTCACTCCCCCTATTTCCCTCGCTGCTCCCCTTTTCCTCAATTGGTGTGCCAGCAACCTGCTCGCCTTCTCCCCATATTCGTACTGTACACCCTGTGCCTTCCTCCATTGTGCCTCTGCAGTGCCCGTAGTCAGCAAGTCAAATTCTACATGTAGCCTTTGCCTTTCCCTGTCCAGTCCCTCCTCCGGTGCTTCCGCATATTGTCTGGCCACCCTCAAAGGTTCTTGCAGCAACCGCTCCCGTTCCTTACTCTCCTGCTTCCCTTTATGTGCCCTTATTGATATCAGCTCCCCTCTAACCACCGCCTTCAGCGCCTCCCAGACCACTCCCACCTGGACCTCCCCATTATCATTGAGTTCCAAGTACTTTTCAATGCACCCCCTCACCCTTAGACACACCCCCTCATCTGCCATTAGTCCCATGTCCATTCTCCAGGGTGGGCGCCCTCCTGTTTCCTCCCCTATCTCCAAGTCTACCCAGTGTGGAGCGTGATCCGAAATGGCTATAGCCGTATACTCCGTTCCCCTCACCTTCGGGATCAACGCCCTTCCCAGCACAAAAAAGTCTATTCGCGAGTAGACTTTATGGACATAGGAGAAAAACGAGAACTCCTTACTCCTAGGTCTGCTAAATCTCCACGGGTCTACACCTCCCATCTGCTCCATAAAATCTTTAAGTACCTTGGCTGCTGCCGGCCTCCTTCCAGTCCTGGACTTCGACCTATCCAGCCCTGGTTCCAACACCGTATTAAAATCTCCCCCCATTATCAGATTTCCCATCTCTAGGTCCGGAATGCATCCTAGCATCCGCCTCATAAAATTGGCATCATCCCAGTTCGGGGCATATACGTTTACCAAAACCACCGTCTCCCCCTGTAGTTTGCCACTCACCATCACGTATCTGCCCCTGTTATCCGCCACTATAGTCTTTACCTCGAACATTACCCGCTTCCCCACTAATATAGCCACCCCCCTGTTTTTCGCATCTAGCCCCGAATGGAACACCTGCCCCACCCATCCTTTGCGTAGCTTAACCTGGTCTATCAGTTTCAGGTGCGTTTCCTGTAACATAACCACATCTGCCTTAAGTTTCTCAAGGTGTGCGAGTACCCGTGCCCTCTTTATCGGCCCGTTCAGCCCTCTCACGTGATCAGCCGGGTTGGGGGGCTTCCTACCCCCCCCCCCCTTGTCGATTAGCCATCCCCTTTTTCCAGCTCCTCACCCGGTTCCCACGCAGCTGTATCTCCCCCAGGCGGTGCCCCCCCCGCCCATCCCCTCCCATACCAGCTCCCCCCTCTCCCCAGCAGCAGCAACCCAGTAATTCCCCCCTCCCCCCCCCCCCCCCGCTAGATCCCCCGCTAGCGTAATTACTCCCCCCATGTTGCTCCCAGAAGTCAGCAAACTCTGGCCGATCTCGGCTTCCCCCCCGTGACCTCGGCTCGCATCGTGCGACGCCCCCTCCTTCCTGCTTCTCTATTCCCGCCATGATTATCATAGCGGGAACCAAGCCCGCGCTTCTCCCTGGGCCCCGCTCCCAATGGCCAACGCCCCATCTCCTCCACCTCCCCTCCTCCCCCCATCACCACCTGTGGAAGAGAGAAAAGTTACCACATCGCAGGATTAGTACATAAAACTCCTCTTTCCCCCCTTTTTAACCCCCCTCTTCGCCCCCCACATTCGCCCCACCACTTTGTTCAAATGTTCTTTTTAATAACCCGCTCATTCCAGTTTTTCTTCCACAATAAAGGTCCACGCTTCATCCGCCGTCTCAAAGTAGTGGTGCCTCTCTCGATATATGTGACCCACAGTCTTGCCGGTTGCAGCATTCCAAATTTTATCTTCTTTTTATGAAGCACCGCCTTGGCCCGATTAAAGCTCGCCCTCCTTCTCGCCACCTCCACACTCCAGTCTTGATAAACGCGGATCACCGCGTTCTCCCATTTACTGCTCCGAGTTTTCTTTGCCCATCTAAGGACCATTTCTCTATCCTTAAAACGGAGGAATCTCACCACTATGGCTCTGGGAATTTCTCCTGCTCTCGGTCCTCGTGCCATCACTCGGTATGCTCCCTCCACCTCCAACGGACCCGCCGGGGCCTCCGCTCCCATTAACGAGTGCTCACATATGCCCCGACGTCCGCTCCCTCCGCACCTTCAGGAAGACCAAGAATCCTCAGGTTGTTCCTCCTTGCGTTGTTCTCCAGTGCCTCCAACCTTTCCACACATCGTTTCTGATGTGCCTCATGCGTCTCCGTCTTCACCACCAGGCCCTGTATGTCGTCCTCATTCTCGGCTGCCTTTGCCTTCACGACCCGAAGCTCCCGCTCCTGGGTCTTTTGTTCCTCCTTTAGCCCTTCGATCGCCTGTAGTATCGGGGCCAACAGCTCTTTCTTCATTTCCCTTTTGAGCTCTTCCACACAGCATTTCAAGAACTCTTGTTGTTCAGGGCCCCATGTTAAACTGCCACCTTCTGACGCCATCTTGGTTTTTGCTTGCCTTCCTTGCCGCTGTTCTAAAAGATCCACTGCAATCCGGCCACCTTCTCCTTTTTTCATCCGTATCCAGGGGGGATTCCCTTCTGGTTTACCGCACAGTGTTTTTAGCCGTCAAAATTGCCGTTGGGGCTCCTATCAAGAGCCCAAAAGTCCGTTTCACCGGGAGCTGTCGAAACGTGCGACTTAGCTGGTCATCGCCGCACCCGGAAGTCGGTAAGGTGGTCTTTCGATGGGTAGGTGCAGACTAGATGGGCAAATGGCCTCCTGTACTGTAGGGAATCTATGAATCTCCGTTCAATGCAATACCCTAACACCCTTGTACAGGGTTGCACTGCATAGAAGCAATAGGACAGGCAAAGTCACACTGAGGGAAGATTCAAAGGGATTATACAAGAATGATAGTTCCGTCTTGTTTGAATAATTGAATATGCTGTTGTAGAAGAACCAATAATTAAAACATTTCAGATGTTGGCTTTTATTTCAGATGTTTGTCAAGGGGACACTAGTGGGTCATCTCCAATAGGTCCAATAGTGTTAAATGCAAGTTTTTCTATGATAACCAGAGTCGTAGCTCTCTGGCAGCCTGTTGGAATAATGGGGTCGAGGTACATCATACTTTTTTCCTCCTCAAAAAGTGGCCTCTGGATTCCTGGTGGCAAGGAATCCTCTTGCTGTAGAAATGGTAAGGACCCAGTGGTAAACCACTGTATTGTATTGTTACATGCCTGGGCTTGTCCCTGCTGGCTCCGCCTGTGGCTCCTCCCCTCGGGCTCGTGTATAAAGGTGACTGGTCTCCGCCCCTGATCCAGTTCAGGATCAGAGGCCAGGAGGCTTTCTGTTTAGTGTATTAAAGCCTCAGTTACGTTCACCACTTGTGTGTTCATTGATGGCATATCAATTTAATACACTGGACATCTAATATGAATTCATCACTCAAGCCTGATCGCCTGAAGCTGGACCCACTGGCTAAGCTGCTTCGAAGCGTACCTCGGATCCTTCACCAACCTCCAAAAGAAGCAGATCCTCCACACACGGGTGAGCCCGCAAGTCTTTCTTCTCATCAGGGACGCCCCCTCATATACAGAGGCGATAATGCTGCTGAAGGGACACTATGTTAAGTCTGCGAATGAGGTGTACGCTAGGCAGTTTCTTGCCACGAGACGACAACGCCCTGGGGAGTCACTATCAGAATTACTGCGTGTCTTGCGGGTACTCTGCCGGAACTGTGATTGCCAGGCGGTATCGGCTACCCAACACGCGGGAGCTGTTGATCAGGGACGCTTATATCGCGGGCATGAAATCGGGCTACATCCGCCAGCGATTGCTAGAAGGGGATACAATGCAGCTCTCAAACTCGCTGGAGGTGGCCTACCAGAACATGGGGAGGCCTACACCTCCAACCGCAAGGCACCCTTGTGGACCTAGTGGGTGCCGCCATCATCCGACCCGGGTGCGGCGCAAGCCTGTGCCTCGCAGCAGCCCGCCAACGCTGGAAGCCCCAAATGCTACTTTTGCGGCCAGGGTAATCATCCCCGACAACGCTGCCCTGCATGGAACGCGACTTGCAACGGGTGTGGGAGGAAGGGCCACTTTGCGAAAGCCTGCCAGGCCCGATCTCTCCTTAAAGCTTCTCGGCCCTGCAGCGCTGCCTGCTGCCTGTCGGGGCCGCCCCCAGCTGCCGCATCACCCGTCACGTGCGACCCATGGGGGCCGCCATCTTGGGACCACTCCGCAGCCTCCCAGGAGCCCTGCTCACCCGATCGTACGCTGGCCGCCGCTACCTCCAACCGGCCTACCCATCACCTTCCGAAGCTCGCCTCCATCACGCTCGACCAGTCCCGGCCTCATCACCTCGCAAAATCTACGATGACCAAAATCGACGATGACCAAAATCGACGATGATCAATGGGCACGAGACGGCCTGCCTTTGACTCCGGGAGCACAGATAGCTTCATACACCCAGATACGGTAAGGCGCTGCTCCCTCCCAATCTTACCCGCGACCCAGAAAATCTCCCTGGCTTCCGGATCACATGCAGTAGGAATCCGGGGATACTGGGTTGCGAGCCTTACTGTACAAGGCATAGAGTACACTAACTTCAAACTCTACGTCTTCCCCCATCTCTGCGCTGCCCTATTACTGGGGCTCGACTTCCAGTGCCACCTCCAAAGCCTTACATTAAAGTTTGGCGGACCCCTGCCCCCCCTCACAGACTGTAGCCTTGCGACCCTCAAGGTCGCTCCACCCTCGCTCTTCGCTAACCTCACCGTCGACTGTAAGCCCGTCGCTACTAGGAGCAGGCAATTCAGTGCCCGGGATAGGACCTTTATCAGGTCGGAGGTCCAGCGACTCCTACGAGAGGGTTTCATAACAGCCCTGGAGAGCCCAAGTGGTGGTCGTCAAGACTGGGGAGAAGCACCGGATGGTCATCAACTACAGTCAGACCATCAACCGGTACACGCACCTCCCCCGCATATCTGACACGGTCAATCAGGTTGCGCAGTATCGAGTCTTCTCCACAGTTGACTTGAAGTCCGCATACCACCAGCTCCCTATCCACCTGGAGGACCGCCAATACACTGCCTTCGAGGCAGGTGGTCGCCTCTACCACTTCCTCAGGGTTCCCTTCGGTGTACCAATGGGATCTCGGTCTTCCAATGGGAAATGGACCGAATGGTTGACCGGTACGAGCTGCGGGCCACGTTCCCGTACTTAGATAATGTCACCATCTGCGGCCATGACCAGCAGGACCACGACGCAAACCTCCGGGACTTCCTCCACACCGCCAAACTCCTGTACCTCACTTACAAGAAGGAAAAATGTATTTTCCGCACAACCCGCCTCGCCATCCTTGGCTACGTTGTGGAAAACAGAGTCCTCGGGCCCGACCACAACGGCATGCACCCCCTCCTGGAACTCCCCCTTCCCCACTGCCCCAAGGCCCTGAAGAGATGCCTGGGGTTCTCCTCCTACTATGCCCAGTGGGTCCCCAGTTATGCGGACAAGGCCCGTCCACTGATCAAATCCACCGTTTTTCCCCTGACGGCTGAGGCCCGCCTGGCCTTCAACCGCATCGAGGCAGACATTGCCAAAGCCGCGATGCACGCTGTGGACGAGTCCATTCCGTTCCAGGTGGAGAGCGATGCGTCGGACTTTGCTCTGGCCGCTACCCTCAACCAGGCGGCAGGCCCGTGGCTTTCTTCTCCCGTACCCTCCATGCCTCCGAAATTCGACACTCCTCCGTCGAAAAGGAAGCCCAAGCCATTGTAGAAGCTGTGCGACATTGGAGGCATTACCTGGCTGGCAGGCGATTCGCTCTCCTCACTGACCAATGGTCGGTTGCTTTCACGTTCAATAACACAGCGGGGCAAGATCAAGAATGACAAGATTCTGAGGTGGAGGATAGAACTCGCCACCTACAACTACGATATCTTGTAATGACCTAGGAAGCTCCATGAGCCCCCAGATGCATGTGCCAGCGCACAAGTTGACCGACTCCGGGCCCTCCACAATGACCTCTGTCACCCGTTCTTTTCACTTTATCAAGGCTCGCAACCTGCCTTACTCCATTGAGGAGGTCAGGACCGTGACCAGGGACTGCCAGGTCTGCGCGGAGTGCAAACCGCACTTCTATCGGCCAGACAGAGCGCACCTGGTAAAGGCCTCTCGCCCCTTTGAGCGCCTCAGCGTCAATTTCAAAGGGCCCCTCCCCTCATCGTAACGTGTACTTCCTCAACATTGTTGACGAGTACTCAAGATTCCCCTTTGCCATCCCGTGCCCTGACATGACCTCTGCCACCGTCATCAAGGCCCTGCACAGTCTTTTCACCTTGTTCGGGTTCCCCACCTACATCCATAGCGATTGGGATTCCTCCTTCATGAGCGACGAGTTGCGTCAGTTCCTGCTCAGCAAGGGCATCGCCTCCAGCAGGACAACCAGCTACAACCCCTGGGGCAACAGACAGGTGGAGAGGGAGAATGCGACGGTCTGGAAGATCGTCCTGCTGGCCCTACAGTCTAGACGTCTCCCAGTCTCCCGCTGGCAGGAGATCCTCTCCGATGCGCTCCACTCCAGCCGGTCACTCCTGTGTACTGCCACCAACGAGATTCCTCACGAGCGTATGTTAGCCTTCCCCAGGAAGTCCACCTCCGGGTCTCGCTCCCGTCCTGGCTGACAGTCCCAGGGCAGTCCTCCTCCGGAAGCATGCGAGGACCATAAATCAGATCCCCTCGTCGAGAAGGTCATGCTTCTCCATGCCAATCCACAATATGCCTACGTGGCACATCAGGATGGGCGACAGGACACAGTCTCCCTTCGGGATTTGGCACCTGCAGGTTCCCCAGCGACCATCACAACCACCCCCGACCCTACACAGTCTTCCCCCATCTCTACCTACCTACCTCAAGAACTGGCACCCGCAGGCCCAACGGCGACCATCACCACCCCCCCCCCACCCCCCTCCCCCCCCAACTCCACCGACTCAACAACTGGGTGAAGAAGAGGACAACACGCTCCCGGACTCGCAGGTCTCGACACCGGTGCCCACACCACAGCCGAGACTGAGGCGATCACGGCGGAAGGGCAAGGTCCCCCAACAGACTTGGTCTTTGAGCCCACTTCACCCCCGGTGGACTCTTTTTTTTTTAAAAACAGGGGATAAATGTGGTAAACCACTGTGTTGTATTGTATTGTTACAGCCTGGGCTTGTCCCTGCTGGCTCCGCCTATGGCTCCTCCCCTCGGGCTCGTGTATAAAAAGTTGCTGGTCTCCGCCTCTGATCCAGTTCGGGATCAGGGGCCAGGAGGCTTTCTGTTTAGTGGATTAAAAGCCTCAGTTACGTTCACCACTCATCGTGTGCTCATGGATGGCATATCACACAGGAGACCATCATAGACTCAGACACCCATATACTGGAGGGCACATATCTCTCTTCCCCCCCCCCCCCCCCCTCCCTCCACTAAGCACATTGCTGGAGTGTCCTTGTGTCCTTGCGTGCTCAGGTGCCCAAGAGAATTGAGTCACAATCTGCATGTACAAGGTGTAGCCTTTGTCCTCAAACAACCCCCCCCAACCCTCTGGTTGTCCCTGGAGTGCAAAGACGGCAGTACCAGCAGAATGCCTCAGTATGAGGACATCATGGTTTCTGCCAGGATTGGTGATATTGATGGATGTAACATATTGTGCATGGTCAAGCAGACACTATACATTAATTTTGTTCTTGTAGTTCCTGTCCCTCTGCCCAGTTAAAGGGGGATCCACAAATTCAGTCAATGGGGATCCACAAATTCAGTCAATCGTGTCCTGCACCATTGGGAACGCTGCTAACCTGGCAAAGCCATGTGCCTTCTTATCCTGCTCTATCTGCTGAGGTAGCCTCGGTCATTACCCTGCTGCATCAGTTGACTGCTGACTGAAAGAATCAGATCAATAGGAGGTTCACCACTGTGACCTTCGTAGCTAGTAGCAGTGCCATCCTGGTACAAGCCTCCAGGTCATGTTGGATGAAGCAGAATAATTCCACGATTACCTCCTACTTTAACTCAAGTCACTGCTCTTGGCTTTGGGGGGGGGGGGGGGGGGGGGGGGGGGAAAGAGCTGCTCTTATTGGTGCGCAGGGCTTTCCCTGGCTCTTTGCAATGCCTTCCTTCTCCAGAGGCACTGCAACCACAGCCCCCCCCCCCTATCTCTGGTCACCAGGTGTTCTGGACTCCCAAGCTTATACGACGTCTTACCCCACAACCTCGGAAGACAAGCTGCAGCACTTTCACTGACTTGAACCACAACAAAAAAGTAAATGAACTCACCTATAAGATGGATGCCTGGCTCTGTAAATAATGCCGTGTGGATGTGGTGGGGGAGGGAGTGTGCGAGAGGCAAGACAAGTAAAGGGTCTGTAACTCAGATTTATTTTTGCTGGGATGTAGAGTGTAGGATATTTGGGGTAGAGTCAGATGCAATCAAAGTCAAGAGAAATCGTTTTGTACAAAATAATGAATAATAATAAAATGAGATATAAATAGGAAAGGAAGGTGAAAAAGACAACATTACACCTAATCAATGCTTACATGAAGGTCGTAACAGCCACAAGAAGTGTTATTATATAAATATTCTTGGAAAGCAACAGATTGGTATCTAATCAGATAATTTTTGAATATTGACCATTGGAATTCAGACCAAACATTAGATCACCACCACATCTGTAGATAACAAATCCAAAACAGTTTCAATTAAAATTTTCTCAAATACATCATGAATCTAAATCACATGAGATTGAAACAAGTACCCACCCTGCAGTCTAATTGGCTCAGACTGTTTATTCCAAGTTTTTGTGCATTTTCCTGAAAAGAAACTTACAGAACAACTACTGACTGGGGAATAATTTGCAGAATCCAGTGGTTTATTCCAATCTTTTTGCGATACGGTGACATATCTAATGCTGATGCAACATTTAATAAGCTGTCGGAAAATTCCACCGCATTTTTCACAGAATTTCGAATACTTCACACAAAACTTGCAGAATTCCTTTTGAATGGAACCAAATGGCTTTGAAAGCAGATTCACGGAACAGTTAAAGCGATCACTAATATTGTGTAACCTTCATATTATTCCTCATAACTGGCCCGCCCCAGCCCCATCCCCACTAAAAGGATATGTGGGCCTGAGAGATGCCAGGAACGCCCAGGCAGACAGTGGAAGGTGATCCTGAAGGCAGGAGTCAGACCTTCTCAAACGATGAGGAGCACCAGAGCTCATTTCGCAGCGAGTCGTCGTTATTCTCCGTCCCATGGACACGACCCCCTGATACTGCCTACCCAGGGTCAATGCCCTGTTACCGGGGGGAGGGGGGGGGGGGGGGCGGATGGAGACCGGGACCACTTGGCAGGCGGTAGGGGGAAAAAAAAAGTGTGTATGGCGAGGTGGGGCAGGGTGGTGGAGCTGCCAGTGGCCTGGTCTCCTGATAGTAAAATTTGGGGGTGGGTGATGAGTTTGTTCCATGTGCAGTGGCCCTGGAGCACACATTGGGCAGCCTGCCACTCCAGCCCAGGCTCCATTCCCAGTTCTTCCTGGCCACCATCCTCCTCCTCCTCGTCAGATCTATCCTGGCGTTCTTCCTTCTCCAGCATCTCGCCTAACCCCTCACCCGAGGGAGAACCTCAAAAGGTGCCGGTAACCGATAAGTGCACCAGAATATATGCATCATGCACGCTGCCTGGGTATCGGGCGCAGACGTGCATGGTGGGCAGCTGGTGGTCACACATCAACTGCACATTCAGGGAGTAATTGATTGATAAAGGGCACTCCCTGAGGAGTCATTGCTCATAGGGAGACATGGGTGCCATTGATCACCCCTAGACCTGGGTCATGCCAGTGATGGGGGCAAATCCTGCTGCCTGGGCATCCTGGTGTGCCTGGTCCAGACAGAAGTTTATATAGTCTGCTGCTTGGATGCATAGGGAATCCATCACAGCGTGTGCGCACCTGTGTGCAGATATCTGATAGATCCCAGACAGGTCACCGCTTGGCCCCTGGAAAGACCCAGAGACAGTTCAGGGCAACCATCACCTTGATGGCCACCGGGAACAGGCAGCCTTTTCCATACCCCCACTGTGCCAGGTGTGCCACCATCTGGCACAGGTGGTGCATGGTCTCCCGGGTTAGCCGAAGTCTTTAGCGGTGCAGGCAATCCGTAGTCTCCCGAAAGGACAGGCACTGACAGCATACACGTGACCTCCTCCTCGGCCTGTTGGATGGACTCACCGGCTGACCCCTGCTCTTCTGGGGCAAGGTCCTCCTTGTTCAGGGTCCTCACTGAGTAAGCCCTGTGCCTCCAGCCTCTGAGCGTCTACAGCAGCAGCATTCCCAGCCAGGTAGACAGCGAGCATTGCTGGCTGTATTCCGAAATTCATTCTCTGTAGGGGCGGAGAAGATAAGATATGTTAACAAGATGAATATTCCCTTACCCATCCAAAATCTTTGTTTTTTAAATTTGGAGTACCTAATTATGTTTTTTTTCCAATTAAGGGGCAATTTAGCGTGGCCAACCCACCTAAACTGTACATCTTTGGGTTGTGGGGGTGAAACCCACACAGACACGGGGAGAATGTGCAAACTCCACATGGACAGTGACCCGGGTCCGGGATTCAAACCTGGATCCTCAGTGCTGTAGGCAGCAGTGCTAACCACGATATGTTGCCTTCCAAACCACACCGCTGGCCCCATCATTAGTGGCCCTGGTGAACCTACATTTCCACTCCCCTTCCCTGTCAACAGGGATACTGGTGGCTGCTGCAACCAGTGTCAGCATTAGGCTCTGTGACCCCCGTCCTGTTTCCCCAGTGGGGTTTACGGTGGGTGTCCTCACAGTGTGCCACAAATCGTCTCTGTGCTTAGTGGCTTGTGCGTGAGCAGGTCCTACAGATGGGGGTGAGGCAAGGAAGTGTGCATCTGCTGGGAGCGTAGCTGCCGTGTGGGGTGGGTCGCAAGTCACAACCTGTCCGGGCACAGGATGGATGGGAGCAGGAGCGGGTTTGGAGACAGCTGGTGGTCCTGCGGAATGGGCTAACTGATAGTGTCACTGGGGAAGTCTCTATCCGGAGAGGGACAGTGTGCCAGAGAGGGTGCCAAAGGCCACGGTGCACGACTTTTGTTTGGAATGAGCTCTGCTCTTCGCCTGCTTTACCTGCAGTGGGCCTGAACTTCTGATGAGTGGCAGCACCTGGTGTGCCACTGATTGAGTTGGCCATTGATGGGTCAGCTGGGGTCTGAGGGTTTCCAGAGGGGTGGCCTCTCAAATGACCTCAAAACACTTACAGGACACAGTGAGCAGTCAGCAGTGTGAGCAGCCAGGGACCTGTAACTTGTGTCATGATATTCAAGTACACATCATAGCACATACATACTGATGGACAGATCAACGGACCAATCAACACACACAACACGACAGCCAATCACAGGCAAGAGCATATACAGTACAAAACAGGGAACACGACACTTCCTGGGCACTCGAGCAGGAGACGGCTCAGGGCACAGAGCTCATTACAGGCCACTCAGACATCCACCATGTGCTGAGTGCCACCACAAGATAGAATTAGGAATAGGTCCACAGAATCAAGGGTCATGATCGAACGTCAGTAAACAGTTTACCAATGTGAATAGATGTTTGAAATAAAACTGCATTGTACCATTCACAACTGTGTTGGTTCATCTGTGTGGCAGAGCACCCAACATTTCATAGTACCAGGAGTGAATTTGGTACCTACCTAAAGATCCTCCGGAATCTGCCATCCTGCGCCATGGACACCGTCAACACACCGCAGCCGCTGCAAATCGCTGGAAACCTCGGCGTTAATTGGAAGCTGTTCAACTTGCGCTTCCAGCTCTTTCTGGAAGCCAACAAAAAGGAAAGCGCCTCGGACACCTGACAGATCGCCATCCTCCTCACCACGGCAGGTCAACACGCCATCCATGTCTACAATTCCCTGGTGTTCGCGGAAGGCGAGGACAAGACCAAATACAAGACGGTCCTTCTCAAGCTCGACCAACACTTCAACGTCAAGGTCAACGAGATCTTCGAGAGGTATCTCTTCCAGCAGCGCCTGCAAGGTAAGGATGAGCCCTTTCAGTCATTCCTTACGCATCTCCGCATCCTCGTGCAGTCCTGCAGTTATGACACCACCTCCGATTCCATGATTCGGGACCAGATCGTTTTTGGGGTCACCTCGGGCACCCTACGCCAGCAGATCTTAAAAATAAAAGGCCTCCCGCGCCTGTGCGTGCCAAAAACTACGGCAACACTGAGGGACGTGATGCGCAGGTGCGCTCGATGCAAGACCGAACCGCGCATGCGCAGTGGCGCAACGAACGCCATGACGTCACGACGTGCGGCAACTGTGGAGCCGCACATTTAAAGCGGCAATGTCCCGCAAGAACTCGACAATGCCTCCGCTGTGGCAAAGTGGGCCACTAAGCTGCTTGCTGTCGAGCAGCTCAGCCTGTCAATGTTCCCCAACTCCGACAATCTCGCAGGGACGTGCGGACCAGTCAGCCTCCTTATTACGAATCGTGCCCAGACGATGTCCAGACCAGTGACACAGACGACCGGGATGCCTTCAGTGTTGCGGTCATTGATGGGAAACAAATGTCTCCACCCAGGACCCACCAACCGGTGCAAGTTAACACGATCAATCCGGGTGATGAATGGTGTGCCACCCTAACGGTCAACCCGAATTCGTCGCCCACCATTAGACTGCACTTATGAGACTGCTTGTACATTGAACTCATACTACCACTGTGTTAACATGTTTATGTTCTTATCGTTACAGGAATTTGTTTTATCGTTCAACCGTTCTTTGTTTATGGTACAACCTCGTTGTTATGTCGCACCTGACATCGCCCCTTGTATATAATTTAGCCCCATGTACATGCTGTAAATATTGCACACACACACATTTAGCTACACTCAGTACACATCTCTATGACCACGTAGGCACATGTTCTTGTAAAAAAAGGGGGGATGTCATGATATTCAGGTACACATCATAGCACATACATACTGATGGACAGATCAATGGACCAATCAACACACAACATGACAGGCAATCACAGGCAAGAGCATACACAGTACAAAACAGGGAACACGGCACTTCCTGGGCACTCGAGCAGGAGACGGCTCAGGGCACAGAGCTCATTGCAGGCCACTCAGACATCCACCATGTGCTGAGTGCCACCACAAGATAGAATTAGGAATAGGTCCACAGAATCAAGGGTCATGATCGAACGTCAGTAAACAGTTTACCAATGTGAGTAGATGTTTGGAATAAAACTGCGTTGTACCATTCGCAACCGTGCTGGTTCGTCTGTGTAGCAGAGTACCCAACAATTCAACTTGTACTAAATGGGTGCTTTTGTAACAAATACTGCAGCAATGGCGGTCTGAGTCAGGGCAATCCGATCCCAAGGGGGACACCCCGAATACTCAGAGCTATGACAAAGTTGCTCCGCGTTACTTCCCCGGCCCTGCAGCCATCCAGCCAGCGCCAGCCCCTCCCCCACCGGTACTGCCCCCCCCCCCCCCCCGGAGCAGTACCTTTTTAAACAGTTTTTCAAACTTTGCTTACCTTCCCTCCCCCCCTCAGCAGCTATGGCGTCCAGTCCCACTTTTCAAATACCTGCAGTAAATCGCGACTCTGAGAGTTCCGTCTGAGAGGGTCAGAGCATCGTGGAGACCGGGAGCATAGCGAGTCAAGCTCGCTAAATACCTTTAAATGCCGGTTTTGAATGCCGCCGCTGGCATGGGTCACAAACCTCGATGCCACCAACGAGGGACTGGAGCTTGGCGACCGAATTGGCGCGAGGTGCCATTTTGGCCAGGTGCCCGACTGCGGTTTGCTTTTTGCGGCATCGCAGGGCAGAGAATTCTGCCCATCATTTTTCACTGCTCGTGTCAATTTAACTCAACACAGGGATGTGGAGACAATCTGAATAATTTTCCCTTTTCCTTAATGAGCTTTCAACCATGTTGTAAGTGTTCAAGGGGCCATCAGTCTCAGCGCTGTGACTTGAATGGGAAATTATTCCCATTGTTTGATTTCGGTGAGCTCACTCACCAGTGCTAAACTGTGGCGCATAAATGAAAATTCAAACAAAACTGCTTCCTGCTATGAAGCGTGTTTTCAGAATAGACTGGCTGAGTACTCTCCCCCCACGCTAAACTATTTGAATATTAATAGCACTGCACCCAACACCTTTGATCCAATGGGTCATAAGTTATCAAAGACCTGCTTTGCCGTATGCAAATAGAAAAACACTTGGTTTGATGAACTCTGCTAATTTATATTGCATAATCTTGCAATAAATCCCTTATTAAAAGTCCTAATTGTTTCCTAGTGGATGAAAACGATGAGCCATAAATGACAGCAATTAAAAATTTGATGCTAATAACACTATTTTCTCATTAAAGTGCCACATAATTCATTCTGATGAGAACTGAAGTGCAAACATAATTCTGTTTTAACCCTTCATGTCACTGCACTCACTCTGAAAATCAAGCAATTGCAACCTGTTTATATAGAGAGAATTGAGGACAATGTGGATCTTGTCAATTGTGTTTAATCTGTTGTGGACAGCTAGATGGAACAGCGGTGGAGAGCTCATCTTTTGGGAACAGTGGAAGAAGAACTGAAGGGATTAAAAAGAAAAACAGCTCTGTTCTACAAGTACTGAGCAAATGACAAATAATTCATGGAAAACTCTCATGATATAAAAAAGATAGGAAACACATTTTTATTTTAATCTTGAGATCCTAGAGAAAATTATTTTCAGAAGAGCTTCGTCACCAAGTGTGTGATTAGAATACAGAACATGTGGTCTTATCGGAGCAGAATTAGGCCATTCAGCCCATCGAGTCTGCTCCGCCATTCGATCATGGCTGATATTTTTCTCATCCCCATTCTCCTGCCTTCTCCCCATAACCCCTGATGCTCTTATTAATCAAGAACCTATCTATCTCTGTCTTAGAAGACACTCCGTGATTTGGCCTCCACTGCCTTCTGCGGCAAAGAGTTCCACAGATTCACCACTCTCTGGCTGAAGAAATTCCTCAACTTAGTTTTAAAGGATTGTCCCTTCAGCCGGAGGCTGTGCCCTCAGATTCTCGTTTCTCCTACTAGTGGAAACATCTTCTCCACATCCGCTCTATCCAGGTCTCTCAATATTCTCTAAGTTTTAATGGGACTCCCCCCTCATCGTCTAAACTCCATTGAGTACAGACCCAGAGTCCTCAACCGCTCTTCATAGGACAAGCCCTTCAATCCTGGGATCATTCTTGTGAACCTTCTCTGGAAACCCCTCCAAGGCCAACCCATACTTCCTTACGTACAGGTCCCCAAATTGCTGACAATACTCCAAATGTACGCCACCTTGTCAAAGGCCTTCTGGAAATCCAATTAGATCACATCCACAGGCTCCCCTTTGTGTAACTTCCTCATTACCTCCTCAAAGAATTTTTACAAGTTTGTCATGCATGACCTCCTAACTCAGCCCTATTTTACCATGCACTTCCAAGTACTCTGCAAACTCATCCCTAATAATGGACTCTTAAAATCTTACCGAAGTCAGATAAAGTCGCCTTTCCAGTCTTCTGCTTCCCTCCCTTCTTAAACAGGGGTGTTGCATTAGTCATTTTAGAGTCCCCTGACTGTCCCTGACTCCAGTGACTCCGGAAAGATCAGCACCACTGCCTCCACATTCTCAGAACCCTGGAGTGAACAGCTCCCTCCTTCTTCAGTACGGGTGCCAATGTACCATGAATTCAACCCTATTTCTCCCACAACAACCTTTGAGTCACGCATTTACTTCTTTAATCTTATTGACCCAACTGTGCCAATTAACTCGTGGCTCAGGTAGCAATCTGGAGATTATTACATTTTTGCGACTGCAAGGAGTATTCGAGTACAGTGACGGATCTCTTGCTGCAAGTATACAGGGCCTTAGTAAGGCCGCACCTGGAATAATGTGCTCAGTTTTGTCTCCTTATCCGAGGAAGTGTGTTCTGGTTATGGAGAAAGTGAAGCAAAGGTTTAGCAGACTGATTCCCGAGATGGTGGGACTGACATTATGTGGAGAGATTGAGCCAGTTAGGGTTATGTTTGCTGGAGTTTAGAAGAATGAGGGGAGGGGAGAAGGGAGATCTCATAGAAACTTGTACACTTCCAACAAGACAGACAGGGTAGATGCAGGAAGGATGTTCCCAAGGGCCAGGGAGTCCAATTTCCATCGAGAGATGGAAAAAGAATGAAAGTTACAAACTTCCAAAATGTGCTAAGAAACAAATTTGCATTTTAGTAGAAGTTAACCTCACCGGTTCACAGACAAAAACAAGGAATGAACCTGATTTGCATGGATTTCGAAGACAAAACCCGTTGGGATTCCGGGTGGGACACACGAACGCACACATTGCATCTGTGAAGCCAATGGGCTGGATTCCCCACTGTCGGGATTCTCCGTTGCACCAGCAGCCGGGATTTCCCGACGGTGCGAGGCTGCCCACAGTGGGAAACCCCATTGGCCGGCTAGCGAGACGGAGAATCCCAGGGGCGCGCCACACCGCATTTCTGGTGCAACGGGATGGAGAATCCTGCCCAATGAGTTTCACACAGCTTTTGCCACCTGATCCAGCACTCTTGCGCAATTGGGAAAATCCCACCCCTGTCTTAATGCTAATTTCCTATGTTGCTCATACGAGTTTATATGCAACCATTGGTTCAATGGGTAGCAGTCTTGACTCAGTCAGGTGGTGAGCGGTTCAAATCCCGCTTCATGGTCTGGCGTATAGAATCTAGGCTGACACTTGAATCCAATCACGAATGTGGACGTATTAGTGGAGTCTGCACTGTTGGAGGTGCTGTCTTTTCAGATGAGACATCAAACCGAGGCACTCGCTTCTCCGATGGATTAATTGGCATTGCTCTGAAGAGAAGCAATAGAGTCTTCCCCAATACCAGGCCAATATTTATCCTTCAGCTGACGTCACTCATGAACAGATCATTTATGGGAGCTTGCTGTGCACAAATCGGCTGTCAAGTTACAGTGGTGGTCTTCAAAACTACCTCATCAACTATAAACCAATTGGCTAAATGCAAAAATAATGATGGGTGTTCTTTCTGCTGTCTGTTAGCTTGGTACAGTAGGGAAAATGTTTAAAACATTTTTTTTTTAATAAGTGTCCATAAACACATCTCAGTGATGGACACAGAGAAAACGTGTAATTTTGTACAGTGGTTGCTAGTTACCGAGAATAAGAATTCAGTGGCGTGCAGGAGTATTCAGGGTGTGGGTTCTTCCACAGAGACTTTCTTTGCTGAATTGTTGTCATGGCATTAAAATGACATTCCGAGGCTCGGGAGAAAAAAAAACCCATAACAGATCCGTCTCGGTCCTTACACTTGGATTTGTAAAGTCCTGGAATGATTTAATAATTTTACTCCGGAATTAAATTTGAGGAACGGGATATAGGAAAGCTTGGCGTGACGAGGAGAGGGAAAGAAAAATAACAAAATCCAGGAAAAATAACCCAGAGGTCTTGGCACCTGTACGTTTTTATAGCAACATGATAATACATGGGAACTCATTGGTGGTGGTGAAATCAGATTTAATCGTGAAGGGGGCACTGTCAGGAGTGCATACCTCCAGCACCACCATGTTACAATTGCGCATCTCTTCAGCGGAGACTATTCCTGCCTGTTGGGTGCTCTGCAACTGCAGCGCTGAAAAGTAAGTTGTTTTATTAAGAAGAGCTTCCATCTCACTGAGGAGGCTTCAGGCCAATCCATACTCAACAACCCACTCACCCACCCAGGGGCTGGTTTAGCACAGGGCTAAATAGCTGGCTTTTAAAGCAGACCAAGGCAGGCCAGCAGGGTGGGTTCAATTCCCATACCAGCCTCCCCGAACAGGCACCGGAATGTGGCGACTAGGGGCTTTTCACAGTAACTTCATTTGAAGCCTACTTGTGACAATAAGCGATTTTCATCTTCATAACTCTTGACAAATTCCACAAACAGACGAGGCGATACACAATATTGTAAACAAAATTCTAAATAAATTCGACCCACAAAATTCGAAAAAAAAAAATTATTTTCCCTGATCTCCCCAGAGAATGAGGAGCCTCCACTGGGAAAAGGGCAAGGAGAGTGGGAGCCTCCATTGAGAAAAGAGCAAAGAATGGGGTTTATCAATTTTGCTAGATTATTAATAGTAATACATTTTACTGGTATTGATAATGCTTTACCAATATTGATACGATAAGGTTTAATAGCAGTCAGGTTGTCAGTTAATAAACAGAGAAATGGTAGGGCTGCTCCAATGTCCAGAGTGTCCATCCTGCTCTGCGTGGGAATTCCAGGATGCCCCCCCATGTCCTGGATAACCATTTGTGCAGGAGGTTTTGTCAGTTGCAACAGCTGGAGCTCTGGGTTATGGAACTAGAGAAGCAGGGAATCCATGAGATTGAGTGTTACTTGGATAGTATGTTTATAGATGTGGTCATCCTGCAGCTTAAGAATGTGCAGAGAAAGGGGGAAAGGGGTGACCACCAGTCAAACAGGAATTCCCCTTAATGCATCCCACTCTACAACCAGTATTCAGTTCTGAAAATTGATGAAATGAAAATGAAAATCGCTTATTGTCACAAGTAGGCTTTAATGAAGTTACTGTGAAAAGCCCCTAGTCGCCACATTCCGGCGCCTGTTCGGGGAGGCTGTTCCTAATAATTGTTGATCTGAGGAGTGCAGCCTGAACCAAGCCCATGGCACCACAGATTGCTCAGCTGTACGGGGCTGTACGGGGGACACAAGGAAGACTGGAAGAGCAATAGTGATAGGTGATTTAATAGTTAGGGGAGCAGATGGGCGTTTCTGTGGCCGTGGATGTGAATCCAGCATGGTATGTTGCCCCCTTGGTGCCAGGAACAAGGATGCTACTGAGAAGCTCCAGAGCCCCCTGGGCAGGACGGTGAACAGCCAGCAGTCGTGGTCCACACTGGTACCAATGACATATAGAAAGAGGGATGCCAGTCCTGCAGTCTGAATTTAGTGAGTTAGGTAGAACATTGCAAGCAAACCTTCAAATGTAGTAATCACCAGATTATTCTCAGTGCCACATGCAAGTGTGTACAGGAGTAGGAGGATAAGATGGATGAATACGTGGCTGAAAGCTTGGTGCAGGAAGGAGGGCTTTAGATTCCTGGGACCAGCTTTGGAGGAGATGGGACCTTACAGGTCAGGTGGGTTGCACCTGAACAGAGCCAAGACAGAATTCCTTGTGGGGAGAATGCTGTTTAGGAAGGTTCAAAACAGATTTGGCATTGGTGTGGGAACCAGGAAATAATCTTTGAGAGGAATACCAAGGGGCACAGAATACTTGGAGAGATAAGTAGCACGGGTGTAATAATACGTTGATAGATGGGGTCAGAGTAAAGGAGGCATGGTCTAAATCATGGTTATTGTGAGTGTATGTGAATATACAATGTGGGGTAATTAAGTTTGGGGAGTTATGAATGCAGGTTGTCATGTGGTAATATGGTATTGTGGCTATAACTGGGACCTGGCTCAAAGGGCAGGACTGAGTGTTAAATATCCCTGGATACAAGAAGTGGGATTCTCCGACCCCCTGCCGGGTCGCAGAGTCCCCGCGGTCCCGACACCGGCTGCCGTATTCTCCGGCGCTGGTTTTCAGGCAGGGTTCATGCCACGCCGGTCGGGGGTCGTTGGCAGCGGCCAAACTGGCAATTCTCCGGGCCCCGATGGGCTGAGCGGCCGTCCGTTTTTGCCAGTCCCACCGGCGTGGATTAGACATGGTCCCACATGGCTGGACCTGGCAGGTAAGTCGTCTGGTGCGGTCCTTTGGGTGGGAGGGGGGGGGGGGGAAAAGAGTCCCCCACGGTGGCCGGGCCCACTGATCTGCGGGCGGGCCTGTGCCCTGGGGGCACTCCTTCCTTCCGTGCCGGCCCCTGTGGGTCTCCGCCATGGCCGGCGCAGAGAAGGCAACCCCCTGCGCATGCGCCAAAATACGCCAGCGGATCTGCGCATGCGCGGGATCATGCCAGCCCTTCGCCGCTGGCTGGCACGGCGCCAACCCCTCAGGCATCCACCTAGCCCCCGGAAATGTGGAGAATCCCGCACTTTCGGGGGCTGTTGACGCCGGGGTGGTTCACGCCGGATTTCCCGCTGGCGTGGGGACTTAGTCCCCAGAAAGGAGAGTCCCGCCCAAGGTGTTCAGTAAAGGAAGAAGGGGGTGGTGGCAGTATTGATACAGGAAAGCATTGCAGTGTTGGAGAAAGAAGATGTCCCAGAGGGGTTAAGGTCAGAATCTATTTGGCTGGAACTCAGGAACAAAAAAGGTACAATTATATTGCTCAGTGTAGCCTATAAGCCATTAACAAGTGGGAAGAATGTAGAAAGGTGCATACATTAACATTATAGACTATTTATAATGGGGACTTAAATAATCCAATTATAGGCTAAGATAGGAGCATAAAGAGTGGAGAGAGTCAAGATTTCCTAGTGTGTGTTTAGGAACATTTTCTTCAGTAGGTTTCCAGTCTAACAAGCAAGGAGAGACACTATTAGACGTGGTTCTTGGGAATGAGCTGGGCCAAGTAGTTAAGAGTGTCATTAGGAGGACTTTTAGGGGTCAGTGATCATTGTATCACAAGCTTTAGGCCGACTATGGAAAAGAACAATGAACAATCCGGAGTAAGAATAGTTAATTGGGGGAAAACCAACTTCAAATGGGGTAAGAACACAAGAACTAGGAGCAGGAGTAGGCCATCTGGACCCTCGAGCCTGCTCCGCCATTCTATGAGATCATGGCTGATCTTTTGTGGACTCAACTCCACTTACCCACCCACTCACCATAACCTTTTTGTTCAAAAATATATCTACCTTTGCCTTAGAAACATTTAACGAGATAGCCTCAACTTTTTCACTGGGCAGGGAATTCCACAGATTCACGACACTTTGGATGAAGAAGTTCCTCCTCAACTCATTTTGAGGCTATGCCCCCTAGTTCTAGTTTCAGCTATCAGTGGAAACAACCTCCCTGCTTCTATCCCATCTATTCCCTTCATAATTTTATACGTTTCTTTAAGATCCCCCCTCATTCGTCTAAATTCCAATGAGTATAGTTCCAGTCTACTTAGTCTCTCCTCATAAGCCAATCTTCACAACTCCGGAATCAACCTCGTCAATCTCCTCTGCACACCCTCAAGTAAGGAGACCAAAACTGTACACAGTACTCCAGGTGTGGCCTCACCAGCACCCTGTACAGCTGCAACATAACCTCCCTGCTTTTAAAATCCATCCCTCTCACAATTAAAAGGACAAATTTCCATTTGCGTTCTTAATTACCTGCTGCACCTGCAAACCAACGTTTTGCGATTCATGCACAAGGATACCCAGTTCCCTCTGCAGAGCAGAATGCTGCAATTTTTTACTATTTAAATAATCATCCATTTTTCTGTTAATCCTACCAAAGTGGATGACCTCACATTTATCAACATTGAACTCCATCTACCAGACCCTTGCCCACTCACTTATATCCTCTGCAGACTTGGCTCTACCACTCATCTGTGAACTTTGACACATTACACTTGGGATACACTTGGTCCCCAACTCCAGATCATCCATGTAAATTGTGAACAATTAAGGACCCAACATTGATCCCTGAGGCACACCACAAGCCACAGATCGCCAATTGTGAGAGGGATGGATCCATTTATCCCCACTCTTTGCTTTGTCAGTTAACCAATCCTCTACCCATGCTAATACATTACCCATAATGCTATGCACATTTATCTTATGCCTTTTGTGCGGCACCTTGTCGAATGCCTTCTGGAAATCCAGATACACCACATCCACCGGCATCATATCCACCGGTTCCCTGTTGTCCATTGTGCTCGCAATGTCCTCAAAGAATTCCACTAAATTAGTCAAACATAACCTACCTTTCATGAACCAACGTTGCGCCTGCCCGCTGGGACACTTTTGATCCAGATGCCTCACTATTTCTTCCTTAAAGACAGATTCAAGCATTTTCCCCACGACAGAAGTTGAGCTAACTGACCTACAGATGCCCGCCTTTCGTCTTCCTCCTTTTTTAAACAGTGGCGTTACATTTGCTCTTTTCCAATCTGCCGGAACCGCCCTGGAGTCCAGCGAATTTGGGTAAATTACCATGAGCGCATTTGCTATCTGCCTTGCCACCTCTTTTAGTTATGATGTGGAGATGCCGGCATTGGACTGGGGAGGGCACAGTAAGATGCCCTACTGACGCTGAAAGATGCCCTCGTAAGAACGGGATATGGCGCTCGACTCATCAATTGACAGTTCCAATGCGCCACAGCAAAAAAATGCACCGACCTCCTCAGAAGACAAACACAGGACACCGAGTACCCTTCGTTGTCCAATACTTCCCCAGAATGGAGAAACAACGACATCTTCTTCGCAGCCTTCAACATGTCATCGATGTAGATGTTGACGAACATCTTGCCAAGGCCATCCCCACTACTTGCCTTCAAACAACCCATGCAACCTCAAACAGACCATTGTTTGCAGCAAACTACCCAGCCTTCAGAACAGTGACCACAACACCACACAACCCTGCCATGGCAACCTCTGCAAGACGTGCCAGATCATCAACATGGATACCACCATTACACGCGAGAACACCACCCTCCAGGTATGCAGTACATACTTATGTGATTCGACCAATGTTGTCCACCTCATATGCTGCAGGAAAGGATGTCCCGAGGCGTGGTACATTGACGAGACCATGCAGACACTGCAACAGTATCCTGGGATGCATTCCATCAGGACCAGGAGACTTGTCTACCTTTAGCCCCATTAGCTTGCCCAACACCACTTTCTTAGTGATAATGATTGTTTCTAGGTGCTCACATGCCATAGCCTCCTTGCCAACAATTATTGGCATGTTATTTGTGTCTTTCACTGCGAAGACCGACACAAAATACCTGTTCAATGCCTCAACGATTTCCTTATGTCCCATTATTATATCCCCCTTCTAATCCTCTAAAGCATCAACCTTAGCTACTCTTTTTCCATTTTCTATATTTGTAGAAACATTTGCTAGCTGTTTTTATTTTCTGAGCTAGTTTACTCTCAATCTATTTTACTTTTCTTTATAGCTTTTTTCAATGCTTTCTGTTGACCTTTAAAGATTTCCCAATCCTCTAGTTTTCCACTAATCTTTGCCACTTTGTATGCTTTTTCTTTCAATTTGATATCCTCCTTTATTTCCTTAGATATCCATGGCTGATTATCCCTGGTATGTACTTTTTCTGAGGGCTGTGAAAAATCTCTTGGAAAGTCCTCCACTGTTCCGCAATTGTCCCACCACAAAATCTAGCCTAGCCAACTTCTCCCTCATCCCATTGTAGTCTCCTTTGTTTAAGCACAAGACACTGGTATTAGATTTTACTTTCTCACACTCCACTGTATTTTAAATTCAACCATACTATGATCGCTCCTTCCGAGAGGATCCCTAACTGGGAGATCATTAATTATTTCCATCTCATTACGCAGGACCAGATCTAGAATAGCTTGCTCCCTCGTAAGTTCCATTACATACTGTTCAAGAAAATCATCGCGGATACATTCTATGAACTCCCTTGCTTACCCCAGAATACAGAGGGAAGCAAGGGAGGAAATTGCTGGGACCTTGACTGACATCATTGTATCCTCATTGACTACAGGCAAGATCCCAGAGGACTGGAGAATAGCTAATGTGGTACCGCTGTTTTAGAAAAGTAAGCTGGGATAATCCTGGAAACTGTAGGCCGGTGAGCCTCATGTCGGTAGTAGGTAAATTATTGGAGAGGATTTATACCCATTTGGAAACAAATTGGACTCATAAGCGATAGCAGCATGGTTTTGTGAAGGGGAGATCGTGCCTCACTAACTTGATCGAGTTTTTTGAGGAGGTGACAAAGATGATTGATGAGGGGAGGGTGGTGGATGTTGTTTACATGGGCTTCAGTAAAGCCTTTGACAAGATGCCTCATGGCAGACTGGAACAAAAGGTGAAGTCACACGGGATCAGAGGTGAAGTGGTAAGATGGATACAGAACTGCTCAGTCACAGAAGGCAAAGTGTAGCAGGAGAAGGGTGTTTTTCTGAATGGAAGATTGTGACTAGTGATGTTCCACAGGGATCTGTGCTTGGGCCTCTGTTGTTTGCAGTGTACATAAGCAATTTGAGGAAAATGTAGCTGGTCTGATTAGTAAGTTCACAGATGACACCAAGGCTGGTGGAGTGGCAGATGGTGTTGAGGATTGTCAGAAGATACAGCAGGACACAGATAGGTTGGAGACTTGGGCAGAGAAATGGCAAATGGAGTTTAATCCAGACAAACGTGAGGCAATGCATTTTGGTAGGTCAACATAGAGGGGAAATATAACTTAAATGGCAAAACTCTGTGGAATATAGAAAGTCAGAGATCTGGGCGTGCATGTCCACAGATCTTTGAAGGTGGCAACACAAGTGGACAAAGGTAGTCAAGAAAGCATACGGAATGTTTGCCTTCATTGGATGGGGCATCAAGTATAAAAACTGGCAATTCATGCTACAGTTATACAGAACCTTGGTAAGGCCGCACTTGGAATATTGCGCATAATTCTGGTCGGCACACTGCCAGAAGGATGTGGAGGCTTTGGAGATGGTGCAGGAGATTTACCAGGATGTTGCCTGGTCTGAAGGGTATTAGCTATGTGGAAACGGAATAGACTCGGACTGTTTTCATTAGAATGACGGAGGTTGAGGGGTGGCCTGATGGAGGTCTACAAGATTATGAGTGGCATGGATAGAGTGGATGGGCAGGCACTCTTTCCCAGGGTAGAGGGGTCAGTCACCAGGGGGCATAGATTTAAGGCCTGTAGGGCAGTCATTTTTTAGAAAATGTTTTATTGAGGCATTATAATTTTACACATCAAATTTCAACAAGAAAAAAAGAACAATATAACCCCCCCCCCCCCCCCCCCACCCCCCCCGGCACCGACCCCAGCCAACATGGCTTGTGGCTTGCACAAACAATATCATCTTCCCCAACCACCCCTCCATTTGTTCTCCCATCCTTACTCATCTCTCGCGTGACTTCCTTTTCTCCCATGCCTCCCCTTTCCCATGGGGCAAAGTTTTGAGAGGTGTGAGGCAGCGTTTTTACGCAGAGGGTGGCGAGAGCCTGGAACGCGTTGCCAGGGGAGGTTGTGGAAGCAGATACATTAAGGGCGTTCAAAAGGCATCTTGACAAACACATGGATAGGATGAGTATAGAGGGATACGGCACAATGACGTGCTGAGGGTTTTGACAAAGGTTGGTATCATGACTCGTACAGGCTTGGAGGGCTGAAGGGCCTGTTCCTGTGCTGTATTGTTCTTCATATTGTGTGTGCAAACATTGAAGGTGTCAGGACAGGTTGAGAGAGCCATTAATAAAGCATGCAGTATCCTAGTTTTTAAAAATAGGGGATAGAGTACAAGAGCAAGGAGGAGGTGTTCAACCTATAGGACATTAGATCGGCCTCAGCTAGAATATTGCATCTAGTTCTGGATGCTGCACTTCGGGAGGCGTGAGAAGGCATTGGAGAGGGTGTAGAGGAGATTCAGGAGAATAATTCCAGGAATGAGGAACTTCAATTCAAAGATGGATTGCAAGAATCAGTACGGTTTTCCTTGGAGGGAGATTTGATGGAGATGGTTTGAAATTGTGAGGGGTTTGGACACATGCACTGGATAGGGAGAAACTGTTCCCATCAGTCTAAAGATTAAGAGGGGGGGGTACGGTGGCTAGCACTGCTTCCTCACGGCGCTGAGGACCCAGGTTCGATCCCGGTCCCGGGTCACTGTGTGTGTGAAGTTTGCACATGGCTGCGTGGGTCTTGGTAGTGATATTCAGATATCAATATATGTAAATGTAGTACAGTCATTTCAACACTAGATGGCTCACAGTCAGATACTATAAGAACTGGTTTCCCGCCTTTTCTAAGTCAGATGATCATAATGATGTGATTCAGAACAGTGAACAAGACATAGAATAGCTAGAGTGAGAGATGTTAGAGCTAGGTTGTTACAATAGTGTATAGTTATACAGTTATCTGTATTGTACTTTAATTCTTTGTTAGTTTAGCATGGGCAGAGGTGACTAGTGGTGATTTAACCAGAGGATCGCCACACCTCTGGCGAAGGGCAAGGTTGAGAAGGCGGGGTCTTCACATGTAACCTCTGTCGCGCTGTTGGCCTCGCTCTGCATCATGAGCCAGCAATTGAGCTCAGACTGTTGTTGGAGGAGGAAGAATTTGTGGGGTTATCGGGAGAACGGCACCAAGTGGCATTGGCTAGTTCAGAGAAGCAGATGCATTGGGTTGAATGAACAATTCTTGTGCACAGCGTGACCACCTGGTCCATTTTCCTCCTAATCTCTTTCCCTACTGTTCCCGGACACTGATCATTTATCTGACCTGATTTAAACAACAGTCTTCAGACAAGCAGGGTGGCTTTAAAACAAATTATAGCGTTTAGTAGCACAATCTGTTTATAGAATTCTGGGATGGTGAGGGAGGTCAGCTTGTAAACAAGCAAGCATGGGGTTAATTCTTTAGTCACAGTTGTTTGCATTTTTTTGATGCAGGGTCTAAAATTGGCACCACATTATTCCATCTTTTGTATCGAGTACATACATTATTTCCCCTAGTTTCAAGCAATATCCCGAGTGACAGACTGACACCAAAACATTTGATGATTATTTCTTCTTGCTAATGGCAAGCCTCTTGGCACCTAAACACTATAAGTAGGCAATGAATGGAGTGATGAGAGACAACATGCAAATTAATTCAGAATTGTTCTTTTGATTTCACGCTCGCTCCTTCTGCACCTCAACAACCAGGGGGCTGATCTACTCGGGGATTAGCTGTTACGCGGTCGGAGTCAGGCAGTCTCATAAATCAATCTGGGAGATTGTGATCCAGCGGAGATCGTGGCCGGGATTCCCCATTAGGGAGAGTACCGGGCGATTCTCTGTTCATGAGAACAAGTGCTGACGCCGGGGCAGGATTCACGGAGTTCTACGACAGCAAAACTGGCGCCGCACCTGGACCGATTCAACGACCCTTAAGGGGCTAACCCCAGCGCCACGTAGAACACAATCGATTCCGATGGGAGATGGTGCCGGAATCGCCGGGCTTGGGATTGACACTCGGGAGGCTGACAAGCTGCAGCCGCACTCCACACACACCATCCTAGCCAACAAGGTGACAGCAAAATGTTGGATTTGTTGATGGTCAAGTGTACCAGGGTAGAGTGAAAAGTATTGTTCTGTGTGCAGTTCAGACAGTTCATTCTGCACATGAACAGAAAATAATTTACCGCCTCCTCAGGGCGGCAGGACGAGTAGGCAACACTGTGCCCCTAACACCAACCCCAGTCTCACACACCCAGTACCCAGCCCAGTGGGCGGCAAAAACCCCCACCTGGCACCACGCACAGCAGCTGCCATGGCCAGGTGTCCTGGCCACTGAAGCCACCAGCTACCCACCCCCCGTGCTGCATGCGGACTGTCCAAAGCTGGTCTGTCCCCCCCCCCCATGTTTTCTGTGTGTCCCCCATCTGGGAGGGTGTTTGAGCTCTGGGATGGTGGAGGGTGTTTTCCCCTCACCGTAGGAGAGCAGAGGGCACTGGACGTGGCTGGCGGGCCCGAAGGAAGGGCAGTTGCCGCAGTGGAGGTCAGCGTCGGGTGAGGCCCCGCTGAGTTGCGGTTCCCCATGGCATGTGCGTCGTCGTCCCCCAATCACCATCACCACCCCCCACCCCCACCAGCCCTTCCCCAACACACTCCCTCCCCTCCTCTCAGCCCAGGATGCAATCACGTGTCTCATCTTGCCGGAGCTGGTGATGAGTCAGGAGCTGCTGATGCCGCCCCTCCCCCTTCCCCCGACCCTAGCCAGAACTCCCCCCCCACCCCCCCACTTCCCCCGACCCTAGCCAGAGCTCCAGCTGCCAATGAGCAAGGAGGTCGACATCAACACGGATGGGAGCCCTTGACCCGCAGCCCAGTACACGCCGGAGCTCGAGTCCAGGAACGTCACTGATTTCCCATCACAGCTGTCTCAAACACCCTCCACCATCCCAGAGAGAGAGAGACACACCTCTGCTGGGCACTTTAATGACGAGGCTCCTGGGACTCTATCTGGTGTGCACCACACACATGGTCCAGTACAGCAGATGGAGGTAGGAACCCCTAAGGGGGCGGGCGATCAGAGGTTGGGTCGACCCCACCCCAGGGACCAGCTTCCGCACAGATGGGTTTCGGGATTCTGGAACAGACAGTCCCATTGATTGCGGAGATGCATTGGCAGAGCCAGGGACTGCATGAGGGGTTGTCACGAGCATCCAGTTCCTGCAGGTGCAGTTGGAGGAGTCGAACCGCCTGCAAGCGGTGGTGGGTGTCAACCATGCATGCCACGCAGGCCAAAACCACACGGGTGGCATCTGTAGTGGAGGCCTTCCAAGGCCTTGGGACACTGTGCAGTCGGTGGCCAAGGCCCATGGTACGGCTGCCCTATCACAGGCAACTATGCGCCAGGACCAGGCGATCATTGCAGCGATGCTCCTGAGCACGGCCCAGACACAGCAGGTCATGGCTGAGAGCAGTGGCATTATTCAGATGCTGGCCGGCGTGGCACAGATGGAGGTGGCACACATCCAGATGGTGGTGGCACAGTCACAGCATAATGTGGCAATGTCCCAGACAGAGGTTGTCCACTCCCCTTGTTCCATGGCCGTGAGCAGGCAGACCCCAGTCGTGGCAGAAGCATGCCTCCAGGATTTGCAGCTCAGCGGTTCGCTCTGCTCGCATCCCCGTCCCATGGAGTAGCCCAGGGGCCACCGGGCAAATGAGGAAGAGGTGATGGGGCCTGAGCCACTGACTCTCGCAATGAAGGTGCCGGAACACTGCAACACCTCGGACTCTGCCCCCTCCTGTCCCTGGTGCATGGTGGGCAGTGGGCAGCACAGGAAGGCACCACGCCACCAGAGCAGCGCCAGACCCATCCAGGCCCAGTCGCCCCAGAAGACGGCTGCCAAAGGGGACTCGGGTCTCAGAGCGGAAGTCACAGCGCGGAAGTCACAGCAGGCCGCTTCCACTCCTGATGTACTGTTTGGGAATCCAACTTGGCATAGCGTGAGGGCCTGCAAGGCCAGAAAAGTAGACACCAGTGAAGTTGGCATGGGTGCAGGTCACAGTTTAGCGAATGTTACAACCCGTCTCAGTGCTCTGTTAGAAGGGTGTGAGGGGGTGCAGAACGGATGGGCATGGCCCAGTGTCCCACCCCAGGAATCGATGATACAGTGTGATGGAATGGCCAGCTCTCATGCAGGGGTCACCCCGGTGGAACTGCTTCCGTGGACAGGAGTCAGACATTGCCAAACAATATTATGTCTAATACAAACAGGGAATTCCTGGAAACACATTGCAGCTCCATTATCTGCTCCTTTATCTGGGGATCAAATATCTGTTGTATAAAATTGTATCAGCGGTTAACAGACGTCAGTGAACTGCACTACCCGATATTTTAATACTGACCTTCGCCATTCTTTTCAAATTGGTTTATCATAAACACAAGCTTCAAAATCGGCGATTCAGGACCGTCACAATCTCCACAGAAACTTTACCAGTCATCTTTCAGAATGTAAACTTAAACCTTCCGCTTCACTTTGTTATAGGCCAGGGTTTAGAAAACTCCAAAGTATATCATGGAGTTCACCTGACCTACAACTGTTTGTTGATTTTGGTTACGATGAGCGCAAGAGCGTGCCTTTCAGGTGTTATTCAACAGAGTTCTTGGGTGCTTTTAGTCAAAAAACAAGCTTTATTCTACGAATTCAGTTAACATTTGTATAAACACACACAGTAAGAATTTTATCAACCACAAACATAAAGACCCCACACAGCTTTCGTAATCTATGTCTAACCTTTAATGAATTCCCCCTTAACTGTTCCAATTCAATAACAAAATCCAAGTAAAACCAGAAACCCTTTTCAAAAGGTGTGGCCCAGCACACTGCATTCTTACTGGTATAAGACATGTTATTGATACTCTTGTTCCCCTTTTCAAACAGCAAGTTTGAATTCCTTCCAGAAAGCAATTCTCTCTTTTAAGTTATCAAGCAGTCTGGAAAACAGCTTTTAAAATGAGATAGAGGAACACTTCTTTCAACCTATGCAGTTCATAACCAGTCCGCACTCAAAAAGCGAATCAGAGCCACAAACCAGCTCCAAAGCTCAAAGCAAAAGCAAAACTCAGAGCCACAGCCCAGCCCCATCCACACAATGACATCACTGAAGCCATGTGATAAGACAAACTCAACATTTCTTAAAGGGACACTCCCTTGACAACTTTCAGTCAGGAACAGATCCCAGTTTTACACCAATGTTTGATTTGACAGCACGGGGTTACTGGGCTCAAGTAGGGCTTTCTTTCAAGGGCTGGTGTAGACTTAATAGGCCGAATGGACTCCTCCTGCACTGTAACTTCTATGATTCTATGACTTCCTTGTCACATTACACCTTCCAAAGTGTCATTACTCCTTCCAAAGTGTATCACCTCACACTTTTCAGGGGTAAATTCCATCTGCCACTTTTCTGCCCATTTGCTCATCCCCCCCATTTAACCATGCCATCTATATCTTCCTGACAGAGGCAGTGAAAAAAAATTACTGTTGTATCACTCACCTGGGTATACACCTGCTGGCTCAGACAGAGGAAGTCCCACGTGTCAATTCCTGGAAAGAGAAAGTAGTGACCCGTGTTTAAACCCCTCAGATCTTGAGTTGCAAATCATTCATTCCTTGTGGGCAGTTTCCACACACATTCATCTCCTTCATGGTTGTGTAACCGCTCTGACCACTTGTCGTGTTATGTACTCTGGGACACAGGCTGCAGCTGGATGCAACTTTAACCAAAAAATACTCCAGACCTTGAAGTTAGTTCAATCTGATATATTGAACCAGTAGCACAGTTCTCTAGGAGTTCGACTCTCTGCTAACCTAAGTGTGGTTACTCTGTCTGACTGACCCAAACTAGCTCTTAGCCATGTGCTGGAGGTGTGATACTGTACATACACCCCGACTCACTCTGTAGATGTTCATCAGTGGAAAGAGGCTGACTGTGAGTGCCTTGTGCCTTTTGTAGTGAGATACCACCAGAGTGTCCTGCCTGCTCATTGGGCATGTCCTGTTCTTGGTGTTCATTAGCTGCCTGTCTGTATATTATCTGCATATCATGACAACCACAATGTTTACAAACATCGACCACTTCAAAGTGAGTCAAGTTCATTCCAATTGCGCGCCCTCACACGTGAGTGATTTTGAAGTGCGCAGCTCAAAATTGACACTTTTGTCCTCAGGTGGGCTTCCTGGACCCATTTGCATCCTCCCGCTGGCACGTGGGCACAAACCCCAATCCCACTGCTAGAGAGGGGGCTGGACCATCACAAAGGGTGCCAATCCCATTTTTACCTCTGTGCTTGATTGTGAAACCCGCTACCGGCAGCGTGGAATCCAGCTCCATGTCTTCACTGAGTCAACAGCGAATAACATTGTGCGGCAGGTTCCACATCAATCTTACAAATATAATCAAGAGGGAAACTTGAAACACATTTCCCCACAAAGGGTGGCAGAAATCTGAAATTCTCTCCCATAAAAGGTTATGGATATTGGGACAATTGGAGCTTTCAAGACACAAACACATTTGTTTGTTAGATAATTTGCAGTGATATCCTGGTGATAATGCAGCTGAGTGGACCTGCGCACCGACCACCCGGTGGACCTGCGCACCGACCACCCGGTGGACCTGCGCACCGACCACCCGGTGGACCTGCGCACCGACCACCCGGTGGACCTGCGCACCGACCACCCGGTGGACCTGCGCACCGACCACCCGGTGGACCTGCGCACCAACCACCCGGTGGACCTGCGCACCAACCACCCGGTGGATCTCTGCACCGATCACTGGGCGGATCTGGGTACTGATCAGTCATGATCAAATTGAATGGTGATCTGGTTTGAGGGGCTGGATAACGGAGTCCTTTCCCTATGAATTCCACAGCTACACAACTCTGCATAAAGATATTACTCTTGCTTTTGATCGAAATACCTAATCCCATGAATAATTTCCCCTAGTTTGAAGTACATCCTGAGCAATGCAGATTGACTTCAAAAATCGAATGATAATTTAAACTGTGACAAAACATGACTCACACTATGAGCAGTGTTAGATATAATTATTCTAACGCTCTCCTGGACAATTTCTCATTCAACAAGCTGGACCTCAATCGAAAATATTGCTGCCACTTGCACCGACTCCCGTTCCTCCTGCGTTCACAGACCTACAACATCCCAATTTTTTATATTTTCATCCTGGTTTTCAAATCTCCATGGGACCTCACAACCCCCCCCCCCCCCTCCCCCCGATCCCTGTAGCTTCCTCTAGCTTCACCAACTCCCAGAGATCTCTGCGCCCCACCAATTGTGGCCACTTGTGCATCGCCAATTCCATTGACTCCACAATTGATGACCGACTCTTCACCTTTCTGGACACTGGAATTCCTGTCTGAAAGCTCTCCATTTGAGCAAATCTTTGATGACTTTCTACTTTATTTTTTTTTGCATCGTTCTGTGTCAAATTAGGTTTGCTAACACTCCTGCAAAGCATATTTTACTGTGTTAAAGATTGACATCTTCCTACCCTTCTTAAAATTTTCAAGAATACCTGGATTATCTCAGGAAGGGATGTTGAGGTACCCTGAACCAAAGGCCCAGAGTTCAAGTCCTTGAACCAGAGGCCAAATCCCACCCCAGGACTTGATGGCCACAGAAGGTGGGTTCATAACGTGACCAAAGACATTGATTATCTTTCAAATACAACCTATGACAGGCAGTAAAAGCAAGAGAGTCTCCTGGTCAGAAACGTTTGATGTGGAGTGGCGCCCCTCAAGCTATAAGCCTCTGGTGACAGGATAGAGACCTGTGCCAGGAATAGCCATGAAAACAGACATAAGCACATGCTCTGTCTGCCTCATATGCCACTAGATTTGGGAAGTGAAACGATCTTAGACATAAAGGTTTAAAAATGCCTGCCCTCCCAACCACCCGTATACATCTCCAACCTTTCCCTCCCCCAATCCATTTAGGAGCAGTAGTTGCTCCAATAAAAGTATATTCTGGTGGCTGGGGGAACGGCCTCCACTCTTTTCGCGCAAAAATCCCACACCTACATACACCTAAACTCACTACCCCGTGGCAGCTCAAACCTCTCCTGCAGCTCACCCATCCCACAAACCTCTCTTCCGCGAACAAATCCCTAACATGCTCCAGCCCCGGCTCCATTGGATTGGATTGGATTTGTTTATTGTCACGTGTACCGAGGTACAGTGAAAAGTATTTTTCTGCGAGCAGCTCAACAGATCATTAAGTACATGAGAAGAAAAGGGAAGAAAAGAAAATACATAATAGGGCAACACAACATATACAGAAACATTCCTATACATTCCATCCATCTCCCACGGCTTGAACCAGTGGTTCCCACACAGTGGCGTCAGCACCGACCTCATTGCCAATGCCTCCTCAACTGGTTCCATGACCGTCGATTGCACCACCCGCGCCAAACCCCCCTTTTCTCTCAGCAGCGGAGCCCCCTTCACCCTCGGCACCTTCCCCGCCCATGTAAACTCAGAGATCAGCGCCTCCACGCGTGGAAGAAAGCTTTAGGGAAAAAGATCGGGAGGCGGTGAAAGACAAAACAGGAACCTTGGTAGCACATTCATCTTCACCACCTGCACCCTCCCTGCCAGCAAGTGTAAAGTGTCCCATCTATAACTCTATAACTATCTCTTGAAGTGCACCGCAACCTCCTTCGTGAACGACGTCACATTCCACTTGTGCATCGTGGCCCACTCTCGCTTCACTCAAATCCAAATATCTAAATCTCTCTAGCTACATTAAATGGTAATGCCCCCAAATTGCCACCCCCCCCCCCCCCCACCCCACCCCACCCCACTCACCGGAAACACCTCACTCTTCCCAACAATCAACTTACTTGGAGAAGCCCCCAAACCTCAACAGGCCCATGATCCTGCCCATACTCTCCAGCAGGTCCAACACAAACAACAGGTCAGCTGCATACAACGGCACCGGTTGCCCCCTGCCTCCCTTCACAATCTCTCGCCACTCAGCAGACCCACGACCCAGACGGGCCATCGCCAAGGGTTCAATTGCAAATGCAAATAACAGTGATGACAGTGGGCACCCCCTGCCTCGTTTCCCTGTGAAATCCAAAGCCTGGCGAACTCCTGCCATTTGTGCATATGCTTGTCCGGGGACACATACCCACCCACAAAACTTTGGCCCAAACCTTCTGAAAATTTCAAACCAGTATCTCCACCCGATCCAAATGTCTTCTCCGCATCTATAGAAACAATTAACCTCCGGGGCTTACCTTCCTGACGGAGTCATAACCACATTCAACAGCCTCCTGATGTTAGTAGAGAGGCGTCTACCCTTCCCAAAACCAGTCTGGTCCTCAGAAACCAGCCCTGGCACACACTCCTCCATCCTCCCTGTCAACACTTTCACGTCCATATTCAACAATGAGATGGGCCTGTACGTCACACACTGCTTCCTCTTCTTCGGGGTCAGTGTAATCAACGCCTGTGTCAATGTCTCTGGCAACTCTCCCCTCTCCACCACCTTACTAAACATCACCAACAAGTGAGGGGTCCAACTCTCTGGCCTTTCCCCAACTGCAGTCCCCTGATACCATCACCTCCCTTAACCCCAGCGGCTCCTCCAATGCCTGCCTCTGCTCTTCCTCCAACTCTGGCAACTCCAACTCATCCAAGAATCGTCCCAGATCCCCCTCTTCTCTGCCCGGCTCGGCCTTGTACAACTTCTGCTAATACCCCCTGAACCCGAATACCTAATTTACCCTACCCCGCTCCAACGCAACCTCCCTATTCTCTGTCGCACCCTTAGAATTTCCCTGGCCACCGCAACTGGTGAGCCAACATGTGGCTCGCCTTCTCTTGGTTCTCATATTGTAAACTCTTCCCCCCCCCACCCACCCACCCACCCACCACTTTGCCCATTGTCAACCTATCAAACTTCCCCTGCAGCCTCTTCCTCAACTCCTTAGTGCGCCTTCCCCTCCCCCGGAGTATCTCCTGTCCACCTCAACTATCTCGTCCAGCATCTGTCTGTACTCCTCCCCCGATCCCCGAGAGCCTTGAACAAGATAAATCTCACTTTGAACTTCCGCCTTCAATGCCTCCCAGAACATGGTTAACAACACCGCCCTATTCTGATTAAGCTCCACATAATTTCCAATTGTCAGTCTCACCTTTCCCTCCAAGAGAGCCGAATCTAACCTCAGCCTCGGCCTCTGCACCTGTCCCGAGCTCACCCTCACCCCCAGTCAATGTGGCACACAATCCAAAATCACATACTCCCACATGCTCTGCCCCCACTACCCCCCAATAGCACCGCTCGACTCACCACAAAGAAATTGATTCTAGAATAAACCTGATGCACGTGCGAGAAGAAGAAGGAGTACTCCCTCCCTTCCGGGTTCCTGAACCTCCAGGAATCCACCATCCCCATACGCTCCATAAACTCCTCAAGCTCCTTCACCATCGCAATCCTCGATCTTCCCATTGACTTGGAGCAGTCCACCTTCAGCTCCATTCTACAGTTAAAATCTCCGCCCATAATCAGCTGGTGCGTATCCAAGCCTGGGATCCCTCCCAAAAAAAAATTTACAAATCCAGCATTGTCTGGCCCTAAACTTCCGTGGCCCCCACAAGCCCTGTCCTCTTGTTCAACAAAATGCTCCCCCCCGCTCCCCCCTGAAAAATCACCTCTGCTCTCAAACCCTTCAATGGGCAAAAACCTGGGACCTCTTAACTGGTCCATTTAGCCCCTGGATGTTCCACATCACAACTGGAGGTTTATGCCTCCAGTACCCACTACCGTCCGCCATCATCTCCCACCAGTTCTGCCTCAGTTAATCCCACTCCGAACTGGACTTATCCACTCCGGACCATGGTCAGCTTCCAACTCTGCTACATCGCATTCTCTCTTTCCACCCCACCTGACCCAACCTGGCTACCTCGCAACCTCCTCCCTCACCTCTGTTCACTAGCATTGCTTGCTAGTTTGGCAACTCCCGGCTGAAGACCCCCCCTTGCACACCCCCACCCCTCCCCAAACCAGAATTTACAGTGCAGAAGGTGGCCATTCAGCCCATCAAGTCTGCACAAGCCCTTGGAAAGAGCACCTTACAAGCCCACACCGCCACCCTATCTCCGTAACCCAGTAACCCCACCCAACCTTTTTGGACACTAAGGGAAATTTGGCACAGCCAATCCACCCAACGTGCACATCTTTGGACTGTGGGAGGAAACTGGAGCACCCCGAGGAAGCCCACGCAGACACAGGGAGAATATGCAGACTCCACACAGACAGTGACCCAAGCCGGGAATCGAACCTGGTGCCCTGGAGCTGTGAAGCAACAGTGTTAACCACTGTGCTACCGTCCCTCCCCTCTGAACTGGGCACATCCAAGATGGCCCCCTTTCCACCCATGACCACGCTCAGTCTCCCAACTCTGCCACGGTGCATTTTCTCTTTCCGCTCTCTCCCCTCCCCCCCCCCCCCCCAAACCTGGCTACCTCTCGTGACCTCCTCCCTCACCACTAACATTGCTTGCTAGTGTGGAAATTCTCGCCCGAACACACCCCCCCCCTTGCACAACCCCACCCGCACCTCCCTTCAACAGCGCAAAACATCCATAACACCCAACCTTTGAGAACTTAACCCCTCCATCCCACCCATCAGTTCTCCCCCAGTTTATGGTCCTTTCTAAAGTCGTTCGCCGCCTCTGGCATCACAAATAATAACTCCTAGCCGTTGAACGTAACTCAAAGTTGGGTACAACACCCCAAAACGAATCTTCTGCTGGTATAACACAGCCTTGGCCTTGTTGAAACCCCGTGCCTCTTCGCCGCCAGCTTCACACCAAAGTCCAGGTATATCTGGACTCCCCTCCCATTCGTAAATTTGCTTCGCCGTGGCCCACCTCAATCTTTTCTTTGTCCATGAGCTTGTGCAACAGTATAATCACTGCCCACGGCGGCTCCCCAGCTCTCGGTTTCTGCCTCAAGGACCTGTGGGTCCCAATCCACCTCTGGAGCCTTGTCCGCCACTTTTTCCTCCACCAACCCGGGTAGCATTCTTGAAACATACTTCATGGCACTTGTTCCTGCCACACCCTCTGGCAGACTCAATCTGCAATTCTGTTATCTGGTAGTGGCCAGAATCGGTACACCCAGCGGCCCGTTCACGACGGCGTTTCCGACGGCGTGGGCACTGTGCCACGAATGGGAGAATCACGCCCAGGAGCTCTTTCCAAGAGCCGAATGGCCTCCTTCGGCACTGTAAATTCTATGATTTTCATGTTTTGTTACAAGGTATTATTTTAAAAATCACATCAGTAGTTTGCAGTCTTTTCCAATACTGGGTTGGAAGGCTACAGACGGAAAGTCCAAATATTCTGGTTTGGATGTTCAGGCGACTCAAGAGGCGATGGATTTAATATTTCTATCATGTTGTAAAGCCCAAATGAAGGATAGAGGGGCGCACCTTAAATCGACATGAACAGCACTAATCACACTATGAACAAGAATTTCACATTGAATTGTCAATGATTTAATGGGTTTTCTATGCTACAAGTGATATTTTAAAATTCTAAAGTTAAAATAAATTCAGATGATTTAACTAATTCAGCCTCTGCTGCTTTATGTTGGTCACGGTTTCGAACTGGCCATTTTTCAATTGTAGCATTTTAAATTGTTAATTGATACATTTTTAAACCTCTTCAGTTATAATTTAAACCTCTTCAGTTATAATTTGCAAATAAAAAAAATGTAATCCACTCAAGCACAAGCATGTTGATGGAATTTTAGAGTCATAGAATTTACAGTGCAGGAGGAGGCCATTGAGACTGCACCAACACTTGGAAAATGCACCCTACCCAAGCCTATGCCTCCACCCTATCCCCGTAACCCCACCTAACCTTTTGGACACTGAGGGGCAATTTAGTATGACCAATCCACCTAACCTGCACATCTTTGGACGCACTCGGAGGAAACCCACGCAGACACGGGGAGAAAGTGCAAACTCCACACAGACAGTCACCCGAGGCCGGAATTGAACCAGGGAGCTGTGAGGCAGCAGTGCTAACCACTGTTCCACCGTGATAAATCAGTTGGGCCCTATCTGCCCTCTCAAGCGAATGTAAAAGATCCTATGCCACTCCTTGGAAGAGTAGAGGAATTATCTCTGGCATCCAGACCAATATTTACCCTTCAATCAACATCGGCTTACTTGCTGGTCATTATCACATCATTGACTGTCAAATGTTGCTGCTTTTCCTACATTAGAACAGAGACCACACAAAAATCACTGAATTGACTGTGAAGCACTTTGAGGCATCCAGTGGTCATCGATAGTGCCATATCAATGCAAACATTCATTTATTTGCTAGTGGGACACAGACATGACAATGTGATAGACAAGCGGGCTACAACAAAGCATTTTACTTAACAGATACAGACTTACCGTGAGGCCCAGTTCTGAACTGCAAATTTTCTTTTGTGTTGGTAGATAACCTGACCAGATTCGCCTCTGAAGCATAAAGAAACAATCTATTGCAAGGAATTAAAACGCACACCTGTAACGAATGATATATTCATAAACCCACAATAGTAACTCACTAATGGGCTATTTAATCACCCACACCTGAAACTTGTTAATGGGCTGCTTAAACACCCACCTCAGCAACCTGTTAATGTTCTGCTTAACACCCACATTGCAAACTACGTTCAATTTAAACACCAACATTGCAGACGGTTAATATTCTATTTAAATGCTTATAATCTTGAGCAACTGGGTGCACTCGCAACCTCTAGATAGCCCTTTCTTACACCAGCAGACTTGTATGACACAGTAAATGGGATTATTAATAAGAGATCATAGCACTTATTTAATTTTTGTGGTCTTATTTGGTCCATGTTGAATTATATTGATGCTATTATCCGTCTCTCTCACTATTTCCTCTCTTCCTAATATCAGCAGTTCAATGGGAGATTTTTCCCAAACTGAAAACACTGTTAGAACAAATAGATCACTTAGAATTTGGGCTCATTTCTTGATAATTAAGACACTCAGAAACACTGAACAAGAGTTAAACTATACATGCTATTTGTCCACCTAGTAGAAGGGCAGCACAGTAGCACAGTGGTTAGCACTGCTGCCTCACAGCTCCAAGGACCAGGGTTCAATTCCGGCTTCGGGTGACTGTCTGTGTGGAGTTTGCACTTTCTCCCTGTGTCTGCGTGGGTTTCCTCCGGGTGCTCCGGAGTTAGTCCAAAGATGTGCAGGTTAGGTGGATTGGCCAGGCTAAATTGTCCCTTGGTGTCCAAAAGGTTAGGTACGGTTACGGGGATAGGGTGGAGGCGAAGTAGGGTGGGCTGAAGTAGGGAGCTCTTGCCAAGGACTGGTGCAGACTCAATGGGCTGAATGGCCTCCTTCTGCACTGTAGATTCCATAAGTAATCCTGTTTGTACCCTTCTGACTGGTTAGGATTTCTAACTTGAATGTACCACATAGCTGAAATATTCCATTTCATTTTTATTTTGTGTCCAGCCACGATGCAGATCAATATTTCTGATTGTCACTTCATATTTTAGCTTTTTTATATTAAACAGTCGGGGTTCCTTACTACACCAATGAAAGTAAACGTCCACTTCAAAAGAATGGAAGGAATCTAGAAACACACTGAAAGAAATTTAAATGGGACTGAGCCACCAAAATTCTGTTAATTGCATGGAGGGAAATTATACCTGCAAATATCTCCCAAAGGAGCATTTTGCACTTGAGATTTATATATTTCTTCCAGCGGGACGTGGCACATGGGAAGGCAGCACTAAGCAAAAAGAATCAGCAGGCTAGGGTGAAAAAAATGACCTCACTTGCATCAGTGCAGAGGTTGTAGGGATGTCTCCATATCTCGACTTATAAGGGTTTTCAGCAAACGCCACCTGTTACTTAGCAATTACCACCATTCCGTTCCTGTCAGACTTCCGAGTACGAGATTTTGCAGTGTACAATATTTTGACATCTCAAGCAAGCCGAAAATGCAATGCATCATCTCGACGCATTTTTTCTGGTGATAATGTAAGTACGATAACAACAACTTTAATTTAGATATTCTCTTCGATGTACCAAAATGACCCAAGGCGCTTCACTGCAGCATAATCAGGTACAAATTATAATTGGAAAGAATATAATTTTCCTCCGCTGCTTGTAGATGATTCCACCATCAGTTCATATCTTTGTATATGACTGTCATCTGTTCCACTTGAGCGGCCAAACATGGCAAATGCACTGGCCATTGATGTGGAACAGATATTGATTGACCTGTACCTTCACCCTTATGAGCGAGAAAGTTTCAGGAAAGAATTTTAATAGAATGCTTTGAGGAAGAGATCATATGTCTTGTAATGTGGTGCTTCAGTAAACAGCTATCATCTCCTTCTGTGTCCTTTTACAGAACTAGGAGAAAGAAAATGGTGAGAATATTATCTGGCCAGCAGTGGGGGATATCAAGGCAGCTGTTGGTCTACGAGGGCAGCCGCAGTTTAGAGATCCTGAGATTGTACAACAATTGAGTATTTGTTGACGGTTCCTATGCAAATGGTCAGCACGGTGGCACAGTGGTTAGCACTGCTGCCTCACAGTGCCAGGGACCCGGGTTCAATGTCTGCGTGGGTTTCCTCCGGGTGCTCCCGTTCCCTCCCATAGTCCAAAGATGTGCAGGTTAGGTGGATTGGCCATGCTAAATTGCCCCTTAGTATCTAAAAGATTAAGTGGGGTTATGGGAATAGGGTGGGGGACTGACCCTAAGTCGGGTGCTCTTTCAGCGGATCGGTGAAAACCCGATCGGCCGAATGGCCCCTTCTGCACTGTAAATTCTATGATTCTATGAAATGCACTGGATGAAAAGTCAACTTCTGATCCCTCCTATTTTGCATCAAGGCGAGATGCTGTGAATGCCAGAGAACTCTGGCTGCAGTGAGAATATGTACCAGCAGGAGGCATCAGAAAAACACTGAACACAATTGGAGTATAGTGTTCAATCCTGGGCGCCACATTACCAGAAGGACGTGGAGGCTTTATAGAGGATACAGAAGAGATTTACCAGGATGTTGCCTGGTATGGAGGGCATTAGCTATGAGGAGCAGTTGAATAAACTCGGTTTGTTCTCACTGGAACGACGGAGGTTGAGGGGCGACCTGATAGAGGTCTACAAAATTATGAGGGGCATAGACAGAGTGGATAGTCAGAGGCTTTTCCCCAGGGTAGAGGGGTCAATTACTAGGGGACATAGGTTTAAGGTGCGAGAGGCAAGGTTTAGAGTAGATGTACGAGGCAGGTTTTTTTTACACAGAGGGTAGTGGATACCTGGAACTCGCTGCCGGAGGAGGTGGTGGAAGCAGGGACGATAGTGACATTTAAGGGGTGTTGCTCTTTTTAGCCTTAGTTTTATTACCTCTGATTATATCACCTTTGCTCACAAGTCGCCAGGTATCTTTCTGATACCTCCACGTGGTTCAAGCTCGAGTTATGATTAATAAGTCAGCACACCGCTTAGTAAGATTGAAATCAACGGTCATATACAACAATTAATGCTTACACAATAATCCTACTATCTATATAGAAACCTATCACTACTGGCCAATACTTAACTTTAGGAAGGGCCCACCAGGTCAGGGAAACAAATGGTTTATCGAATCGGATCTGGCCCGTGGGATTCAAAAAGGCTGATACGGGTCGATGGCTAGGAGTCTTTATCGGGTAGCGATCGCTGGAGTCAGACTTACTGTTTCTGGTGGATGTTCTTGCGAAGGTCTCGAGCAGGAGAAGAAGGGAGAGAGAGCGATCTGAACTTGGCCCCTCACTTTATAGGGCCCAGGGGCTTCCCGCCTCTCGGGGTGGCCCTTGACCCTGAGTCCCAAGTGATTGGACTTGTTCCCAATCACTGGGTTCGATATGTCCAATAACGGGCCGATTCCTCGATCGGGGGGTGGTCGTTCACCTGTCTTTGTTTCGGCCACTGCGGGCGCCGACAGGTCTGGTCCGGCATTCAATTGCTAATATGTTGCAATTGTTCCCGGGGATAGCCGATTAAACTGCAGATGTCTGGGTTGATGTGCTGCTAATAGTCTTGAGTATCGATCTGGGCCGACTTCCCCAGAGCCGAATACGCTATTCTGTCTGCAGCTGTCCGTTTGTGTCATGTTGGCTGCTTTTCCCATCAGCCTTTTCGGTTAGCCATTTTAAATCGGGTTTTGGCCAAATTAATAGGGAATCAGCCATTTTAGGTGGCTGCAGGGGCATCTTGACAAATACATGAATAGGATGGGAATAGAGGGATATGGACCCAGGAAGTGTAGTAGATTGTAGTTTAGTCGGGCAGCATGGTTGGCATGGGCTTGGAGGGCCGAAGGGCCTGTTCCTGTGCTGTACTGTTCTTTGTTGTTCTTTGTTATTTGTATGTGAGCAGGTGGGCATTTGTTGTGCATCTGTGGCACACAGCAGATGCAAAGGGAAGCTATACAATGGAGGCAAGTGTGCTCTAAGCTGACACAAAAAAGAAATACTGCGGGAGCTGGAAATTGGAAATCAAAACAGAAAACGCTGGAAGCATTCAGTGGGTCTGGAGTATCTGCGCGGGGAGAAACAAAGATAATGGCCAGAATTTTCCCGCCATTTCCACAGATGGGATATTCTGGTGCTGCTGATGGCGAACTCCCTCCCCGCCATGGGTTTCCCAGCGGTGGGGGTGCCTAAAATGGGAAATGCATTGACAGTGGCAGGACCAGAAAATACTAGATCAAGGGTGTTGGATCCATATATTGCCTTGATGGTACTGAAGTAGCCCAGGGTGTCATGCTTGTCGGCGAGTAATTGCAGCTCCTTAGCGTTTTCAGTCCACACTGGGTTCTTGATTTCTCCAGTTCTTCTTTATACCTCCGCCTTTGCTGTTTGATGAGTTCTCCTCCTTTCCTTGTTCGTGATGTCATTTTACCAGGCGCAGAGAGCTTTCTTTTTCTTGTCTTGCAGTCTAGGATGGTGTGGTTGTTCTCGTCAAACCAGTCTTGGTGTTTCCTGTCCTGTAGCCAATGGTTTCTTCACAGCTTGAGATGATGGCTGTCTTCAGCGCTTTCCAGCTTTCCTCCACTCCATTAGAATGAACATTTTGGAGATTTTGGTGAGGACATTGTTGGGTTCATGCTTGGCTCTTGAAGCTGCTTAACGGTGATCTTTTTTCTGAGCTGTTCCTTCATCTTCCACTGCTTCTGGTGGAGTTTGATGGACATAGAGGAGTTTATAAGACTATGGCCTGTCCAGCAGGCATCTGCACTGGTCATCACTTTGGTGATGAGGTCATCACTTTGGCGATGAGGACATCCTTTTTGTCTGAGAATCGGACGACATCGAAGTTGATCGTGTGCCAGTGTTTTGATCGTGGATGTATCCAGGAAGTCTTGAACTTGTCTTTTTCGCGGAAATGTGTTAGTGATGACAAGCTGGTGTTCCGCACATGTGGCGAGCAGGAGAATCCCGTTGGAGTTGCAGTTCCCAATTCCTTCCTTTCCGATGGCTCCTTTCCAGAGTTGGCAGTCCTTTTCAACCCTGGCATTGAAGTTCCCAAGGTGGATGATATCTTCCTGAGGAATGTTGGAGAGTATGGTGTCCAGGGTGGAGTAGGTGCCTTCTTTGGAGAGTTGGCGCATTGGCACTTACAAACATTGCCTGCTAGTTCTTGACAACTTGTGGACAGAGAGTTATGAGGCATCCATTGATGCTGACGGGGAACTTCGAGAGTCAGTTGACGAGTTTATTCTTGATGAAGAATCCAATTCTATGTGTCCTAGGCTGATCCTCGAATTTTCCTCTCCAGAATGTTATGGGCGAGGCGTTTTCAGAACCCCAAAATGTATCATGGACTTCAACCAACCTCTCCCTTTAATGTATTTGTTGCTTTTCCTAGCACACGGCTTGTTCCCTAGGTGTGGAATTACAATTATGGACACGGGAGGTTTTAAACACAAAACACTGTTTATCCCATGAACTCAACATAACATCTGAAATAAACATTGGATCTCTTAACACCCCTTACTTCAAAGATAACTCAGAAAATATTGCAACAGTAAATAACTCCTTAAAATGTTCCTTCAAACTTCCAAGAGACTTAACACCTTTAAACAGTATCACATCAGGTTAAAGGCTTTACTTTAAATCACCCAAATGATCCAGAGATAGTCTTTCATGGCAGAGATCCAGCTCACTGCAAAACACAGACACACACCCAGCTCTTTTCAAAACTTGCAGATCTCTGGAAACACACAGACACACACACACACTGCTTTTTAAACTGAAACTAAAATCCTGCAAAATGGCTGATCTGAGCTCAGCCCCACACACTCTCTGACATCACTGTTTTCTTAAAGGTACATTGCTTAAACATCCATGTCTTAAAGGTACTCTCACATGACAAGAAAAAGATGTAACCACCGGCTTCTTCCCTCAGCTGCCCTTTGCCTGTGCTTCAGGCCTCTTGCAGGACAGCGACATGAACGTTGAAGCTCCTGCGTCCACAGATAACAAGGCAGTTCTCCATTCCGGCCGATTGTTTTGCTCATTATCCATGAGTGTTCGTATATTCCAGGTTCCGAAATTGATGTTTAACTTTGATTTTCTGACCACAGGTCGATGGGCTTTCCAGCCAGGTTCATGGTGGAATAGACTATCTTTAGGGCATCTTTTCTGGCTCTTTCCCCATGCTGGGTGAGCAGAGTGGATCCGGAAGAGGGCTGCTCAGTTGTGAAGAAAGCTGCTGAAATGCTCTCCTGTAAATATTCCAAGAATGCAATGTCAGAATCTAACTCCACTACCTACATGCCGGTCCGAAGTTACGGACTTCCAGATGTTACATCCTGTCTCTGTCACCTCTCGCCGATCGCAGCAGGGCTTGTCTGTGTGTCGGGGTGTGCTGGTTTCCTCTAGGTAGACGTCTTTTGCGAGACATCTTTTAATTTGGGAATACTGTTGCACATCAGCAGACACGCGGTCCTTGATAGGACAGGTCCAGTTTCAGAACAAGTCCTCAACGGTGGATCAGGTGTAAGATACTCATCTGATATTAACCGCTGCGATGACAGATGAAGGCTACAGCTGGAGGGAGGTCCGCAGTCGTCGAGGTTCCCTTACCATCGCGGACACAAAGGGAATAAGAAAGACATAAAGGAGGAAAAAAACAAACTAACCGTTACAGACGGGGAGAGAGATAAACTGAAACACCGGATTCTATTTCCCTTCTGTCCGTAATCAATGTAGTTTAATTTTGATACGTCTGATGTATGTTCCCAATGCAATGAGGAAGGAAGCTTTTCCCATTCTGGATTTAAGTTTAGGTAAATTCAAATGCTGCCTTGATGGCGAGGGCATCTCACCTCAACTCTGGAGTTCAGCTTTGGTGAGCTTCATTGGGACATTGCAGTAGACCAATGATAGAAAGGTTTGAATATGAACAAGGTGGAGAATTGAAATGGCAAGTGACAGGAAGCTCAGTGTTACATTGCAGAATTAATGGAGGTGTCTGCAAAGCAGTCACCCAATCTGTCACTCCAATGGGCAAATCTCATTTTGGCAGAAAAACTGCATTGGGAACACAATCCGCAAACTCCTGCCTGAACTCGAACTGCCCCAGCACCTCAAACAGAAATACCCACAGAAAAGCCTTCTCTGTGTTCATCACCACCACTACCTCAACCTCCTACTCCCCCAAGGGCATCATAATCGCGTACGGTAACCACTGCACATTCGCCGACAACTGCCTTCCCTTCACAAAACCAGTCTGATCCTCACCAATGACCCCCGGCACACAGTCCTCAATCTGCAATGCAAGCACCTTCGCCAAAAGCTTGGCATCGACATTCAATAACTATATCGGGTGATACGACCCACACTGCGCCGATCCTTATCATTTTTTAAATCAGGGAGATGTAAGTCTGCAATAATGTAAGGGGGAGATCACCCCCCTCTCCCTCACCTCATAATGTCCTCACCAGCAGTGGCTCAAGCTCCACCCCAAACATTTTGTAAAAATCTACCGGGAACCCGTCCGGACATGGGGCCTTCCCCACCTGCATCGATCCCATGACATCTATCACCTCCCTCAGCCCAATTGGGGCTTCCAGGCCACGAAATCTCCTCCAAGGGAGTTATTTTTTTGATGGAACTAGATACAATTAAATCACTTTAAAAAGGGAAAGAGAAGATCATCATTGAGACTGTCAATGTTATTTGTGTCACAATAATGGTGCAATTGCAGAGTAGAAGTGAATTTCTGAAGAAGAATTATTTTGTGTTCTTTTTGACAAAGGTAGGATGAGACTTCAAAGAGCCTCTGCAACAAGGGGTTAATTGAATTCCACCAGGAGAACATAAAGACAATACTTTTTGAAGATAAAGTGAAACAACTCATTCATTTCATCAATAATGATGAGCTCTGTACTTTGAGATCACCAGCTGAGTTGTACAGACTTGTATGTGATGGTTTGCAGGCAACCTTTCCAAATTTGAAAACTATTCTGAAGATCTTTTTAACAATACCTGTCAAAAAATCTTTCGGTGAACGTTCTTTCTTTGTCTTGAAAAGAGTGAAAAACTATCTGCAGAGTATGATGAGTCAGGAATATTTGACAAGTTCAGCAATACTGACAATTGAAAATACATCCTTACAAGATTTTACCGATGACGATGTGATTGATGATTTTGTGAAGAGAAAGTGGAGAGGAAAAGCCATCTAAGTTGCCATGGATTGCAAACAACTGATGAAGCAAGAACATCTAAAAGAAATTGTCCCTCTACCATGTTCTCCAGTCTGAATTATGTTCAAGAGAGAACATATAATGGTCTAATATACTGACTGGTGGTCACAGTTATAACTGGTAACCACCAAGCCCCATCACTTTTACTCCAGGGAGTCTCTTCTTACTCTGATGGACAATTAAAAAATGGAATCCTGCCAGACAGTTGCCAGCAAAGCCACTGATATTAAACTTGGACTGGACATTCCACTCCATTGGAGTATTTTCTCCTCCACTGGTCTTTTTCTGACTCATTTTGTCCTGCACTGGCTGTGCTGCAGTCATATCATCACCAGATTACTCTGTCCCATTGCTCAGCCAGATGATGTTTGCTCGCCTCATGACACAGAGATCACAATATTAACCATCTTCATCATCATGCTAAACAACAGGTAGGCTTGGATTTTAATTTATCAATTACAATACAGGCTGGTAGTTGTCATAAGTTAAAGAGCATCAGAACAGTCTGTCAAGCAGCAATTTCTGTGCCTTGCATTGTGTGAGCTGAGGGTGGGTGGGGTTAGGATGGTAGTGACATAATTCGGGGAGGGGCTCGACATCATTGTGGGCAGGTTCAATGTCATTGGGCGGGGCTTGATGTCATTGGGGACGGGGCTTGACATCATTGGATGTGAGGCTCCATGTCACCGGGGGTGGGCCGCCAGGTCACCAGGGGGCAAAGCATGATGTGGGGCCCTCGCAAAGAGAGAGAGCGCGAGGCCCCCAAAAGTGTAAGTCCACCTCTGGAATGCCCTGCCAGTAACAGTAGTGGACTCGCCAACACTAAGGGCATTCAAATGGTCATTGGATAGACATATGGACAATAAGGGAATAGTGTAGATGGGCTTTAGAGTGGTTTCACAGGTCGGCGCAACATCGAGGGCCGAAGGGCCTGTACTGCGCTGTAATGTTCTATGTTCTATGGATGGGAGGGCCTTCTGCTGCCAACCCTAGGAAACAGGATCTCCTGCCTTTCCTGGATGGCCTAGAGGAGAACTTGCAGAGAGGCATCGCTGAATCATGGGGCCACATGTTGTCTGCTCTGTGACATCGCTGTTTCTGGCAGGATGAGATAACAAATGTAACAGCGATGCTGCTGGCTTGCAGCCAGTGAATAGCTGTCCTGCTGCCCTCTAAATATTGTTCCAGGGCCTTCAACATCCTGAGACAAGGGTAGGAATGGCGACATCCTGCTCATCCTCCCACAAGACTCTCCATGCTGCTCACACATACTGACCAGTGTGAGATTGCAGGAGGCTACCATCCTGCCCCCAAGCAGAAGACACACTCATTTCCCCTCCCACCTCCCTAATGTGATAAAATGGACAACAATATGAGTTTTAGCCCAAAATGTAATTGAACACTTTAAATTAAGAATTGGACATTTTAACTCACAGTCACAGTAAGCCCACAGGCAGGCCTGATGGGAACTTGAACAGCCAAGTTTGAATACACTGAGCAGATACAGACAGTCAGGACAAGTCTGGGCCTGCCCTGTAAACAGGACATCAGGAGATAATCGGTCCCATTCAAATGGATCAATTGTTGGGGATTGCCCAGACGAAGCTAGACTTTCTGGCACCCAGATTTCCCGATGTTACCATATATGGAGCAAGGTTACGTGTGGACAATATACATGGTGATGGGCCCCTGGGGGTGGGTTCCTGGTGTCTTGCAGAGTTGCAATCGGCAACTCCATTGGGTGTTGCGAACCCTACCCTGAGACCTCATTGGCTAACTTTCTGGAAAGGCGCAAAGAGGGGTATACGAATCGACCACCACAACCCTCCCCAGTGAAGATCTGGTGCAGAGGCAACAGAGAAGATGCAACAGTAGACCAGAGGACGGAAGGACGCAGTGTGCAAGACCCCCATTCGCAGACGGAGGCCTTGAGACAACCGAGACTCAGAGAATTGGATCCGCAGCTCGATAGGATTCATCGGGATAGTATTAAGGATCTTGCGATTATTGTAGTTGGGTAAGTTAAAAGGGAGTAACTATTTTTACTGTGCTTGATAATAAATTTAGTTGAATCGTAAACTTGTATATGGATACAGAGATATATAGAAGATAGGAGCAGGAGGAGGCCTTTTGGCCCTTCGAGCCTGCTCCGCCATTCATCACACTCATGGCTGATCATCCAACTCAATAGCCTAATCCTGTTTTCTCCCCATTACCTTTGATCCCATTCTCCCCAAGTGCTATATCTAGCCACCTCTTGAATATATTCAATGATTTAGCATCAACTACTTCCTGTGGTAATGAATTCCACAGGCTCACCACTCTTTGGGTGAAGAAATGTCTCTTCATCTCTGTCTGAAATGGTTTACCTTGAATCCTCAGGCTGTGACCCCTGGTTCTGGACACACCCACCATTGGGAACATGTTCCCTGCATCTACCCTGTCTAGTCCTGTTAGAATTTTATAATTCTCTATGAGATCCCCCCTCATTCTTCTGAACTCCAGCGAGAACAATCCCAACCTGGTCAATTTTTCCTCATATGTGTCTTTTGTTCATCTCGTAAAGAATTGAATAATAAACTGGTTGAAGTGTCTGAGGTTTAACAGACAACACCACTTACACTCCAGAATGGAATATTCCACCCCTGATTCTGGGCACAGGGGAGAATCTGCATTTAAGAATCTCAGGCCAATTATTAGCTTGGAGGGACTCATTATTAGCTTGGAGGGACTCAAACCCCCGAAGTCAGAGACCTGGCTAACTGACACGGCTAGCTTTCTCTGTCTGGAGAAAATCAAGTTCGCCTTGAGGGGGTCAATGTTAGGGTTCGCCCGGAGGTGGCAGCCGTCCGCGACTTCTTTGGGGAAAATTAACTGTCAGCAGAAAGGGGGCGGGGGGTGCTGGGGGTTAGCTTAGTGTAGAGTAGGGGGTTAGTAAAGGTGGGACCTGTAAGGGAGGAAGACGGCTTTTGCACTATGTTTATAATTTCATGTACATTGTTTATTTTGTTGTTGTTGTAAAACCATAAATACCTCAATAAAATGTTCATATAAAGAAAAAGAATCTCAGGCCAATGCATATCACCTGATCGTGGCAATCGAGGTAGGATCAGTTCATGTTATATAGAGTTGATTTCAGAGTGGTGGGTCAGGGGAGTACTGAGCTCATAAGGCCTGGATCGAAGCATGTCCACCTTTTTACTGATATGCTGCTTAGGGGTGCAAATCTGTACAGGGCACAGATAAATTTGTTCAATTTGGGTATTTGGTTTCTACCACCAATGCTGAGTTGCAGTATTAGTCAAAGATTGGGCCCCCTCTAGACTCTTGTGGAGTCTTGGGTGGGATCCCTAGAGTAGACCGTTCACACACTCTTCAGTTTGATATCTGACTGGGTAGGAGTCATTGTGCTGTCAAATCAGGATTACAAAGCGTTCAAGTGATGCCTGGGCATTTTATAAACTGGTCCAAAATTTACTGATATGTATTGAAAGTGTGGATAATTCTGCCTGTTTTTTTTTCGATACAGTCATTTTAACATCTAGGCACAGAGCTCAACACGTGAGCATACATCAGTTCTCTCTCCTGGATACTGATAGTGCCAGTAGGAGTCAGACAGTATTAAAAATACACTGCCACTGCGAATGCTTCCATCACAGCGCACCCTTAATATTCTGAAAGATTGTCAGCTTCAGTAAATTAGCTTGCAGATGCAATACCCCACTGGAATATTAAATGATGTAGTGTCAGTACCTCTCATGTCCTTGATAATTAGAAGCTTTCCTTATTCCTTCCCATATCTGTGTGCAGATGTTTGTACAGATATTTATGAACACTGACAGTGTATTATTTTTATTTATATATGTGAATGAAGTATTTCATAGCATCCTGTTAGTGTAATTACAATTAAACATGCCAGATTATTTCAAAGGGAATTGGTTTTAGAAGGTCATACTTCATAAAATTAAAGCTCCTTACATTTGAATACAGCTGGGTGAAACGCTCCAAATACACAGACACAATTTTTCCAAATCCGCGTTTTCTCTTTCTCACATTTTGTTTCTTCCTCGCATGCATTTTCTCTCCCTCTCACACATTTTCACTCTCATTCCTCTCTCTCACGCACATTTTCTATTTCACTCTCGCACATTTTCTCTTGCACGTTTTCTCTTTCTCCCTCTCTCTCACAGGTACATTCTTTCTCACACACACATGCATTGGCACGTGCAGTTTTCACGGTCCCATTATTTATAGTATATTTAAACCAGGTTATTTGGAGATTATCTGTGAAATCTAATTTCATTTGGCATTGACAAATACCACATTAGAAAGTAAGGTGAGAATATGTGGCACAGGAGACATGATTCTGAGGCTGAATTTTTTTTTAAGTGCATTGAATTATTTTTTTAAAAAAAATTTAGACTACCCAATTAATTTTTCCAATTAAGGGGCAATTTAGTGGGGCAATTTAATGTGGCCAATCAACCTAGCCTGCACAACTTTTGGGTTGTGGGGGCGGAACCCACGCAAACATGGGGAGAATGTGCAAACTCCACAGACAGTGACCCAGAGCCGGGATGGAACCTGGGATCTCGGTGCCGTGAGGCAGCAGGGCTAACCCTCTGCGCCACCATGCTGCCCTCAAAAAGTGCATTGAATTATTAACAGTCACTTGATTGTCGAGAACTTGAGTGTTGCTGAGAAGAGGGATATGACATCAAAACATTTCACGTTACCCAATCTCAAAGGAAACAACAATTTATACTATATGGGAAGAGCGTATAATTGCTGTCCCTTTGATTTGGTATTCTTGCAATTCTGTCTTGATGAGTGCAAGAACAAAAGCTTCAACAGCTCATCTCTTTTCTCAGCAATACTCAATTTGAATTATGAATCTCATTTCTATAAAATAATCTAGTTCAATTAAATCTCAACAACTGTGAATTGGGAATTCAAATCCAACAATTCATTCAAGTATTTAAATAAAAGCTAGTCCACCTCCATCTAATTCCAGACATACAGATTATGCAAATCAATCTTGCAAAAATAGACAGTCATTGACATGGAACCTGAAATTTACAAGCAATTTATTGACTTCTAATTGGCCCAGTAATTTACAATCAGCTTCAATTATCTGGATCGCCATAGGGAGTGCTTGAGAGCAGACATTTTAACAGGATATCCATCATCACAACTATTCTCCAGATACTTCCCTCAGGGAAATATGCTTTTTTTTTTAAAAAAAAGGATGATTTTGTTTTATGTCTGTGAAACTTGTTTAACCTTTATTTCGCTGGGACTGTGTGACGCAAAGCACTCAATGGTCAGCTGAGATTTTCTGTGCTCTCACAGCAGCCTATTCTGTGAAATAAATTGCTTTTTTCCTCGGGTTCAAGGCGCGTTAGAATATGCGGCATCTGTTCTTTCTTCGCTGACTCTATTATTTCAAATGAAAATATATTTTGCCCCGCGTTAAAATTTTTTCAAAGCAAGACAAGTCTCTTTTGTACTTGTAAGAGTTTGCGAAGCTCTGTTAACCTAATTGGTTGGCCTTGTTAGGAAAGCACACGTAACCAATCGTTGTTTCAGGATTAGGTTAGTAACGTGGGAGTCTGCCCATGAGGCAGGAGCACTTGTTTTTCCTGAATTATGTAATTCTTTCTCCATAAATTCCACACCAACCAGAACACCATCATTATTTAAAACAACGTGTTAGAGAATGTACTAGCTTGATTCCAGCTGTTTTAGTGAAGTGTTGCTACCATCAAACCTATATAAAGTGTGATTATTTATCGTGACCGAAGTTTGAATTTTACGGATCTCCAGCGAAATTCTCCGATGGCGGGGTCGCCGGCAGCGCGCCCGCGGGTTTCCCGACGGCGTGGGGTGACCACAATGGGAAACTCCATTGGCCGGCTGCGGGAAACGGAGAAGGCGGCTGGCGGACGGGAGAATCATACCCCTCATTTTTGAAATACAGATTTTGGTTTGAGTTTATTCATTTTGTGTTGACACCATCTTCTCATGGAGAACAGCATGAAATAGTTGGAAGGATATTTGCAGACTGATTAACAGTTCTTCAGGCTGTGATACTGTGGTAAGTCACCACTGTTGTATTATATTGTATATATGGGTATTACAGTAAGGCCCCTGTACGACAGGTACGGGGGTAGATCCCTGCCTGCTGGCTTCGCCCAATAGGCGGAGTATAAATGTGTGTGCTCCCCGAACAGCAGCCATTTCGTCAGCTGCTGTAGGAGGCCACACATCTCTGTGTAATAAAGCCTCGATTACATCCTACATTGATAGTGCATCAGATACGAATGTTCCTTCCATAACTACCATTTTATTTCAGCTTTTTATATGGGGTTGGGGGGAGGTTCATGGGATCCCATGACCCATAGGATGAAGAGGGGAGGGCCACCCCCACCCACTTCCACCATGCCTGAGGATCCTGCTGGAAATTTAAAATTAGGGCTTCGATCTGATGGTCTGAGGTTTATGAATTGAGCAGGGTACAGGAAATGGCTCTTATTATTTCTCTGACCAGGAGAAGTGTGGAGTAAACAAACAGATTCAGTTAGGAGGGATACATTTCCCCAATTGGTAGCTGTAATATGCAACATGGAAATGAGCTATGGGCCCCAAGTTCAATCGCTACTCCTATGCTGAGTTGACTGATTTTCCAATGGGACATTACAACTAGCCAACGTCCCTGGTGAAGAGGGAAGAAAAATCAGACCGGGTTGCTGACTGCTGTCCAGCAATTCTCGGTCAACCACACATGTGGATGGCCAGCTCTCACTGCCGAGTCTTACATAAAGTGAATGGCAGCCAGTGGAGACAGCCAGTGACTTTAGAAATCGCACATAGGTTAGTGCCTTTGGCTGAGGAAAGAAGGAACTGTGCAAACCTGCTCTTGCAGCCTTGGTATTTAAGATGTTCAATGGGAACTAAGAAGGACTCAAGTACAAGGAAGAGCATAGCACCAGCTCATGAGGCAGCTGAGCAAAAGTTGATACCAATAAAGCCTAGTCTAGGAATGGATCTACAGCCAATTAAATGGGTGGGAACAATAGTTTTTATATCCTAAGTATCTACTATCATGAGATTATGCCACTTTATTGAAGAAAATATGCGTTTTAAACTGGAAATTTTGCAATTTGAACTGAGGCAGAGCAAACTGTTTAAAAAAGGCAAGGCCACATTCCAAGTGGAAGATGAGAAACAAACAAATAACCCTCAGGGGAGTGTGACGAGAGAGGCATTTCCTATAATCCAGACACACCTTGAAACTTGCAGCTGTCTGAGGAAACAGCGTTAATAATGCATAGTGCTGGATATTGAAACGATGGCTGCCACAGACAGACTAACCCAAAACATCTTGGAAAACACAATGGGTGAAATATTCGAAGGTCAAGCTCCCCAGCCATTTGAGAGAGATTACAAGTGACACAGACGGTGTCAAGAAGTCTTCAGCAGAAGAAGCAGGCTGGAGGCTATTCTCCCTCCCTCTCTCTTGTGGAATGAGGGTGTCGCCATGTTGGAGAAGCTAACTCTGCCAGAAGCCTACCACTGAACCAAGATTTCGTTACCAATTGCGACATTTTCAATGTCTGATCGTATCCAAGAAACCTACCAAAAATCGGCCGCAGTGTTAAAAATCTATGCCTCAAGGACAATCAAAGGACACTTAACCATATATTCTTTTACCTGTTTTTTATTGGACTCGAACTCCCCTTATTTTTGATACCTGTGTGTGTTCGTGTTTACGTGTGTGTTTGTGTGTGTTTGGTGGGTGTGTTGTGTTTGTGTGTGCGTGTTTTGTCTGTGTTGTGTTTGTGTGTGCGTGTTTTGTGTGTGTTTGTTTGTGTGTGTTGTCATGCGAGAGTGCCTTTAAGAACTGGATGTTTAAGCAAACAGTGATGTTCCAGCCTCCCCGAACAGGCGCCGGAATGTGGCGACTAGGGGCTTTTCACAGTAACTTCATTTGAAGCCTACTTGTGACAATAAGCTATTTTAATTCATTTCATTCTTTCATTTCATTTCATTTCATGTCATAGTGTGGGTGGGGCTCAGCTCAGTTCAGCCATTTTGCAGTCTGTGTTTTGCAGGTTTTTAGTTGCAGTTTAAAAAACAGTGTGTGTGTGTGTCTGCGTGTTTCCAGAGAGCTGCAAGTTTTGGAAAGAGCTGAGGGGGTATCTGTTTTTTGCAGGGAACTGGATATCTGCCATGAAAGACTATCTCTGGATAATTTGGGTGATTTAAAGTAAAGCCTTTAACCTGATGTGATTTTGTTTAAAGGTGTTAAGCCTCTTGGAAGTTTCAGCAAACATTTTAAGGAATTATTTACTGTTGCAATATTTTCTGAGTTATCTTTGAAGTAAGGGGTGTTAAGAGATCCATTGTTTATTTAAGATGTGAAGTTGAATTCATGGAATAAACAGTGTTTTGTGTTTAAAAACCCATGTGTCCATTATTGTAATCCCACACCTAGGGAAAAAGCCATGTGCTCGGCAAAGCAACAAACCCATTAAAGGGAGAGGTTGGTTGAACTCCATGATACATTTTGGGGTTCTGAAAAGCCTCGCCCTTAACAGTGTGCATGCACACACATGGGCCCGATTGACTGCACGAGGGTCCAATGCTTGATGCCCCATTCTTATTATTTTCTCTGGATTAGTGATAAATAAATGTTACCTTTCTTTGACTCAAGAAAACCTTGCTTGACTGGCTTTGCATTACTCGCAGCTTAAATAGTTAAATATGTTCTGATTTGGAAAAGGCTTATCCGTGTGAAAAAGAAACTTCAACCTTTGTTGTGACTGACCAAGAAGTTTGAATACAGGGGAGCCAGTTCAGCCCTTCTCAGCTGCTCGTAACACTTTTGGAGATCACTAATTATGTATAGAGTTAACACAGACATCTCCATTACTGAAAAGCATCTTATTTTGCATAATCCATTGGTCTCTAATGCAATTGTCCCATGAATGTAAGAATGTTATTTGCTCCCTGTTTGATGTGTGTCAAGCTGTACTATGTTCTCCTATTTCTGGCCAAATTGTTGCTGCCTACACACATCTAGATTGTTCTCCCTCACTTGTGATCATACAGCATTGTAAACCTATATAAAAGGAAATGTATTGACTTATGCCAGAAAAGGGAACAAGAAAGGGTTTCTATATCTATAGAGTCACCAACAATTTTGCTTCAATATGAGCATGCAAAAAGTATGAGAAGTGTGAAAAATGGGTGTGCTGTGTGGGGGTTGGGGAAGGGTAGTGGGGGATGTGTCGTGGTGTTGGAAGCTATTCAATGGAGATGAAAATTAGGTATTTATCGGAGGAAAGCAGAGCGCGCGGAATAGGTTTTGACATTGGGTTAGGAGAAGGAGAAATAATAAGGGAAACTTAACCAGCCCCTGCAAAGCATACAGTCAGCTAATGTTCAAGCAAAGAGCTAGACAAGGGATGATGAGATCTCTGGATGTTTGAAGGGGGGGACAAATTGAAAACAAATCGGAAAAAATTGTTCATTAAAAAATAATCTTTAATATTTCAGCTGCTGCATTTTTGATGACATTTCAAATGTTAGACTGAGTGAACTTTGCGATTTGTATTGATATCTCCTAATGTCCTTTTCTCTATACAGTTACCATATTTGTCAGCTGATAGCATTATGGGTATCCCTGATGAATTGTTAACAGAAATAGCAGAGCAGCAGTTGATATTTGAACCTGAAAATGGGTGCCTCATATTTAACATTGTAGGGGACAAAATGATTTGGTTAAAAGAGCATTGCAGCCACAATATTTGAGTATATTTTAAACTGATGTTCATTTATGTTGTTAACTGCCTGTTTGATCTGAAAATAAAGACCTGCCAATAATAGGAACTGAAGTAGAAAGAATGCATTCTTATTGCTCCGTGACGTAAACCTTGTTATTTCTCGTAACATCTCGTAAAAGTATCATCCATTAATAATGATGAATTCAACTCTACAATAATAACTACTGTAATCTGAAATCATTTTGCATGGTTTATGGATCTCCAGAGACACCAAGTGTTTCTCTTGGTATCTTAGACACTGCACTAATGAAAGCAACATTACTACATTGCTACAACCCATGCCCAAGCACAAGTCCCAGTGGAGCCATTGAGATACATCATGATAAAGAAGACAGGCTTAAATCCAGGATAATGAACATCATTTGGTAAGGTATTGCCTCAGTAAACAAGCAAATCCAAAAGCAAATGTAACCTTTTTTAAAAATCTCGGTAATTGTGATAAATGGGACATTGAGGAAAAATGATTTTCAATTTTTAATCGGCAAATGAATTTTATGCACATTTCGCGACAAAATATATTGTTAATTTTAAATTGCAAACGCCATTGAAAAGTAGACCATTTTCCCTTAAATGTCATTGTTACCTGTGTTACTCTTAACAACAATCACCTTTTTAAGAAAGCTATTGCGAAACATTGGCAGCCATATTTGGTTCTTATCAACTGCACAGAGAATAATCCCCGAGGAATAATGAAAGTATTTATAAATTAAAGCAAACAAAGAAATTTTCATTGTCAGGATTCATAATGTGGTTATCTGTGAAAAGCAATTAAATACAATAGACTTGAAATTAAACTGTGCGGATATTTGCTTACAAAGACTTAACATGATCATGTTAAGTTTCTTTCTCTATTTTATTAATGAGCGTACTAACAAATTCAGAATATTTCTGTTAAGATAAGTGATAAATGAATTTCATACATATGTCCGAAGTACTTGTATGCTGATATTTGCACAGTTATAATCAAGGGCATTGCAGATTAGAATTTGCTGAATTCTGGATGCTATGAGCTGGGCACTAACAAATGCAATTTCACAATGATGGCTAATTGCGCTGATGGACATTTCTTATATCTCTTCAAATCAGATACATGGGCCAATCTGTACATTGTCACTAGATATTATATTGTTGATCTGACTACCTAAGTGAGGACAGGGCTTGGTGGGTGTGTACTTACTTCAGTTCTTGATGAACCTCAGAGGTAGTCCATTGTCCAAGAGAGAAGAGGATGAAAAGAACTGCATTCAGAATAATCCTCGATTTGTAGAATAGAGATCACATATATCGTCATTTATTATAATGCAATAACCATTGGGTAACATACATAGCAGCTTAGGAGGTTGTTTTTTTTCTGAGGTATATAATAACAAGGTCACAGGCAAAGCCTTCCAAGTATTTCACATGTGCTGTTATATTATAAAATGTGTGACATTATGCTAAGGGTATAAAATTGACCCATTGTATTAAGGAAATAAAAATAATGGGTGTGATTCAGTGGCCTCGAGTTAAAGGCAGCACCTGCAGCGCCGAGAAGGACCCGCTATTCAATGGCATTTTGTCATTTTATTTGCCTCGGCAAGAAACTCTCTGTTGCGGCCACTCTTTAAGGCACTTCCTGCACTGGCAAGCTGAGCCCGCCCTCGCCAGTGCAGAAAGACTACTTGTGGATTCAGGGGTAATTTTTAAAGTCAGCCTGATATTTCGACCCCCCCCCGCCCCGTGTGCCCCACGGCGGTCAGGAATCCACCACTTCACCCAACTTACCTCTTCCAGGGTTCTTGAGCCCCCCCCCTTATCTCACCTTTAATGGGCAAGTCCCCTCTGCCCGGGACTTGACCCCTGGCATGGGAAATCTGGCACCCAGGCACCTTGATGCTGCCAGCCTAGCATCCTGGCAGTGCCCATGCCACACTGGCAGTGCCAAGGTGCCAGGCTGGCAGTGCCAGGGGAGTGCCATAGAACCACCCTGCCCTATGCCCGACCACCTGGGAACCTCAACTTCCCAACAAGACCCCCCTTCGAGTACCAAATGGCGCCTGGTTGAGGCCTCACTGGTGAGGCTGGTGAATCCTGGGTCCCAGGTGAATTGGGCGAGTGCATATTTACATGAGTCTAATGGTCAGCCAGAGCGAGATCCAGATTGCAACGCCTTGCAAGATTCCTTAGAATCTTGCGAGACGTTTCGAGCATCGTGATTCCCCACGGAGGCCTCTCATGAGATTCAATACCCTCGTCCCGACACCAAGCCAGGTACATTGAGGCCGCTGAATCACGCCCAATATCACTTTTTTCCCTCTAGCATTTTTGATTTGTGTTATAAATAATTCAGGTTCACAAAGAAAAACATCAAAAGATTGGCTAAATCTGTGGAATATTCTAAAGTATAACTATAATCAGAATTCTCCTGCAAAGTAATAAAGAATTGGCATTTATATAGTGTCTCTAGATATCTCAAAGTGGTTACTTCACAGTTAAAATGATTGTCATATTATGGCAGTACTTCAGTTGAGTATTTAAAATTAGTGGTTCGAATAGTTATTTACGCACTCTTTCAACACATTGACCTCTATTTACTGATGTATAATTAATTTAGAAATGACATTAACAGAACCTAGCAACAGTGGACAATGTTAAAGTAGTAACTGCACTCCATTGCACCAGTGTATGCCTCCCTAAGGCATACACACTAAATGTTACAACTGTTACTAAACATAGACCATAAAAATTGCATATGCCCACTCTTAACAGCTAAGGGCCCATCTGTTCACTGTGGCATTAAACAGACAATATTGTGAAGCCAGAAATGCTGACTTTCTTTGTGTGTGTGTTGAGAAAAAGGTCAGAAAATACATCAGATCAATCAATCAAAAATGTCACCAGCGGGACAATGTTACGCAAAGCATGCTCAGAAATCAAGACACGTTGAAAGCGGGAGCATTCTTTTGTGTTTATTCCCCACTTTGCAGTTCATGTATACAGAGCATTGCCCTGCTCGTTGAAAAGAGGTGACAGCAATTCTAGTCTCATGTGCACAGGAATAAATTGGACCCTGTAGCAAAGTTCAATTTCAGAGCAAAAGACCATTATATGTTTTCAGATCTGTCAGCAGATACCCCAGTACTGAGATGTGCTGTTTTATTCACTCCATTTATTTTCTTTCAACTGATATCACCCAAGACATGACAGTTTTGAAGGGGTTTAGCCTGCTTCCTATCTCCATGGCAAATATCAGGAGCTTATCATACGCTGTAGTACATCTTTCATTAAATATTTATACCGTTTACATCTGTAATTTCAATACAAATGATCTTCACACAACTTTTTAAAATACCTTTTTTTACACATATATAATTCTAGTATTCTATACAAGAGAATGGCATACTTCTAAAAGTTCCATTATATCACAGCATTCGAGAATGTGAACTCATTGAATGGTTTGACTATATTAGCCAACTTTAGATAATATGGTAGCGAAACCACTTATTTTAAATGTCACTTGAAACAAGCTCTGTGCTGAGTTGATCCCAGATGGGCTTGCTGGTAAGGAGCACAGCAAGTTGTTTTGGGAACGGATCTCCAGGATTCTTGGTCCTGATCACTTCCTGCGACTTCGTCTGGGAAGTGCGCATGTGTTAATATTGGGTCACAAAACGGTCTGCTGATAACAGAACTGAAGCTCAAGTGAGGCAATGGAGACAACGGCACAAGACCACAGAATTATACTCCAGCAGCAGTCAGCAACCTCTGCAGAGAAGATAAAATCTATGGGGATATTCACCCATCACTGTGTACCCACTGACTTACTGATTATTCATGCTCTGAAAGCTCAATTTTAAAATTCTTGTCCATGTTTACAAACCCAGCTCCGCCTTCAACACCATAATCCCAGCCAAGCTCATAATCAAAACTCCAAACCCTAGGACTTGGCTCCTCACTCTGCAACTGGACCCTCAACTTCTTAACCCACAGACCCCAATCAGTAAGAATAAACAGCAGCACCTCCTCCACGATGGTCCTCAGTACCGGGGCCTCGCAAGGTTGCGTACTTAGCCCCTTACTATACTCCCTATACACATACGACTGCGTGGAAAAATTTGGCTCCAACTCCATCTACAAGTTTGCTGATGACACGATTGTAGTGGGTCGGATCTTGAACAACGCTGAGTTAGAATACAGGTGGGAGATAGAGAACCTAGTGGAGTGGTGTAACGACAACAATCTCTCCCTCAATGTCTGTAAAATTAAAGAGCTCGTCAGGAAGCAAAGCACTGTACATACCCCTGCCTTCATCAACGGCGCCGAGGTGGAGATGGTTAACAGCTTCAAATTCCTATGGGTGCACATCACCAAAGATCTGTCCTGGTCCACCCACATCAACGCTACCACCAAGAAAGCACAACAGCGCCTATACTTCCTCAGGAAACAAAGGAAATTCATCACGTCCACATTGACACTTACCAACTTTTACAGGTCCACCATAGAAAGCATCGTATCTGGCTGCATCACAGCCTGGTATGGCAACTGCTCAGCCCAAGACCGCAAGAAACTACAGAGAGATGTGAACACCACCCAGCCCATCAAGAAAACCTGCCTCCCATCCATTGACTCTGTCTACACCTCCTGCTGCCTTTGGAAAGTGGGCAGCATAATCAAAGACCCCTCCCACCCGGATAACTCACTCTTCAAACTTCTTCCATCAGGCAGGAGATACAAAAGTCTGGGAACACGCACGAACAGACTCAAAAACAGCTTCTTCCCCACTGTTACCAGACTCCTAAACGGCCCTCTTATGGACTGATCTGATCTCTTCACACATCTTCTCTACCGAGTAGTACTACACTCTGTATGCTTTACCCCAAGCCTGTGCCAATGTATTTACATTGTGTATTTTATGTTTGCCCTATTTGTATTTTCTTTTCATGTACGGAATGATCTGTCTGAGCTGCACGCAGAACAATTCTTTTCAATGTACCTCGGTACACGTGACAATAAATCAACCCAATCCAATCCAATCCTTCCATGGTGTTTTCTTCCCCTATCCCTGTAACGTCTTCGATTCCTATAATCCTCCAAGATCTTTGCACTCCTCGAACTCTGGTCTGTTGTGCATCCTGATTCTCATTGTTCGTTTCCTCCCCAAAACACGCTGGGATGCATTCTCCAGTCCCCCAGCTGTGTGTTTCTCGGTGGTGCGCCGTTTCGGTGGCAATGGGATTCTATCTTCCCGCCGCTCGTCAATGGGATTTCCCATTGGAACCACCTCACGCTGCCGGGAAACCCATTGGCTGGGTTCCACTGCTAGAGGGAAAAATGAATCGCAACAGCCAAAGAATTCTGACCGCTGTCTCTCTACCATTCTCTCGTCCTTTAAGGTGTTCCGTAAAACCTACCTCTATGATGAAGTTCAAGTTTTGGTAATGCTCCTTAGGATGTTTATTAAAGGTGCTATATAATTACAGCTGTTTTTTTTAATATAAGTATTCCTGGATGGTCAGGCTGACTGACTCAATTACCCATCTGAGTTTGGTCATTCAGGGACCATGGTTCGATTCCCGGCTTGGGTCACTGTATGTGCAGAGTCTGCATGTTCTCCCCTTTTCTTTGTGGGTTCCCTCCGGGTGCTCCAGTTTCCTCCCACAAGTCTTGAAAGATGTACTTGTTGGGTGAATTGGACATTCTGAATTCTCCTTCTGTGTAACCGAACAGGCACCGGAGTGTGGCGACTAGGGGGTTGTCACAGTAACTTCATTGCAACGTTAATGTAAGCCTACTTGTGACACTAATAATAATAATTATTATTAACTTAAATCTTTCAAAGTTAATTGACTTTTTATTCAGCCTCAAATGTTCTGAAGAAGTCATATTCAATTCGAAATGTTAACACTGTTTCTTTCTTCACAGATGACGCCAAACCTGTCATGTTATTATAATGACATAAAAGCACCAATCGCTCATAAGGAATTGTGTAAACAAGTTGTGGGTTCATTATTGAGACTAGTTGAACATGACGATGAAGTCAGTGCCATGGGCATGAGGGTCGGATGCGAGTTTAGTTCAAAGATGGGATGGAACTTCAAGCGGAATGAGTGTTCCATTGTGTTAGCTTAGCATATGCTCTTGATATTCCTTGCCCTTCTTGATGATGACTTCAATGTCATTGTTCATACCCGGCTAATAGAGTGTTTATTTTGCGAGTCTTCTCATCTGATCTATGCCCATGTGTGAGTGATGAAGTTGTTAAAGGGTACCTGGTCACAAAGATTCCAATATGATGACCAATCGGCCTTTAAAAATGACTTCCTGGGTGATGGCTAACTTGTCCTGTCAGACCAAAAGAGTCTCATTTGTTCTTGGATTTGCTGAATTGAATCAGGCCATCCTTCGATGATTGTTTTCCACAGTTTCTGTAGTGTTGAATCTTTCAATTTCTTCTCCTAGCATTTGCATTGTGCAAAATGTACCAAATCAGTTTGGAGAAGATTCTTAAGTTCAATATCCATGAAATTGCCATGTAGATCCAAGGATCCATCTTTCATTTTTGTTGTGCTAAGCAATCTGCTAAGTGTATCTGATGTGCCCACCAAATTACCGACCTGGCTTGTACAATGTCTCACAGTCATTGAATCATAATCAATAGACATAATCTTGGCAGTGCAGTGGTCAATGATTTTGCCAAATAATCTCCAGTTGCTGGTGGTCAGTCTCTACCATAATCCTTTTGCGAAATAGATAGATATAAAAATGCATGATTCCAAATATGAGAATCATGCTTGATGTTTCCTGCTTGATGTTGGAGTACTTGGATCGTGTTAGAGACAGGGATTTTAAAGCAAATACAATTGGTTTGTCTTTCTGTAGTATGAATCCTCCAAGACCTTTCATCGATCTCCAAGATAGTTGTCTCCCTAGGATCATAAAATTGCAACATCGATGCTTATGGTAATGACTTTTCCAGTGTTTCGAAGAGGTATTTCTGGTCTTCATGCCATGGGAAAGAGATATTATTTTCTCAGCAATTTCTTTTGTGATGAAGATTTTTGAGCAAAATTGGGAATGTATGGGGAAAATAAATGAAAAGACCTGAATGTCTTCGAAGATCATCCTCCTCTTGAGGATATTTGGATCTGGACGTTTGTCAGCACTGGAATAAATAGATCTGAAGAAATTGATTTGCTGCACATTGATGATACATTTCTGACTGTTGAATACTAATTCCTCATTACGCACCATTTGCATCACTAAAGTACAGATAATGGTCATGTTCTTGCTTTGTTCTTCCCACAATGGCAATTTCATAAGAGACACAGATGCATTCTGACACAGTGCATGTATAGCGATCCATGTGAGCTTGAAAGAGATTCTGGCTAAGAGCCTGAAAGGAAGTCAATGGAAACAGTATCATCTGAATGGGTACAAAATGTAGTAAGTTCTTGGGACCTTGTTGTGAGATGTAGCAATGCTTGATGCAATTGTACAAGATGTAGCAATGCAATCATGCCTTGAAAAGAATGTTGCACATACAAATCTCAGGTTCAGGTCTTCTAATATGGATGTTTTGGAAGGACAACATTTCAGAGCTACATTTAAACATTGTGGATTGAGGCAAACTCTCAATTATCCGTTCTTCTTTATGGTACACATGATGGAGCTGCGCCAAGCTGTGTGCTCTTGTACTCATCTGATTCTATCTTTGTCCATTTTGTCTAATTCGACTTTCATTTTCTCTTGCGATTCTGCACATAAGTGGTGGATCAATGGATGGACTAACATTCTCCTGCATGTTGCAGCTCCCTTCAAACTTCCAATTTTGTGGAAACATTCTGGATATTTTGTTATTAGGTTGTGAATTGAGGTGATCAGAGGTTGATCTGCCTTATAAGGTCTGACGAGTTCCACGGATTTTTATTACTGTGAGGTCATGTCATGTTTGGTAGACCTACGATCACTGGGCTTTTAGTCTCTACGATGGGCATCATCTGTGACACCCAGGAGGATTGATTGTTCTTGCATACCAGGACTATGAATCCAATACATGGAATTACTGAACTATTGTACACTGAAAGTTGCGCAGTAGTAGGTTTCACCATGGTCTCCAGGTCTGTGGCTATATGTCTTTTAGAATTTACAGGGATAGTATGTTAGCACTTACCGCTGTGTCAATTTTGGCTTATAATGAATAGTTATTAAGACAAACTTTCTTAAACAGTTAATATGAATCTTGGCGAACACTTCATCCAGACAGTTTTATCCACGAGATTAACAGTCTGAAGCATGTGTTAACTTGTTGTGCGCATCATCGGCACTCGCTGGTTTGTCAATCACTTAATGTATATGTTTCTGATGGGATATGGGATGGTCATTCTTGATGCCTGAAGGTATTTGTTGCGTGCAGTCTGTTTGGATCAGCGCCAGTGCATGCCTCTTTGTAGCTGCCTTTGCTCTTGTCCGATACCCCGAAAATGGCCACCAAAGGACAAGGCTCTAGATCAATGTTGACAATCTCTGACATGGTGCTAAAGAAGGAGACCCAGAAGCTCACCATCTTGGAACATGACCAAAACATATAGGTGTGATTAGCCACCCTCCGCAACCAAGGTAGAAGGGACATCCCCAATAGGAAGAAGTCAGTCCTGAAATAAACCTTGTGCACATGGGAGAAGATTGAAAATTGTTTATCCCTGGGGCAAAAAAATCGCCACACGTCTGACCCCCCCCCACATTTGTTCCACAAAGGCCAGAAGCCCCTTCGTCATTCCCGAGGGAGCCAATGACTTGGGACTGAATAGATCCAGCTTAGGATCCAGTACACAGTTAAAGTCCCATCCAAAAACCAGTGGTTCATTCGGCCGAGATGTCTGACGAAGGGTCCAATGGGCCCTGGCACGAGACCACCCTCCCCATTTTCTCAAACATCTGTGATAGATACGCAGTGGGATTCAGGCCCTCTATCCTCTCTAGTAACCCCACGACCCTGAGGTTCTGCCTCCTCGAAGGATTTTCAAGGTTGTCGACTTTAGCCTTCAACCTCTTCTTCCCGTCAGCCACCACTGCCATCACAGCCTCCAGTGATGCAAACTGCTCACCATACCTTGGACAGTGCTTTCTCCAAATCCTCTTGCACCTCACCATGCTTTCCACTGTCTCAGCATTCTTTTCCAGTTTCAACCGGATAGAACCCGTGTCCTCCTTAATCTTTCTTCACAAGTTCTCTGACATCAATTTCCACTGTTTGTCAAAGTGGACGTTGAATTATTTTGCTAACACACGAGCGAGCATATCCACTGTTATTGGGGAGGCCACTGTCGGCGACGCAACAATCGCTCAAAAGGGATTGTGTGAACACATTGTGGGTTCATTTATTGAGACTAGGCACATTGGAACATTTATACAAAAGTCTAAAGCTTGAAGCTGCAGAGCTGGATGTGTGCTCTCTGCTGGAAGCAAAAGTGAAACTAATCTGGATCATGTGACACACCTCCTTTCTAGTGATGTCATGCTGTAATCCCTGAAAAGCATTTTGCAACAAGACCCACTGAGTATTTTCAAGACTTGCTGTTTTTATTTCAGATTTCCAACGTCCACAGTATTTTGCTTTTAATTGAGACCTAGTTTACCCTCTCTTGCGAGTACCATACCCAACATCTTTTGAAGAATAAAGGGATTAAGGGTTATGGTGATCGGGCCGGAAAGTGGAGCTGAATCCACAAAAGATCATTGAATTGCGGAGCAGGCTCGAAGGGCCAGATGGCCAACTCCTGCTCCTAGTTCTTATACCCATCCGCGGTAGATATTCAGCTTTCCACCGGGTGGGTGTAATGGAGAGCAGATATGCTGCCTTTTATAGAACTCAGCCCCACGAATTACCATTTCCATCGGAATACCTAATGGGCAGCCAATCCACAACATCAGTTTTACACCTGGGCAGAAAGTTGAAAATCTACTCTTACTATATCCAATTATTCAGACACACACCATGGAGCACCAGGAATATAATTTTCTCATGAAATACAATCATGGGCAAAGATGCCAGATATATTCAATTCTTTTAGTGCTGAGGCAACTGACCTCTAAATTTCCATCAACATTAAATATATTTCTTAGGTCTTAAACGCTGATTATATTTACTTAAAATAATATTTATTGTGTCAAATTGAGGTTGTATTTTATTGAATCATTCATAGTTGTTATGAGTTATAAATATTTATGGCTCTTGTGGATTCTAGTACTGCAGGATCTATAAATATGCATAGAAAACAGCCTGTTACTTTTCCCAACGTCATCTTATTTTACATTAAATTAACAATGACAGCGATCACACAATTTTCTTCCATTTATTTGCTGGTCAGGGAAGTCAAGGATCTTAAAGAAACTACACAGATTTTCTTTTCCTTGTCACAGATGAGTCATTTTAAAGGCACTGGCTTTCTTTATAAATTACGCCTCTGTAATGTTAACTCTGATTTTTTTTTTTGCAGGCTAATCGAACAGCCCAATTGCCAGATTTGTTCAAACCTACATTATTTATCAGCTACACTAATCTTCACCATATCTGAAAACACTGCTGAACTCATAAATGGCCTGGTCTGTGAAGGCACAGCACTACCCTGTGTCACAGTCAACCAAATAGACTAGATTATCCCTGGTTTAATTCAGAGAAAACTGGACCCAGACCCAGTGAAATGAAATGAAAATCGCTTATTGTCACAAGTAGGCTTCAAATGAAGTTACTGTGAAAAGCCCCTTGTCGCCACATTCCGGCGCCTGTTCAGGGAGGGTGGTGGGGGTTATTTGCAGCTGGTCTCTTTATTTGTGGGAGTTCATTCTGATTACTGGCTAATCACTCCTGATTGAAATATAATAATATACACATACAAATTAGGAGTAGGCCACTTGATCCCTCAAGCCTGCTTTGCCATCCATGGCTGATCTTAAAGTAACCCCAACTCCACATTTTGATTGATTGATTGATTGATTGTCACATGTACTGAAGTATAGTGAAAAGTATTTTTCTGTGGCCAAGGGAAACGTATACAGTACGTACACAGTAAACAAAAAGAATAATCGACAAAGTACATCGACAAATATTGTTTGTTTACAGTACGGAACAAGGGCCAAACAAAGCAAATACATGATCAAGAGCAGCATAGGGCCTCGTGAATAGTGTCTTCCAGGGAATAGATCAGTCCAAGGGAGAGTTGTTGAGAAGTCTAGTAGCTGTGGGGGAGAAGCTGTTCCTATGTCTGGATTTCCAGGTCTGGAAGAGAGCAAACCTGGGTGTGAGGGGTCTCTGACAAAGCTGTCTGCCTTCCTCAGGCAGTGGGAGGTGCAGACAGAATCAATGGGAGGGTGGGAAGCTTGTGTGATGCGTTGGGCTGAGTTCACCACACTCTGCAGTTTCTTGCGATCTTGGGCCGAGCAGTTGCCATACCAAGATGTGATGCAGCTGGATAGGATGCTCTCTATGGCGCATCTGTAGAAGTTTGTGAGAGTCGATGCAGACCTACACCTGATAACCTATGCATTTCTACATACCCCTGATAACCTATCACCCCCTTGCTTATCAAGAACCTATCTAGCTCTACCTTAAAAATATGCGAAGACTTTGCTTCTGCTGCCTTTTGAGGAAGAGCATTCCAAAGACTCACTACCCACCGAGAGAAAAATATAATTCTCCTCATCTGTCTTAAATGGGTGGCCCCTTATTTTTTAAACAGTGACCCCTAGTTCTTGACTCTCCCACAGGAGGATGCATCCTTTCCACATCCATCCTATCAAGACCTCTCAGGATCTTGTATGTTTCAACTAAGTCACCACTTACTTTTCTGAACTCCAGTGGTTATAGGCCTAATCAGTCCAACATTTCCTCATACAACAACCCACCCATTCCAGGGCAGGAATTTCCCAGCTGTTCCCGCCCAAAGCTTTTTGTGGCTCAGTTTAAGCAATACTCTGCATTTTTGTTCTTCCTGCCAAAATGAACAGTTTTATACGTTTCCACATATTACTCCATCTGCCAGATTCTTGCCCACTCACGCAACCTTTTATCTATAATCCATCCGCAAACTCTTTATTTCTTCTTCACAATATATTTTCCTACCTGCCTTTGTGCCATCTGCAAATTTAGCTACTGTGTCTTTGTTCCCTTCATCTAAGTCATTGTTGTGAATTGTAAAATGTTGAGGCACCAGCGAAGGCCCTTGTAGGACTTGACTGTCACATCCTGCCAATCAGACAAAGACTCATTTATGCATACTTAATGTTTTCTGCTAACCAGCCAATCTTCTATCCATGCCAATATGTTACCTCCTCCATCATGCACTTTTATTTTCTGCAATAATCTTTGACATGGCACCTTGTTAAATGCCCTACAGAAATTCAAGTACAGTAAATATGCTGGTTCCCCTCTATCAAAAGCACATGCTACTCATTCAAAGAGTTATAATAAATTGGTTAAATATGATTTCCATTTTACAAAACCATGCTGACTTTTCCTGATTTCCTTGAGCTAAAGCCGGAAGGAGAGAGCCGGGAGATTTAAAAAGCGCGGGAGGAGAGAGCCGGGACAGCGAAAACAGCGCGGGAGCAGAGAGAGCCGGGACAGCGAAAACAGCGGCGGAGGAGAGAGCCGGGGGATTTAAAAAGCGCGGGAGGAGAGAGGCGGGACAGCGAAAACAGCGCGGGAGCAGAGAGAGCGGGGACAGCGAAAACAGCGCCGGAGGAGAGAGCCGGAACAGCGAAAACAGCGCTGGAGGAGAGAGCCGGGAGATTTAAAAAGCGCGGGAGGAGAGAGCCGGGACAGCGAAAACAGCGCGGGAGCAGAGAGAGCCGGGACAGCGAAAACAGCGCCGGAGGAGAGAGCCGGGAGATTTAAAAAGCGCGGGAGGAGTGAGCCGGGACAGCGAAAACAGCGCGGGAGCAGAGAGAGCCGGGACAGTGAAAACAGCGCCGGAGGAGAGAGCCGGGAGATTTAAAAAGCGCGGGAGGAGAGAGCCGGGACAGCGAAAACAGCGCGGGAGCAGAGAGAGCCGGGACAGCGAAAACAGCGCCGGAGGAGAGAGCCAGGAGATTTAAAAAGCACGGGAGGAGAGAGCTGGGACAGTGAAAACAGCGCGGGAGCAGAGAGAGCCGGGACAGCGAAAACAGCGCCGGAGGAGAGAGCCGTGAGATTTAAAAAGTGCGGGAGGAGAGAGCCGGGACAGCGAAAACAGCATGTGAGCAGAGAGAGCCGGGACAGCGAAAACAGCGCCGGAGGAGAGAGCCGTGAGATTTAAAAAGCGCGGGAGGAGAGAGCCGGGACAGTGCTGGGAGAGGTGAGTGCACAAAAGGTGTGGCAGGAGTGCCTTTAGTCACGGAGTGCTGATTGGAACAGAGTGCATCTGAGTTTAGGTGAGTGACTGAGTGCTGATTGGAACAGAAGTGCATCTGAGTTTAGGTGAGTGACTGAGTTCGGGTGAGTGTCGAGAGAGGGCTGTGTTTTTGTTGGTGTTCGGGTTTATCCTTGAGGTTATATAAAAAATTAAAAAAATTAAAATTATTTAAATTAATTAACTAGTTGAATATGGCTGGACAGGTGATGTGCTGTTGCTGTATGATGATGGAACTGGTGGATCCCATTGAGACCATCAGTGACCACATCTGCAGCAAGTGTTGGCTGCTCGAGGAACTTCAGCTCAGAATTGATGAGCTGGAGACCGAGCTGCACACACTGCGGCACATCAGGGAGGGGGAACATTATTACCTGGACGTTTTGTTTCAGGAGGCAGTCACACCCGGTAGAATAAGTTCTGTTAATTCGGACAGTGGCCAGGGACAGTGGTGTGACTGCAAGGGAGGCTGGTAGGGGGATACTGAGTTTAGGAGTTGAGGAGCCTCAGCCCTTGACCTTGTCTAACAGGTATGAGGTACTTGCTCCCTGTGTGGATGAGGAAGAGGGCTATAGGGAGGATGCGTTGACTGACCACTGCACCGTGGTACAGGAAGCCATTCAAGAGGGGGGAGCAAAAAGACAAGTGGTAGTTGTAGGGGATTCTATAATTAGGGGGATTGATGGCATCCTTTGTAAGCCAGATCGAGAGTCCCGCATGGTATGTTGCCTGCCCGGTGCCAGGGTGAGGGACATCTCTGATCGGCTTGAAAGGATTTTGGAGAGGGAGGGGGAGGATCCAGTTGTGGTGGTCCACGTTGGGACTAACAACATAGGTAAGACTAGGAAAGAGGACCTGTTTGGGGATTATCAAACACTAGGGACTAAATTAAAGAGCAGGTCCTCCAGGGTTATAATCTCTGGATTACTACCCGAGCCACGTGCCAATTGGCATAGGGTTGAGAAAATTAGAGAAGTTAACACGTGGCTAAAGGAGTGGTGCAGGAAAGAGGGATTCCATTTCATGGGGCATTGGCATCAGTACTGGGGCAGGAGGGACCTGTACCGTTGGGACGGTATTCACCTGAACCATTCTGGGACCAGTGTTCTAGCGAATAGGATAAATAGGTTGGTCACAAGGACTTTAAACTAGCAAGTTGGGGGGAAGGGAAGTGTAAAGCTATGGACAGTATAATGGTTAATGGAGATCAAGGCAGCAGGTTACGTGACAGGTTATTATGTAGAGATATGGGTTCAAAGACCAGGAAAATTAGGAGAAAGGGTAAGAGGAAAAATAATTTGCGAAAAGTTACTGATCAAGGTGTTAGGATTCATAACAAAGACATAAAAAACAGCATAAGTGTACTTTACCTGAATGCTCGTAGTATACGAAATAAGGTAAATGAGTTGATGGCGCAAATCATCGTGAATGACTATGATTTAGTAGCCATTACTGAAACATGGTTAAAAGATGGTCACGACTGGGAGTTAAATATCCAAGGGTATCAGACTATACGAAAGGATAGAATGGACTGTAAGGGCGGTGGTGTAGCTTTGTTGTTTAAGGATGGCATCCGGGCAGTAGTAAGGGATGATATTGGTGCTATGGAGGACAAGGTTGAATCAATTTGGGTGGAAATCAGGAATAGTAAGGCGAAAGGTCACTGATAGGAGTAGTCTATAGGCCACCAAATAGTAACAGGATGGTAGGGCAGGCAATAAGCAAAGAAATAACGGATGCATGTAGAAATGGTACAGCGGTTATCATGGGAGATTTTAATCTGCATATCGATTGGTTTAACCAGGTTGGTAAAGGCAGCCTTGAGGAGGAGTTTATAGAATGTGCCCGGGATAATTTCCTGGAACAGTATGTAATGAAACCTACAAGGGAACAAGCGGTCCTAGATCTGGTCCTGTGTAATGAGGCAGGATTGATTAATGATCTCATAGTTCGGGATCCTCTTGGAAGGAGCGACCACAATATGGTGGAATTCAAAATACAGTTGGAGAATGACAAGGTAAAATCAAACACTAGTGTTTTGTGCTTAAACAAAGGCGATTACAATGGGATGAGAGAAGAACTAGCTAAGGTAGACTGGGAGCAAAGACTTCATGGTGAAGCAGTTGAGGAACAGTGGAGAACCTTCCGAGCGATCTTTCACAGTGTTCAGAAAAGGTTCATACCGACAAAAAAGAAAGACTGTAGAAAGGGGAAAAATTGACCGTGGATATCTAAGGTGAGGGAGAGTATCAAATTGAAGGAAAAAACGTACAAAATGGCAAAAATTAGTGGGAGACTAGAGGACTGGGAAGTCTTTAGGGGACAACAGGAAGCTACTAAAAAAGCCATAAAGAAGAGTAAGGTAGACTATGAAAGTAAACTGGCTCAGAACGTAAAAGCAGATAGTAAAAGCTTCTACAAATATATAAGACAAAAAAGAGTGGCTAAGGTAAATATTGGTCCTTTGGAAGGTGAGAAGGGAGATTTAATAATAGGAGGAGGGGAAATGGCTGAGGAGCTGAACAGGTTTTTTGGGTCAGTCTTCACAGAGGAGGACACAAATAACATGCCAGTGACTGATGGAAATAAGGATATGATTGGTGAGGACCTTGAGATGATTGTAATCACTAAGGAGGCAGTATGGGCAAGCTAATGGGGCTAAAGGTAGACAAGTCTCCTGGCCCTGATGGGATGCAACCCAGAGTGTTAAAAGAGATGGCTAGGGAAATTGTAAACGCACTAGTGATAATTGATCAAAATTCACTAGACTCTGGGGTGGTCCCAGAGGATTGGAAAGTAGCAAACGGGACACCACTGTTTAAAAAAGGAGGTCGGCAGAAAGCGGGTAATTATAGGCCGGTAAGCTTAACTTCGGTTGTAGGGAAAATGCTGGAATCTATCATTAAGGAGGAAATAGCGGGGCACCTGGAGGGAAATTGTCCCATTGGGCAGGCGCAGCATGGGTTCACAAAGGGTAGGTCGTGTCTGACTAATTTGGTAGAATTTTTTGAGGCCGTTACCAGTGCAGTAGATAACGGGGAGTTAATGGATGTGGTATATCTGGATTTCCAGAAAGCTTTTGACAAGGTGCCACACAAAAGGTTGCTGCATAAACTAAAGATGCATGGCATTGAGGGTAAAGTGGTAGCATGGGTAGAGGATTGGTTAACTAACAGAAAGCAGAGAGTGGGGATAAATGGGTGTTTCTCTGGTTGGCAACCTGTAACTAGTGGGGTCCCTCAGGGATCAGTGTTGGGCCCGCAGTTGTTCACAATTTACATAGACGATTTGGAGTTGGGGACCAAGCGCAATGTGTCAAAGTTTGCAGACGACACTAAGCTGAGTGGTAAAGCAAAAAGTGCAGAGGATACCGGAAGTCTGCAGAAGGATTTGGATAGGTTAGGTGAATGGGCTAGGGTCTGGCAGATGGAATTCAATGTTGCCAATTGTGAGGCTATCCATTTTGGGAGGAATAACAGCAGAATGGATTATTATTTAAACGGTAAGATGTTAAAACATGCTGCTGTGCAGAGGGACCTGGGTGTGCTGGTGCACGAGTCGCAAAAAGTTGGTGTGCAGGTGCAACAGGTGATTCAGAAGGCTAATCAAGTTTTGTCTTTCATTGCTAGAGGGATGGAGTTCAAGACTAGTGACGTTATGCTGCAATTGTATAGGGTGTTGGTGAGGCCGCAACTGGAGTATTGTGTTCAGTTTTGGTCTCCTTACCTGAGAAAGGACATATTGGCACTGGAGGGAGTGCAGAGGAGATTCACTAGGTTGATCCCAGAGTTGAGGGGATTAGATTATGACGAGAGGTTGAGTAGACTGGGACTGTACTCATTGGAGTTTAGAAGGATGCGGGGGGATCTTATTGAGACATATAAAATTATGAAGGGAATAGATAGGATAGATGTGGGCAGGTTGTTTCCACTGGTCGGGGAAAGCAGAACTAGGGGGCATAGCCTCAAAATAAGGGGAGGTAGATTTAGGACGGAGTGTAGGAGGAACTTCTTCACCCAAAGGGTTGTGAATCTCTGGAATTCCTTGCCCAGTGAAGCAGTTGAGGCTCCTTCTTTAAACGTTTTTAAGAAAAAGATAGATGCCTTTCTAAAGAATAAAGGGATTCGGGGATATGGTGTACGGGCCGGAGAGTGGAGCTGAGTCCACAAAGATCAGCCATGATCTCATTAAATGGCGGAGCAGGCTCGAGGGCCAGATGGCCTACTCCTGTTCCTAATTCTTATGTTCTTATGTCCTTAATGATTAATTCTAAAATTTTCCCCCAAACCGACTACAGGTTAATTGGACGGTAGTTTCCTGCCTTCCTCCCTTCTTGAATAGAAGGGTTATATTTGCTACTTTCCAGGCTGATAGAACTTTTCCAGAATCTACAGAATTTTTGAAAATTAACACCAATGCAACTGCTACCTCTATTAGCCACTTCTTTTTAGATCAAATAAATTTAGTGGGCAGCACGGTAGCACAAGTGGATAGCACTGTGGCTTCACAGCGCCAGGGTCCCAGGTTTGATTCCTGGCTTCAGTCACTGCCTGTGCGGAGTCTGCACGTTCTCCCTGTGTGTGCGTGGGTTTCCACCGGGTGCTCCGGTTTCCTACCACAGTCCAAAGACGTGCAGGTTAGTTGGATTGGCCATGCTAAATTGCCCATAGTGTCCAAAAAGGCTAGGAGGGGTTATTGGGTTACGGGGATAGGGTGGAAGTGAGGGCTTAAGTGGGTCAGTGCAGCCTCGATGGGTCAAATGGCCTCCTTCTGCACTGCATGTTCTATGGTCTAAAAGTCCATCTGGACCTGGAGACTTATCAATCTTCAAATCCATAGTTGATTACGCTTGGTTATTGTGCCCTTCATAATGGAATACACTGTCAGTGTTCATTGTTCAGATTTACAAATGAGCAATGCCTACTTAAACAAGGTTGCAGATTATGGTCAGTTTTAATGAAACTACCATCATAAGAGGAGGGGAGAACTTACTTTAATTTACTAGTATCTGTTATTTTGGGGCTCTATCAGGCCAGTACTTCGCAACAAATCAGTTCTTTTCACAGTTAGGATTTGACAAAAACCCTGAGAAATATTTTAAACATTAGGTTCTGAATGAAAACCCCAGCCAGCTGGCTTTTAAAGTGTTTGAAACTTCCATCAAAGGTTTAATTTTAGTTGTACATTATTTCCTGTTGTTTAGATACTGACCTGCTAACTGGAGGTCTGGAGAGCAGGTATGATGGCACAAACAATGTATCACACTGATACTGCATTGCAAATCAGATGGCAAGTTAAATGTCGGGAGTATTTTCCATATCCAGCCACTCAGTTGGAAAGTGAGAATGCTACTGATATATGCTGTTGAACCTTGGTGCCCAGGATTGGGCTTCAATTGATGGTTTATAGAGGGGCTCAGAGAAGGAAATAAAAACTTGTATTTGTATAGCTTCTTTCACAATTTCAGGACATCCTAAAGTGCTTTACAGGTCATTGGCTGGGGTGTTTCCCCCGGAATCCTGGCCAATATTCATCCTTTATTAGCACCCCCAACACCAGAAGAGATTATTAATGACTTGGATACAGGGTTAGCAGGTTCTATAGCCAAATTTGCAGACATCAGAAAAATAGGTGGGACAGTAAATTGCACGAGGAAATAAGAACCTTACAAATGGATATAGATGGGCTGGGAGAGTGGGCCAAAATGTGGCAGATGGAGTTTAACGTGGATAAGTGTGAGGTCATGCAAAATGGGAAGGCAACTTATTATCTAAATGGGGAGAGACTTTGGGGTGCTCCGATGCAGAGGAATCTAGGTGTCCTTGTGCATGATTCACAGAAAACTAGCATGTAGGTACAGCAGGCAATAAAGAAAACAAATGGTATAAAGGAAGTGTTGTTGCAACTATACAGGCTATTGGTGAGATCACACCTGGAGTATTATGCAGTTTGGTCCCCTTATTTGAGGAAACATCTACTTGCATTGGAGGCAGTTCATAGGAGGTTCATGAGGTTGATTCCAGAGATGAGAGGTTTGTCATGTGAAGAGAAATTGAACAGATTAGGCCTATACTCTCCAGAGTTTCGAAGAATGAGGGGAGATCAAATTGAGGTATACAAGATAATAAAAGGTATGGATAAAGTAGACGTGGAGCGGATACTTCCTCATGTGGGGCATTTGAGAACGAGAAGTCCGAGTCTCAGGATAAGGGGTAGCAAATTAGAAGCAAAGATTAAAAACATTTTTTTTAGGATATCCAATTATTATTTTTCCAATTAACGGGCAAGTTATCGTGTCCAATTCACCTACCCTGCACATCTTTTGGGTTGTGGGGGTGAAACCTATGCAGACACGGGGAGAATGTGCAATCTCCACACGGACAGTGACCCAGAGAAATTTAAAGCAAAGATGAAGAGAAACTGCTTCTCCCAAAGGGTTGTAAATCTATGGAATTCACTACCCCAGTGTGTGGTGGATGCTGGGACAGTGCGTAAATTTAAGGAGGACTTAGACAGATTTTTAATTGGTAATGAGTTGAAGGGTTATGAAGAACAGGCAAGTCAGTGGAATTGACGCCATGATGAGATCAGCCTTGATCATATTGAGTGGTGGGGCAGGCTCGAGAGGCTAAATTGTCTGCTCTTGCTCCTAGTTCTTATGTCCTAAGAAAGAGCTATTCTGTCTGATTTCACCATCCAGCTCTTGGTTTGTAGCCCTGTAGGTAACAGCATCTCAAGCACAAATATGGTGTTATTCATAAATAAGGGGATTTCTTGATTAATATGGAGGTCAGGGCTTATGGGGAAAAGGCAGGAGAATGGGGATGAAGAACATATCAGCCATGATCGAATGGCGGAGCAGACCCGGTGGGCCAAATGGCCTAATTCTGCTCCTATACCGTATTGTCTTATGATCTTCTTCTTTACGACATGCTAGTTTAGATGTGCAATCATTGTTTTGATGAAGGATGTATGGTAGCCAATTTGCACAAAACTGCAACAAGATAATCTACTTTTAAGATGTTGGTTGAGGAATGAATATTGACCAGAACTGTACTGCTTTTCTAATCTTTTACATCCATCTGAAAGAGTAGACTGAATCTCAGTTTTAACGTCTCAACCAAGTTGACAATGCGGCCTGCCCTCAATATTGGCCTGAAGATGATGTGCTGAAGTGTGTTGAGTGGGATTTAAAACAACAGCCTCCTGTCTCGGAGGGGAAAGTGGTACCTTTGAGCCAAGGCCGACAGCTTTAAGACTGTAGGGAGTGTACCTCTAGTGGTTTTTATCTGTCATCTGATGATCCAGTGCTGACATTAATATTATAGCATGTCAGTCATAAGGGAAGAGATGTTCTATTTTAGTTAGGGTGAGTGTTCTCCCAGCAGGAAACTGTACTCAAAAGGCAGCATAAATTAGGGACAAAGCAAGACCCAAGGGAAGGGCTCCAGATCACTGAATCTCCTCTATAATGTCCTTCAACACTTGTCACATATATAAACTTCAACAAGAATGATGGGTAGCAACTGATTATCAGGAAATATTGTATTTGAGTGACAACTCGGCAAGACTTAAACTCACATTCCAGTGATGTCTCAGTGAATTCTGATAATTTTGAGACAGTTTGGAGAGGATTTTTGTCTTTCAAACTCCTTAGTCTTAGGCTCATGTGGATATGAACGCATGAATCACACTCGCTGCAGTCTAAACTGTTTATTATGGGTTACAAATCTTGCACCAGACTTTAGTTTAGAGGATGAATAAGGTGATTCAAATTTATAGAAATCTGCAGACACCCTGGGCGGGATTCTACGTCGGTCGACACCGGAATCACGAATCGCGATCAGGTGAAGAATACGGCGTCAGCCGAAAACCGAGGTCGCCGCCGACCACCCAATGGAACACCAGGCTCTGGCACCCCGTTAGCAGCTTGAATGCGCTCCATGCCACACGCTAGTGTGGGCATGCAAAATGTACAGTAGCTGCATTGACAGCTCATTAACGGAACTGACCCAGTAGCCTCTGGCTTCCTGCGATGCTCGGCCACCGCCAGGGGGAGGTAACGACGGCGAGGTTCGCTTGTGGCATTTAAAATCAGGAAACAGGCAACAGGGCCGTTGGCACCCACCCTGGCGCACTGCCCCGCGCAGGGCACATGTCGCACGAGTGACACCATCAGCTAGCCCATCCCACAAGACAACCGGCTGTGGCCCAGCCCCTTCACAAACCCCGTCTGACCTTCCCCTATCACCTTCGGGAGGCACTCCTCCAACCTACCCGCCAATACCTTCGCCAACACCTTTGCGCCCACATTCAAAAGTGATATGGGCCTATGCGACCCACATTCTGATGGATCCTTATCCTTCTTGAGCAACAGGGAGATTGATTCCTGCCCCAAAGTCTGTGGCAACACCCCCTTCCCTATCACCTCCACAAACATCCTCACCATCAGCGGTGAACTTATCTTTAAATTTCTTGTAGTACTCCACCGGAGAACCATCCCTCCGAAGTTGGCCTCCCAACATGCGTCCTGCCTTCTCTCCATATTCGTAAACCGCTCCCCTTGCCCACCTCAGTTGGCGCACCGTCTTCCTTGGGACAGCTGGTCAAAGTTCGCCTGCAACTCTTTCCTCTTATCCAACTTTGCTGGATCTCCATCTTCTGCATGCCTGCTGGCTATCTCGAACATCTCATCTTTGTCATTCCACCCTCTCCTCCTTATCCACCTTTGCCTTGTTTGAGATTATCTCCCCCAAGCCACCGCCTGCGAAACCTCCCCCATACAATTGAACCGCACATATTCCTAGATTACTTGCCCAACCTTATCACAGAACCCTCGGTCCCCCAACAGCCCCATATCTAATCTCCACCCCGACCTCTGCACTGCCCCCTCTCCAACACCATATCCACCCAATGCAGTGCACGATCCGATATCGCAATTGCCGAGTATTCCGACCCCTTGACCCCAGCCAACAGCGCCTTCCCCATCACAAAAAAGTCAATCCGGGACAAAACCTTATGGACCGAAGAGAAAAACGAGTACTCCCACTCCCCCAGGTGCAGAAATCTCCAAGGGTCCATCCCTCCCATTTCAGGCATTAATCCAGGCAATGCCTTCCCTACCCCGACGGGACAAGCGAGACTTTCTCTTGAATCGATCCCCTCCCCCACTTTTCACATCTCTTAGGCCCATCGAAATCTGCTCGCCAGGCTCCAATATCTGCAGTCCCTCCCCCCACTACACCTCCGTTCACTAGCTGACTTAAGTTAGCTAGTGCAGGGGACCCTATCCAAGGCTTTCCCTCCCCTCCCGCCCAGTCCCAGGAAAACAATCAAACCCAAACATATCAACAAAATAAAACCGTCGCAAAAGAATAACAATCAAAAAAACGTAACCTCTATAACAGTGTGTCATGTGAGAGTACCTTTAAGAAATGGATGTTTAAGCAATGTACCTTTAAGAAATGGAGCTGATCATATTACTGAAGTGATGTCAGAGGGTGGGGAGAGCTGAGCTCACTTCTGCTTTTTGAGTTTCAGTTTGAGAAGGCAGCTGGGAGTGTCTGTGTGTTTTGCTGAGAGCTACAGGAAGAAACACAGAGCTGGTCTGTTGATGTCTGCAATCCAAAGACTATAAATATATTGAATGTAACCTAATGTGTTATTATTTTGAAGGTTTGAAGTCTTTTGGATGTTTAAATGAACAGTTTGAAGGATATTTAGTGTTGTAGTCTTTTGGGGTTATCTTTGAAGTAAAGGGTGTTAAGATATTCAATGTTTATTTTTAAAAGGTTAACTTGAGTTCATAGAATAAACATTGTTTTGTTTTAAAAACCCTTTGTCCATTTCTGCTGTATCACACCTGGAGAGTACACCGTGTGCTTCCCACACCACAATCTATTAAAAGTTGTGGGTCGGTTGAACTCCATGAAACACTTTGGGGTTCTGTAAACTCGGACCCATAACAAGCGTGAAATAAAAAAATAACAATATGGGTCAAAAAAACATTTATACACTCTCCCAACTCCCCATTCACAGCGCACAACCCATCTTCAGTTCCATTCTTCACTTCTGTCCCAAGCCTTCTGCCTTCATGAACGTCTCCATCGTCTCAAAGTAGAAATCTCTGGCGTTGTAGGTCACCCTTGGCTTCGCTGGATACGCCACTCCAAATCTCACCCCGCTGTTGTATAATGCCGTCTTTACTCGGCCGAAAGCCGCTTGCCTCTTTGCTAGCTCCACCGTCAAGTCCTGGTAAATACAAACACCAGCACCAGCCCACTGCACCTCCCGCTTCTGCTTCGTCCAGTTCAAAATCTTCTCCTTCATGTGGTACCTGAGGAAGCAGATGATTACTGCCTTTGGCTTTGGCCTCAGCGACCGATGGGCCCGGTCCAGTTCATACCGGGAGGGCTCCTCTCCCTCCCAATCAGTTCCGCCAACATCTTGGCGAAGTACTCCGTCGGCCTCGAACCCTCCACCCCCTCGGGCAGGCCCACAATCCTCAAATCTTGCCGCCACGAGCGGTTCTCCAAGTCCTCCAGCTTTGCTCGAAGCCCCTTATTGGCCTCAACCACCCTCCGCAGCTCATCCCCCGTCGAGGTGAGCTGATTGCTATGCTGCGACATGGCCTCCTCCATTCCCTTCGTCTTCTCGCCCTGCTCCCTCACCTAGACTGATGTCTTCGCCAAACCACTCTCACTGGGGCAATTGCCACCTCCACCAACGCCTTCAAATCCACTACTACCTCCTTAATCAAAGCCTCCATTCGCTTTGCAAACTGCTTCTCCAGTTCCAAAGACAACACCTCAAGTCATCCTCTCTGCTGTGAGCAGTGTGGCCCCACCCAGCAGCCTCCGCCATCTTGCTAGCTCCCTGGCTGGTCCTCTCAGTCGACGGTGAACACTCACTCCCTCCCTTCTTCGCGGCTGTTTTTCTTAAACCTTTTGACATCCTTTGCCTTCCTTATATCTTCCTACAATAAATCATTCGCAAATTGTCCCACAGGACCGGACTTTAAAACTCCTAAAAACATGCCTCAAGCAGGAACCATCCAACTTCCCCTCTACTTGCCGTCACCGGTGTGAGGTTATGCACTTTGGAAGGAGAAATGGAGGCATAGACTATTTCATAAATGGGGAGATTATTAGGAAATCAGAATCACAAAGGGACTTGCGAATCCTTGTTCATGATTCTCTTAAGGTTGCAGGTTGGCAGTGAGGAAGGCAAATGCAATGTTAGCATTCATGTCGAGATGGCTAGAATACAAGAGCAGGGATGTACTTCTGAGGCTATAAAAGGCTCTGGTCAGACCACATTTGGAGTATTGTGTAGGAGTTTTGAGCCCCGTATCTAAGGAAGGATGTGCTGGCCTTGGAAAGGGTCTAGAGGAGGTTTACAAGAATGATCCCTGGAATGAAGAACTTGCCATATGAGGAACGGTTGAAGACTCTGGGTCTGTACTTGTTGGAGTTTAGAAGGATGAAGGGGGATCTTATTAAAACTTACAGGATACTGCGAGGCTTGGATAGAGTGGACGTGGAGAAGATGCTTCCACTTGTAGGAAAAACTAGAAGCAGAGTACACAATCTCAGACTAAAGGGACGATCCTTTAAAACAGAGATAAGGAGGAATTTCTTCAGCCAGATGATGGTGAATCTGTGGAACTCTTTGCCGCAGAAGCTGCAGAGGCCAAATCACTGAGTGTCTTTAAGACCGAGATAGATAAGTTCTTGATTAATAAGGCGAGAAGGCAGGAAAATGCGGATGAGAAAGATATCAGCCATGATTGAATGGCGGAGCAGACTCGATGGGCCGAGTGCCCTAATTCTGCTCCTATGTCTTACGGTCTTCCCTATCTCTCCGTGCTTTGCAAGCTATAATTTCACCCCTGATCATCACCTTCAGCACTTCCCAGAACGTGGAGGGTGAGACCACCTCCCCATTCTGGTTATTAGTAATATACTCGTCTATGGCCTGTGATATTTTCTCGCAGAAGGCCTTATCGGCCAGGAGGGCCGTGTCCAACCTCCATGGGGGGTGTTGTTTATGGCCCATCTCCAACCTCACATCCATACATTTAAGTGAAGTGTGGTCGGAGATTACGATTGCGGAGTATTCCGCGCTTACTCACCCTGGAAGCACCGATTTTCCCATTACAAAGATGTCGCTCAGTGAATATATCTTGTGTATTCTCTCCTGGGTGGGTGAATTGCCATGTGTCCACTGCTCCCATTTGTTCCATGAATAGGCTGAGTTCTTTTGCCATGTTGGAGGTCTTTCCTGCTTTGGGATTTGACCTGTCCGTCTATGGGTCCTGTACGCAGTTAAAGTACCCTCCCATGATCAGTCAGTGCATATCTATGTCAGGGATTTCCGCCATGGTCTTCTTTATAAACTCTGTGTCGTCCCAGTTGGGAGCATACACATTCACCAGGACTACCAGTGCCTCATCTAGGACACCGCTGACCATGATGTACCGTCACCCTGGGTCCGGAACCGTACTTGTCGCCATGAACTTCGTCCTGTTATTTAGCAGTATATCTGCCACCCTGGCCCTCGTCCCGTAGCAGGAATGGTAGGTCTGTCCCTTCCAGCCCTTCCTTACCCGCAGTCGGTCCTTCTCTCTCAGGTGCGTATCTTGTCGGCTTTCATACTTTTAAGGTGGGCGAAGACTCTGGATCTTTTCACTGGGCCGTTAAGCCCATGATGTTCCAGGTGGCTATCCTGATTTGGGTGGGGGGGGTTGTCCCCCAGCTTCTGTGGGATCAACCATACTTAGGTGGCTGATACACCCCTGCACTGCAGGGTTTCCCTTTGTTTTTTAAAAAATATTTTTATTCTCCTTTTTCACATTTTTTCCCAAGTTTACACCCACCAACAATAAACAACAATCAGTAACAAATGCAATGTCAATCCCCATATCAATAACAAAGATCCCATCCTCCCACCAAACCCTCAAACAGCAGCCCACTTGTTAACATAAACAAATAACAAAAAGGAATCAGGAATCACCTGTAGTCACCATAAACGCATACAGTCCCCCTTCCCCAACCCTCCCAACACCACCCCCCCCATGTTTGATGTAATCCAATTCTCGAAAAGTGCATAATGAATAACGCCCATGATTTGTAGAACCCCTCCATCCTTCCCCAGTTCAAATTTGACCTTCTCAAGAGTCAAGAAATCCAGCAGGTCCCCCCGCCAAGACAGGGCACAGGGTGGAGAGGTCGATCTCCATCCCAACAGGATCCGCCTTCAGGCGATCAACGAAGCGAAGCTACAACAGCTGCTTCCGCACCCCGTTTCCAACCCCAGCTGGCCCGAATATGGTCTCCCGAGGGCCAGGGTCCAGTTTCACATGCACCACTTTAGAGATTACCCTAAAAACATCCTTCCAATAATCTCCCAGCTTTGGACAGGACCAAAACATATGAATGTCGTTTGTGGGGCCCTCGGTAACGTTCACACACATCTTCTACCCCCTCAAAGAGCCGGCTCATCCTCAGGGTTTCCTTTTGTTAGGGAGCCGTCCAAGATGCCCATGGTCATTATTCTCCCCATGAGGTTGGGTCCCTGCACTCTGGAGTTTCCCTTTGTCCAGGAGGTATCCAACATGGCCACCTGTGAGTTCGCCATGTGGGTGAGCCCCTGCACTCCAGGATTTCCCTTTGTTCAGGGACCCTTGATGCGACCATCAATTCACTCGAAGACACGTGGAGAAGTAAACGGTGGTTTTAATCAGCATAGAAATGTGCATGCCTGCGACCGGTACACTACTGAAGGCGGCCCCACAGGTCAGCTGCTCTTATACTTCCACTAAAGGAGTGGAGCCATGGGCAGAGCCCGTACATGCCCCAACATATCCCCCTGTGGGTGAAGCCACACAATGGGTCATAGGTGGATCCCACAGGATTAATAAAATGACGTAACATAATACTGTGCACTGGTGAATTATCAGTAATTATACATTCACCACAACCCTCCCAACTGGTTGCTTGCAGCGCCATTTTGTTCCAAGTCGCCATATATGACCTGTTGTAGCCAGTCTAATGCCCTAAGTCTTTCTTTACCTATCTCTCCCTTGTGGTTTCTTCTCCCCCCTCCTGTCTTCTTTCCCCCCACCCTGTAGCTTCCCCATTCCCTTCCCCCCGGTTTCTTCCCCTAGCTGTCCCTACGTACCCGATGTCAGACGCCCACCCCCGCCAGACGCTTTCCTCCTTGCGGGAGATGTGCCACGGACTCTCTCCTGCAAGCTTCCCGGTGCTAGCTACCTAGTGTGATGGCCCCCCTCCCGGGGCTAGTTGTGCGTCCTCCCATCGCCCGATCCCTGGGCTCTCTGTCCGCCATTCCTCTCACCCTCTCCTACGCTTTGCTGTGTTCGTTCATACCTCCCTTTCTTTACGCGCTAATCCATAGACCAAAGCAGGACACTCCCACGTAAAGTGGCCGCTTTGGTGATGGTTCACAGTTGGCTGCACAGAATGTAGAAAATAAACACTAATCATCAAGAGTCACTTCCTGTGGGTTGCTCATCGCTGTCCCTGCTGCCGATTTTCCAGTCCGTTCTCTGCAACGAACTTGTCCGCGTCCGCAGGGGCTGTAAAGAAGCGCTCCCTGTCTTGGAATGTGACCCAGGGCTTGGCTGGGTACAGCACCCCAAACTTTACTCCGTTTTTTGTACAGCGCGGCCTTTGCGCTATTAAATTCGGCCCGGCTCTTGGCCAGGTTGGCTCCAATGTCCTGATACATCCAAATCCGGTGGCCTTCCCAGTTACAGTTTTTGGTTTGCCTGGCCCAGTGCAGGATTCATTCCCGGTGCTGGTACCAGTGCACCTTGGCGATTATCGCCCACGGCAGTTCCCCGGTTTTGGGAAAAGCGACCCGTGCGCTCTGTTGATTTCTGGTGGGTTGGGGAAGCTATCCCTTCCCACCAGGTTTCCCAGCATTTGGGCCACATAGTCGGTGGTGTTCGTACCTTCGATCCCCTCCGGTAGGCTCACGATTCGTAAGTTTTGACGCCTCAACTGGTTCGCCTGGTCCTCGACTTTTCTCTTCAGGTTCCCTTGCGTCGCAACCAGCTTTACCACTTCCTTTTCCAGGGTGATTATCCAATCGCCCTGCTCTGTAGCAGCCATTTCCAGCTCCTTGATTGGTTATTCCTGGTGTTCCAGTAGCCTTTCTGCCTTGTTCAGGGCCACCTGGATGGTCACCATGGCTTCGGCAACCGTACCCTTCACCGCTTGGGTGTCTGATTTTGTTTCCTCCCGATAATTCTCTTGAGAAAAACATCCTCCACCCTTTCCTGGGTGTGTGTATGTGGTGGAGGGGGGGGGGGGAGTAGAGGGGGGTGGTTCTCGTGCGGGTCCCTCTCACTCTGGTGAAGCCCAAGCTTCGCCGCCTCATATGTCGGCCGGTTCAGTTATTTGCTTGTCCAGGCTTTTTCTGCTCCTGGTCTCCACTTGTCCTCTGGATAGGCTGCTGTTTGGCATTGTTTCTTTTTTGTTGTAATTTGGTAGTGGTGTGGGGATGTTTTGTGGTGTTAGCAGCTGTTTTTCGGGCAAAAAGAGCCTATTTTTCAGATTTGTGGGACGAGAGCCCCCTGATGTGCAACTTTTCAGCACATTCCTGTCACCGGAAGTCAGCACCACTTAAAGTTAGCGTGTATTGCTTAAAGCTAGCTTGCATCTCTTAAAGGGGAGATGCAGTGTGACTGTAGCAAGTACTGAAGGGCGTAGTTAAAGAGAATCTTACATGGAAGAAGAATGAGGAATGGCACATAAGTTGGAAGTTGCACTGGAAGTTTGAGCTGTAATGGGGAGAGATGTCTTATAGCCAAGGTGGGGTGAGCTGGGGAAAGAGACCCTGACCTGGATGCAGTGTTGCAAGAAGTTCAATTACCTCATAATGAGAGGCCAAAGTCAGTAAATGTATCTTCAAATACCAAATTCCATCAACTGCACCGCTAACCCTCAGCCACTACTCAGATTCCAACATCCTGTCAGCCGAGAAGGTATGAAGAAAGAAAAATGACTGACATTTTGGGCGGGAATCGTGGGGTAATTTCCACTGAGTGTTTGGATGCGATGTAGATCACAATTAACCCACACTTAGTCATTTTATTGGAGTTTGGGGAGATTCTCGTTGAATTATCCATCACTGGAGTGGGGAACGAGAGATGCTGGAAAGAATTTTCAGACACTGAAATGGATAGGTCAGGCATAATCAAAAAATTAGAAGGGATGTTGGTTGCTGTTACTAGTATTGTACTCTGATGCAATAGGCAAATTGGCAGAAAGGGGCTGTCTTGGTTGCCATTTTCTTCCTCTTCTTCACTTTCCTGCTGTTCGGCTATTCACAGCTGGTGGCAAGAGCTGTACCCTCGCAAAACAAGATTGGGCAGTATGTAACTGGCCACAATGAACCTTGACTTTCCTGTGAGTCTAGATCTGTAGAGGCAGTAAAAGCCTTGTTTCAACATGCCAATCGTGGCTCGCACCGTGTGTACACGGTGGGCACCAGTCATCAGCCATGCCATCAATGGATGGACCTTAATGCAAAGTAGCCAGCCCTTTTTGCCATAATGGCACCACCACGGAATAAAGGTATCAAGGTTGCTGCCAGGATATCAGGTTCTAAGCTGCATGATTCACTGCCTCAGGTTGTACATCAGTTGAATTTTGAGGGAGTGGAATTCCTCTTTGTTCCATCATAGGGCATAGACATATCGTGCCCGCAAAGCCACGTGGATGGTTAATGGCACCCTGCACTTTAGGGAAGCCTGCAATCTTAGCAAAAGCAATGTACTTGCTCCTCCTGCAAGAGAGAATGAAATGTAGTTAGCTTTCTTTGGACAGGGGACTAACGTCCTTTACACAATAATGGACAGCAAACTGTGAAGTGTTCCAAATATCCCATCTCCAAACTATAAGGAGCTCAAGACATAGAAGTTAATCATCATTCTCACCTTCACAGCCATTGATAAAGTGATCCTTGCCCTGCTCTGAAGTTGCAGGTGACAGATTTCAGAGAGGGAATCTCATATTCGGGCAGGAGAATTGTTCCCTGAACATCTTCAGTGGAAATGGCTTCCTACTGAGAACTCTTCTCTAGGAGCTTCCCTGCTCTGTGTGCCCTCTGTTCAATCTCCAAGTCATTGTGGCTTCTAAGGGCAATGTCTACTAGTATAGCCATATCTGGGATCAACTGATTTGTGCAGAAGTCTTGAAGTCAACAAAAGTCAGCGTCTGCCACATCACTCACTGTAGATTTTTGCAAGAAAGGACCAAGGAAAACACCAAAAACTTGTAGAATCAGAATAACAGGCAGAAGAAATCAACCAAGAACTGTGTAAGTAGCTAATAATCCCTATAAATTGTGTTGGCGAGGTGAGAAATCTTGGCTGCCATCATTATCTGCCTGTTCTGCATACTACTGCACATGTACTAAAACCTGTACCAATATGATGTCCAAGATTATTTGTCCCACAGTGTGCACATGTACCATGGACACCATTGTAGAGCAGAAAGGGCAGTCGTAGCACCCAAAATACATGTGCTAATGAGCCTAATTTATTGTACTACGATCCCAGGCCAGACCCCAATAGTAGATAAGATACTGGACCAAAACCGCAATATTTTAGTTTATTTTAAGACTGTGGAAAGAATGCGCCAGGAGTGATTGCATGAAAAAAAAGAGCTTTAGTATTTCCAAATCAAAACTTTATTATGAATACAATATTAAACCTTTGACTTTGTATCCGAAAGGAATGGCTTACAATTATCCCTTAACGCAACTGTGCAATTTCCCATTAAACAACAAGGAAAGAAACATACAGTTCTTATTCCAGCTTAAAATCAGCAGGGCATTTAGTAATACATACGGTACAGAACAGATTCTGGCTCTGGTTATAATCCCTTCAGACTTTGGCTGAATATCTTCAAATAGCTGCTTAAACTGGGTTATTTCATCCTCTTCTTTGTCTTCAGACTAGACTGTTCTGCTTTTAAAATATTATTACTCTTTTTTTCATTATCCTCCTTGGAAAGAATTGTGGACTCAGTCAGGCAGATCAGATCTCAGCTCCTCTCTCTCTCTCAAAGCTTCTCCAAACTCACTGCCTCTCTGGGTTCCACCTAACAATGACCTCATCTCCCCAAGCTAAAAAAAATGATCTCTGCAGGCTGCATAAGCTCATTAATTCCCCAGGGACCTCCCCAGTCAAACCACAGTCCATTAGACTACACTGAAAACACATACATTCGTCAATTTCACCTTCTGTTTCCTAGAAGCAAAATAATTGCCTTTTAAATCACACTAAACCCCCAGGATTTTTCCCCTTAAATTGCCCAATCCTTAGAAACCAATATTCTTAAAGTCTTCCAGTTGTCACTGTAGCCACCTGGGTTGGCCAACTCCCGATGTAAAATGGAGAACAGCAAAGGCTGCAGGGAAATTCAGCCAACACAGGCAGAAACCAGCAGGTGAAAGTTTACTGTGTATTAAACTCTGCAAAAGCCCAGACAGCATCGATACAAGCAGTCATCTGCATAATAATGTAGCAGCCATCTACATACTAATAAGCAATCCCCGGGAACAATCGCAACATTTGGGACAAACAAAGCTAAGCCAGACTCCCCGGCGCCAGCAGGAGCCAACACAAAAGAGGTTAACGGACACCTCAAGACCACCCATCGATCAGGAAACCGCTCCAGTATTGGAGAAATCGAACCAAGCGATTAGAACGAAGTCCAATCACCTGGAACCAAGTACAGGGTCCGTCCCGAAAGGCGGGAAGCCCCTGGGAACTATAAAGTTAAGCCCCCAAGCTCAAATCGTTCTTCTTGACCGGGTCACCCAGCAACGTGAACCAACCTTGACCGTGACCGGTTCAACTGCCGCCGAGATCCAGTAAGTCTTAAGTCAACGCTCGCTACGAGATAGGCGCTCCTAGCTACCAATCCGTACCAACTTCGAATCCCGTAGACTCAGAACCAGAACGAAAGGCCATTTGTTCCCCTGACCTGGTGGGCCAGTCCGAAGCTAAGTATAGGCCTGTTAGTCGTAGAAGTCGCTTAGACGTAGAATTTGTGCGTGAGTAGCGATAACTGTGTATAATAAATGTGCTTTGATTTGAATCTTACTAATCGGTGTATTGAGTTATTGATCATTACTTGAACTTGAACCTCGTGGCGGTATCATAAAGATACCTGGCGACTCGAGAGCAAAGGTTATAAAACAGAGCCAATTGAACCAACCAAAAGTTAGCAACATCACAATTATCTGTTGTTTGCATACTGTGTGAAGGAATATTTTGTATTTGATTTACATTTTCATACTTCAAACTCTCCATTTTCTTTAGCAAAGGGCTGAAATGGCAGTGGGAAGGGACTGTTGCTCACCCCCATCTGGAATGTACCTTTGCAAAGGCAGGTCTGAAAAGAGATGCAGTGGGTTCTGTCAAGGTTAATTCGAAGCAGCTCTATAACACAACAAACGGCCCGCTTCCTCGTTCACCTGAGGAAGGAGCTGCGCTCCAAAAGCTAGTGATTCGGAACAAACCTGTTGGACTTTAACCTGGTGTTGTAAGACTTCTTACTCTTTAGATAATAGAAGCAAGAAGAGTAAGGGGAGGAAAATCAACAGTAAACTCTCTGAAAGATCTACATATCAGTGACAATTCTAAGGGCTGTTAAGTGACAGCGCCTAGAAATGTGGATTAAAAACTATGCTTTAGCGCTAAATGTAAAATTTGACGTGATCTACAATCTGTACTTCATTAGCTGTCTTAGTTGGGCTCCAACAATTGGCTTGAATGTTTCTGTGCAAGAGAGAGAAAAATCATTCAGGATTTCTGGTCCTGTTCAACACTCAGTGCCACTTCTTTTTTAAATAACATTTTTATTAAACATTTTTAAATAAATACAAAACCATGAAACAAAACAAACAAGCAAACAGAGGAGCATCAACCCGCCCCCCCCCATAAAAACAGCTGATGATGACTAGTCCTTTAAAGAACACAATAAAAGGCCTCCATCTTTTGTAGAACCCCTCAACTGCACCCCTTAACGTGTATTTAACCTTCTCAAGATACAAAAACTCCATGAGTTCCCCAAGCCATACCGAGGCACAGGGTGGAGAAGCTGACCTCCACTCCACAGAAACTGCCTATGAGCGATCAACCAGGAAAAGGCTAAGATATCCGCCCCCTCACCTGTCTGCAACTTCAGCAGGTCTAACATCCCAAATATGGCCAGGAGGGGACTGGACCCCAAATACATCTGTAAAATCTCCGACATGGGTTCACCCCCAAAATCTCACCAGCTCAGTGCACGCCCAGAACAGATGCACATGGTTTGCCGGGCCACTCCCACAGCGCTAACAGTTATCTTCCACCCCCTCAAACAACTGACTCAGCCCTAGTTAAGTGTGCCCAGTATACCACCTTCAATTCTACCAACCTGAGTCTCGCGCCCGAAGAAATGGCGTTCACCCTACGCAAGGCCTCACACCATACACCCTCCTCTAATGCCACCCCAGCTCCTCCTCCCACTTAGCCTTAATCCCAGCCAGGGATCCAGTATTCTCTGTCATTATTCTCTTCCATAAATTCCCATGGTAGTTCCCTCTTCCAACTTCATGAGCTACTCCCCTCTTCCAACATTTCCAACAGAGAGGATGGTGGTCGCAACCGGAAACAACGGGAGAACCTTCCTCGCAAAGTCCCTCACCAGCAGATATCTAAAGCTTTCCGCCTGCGAAAACCCAAACTTCTCTGACAGCTCCTCCAGGCTCGCGATCCACCCTTCCAAAAACAAGTCCCCCATACCATCCACCCCCTTATCCACCCATCCCAGAAACCTGGTATCCAGTTTGGATTTGGATTTGTTTATTGTCACGCGTATCGAGGTTCAGTGAAACTCCATACATGAAAAAAATACACAATGTAAATACCTAGACACAGGCATCGGGCGAGGTATACAGGAGTGTAGTACTACTCAGTAGAGAAGATGTGTGAAGAGATCAGATCAGTCCAGAAGAGAATCGTTCAGGAGTCTGGTAACAGCGGGGAAGAAGCTGTTTTTGAATCTGTTAGTGTGTGTGTTCTCAGATTTTTTTATCCCCTGCCCGATGGAAGAGGTTGGAAGAGTTAATAAGCTGGGTGGGAGGGGTCTTTGATTATGCTGCCCGCTTTCTATCTGCAATTTCCCAAGGCAGCGGGAGGTGTTGACAGAGTCAATGGATGGGAGGCAGGTTCGCGTGATGGACTCGGCGGTGTTCACGACTCTCTGTAATATCTTATGGTCTTGGGCCGAGCAGTTGCTATACCAGGCTGTGACGCAGCCAGATAGGATGCTTTCTATGGTGCATCTGTAAAAGGTGGTAAGAGTCAATGTCGACATGCCGAATTTCCTTAGTTTCCTGAGAACGTATAGGCGCTGTTGTGCTTTCTTGGTCGTAGTGTCGACATGAGTGGACCAGGCCAGATTGTTGGTGATGTGCACACCTAGGAATTTGACGCTGTCAACCATCTCTACCTCGGCCCCATCGATGCAGACCGAGGTGTATACAATACTTTGCTTCCTGAAGTCAATGACTAGCTCTTTAGTTTTGCTAACATTGAGGGAGAGAATGTTGTCGTTAAACCACTCCACTAGGTTCTCTATCTCCCTCCTGTATTCTGACTCATCATTGTTCGAGATCCGACCCACTACGGTTGTGTTGTCAGCAAGCTTGTAGGTGGAGTTGGTGCCAAATTTTGCCACACAGTCGTGAGTGCATAGGGAGTATAGTAAGGGGCTACGTACGCAGCCTGGCGGGGCCCCAGTATTGAGGACTATAGTGGAGGAGGTGTTGTTGTCTATCCTTCCTGATTGTGGTCTATGGGTCACAAAGTCGAGGACCAGTTGCAGAGTGAGGAGCCAAATCCTAGGTTTTGGAGCTTTGATATGAGTTTGGCTGGGATTATAGTGTTGAAGGCGGAGCTGTAGTCAATGAATAGGAGTCTGACATAGGAGTCCTTGTTGTCGAGATGCTCCAGGGATGAATGTAAGGCCAGGGAGATGGCATCTGCTGTGGACTGGTTGTGGCGGTATGCGAATTGCAGTGGATCTAGGCATTCTGGGAGAATAGAGTTGATGTTCATGACCAACCTATCAAAGCACTTCATTACGATCGATGTCAAGGCCACCAGATGATAGTCATTGAGGTACGTTGCCTGGTTCTTCTTAGGCACTGGTGTGATGGTGGTCTTGAAGCAGGTGGTGACCTCGGAACGGAGTAGGGAGAGGTTGAAGACGTCCGCAAACACATCTGCCAGCTGGTCCGCGCAGGATCTGTGTGCACAACCAGGGACCCCGAGGGTTCACTTTCAAGAAGGTCGATCTGACTTCGGAACCTGTGACAGTGGGTATGGGTGTGTCTGAGGCTGCTGGGGCAGTTGACAGCGGTTTGATAGTTTCCTGCTCAAACTGAGCACAGAATGCATTGAGTTCATCGGGGAGGGGCGCCCTGCTCCCGGAGATTTTATGCGGCTTTGCTTTGTCGCCCATTATGTTGTTTAAGCCTCCCCACAACCGACGAGAGACTGTGATGTTAGTCTGGGACTCTAGCTTGGTCCGATATTGTCTCTTGGCATCCCTAATGACTTTGCAGAGGTCAGACCTGGATTTCGTGTATAGGTCAGGGTCACCTGATTTAATAAGGTTTCATCATGTTCATGTTTTGGACTGCACTTTTTTCTTCTTCAGGCCCAGGCGGTCCGCATATTATCCTGTTGTTAACTGGAATTTGTTGGACTCCCCTTTGAGGGGGAGGGGTTAATTTGTCTGATGCTGGTCTCCCTCTTTGACTGTTCTAACTGCTGTCAGATCTCTTGTGAGTGAGGCTGGCCTCGGGATCCTTCATTTGGTGGTAGGTGGTGGGGATGGACCCTCCCAAGAGGATTTCTTTTTTTCTCTTCTCTTGGTGGTGTTGGTGCATGGGGTGTTTGACCTGTTGTTGGTATGTGTATTGGATGGGGTGGCGGTCAAGAGGTGTTGTGTCCTGTACAGGAACGAACTGGCATAGCTTTGGAGGGGTGCAAGGACTGGGGTGTCATGGGAGTCCTCAGAGCCAGTTCTCTGACCTCTTTTTCTTTGTGGCAGTGCTGGGCTCGGCCAGGCTCGGCATCCGGTCAGTATCCTGCTGCTCCTTGGATGAGGGTACCTCCCTTCAGGGCGAGTCTAATGTGGGTAGATCCACAATCGGAGAGGTGAAGATTGGCGAAGGATTCAAAGGTTTTGTCCAGTAATTATCCTTATTCTTTTCGTTTTGGGAGTTGGAAAGGGCACACTTGGTTGGCCGGTTCTTGTCTAGTCGCAATATCTTATGAGGGGTTTGTGTGTATCAAGGTTTAGTTCTGACAGTTCTTGCTCTTCTTCTGACTTTGAGACGTTTTTCGGGCGTTGCTTCTCCTTCTCTATTAGCATTGGTGCCCGTGAGGGCGTTGGCTGGTGAGCCTTGGTGTCATAGACACTCAGATACGGATCTACATTGGCTTTTGGATGGCCTAATCCTTTCCTTTGAGTGGCCCTGGTTGTGGAGGCAGGCGGGAGTGGTTCCGGTGGGGTGGGTCGACCCTCCTTTCCAGGGTTCTCCCCAGTCTGTGGTCGCTCTGACGGCCCCCCATTTTACAATTGGAACCAGTTTATATTCCTTTTGGTTCTTGGCCATACTATATCTTATTGGTGCTTTTGGTCTGGTGATCGGTGTCCTTTGATCTGGGTCTGGGTGATGGGATTATGAAAGTTTAGACTCCTGCTCTGGCTTTTTTTCTTGTTCCCTTTTTACTTCTTCTATGGTAGATCCTTTTTTTAAAATAGTCTTTATTGTCACAACTAGGCAATAGTTGTGACAACACTGTAATGAAGTTACTGTGAAAAGCCCCTAGTCGCCACATTCCAGCGCCTGTTCGGGTACACGGAGGGAGAATTCAGAATGTCCAATTCACCTAACAGCACGTCCTTTGGGACTTGTGGGAGGAAACCGGAGCACCCGGAGAAAACCCACGCAGACACGCGGAGAACATGCAGACTCCGCGCAGACAGTGACCCAAGCCGCGAATCGAACCAGGGACCCTGGAGCTGTGAAGCAACTGTGCTAGCCACTGTGCTACCATGCAGCCCCTGTGCTACCGTGCTTGCCTTCATTGGATGGGGCATCGAGTATAAAAACTGGCAAGTCATGCTACAGTTGTATAGAATCTTGGTAAGGCCGCACTTAGAATATTGCGCACAATTCTGGTTGCCACACTACCAGAAGGATGTAGAGGCTTTGGAGGGGGTGCAGAGGTTTACCAGGATATTGCCTGGTCTGGAGGGTGTTAGCTATGTGGAGATGCTGAATAGACTCGGACTGTTTTCATTATAATGATGGAGGTTGAGGGGCGACCTGATAGAGGTCTACAAGATTATGAGGGGCACTTGTGGGCTGTAGCTTGGGAAATGCTGCACAAGTCCCCGCTTGAGACCCGGAATTAACTGGTTGCATAGATGTTCAGGGCTACAGTGACCTTCACAGCCACCGGGAGCGGGTGTCCTCTTCTTTCATGGGGTGCCAAGTCCATGAGGAATTGATACAGGTGCCACACTGCCTCTTTGTTGAGACGGAGTCTCCTGCGGCACATGCTGTCCGTCATCTCCTCGAAAAACCAACAATGCCTGTACACGTTGGGCCACCGCTGATGTTCCTCTCTGGGTTCTTCCTCAGCCTGATGGATGGCCGGATGTTCAGGGTGTGCAGCGGCCCCTTGCACATGGGCTGCTGCCTCCAGCCTACGCCGATGCTCCTGCCGCCTTCTCCAGTGTCTGCCTGCCCGGCTGCCACCGGCACCACGACGGCAGCCTTTGTGGGACCGACAGCACCAGCCATATTGTTATATCTGTAAGGAATTGTAGAGGGAGAGAGGCCGACAATCAGTTAGGGCTTACACCCAGGACTCTCAAATTCCCCAAGCGTCACCCATCCTTAAATATCCCGCCTTCTGTCAGAGTGTATCCACCGAGCCAGGAGTGCTCGAAAACATTTGATTTAAATGGGATTCAATAATCCTCGTCTGAGACATGGCACGTGTACCCATGAAAAGCCACTTGAGAGCTGTGAAGTACTCTCACAACTAACACGGCCAATTCCTCATGAGCAATAGCCTTCGGCTGAGAAGCTAGAGGCTGCTCACAGTCAAAGGGAGTTAAAGTGACCTTTAGCATAGAACCAAGAGCAGGGCTCTGTCCTGGATGTGTTTGCTAGGACAGCCAGGCAGCAGCTGTAGTTGCCCACGTTATGGGTATCCACAATATTTAAAGATGGCTTGAAGGCCTCACAAACGGAGAGCCCCGCACCACCCCTCCGCTGCGGGTGACCCCCGACCTGGAAAGCTTCAGCCGCAGCCAAGCCCAACCCCCCTGAGGGGTCCCCACCCCTGAGTACTGGGAGCAGCTCCAGTGCCCTTGAATGGCTACTCACCTCCACAGTTCCCCTGAGCAGTCATTGCGCCAGCTTCTCATTTTTAAAAAGGAGTATCAAATGACGCCCTCATGATTTCTCGTCGGGGAGCCGGTTAATTCCCAGCAGGCCGTTGCATTCGACTTCAATCTTGCTAATGAGATGGAAATGAATGCAAATAAACGTTAATGATATGCTCACTATATCTGGGCAAGATTCGGAACTCGCCATCGGGAGGGTTAGATAGCAAACCGATTCGGGCCTTTCGCACTATTCAACCGTCCCTCCTAGATCCACTCCGGGCACAACGCGGTGGTTAAATCGCACCCAATGTGTCTGTTTGCTTTGCCATAAAATATGGTAGAAAACCATCAATCACATACTTGTACATTATATTTAATTTTGCAAGAACTGCACACAGTGATGTTGCTTAGCCAGCAGCAGTATCAATTCCAAAAATTATGAAGGTCATATTTTAAAACCTGTGCAAGTTGAGTATTGTTTTTACTACAAACTACTCTGGCACCATTTAGCAAGTCCAATATGTGTGGCTCCTGCAAAAGGATTATCATTCCATGTTACTAAATTGCGATCACCAGCCAGGAACAAATGCTTGTTCTTCTAAGCTGAGAACAATAAAAGTGCTCCTTTCACTTTTCCAGTCTATTTGTCTGAAATTCAAACTCAGTCTGAAGAAATCAGTACACCTCATCAAGGCAGCTAAGATAATTATTTGTAATCTGTGAAAGTCAGACACACATACACACTGACAGGGATTTTAGACTTTTGAAAATGTTTTTAATAAATTGCAGATTTACAGAATATTTAAAGTATAGAAATTTCAATAACATGCTCCTTACTGGACTACAATAAAAAACTAACAGAACAGAAAGTCTCTTAAACCTGATCTAACTTATATTGTGAATACATATACCGAGAACAATAAGTGTACCATATTATGACTCTTGTTTAGTTTTGTACAAGTGAACACTCCAGCACATAAAGAATACCTTGCATTGTTGTATATTGCATTACTTCAAATAGAGCCATCGGAACAAAACTGCATTCAACCACAGCGGAATATTATATACTGATTCTTCCTCACAGGTTTTCATATCCATACATCAGAGAAGAAGGCAGTTAAGTGAAAGTTCATGCATGTATTTCATAGCTAAAGTTCACAAGCAAAACCTCTACCTCTATATTAGCTTAGATGTTGGTACATACTGTATGTAGTAATTAATTGAAGACAGCATTTTTCAGTTCAACAGGCTCTTAAATGATAAATACACACGAATAAGAGGGAACATTTAATGTCCCTCACAATCTGCAAAATGTGTACTATTTCTGTCATACATCATCTGCTAAAAGAGAACTACTTTCTAACACTAAATCTTAAAATACAGCTCAAGAACAGTAGAGATCTATAGCAGATTCTAAAATGTTAATAAATATGTATGAATAAAAATAAAAGGATCTGTCTTGTATGTACCAATTCGACCTCAAAATGTCACACTTGAAGCAACATGTCTCAAATACAACTTGAAAGCATATTTCACAATTGCATCCGATTACCTCCAAAGCTATTCAGAAAATGGTAACACATTTACTATAAATGAACAATTAACATCTTTTTTTAAAAAATCACGAGTAGAATGCTCCCGAATTATCCTTATATTAGTCGGTAACTCACCTCAGAATGCATCTGACACCAATTTAGATTTAAAGAGGGAGACTAGGTTAAACAATAGCAGATTAATACACTGTGCACTATTACATTCCTTCCCTTTTATGTTGATTCTCTGATTTGCCAACAATAATATAAACAATGAAATCTGAAAGAAAAACAGAAAATGCTGGAAATACTCAACAATTCTGGCAGCATCTGTGGAAAGGGACACAGAGTTAATGTTTTGAGTTGAATGTGACTTCTTCAGAACTCTAATGGCAAAGGCAGATCTTAAAACTCCAAGTGCTTACTTTCCTGTTTTTCTTTTGCCAAGTTACCGTCAGTTTTAACAGGGCCTGTTCGAAAGCTAGAAGGATTGCGGTATCTTCCACAATGATGGCAGCTATCCTCACAAGCGCCTGTAAAAGGCAAGCTGAAAAAGTGGTGGGCACCTTCAGAAGATGGCCCTGGCTGCAGTGCCCGAGCTAAAGTTATCCACCCCATCTTGAGAGCGTTTTCGCTTTGTTGATAACAGACAAAGCAAAGTGATCCACATTGATCCACAAGAGCTCCCTCAAAAGCAAAATAACGCAGATGCTGGAAACTTGAATATGATGGAAAATGCTGGAAATACTCAGCAGGTCAGGTGGCATCTAGGGAATGAGAAATAAGGTTAACATTTCAGGTAGCGTTTTGATGAAAGGTGAACTCTGGCTGGGACTTCCAGTCCCACCGAAGTCAGTAAACTTTTGGCTGCCTCATTGCATCCGCAATGGTGGGTCACACCACACCAGGGCCAGAAAACCCCAGCCTCTGTCTGTGCCCAGAACCTGCCTGACCTGCTGTGTTTCCCACATTTGAAATTTTCCCCCCATTTCCCACCACTTTAGATACACAATCGGCAAAGTTAGACATTTTAAAATAGGCTTTTATGATCTGGCTTCAGGGTAGAGACTTATAAGTAGTTGTTAATCTCAAGATAAATAATGAATTACTCTCTGGCCTCAGGAATGTACCTGTAATTGACTTCAAAATTCATTTGGTACAGCAGTGACCTTGCAGGCTTAAAAGGAGCACAATTCCACTTCAGCAGCAGAATAAGATATTGCATATTTAATGAAATAATTTGTAGGATCTACAAAATATTTGTGATGAATTTAGTATCTTTATTGCACCTGTAATTTAAAAAATCCCTTTCCTAATACCATTCCACTCTTCTCGTCCCATTCAATTCATGCCTCCCATCCCCATTCAACAACTTCCAGGACATTCCATCCATGTCATCCTCCTTCCCATCTTCCGTCTCTCCAATGCCACCCTCCCCTTCATCCCTCCCTCCTATCTACTGATCTCCTTCTTCTTCGCAAGCTGTTCCTCCTCCCTCCCACTCTTCCTCACTGGCCCCCTCCCTCGGATACTGTGATAGACCCTTGCTGCCCCTTCGGCCCCACCAACAATGCAACCACACCCCACCTTTCATGCTGTCATTCCTGCTCATCCCCATACCTTTCCACTCTCCCCACTATCTTCCCCATGCTGAGCCCCGCCCTCCCATGTGATCCCTATGCTGGTCCCCCCCCCCTTCCATGCTGCCTTCACCATTTCTTCCTGCTCCCACACTTCTGACCCCAAATTTCCCCCTACCCATCTTCCATGTCATTACCTTCCGCCTCCTGAAGCTGCCTTTCCCACATGCCATTCCCCCTTCCCCCATGCTATCTTAACCCCACCCATCCAAGCTGCTGATGTAGTTTCAGCTCCCCAATCATTGTAAGTGAGGCTGGGGAGCAGCCAGAGTCGGGAACCAAGGTGTAGCCCACAAAATCAAAATCATTGACAAATTAGAAATTGCGGACAGAAAGAATCTGTGGCTGAAATTCTCCAGACACAACAGTGGCGGGTACAGGAGCTTAAAAACTGGTTTCCCAAACGTGAACACCCGCCTGTCACGGTGGGTTGATATTCCTGCCAGAGGTTAGCGTGAAGCCGTTTTGCAGCTCTTCGATGGGCTGAAAAATGAGGGTCAAACTGGAATTGTCTCTCTGCACGCACACTGCCCCCCCCTCTCCCCACATCCAACTATTCGCTCTGCAAGCAAGATATCGTCGCGGTCTGGGTCATGCCTAGACCAACTTGGTATGGACATGTTGAGACTCACCTGGAAGAAGGTCTGGCAGCTTGTGAAGATCAGAAGATTGAGGTCTCCAGAGACCTTGGACTCTGGAAACATCCCATGCAACAGTAAATGGATGGAGCATCAACCACATGGATCGTAGCTCTGCAGGAGCTTCCAGGAGGAAATTCTTGTCACTTCAAGACCTTCCAGGACATCAATCTTCACACTACAGGTGGACAGCTGCATGATATACTATTGGCTGGCTGTGGTCTGTGTTGGCGAAGGAGGTGGTGGTGGTGGGGGGAGGGGCGTGGATTACATGGAGGAGGAAAGGAATGGGGTGGGCATGAATGCCTAGAGGGGAGGTAGGGAAAAGAGATAAATATGTGAGGGTAGTCGAATGAATAAGGTGCTAGAGAGTTGAAGGTCTGAATTGCGACAGAGCATGTGGTGTAGGCACACCCACAGTACTTTTAGGGGAGGAGTTCCAGGATTTTGACCCAACAACAGTGAAGAAATAGCAATATATTTCCAAGTCAGGATGGTGAGTGACTTGGAGGTGAACATCCATGTGGTGCTGCTCTCGTGTTTTTGCTGCCCATGTCCTTCTAGAAGGTAGTGGTCATGAGTTTGAAGGTACTGCCTAAGGAGCCTTGAAACGTTCCTGCAGTGCATCTTGCTGCCACTTCTCGCTGGTGGTGGAGGGAGTGAATATTTGTGGAAGGGGTGCCAATCAAGCAGGCTGCTTTGACCTGGATGGTGTCAAGCTGTTGTTGGAGCTACACTCATCCAGGCAAGTGGAGAGTATTCAATCACATTCCTGACTTGTGCCTTGTAGATGGTGGACATTGGGGAGTCAGGAGGCGAGTTATTCGCCCCGGGATTCCTACAGTGTCTGATCTGCTTTTGTAGCTATAGTATTTATATGGTTAATCCAGTTCAGTTTCTGGTCAATGGTAACCCCCAGAATGTGCAAGTATGAACAAGCATGTGGGGGGAGGGAAGAGGGGAAAAGGGTTCAGGGGGGAAAGGGAGAAGTCAGTGGTATCAACTGATGAGTCATGAGGAAATGATAGGATGGCGAGGGCTAAAGGGGGCAGTGGGAGCCTATAGGGTGTGTGGGTCAAGGTCCTGCGATAAGGGTGAAGAGATGCTGAGGGCTTTGTCAGGGACACTGAAGTAAAACAAGATTCTGGGGTTAGGCAAGATTGTGTGCGGGTGCGGCGTGATGGGGTATGGGCATGCCTATTGTCACTTAGGTGGACTCCTCAGGAAGGCAGGGGCCATGGACATTCACTTTCAAGAGTTGGAGGGTCTTGGAGAATAGTTGCAGGGTGATGGTGGGGAGGTCTAAGGTCACACAGGAGGGGCAATGGGTGGGGGAGGGGAGGGGGTGTGAAGGGATGTGTGGATTATGGTGGGAAAGGTTGGAAGGTGCTGGACTCTACTTGAAAAGTCACATGGCCGCTTGAAACTATCTAAAGCCTTGAGGTGGAGATCTCAAAATGCTGCATGGGAGTTGGGTCAGTGGTGTTGGGCGGAACGGCAGTTCAGCTCAACAGGACAACTGAAGCGGAACTCCAGCACATGGTGCTGAAAGGCTAAGGCGATTCAACAGATGCTAAGGCATTTCAACGTGAAGGGTAAAGGCTCAGCGTGTGGAGATTTCTTGCACATGGCTCGAAAGGGTCCTGGTACAGATCCTTCCTTCCCTGCACTTGCATAATTCTGGTGGGCATAGACTCAGCCTGAAGTGTTCCCTCAAGATGGGGGGGGGGGGGGGGGGGGGGGAGGGGGGTGTGGGTGGAGGATGCGCACAGGCTTGCTGAATTAGACCTCATTAAAATGCAAGTGTTATCGCTATACAAAAGTGTAAGAATATTAACAATCATAGTGCAACCACCTGAAATCATATTTTCTTAATCTTGCGTTCTCTATGACTTCTTCTACATGCTCTCCTGGCATCCACAATAAGGAGTGGAGGTAACCTGCTGACCACTTTTCTCCATTGTCTTGGATGACCTTAGTGGGCGACCTCTGGAGACCCGAGATCTGGAGGGCCACGGCTTACATTGGCTGCTCTGCTGTGGGGTAGCAGCTCCCACTGCAATCACAGAAGATGAAGTTAAAGGGCTCACAGGCAACATAGGCTGGACACTATTAGAGAACTCTGAGTAGAGATCCCAGGGGTGTCTAACAGCTGCTCCTCCCTTTGGATGCCTGTGGGCCCCTAACTGATTTTGCGAGGAGAAAGGGCACCTCTGGGGAGGTCAAAGTATCCCGCCCTCCTCTCATGTAGCTACAGCAAGATCTCACCCATGACGGCAGCGATGGAGTGTAGGCCTGCGTGTATATCTGACAGATTTGGTGTTCTGCTGGACTAGGTTTTCTGTGGTGTTCGCTGTCCTCCCTGTGGAAACCTCCATGGGTGCACAGATTCGAACCACTTAATCTAGTAGCAGGTGGACAGACTTCTCCACCTCTACTTAATGTTCCCCCACCTCTCGGGGCACTTCCTGTCTCTGAGGGCAGAGCTAATCCCGAGGCTCATCATCTGACTTCGACATCGCAGATGCCTCTTCCCAAGCAGTCCTCTGAGTGCCGATGAACTTCATTGACCCTGCATCCTCCTGCTGCCGACATGTATCCGTGCAGAATGTGAGACCCTGTCTGAACTAGAGCTAGTCCCCACTGAGTTGTCTGTCTCGTGCTGTTGAAGGGTGCAGGTGACTGTTGTCACGGCTTTATAGGTGCACTTTCTTCTTCCTCCCCAATGTCCTTGGTTCTGTGTGGGCTGGAGGACCTGCTGAACAGGGCTTCCTCTTCTGGCCTTCCCCTCTTCCTCCTGGCACCTGTAAGTAAGAGAGGAGAGAATGCATGACTGCATGGTCTACCTCCAACAATGAGGAATGCATGACCCTCAGATTTCTGTACGACTACATTATGCATGGATCCTTGCTCGATCTCCATCCCTCTCCACCTGCACAGGCCTGTTCTGGTTTCTCCTCTGCCAACCAGGTTGCCCACTCTTCAAACTCTGTAAGATTATTCAGGTCAGGCTGGCCAACTCCCTTCTTCTCTCTCGCCTGTTGCGCCAAAGCTTTTCCTGTGCAAACAGCAGAGAAGATGGGGTTGAGAGCAATTGTGTTTCAGGTATCTTTTGCATGCTACATCTTACAAATAACTCACTGGATTGTGTGCCATATGACTGATGCACTGCATCAATGTCATTAGCGATGCTTGCTGGTGCCTCAATGCCTAAACTATCCCACACAGTATCTAAGCTTTTTGGGTGGAAGAGTCAGGGATCCAGAATGGTCTCATTCTATAGCAGACCAGATGGGCTGCTGTGGAGCTATAAGACATCATCTTATCATTTGAGGAGCTCTTTTATGCCTGGTCCGCATGGATGGTGCCCTCTACTGAAGCCCATGACCCCACTACCATCCAGTGAGATGAATGTGAACAGTTGAGGGTTTACTTATTCTGGCAGCGCAGATGAGGTTATTCAACCATTTCTGGCATTGCAGGGCAGTTCTCTGGTGGAGGCAGTCGGACTGATCACCCTGGCTACTTCCTCTAATGAAAGGTTGGACTCCTCCTTCAATCCTGAGGGTACAGGACACCCCTCCGGGCCTCCACTGCATTGATCAGCACATCAAGGGAAACATCATTGAATCTGGAATCCAGAATTCCCTGCGATCACCGGCCCATCTCCTCCTCCCATGCTGGGTTCATGACAAAGACTATGTTGTCTGGGTGCCTTTTAAATTAGCTGCCTGGATGTGATGGCGGGGCATATGTCATCCAGTCTGCCCTGCCACATAATACTTAGGTGAAACCCCCAACTACACGATTAATTGTGCGATTTAGCGGGAAACACTCCTGGCTCCCACTCCTGCTAAAGGATTTAGGCCAGGAACGGAAAATCCCAGCCTCTGTATTCTTATAGATACGCCCATACCTGTAAAACAGCATCTTCTCCAACATCGTGAGCAAATGCTGTGGGACGTCAAAAATGTTTCCTTTTCCTTTCACCTTCGAATAGTTCAGAATAACAACATACCTTGCTGAATAATGGAACTTGAATAGTGATTAATGGTTAAACAATAACAGACCTGGCCAGAGTAAAGCTGAACTGAAATAGAAATAAACATTCTATTAACCAATTTGATGCATTTTTGCACTGCATGTTCTTCTTAAAATCTCTGACTCTTCGACTGAAACAGTGTATGATGAACAAGCCACTCGTCTCAAAGGGAAGTGTATTAAGCCAAGTGAAATATCCGATTTAAACAAATATTTCGAAAATAAATCCAGAACTTTAACATTAATATGCAAATACTTACAAATACAGTACAAAGTGCTTACTTTTTAAAAAAAAATGTTTTATTGAAATTTTTTTCCCAAACAACAATTTTTCCCCTCTTACAAAGCAAACGCTACAATAACAATACAGAAATTTTTAGCAATACACAAGTAACAAAACCCCTTTATCTTTGACCTAAACTAAACTCCCCCCCCCTCCCCCCCCTTCCCCCTGGGTTGCTGCTGCTGGTCATCTGTCTTCCCTCTAACGTTCCCCTAGGTAGTCGAGAAATGGCTGCCACCGCCTGGTGAACCCTTGAGCCGATCCTCTCAGGGCAAACTTTATCTGCTCCAGTTTAATGAACCCTGCCATATAATTTACCCAGGCCTCCAGTCCGGGGGGTTTCGCCTCCTTCCACATGAGTAGGATCCTGCGCCGGGCTACTAGGGACGCAAAGGCCACAACGTCGGCCTCTTTCGCCTCCTGCACTCCCGGCTCTTCCGCAACTCCAAATAGAGCTAACCCCCAGCCTGGTTTGACCCGGGCCTTCACCACCCGCGAAATCACTCCCGTCACTCCCTTCCAATACCCTTCCAGTGCCGGGCACGCCCAAAACATATGTGCGTGGTTTGCCGGGCTCCCGCCACACCTCCCACATTTGTCCTCCACTCCAAAGAACCTGCTCAATCTTGCTCCCATTATGTGTGCTCTATGTAGCACCTTAAATTGAATCAGGCTAAGCCTGGCGCATGAGGAAGAGGAATTTACCCTGCTTAGGGCATCAGCCCACATACCCTCCTCTATCTCCTCCCCTAGTTCTTCTTCCCACTTTCCTTTTAGTTCGCCCACCGACTCCTCCCCCTCTTCCCTCATCTCTCGGTAAATCTCTGACACCTTGCCCTCTCCGACCCACACCCCTGAAAGCACCCTGTCCTGTATCCCCTGTGTTGGGAGCAACGGAAATTCCCTCACCTGTTGTCTAGTAAACGCCCTCACCTGCATATATCTCAAGAAATTTCCCCGGGGCAACTTATACTTTTCCTCCAATGCTCCCAAGCTCGCAAAAGTCCCATCTATAAATAAATCTCCCACCCTCCTAATTCCCAACTGGTACCAGCTCTGAAATCCTCCATCCATTCTTCCTGGGGCGAACCTATGGTTGTTCCTGATTGGGGACCCCACCAGGGCTCCCTGCACCCCTCTCTGTCGCCTCCACTGTCCCCAGATATTCAATGTTGCCGCCACCACCGGGTTCGTGGTAAACTTTTTAGGTGAGATCGGTAGCGGCGCCTTCACCAGCGCCTCTAAACCCGTCCCTTTACAGGACTTTCTCTCCAGTCTTTTCCACGCCGCTCCCTCACCCTCCATCAACAAAGTGCTTACTTTTACAATTAAAAATATATAATTTCCTTGCAGAATGTAGCCAATAAATATGCATATAATTAACATTTAATTTACAATGTTTCTAAAGGGAGCAGTGTCTTTTGCCTGATAATATTCTGCATACATGCCATTACGTGTTAAACAGCCATTAATGTGCTACCATACTATAATAGCGAGAGATAACAGCTCCTACATAATTTCTCATTCTCATTCCCAAAATTACTGCAGCATGGATAAAGCTTTACAATCTTCTGTTTAAATTAAAGCAAACTAGCATTCAATTAACTACAAGAGATTGGAATGTGTTAATTGGTTCTTTATTAAAAACATGTACTTCAAGAAAGAAGTGCTCAAGCTAGATATATGTATCAGAAGCACATATATTGAATATGCTAATAATAAACACTACAACTGTCTATCATTCTTCAAAAGTAGATTAACTCGTCAAGTTTATACAAGGAGCAGCAGTACCATGAAACACTCATACAGAAACCTGCTTGCTATGTGTCATGGGTTAAAACTTCACCCTGTCAACGACAGATTGTGAACCTGTATCTAGAAAATTGGACAGATGGCTATTTCAAGCAATGAAAATATATTTTTGAAGAGGGTAGGCAAAGCCAGTAAAAACTTTAATGTTTCAAGTAGAAATCTTCCTCCACAAGTTTGTATGGGTGCCATACCAATCAGGAGATGAAACCAAGCATGAGTCACTGTTTTAATTGCATGTTACAACTATGAGGTTTAGGAGACCATTACATTTTGGGATTGTAGCTCGAAATTTAGGGTAACTGAAGGGAGATCATCATATACTGTTCTGAATCTGTCTGACAGTAAGCCCGAGTGGTTTATTGTTAAAGATCAAAGGAAGGCTGAGATTGTTTTACTGAGAAGGTGCAAGGTATTCACATTTGGAGATAATAATAGTAGTATCTGAGTTTAAAATGAGTAGATTTTAAGGCCCAGATTTTCAGAGATGGAAGATGTGCCTGATAATCCCACCTCTGAAAATGGCACGCCCCATTTTTGCAGAGGGAGAAATGGAAGCATTTCATGTATGCAGTCTTTGGAGGCAGCTACCCAGTTAAATGATCAGATGCCTCCACTGAAATCTAATTCTGGCCAGGGGTATGAAACCTAAAGTGTGCAGAGTAGATCTGGTAAGAGTAGGTCTGGGATTCATTTGGATAGCCAGGGTACCCCTTTGCATCTGGTTCCAGGACACCTTTGGGGAAGGTCAGATGCCCTTTAGTAGAGGTCAGGGGCGAAATTCTCCGGAAACTGCGCTATGTCCGCCGACTGGCGCCCAAAACGTCGCAAATCAGACGGGCATCGCGCCGTCCCAAAGGTGCGGAATGCTCCGCATCATTGGGGGCCGAGCCCCAACCTTGAGGGGCTAGGTCGGTGGCGGACGAATTTCCGCCCCGCCAGCTGGCGGAAAAGGCCTTTGGTGCCCCGCCAGCTGGCGCGGAAATGACATCTCCGGGCGGCGCATGCGCGGGAGCGTCAGCAGCCGCTGACAGCTTCCCACGCATGCGGTGAAGGGAGTCTCTTCTGCCTCCGCCATGGTGGAGACCGTGGCGGAGGCGGAAGGGAAAGAGTGCCCCCATGGTACAGGCCCGCCCGCGGATCGGTGGGCCCCGACCACGGGCCAGGCCACCGTGGGGGCACCCCCCGGGGCCAGATCGCCCTGCGCCCCCCCCCCAGGGACCGGAGCCTTGTCCCGCCGGCAAGGTAGGTGGTTTAATTTATGCCGGCGGGACAGGCATTTTAGCGGCGGGACTTCGGCCCATCCGGGTCGGAGAATCGCACGGGGGGGGGGGGGGGCCGCCAACCGGCGCGGCGCGATTCCCGCCCCCGCCAAATCTCCGGTGCCGGAGACTTTGGCAACCGGCGGGGGTGGGATTCACGCCAGCCCCCGGCGATTCTCCGACCCGGCGGGGGGTCGGAGAATCTCGCCCCAGGTCCTCTTTGGAAGTCCTAAAATTAGGCTTGAACCTGTGTAAAAAGTGCATTAACTCATTAGCTATCAAATTCATTTGAACTGTCAACAGACTGGTCAAAAGTGACAGGAGGAGTCAAGAGAATCTGTCAAAAGTGTCAAGACGAGCTGTCAAAAGTACACGTCAAGATGTCAAGGCATTTAAAAGTCCTGCCCATTAAATCTTTTTATTTAAATGTCTAAAATGTTTTTAAAAAATCATTGCTTTCTATTCCACTCTGTTTAGTTGACATAAGTCTGAGAGCGTCCTTTAATTGATTAATGCAGCATGACTGATCTTACAACCATCTGTTGTCACAACAGGGTGCCTGTCATTTCAGTTTGATTGACAGCTATAAATGGTTAAAGACTTTTTAGAGGAACAAGAATTCCCATGTTTGCTGGCATAAGACATAGTGCGCTTGAATTAAATGTTTGCTGGGTTTTTAATGACTTTTTTTTCAATATAGTGAAGTCTGCAATAGACACTTGGAACTTTATATCTCATCTCTGCATGGCTTCTGAGGTCTTCCCATTGTGGATACTGGGTGAGTTGGCATGGTAGGTGTAAGGGCAAAGAGTACTGGGTGAAAGGCATGAGTTGACAAAGAGGCTATAAAGAGCCAGTTTAGCATAGAATATGAGGGGCAATGGGGCGTGGGGACAGGGCATGAGGTGGCTTGGTTTGGCATGGAAACAGGCCTTCTGCCCAGTCTTCCTCTGCATCTAGTATCCTCCTCAGTACTTCCAGGGTCCCCGATCCTGATTTTTAATCCAGCCCACTCAGGCAGACCAAAAATAAGATAGCCCTCTATGCATCCAAGTCATGGTTGAAAGGCCAAGACTCCCAAAGTCCCAGAAAGGTGTTGAAGGTACTGGGCTGTAAACCCAAATTGTCCATTTACTTTTAAGATGAGATTTGGAATAAAGGATAGCTAAATAGCATTTGTACCTGGATGCAAGGTTAATGTGTTTTACCTTGCCATGGGGAAGAGGGAAGGGGGAAGTCATTTTTGAGATCAGGTTATAGGCTTCCTTACAAATTAATTAATATCACAGAGAGCACAGGGCCTGTGTGGTAAGCATGAGGAAAGGTTGCTTGACTTTGAGAGCCACCACAGCCATATGTGAAAGGGGGACGGTCTCTAGTCGAAGAGACACAACTTTCAGCCTTAAACAGATTCCAGGAGAATTTTTCTCGCATGGCTCGGTGAAGGAAAATAATGAGAACAGGTTTTACTGAAATTTACTGGATTTAAGAAACTCTCCTGAAAACCGAGGAAAGTGCCTGCAGCCACTCAGTCAAATTGACTACTAAATGACGTGGAGGCACAGTGACTAATTGGAAGCTGAGATCAACCATGAACAGTTTGCTCTCAGAGCTTGTAATTCATGGACGTGTAGTAAGTATAAAACGGAAATGTTCCTCTTTGTAGTTTAAAATATAACTTGCTTACAAAAATAAAGTAGTATTTCTAAAAAGTGCTTTTAGTTATTTGTTACAATAAGAGTTTTAAAAATCGAAATCTTGTCGAATCATTCTTTCAGTTAACTGGAAGTTTGAATCTCTTTTTTAAAAATATGTCTCTATGGGGATCAGAACACCTGCTGTCAATCACAATAAATGTCAACTCACTTCCTTTGAGAAATCCATTTTTTAGGATATGACCACCTTTGTATCCATGGTATTGCGAAAAAAAATGGTTTTAATGCTATAAACATTTTTGATATTTGATGGAAAAATCTGTGGTTTGCATTCTCCTCAACAAACTGGACACTGAACATTGTTCGAGAGTGATCATTATAACAGGTCAATATTTCAGGATAGCTAGAGTTACTTAAACTCAGATAGCTCAGCACACTCACTTAGGGAATAGTTGGTCCTTCAGATTAGGAAAGTCCGAGGTTTGTCCTGAGTTGGGTGATTTCAGCTGGTGAGGTGGTGGTGTTGGTTCGGTTGGTAGCGGTAGCTAGTGTAGGTTGGGAAGTCTGATTATAGTTTCTGATGTTCATTGCTATCTCATATTTAGATGTGATTATCAGGCAAGTACAGGTTAGGTTTAACTGTGGTAAATCCCCTCCTCTACAAAGCCCTTATGGTCAAAGGTAGCTGCAATGCACCAGAAATCCAGAGTTAACCTCTCAACATTCACTGTTCAGCGTCATTCATAAAATAATTTTGTATTGTTGTACTGTAATCAACCGAAACAGAAGAGAAGATGAGACTGATATGATTAATTCTATTTGAGGTGCTCTAATTTATAGTAGTATTTTACCTTCAAAGGATAAACAAGTGGCAGGTTAAATGTTTTCTCTTGGCCCAACTACAACCTCTGCTTTTTATTTCCACCCGATGATACACCGAACCTTGTTAATGTTATTTTGCCTCTGGCTGCATTATTGGGCTTTATTTTCACAGCGAGTGAGGAGCAGCAAGTGCTCTGCCAGTTTTAACATTGGCTATTGAGAGTTCTGCACCGGTACTGAAAATAAGAATACAAGATAGAGTTTAGCATCCTTTGACTGTTGGTGTATCTTTAATGAACAGATAGCCAGGTCCTTCTACTGGTTTAAATTTGAGTTGTGGTACAGAGATTGCTGGTGTTGGTTAGTAACTTGAATTCTAAACTTTTTAAGCAAAACATTGCAACCAAATATTTTTATTGCAGCAATGTGCTTCCTTAACAGTGCAATACACAATGCGCATTTTCTTGTTTTACATTTCATTACTGAATGCATTACTGAGTACAGCTAATGTACACCGCCACTGCACTATAAATATGGCAAAAAACAAAAATGTAGGTTAAAAATGACCGTTAATCGTGGATGAAGGCTTAGCATATGCATTACATTCCTCTGCCCAATATTTTGACAAAGCTGTAAATCCATTTAGTGGTGGATGGACAAATGTTCTAGAAATGCATTCAGCCTTTATCTACTTTTATCACCAACAGTAATTTATAGCCTAATGAATGTTAATTAACAAAGAACAGATATACACAAATGAGGAGCTCTTCTTGTAGCAGTGTTGATCCTGTACTCTTGTCAACAGAAATAAATACAGAACACCTGCCATGTGATCTCACTGGCAGAAGATTCTGGAACATGAGAATAGTTTGCCAATAATCATTACGAAGCAATCAGCAACTCATGATAATAATAGAAAACATCCACTATCAAACTTGTTTAATAAAATGATATGAATTAATTAGGGCCAGGAGCCAGATAGTGGTAGGCTCTTTACATTAAATTCGGATTGTTTGGACTGTGGAGCTCCAAAGGGCCTAAATATTACTTGTTTAAATTTTCCTTTAAATAAACCACACATGATTCTAAGTATGACATGCAGGTATAATAACTGTGCTTCGACACAATTGATTTTAAAATAGTTATCCATCACTATCTATTCTAGCGGCGAAGAGCTAACTTCCGAATCAGTGTGCAGGAATGAATCTTGGAGATGTGAGGGCAGGGGGCTTGCCATTTGAGAACTTGACTGCTACATAAAGTACGATGTTACAGATGGATGTAAAATTTGTGTCAGCTTGACCCGTTGAGAACGCACATCATTTATGCCAATCACAGAGCAGCTTTGGCGGTTGTTACGACAAAACCTGCAGCCCAGATTGTCCCATCCATTGGGACTGAAGGAAGCTGCTGGCGAGCAATCAGTTACTGTGGGCAAATGGAATAAACCATAATTAATGTTACCATGTTAATAATAATCATCTGATGATGACCAAACAAAAATAACATTCACAACCAATTAAACCTGGGGCTGTGCTATGAGGTTCTCTAGTATCACCATCAGCTGATTGAAGTTCACTGCTTAAATTATTTCTTGCCAACATTTACACCATCATCAGTAAGGATAATAGTGAATTGGGCAGTTGAAACATGATCAACAGCAATAGAGCACGCAGAAAATGCTGGAAAAACTCAGCAGGTCTGGCAGCATCTGTGGAGAGAGAAATAGAGTTAAAGTTTTGAGTCCGTATGACTTCTTCAGTGATTAAGAGAGGGAGAATTATGATGGATTATATACTGTGCAAGAGAGGGTGGAGCAGCTGACACAGAGTGAAAGTTTTTTTTTTATTCGTCATGGGACATTGGCGTCGCAGGCTGTGCCAGCATTTATTGCCCATCCCTAATTGCCCTTGGGCGGGCAGTTAAGAGTCAACCACATTGCTGTGGGTCTGGAGTCACATGTAGGCCAGACCAGTGATTGGTGAGAGCAAGGCTTATTTAGCGATTCACACTGCCATTAATACTTCCTCTGCCTTGACCTAAACACCTTTGTTGCAATCTCTCCTAGCTCCCACCAATCACTGACTTTCCACTCTGCTTTCCACTTCCACCCCTCTTAAACAGTACATAATCCATCACATTTCTCCCTCTCTTTAGCTCTCAAGAAGAGTAACGTGTACTTGAAAAGTTAACTCTATTCCTCCCTCCACAGATGTTACCAAACTTGCTACGTTTTTCCAACATTTTCAGTTTCCATTTCAGATTTCCAGCATCAGCAGTATTTTGCTTTTATTTGAATTCTCAGGTAGGTGACAAGAGTTGCCTTCACAGGATAACTAAAATGCTACAAATAAGATGGTAACATTTTCATAGCTATTAAGAAATACCTCTTGAACTCATTGAATTTACAAGTTGTTGATCCACTGGTGTAGGCAATGACGATGCTGGCAATTTACTGGATGTGCTCACACGGTTTAATAAGTGCATGTGGTTGACAGTACCCGAGCGAGAACCTTCAGGCTGAAACATAGCTAAACTGGGTCTTCGGTCTACTGTTCCACGACCATACAGAGCAATTTTTTCTTCCTGGGTTTCCAACTGATATTCACAAAAGTTGACCAGTGCCTCAACTTGTTCACGTAAGGGTGGGGTCTTGTATCTCCTCTGTGCCAAGTGAAAGATGGCCTCCATAAATGCTTGAAAGCACATACCTTGTAAAATATAGCAGTATAAAATATTCCATTAGATATTCTGTGTTACATTTTAGTACACTGCATACTTCAAAGTATCTCTGAAATTGTTGCATATGCATAACATAATATAAAGGAGCCTCAGTTATCCATCGTCAAGTTTATGGAAATTGGAGTTTATACTACATAAACCAAGTGGAATTGAGTTTTTTTAACTGATTATTAAAAAATAATTGTTTTGAAATATTGATCCAACAGGATTAGTAATTGTTACCTAGATGTGCAACACCTGGTGCAATTTCTATCTTTGCAGCTCATAAATCAAACTTCTGGGTCTGAGAAATTAGCAGGTTAGGGCTGTGTGGATGGGAAACCAGCAAGAGTCAGGTTTCTGGATCAAAGAAGCAACGAGTAGTCGACATGCGAGCATTTTTCTCAATGTGATTTTCAAAATGGAAAACATGGGGGGCGGGATTCTCTGATCCTGCGGCTAAGTGTTGACGCCGTCGTAAATGCCGTTGTGTTTTACGGCGGCGTCAACAGGCCCCTAGGAGCAGCGATCCTGCGCCTCACAGGGGGCTAGCACACATTGGAGCGACTCACGCAGTTCCAGCTGCCGATACCGGCGTCATAACCGGCACCGCGGGTCTGCGCATTCACGCTATGGCCGGCGTGAATTCGCGTATCCATGCTACGATCACCGCGAACTCGCGCATGCGCGCTATTTGCCTTCTCCGCGCCGGCCCCGAAGAAACATGGCAGAGAGCTACAGGGGACTCGGGGCGGAGGAACATAGGCCCCCACCAGGAGAAGTTGGCCGGCCGATCGGTAGGCCCCGATCGCGGGCCAGGCAACGGTGGAGGACCCCCCCCCCCCCCAAGGGTTGGATCCCCCTCCCCCCCCACCAGGCTGCACACCCCGCAGTTCCCGCCGGCGGGACTCAGCCTATCTCAGCGGCCACTCGGCCCAAAGCGCACGGAGAATCGCCGGGGGGGGGGGAAGCTACTGGCGTTGCGCCGATGCCAATTCTCCAGTCACTGGAGAATCAGCGGACCGGCATTGGAGCGGCGTCGCGTGGCCCCCTGGCGATTCTCCGACCCGGCCCGTGGTCGGAAAATCTCGCCCGAGATTTTCAAAATGGAAAACATGAGCATTTAAAAATTATTTAATAACGGTAGACCAAAAAAATCATTGCATTAGACAAAGTGCAAGTGGATTTTTAATTATCCACTGAAGAGGTGCAATGTTCCCATCTGAGACTAAGGGCGGGATTCTCTGGCTGTGTCTGCCCGGCGACTGGAGGATCCCGCCCGAGGTCAATGGACTTCTCCAATGTCCACATCTCGTCCGTGGGATTCTTACGGCGGGCGGGGCGAAAAAATCTACCCCAAAGTCCTGTGGTAGGGCGGGGATGGGGAGTGTTTTCCACTACGGTGACACAGGGCAACGAGAAGCCACAAAATATTTTCCAGCCCCAATCTCAGTAATTATGCATCCAGGGGTTTTGTGCCATCTTCTGTGGCAGAGTGGGCTTGATGGCGCACATCTTGCTACCATGTCTGGGTGCCATATTTAAATGGCTGCCAGAATCCTTACTGTCAAAACTTAACTATTGAGAGATGTCGGAAAGGGGAGGTTGAGGCCCGACATTAAGTTTAGTAACACTTCCCTGCACTATGTCAAGGTCTGGAGGGATATTCTCTACCCAGCTGATGGTGGCCGAAGCTGTAAGTTCCCAGGGGTTTACAGGAGGCCAGCAAAACAGCATTGTGGTATTATCATAACATCAGCACTGCAAGGGTTAATGAAATGGCGAGAATAGCCATTAGAGGGAGCTACAGTTAAAACTAAAAAAGGCAGTGAGGCTAAGCCATATGGGAGAGTATGTGCAGGAGTTAGCTAGCGAGAGTCAGAAGTACAGATAGTGTAAGTGAGCGCAGATCATAGTTTAAACCAGTACTTAGCTGTAGATGAGTGTAGTTTAGATGTTATTAATCAACTGTGTATTCTTGAGGAGTACGTGTCGAATTCAAGTTAGTAGTGTTAATACATTTATAGCTTTGCTTAAGTTAAAGCTATTTTGTGGTCATTGTGTACACTATGCCAACCATCCTGAAAAAAGCAACACAAAAAACACCACAAGTACCAGAAAAGGAAGAACAACTCTATTCGCTCCACCACGGTACGTCTCATCAATGTTTGCATAATCTACTCCATTAGGTCAGGGTCCACGTGTCCAGTGGCAATAGCATGCCCTGCCTCACAACCCCACCCGTGCTGTGGTGGAGTCACAATTGTGCCTCCTTTACCCTTTGGCAGATATAGGACATTGCATGGAATAGAGGTGGGGGTGAAGGTGGGTTGTGATTTATGTTCTAGATGTAACATAAGCGGCTTCCTTGTGGTGCACTTGACAAAGGAAGGTTCAGACGTGGAGATAACTTCAACACGTTTATTAAACTATTTACACTTCTATTACTCGAGTTCGACACTACTGTTAATCCTACTATAGCTACCCAGACTGACTAACAAGTTGCTGCAATCCACGTGGTGGGAGTGATATTGAATCAACCCTGTGTCTCTACTCACTGACTGTCTCCACTGGAAAGAGGCAGGTCATGTGTGTGGTGTCCTTTATATATGGGTTGGTGTAATGCCCTCTTGTGGTCGTGTCACCTCTGTGTGTATCGTGAATGTCCATTGGTCGTATCCTATCTAACTGATCTATTGGTTGAGTGTGTGTGTGTGTGATGTCTCTGGTGCTCGCTCTAGTGTCTAGCTAGCCTACATGTATTTACATTGATGCACATCACAACATCCCCCCTTTTTTATATGTTACATATTTTCTGTACACTTTAAGAAAATTGAACAAACAACCAGGTAGATAGGTTAAGGTCATGGGAACAGTGATTAAACAATAAGTCCAAATCATTTGTGTGAGTCCAAAAACCATCAATCATCATGGTCAAATGTCTCTCTTGGTTATGAATGCCATCAACATCCCTGTGGTCAAATCACTTCGCTGTCTGATTTGGAGTCCCTTTCTTTTTCGATGTTTGTGATGGTGCTGTCGGATGGCATCTTGTAGCTGATAAGGTGTTGACTTGAAGAGGTACCATCAACAGTATCATTCAAGGTCATGGATGTGCCATATGTTGAAGTTGGATAAGACTGTACATACTGGTTTTGGCCACATGCTGTGCAGGAAGGGTGATCCTGCTGAGAACCGTTGAAGCTTGTCGAATTGGAAACAGAATTGCTGTTCGCATAAATACCTGGTGATGGTATGAAACTAGAACCTTGCGTCTGATAGGAATGTGCCATCTGGCCAGGCTGGGGTGCACCAAATCCTGGGCTGTAACTAAGGCATCCAGTCTGTAGTGCAGATTGTGCTTGCGGTAGTCCTCCTTCGGTCTTGATTCCATTAGTGGGCAATCCGTAGTGCTGGCCTGTTTGAGAATATGCTGCATAGACTGCTGGCTGCTCCATGCCTGAATACTGGGTTTGTCCAGCATGAGCTGTCATTGGCTGCACTGCTGGTGTGGAAAAAATGTGTGGATATAGCTGTGGTGAATATTGGTGTATTCCTCTTGGACTGTAGCCGCTGCTTGTTATTACTGACCCAGTGTAATTGTTAAGTGATCCATCTCCTGTCGTTGTGGCATCTGCTGTCACCCTGAGCGTGCCATCACTGAGGTTGCGGCACTCCCTGTCTGGAGTAAAGTCCGGCTTACGTGAATCAGAGTCGGCGTTTGGTTGCTGGTTTGTTTTAGCTGAGTCAGTGTTGGTTTGTTGATGCTCTCCATCCGGACAGGTTCACTGGAGTCAGCTGAGATTTCTTGAAGCTGCACGCCTGGAGTCGGAACATGCAGGAATGCATTGACTTGTGGAGAGGTTCGAGCGAATGAGGGTGGAAGTATCATGGTGTCACTGGAGTCACCAGTGGTCTCACAGTGATCGTCGAGTGCCTCTGTACACACTAGCTGAGGTCTGTCACTTTGCATATCTTGCATGGGAAGTGGGATGCTGTTGTCACCTGTCTCACATACCGTGGGTAGATCCTCAGTAGCTGCTTGTTGTTCACTTGGGTTACAAGAACAAAGAACAAAGAAATGTACAGCACAGGAACAGGCCCTTCGGCCCTCCAAGCCCGCGCCGACCATACTGCCCGACTAAACTACAATCTTCTACACTTCCTGGGTCCGTATCCTTCTATTCCCATCCTATTCATATATTTGTCAAGATGCCCCTTAAATGTCCCTATCGTCCCTGCTTCCACTACCTCCTCCGGTAGCGAGTTCCAGGCACCCACTACCCTCTGCGTAAAAAACTTGCCTCGTACATCTACTCTAAACCTTGCCCCTCTCACCTTAAACCTATGCCCCCTAGTAATTGACCCCTCTACCCTGGGGAAAAGCCTCTGACTATCCACTCTGTCTATGCCCCTCATAATTTTGTATACCTCTATCAGGTCTCCCCTCAACCTCCTTCGTTCCAGAGAGAACAAACCAGGTTTATTCAATCGCTCCTCATAGCTTATGCCCTCCATACCAGGCAACATTCTGGTAAATCTCTTCTGCACCCTCTCTAAAGCCTCCACATCCTTCTGGTAGTGTGGCGACCAGAATTGAACACTATACTCCAAGTGTGGCCTAACTAAGGTTCTATACAGCTGCAACATGACTTGCCAATTCTTATACTCAATGCCCCGGCCAATGAAGGCAAGCATGCCGTATGCCTTCTTGACTACCTTCTCCACCTGTGTTGCCCCTTTCAATGACCTGTGGACCTGTACTCCTAGATCTCTTTGACTTTCAATACTCTTGAGGGTTCTACCATTCACTGTATATTCCCTACCTGCATTAGCCCTTCCAAAATGCATTACCTCACATTTGTCCGGATTAAACTCCATCTGCCATCTCTCCGCCCAAGTCTCCAGACAATCTAAATCCTGCTGTATCCTCAGACAGTCCTCATCGCTATCCGCAATTCCACCAACCTTTGTGTCGTCTGCAAACTTACTAATCAGACCAGTTACATTTTCCTCCAAATCATTTATATATACTACAAAGAGCAAAGGTCCCAGCACTGATCCCTGTGGAACACCACTGGTCACAGCCCTCCAATTAGAAAAGCATCCCTCCATTGCTACCCTCTGCCTTCTATGGCCTAGCCAGTTCTGTATCCACCTTGCCAGTTCACCCCTGATCCCGTGTGACTTCACCTTTTGTACTAGTCTACCATGAGGGACCTTGTCAAAGGCCTTACTGAAGTCCATATAGACAACATCTACTGCCCTACCTGCATCCATCATCTTAGTGACCTCCTCGAAAAACTCTATCAAGTTAGTGAGACACGACCTCCCCTTCACAAAACCGTGCTGCCTCTCACTAATACGTCCATTTGCTTCCAAATGGGAGTAGATCCTGTCTCGAAGAATTCTCTCCAGTAATTTCCCTACCACTGAAGTAAGGCTCACCGGCCTGTAGTTCCCGGGATTATCCTTGCTACCCTTCTTAAACAGAGGAACAACATTGGCTATTCTCCAGTCCTCCGGGACATCCCCTGAAGACAGCGAGGATCCAAAGATTTCTGTCAAGGCCTCAGCAATTTCCTCTCCAGCCTCCTTCAGTATTCTGGGGTAGATCCCATCAGGCCCTGGGGACTTATCTACCTTAATATTTTTTAAGACACCCAACACCTCGTCTTTTTGGATCACAATGTGACCCAGGCTATCTACACCCCCTTCTCCAGACTCAACATCTACCAATTCCTTCTCTTTGGTGAATACTGATGCAAAGTATTCATTTAGTACCTCGCCCATTTCCTCTGGCTCCACACATAGATTCCCTTGCCTATCCTTCAGTGGGCCAACCCTTTCCCTGGCTACCCTCTTGCTTTTTATGTACGTGTAAAAAGCCTTGGGATTTTCCTTAACCCTATTTGCCAATGACTTTTCATGACCCCTTCTAGCCCTCCTGACTCCTTGCTTAAGTTCCTTCCTACTTTCCTTATATGCCACACAGGCTTCGTCTGTTCCCAGCCTTTTAGCCCTGACAAATGCCTCCTTTTTCTTTTTGACGAGGCCTACAATATCACTCGTCATCCAAGGTTCCCGAAAATTGCCGTATTTATCTTTCTTCCTCACAGGAACATGCCTGTCCTGTATTCCCTTCAACTGACACTTGAAAGCCTCCCACATGTCAGATGTTGATTTGCCCTCAAACATCCGCCCCCAATCTATGTTCTTCAGTTCCCGCCTAATATTGTCATAATTAGCCTTCCCCCAATTTAGCACATTCATCCTCGGACCACTCTTATCCTTGTCCACCAGTACTTTAAAACTTACTGAATTGTGGTCACTGTTACCGAAATGCTCCCCTACTGAAACATCTACCACCTGGCCGGGCTCATTCCCCAATACCAGGTCCAGTACTGCCCCTTCCCTAGTTGGACTGTTTACATATTGTTTTAAGAAGCCCTCCTGGATGCTCCTTACAAACTCCGCCCCGTCTAAGCCCCTGGCACTAAGTGAGTCCCAGTCAATATTGGGGAAGTTGAAGTCTCCCATCACCACAACCCTGTTGTTTTTACTCTTTTCCAAAATCTGTCTACCTATCTGCTCCTCTATCTCCCGCTGGCTGTTGGGAGGCCTGTAGTATACCCCCAACATTGTGACTGCACCCTTCTTATTCCTGATCTCTACCCATATAGCCTCACTGCCCTCTGAGGTGTCCTCTCGCAGTATAGCTGTGATATTCTCCCGAACAAGTAGCGCAACTCCGCCTCCCCTTTTACATCCCGCTCTATCCCGCCTGAAACATCTAAATCCTGGAACGTTTAGCTGCCAATCCTGCCCTTCCCTCAACCAGGTCTCTGTAATGGCAATAACATCATAGTTCCAAGTAGTAATCCAAGCTCTAAGTTCATCTGCCTTACCCGTAATGCTCCTTGCATTAAAACATATGCACTTCAGGCCACCAGACCCGCTGTGTTCAGCAACTTTTCCCCGTCTGCTCTGCCTCAGAGCCACACTGTCCCTATTCCCTAGTTCTCCCTCAATGCTCTCACCTTCTGACCTATTGCTCCCGTACCCACCCCCCTGCCATACTAGTTTAAACCCTCCCGTGTGACACTAGCAAACCTCGCGGCCAGGATATTTATGCCTCTCCGGTTTAGATGCAACCCGTCCATCTTATACAGGTCACACCTGCCCCGGAAGAGCTCCCAGTGGTCCAGAAAACGGAAACCCTCCCCCCTACACCAGCTGTTTAGCCACGTGTTTGTCTGCTCTATCTTCCTATTTCTAGCCTCACTGGCACGTGGCACAGGGAGTAATCCCGAGATTACAACCCTCGAGGTCCTGTCTTTTAACTTTCTGCCTAGCTCCCTGAACTCCTGCTGCAGGACCTCATGCCCCTTCCTGCCTATGTCGTTAGTACCAATATGTACAACGACCTCTGCCTGTTTGCCCTCCCCCTTCAGGATTCCCTCTACCCGTTCGGAGACATCCTGGACCCTGGCACCAGGGAGGCAACATACCATCCTGGAGTCTCTTTCACGTCCACAGAAGCGCCTATCTGTGCCCCTGACTATAGAGTCCCCTATTACTATTACTCTTCTGCGCTTTGACCCTCCCTTCTGAACATCAGAGCCAGCCGTGGTGCCACTGCTCTGGCTGCTGCTGTTTTCCCCTGATAGGCTATCCCCCCCGACAGTATCCAAAGGGGTATATCTGTTCGAGAGGGGGACAACCACAGGGGATTCCTGCACTGACTGCCTGCCCTTTCTGGTGGTCACCCATTTCTCTGCCTGCACCTTGGGTGTGACCACATTTACATAACTGCGATCTATGACGCTTTCCGCCACCTGCATGCTCCTAAGTGCATCCAATTGCTGCTCCAACCGAACCATGCGGTCTGTGAGGAGCTCCAGTTGGGTGCACTTTCTGCAGATGAAGTCACCCGGGACGCTGGAAGCCTCCCGGACCTGCCACATCTCACAGTCAGAGCACAGCACCCCTCTAACTGACATTGCGTCAATTAATTAAAATTAAAATTTGTCTCTTTTTTTTTTTAAAATACTTTTTTTTTTAAAATTGCAAAGTTACTGTCAACTATCTGTTTCCTAGCACTAGATTTCTAATAGAAATGCGATAGCTAACTATAATACTCTCCGATCTCTGGCTTAGATATCCTCTAAATTATAATTAAGTTATTATGTTTAATTAGTTCCCAAATACTCAAATATTTTTTAAATTTAGGTTAGAATCCCAACCAGCCACTCAGGTCACAGCTTTTCTGTGATGTCGCTTCAATTTCCCCCCGACACACACAATTTGAAAAAAGGTATAAAAGTAAAAATCACTTACTTGCCTTCTGAGTGTCTGAGATGTTCTCAGGTTCTCTCGCTGACAGAGACTGCTCCTCCACCACCGATCCTTGACCTGCACAATGCTAATAATATAATATGGCACTTACCTTACACCAATGGGTCTTATTATTAGGTTAGAGGAGGAGGGCGGGTGGGAGACACTACACGTGTAGTGTCTCGGGTTTCCTCTCCACCAGAATTTATTGGTTGGGGGGGGGGGGGCACTTGCCAGAGGTAGAACTTCCGGTTCCCGCCTTATATAAAAACAAATAAAACTGAAAAGAAGAACAGACACGGGACCAGGCAAGGCTTTTTAAACTAACTACTCACCTCCCAGAAGGCCCCTGCGCACCGCTGCCGCCGAAATCCAAAGGGCTGCTCCTGTAAAGGTAAGTGGTTTTAAATTCACTACTCACCTCCCAGAAGGCCCCTGCGCACTGCTGCCGCCGAAATCCAAAAGGTTGGTTAAATTGTCAGAGTCTTCATCTGATGGTGCAAACAATGTGGGTGGACTGTCATTGTCTTGCTGTTGTCCTGCATTTGGGCTTGGACTGTCATCATCGCTTTGTTCTTCACTGTAGCATGATAGACCGCCATGGTCGTCCTGCTGTGCACTGGAGCGTGGTAGATTGTCATAGTCTTCTTGCTGTTTACTTGAGCATGGCAGACTTGCATCGTCTGCCGCTAGTTGGTCAGGGGAGGTTGCTAGGTCTCATGGTCTTGTTCCTGCAAGGACTGCGCGTTGGAGTCTTGCGTTGCTTCTATCGTGGAGGCTGTCCACGAGCTCGCTGCGGAGGCTTGTGACACTGGAGTCACTTCTTGTTCATGCAAGGACTGCGGTGTGGAGTCTTGCATGTCTTCTTTCGTAGAGTCGGGAACCCTGAGAGGTGCGTGGACCACGCTCTGTGTGGCATCAGGCTGCTTTCTTTGGGCTTGTACCGCTCTGTCTCTTGCTGTCAGGCCGCAGCATAATCCTGCCCTCATGAGTCGGGATGTCATATCTGCTGGGCTTAAGATCCTCAAATCCGAAGAACTCGTCGTCAGGATCGTCAATGTGCAACACGTCTAGTTGCGGATCGGATTTGGTACTGGGGTAGCCCCCCAAGGTGAAAGGTTCGTCTGAGTCGTTGTCTTCTAGGACCATATCATCACCGTTTGCGTCGGAGCTGGCATTGGGCTCATGAAGTCCAGAGAAAATGTCAAGGTCGGTATCAAAGTTTTCAAGGTCGGAATCATCGGTTTGGGCGTAGGTAACTGCTTGTTACAGGGTTCTCCGGAGGTTAACTTCATTTCCTGGTTCAATTTGAGGCATTGTGCTGTCATTCCAGGTGAAAGAAGGTTGTTTTACGGCTTTAAAAGATTTTTTCTTTGACTTGGGATGTTTCCCCTTTAAATGGGTGTGGTCCGAGGCCTCTGACGTCATGATGCATGTGACATCATATGTAGGAAGCGTTTGCGAATGCGCAAATCGCTGTTCCTGTGCCAGTGGCCGTTTTCGGGATTGCGCATGCGCGGCGTCTCGCGCCTGTGCAAACGGACCTTCCCGTTCTGTGCGCTTCACGCGCAAGTGCAGTCCCTTTAGAAATATGGCCGCCGATCAAAATTGTTTCTCTGCTCCGGGATCTCGGCTTCATGGTGAGTACTGGCGCTTCTCTTACCTTTTCTTGCTGGTTGGAGTGTGTTTTCCTCACAGTATTTGCCAAATTTGTCCAGGACTGCCTGGAAGTCACTCCTGTTTTCCCCTTTGGAGAACTTGAATTTTAAAAAGATTTCTTCTGCTCTCGCACCGGCTATGGTGAGCAGAAGCTCTGTCTTTTCAACATTGGCCACGTCTTTTAGGTCGACTGCTATCAGGAAGATTTCAAACATTTGCCAGAATACCTGCTAGTTTTCGCGGAGATCGCCGTGGCACTGGAGCTTCTGCGGAACCCGGATCTCAAACATCGTGCCTGGGTATTGTTGCTGGTTGTCACTGTACGCTGAGGTATGGCTATCTGGATTGAAACAGTTCACTTTGGTACCATGATTTGTTATATTGTAGGTGTAACATAAGCGGCTTCCTTGTGGTGCACTTGACAAAGGAAGGTTCAGACGTGGAGATAATTTCAACACGTTTATTAAACTATTTACTCTTCTATTACTCGGGTTCGACACTACTGCTGATCCTACAATAGCTACCCAGACTGACTAACCAGTTGCTGCAATCCAAGTGGTGGGAGTGATATTGAATCAACCCTGTGTCTCTACTCACTGACTGTCTCCACTGGAAAGAGGCAGATCATGTGTGTGGTGTCCTTTATATATGGGTTGGTGTAATGCCCTCTTGTGGTCGTGTCACCTCTGTGTGTATCGTGAATGGCCATTGGTCGTGTCCTATCTAACTGATCTAGTGGTTGCGTGTGTGTGTGTGTGATGTCTCTGGTGCTCTCTCTAGTGTCTAGCTAGCCTACATGTATTTACATTGATGCACATCACCACAGGTTGGACCCAGCGTAGGTGAAGAGGGAACTGTGATGAAATGTGCCTTTATGCAATATAATGTGAAGTGCTCGGCTGAGCAAGGGTTATCATGGGACTGGAGTGTGGCACTGCCCACAGTGTGATGTATGTAGTCACGTGGTCAGAACAGTCTATAAAGAGCTCTGTAAGCAGCTAGCTTGCATGTTGGAAGTTACACCGTGCAAGACCATAATTGGAATTCTTAAATGGTTAAAGCCTACCAATAAAGGTGTTTATGTTTAAACACATAAGCCTCAAGATCTCATTAATTAGTCATGACCACTGCAATATAAATAACCCATATTAGGTACATAATATGACAGGAACTAGCAGCCTCCACAAATCATGGCATATGTGAACTTTCAAAGAACAAAGAGGAAGGAGCAGTGCTCCGAAAGCTAGTGTTTGAAACAAACCTGTTGGACTTTAACCTGGTGTTGTAAGACTTTTTACAAAGAAAAGTACAGCACAGGAACAGGCTTCCAAGCCTGCGCCGACCATGCTGCCCGTCTAACCTAAAACCTTCTACACTCCTAGGGTCCATATTCCTCTATTCCCATCCCATTCATGTATTTGTCAAGACACCCAATAAATGTCACTATCGTACCTGCTGCCACAACCTCCTCCGGCAGAGAGTTCCAGGCACCACTACCATTTGTGTAAAAAAACTTCTCTCACGCATCTGTAAACTTTGCCCCTCGTACCTTGAACCTATGTCCCCTTGCAATTGATTCTTCCACTCTGGGAAAAAGCTTCTGACTAGCCACACTGTCTATGTCCCTCATAATTTGTAGGCTTCTATCAGGTCGCCCCACAACCTCCGTCTTTCCAGTGAGAACAATCCGGGTTTATCCACCTGTTGCATATGGATGTGCTGAGCGCTCTGGAGGGAGCTGGTCCACAATCCTTGTGCCAAAATTACATCAATGATGACATGCATTCATTGTCATTCATCTCAAGAGGCTTGGAATATAAAAGCAGGGATGTACTTCTGAAGCTTTATAAAGCATTAGTTAGGCCCCATTTAGAATACTGTGAGCAGTTTTGGGCCCCACACCTCAGGCAGGACATACTGGCACTGGAGCGGGTCCAGCGGAGATTCACACGGATGATCCCAGGAATGGTAGGCCTAACATACGATGAACGTCTGAGGATCCTGGGATTATATTCATTGGAGTTTAGGAGGTTGAGGGGAGATCTAATAGAAACTTACAAGATAATGAATGGCTTAGATAGGGTGGATGTAGGGAAGTTATTTCCATTAACAGGGGAGACTAGGACCCGGGGGCACAGCCTTAGAATAAAAGGGAGTCACTTTAGAACAGAGATGAGGAGAAATTTCTGCAGCCAGAGAGTGGTGGGTCTGTGGAATTCATTGCCACAGAGGGCGGTGGAGGCCGGGACGTTGAGTGTCTTTAAGACAGAAGTTGATAAATTCTTGATTTCTCGAAGAATTAAGGGCTATGGAGAGAGAGCGGGTAAATGGAGTTGAAATCAGCCATGATTGAATGGTGGAGTGGACTCGATGGGCCGAATGGCCTTACTTCCACTCCTATGTCTTATGGTCTTATGCCACACAAAGGTGTGCTATCTTACAAGAGGAAAAATGAGGAAGGAACCAAATTCCAATGTTCCAACCGACATAACATGCAACTCCTCTCAAGCGCTTTCTTCTTGGTGCAGGAGAAGCTTCGACACAATCGAGCAGAACGGGAGAAGACCGAAGAGGGTGCAACCACATCTGAGGGCTCCGATTTTGAGGAGAGGGTATCAAAGCCCGTGGGAGTTGAGCAGGTAAGAGCCATTTGTGATGGGGAGCTTGGCCTTGTGTGTCAGCTTACGGTTTCTCTTCCCACTACTTTTAAATTTTGATCAGCCCTACTAAGGGGCTGGTTTAGCACAGTAGCTTAACAGCTGGCTTGTAATGCAGAACAATGCCAGCAGCGCGGGTTCAATTACTGTATCGGCTTTCCCGAACAGGCGCCGGAATGTGGCGACTAGGGGCTTTTCACAGTAACTTCATTGAAGCCTACTTGTGACAATAAGCTATTATTATTACCTACGCTCCCCAAGTAGATATTAGCAGTACTCATTGTCTAAACATAAAGAGGTAGATGACTACACTAGTCTGTGTGGAACAGAATAAAATAAGTTAGCATTGTGCCAGGTTCATTTGTGCTGAAGCAGTTTGCTCCTGTGAATTTCTATGATTTTTCAATCTTGGTTGGCCTGGTGAATTCAAGATCGAGTCTGCAAGCCTTGGAGGTTCAACCAAACGTAGAACTTTATTTAGAAGACGTTAACACTACAAGCTGCAATATTAGACTGCCCGAGGGAACAACTGATCATCATACAATCGTTCTCTTAAAGTATCCCTGTTGAGCTACAAAGCTGCTTGTGAGGGGACAAGAAGCACTATGTTATAAGATGACCAAATCTGAAGATTTTACCCACTCTCTACTGTTTTCTCCGATGACATTGACTTCATGATGGCAACTTCAGACCATTTTGAATTAGCATCAACTAGAATGAAAAACAAGTGCCCTTCCAGCATCTGGCTTAATAAACATGCACCTGTACCAGGCCTCTTCTGGCCATTCCCACGGATGCAACAAGACTAATGGCGGCAGGTTCCACACTTTTGCTCAAGCCAAACACATTCCTGCCTTATTCTCGACTTTGGCAACTAGCCCCAGCAACCTTAAAGATAGATAGTTTTTTGAAGAATAAAGGGATTAAGGGTTATGGTGTTCGGGCCGGAAAGTGGAGCTGAGTCCACAAAAGATCAGCCATGATCTCATTGAATGGTGGAGCAGGCTCGAGGGGCCAGATGGCCTACTCCTGCTCCTAGTTCTTATGTTCTTATAAACAGCCCCAGGCTATCTCCTTCATCCTTACAATACCACAGTGGGATTTGTGTGATACACGTTTTCTTAATAATGGTGGAATGATGGCTCTCATTCCCCAGAGGAGGCAACCTGCCTGTATAGATTTAACTTAAGTCTTCGGGTGGAATATGGCGTTAATTCAAGGTTTGCTCCTTAAGTCTTGCCTCAAAGCTCCATGTCCATAACCTCTGACAGTGCTGTATCACTTCTAATATGCTCCTGTCCTGCGGTTACAGGACACTTATCTACTTACTCAAAATAGAAAATGTTTCCATATGAACCCCTTATCAATGAACTATTTGGTAAGCGTAATCGGCATAGTCCATCTGCGTTCCCATTAAAGTTTGACTGACGATACTTGATCATGTATGTGTGTGCTGACAAGAGCAATTCCCATGTATGCATTCTGCTCGCTGCCAGTGATGGAAACCCGGTATGAGGCGCAAAAATCTTTGTTAGTGGGTGATGGTCCGTCAATAAAGTGAATTTCCTCCTATCCAGGAATTGGTAGAACTGTTTTATTCCAAAAATGATTCCCTCGGGATTCTTTCTCTATCTGCATATAAGTGCTTTAGGCTTTATTCAAGATCCTTGATATAAAAGATATTAGCTTCTCTTCACCTGTGGATGTTATGTGGGGAACCATGTCCGAGCAATCCCCCCCCAAACCTCCTCCCCCAGTGACTAGGTCATCAATCAGTGATAGAGGGTACTGCTCTGCACACAGTACAGGGTTAATAGTGACTTTAAAATTGCCACAAATGCGTACAGATGGTCTCGCTAATGGGTTTAAGGACTCCCGTTCTGACTAGCCATTCTGATTCTGCCTCTACCTTAGGTCTGATTGTGTATGGCACTGAACTAGCCTTTACCCATATCACCTGATTTTCTTCCTTGATGTTGAGCTTTACTGAGATATTCTCCATGCTTCCCAGCTCATTGTTGAAGACAATGGCATGTTTCTTCAAGATTTTGGGTGGGCCAAATTCAGAATCCGTCATGAGATTTATCTCAGCCCAATTTAATCTGATCTTTCTTCAGCCAATTCTTTCCCATTAGTGCTGGATAATTGCCTTTGGCTACGTGCAAGGGCAGTTCTTCTGTGTGTCCATTTAATTGCACTGCTACATCAATATGCCCCCCCCCCACCAACGGAATCACTTCTCCAGTGTGGGTTTTAACACTATCTTCGAAGGTTGCAGAATAATATGTTGGAGCTTTTCTTGATAAACAGTCTCTGGCAGCAGAGAGATGGATTCCCCAGAGTCAACCTCCATCTTCACCAGCTGGCCATCCAGTATTAGAGTGACCCAATATTGGTTTGTTGCACTAGCAATAGCTAGTACATTTAATGACTGTGAATCGAGTTGCTTCTCATGTCCTTTTTGTACCATGTGCATGGTTTTTCCATGATTCAGCTTGCCATTTGTTTTATGTGGCTCTTGCTTCTTGCAACTTTTGCCTGAAGCTTGTTCCTTTTTCCAACAAGCGTCCTTTCTGTCACAATTTCTGCACATGATAACTGCTGCTGAGTATCCGTTTTTTGCATACCTATGGCAAATGTGAGTCTGTGTTTGCGTTCAAGTTTCAACCGACATCTTGTGAATTCTGGTGCTTGAACTGAACAACTGTTGAGCTTCTTTGGCTGCTAATTCCATGGATACAGCAACTTCCAAAGCTTTCCTTAAGGTCAGGTTGCTTTCAGTTAACAACCACTTTTGAATAGCTTCGCTCCTTAAACCACAGACTAATCTATCTCTGATGGTATCATTTAACACATCCCCGAATTTGCGATGTTCAGCCAGTCTTTTCTACAAACTGTGTAATTGGTTCACCTTCTTCTTGGTTGTGCTTATGAAACATAACAGGTTAGGTGGAATGGCTATGCTAAATTGCCCCTCAGTATCCAAAGATGTGTCAAATAATAATAATAATAATCACTTGTTGTCACAAAACAAGGCACAACCCGAGCACAACCTGCTTCCCTTTGTGTTTTACAACACTCCTCTAAATCTGTTGCTGCAGGGTACTTGTTACTCATGGCTATCGAGTTCATTTTGGGTGGAGCACCTGATGGGCTTCTCTCCAAGGTAATTTCCTTCAGAGTTTTCGATGATTTTTCGTTTCCTCCGGTGGCTGAAACTCGCTAGCTTTCATATAGCAATGATTTCAATGATTTATTATTCTTCAGGTGCCTACCTCGTCACCAGTTTTTATTTGGTGGATTGAGTCTGCAGGACTTGGAGGTTCAACCAAAATGTAGAGGTTTATCTAGAAGATGTTAACACTACAGGTTGCAATGTTAGACTGCCTGTCTGCCGATGAAAGCGGCTGATGGCATCACTCAATCGTCTCGTAAAGTGCCCCAATTCAGCTAAAAGGCTGCTTGTGAGGAAACACTAAAAACACAATGAATACACAACAGTTGACAAACAAGGAAGGGCACCAAGTGGAGTCAAGGCACGAGTCCAGAGTAGGAGATGTAAGTGCAAGAAGTGAAAATGTACCAAATCTTATTCTTAATATTTTCTTTGTGACCCGGATAGTTTGGTCATAATTTCCAGACAAAACACTGTCCTAAAAACAGTGAGCCCTCAGATATATCACAAAGAAAGAACTATTGTTTATTTGCTTAAACTACATCTTTACAACTTTAGTTACAATACGGTGGAGTTTTGCTTCAACTCACCCTATGGGTGTAATTCAGCGGCCTCATCATGCCTGACTTAGTGTCGAGGCCGTTCATTCATGCGAGAGGCCTGCATTGAGATTTGCAATGCTCGAAACAACTCAAGAGATTCAACGGAATCTTGAGGCGCCGTTGGGTGAGATCCAGACGCACATATTTAAATAAGGCATTAGTCTCATTTAAATATGCGCTCGCCCAATTCACCCGGGATTCACCGGCCTCGCCAGTGAGGCCTCAATTCGGCGCCATTTGGTACTGGTTCACAAAGTCGTGAAGGTACATTTTGGGATCTTGCTGGGGCGTTGAGGCTCCCGGGTGGTCTTGGACAGGGACAGGTAGTATCCTAGCACTCCCACTGGCACTTGGGAACCTTGGTATCAGCTTTCTGTCAGCTTAGCACTGCATCCTGGCACATCTGTGCCAACCAGGCACTGCCACGGTGCTAAGCTGGCAGTGCCAAGGTGCCTAGTTGCCAGGTTGCCCATGCCAGGGGTTGGGCCCAGGGCGGCTTTTCCTATAAGTGGGTTGGAGGGGGAGCTCGAGGACCACGGAAGAGGTAAGTTGGGCAAAATGGGGAGAGGGGAAGGGGGGAGAGGAGACGGTCCTGAAGCCGTGATAGGGATGCAGAAGGGAGGTCGAAAGATCAGGCTGTCTTTGAAAATGGTGTCCCGATCTGCGTGCTAAACTCGCCAGTGCAGGAAATTACTTAAAGAGAGGCCTTGACGGTATTAGGATATTGTCTGTCTGTCCTGTGTTCCCCTTTAATGCCCATCCTGCTGCCTGTTCTGATATTCATTGTTTGGGTTAATTTCTGCAAAGGTTTTGCACCCTTTGGATTTCTGTTTAAATTGGAGTCTTTGGACACTGGGAAAACCTTCCCTTTCAGATGGGCTTATCCGAAAACATCCCTTTCAGGTTCTGTGGCAGAATCTGTGATAGCATTTGAAAGACTAGGCAAGTAGCCAATCAGTGCATATAGCATTTTCAACCTTCTCCTATTGCGGCTTGTGGGTGGTGAAGCCAGTCAGTAACTTTGAGGGAAGAAGGCAGGTCTTCTGGAGAAGTGCCATCTTTTGGCCAGTTCTGTTAAGAAGCCAGCGAAGTAAGGACCCAGAGGTCACCATATCTCCTTCTCTCTCTCTCTCTCTGTGTTGGATGAGTTTAAGAAGCATTGAAACTAAATCTGTGAAGACATTTCTGTGTTAAAGGAGCACCGACAGCAACAGATCTGGGAAAGAGATCTTGGGCGTCATTCTCCGACCCCCCGCCGGGTCGGAGAATGGCCGTTGGCCGCCGTGAATCCCGCCCCCGCCCAAGTCTCCGGTACCGGAGATTGGGCGGGGGCGGGAATCAGGCCGCTGGTTTCTCCGGCCCGAATGGGCCGAGGTCCCGCCCAGAAATTGCCTGTCGCGCCGGCGTAAATCAAACCTGGTATTTACCGGCGGGACCAGGCGGCGTGGGCGGTCTCCGGGGTCCTGGGGGGGGCATGGGGCGATCTGACCCCGGGGGGTGCCCCCAGGGTGGCCTGGACCGCGATCGGGGCCCACCGATCTGCGGGCGGGCCTGTGCCGTGGGGGCACTCTTTCCCTTCCGCCTCCGCCACGGCCTCCACCATGGCGGAGGCGGAAGAGACTCTCCCCACTGCGCATGCGCGGGAAACTGACAGCGGCCGCTGATGCTCCCGCGCATGCGCCGGGAAACTGACAGCGGCCGCTGACGCTCCCGCGCATGCGCCGCATTTCCGCGCCAGCTGGCGGGGCAACAAACACCATTTCCGCCAGCTGGCGGGGCGGAAATCCCTCCGGTGTCGGCCTAGCCCCTCAATGTTGGGGCTAGGCCGCCAAAGATGCGGAGCATTCCGCACCTTTGGGCCGGCGCGATGCCCGTCTGATTGGCGTAGTCTTTGGCGTCAGTCGGCGGACATCGCGCCGTTGGGGGAGAATTTTGCCCCTTGAGTGTGAAAGTACAAGTTTTCACAAAGGTCAGTAACCTTCGAACTGTGTGTGTCAGACTCATCTCAGAGTCTTTAATATCTGTGTTATTCTATTCCTCACCGTCCCTTACCTGGTGTCTGTCTTGTGCGTGTCTGGGCAGAGGGTGGGACGGGATCTTGGGATTAGGTAGTCTGGTAGATGGTTTTCCTGTTATTTCCTTATGTATTCATCTTTTCTCCTTTTTATTAATAAATAGTTTGTTAATGTTTGACTTATAAATCTGGTGTCTGTAACTCATTGGCACGGTCAAGGGTTAAAGATCTTCGAAGAATATGGATTGTTGGTTAATTCACTTATGTTGGGACTCCGGGGTCTGTAGGGCTGGAATTGACCGCGCACTTGACCAGGGTGTCGTAACAATGGAGCGTTCCTTGCCAAGGCCACAAAAAACTGCAAAGTGCTGTTGAATTCTCAGAGCTGCAGGCACTGAGAAACACCCCACTAAACGTACCGTTCAGCGGACTTTAACTTGAATCTGCTGAATGGAGCCCTATATTTCAGTACTCTACAGTTTAAATGCTTTCTTTACTGATCTGAAATCTTTTTTGCTTAAACTGTAAACTGACATTGTGATGCAGGGTAAAAAGAATCAAGATATTTAAAAATGTAACTTCTTCTTGCAGGAAAAGGCATTTTAAAGAAATAAATTCATATGAACTAAGATGGGGCACTCCAATCTAATTAACATTCAAACAAGCTTTCAAAATGCCTGAAGGAAACTGTCAAAAATAAATGTCCTGTCAACAGAAGTCTTCAAACATCACAACTTTCTGGAATCTAGCAAAGATTAATACTCTGCATGTTAATCTTTGATGAACTGTTTTATTTGAAGAGAAAACATTCCTGACAACTTCAATTTTCAGGGATATTTCTCTGACATTCGGATTTGACTTGTAGGGTTCCAACCATTGATGAAAGGTAGAGTGAACCTATGCATATATTTAATCTCATAAGAATTCCTACTTATACTTCAGCAACATGTATTTTCTATAAACAGACAAACAAGTAAGAGAATTCAAATTTTGCTGCAAATATTCTTGAACTTAATTGGCATGATTTTTAAAATAGGATTTCATTTTGTGGACAGACCAAAGCTGAGTCTCATAAAATCAATTCTATAAAAAAACTACAGCATTACATTCATTTATAATGAATAAGTTACAAATTAAGTGAGTCAGGAATGGGAGGAAGAATGGCAGTAGAAATCTATTTACCAGATTCGCCCCTGTCTCCACGAATGACGTTCCATCTTCGCGCAATATCGATGTACAAGATATCAACGGATGCCATGGACAGGTTACTATTGCTAAGTTTACAGGTCCTTCAATATAAAACCAGAAGAGGCAGGTGGATGTAAGGTCATGCCCAATAATGTACATGGAAAATGCAGCCTTCTATTAATTGCAGACTAAATGAAATATGGGGAAAGTTTTCCAATCCCATCAAACAATGCTGTGTACTAAAAAATAACAAACTTAAACAATGATTACTAATGCAAAGTACATTTTGTTCAGATAAGGAAATTTTATATCATCCGGGTTCCTCTATAAATGGGAAACTCCTTACTAGAAAATTTGCAATAAAGCATCAATGGGGAATCTCTTAATTATACAATATACTGAAACAGAGTAAATCAACTTTTCTGTTCTGTTAATGTCCTACTTAAGGTGGTATATAGTAAAACATCTTCTGGAGCTTCACAGACAGAAATGCAAGGTTGTAATGGAGATAATAGAATAGGAGAGATATGTATGAAGGAGCATTTTAAAGGTAGGGAGATAGGTTTAAAGAGGGTGCATCAGAGCTTAATGCTTACATGGCCAATAATCCTGTTGCCAATGACAAAGGAAGCTGGGGATGCACAAGAGACCAGAGTTTGAGGAAATGACAGTTCTCTGCAGGTTATATGGCTGGAGGGGATTAAAATGCAATGAAGAAGGATATAAAATAATCAAAATTGAATAAATAGGCTGGATTCGCCGTTGGCAGGATTCTCCGTTTCGCCAGCAGTGCACCCATGCCCTTGGATTTCCCGACGGCTTGGGGGTGTCCACAATGTCCGTTGGCAGGATTCTCCGTTTCGCCAGCAGCGCACCCATGCCCTTGGATTTCCCTACGGCTTTGGGGTGTCCACAATGGGAAACTCCATTGGCCGGCTGCAGGGATGGAGAATCCCACTGCCGCACCAGAAAATGGGTGCAGTGGGATGGAGAATCCCGCCTCACAACTTTAAAGAAAGATCTTCATCACTTCATTTGCCATTTTTATTCATTTTCAGGATGTCTTGATTTATGGTCTATCAGAGGTCTGACGAAGAATCATACAGACTCGAAACATTAACTCTGTCTCTCTCGCCACAGATGCTGCCAGACCGGCTGAATTTAAGCCAGGCAATTTCTGTTTTTATTTCAGATTTTTAACATCTGCAGTATTTTGCTTTTATATTAGCAAATAATTCACTTCCTTATGTGACAATGCCTACACAGGTATGCCGTCAATGTATAATTGTTTTTATCCTCAACAGCAGTCAAAATGTAATCAGTGTGCTTTTATGTTTAATTTATCCAAAAAAATTAAACTGATTTTTTTGGTTGGTTGTAATTTTATCATTTTTCAAATTTTAACTTGACAGTAATGCAGGTGGCAAATCTGGATTACTGATCGAATGGATTGCTCTGAACTTTTCGTATTATAAATCATATTTCACTTTCTTGCTGCTGCATTTTTGTTGTATGGGAATTATATTTTCCCATAGCATGTGAAAGATTTTGCAGAAATTGTCAAACAATAGAAAATGGCTGTTGATTAATTTGAAAAGATAAAAAAAGTCCTTGTTTTACGCCTGATAAAACAAAATTTGATATTAAAGGCTGTAATAATGTGGATTCACTGACCTGATAAAGGTGCGAAATCCTGTTGGGCCAAGTTTCATGGTTCCTTTAATGCCTAGAAATCTGATAAACAGTACTGCGATACGGTCCACAATCAACAGGTAGCCGAACTGTCTAGAGTACTTAGGGAAGACTTGCTTCAGACAGTGGGGTGCCAGGTTCTGCTCTTTGTTGGATGGGTTATCGGTTCTGTCTTGTGCTTCAGCTTCGATTACCTCCTCCTTTTCGTTTTCTGCTGAATATTCAGCAGAGATTGATCTATATGTGGAAGGTATAATCAGACCCCAGTTATTACTGGCTTCCTTTAGTATTGAGTTTCAACTTTATTAATTTTAGTTTATGACATTTAAGCTTTGCATATTGCATCTTTTGATACAAAATAGGTCACATCAATCAGAACTAAAAATTATTTCTTATTGTGATGAATTATTTCACATTGCACAACATTGAGGGAGAAAAGCCCCAATAATAACAAGGACAGGTTGCGCAGGCAGTAGAGGGGCGGAACTTTCTGGTGGTTTCCCCCATGGCATGGAGTTTGAATATTTTTCTCGACTGGATCGCAATTTGCATGTCAAATTGGAATGTCAGACTTGGTTTACAGTCAGGCAGGGAGCACCTTGTAGGAGGTCTTGGCTGCAGGCTGGGAGTTAACAGCTGCCACAGGGAAGGTTGGGAATGGGAGCTTCCAATGCCCAACCCCAGGAAGAGGAGTTTTGATCTTACGCCACAGGATATTGTACACGCCGATAGAGAGGGCTAAGGGAGCTAGGGAGAAGCACTTTTGTTTCTGCTGGACCACAAGCCATGCTGTAAAGCACTTAACTTCTTCCAGAAACAGTCCTCTCTACCTTTCACCTGCCAGGTTTCCTAAGGCTGGGGAAATCTGGATATCCAGGATTTAACCCATAAATCAGTTAAATTCAGAAGCTGCCAACTTTATAAAAATATTTTCTTTTTAAAAAAAAATATATTTTATTCACATTTTTTCCAGTCAAACAAAACAATACAAAGGTTTACCTTTTTACAACAATAAAACAATATATATATAACAGTGACCGTTTTAACAAATAAATAAATAATATATAAACTAAATGGCAACTGCCATAACAAAAATAATAACTCTCCAGAGATAAAATCAAACAATCCAATATACATAACCAAGTACAAATATCTATACAAAAACACCCCTGAGGACCTGCCCGAGCCCTCCCCTCCCACCCCCTCCCCCCTGGGTTGCTGCTGTTGCCTTCCCATTTCCTTTATCGTTCTGCGAGGTAGTCAATGAATGGCCTGGTGAACCCTTGAGCCGAACCCCTTAGTGCGAACTTTATCCGTTCTAGTTTTATAAACCCTGCCATGTCATTTATCCAGGTCTCCACGCCCGGGGGTTTGGCTTCCTTCCACATAAGCAATATCCTTCGCCGGGCTACTAGGGATGCAAAGGCCCAGACATCAGCCTCTTTCACCTCCTGCACTCCCGGCTCTTCTGCAACCCCAAATATAGCCAACCCCCAGCCTGGCTCGACCCGGACTCCCACCACCTTCGAAGCACCTTTGCCACCCCCACCCAGAACCCCTGCAGTGCCGGGCATGACCAAAACATGTGGGTGTGGTTTGCTGGGCTTCTCGAGCATCTCCCACACCTATCCTCTACCCCGAAGAATTTACTGAGCCTTGCTCCGGTCATATGCGCCCTGTGCAAAACCTTGAATTGTATCAGGCTTAGCCTGGCGCACGAGGACGACGAGTTTACCCTACGTAGGGCATCAGCCCACAGCCCCTCCTCAATCTCTTCCCCCAGCTCTTCTTCCCATTTCCCCTTCAGCTCATCCACCATGATCTCCCCCTCGTCCCTCATTTCCCTGTATATATCCGACACCCTACCATCCCCCACCCATGTCCCTGAGATCACTCTGTCTTGAATCTCCTGTGTCGGGAGCTGCGGGAATTCCCTCACCTGTTGCCTCGCAAATGCCCTCAGTTGCATGTACCGAAATGCATTCCCTTGGGGCAACCCATATTTTTCCGTCAGCGCTCCCAGACTCGCAAACGTCCCGTCTACGAACAGATCTCTCAGTTGCACAACCCCAGCTCTCTGCCATGCTCCAAATCCCCCATCTATTCTCCCCGGGACAAACCTATGATTATTTCTTATCGGGGACCGCACCGAGGCTCCCGTCCTTCCCCTATGTCGTCTCCACTGCCCCCAAATACGTCTCCGTATATTCGTGTTCAGCTGTCTCCCCTTAACGAACCCAGTTTGATCCTCGTGGACCACCCCCGGGACACAGTCCTCTATCCTCGTCGCCATCACCTTGGCCAGCAGCTTAGCATCTACATTTAAAAGGGAAATGGGCCTGTAGGACCCACACTGCAGCGGGTCTTTATCCTTCTTCAAAAGGAGCGATATCGTCGCCTCCGACATAGTCGGGGGCAACTGCCCCCTTTCCCTGGCCTCATTAAAGGTTCTCATCAAAAGCGGGGCCAGTAGGTCCATATATTTCCTATAAAATTCCACCGGGAATCCATCCGGTCCCGTGGCCTTCCCCGCTTGCATGCTCCCAATCCCTTTTACCACCTCCTCCATCTCAATCTGTGCTCCCAGTCCCGCCCTCTCCTGCTCCTCCACCTTCGGGAATTCCAGCTGATCCAGGAAACACCTCATTCCCTCCTTCCCTTCCAGGGGCTGAGCCTTATATAACCTCTCATAGAATGCCTTGAACACCCCGTTCTATCTCTCCACTCCCCGTTCCATCTCTCCCCTCCCCGTTCCATCTCTCCCTCCTCATCTCTCACCCCACCTATCTCCCTCGCTGCTCCCCTCTTCCTCAATTGGTGGGCCAGTAGCCGACTCGCCTTCTCTCCATACTCATCCTGTACACCCTGTGCCCTCCTCCACTGTGCCTCTGCCTTACCCGTGGTCAGCAGGTCAAACTCCACATGTAACCTTTGTCTTTCCCTGTACAGTCCCTCCTCCGGTGCCTCTGCATATTGCCTGTCCACCCTCAAAAGTTCTTTCAACAATCGCTCCCTTTCTTTACCTTCTTGCTTCCCTTTATGTGCCCTTATGGATATCAGTTCCCCTCTGACCACCGCCTTCAACGCCTCCCAGATCACTCCCACCTGAACCTCCCCATTGTCATTAAGCTCCAAGTACCTTTCAATACACCCCCTCACCCTTAAACATACCCCCTCATCCGCCAATAAGCCCATATCCATTCTCCAGAGTGGGTGCTGTTCTTTTTCCTCTCCTACCTCCAGGTCTACCCAATGTGGAGCGTGGTCCGAAATGGCTATGGCCGTATATTCCGTCCCTACCACCTTCGGAATCAGTGCCCTTCCCAAGACAAAAAAGTCTATCCGTGAGTATACTTTGTGAACATGGGAGAAAAATGAAAACTCCTTACTCCTAGGCCTACTAAATCTCCAGGGGTCTACCCCTCCCATCTGCTCCATGAAGTCCTTGAGCACCCTGGCCGCTGCCGGCCTCCTCCCGGTCCTGGACCTCGATCGATCCAGCCCTGTATCAAGCACCGTATTGAAGTCTCCCCCCATTACCAACTTTCCCGCCTCCAGGTCCGGGATACATCCCAACATGCGCCTCATAAAATTTGCATCATCCCAGTTCGGGGCGTATACGTTCACCAGAACCACCGCCTCCCCTTGCAATCTGCCACTCACCATCACATATCTGCCCCCACTATCCGCCACTATGGACTTTGCCTCAAACAGTACCCGTTTCCCCACTAAGATAGCCACCCCCCTATTCTTCGCATCTAAACCCGAATGAAATACCTGTCCCACCCATCCTTTACGTAGTCTGACCTGGTCTATCAGTTTCAGATGCGTATCCTGCAACATAACCACATCTGCCTTTAATTTCTTTAGGTGTGCGAGTACCCGTGCCCTTTTACTCGGCCCATTCAGCCCTCTCACGTTCCACGTGATCAGCCGGGTTGGGGGGCTCTTTACCCCCCCTTTGTCGATTAGCCATCCCCTTTTTGAACCCAGCTCCTCACCCGGTTCCCACGTACCCGTATATCCCCCCGACGGTGCCCTCCCGCCTCGACCACCCCATCCCATAACAGCTCCCCCTTCTCCTTAGCAGCAGCAACCCAGTTAACGCCCCCCCCTCCGCTAGATCCCCCTCTAGCGTAGTTGCACCCCCCATGTTGCTCCCAGAAGTCAGCAAACTCTGGCTGACCTCGGCTTCCCCCCTTATCCTCGGCTCCCACTGTGCGAGGCCCCCTCCTTCCTGCGTCCCTGTTCTCGCCATAATTACCATAGCGCGGGAACAAAGCCCGCGTTTCCCACTCGGCCCCGCCCCTAATGGCCGGCGCCCACAGTTCCTCATGCTCCCCCCCCACCACAACATGGGGAAGAGAGAAAAGTTACAGGATCACAAAATTAACATTGAAAAATCACCCCCCCCCCGTCCCCTGTAATCACACCAGCACTTTGTCCCAAAAGCTCTTTCTCTCGCCAGACTATTCCAGCTTCTCGTCCACAATGAATGTCCACGCCTCTTCTGCCGTCTCAAAGTAGTGGTGCTTCCCTTGGTGTGTGACCCACAATCTCGCCGGTTGCAACATTCCAAACTGGACCTTCTTTTTGTGAAGCACCGCCTTAGCCCGATTGAAACTTGCCTTCCTTCTCGCCACAATCTTGGTATACGCGGATCACCGCGTTCTCCCACCTCCAGCTCTGAGTTTTCTTCGCCCATCTGAGAACCGTCTCTCTGTCATTGTAGCGGAGAAACCTCACCACTATAGCTCGAGGTATTTCTCCAGCCTTTGGTCTTCGCGCCAGAACTCGATAAGCTCCCTCCACCTCCAAAGGGCCCGTCGGGGCCTCTGATCCCATTAGCGAGTGAAGCATCGTGCTCACATATGTCCCGACGTCCGCCCCTTCTGCGCCTTCAGGATGACCCAGGACTCTTAAATTCTTCCTCCTTGAGTTATTCTCCAGCGCTTCCAACCTCTCCACACACCTTTTATGCTGTGTCTCGTGCGTTTCTGCCTTCACCACCAGGACCTGTATTTCATCTTCGTTTTCAGCAGTCTTTGCCTTCACGACCCGAAGCTCGAGCTCTTGGGTCCTCTGCTCCTCTTTTAGTCCTTCAATCGCCTGCAATATCGGGGCCAACAGCTCCTTCTTCAACTCCTTCTTCAGCTCTTCCACACAGCGCCGCAGGAACTCTTGCTGTTCCGAGCCCCATAGCAAACGGCCACCTTCCGACGCCATCTTGCTTTGAGCTTCCCTTCCTTGCCGCTGCTCCAGAGGATCCTCCGCAATCCGGCCGCTGTCCTCTCCCTTTTCCATGCCTGTCCGGGGGGGATTCCCTTCTGGTTTACCGCACAGTGTTTTTGCCGTTTAAATTGCCGTTGGGGCTCCTATTAAGAGCCCAAAAGTCCGTTCCAACGGGAGCTGCCGAAACGTGCGACTCAGCTGGTCATTGCCGCACCCGGAAGTCATAAAAATATTTTCAATGAGAACCAGCATCTTTGTAGCCGCCCATCCCCTGTCCGTCGTCTGTTAAACCTGGAAGTGAGTAGTTTGGAGTCAGGTTTGAGATTTTAAAAATCCCATTGGCTTTCAACACACCACGTTTTGGAGGTTATGTTTCATGCCAAAATGAAGAAGTGGCATAGATTCATAATCTGACAAATAACTCTTTATTGCAGAGGCCGTGCAGGCTGCGTTGGTAAGTATGTTCAAGGCTGAGATAGACAGATTTTTAATCAGTGAGAAAATCAAGGGTTATGGGAATAATGCGGGAAAGTGGTGTTCAGGATTATTACATCAGATTAGCCATGATCTCAGTGAATAGCGGAGCAGACTCGATGGCCAAATGGCTTATTTCTGCTCCTACATCTTGTGGTCATATTTTGGAATCACTGACAGTGTTGAGAACTTTGCACCATTCGGTATTTCAGATGAAAAACTCAATTTATTCAAAATTAGGAAGGTAGAATCACCCACCTGGCTGGTTACCATTGACCAGAAACTGAACTGGACTAGCCATACAAATACTGTGACTACAAGACTCCCTAAGACCTGTCCAACATTAACAAGGCACAAGTCAGGAGTGTGATACCATAGAATCCCTACAGTGCAGAAGGAGGCCATTCGGCCCATCGAGTCTGCACCGACCCTCTGAAAGAGTACCCCACCCAAGCCCACTTTCACATTCTAGTCCTATAACCCTTTAACCTAACTTACGCATCCCTGGACACTAAGGGACAATTTAGCATAGCAAATCCACCTAACCTGTACATCTTTGGACTGTGGAAGGAAACCGGCGCACCTGGAGGAAACCCACACAGACACGGGGAGAAAATGCAAACTCCACACAGACAGTGACCCGAGGGCAGAATTGAACCCGGGTCCCTGGCGCTGTGAAGCAGCAGTGCTAACCACTGTACCACCGTGCCACCCCACTTGCCTGGATGAGCTTGCTGAGAAGGGGAGTAAATTTAAAAAAAAATCTTACTGTTGGGAGTTTCCAGCTGAATCCGGTCGGAGTGAGGACAGAGTGACTGCTGGGTAAGTAGTAAAAATTTAAATTGTTTGCGCAGGCCCATAACAGCTGATTGCTGTTCTCGTTTGGGGCACAGTGGTTGCTGGTTAAGTGTTTTATTTTTACCTGTATTTAAGTTGGGCAGTTTCTAAACCTTAGACACTACACTTGTAGTGTCCCCCACCCTTCCACTTCCTTTAACCTAAGGGGTAGAGTGAATAACAGGTAAGCTCTTTCTTTCTTTTTCTTTTTTTATCTAGAGGGGATGGCAGGGAAGGCAGTGCAATGTTCCTCCTGCAGAATGTTTGAAGGTGAGGGACGCCATCAGTGTCCCTGCTGATTTCACCTGTGGGAAGTGCACCCACCTCCAGCTCTTCAGAAACCACATTAGGGAACTGGAGCTGGAGCTGGATGAACTTCAGATCATTCGGGAGGCAGAGGTGGTCATAGATAGTAGCTTCAGGGATGTAGTTACTCCGAACAATCAAGGTAGGTGGGTGACGGTGAGAGGGGCTGGGAGGAAGCAGTCAGTGCAGGGATCCACTGTGGTCGTTCCCCTCAGTAACGAGTATACCGTTTTGGATACTGTTGATGGGGACGACCTACCAGGGGTAACCACGGTGAACGTATCTCCAGCACTGAGTCCATCCCTGTGGCTCAGGAGGGAAGGAGGGAGAGCAGGAGAGCAATAGTTATTGGGGACTCGATAGCTAGAGGGACAGATAGACGGTTCTGTGACAGCGAAAGAGACTTATGGATGGTATGGTGCCTCCCGGGTGCCAGGGTCCGTGACGTCTCGGACCGTGTTTTCAGAATCCTTAAAGGGGAGGGGGAGCAGTCACAAATCGTGGTACACAACGGTACCATCGACATAGGTAAGAGAAGGGACGGGGATTTAAAACAGGAAATTAGGGAGCTAGGGTGGAAGCTGAGAGCCAGGACAAACCATGTTGTCATCTCTGGTTTGTTGCCAGTGCCACGTGCTAGTGAGGTGAGGAACAGGGAGAGAGTGCAGATAAACACGTGGCTGCAGGGATGGTGTAGGAGGGAGGGTTTCAGGTACGTGGATAATTGGAGCACATTCTGGGGAAGGTGGGTCTTGTACAGACAGAACGGTTTGCCCCTGAACCAGAGGGGCACTAATATCCTGGGAGGGAAATTTGCTACGGCTCTACGGGGGGGGGGGGCTTAAACTAATTTGTCAGGGGGCTGGGAAAACGAGCTGTGTTCCAGAAGCCAGTGTCGAGAGTAGTGAGGTACTGAGGAGGGTATCAATGTCGCAGGAGTGTACTGGCAGACAGAAAGGTGGGTTGAAGTGTGACTACCTCAATGCAAGGAGCATCCGGAATAAGGTAGGTGAACTTGGAGCATGGATTGGTACTTGGGACTATGATGTTGTTGCCATTACGGAGACATGGTTAGAACAGGAATGGTTGTTGAAAGTCCGGGGTATAGATGTTTCAGTAAGAGTAGGGAAGGTAGTAAAAGAGGTGGAGGAGTAGCATTGTTAATCAAGGATAGTTTAACGGCTGCAGAAAGGCAGTTTGAAGGGGATCTGCCTACTGAGGTAATATGGGCCGAAGTTAGAAATAGGAAAGGAGCGGTCACATTGTTAGGAGTTTTCTATTGGCCCCCAAATAGTAATAGAGATGTGGAAGTAGAAATTGCAAAACAGATTATGGATCGGTGTGGAGGTCTCAGGGTAGTTGTCATGGGTGTCTTTAACTTTCTAAATATTTATTGGAACCTCTATCGGTCGAACAGTTCGGATGGGGCAGTTTTTGTAGTGTGTGCAGGAGGGTTTCCTGACACAATATGTAGATAGGCCGACAAGAGGGGGGGGCCACATTGGATTTGGTACTGGGTAATGAACCGGGTCAAGTGTTAGATTTGTTTGTGGGAGAGCACTTTGGAGATAGTGACCACAATTCGGTGTCTTTCACTATTGCAATGGAGAGGGATAGGGCCATACGACAGGGCAAGGTTTATAATTGGTGGAGGGGTATTTATGATGCGATTAGGCAAGAATTTGGAAGCATAAGATGGGAACAGAAACTGTCAGGGAAAGGCAAAAATGAAAAGTGGAGCTTGTTCAAGGAACAAAAACTGCGTGTCCTTGATAGGCATGTCCGTCAGACAGGGAGGAAATGGCCGTGCGAGGGAACCATGGTTCACAAAAGAGGTTGAATGTCTTGTCAAGAGGAAAAAGGAAGAGTATGTAAGGATGAGAAAACAAGGTTCAGTAGGGTCGCTTGAGGATTACAAGGTAGCAAGGAATGAGCTGAAAAAAGGGCTAAGGAGAGCTAGGAGGGGGCATGAGAAGTCCTTGGCGGGTCGGATTAGGAAAACCCCAAGGCTTTTTACTCTTATGTGAGAAATAAAAGAATGACCAGTCTGAGGGTAGGGCCGGTCAAGGACAATAGTGGGAACTCGTGCATGGAGTCAGAAGAAATAGGAGAGGCGTTGAAAGAATACTGTTCTTCGGTGTTCACAAAGGAGAGGGGCCATGTTTTTGAGGATGAGAGTGTGATTCAGGCGGGTAGGCTGGAGGAAGTAGATGTTCTGAGGAAGGATGTATTAGCAATTTTGTAAAACCTGAGGGTCGACAAGTCCCCTAGGCCAGGTGGGATACACCCAAGGATTCTTTGGGAGGCAAGGGATGAGATTGCAGAGCCTTTGGCTTTGATCTTTGGGTCCTCGCTGTCCACGGGGATAGTGCCAGAGGACTGGAGAGTGGCGAATGTTGTTCTTCTGTTCAAGAAAGGGAATAGGAATGACCCTAGTAATTATAGGCCAGTTAGCCTTAGTTCGGTGGTCGGGAAGATAATGGAAAAGGTCCTGAAGGATAGGATTTATGACCATTTGGAAAGATGCAGCTTAATCCGGGATAGTCAACACGGATTCGTGAAGGGTAGGTCTTGCCTCACAAATTTGATTGAATTCTTTGAGGAGGTAACTAAGTGTGTAGATGAAGGTAGAGCAGTTGCTGTCGTATACATGGATTTTAGTAAGGCGTTTGATAAGGTTCCCCATGGTCGGCTCATGAAGAAAGTAAGGAGGTGTGGGATAGAGAGAAATTTGGCCAATTGGATAAGTAACTGGCTATCACATAGAAGACAGAGGGTGGGGGTGGATGGAAAATTTTCAGACTGGAGACCAGTTACCAGCGGTGTACCACAGGGATCAGTGCTGGGCCCTCTGCTATTTGTGATTTTTATCAATGACTTGGAGGAGGGGGCTGAAGGGTGGGTCTGTAAATTTGATGATCACATCAAAATTGGTGGAGTAGTGGAGGGCTGTTGTAGGCTGCAAAGAGACATTGATAGGATGCAGAGCTGGGCCGCAAAATGGCAGATGGAGTTTAACCCTGATAAGTGCGAGGTGATTCATTTTGGTAGAAAAAATTTGATTGCGGATTACAGGGTCAACGGCAGGGTTCTGAGGAATGTGGAGGATCAGAGAGATCTTGGGGTTCATGTCCACAGATCTCTGAAGGTTGCCACTCAAGTGGATAGAGCCGTGAAGAAGGCTTATAGTGTGTTAGCGTTATTAACAGGGGGCTTGAGTTTAAGAGCCGCGGGGTTATGCTGCAACTATACATGACCCTGGTGAGACCACATTTGGAGTATTGTGTGCAATTCTGGTAACCTCATTATAGGAACGATGTGGAAGCATTGGAAAGGGTGCAAAGGAGATTTGCCAGGATGCTGCCTGGTTTGCAGGATAAATCTTATGAGGAAAGGTTGAGAGAGATAGGGCTTTTCTCTTTGGAGCGGAGGAGGATGAGAGGCGACTTAATAGAGGTTTGTAAGATAATGAGTGAGATAGATAGAGTGGATGTTCAGAGACTATTTCCTCGGGTGGATGTAGCTGTTACAAGGGGACATAACTATAAGATTCAGGGTGGGAGATATAGGAGGGATGTCCGAGGTAGGTTCTTTACTCAGAGAGTGGATAGGGTGTAGAATGGACTGCCTCCTGTGATAGTGGAGTCGGACACTTTAGGAACTTTCAAGCGGTTATTGGATAGGCACATGGAGCACACAAGAATGACAGGGAGTGGGTTAGCTTGATCTTGGTTTCGGACAATGCGCGGCACAACATTGAGGGCCGAAGGGCCTGTTCTGTGCTGTACTGTTCTATGTTCTAAACAACACTTAAAAAGTTCAACACAATCCAGAACAAAGCAGTCCACTTAAATGGCAACCCTTCAACCAACCACTCTCTTCACCACTGACGAATAGTGGCAGCAGTGTGTATGGCAGCAGTGTGTACCATCTAAAAGATGCACTGCATAAACTCACTTAAGCAGCTCCTTAAGCAGCTCTTTTAATCCCATGACTGCTACCATCTAGAAGGACAATGGCCGCAGACACCAGGGAACAGCACCCCTGCAGCTTTGCCTCTCGTCACTAACTATCCTGATTTGGAAATATATCACTGTTCCTTCATTGTCACTCAGTTGTTAAGGCTGGTTTAGCACACTGGGCTAAATTGCTGGCTTTTAAAGCAGACCAAGGCAGGCCAGCAGCACGGTTCAATTCCCGTACCAGCCTCCCCGAACAGGCGCCGGAATGTGGCGACTAGGGGCTTTTCACGTAACATAATTTGAAGCCTACTTGTGACAATAAGCGATTTTCATTTTCATTTCATTTCACATGGTAAATGCCAGGCTATTCCAAATCCCAGGAGGGAAACCTTAAACAGCTGCCCTCTACTGTACTTTTCAATTTCATATAACGTGAGGAAAGATTTGAAAACCAGATGTTCGAGACATTGTGTGATGATTTTAAATAAAATAAATTTTTATTAAACAATAAAATAAACACTAATAAAGTCAATGAGAAGTACACTTAACTAAATTATTGGGTATACCCAGTATCCCTAGCTTTATCCAGTCCCAAAGACATTTATTTCCCTACCTTCAGAGCTAATTCTCCCAACCTGATTTGGTGGCTAGCAAGTGCTGAAATCTGGTGGGAACCATGAAGTCAGAAACCTCCGCCGTAACATTACATTACAATTCTCCCAATGGCGGGTCAGTCATCCTGCTGGCAGGTAGCGCAAACGGCATTTGCATTCATCTGCATCTCCTGAATGCCCATTAAAACAGCTGCCTGCCTTCCAGTCTTGTGTCCCACGCCAGCAGGAAATCAGGTTGAGGTCAAACTCGATTGCGAATGAGAGGTGTGCACAGCAGCCCTCAGTTTGCCAGAGACTTTGAGGTGAGTGCAACACCTTTCTGCCATAGTGCTACACTGCTCCAGATGCACTGTTCAACACTCTGCCAGGGCAGACCAGTACCTGCCCTCCATCTCCATGCTGAGCTGGTCCTCCTGGAAAGCATGCATTCTTCTATGTCACCAGCTCAGAACAGTACAGCATCTGGAGTTGGGGAGTATAGAGGTCTCCTTCCCCATGGGGGCCACATACCAGTGTCGATCAAGACAGCACTGTGCTATGGGACTCATGTAGCCACTGCAACAAAGGTCTGAAATGGATGGAGGGGGGGGGGGGGGGGGGGGGGGGGGGGGGGCTGATGATGGTTGGGCAATGTGGAAGGATGTCTGTACAAGGTGGGAGGGGGTTAGGTTGAGGGCTCATGATGGCAGGTAGATGGGCATGGAGGTGGATGAAGAAAACGAAACGGAAAGCAGAGGGAAGAGCGAGGAGAGGGAAGCTGGACCCCAACAAATCTGCATGAAAATCTCAGAAACAAGTGGGTCAAGGGGATACCATATCGCTAACTGGAAGAGGATGGATGAAGACTCCTGAGAAAATGGGCAGAGGTCCAAGTGAAACACGGGTGCGTTGCCTAGCAGGTGATGGGCTTGGGGGAGAATTGAAGAACAGGCTTCTTCTTGAGGCTGCTAGCCTCTTGGTACTGGGTTGCTGACATCCTGCATGGTCTAGTGAACTCAGGTAGACTGGAGAGAGGGATTTGAATGTGCCGGGACTATTGAACCTGCCAGCTGAGGGCACAGACACAGATCAGCTATTGGGCCGCCCCGAGAGTTGGAGGGGAAATTGCCTGTGCATAATTAATGAGGCTCCAAGCACTGATTATGGCACGGGATCCCGCCATTCTGGTTGGCGGGGCAGGTGCAACCGGAATCAGCTGCCACCATACTTAGTCTCAAAATGGGAGGGTTCCGTCCAACGTCTTATCCGATTTAAAAAAGTATAAAGAAAATCCAATAAATTACCACACCAGGCAGAGGGGTTGCTTCTGGTGTAGATCTTCAGGTCGCAGAGAGGCTGGCATCAGTAGGTTGAAGTGAACAGAATGCATGGGTGTCTCATCCCGCATAAGGACTTCAGTGATGCACCAATCAGTAAGCCACTGTGATAATTGAATCCCTACAGTATAGAAGGAGGCCATTCGGCCCATTGGGTCTGCACTGATAATCTGAAAGAACACTCCACTCAGCCCCACTCCCCCGCCCTTTCCCTCCAACCCCACCTAACCTTTTTGACACTAAGGTGCAATTTAGCATGGCCAATCCACCTAACCTGCACATTTTTGGACGTGGGAGGAAACAGAGCACCCGGAGGAAAACCACGCAGACACAGGGCAAAAATACAAATTCTACACAGACAGCCACCCAAGGTCGGAATCGAACCCAGGTCCCTGGCACTGCAAGGCTACAGTGCTAACCACTGTACCACCATGCTGCCCAAGTGATGCTACTGATATCACTCACACCAAGCTGCATATCATGGACATTGATTCTGTGTGATATAACGAGTAGTACTAACTGATTGCTTTCATCCCTCAGAGCCATCCACCAGAGCCAGCCAGAAGGTCGATGGCCCTCCATTAATACCAGAGCAGGCACCGATGAAAGATGCACCTGAGATACACTCTCTCTCAACACCAAGCACCAGTGCAGATACTGGAACATCGTTGGGCTCAGTTAGTAGGGCACAGTGGTGAGGACACATCATGCTAGCATGAGCAGATGGTGGTGGCAAGGATTGCCCAGGGTGCCGACAGTCGGAACATTGCTGGAGACCAGGATCATGCTGAATCCAAGGTAGTTAATAAGCTTCTAGAGTCGTCAATTTGGTGGTAAATTCTGGATGTGCAGCTGGATGCGCATGGATATTTGGCAGCGATCCCTGAAGGTCTGTGTGCCATGGTCTCTATCATGGATGTGTCCTTGTGGATCATGTGCGCCGGACAAACCCTGAGCTATGAACACACAACCTCCTCCATTGAGAGTAGCTCCAGGGACAGGATGGGGGTTTCCTTGGGTTGCATTCGGACCTGTAAGACCTCACAAAGGCAATGACCTCAGGAAGTCCCTGGCGGTGTTGGAGAAGGATGCGGTACCCAGTCTTTTAGATGGGTGGCCATCCATGAGTGGTGAGCAGTTAGGTCCAGACACACCTCACAATGGCAGATTAACTGCCTGTCATCTCGCTGTGCTCTCACGATGTCCTGGCCAAGAGCAGCAACTTCTCTGCCTCTCTGCCAGTCACCACGCAATCCTCAGGCGCCGTGGTAACTGAGGTGTGCCCAGCCATGCTGCTGAATCCACTCTCTCGGGCAGTGCCTACTCAGGCCTCTCTGGCGAAATGACGACTGCCAAGGTAATTTACGCAAACAGAACTCTATAGTCAGAAACCTTCCTCTAATGCTGCAGACAATGAGTGGGGAGGTGTGGGGGCACCAAGACGTAGCACCCGCAAATGTAAGCTGAAGATACAGTAAGCATAGCAATGAGTTTGATCTGGGGGCTTCTGTTTTTTTGATATCACATGTTATTTATGTGGGTTATTATAGTTTGTGCAATGTTTCTTTAAGAACTGAGCCACCTGACATACATGGCATCATCGGCTACTTCACGGGCTTTTACCCTTAGTCTAGTAACAGCCTTTGTACAGTGAAGCCCTATCTAATAAACCTCTGTTGATCTTGCATTCAACCCATATGTATCTGCAATCTCTTTCTTTTGTACTGTTAGTCTAAAGATACTACAGTTTACAAAAACTGGCGACAAAGAACAAATCAGAAAAACAAAATTCTTTCCAGAAGGAAGAGAAAAAGCCGAACTTCGATGGCCAGAACTCAGATGAAGAACAGTTGAGATGCTTCAACAGATCGATCGATCAAGTGGATTAACAGAAGGTCAGAAATCAGACCTGACATTGGAACCAGTAAAATATGAAAGGGCCCATATTGTCATGTGAGAGTACCTTTAAGAAATGGGTGTTTAAGAAGAAATGTACCTTTAAGAAATGGGTGTTTATCAGTGATGTCAGAGTGTGGGTGAAGCTGGGCTGTCTGTCAGCTTTTTACTTTTGTTTTAGGCTGTTTGCTGCAGGGTGTGTTCTAGTTTCATTTTCGGAGCTGGATGGCTGCAGTCACAGCCAGAAGGGGTATTAGTCTCCCTCTCTGTAATCTAAAAACTATAAATCAATCCTTTGGTGAATTAAAACTAATAACTGCTCTCAGTAGTGACTTTAACCTGATGTGCTTCTGTTAAAAGTTCTATTTTAAGTCTTATGGATGTTAAAAGGAAAGCTTAAAGGATTACTTAGTGTTGTAGTCTTTGGGGGTTGTATTTGAATTAATGGTTGCTAAGATGTTCACTATATGTTTTAAAAAGGTTAACTTGAGTTCATAGAATAAATATTGTTTTGCTTTAAAAAATACTTTTCCATTTCTGCTGTACCACACCTGTAGAGTGGGCCGTGTGCTCCCCATACCACAATCTATTAAATGTTGTGGGACAGGTGAACTCCATGATACACTTTGGGGTTCTCTAAACCCTGGCCCATAACAAATTGGGGGCTCGAGGGGGATAAAAGTCTATATATTGGATTGGCTTAGTGAACTTAAAGACAGTGAGGGGTGAGCATATTGTGGTTGCTTTTCAGGTGTGGTATTCTAGTTTAAGTAGGGAGTGTGTTGTGGACAATGACTCTTTCAGAGGCTCAGAAGTTATTGGGGGGGGGGGGGTGGAGATGATCAGAGACTAAAAGCAGACTGTTAGATTTGGCAAAAACATTGCAGTTAACATTACCTGACAAAATGCGAAAAGATGAGATAATTATGGCGGTGGCTAAGCATTTAAAGTTGCTTGAGATACAGTTTGACTCATTGGAAATGGCAAATTATGGTTACAAATTAAACAAATGGAACATGAGAAAGAATTAAAGCAGCTTGAATACGAAAGAGAGAGAGAGAGAGGAAAAATAAAGAGAAAGGGAGATACAGATCAGGGAAATAGATAAAGAGAGAGAGTTTGAACTTCAGAAAATGGCCACGAAACATGAGTCAGTTAAAATTGGCAGGCGTAAAGGGAAACGTACAGTTGGATGATAGTGATGAGGATAGTGAGAAAGAGCGTCATAGGCGAAGGCTTGGTGGGGATCTATTTAAATATGTCCAAGCATTGCCAAGGTTTGATGAGAAGGAGGTAGAAGCCTTTTTCATTTCATTTGAGAAGGTAGCTAAACAAATGAAATGGCCACAGGACATGTGGGTATTACTGATTCAAACAAAGCTGGTAGGTAGGGCTAGTGAAGTGTTTGCATCACTATCAGAGGAGATATCTGAGTCGTATGAGGAGGTGACAAAATCCACCTTAGGTGCGTATGAACTAGTGCCTGAAGCCTACAGACAAAGGTTTGGAAATTTAAGGAAAGAACCTGGTCAAACATACATGGAGTTTGATAGGATCAAACAGAGTAATTTTGATAGGTGGATAAGGGCTTTGAAAATAGACCAAACGTATGAAGCTCTCAGAGAAATTATACTTTTGGAGGAGTTTGAAAGTTCAATTCCTGATGTAGTGAGAACTCATGTGGAAGAGCAGAGGGTTAAAACTGTGAGATTAGCAGCAGAAATGGCAGATGATTATGAATTAGTTCATAAATCAAAGTTTGGTTTCCGACATCAGTTTCAGCCTGTGAGGAATAGAAACTGGGGACATGAGAAATACTCAAGTGGTAAAGGTAACGGTGATTTGATGGGAGATAATAAGGAGAGTGTACCTCAGACTAAAATAGAAATTCAGGACGGTGGAAAAGAAATGAAAAGTTTCAAATGTTTTCACTATAATAAACTAGGCCATGTAAAGTCACAGTGTTGGTGGTTGAAGAAAAGCACTGGGAAAGCTGATGTGGTTAAACAGGATAAGACAGTGGGGTTTGTTAAAGTGGTAAAGGAAAGCCCAAGTGAAGCGAAGGAGGTGCAAAAGATTGTACAGCCTGATCAAGAGGTGATTGATAAGAAGGTGCCAGATCTCTTCAAAGAATTTACTTGAATGGGTAAAGTTTACTCATGTGTATCAGGAGGAGCAGGTAAAGAAGTCACAATTTTAAGAGATACAGGAGCTAGTCAATCTTTAATGGTAAGAAATTAGGAGTTATATAGTTTGGGAAGAATGTTGCCCGAAAAGGTGGTAATATGTGGAATTCAGGGTGAGAGAAGCAGTGTTCCATTATATAAGGTAAGGTTGGAAAGTCCAGTGGAGAGTGGTGAAGTGGTAGAAGGAGTAATAGAGAAACTATCTTGTCCAGGAATACAGTTTATCTTGGGTAATGATATAGCTGGATCGCAGATGGGAGTGATGCCTACTATGGTTTATAAGCCAGTGGAAAATCAGACAACTGAAGTGTTGAAGGACGAATATCCTGGGATTTTTCTGGATTGTGCATTAACAAGGTCGCAAAGTCACAGGTTAAGACAAGAGGAGAAATCAAAGAGTGAAGATGAAGTTGAAGTGCAATTATCAGAAACGATTTTTGATCAGATGGTTGAAAAAGAACAAGAACAGGTGGAGGATAAGGTGGATATTTTTACTTCAGGAAAATTGGCGGAGTTACAACAGAAAGATGTAGAAATAAAATGGATATATCAGAAAGCATATACGGAAGAGGAATCTGAGAGTATACCAGAGTGTTATTACCGTAAAAATGATGTCTTGATGAGAAAATGGAGACCCGTACATATGCAAGCGGATGAAAAGTTGGCAGAAGTTCATCAAGTAGTATTGCCGGTAGGGTATAGAAAGGAGGTGTTGCAAGTTGTACATGAGGTACCAGTGGGAGGTCATTTGGGAACAAGGAAAACTCGAGCTTAAATCCAGAAACATTTTTATTGGCCTGGACTACATAAGATGTAGTTAGATTTTGTCAATCATGTCACACATGTCAAGTGATAGGGAAACCTCAAGCAGTGATAAAACCAGCGCCCTTAATACCCATTCCAGCATTTGAGGAACCTTTTACAAGGGTCCTAATTGATTGCATAGGGCCGTTTCCTAAAACAAAAAGTGGGAATCATTATCTTTTGACTATAATGGATGTGTCTACTAGGTTTCCAGAGGCCATTCCAGTATGTAATATTACAGCTAAAAGGAGGAGTTACTTAAATTCTTTACTGGATATGGACTACCCACAGAAATACAGTCAGATCAAGGATCAAATTTTACCTCAAGGTTATTCAAAGAAGTTATGGATAGCTTAGGAATAAAACAATTTAAATCAACTGCGTACCATCCAGAATCGCAGGGAGCAATAGAAAGGTGGCATCAGACATTAAAGACAATGTTGAGGGCTTATTGTCAAGATTATCCAGAGGATTGGGATAAAGGAATTTCATTCGTACTGTTTGCAATTAGGGATGCACCTAATGAGTCAACCAAATTCAGTCCTTTTGAACTAATTTTTGGTTATGAGGTAAGAGGACCACTTAAATTGATTAAGGAAAAATTGGTGAGTGAGAAATCGGAAATTACATTATTGGATTACGTGTCAAATTTTAGGGAATGATTAAATAGAGCAGGTGAATTGGCTAGACAACATTTACAAGTTGCACAAAATGTGATGAAACGGGTAGCGGACAAGAAATCCAAAGTTCGTAGTTTTGCCAGTGGAGATAGAGTTTTAGTGTTGTTACCAATGGTAGGTGAGCTTTTAAATACAAGGTTTTGTAGACCTTATCAGATTGAAAGGAAATTAAGTGAGGTGAATTGTGTGGTAAAAACACCAGAAAGAAGGAAGACTCACCGAGTGTATATACCAATTCAAAGTTATGCCATTTGGCATGAAAAAAGCCCCAGCCCCACATTTCAACGGTTAACTAACAAAGTTGTTTCTGGATTACCCAATTGTGCGGTACACACCGACGATCTGGTAATTTTCAGCCAGACATTGAAAGAACATTTAAAACATCTGATGGAATTATTCGATCGACTTCAGGAGGCGGGTTTGGTGATAAACCTAGCTGAAAGTGAATTTGGAAAAGCCCAAGTCACTTTCCTTGCCCATACAATCGGACGGGATAAAATGGTTCCACGGGATGTGAAAACAAAGGTTATTGGGGAGTTTTCGATACCCTCTACACGACGGGAAATAATGCGATTTCTTGGTATGAGTAGAGTTTACTGGAAATTTGTACCGAATTTCAGCAGTGTGGTCGCTCCACTGACAGACTTGCTGAAGAAGCGTCAAAACTTTCAGTGGACAGCGGACTTTCAACAAGCATTTGACTGCCTGAAAGCTGTGATAACCAATGCTCCTGTGTTGGAGAATTACAAGGGACTCTGTGATCAGATTGAACTAAAGTATCTGACTTTAAAGAAAAATGCCGAGGCGTAGTATTATGTGCCAGGGTTTAGAGAACCCCAAAGTGTATCATGGAGTTCGCCTGACCCACAACTTTTAATAGATTGTGGTATGGGGTGCACACAGCCCGCTCTACAGGTGTGGTACAGCAGAAATGGAAAAGTATGTTTTATAAGCAAAACAATGTTTATTCTATGAACTTAAGTTAACCTTTTTAAAACATACAGTGAACATCTTAGCAACCACTAATTCAAATACAACCCCCAAAGAGTACAACACTAAGCAATGCTTACGCTGTCCTTTTAACATCCAGAAGACTTACAAAAGAAACACGTTTTAACAGAAGCATATCAGGTTAAAGTCACTACTGAAAACATTTATAATTCTGGATTCACCAAATGATCAAGAGATAGTCTTTTCATGGCAGAGAGATCAACAGTACAGCTGCTCTGTCTGGCTGCAGCTCCCACACTGAAAACAAAACAAAAACACACGCTGAAGCAAACAGCCTAAAACAAAAGTAAAAAGCTGACAGACAGCCCAGCTCCACCCACACTCTGACATCACTGATAAATACCCTCTTCTTAAAGGTACATTTCGTAAGCACCCATTTCTTAAAGGTACACTCACATGACAGTAGAGAAATGGACGGATCGTGCAGAGACCTTCTTGGTCAAAGAGACTGTCAATCGAGAAGGATTCCAGTTGGAGGAAAAGCAAACAATGGACTATATTGTTGTACCTATTTGCGTGTGTTTTTTTTTTTAAAGAAAAATTATATTTACTGTGTGCATTTCTTAAAGGATAGTGAAAAGGTGAAAAATGAAACCATCTTGAAGTTGATGGTTTATTTTTTTCTTCTTGGGGGGGGGGGTGTCATGTATCTTTAAAGAAATGGGTGTTTATCAGTGATGTCAGAGTGTGGGTGGAGCTGGGCTGTCTGTCAGCTTTTTACTTTCGTTTTAGGCTGTTTGCTGCAGGGTGTGTTCTAGTTTCATTTTCAGAGCTGGATAGCTGCAGTCACAGCCAGAAGGGGTATTAGTCTCTCTCTCTGTAATCTAAAAACTGTAAATCGATCCTTTGGTGATTTAAAACTAATAACTGCTCTCAGTAGTGACTTTAACCTGATGTGCTTCTGTTAAAAGTTATTTTTAAAGTCTTATAGATGTTAAAAGGAAAGCTTAAAGGATTACTTAGTGTTGTAGTCTTTGGGGGTTGTATTTGAATTAATGGTTGCTAAGATGTTCACTGTATGTTTTAAAAAGGTTAACTTGAGTTCATAGAATAAACATTGTTTTGCTTTAAAAAAATACTTTTCCATTTCTGCTGTATCACTCCTGTAGAGTGGGCCATGTGCTCCCATACCACAATCTATTAAAAGTTGTGGGTCAGGTGAACTCCATGATACAATTTGGGGTTCTCTAAACTCTGGCCCATAACAATACTTATTTTCAATCAGCAATCCGAGCAGTTCAATCTGCAGAGCTTGTCAGGTGCAATACAGTAAGATATGGAGGTAGAATGGGCAGAGAACAAAAATTTCTCACACCTTGTACCATGGATGGTACGGTGGCGCAGTGGTTAGCACTGCTGCCTCACAGTGCCAGGGATCCATGTTCAATTCTGGCCTTGGGTGACTGTAGAGTTTTCACGTTCTCCCAGAGTCTGTGTGGGTTTCCTCTGGGTTTCTTCAAGATGGGCAAGTTAGGGGCATGGGCCATGCTAAAAATTGTCCCTTAGCATCCAAAGATGTGTAGGTTAGGTGGGCTATGGGGATAGGGTGGGGGATTGCTGCTCTTTCAGACCGTCAGTGCAGACTTGATGGACCGAATGGCCTCCTTCGGCACTGTAGGGATTGCAATGCGAGTTAAAGCTGCTATAAATCGATAATTCAACTTTATTTAACTGGACCATTAATTTAAGGGAAGTTGGGAGAGGAAGGTTCCAATTGTACAATTGGAAGCAAAACTTTCAATTTGTTAAGAAGCTTGGTTCAATCCAAGAAACCTGGGGATAAGACATATCAAGAATTGGTTAAAATATTAGAAGACTATTATGCACCAAAGCCATTGATTATCGCAGAGAGGTTTCAATTTTATTGAAGGAATCAGGTGGAAGGGGAAAATATTGCACAGTTCATCACGCTCCTTGAGTGATTTACAGTTTTGGAAATTGTTTTTAATATAAATTTAGAGTACCCAATTATTTATTTTCCAATTGAGGGGCAATTCTGTTTCAATTGAGCTTACAGCTAAGGAGGCTTCTCAGCTCACAGCAAGCACGAGGATCCAGAAACTGGTTGCTGGTGTGTCATCGCTGTGCAAAAACAGTACATCGATAGGCTGATTGCTGAAGCAAGGACAGCCATTGTAAAAACTGTGACAGAACTGGCCACACAGCAAGAGCTTACTGGAATAAAAAACTTTTCCAGAGAAGAACGTTCAAAGGAAGACACAGAACTTGTTTAAAGGAAGAAACAAAATGAATTCAACGAAGAAAATACACAATGTGGAAGAAAAGAACAACAACCGCAGTGAAGCTATCGCACTTCATTCTGATGATGAACTGAAGCTGAACGTACTCTGTCCAGGATGGTTCACACCATCTTTGTGTAGTCCTAAGACCAAGCAAAATGGAGGTCGATATGGGGACTCCTGTCTCCCTAATTCCTGAGACTATCTACGAACGGAAACTTAATCACCTGCCTTTGAAGCCAGCAGATGTGATCTTGAGGACCGGTTCTGATGAAATAGTGCCTCTGAGAGGTTATATCACAGCCAAGGTTGAGCTAAATGGATAAACTGCAGAGATACCACTCCTCTTATTATTATTTTACACCCCTCTTCTCCCCTCTGTGTTTGTCTGTCATGTGTGTGTGTGATGGGTATGTATAGAGGGCGGGGAGGTTAAAATGGGGGATTAGGAATTAGATGATATTTAACCATTTAGTTCTTCTTATTAATAGAAAGGAATTGTGTTTAAATTTATAAACCTAGTAACTGTAATTATTGGGCAGTCAAGGGCCAAAGACTGTGGGTATCTTTCTAAGAGTTATTGGTTAATTTAAATATGTTGCGACTCCAGGTGAGGGGAGGTGGCAGGAATTGACCGTGCCCTAGCCCAGGGGATCGTAACATTACCATCATGGAAAAATACAGCAGTGTTTTTGAAGACACAATGGGATCCATGAAAGGTGTACAAATGTCCCAGAAGATTAAGGAAACTAGCCAGCAGTGCCTTATGCTATATGTTCAACAGTGAAATCTGAACTAGAGACTTGTGGAAACAGGAGTCTTAGAATCCGCTACCACTAGTGACTGGTAAACTCCGATTGTACCTGTCATGAAGCAGCATGGTACAATTTGTATCTGCGGAGATTTTAAGCCATCAATGAAATGAAATGAATGAAATGAAATGAATGAAATGAAAATCGCTTATTGTCACGAGTAGGCTTCAATGAAGTTACTGTGAAAAGCCCCTAGTCACCACATTCCGGCGTCTGTTCGGGGAGGCTGGTACAGGAATTGAACCGTGCTGCCTCCCCGAACAGGTGCCGGAATGTGGTGACTAGGGGCTTTTCACAGTAACTTCATTGAAACCTACTCGTGACAATAAGCAATTTTTATTTCATCCATTTCATTTCATTGATGGCTTAAAATCTCCGCAGATACAAATTGTACCATGTTGCTTCATGACAGGTACAATAGGAGTTTCCCAGTCACTAGTGGTAGCGGATTCTAAGACTCCTGTTTCCACAGTCTCTAGTTCAGATTTCACTGTTGAACATATAGCATAAGGCACTGCTGGCTAGTTTCCTTCATCTTCTGGGACATATGTATGCCTTTCATGTCTATGTGTGAATCAATACCCACTACCATTGATTGAATATTTGTTCACAGGCCTAGCAAGAGGACAGGAGTTCAGCAAGATTGACCTCTCGCAGGCCTACCTGCAAATGAATGTGACAGCTGAATCTCAATACCTGCTCACCATCATCACTCACAAAGATCTATCCTGCTATAAGAGATTGCTTTTTGGAACGTTGCTTTATTTCAACGGTCAATAGTCCAGATCCTTAATGGCTTAGAGGGGGTACAGTGTTACCTCAATGATATATTAATAACTGGCACAAATGAACAAGAATACTTACAATACTTAGAAGCCACAATGAAATGACATCAGGTGCATGGGCTTTGTGTCAGGAAAGATTTCTTTCAGATATCAATACAATATCCAGGACATGTAATTGATAGTAAGGGTCTAACAAAGCACCTAAAAAGATGAAAGCTACTCAGCTTCGGTCATTCTTAGAGTTAATCAATGACTGGAGAATTCATCCAGAATCTGGCAACTCTATTGTGTTACTGGCCAGGGTTTAACAACTTCAAAGTATATTATGGAGTTCACCTGACCTACAACCTTTATGTTGAATTTGGCTAAGATGAGCGCAAGAGCCTGCCTTTCAGGTGTTATTCAACGGACTTCTTTGGCGCTTTTAATTTTTTTAAAAAACGAGCTTTATTCTAAGAATTTAGTTAACATTTGTATAAGCACACACAGCAAGACTTTTTATCAACTGCAAACATAAAGATCCCACACAGCTACAGTAATCTTAATGAATCCCCCTTAACTGTTCCAATCCAATAACAAAATCCAAGTAAACCCAGAAACCCCTTTTCAAAGGCGTGGCCCAGCACACAACATTCTCATGCCTTTGAGACTTGTTATTGATACTCTGTTCTCCTTCTAAAACAGCAGATTTGAATTCCTTCCAGCAAGCAATTATCTCTTTTAAGTTACCAAGTATCTGAGACAGATTTTAAAATGAAGATAGAAACACTTCTTTCAACCTGTGCAGTTCAAACCAGTCCAGAACTCAAAGCGAAAGTAAAAACTCAGAGCCATAGCCCAGCTTCCCCCACACAATGACATCACTGAAGCCGTGATAAGACAAAAACCTTTCTTAAAGGGACACTCCCATGACAATTGAAACCGTTATATACCTTGTGCGCAAAACAGATATGGCAATGGACATCTGAATGCGAAAAATCATATCAATCAGCAAAATAAACACTGAAGACGTCAGAAGTGTTGGTACATTTCAATCCAAACTTATCATTACAACTTGTTTGTAATGCTTTGTTGTATGGTGCTGGAGTGGTGGTGTCACACATACTACCTTCAAGGGAATAAACGCCAATAGCTTTTGCATCATCGTATGTTAACAAGTGCAGAATCTAATTATGCTCAGTTGAAGAAGGAGGCACTGAGTATTATATTTGGTGTACGGAGATTTCACCAATACCTCTGTGGTCATCGCGTCACATTGCTGATGGACCACAGGCCCTTAACAGCTATTTTTGGGCCACACAAACATACCCCTTTGTTGACTGCCAAGTAAACTCCAATGATGGTCTTTACTACTCTCTGCACATTCATATGAGGTCCAATGCCATCAGTCAAAAAATCATGACAACATAGATGCATTATCACGTCAACTGGTCAAATACCACCTAGTCATGATAATATATTTTACTGTTCACTGATCGAAAATGTTCCAGTGACTGCAAGTCCAAAAACTACCAGAAACGATCTTCTGATGAGGAAGGTACTGGAAATTGTATTAAAGGCGGCAAAAGACAATTCTGGGAAAATCAACTCAGTCACCTCGACTGTACTGTTGGTAGCCAACTAACTGGTGTCAATGAGTGGTTAGGCCCAAAAGACTAATGTAGTGTTTTCCTCCCGCCCTCCTCCTCTTTTTTAAAATAATATTTTTATTGAGGTCTTTGAAAAAATTTTATAACATTAACAAAAACAATAACATTCACATGACAAAATGAACATTTCTCCCCCCCCCAGCCCAATCTTCACACACCTCAACCAAACAATAACAATCCGCCCTCCCCCCCCCCGCCCTCCTTGGAATACTGCTTCTGCTGACATTTAAATTTTCCCCGAGAAAGTCGACGAATGGCTGCCACCTCCAGGAGACCCCTAACATTGACCCTCACAAGGCGAACTTTATTTTCTTGAGACTGAGAAACCCAGCCATATCACTAACCCAGGTCTCTACACTCGGCGGCTTCGAGTTCCTCCACATTAATAAGATCCGTCTCCGGGCTACCAGGGAGGCAAAGATCAGAACATAGGCCTCGTTCGCCCCCTGAACTCCCGGATCTTCCGACACTCCAAAGATCGCTACCTCCAGACTCGGCACCACCCGTGTTTTTAGCACTGTGGACATTGCCTTCGCAAAACCCTGCCAAAACCCTCTAAGCTTTGGGCATGCCCAAAACATGTGGACATGATTTGCTGGGCTTCCCGCGCACCTCGCACACCTATCCTCTACCCCAAAAAACTTGTTCACCCTAGTCACTGTCATGAGTGCCCGGTTGACTACCTTAAATTGTATCAGGCTAAGCCTGGAATGCAATGAGGAGGCATTAACCCTGCTTAGGGCATCCGCCCATAGACCCGCCTCTATCTCTCCACCTAGCTCGTCTCCCACTTGCCCTTAAGCTCCTCCAACGGAGTTTCCTCCTCCTACGAAAGCTCCTGGTAAATATCCGATACCTTCCCCTCCCCCACCCAGGTACTGGAAACTACTCTATCCTGTATCCCTCGGGGCGGCAGAAGTGGAAAGGCCGGCACCTGCTTTCTCAGGAAGTCTCGCACCTGCAAATACCTAAGACCATTCCCTGGTGGCAATTTAAATTTATCCTCCAAAGCTTTCAAGCTGGGAAAGCTCCCATTTATAAATAGATCCCCGATCCTTCTGATTCCTGCCCTCTGCCACCTCTGGAACCCGCCATCTAGCTTACCCGGTACAAACCTGTGGTTGTTATAAATCGGGGTCCAAATCGATGCTCCCTCCACTCTCTTATATCTCCTCCATTGCTCCCAGATCCTCAGAGCCGCCACTACCACCGGACTTGTGGAGTATCGGGCCGGCGAGAACGGCAGAGGTGCCGTTACCAATGCTCCCAGACTGGTGTCTTTACATGACGCTGCCTCCATCCGCTCCCATGCCGACCCCTCCCCCACTACCACTACCTAATCATGGCTATATTAGCCGTCCAGTAATAATTGCAGAAGTTCGGCAGCGCCAACCCACCCTCCCCCCCGACTGCACCCTAGCAACACTTTCTTCACTCGCGGGGTTTTACTCGTCCACACAAAGCCCAAAATAATCTTATTCACCCGCTTGAAAAAGGCCTTAGGGATGAAGATGGGGAGGCACTGAAAGACAAATAGAAATCTGGGGAACACCGTCATCTTCATGGTCTGTACCCTCCCCGCCAGTGATAGCAGGAGCATGTCCCATCTCTTAAAGTCCCCTTCCATTTGATCTACCAACCGGGATAGGTTTAACTTGTGTAGTACCTCCCATTTCCGTGCCACCTGGATTCCCAGATATTGAAAGCTCTTCCCTACCATGCTAAGCGGCAGCTCTCCCAGTCTCTTTTCCTGCCCTCTTGCCTGGATCACAAACATTCCTCGTCCTCATGTTCAATTTATACCCTGAAAAACTGCCAAATTCCCCCAAGATTCGCATTGCATCCCCCATCCCCCCCCAACGGGTCCGAAATGCACAAGAGCAGGTCATCTGCGTAGAGCGAGATCCGGTGCTCCACCCCCCCTTCCCCCCCCCCCCCCCCCCCCTCCGGACCAGCCGTTTCCAGTTCCTAGAGGCTCTTAACGCCATGGCCAAAGGCTCTGTGGCCAGAGCAAACAGTAACGGGGAGAGGGGCACCCTTGCCTCATCTCTCGGTGTAGTTTAAAATACCCCGATCTCAGCCGGTTTGTACTCACACTCGCAACTGGTGCCTGATAGAGCAACCACACCCAGTCGATAAAGCCCTCACCAAACCCAAACCTTCCCAGCGCCTCCCACAAGTAATTCCACTCCACTCGATCAAAAGCCTTCTCCGCATCCATCGCTACCACCACCTCCGCCTCCCCTCCTTCTGAGGGCATCATAATAACATTTAGAAGCCTTCAACCATTGGCCTTAAGTTGCCTGCCTTAACAAATCCCGTCTGGTCTTCCCCTATCACCCCTGGGACACAGTCCTCTATCCTTGTGGCCAGTATCTTAGCCAGCAGTTTGGCATCCACATTCAGTAGAGAAATCGGCCTGTATGACCCCCATTGCTCCGGATCCTTCTCCCATTTTAGGATCAATGAAATCGAGGCCTGCGACATTGTTGGGGGGAGGACACCCTTCTCTCTTGTTTCATTAAATGTCCTCACCAGCAGTGGGCTTAATATCTCTGAAAACTTCTTATAGAATTCCAGCGGGTAGCCGTCAGGCCCCGGGGCCTTGCCCGACTGCATGCCCTCCAGCCCCTTGATTATTTCCTCAATCTCAATTGGTCCCCCCAGTCCCTCCACCAGGTCCTCCTCCACCCTCAGGGATCTCAACTGATCCAGAAATTGCCTCATCCCCTCCACTCCAGCCGGGGGCTCCGACTCATACAATTTACTATAATAATCCTTAAACACCTCGTTCATCCCCGCTAGGTCCAGGACCGTATTACCGTCTCTACTCTTTACTCTACCTACCTCCCTGGCCGCCTCTCTTTTCCTGAGCTGGTGCACCAATATTCTGCTTGCCTTTTCCCCGTGCTCATAGATCACCCCCCTTGCCTTCCTCAACTGTTCCACAGCTTACCATATGGTCAACAGCCCAAACTCCACCTGTAACCTCCGCCGCTCCCTCAGGAGCCCCGAATCTGGGGCCTCCGAGTATCTCCTGTCCACCTGGAGTCCTCCACTAAACTATCCCTCTCAGCCCGTTCCACCTTTTCTCTGTGGGCCCGTATCGAGATTAATTCCCCTCTGACCACTGCCTTCAAAGCTTCCCAGCCCATCGCTGCAGAGACCTCCCCCGTATTGTTTGTTTCCAGGTAGTTCTGGATGGACTTGTTAACCCGCCCACAAACCGTCTCGTCTGCAAGCAACCTCACATCCAGTCTCCATAGCAGGCGTTGCCCTCTCTCCATACTAACCCGTAGATCCACCCAGTGCGGGGCATGATCCGACACTGCAATAGCTGAATACTCAGTATCCAACACCTTCGGTATTAGTGCCCTGCTCAGAACAAAAAAGTCGATGTGAAAGTATACCTTGTGGACATGAGAAAAAAAGTAAAACTCCTTTGTCCTCGGCCGTGCAAACCTCCATGGGTCTACACCCCCCATCTGTTCCATAAAACCCTTCAATTCCTTTGCCGGAGCCGACCTCCTCCCTGTCCTGGATATTGACCGGTCCAATTCCAGATCAATGACTGTGTTGCAGTCCCCTCCCATGATCAGGTTATGTGACTCTAAGTCTGGAATCTTACCTAACACCCGCCTCATAAATTCCACGTCGTCCCAATTTGGAGCATATATGTTCACAAGTACCACTCGCACCCCCTCCAGCTTCCCACTCACCATTATGTACCTACCCGCTTTGTCTGACACAATTCTCCCAGCCTCGAATGCCACTCATTTGATCAAGATCGCTACCCCCCTGGTCTTTGAGTCCAGTCCTGAGTGGAACACTTGGCTAACCCACCCCTTCCTCAATCTCGTCTGGTCTATAACCTTTAGGTGTGTCTCTTGTCGCATTGCCACGTCCGCCTTCAGTTCCCTCAAATGCACGAACACGCGAGCCCTCTTGACCGGCCCATTCAATCCTCTCACGTTCCATGTGATCAGCCTGGATGGGAGGCTTCCACCCCCCCCCCCCCCCCCCCCCGGGGCTTCCAACCCCTTCCCCCGCTAGCAACAACACTAGAAACCCAATCCCCCAAGTCAAACTCCAGCTTAACACCTGTCCACCCCCCACTGCGCTTCCGAGAGTCAGCTGACCCATGCTGACTCGATAGTTCCTACCCCTGGCACCAAGCAGTTTGTCTCCCTATTGTTCACTCCTCTTCCCCCCCCCACATGAATAAACATTTTAATATCATCACATTCCTCAGTACACAAACAACAGAAAAAAAACCAGTGAAGAAACAAACACTTTCGAAAAATAGTCACCCAAACAGCAGAACTAAATTCAATCCCCCCTCAAAAAAGGTCTCTGCAAGACAAAACAACCGTTAACCATCCACACAGCCCATTATTTCACACAGAACTACTTAAATTTTTACAATCCAACACCACAAATCGCTGCCACAGAACTTCTCCGAGGCTTAAATGTCTTTTAATTCACCTCCAGCTTCTTTTCTTTAATAAAGGTCCATACTTCTTCTGGTGTTTCGAAGTAGAAGTCCCTTTCCTCATGTGTGACCCACAGACGGGCTGTGTACAGCATCCCGAACCTCACCCCCTTCTTAAAGAGGGTCGTTTTTGCCCGATTGAACCCAGCTCGCCTCTTGGCCAAATCCGTTCCCAGGTCCTGATAAATACGCAAATCACAGTTCTCCCACTTGCTGCTCTGTTCTTTCTTGGCCCACCGCAAAACGTGTTTCTTGTCCATAAAACGGTGAAAACGTACCACCATGGCCCTCGGCGGTTCGTTCACTCTGGGCTTCCTCCCGAGGGCTTTATGCGCTCTGTCCATTTCCAGAGGCCGAGGGAACGACCAAGCCCCCATAAACCTCCCAACATGTCCCTCACATAGGCCCTCGCATCCGATCCCTCACTGCCTTCAGGGAGGCCAGCAATTCTGAGATTCTGCCTCCTGGACTTATTCTCCAGGTCCTCCAGCTTCTCCTGCATTCTTTTCTGGTGGTCGTTCATCATCCCCAACTTGCTTTCCAGCACGGTTATATACTCCTCATGCTCAGACAAATTTTGTTCGACCTCCTGGATCTCTCTCCCGTGGGTTTCCTGATTCTGAACCACTTGATCAATTGAAGCTTTAATCGAGTCCAGTGAGTCCTGCTTCAGCTTGGCGAAGCAATCCTCAAAAAACTTCACCAGCTGCTCCGTCGACCACTGCGCCGTCTCCCTTGCCCTCTGCCATGCTGTCCCGTGTTACCAGCTCTGCCTGCTTCTCCCTTATAGGACTTTGTCATCTCACCCGGCCACTTCTGGTCCAATTCTCCATACACCAGAGGGGGATTTCCCCTTACTGTCTCACTCTTCACTGATTTCTCCCATAAAATCCGAACAAAACCGGGGAAAAAGGTCCAAAAGTCCGTTACAGGCGGAAGCTATCAAATGTGCGACCTACCCCTCCATGGCCGCCACCAGACGTCACCGCCCTCCTCCTCTAACCAAAAAAAAAAGGCACTGTGAGGAGGACAAGCGAGGTAAGATTCTTATTCTTATATCTTTCTCAAGTGTACAAGGGCAGAAATGGCAGTTAGTGCAGTGATATAGAACATCGAACATTACTGCGCAGTACAGGCCCTTCGGCCCTCGATGTTGCGCCGACCTGTGAAACCACTCTAAAGCCCATCTACACTATTCCCTTATTGTCCATATGTCTATCCAATGACCATTTGAATACCCTTAGTGTTGGTGAGTCCACTACTGTTGCAGGCAGGGCATTCCACGCCCTTACTACTCTCTGAGTAAAGAACCTACCTCTGACATCTGTCTTATATCTATCTCCCCTCAATTTAAAGGTATGTCTCCTCGTGCTAGACATCACCATCCAAGGAAAAAGGCTCTCACTGTCCACCCTATCCAATCCTCTGATCATCTTGTATGCCTCTATTAAGTCACCTCTTAACCTTCTTCTCTCTAACGAAAACAGCCTCAAGTCCCTCAGCCTTTCCTCATAAGATCTTCCCTCCATACCAGGCAACATTCTGGTAAATTTCTTCTGCACCCTTTCCAATGCTTCCACATCCTTCCTATAATGTGGCGACCAGAATTGCACGCAATACTCCAAATGCGGCTGCACCAGAGTGTTGTATAGCTGCAACATGACCTCATGGCTCCTAAACTCAATCCCTCTACCAATAAAAGCTAACACACCGTACGCCTTCTTTTTTTTTTTATTAAATATTTTATTGAAAATTTTTGGTCAACCAACACAGTACATTGTGCATTCTTTACACAATATTATAACAACACAAATAACAATGACCTATTTTATAAACAAAAAATGAATAAATAATAAATAACAAAAATGAAAACTAGCCCTAATTGGCAACTGCCTTGTCACAAGTAACACTCTCCAAAAATATAATTTAACAGTCCAATATATAATTATCTGTAGCAACGACCTATACATACTATACAGTATATATTAACAACCCTGAGAGTCCTTCTGGTTCCTCCTCCCCCCCCCCCCCCCCCCCGATCCTGGGCTGCTGCTGCTGCCTTCTTTTTCCCATTCCGTCTATCTTTCTGCGAGGTATTCGACGAACGGTTGCCACCGCCTGGTGAACCCTTGAGCCGACCCCCTTAGGACGAACTTAATCCGCTCTAGCTTTATAAACCCCGCCATGTCATTTATCCAGGTCTCCACCCCCGGGGGCTTGGCTTCTTTCCACATTAGCAATATCCTGCGCCGGGCTACTAGGGACGCAAAGGCCAAAACATCGGCCTCTCTCGCCTCCTGCACTCCCGGCTCTTGTGCAACCCCAAATATAGCCAACCCCCAGCTTGGTTCGACCCGGACTCCTACTACTTTTGAAAGCACCTTTGTCACCCCCATCCAAAACCTCTGTAGTGCCGGGCATGACCAAAACATATGGGTATGATTCGCTGGGCTTCTCGAGCACCTCGCACACCTATCCTCCACCCCAAAAAATTTACTGAGCCGTGCTCCAGTCATATGTGCCCTGTGTAATACCTTAAACTGAATCAGGCTTAGCCTGGCACACGAGGACGACGAGTTTACCCTGCTTAGGGCATCTGCCCACAGCCCCTCCTCTATCTCCTCCCCCAGCTCTTCTTCCCATTTCCCTTTTAGTTCATCTACCATAGTCTCCCCTTCGTCCCTCATTTCCCTATATATATCTGACACCTTACCATCCCCCACCCATGTCTTTGAGATCACTCTGTCCTGCACCTCTTGTGTCGGGAGGTGCTGGAATTCCCTCACCTGTTGCCTCGCAAAAGCCCTCAGTTGCATATACCTGAATGCATTCCCTTGGGGCAACCCATATTTCTCGGTCAGCGCTCCCAGACTCGCGAACTTCCCATCCACAGACAGATCTTTCAGTTGCGTTATTCCTGCTCTTTGCCACATTCCATATCCCCCATCCATTCCCCCCGGGGCAAACCTATGGTTGTTTCTTATCGGGGACCCCTCCAAGGCTCCAGTCTTTCCCCTATGCCGTCTCCACTGTCCCCAAATCTTCAGTGTAGCCACCACCACCGGGCTTGTGGTGTAGTTCCTCGGTGAGAACGGCAATGGGGCTGTCACCATAGCCTGTAGGCTAGTCCCCCTACAGGACGCCCTCTCTAATCTCTTCCACGCCGCTCCCTCCTCCTCTCCCATCCACTTCCTCACCATTGAAATATTAGCGGCCCAATAATACTCACTTAGGCTCGGTAGTGCCAGCCCCCCCCTATCCCTGCTACGCTGTAAGAATCCCTTCCTCACTCTCGGGGTCTTCCCGGCCCACACAAAACCCATGATGCTCTTTTCAATCCTTTTAAAAAAAGCCTTCGTGATCACCACCGGGAGGCACTGAAACACAAAGAGGAATCTCGGGAGGACCACCATCTTAACCGCCTGCACCCTCCCTGCCATTGACAGGGATACCATATCCCATCTCTTGAAATCCTCCTCCATCTGTTCCACCAACCGCGTTAAATTTAACCTATGCAATGTGCCCCAATTCTTAGCTATCTGGATCCCCAGGTAACGAAAGTCCCTTGTTACCTTCCTCAGCGGTAGGTCCTCTATTTCTCTACTCTGCTCCCCTGGATGCACCACAAACAACTCACTTTTCCCCATGTTCAATTTATACCCTGAAAAATCCCCAAACTCCCCAAGTATCCGCATTATTTCTGGCATCCCCTCCGCCGGGTCCGCCACGTATAGTAGCACATCGTCCGCATACAAAGATACCCGGTGCTCTTCTCCTCCCCTAAGTACTCCCCTCCACTTCTTGGAACCCCTCAACGCTATCGCCAGGGGCTCAATCGCCAGTGCAAACAATAATGGGGACAGAGGGCATCCCTGCCTTGTCCCTCTATGGAGCCGAAAATATGCAGATCCCCGTCCATTCGTGACCACGCTCGCCACTGGGGCCCTATACAACAGCTGCACCCATCTAACATACCCCTCTCCAAAACCAAATCTCCTCAACACCTCCCACAAATAATCCCACTCCACTCTATCAAATGCTTTCTCGGCATCCATCGCCACTACTATCTCCGTTTCTCCCTCTGGTGGGGCCATCATCATTACCCCTAACAACCTCCGTATATTCGTGTTCAGCTGTCTCCCCTTCACAAACCCAGTTTGGTCCTCGTGGACCACCCCCGGGACACATTCCTCTATTCTCATTGCCATTACCTTGGCCAGGACCTTGGCATCTACATTTAGGAGGGAAATAGGTCTATAGGACCCGCATTGTAGCGGGTCCTTTTCCTTCTTTAAGAGAAGCGATATCATTGCTTCAGACATAGTCGGGGGCAGTTGTCCCCTTTCCTTTGCCTCATTAAAGGTCCTCGTCAGTACCGGGGCGAGCAAGTCCACATATTTTCTATAGAATTCGACTGGGAATCCATCCGGTCCCGGGGCCTTTCCCGCCTGCATGCTCCTAATTCCTTTCACCACTTCTTCTACCTCGATCTGTGCTCCCAGTCCCACCCTTTCCTGCTCTTCCACCTTGGGAAATTCCAGCCGATCCAAGAAGCCCATCATTCTCTCCCTCCCATCCGGGGGTTGAGCTTCATATAATTTTTTATAAAATGTCTTGAACACTCCATTCACTCTCTCCGCTCCCCGCTCCATCTCTCCTTCCTCATCCCTCACTCCCCCTATTTCCCTCGCTGCTCCCCTTTTCCTCAATTGGTGTGCCAGCAACCTGCTCGCCTTCTCCCCATATTCGTACTGTACACCCTGTGCCTTCCTCCATTGTGCCTCTGCAGTGCCTGTAGTCAGCAAGTCAAATTCTACATGTAGCCTTTGCCTTTCCCTGTACAGTCCCTCCTCCGGTGCTTCCGCATATTGTCTGTCCACCCTCAAAAGTTCTTGCAGCAACCGCTCCCGTTCCTTACTCTCCTGCTTCCCTTTATGTGCCCTTATTGATATCAGCTCCCCTCTAACCACCGCCTTCAACGCCTCCCAGACCACTCCCACCTGGACCTCCCCATTATCATTGAGTTCCAAGTACTTTTCAATGCACCCCCTCACCCTTAGACACACACCCTCATCTGCCATTAGTCCCATGTCCATTCTCCAGGGTGGGCACCCTCCTGTTTCCTCCCCTATCTCCAAGTCCACCCAGTGTGGAGCGTGATCCGAAATGGCTATAGCCGTATACTCCGTTCCCCTCACCTTCGGGATCAATGCCCTACCCAGCACAAAAAAGTCTATTCGCGAGTAGACTTTATGGACATAGGAGAAAAACGAGAACTCCTTACTCCTAGGTCTGCTAAATCTCCACGGGTCTACACCTCCCATCTGCTCCATAAAATCTTTAAGCACCTTGGCTGCTGCCGGCCTCCTTCCAGTCCTGGACTTCGACCTATCCAGCCCTGGTTCCAACACCGTATTAAAATCTCCCCCCATTATCAGCTTTCCCATCTCTAGGTCCGGAATGCGTCCTAGCATCCGCCTCATAAAATTGGCATCATCCCAGTTCGGGGCATATACGTTTACCAAAACCACCGTCTCCCCCTGTAGTTTGCCACTCACCATCACGTATCTGCCCCCGTTATCCGCCACTATAGTCTTTGCCTCGAACATTACCCGCTTCCCCACTAATATAGCCACCCCCCTGTTTTTCGCATCTAGCCCCGAATGGAACACCTGCCCCACCCATCCTTTGCGTAGCCTAACCTGGTCTATCAGTTTCAGGTGCGTTTCCTGTAACATAACCACATCTGCCTTAAGTTTCTTAAGGTGTGCGAGTACCCGTGCCCTCTTTATCGGCCCGTTCAGCCCTCTCACGTTCCACGTGATCAGCCGGGTTGGGGGGCTTCCTACCCCCCCCCCCCCCCCTTGTCGATTAGCCATCACCTTTTTCCAGCTCCTCACCCAGTTCCCACGCAGCTGTATCTCCCCCAGGTGGTGCCCCCCCGCCCATCCTCTCCCATACCAGCTCCCCCCTCTCCCCAGCAGCAGCAACCCAGTAATTCCCCCCTCCCACCCCCCCCCGCTAGATCCCCCGCTAGCGTAATTACTCCCCCCATGTTGCTCCCAGAAGTCAGCAAACTCTGGCTGACCTCGGCTTCCCCCCGTGACCTCGGCTCGCACCGTGCGACGCCCCCTCCTTCCTGCTTCTCTATTCCCGCCATGATTATCATAGCGCGGGAACCAAGCCCGCGCTTCTCCCTTGGCCCCGCCCCCAATGGCCAACGCCCCATCTCCTCCACCTCCCCTCCTCCCCCATCACCACCTGTGGGAGAGAGAAAAGTTACCACATCGCAGGATTAGTACATAAAACCCCTCTTTGCCCCCCACATTCGCCCCACCACTTTGTTCGAACGTTCTTTTTAATAACCCGCTCATTCCAGTTTTTCTTCCACAATAAAAGTCCACGCTTCATCCGCCGTCTCAAAGTAGTGGTGCCTCCCTCGATATGTGACCCACAGTCTTGCCGGTTGCAGCATTCCAAATTTTATCTTCTTTTTATGAAGCACCGCCTTGGCCCGATTAAAGCTCGCCCTCCTTCTCGCCACCTCCGCACTCCAGTCTTGATAAACGCGGATCACCGCGTACTCCCATTTACTGCTCCGAGTTTTCTTCGCCCATCTAAGGACCATTTCTCTATCCTTAAAACGGAGGAATCTCACCACTATGGCTCTGGGAATTTCTCCTGCTCTCGGTCCTCGCGCCATCACTCGGTATGCTCCCTCCACCTCCAACGGACCCGCCGGGGCCTCCGCTCCCATTAACGAGTGCAGCATCGTGCTCACATATGCCCCAACGTCCGCTCCCTCCACACCTTCAGGAAGACCAAGAATCCTCAGGTTGTTCCTCCTTGCGTTGTTTTCCAGTGCCTCCAACCTTTCCACACATCGTTTCTGATGTGCCTCCTGCGTCTCCGTCTTCACCACCAGGCCCTGTATATCGTCCTCATTCTCGGCTGCCTTTGCCTTCACGACCCGAAGCTCCCGCTCCTGGGTCTTTTGTTCCTCCTTTAGCCCTTCGATCGCCTGTAGTATCGGGGCCAACAGCTCTTTCTTCATTTCCTTTTTTATCTCTTCCACACAGCATTTCAAGAACTCTTGTTGTTCAGGGCCCCATGTTAAACTGCCACCTTCCGACGCCATCTTGGTTTTTGCTTGCCTTCCTTGCCGCTGTTCTAAAGGATCCACTGCAATCTGGCCACTCTCTCCTCCTTTTTCCATCCGTATCCAGGGGGGATTCCCTTCTGGTTTACCGTTTTTAGCCGTCAAAATTGCCGTCGGGGCTCCTATCAAGAGCCCAAAAGTCCGTTTCACAGGGAGCTGCCGAAACGTGCGACTCAGCTGGTCATCGCCGCACCCGGAAGTTCCACCGTACGCCTTCTTAACAACCCTCTCAACCTGGGTGGCAACTTTCAGGGATCTATGTACATGGACACCGAGATCTCTCTGCTCATCCACACTGCCAAGAATCTTACCATTAGCCCAGTACTCAGTCTTCCTGTTATTCCTTCCAAAATGAATCACCTCACACTTTTCTGCATTAAACTCCATTTGCCACCTCTTAGCCCAGCGCTGCAGCTTATCTATGTCCTTCTGTAACTTGTAACATCCTTCCGCACTGTCCACAACTCCACCGACTTTAGTGTCATCTGCAAATTTACTCACCCATCCTTCTACGCCCTCCTCCAGGTCATTTATAAAAATGACAAACAGCAGTGGCCCCAAAACAGATCTTTGTGGTACACCACTAGTAACTGGACTCCAGTCTGGTCATTTCCCATCAACCACCACCCTTTGTCTTCTTCCAGCTAGCCAATTTCTGATCCAAACTGCTAAATCACCCTGAATCCCATGCCTCCGTATTTTCTGTAGTAGCCTACCATGGGGAACCTTATCAAACGCTTTACTGAAATCCATATACACCACATCAACTGCTTTACCCTCATCCACCTGTTTGGTCACCTTCTCAAAGAACTCTATAAGGTTTGTGAGGCACGACCTACCCTTCACAAAACCGTGTTGACTATCTCTAATCAAATTATTCCTTTCCAGATGATTATACATCCTATCTCTTATAAACCTTTCCAAGATTTTTCCCACAACAGAAGTAAGGCTCACTGGTCTATAGTTACCGGGGTTATCGCTACTCCCCTTCTTGAACAAGGGGACAACATTTGCTATCCTCCAGTCTTCTGGCACTATTCCTGTAGACAAAGATGACTTAAAGATCAAGGCCAAAGGCTCAGCAATCTCCTCCCTAGCTTCCCAGCGAATCCTAGGATAAATCCCATCCGGCCCAGGTGACTTATCTATTTTTACACTTTCCAGAATTGCTAACACCTCCTCCTTATGAACCTCAAGCCCTTCTAGTCTAGTAGCCTGAATCTCAGTATTCTCCTCGACAACATTGTCTTTTTCCTGTGTGAATACTGACAAAAAATATTCATTTAGCACCTCTCCTATCTCCTCGGACTCCAAGCACAACTTCCCACTACTGTCCTTGACTGGCCCTACTCTTACCCTAGTCATTCTTTTATTCCTGACATATCTATAGAAAGCTTCAGGGTTATCCTTGATCCTACCTGCCAAAGACTTCTCATGTCCCCTCCTGGCTCTTCTTAGCTCTCCTGACAGATGTGGGAGATCAGGGAGATTTATAGCGTCCCTGACGACAATGTCTGCTGGACGTGTGACCAGCTGCGTCTCCTCACAGACCGTGTAGTTTGTTTGGAGCAGCAGCTGCACACATTGAGGAGCATTTAGGGGCATAGAGTGTGATAGACACTTGCTTCAGGGAGGTGTCATACCACAGGTTCAGACAGGTAGATGGGTGACCACCAGAAGAGGCAGGCAGGTAAGGCAGGAGCCTCCTATGGCTACTCCCCTCTCCAAAAAGTATACTATTTGTGATACTGTTGGGGTAATAGCCTCTCAGTGGAAGCTACCAGCAGTAGCCAGGCCTGTGGCATCACAACTAGTTTTGCTGTAGAGCAAGGTCAGGCTAAGTGCAAGCGAATGATAGTAGGATACTTGATAGTCAGGGGCACAGACAGATGTTTCTGTGGCCGCAAACGGGACTCTAGGATGGTGTGTTGCCTCCCTGGTGTCAGCGTCCTGGATGTCTCTAAACTGCTACAGGGCATCCTGAAGCAGGAGGATAAACAGAATGATGTCATTGTCCACATTGGTACTAATGACATAGGCAGGAAGAGGGAAGAGGTCCTGCAAAGACAATTCAGGGAGATAAGTTGGGAGCTAAAAAGCAGGACCTCTCGGATAGTAATTTCAGGATTACACCCCTCGCCACGTGCTCGTGAGGCTTTGAACAGGGAGTTAGTACAGTTGAACATGTGACTAAAGAGCTGGTGAAGGAGGCAGGGCTTTATCTATCTGGTTCACTGGGATGTCTTCTGGGGAAGGGGGACCTGTACAAGGATGGGTTGCACCTGAACTGGAGGGGCACCAATATCCTGGGCGGGAGGGAATGGATGAAGTTATGTATGGAATCACAGGAAGTGGGTGAAACCCTTAATGAGTACTTTGTATCTATATTCACCAGGAAGAAGGACATGATGGATGTTGAGGTCAGGGATAGGTGTGTGAACGCTCAAGATCGTCAATATCATCAATTGCTGGTTTAGCACAGTGGGCTAACCAGCTGGCTTGTAATGCAGAACAAGGCCAGCAGCGCGGGTTCAATTCCTGTTCCCGCCTCCCCGAACAGGCGCCGGAATGTGGCAACTAGGGGTTTTTCACAGTAACTTCATTGAAGCCTACTTGTGACAATAAGCGATTATTATTATTATTATATATCAGAGGAGGAAGTGTTGAGTATTCTAAATTGCATTAAGGTAGAAAAGGCCCCGGGGCCGGATGGGCTCTATCCTGGGTTACTGCAGGAGGCAAGGGGAGAAATAGCTGGGGCCTTAACAGACATCTTCACATCCTCGTTGACCAGAGGTGAAGTTCCATTGGAGAATGGCCAATGTTGTTCCCTTGTTTAAAAAAGGAAGCATGGATAATCCAGCAAATTATACGCCTGACATGAGTGGTAGGGAAGCTTTTGTAAAAGACTGTGGGACAGAATATATAAACATTTGGGGGAAAATGGACTAATTAGTGACAGGCAGCATGGTTTTGTATGGGATGGTCATGTCTCACCAACTTGATTGAGTTTTTTTGAAGAGGTGACAATGAAAATTGATGAGAGAAGTGCTGTGGATGTAATTTATATGGACTTTAGTATGCATTTAACTAGGTCCCACATGGCAGACTGGTACAAAAACTAAACTCATATGGGATTCAAGGTTAGCTGGCTAGAGGGATACAGAAATGATTTGGTTATAGAAGACAGAGAGTAGCGGTGGAAGGGTGTTTTTCAAAAAGGAGATCTGTAATTAGTGGTATTGCGCAGGGATCAGTGCTGGGACCTCTGTTGTTTGTTGTATGTATAAATGATCTGGAGGAAAATGTGGGTGGTCTGATTCATATGTTTGCGGATGACATGAAGATTGGGGGAGTTACTGATAGGTCCGAGGATTGTCAGAGGATACAACAGGATGTAGGTAGATTGGAGCGTTTGCAATGATGTCAGGACGCATGGCCAATGTCTTCCTGTGCAATTTCACGTGCTTCCAGATCGGGCTTGTGCCTGCCCGGGATCAACGTATCAAAGCACTAGCTCCATTCCCCAAACCAAACTGTCCCTGCCTTTAAGCAGCTTCTATTTTAAATAGTTATTAAAAGGTGCCTAATCGGCAGAACACATATTATTTTATTAGATTTCCCTGATATTTTCACACCATCACGATTTTCCCTGACAGGAGCTCCCTCCCTTTAAAAAAAAAAATAATATTTTTATTAAGGTTTTTTAACAACACAATTTTTTCCCCTTACAAACAATAACCACCCCCCCCCCCCCACCCCGTAACAAAATAACGCAAAATCACCCTGAGCAAGATATATACATGGCAAGATGGTATATTTACATAGCTTTATACACTGGCTCTTGGCCGCACGTACCGTTTCTCCCCACCCTCCATGCTATCTCCCGCTCGTCCGTCCCCTCAAACAATCTTTCGTCCCCCCCCCCGTCCCCCCAGCTGCTGCTGCTGACCGGCCTTCCTCTAACGCTCAGCGAGATATTCTAGGAACGGTTGCCACCGCCTGTAAAACCCCTGTGCAGACCCTCTCAAAGCAAACTTAATTCTCTCCAATTTTATGAACCCCGCCATGTCGTTAATCCAGGCCTCCAGGCTAGGGGGCTTCGCCTCCTTCCACAATAACAAGACCCTTCGCCGGGCTACTAGAGACGCAAAAGCCAGAATTCCGGCCTCTTTCGCCTCCTGCACTCCCGGCTCATCCACTACTCCAAATATTGCTAGTCCCCAGCTTGGCTTGACCCGGACTTTCACCACCTGGGATATTATTCCCGCCACACCTCTCCAGAACCCCTCCAATGCCGGGCATGACCAAAACATATGGACATGGTTCGCCAGGCTCCCTGAACATCTTTCACATCTATACTCTACCCCAAAGAACCTACTCAGCCTCGCCCTCGTCAAATGCGCTCTGTGAACCACCTTAAATTGTATCAGACTGAGCCTGGCACACGAGGAGGAGGTAGTAACCCTACACAGGGCATCAGCCCATAGCCCTTCCTCAATCTCCTCCCCCAGCTCCTCCTCCCATTTACCTTTCAATTCTTCTACTAGCGATTCCCCCTCTTCTTTCATCTCTTGGTATATTTCCGACACCTTGCCCTCCCCGACCCATACCCCCGAGATCACCCTATCTTGAACTTCTTGTGCCGGGAGCAACGGAAATTCCCTCACCTGTCGCCTCACAAAAGCCCTCACCTGCATATATCTAAATGCATTTCCCGGGGGTAACTCAAATCTCTCCTCCAGTGCCCCTAGGCTCGCAAATGTCCCGTCAATGAACAGGTCCCCCATTCTTCTAATCCCCGCCCGATGCCAGCCTTGGAACCCCCCGTCCATCTTCCCCGGGACAAACCGGTGGTTACCCCTGATCGGGGACCACACCGATGCTCCCATTGCACCCCTGTGCCTTCTCCATTGGCCCCAGATCCTTAGTGTTGCCGCCACCACCGGGCTTGTGGTGTATTTTGTCGGCGAGAGCGGCAGCGGTGCCGTTACCAACGCCCCCAGGCTCGTTCCTTTACAGGACGCCATCTCCATCCTCTTCCATGCCGCCCCCTCTCCCTCCATGACCCACTTGCGGATCATCGCCACGTTTGCTGCCCAGTAGTAACTCCCTAGGTTTGGCAAAGCCAACCCTCCTCGGTCCCTATTGCGTTCCAAGAACCCTCTCCTAACCCTCGGGGTCTTATTTGCCCACACATACCCCATAATACTCCCACCTACTCTCTTGAAAAAGCCCTTGGCGATCACGATGGGGAGGCACTGAAACACGAACAAAAACCTCGGAAGGACCACCATTTTGACCGACTGCACCCTACCCGCCAGCGAGAGCGGGAGCATGTCACATCTTTTAAAATCCTCCTCCATTTGCTCCACCACCCTCGTCAAAATCAGTTTATGTAGGGCCCCCCAACGTCTGGCTATCTGGATCCCCAGATACCGAAAACTCCTCTCCGCCCTCCTCAGCGGTAGGTCCCCTATCCCTCTTTCTTGGTCCCCTGCCTGTAATACAAAAAGCTCACTCTTCCCTACATTAAGCTTGTAGCCCGAGAACTCCCCAAATTCCTTCAGAGTCTACATGACCTCCACCATCCCCTCCAGTGGGTCCGCCACGTATCGCAGCAGGTCATCCGCATATAGCGATACCCGATGCTCCTCTCCCCCGTGGACTATCCCCCTCCATTTCTTAGACTCCCTAAGTGATATGGCCAAGGGTTCGATCGCCAATGCAGACAACAGGGGGGACAGGGGGCACCCCTGCCTCGTCCCTCGGTACAGCCAAAAGTACTCCGACCTCCGCCGGTTCGTCACTACACTCGCCACCGGGGCGCTGCAAAGGAGCTTAACCCATCTAATAAACCCTCCCCCGAACCCAAACCTGCGCAATACCTCCCAGAGGTACTCCCACTCTACTCGGTCAAAGGCTTTTTCCGCGTCCATAGCTGCCACTATCTCCGCCTCTCCCTCCTCCGATGTCATCATTATCACGTTTAAGAGCCGCCGCACATTGGTATTTAACTGCCTGCCCTTTACGAATCCCGTTTGGTCCTCGTGAATCACCCCCGGGACACAGTCCTCAATCCTAGTGGCCAGTACGTTTGCCAATAGCTTAGCATCCACATTGAGGAGCGAAATCGGCCTGTACGATCCACATTGCAGTGGATCCTTGTCTCGCTTTAGAATCAAGGAGATTGTCGCCTCCGACATTGTCTGGGGCACGGTTCCCTCCTCTCTTGCCTCGTTAAAGGTCCTCACTCGTAGCGGGGACAGCAGGTCCACATATTTTCTATAGAACTCCACCGGGAACCCGCCGTCCCCGGGGCCTTCCCCGCCTGCATGCTCCCCAAACCCTTACTCAACTCCTCCAACCCAATTGGTGCCCCCAAACCAACCGCCTCCTGCTCCTCCACTCTCGGGAACCCCAGCTGGTCCAGGAATCGCCTCATCACCCCTTCCCCCCCTGGGGGCTGGGATCTGTACAGCTCTTCATAGAAGGCCTTGAATACCTTATTTATTTTCGTTGCACTTCGAACCGTGGCTCCCCTTTCATCTTTGATTCCCCCTATTTCCCTCGCTGCCGCCCTCTTACGGAGCTGGTGCGCCAGCATCCGATTAGCCTTTTCCCCGTACTCGTAGGTCGCCCCCTGCGCCTTCCTCCACTGTGCCTCCGCCTTGCCCGTGGTCAGCAAGTCAAACTCCGTCTGGAGCCGTCGCCTTTCCCCAAGTAATCTTTCCTCCGGGACAGGAGCTCCCTCCCTAACAGCACTGTGGGTGTACCTATACCTCATTAACTGCAGAAGTTCAAGAAGGCAGTTCACCAGCACCTTCTCAAGGGCAACTAGGGAGGGGCAATAAATGCTGGCCTCGTCAGCGTCACCAACATCCCATCAATTAATAAAAAAATGATTAAGAGGAATGAGGCAGAAGGTTTATTGAGAGAATATAAATTGTCCTCTTATTGCATGTGGGCATATTTAATGTAACTGCATGATAAAATTGGACAAGCTCCATTACAATCATCTTATTTTCCTTTGAGCAGAATGTCCAGGTAATAAAATATACTCAAAGGTGATAACGACAAACCTTCCTATAGTTTTGTTTGATTGTCACCAAGAACATCACAAAAGGGGAGTATAAATGGGTACAAGAGGTAATTTAATGTGTTTCTGGATGTCAGAATATGGTTAAGCAGATGGTTTTGAAGTCTGCAGAATATTATATTATTATTGGTTTAATGTTGTCATGTTATTTATTAGGTGATGCACGATCAATTACACTCAAGACAAAGTGATTTCATTATTGAAGGCTTTAATCGACTAGAACTTGGTTTCGGCCTCCCTGGCAGTTTCGTCACCCCCAGGCGGCGCTGTTGGGGCAAACGGTTGACACGGGGGGGGGCACACACGCCTGTAGGAGGCGTCGGTGGGTGGGCGGGCCTAGGCAGGAGCGGCGGGAATACTGACCCTCCAGTGAGGCTGAAGGCCTGGCGGGCCTCCGTCGACAGGGAGAAAGTTGTGGACTGGATTAAGGGTCGGGCTTTGTCTGCGTAGTTAGGGACCCACTGGGCATAGTAACTGAAAAACCCAAGGCAGGGCTTCAGGGCCTTGGGGCAGTGAGGGAGGGGGAACTCCATAAGGGGGCACATGCACTCAGGGTCGGGGCCTATAACTCCATTTCGCACTACGTAGCCTAGAATGGCTAGACGGTCGGTGCTAAATACGCATTTATCCTTATTGTACATTAAGTTAAGGATTTTCGCGGTCTGGAGAAATTTGCGGAGGTTGGTGTCGTGGTCCTGCTGGTCATGGCCGCAGATGGTGACGTTATCCAGATACGGGAACGTTGCGCGTAAGCCGTACCGGTCCACCATTCGGTCCATCTCTCGCTGGAAGACCGAGACCCCATTAGTGACACCAAAGGGAACTCTTAAAAATTGAAGCCCATCTGCTTCAAAGGCAGTGTATTTGCGGTCACTAGTACGGAGGGGTAGCTGGTGGTAGGCGGACTTGAGATCCACCGTGGAGAAGACCTTGTATTGCGCGATCCTGTTTACCAGGTCGGCTATACAGGGGAGAGGGTACGCGTCCAGCTGCGTAAACCTGTTGATGGTCTGACTGTAGTCAATGACCATCCTATGTTTCTCCCCGGTCTTTACCATCACTACTTGAGCTCTCCAGGGACTGTTGCTCGCTTCGATGACCCCTTCCCTCAGCAGCTTTTGGACCTCTGACCTGATGAAGGTCCGGTCCTGGGCACTGTACCGTCTGCTCCTGGTGGCGACGGGTTTGCAATCCGGGGTGAGGTTCGCAAACAGGGAAGGCGGGTCGACCTTAAGGGTCGCGAGGCCGCAGACAGTAAGGGGGGGTATAGGGCCGCCGAATTTAACGGTCAGGCTTTGCAAGTTACATTGGAAATCAAACCCCAGGAGTGTAGCCGCGCAGAGGTGCGGCAGGACATAAAGGTGGAAATTGTTGAATCTTCTGCCTTGGACAGTGAGGTTCGCTAGGCAGAACCACTTTAGCTCCACCGCGTGTGACCTCCCGGAGGCCAGGGAGATCCTTTGGTTTACAGGGTGGGTAACAAGTGAACAGCGCCTTACCGTGTCGGGGTGAACAAAGCTTTCCGTGCTCCCAGAGTCAATCAGGCAAGACATCTCGTGGCCATTGATGAAGACCGTCGTTATTGCTATTGCGAGTGTTCGAGGTCAACTTTGGTCCAGTGTCACCGAGGCCAGATGAAGCAGATGCGAGTTCTGATTGGGCAGCGTGTAGTCGGCCGTGCTGGGGGCCTGGGGCCCCATCCAAGATGGCGTCTCCCATGGGTGGCCGGGGGTGGACAAGATGGCGGCGGGGATCGACAAAATGGCGGCACCCACCCATCCAACGTGGTGTCCAACGGGGCAAGATGGCCGCGCCCGTGGGTTGCACGTGGTCCTCGGATAGGGGGGTGGCGGTGAGCGCTGGCCGGTCGGGGCCTGAAAGGGGGTTGTCGCGGCGGTCCGGAGTCGATGGAGACCACGGCCACGGCGCAGGCCTGGCAGACCCCCACAAAGTGGCCCTTCTTGCCGCACCCTTTGCAGGTGGCGGTGCTGGCCGGGCAGCGCGGGCGGGGATGATTCGCCTGCCCGCAGAAGAAACAGCGGGGCCCGGCGGCGTTAGCGTGCCGTCTCGCAGCGCAGGCCTGCGGGGTCAGGGGGAAGGTCTGTGGGGCTGCCGCTGCGGGGTGCCACGCAGCCCAGGGGGCCGCCGCGCGGTCGGACGCATAGGACTGCGTCCATGGACCCTGCCAGGGCCCGTCCATGGACCCTGCCAGGGCCCGTGCCTCTCTAAGTCCCAGGGTGTCTTTTTCTAAGGGTCTTTGGCGGATCTCTGAGGAGCTCATATCTGCTACTAAGGCATCCCGGATTAGAAGTTCCGTGTGCTCGCTCCCCGAAACTTGCGGGCAGCCACAGTTTCGGCCAAGCACCAGTTGCGCCCGGTAGAAATCCTCCAACGATTCCCCGGGGCTTTGCCGTCTAGTTGCAAGCAGGTGATGTGCATAGACCTGATTTACAGGGCGGATATAATGTCCTTTTAACAGTTCGATCGCGGCATCATAGTCCTCCACCTCCTCGATAAGGGTGTAGATCCCAGGGTTGACCCTTGAGCGCAGGAGATGCATTTTCTATCCTTCTGAGGGGGTGCCTCCGGCCGTCTCGAGGTAGCCTTTAAAGCATGCCAGCCAGTGTTTAAATATTGCAGCGAGTTCCCCGCGTGGGGGATGAGTTGTAGGCACTCCGGTTTGATTCGGAGATCCATCCTTCCAGCTTAAGTCTAGTCGATTAAATTGATGCACGATCAATTACACTCAAGATGAAGGGATTTCATAACTGAAAGCTTTAATCGACTAGAACTTGTTCCCCAGCAGCTTCGGTACAGAAAGTGAAGGCTGCTGGGATGGCACCGGTTCTTATACGCCGCCTGTCAGGGCGGAGCTACGTATCAACAGCCAATGGTAAACTCCTAGGTTTAACCAATGGTCATCAGCCTCTTAGGTACAGCAATAGCTGATAATACCACATTAGGTTTGCCTGTTAAGATGCAGAAACCATGGGGCGACATGGTGGCGCAGTGGTTAGCACTGCTGCCTCACTGTGCTGCGGACCTGGGTTCAATCCTGGCCCCGGGTCACTGGCCGTGTGGAATTTGCACATTCTCCCCATGTCTGCGTGGGCCTCACCCCCACAATCCAAAGATGCGCAACATAGGTGGATTGGCCACGCTAAATTGCCCGTTATTTGGAAAAAAATAATTGGGCACGTTCAATTTTTTAAAAAAGATGCAGAAATAACTGAACTGTTGAATTAATATTAACCTTAAAGCAGTATTCAGTTTAGGCATTAAATTTATATAAAATGCATTAAGTAATTTAAAACAAGCTCTTCAGAAACAGGAGAATAGTATGGAATAGTGGAAGATAACATCAGCATGAAGCATACAGGTCTAAGGAAAAATAATTTAAGCATTGTACAGACATAGAACAGGCGGAAGCTGCCTCATGGCACCGAGGATCCAGGTTCGACCCCGGCCTCGGGTCACTGTCTGTGTGGATTTTGCACGTTCTCTGCCCAACAACCTAGAGATGTGCAGGTTAGGTGGATTGGCCACGCTAAATTGCCCCTTAATTGGAAAAAAATGAATTGGCTACTTTAAATTTATTTTTAAGAAAGGAAAAAAAACAGGTGGAAGCTTGTTTGTTAGGGAGGTCTTGGAAGCTTTGCTTTAAGTTCACATCAGCCTGAGGAAAAACATAGATCTGGAAAGTTATGTTCATGTCAAATTAGGGAGCATGGATCTAAGGCTGCAAGGAAACACCAATTAAATTAGTGCTGCATGATAATTACATAATATAATTACAAAACATGCAAATTGTCATGGAGCAGGATTGCAAAAAAGGCATTAGAAATGGGTGTTGTGTCCAAAAAATTTCATACATCGAGTGTAATGTGACTGGAGTTTTCCAGAGACAACTAATTTTGTCATAGATGCTGCAACTAATTGTAAGTTTAATTATTGCTGGTAATAATTATTATTGATCATAATAATTATTTCATGCTTAATATATTTGTGATATTTGGCATTTAATACTGTCATGGCAAGTAGGGAAAGAGGCGGGCAGGGTAACCTCTGAGTCAGCCAGGATCATTGACTTTTCCTCTGCTTCCAGGAGGCTGCCTCCAGGCAGCTGCTGTGTGCCTGGCAGAAGTGGAGGGAAAATGCAAAATGACTGGAAATTTTGGGTTGGCCTTTGATCATTGATCTTACTTCTCTTTTTAATCATCTTAACAAATTACCTGCCACTTACAGGCTGGTAGCCATTCCACCCCAGTCCAACATCCAGGAAAATGACCTTGGGATGGGATAGTACTGGAAAAATAGCATGTAGGCTTGGAATTATCCACCTGCCCACCCACATTCCCGCTCCCATATCAGGATGAAAATGCTGCCCATGGAGGCTGGCGAGTTGCAGTACTAATCCCATAAACAACCAAAAAAAGTTAGGAGTTGTGTATTCAGGTGTGAATATATTTTTAATGGTGTAATAAATCTTAATTACTGTCAAGTAACTGCTCTAGCATTGAACATTTATTTTTTGCAAATGTGGAGTCACATTCCTTCAGATTTTGATTGTTTGAAATTTTAAAAAGTTCGAGTTTAATTAAAAATAATTTTGAAGCTTTTCGATTTATCTTCTATCTCCCACTTGAACCCATATTTTTTCCATCTATTTTTTTTCATACATGATTTATTTATTTAATTAAATGTGTTCTTTATAGTTCCTGCTTTAGACTCAGCAGGCTGCATTTTCCCACAGGAGTGGGAACTTGGGGCGAGATTCTCTGATCCTGAGGCTAAGTGTTGACGACGTTGTAAACGCCGTCGAGGGCCTCAGGATCAGCAGTTCTGCCCCCTACAGGGGGCCAGCACAGCACTGGAGTGATCCTCGCAGCTCCAGCTGCTGGTCCCGGTGTCAACTGGGCACCGCGGGGTCCGCGCATGCGCAGTGGGTCCGGCAGCAACGCACGCATGCGTAGTGGCTCCCTTCTCAGCACCGGCCCCGACGCAACATGGCGTAGGGCTAAAGAGACCGGCGTGGAAGAAAGGAAGCCCCCCCAGCCCGAGAGGCCGGCCCGCCGATCAGTGGGCTCCAATCGCGGGCCAGGCCACAACGGAGGCCCCCCCCCCCGCCCAGGGTCGGAACCCCCCCTCCCCCCCACAGGCTGCCCCCAGACCCTTCCACGCCGAGGTCCCGCCGGGTAAGACCACATGTGGACGGCGCTGGCGGGACTCGGATTTTGTGTCACGGCCGCTCGGCCCATCTCGCCACGCATGCCGGCGCCAATGGTGCCGACACTCCGCTCTGCGGAGAATCGCATCCCGGCGTCGGGGCGGCATGGCGCAATTCGCACCGGTCACGATGATTCTCCGGCCCGGCCCCGGGCTGAGAGAATCCCGCACAGGATGTCAGTCGTTTCTGGGTCCTGAGCTTGCATATTTCAGTAGCAGACCCATCAGCTTAATTTTATAGAAGGTGACCAATCACCAGGCCACTTCCATGTTTTCTGCCTAATTCGGAATGATGGGTGCATTTTGATCGCGGGAGCTCAGGACAGTGCAGTCCACTGCAGGGAAGCCAGTATCCCTCACTGTGAGACCAGTGGGAGAGCTGCAGAGGCCCAAGAACAGGTGACGCCAGGGAAGCATTGCAGTCACCATCAGCATCAGGAGCAACTGAGACATGATGAGGTTCCTGGTGATTAGACAGTCCAGAGACATCAGTTATCATGAATTCCACAAGGTTGTGAGATGGGAAAATAGCAGCTTTTACATTTCTGCCATTATCAGTTAAATTTCAATTATATGTAATGCAGCCGCCTACTCTAACTTGTTAGGGTGTGGACACAGTGGGAGCCCATGCGACTCCAGCAGGTTTACAGTTCTCTTTTGAAATGCATGCAAGTACCTCAATAATTGGCTTAACTACCTGCCTGTCACCTCTGGGTGCAATGATGGTTTTCTCCTGCCTCCAGGGAAAACACAAGGAAGTGACAGCTTGTAGGAGGGCTGGCCTGATGCTTTAATTTAAAAAAAATGCTTATTAAGGTTTTACATTTTAGAAAATAGCACAGCAAAATTACAAAGTAATAGATCACCATTTGCAAGGAAAAATAGCTCAACATATATGAGTACAGAGAGGGACAGGAGAACAACATGACAACAAGCTCGATACAATCATTAGACACAACTAGATACTTATACACCGCCACCAAAGACCAGGGAGAAACAAGATGAGGCCATGGAACAATGGTGCACATACTTCCACACCACTTCAGCTCGCAATTACCACAAGAATTTCAGGATAAGTTTTCCACGCCATGTTCGGGCATGCACCAACATATATCTCCCTCAACTCTGGCAGCACCAAAGGCACCAATAACCCACCACAGTCTCCTTTCCTTGGATACCAGGCTCCTCTGCACCATGCAGGAGCCAAGCGCAGATTCTTCATAACCACACTTACAAAAAACAAAGACAATACAGGAAACCTCCAGTTCTAAGGGGAGTTATATATATATATAAAACACAATTTAACCCCAATCTGAGGCCCAGTGAAGAATCAACATCATTCCATAAAATTGTGCAGAGACGACTGGCATGTTCAGATTACGATCAAACCTTCAGGGCCACCCAAGAAGGAAAAAGATGAGAGAACGTCTAGAATTAACCCACAGGATAACAAGAAAACAGGACCCAACCCAGACTTTTTATTTCTCTGGCACATGCCGCACACCCACTAGGAAGAGAACAAGCTGCTCATTCAACCAAGAAAGCGCCCCACCCTCCAGGGGGATAGCACAATATCCACCAAAGCACAGGACTCGGTTCATCCCCTGGCTCCTGTGCACAGAAGAAGCAAAACCCAACCTCTCAGGATGTCCCTAATAAGTGCTTTCGAGAAGGGACATGCCAGGTTTCCAAGGGGAACACAATACTAACCATAGCACCAGGCTAGGCCTAGCCCAGCTCATCCCGATGCACAGGAAACAATACCAATAGGACCTCCAGGATATCCCGAAACCTGCACTTCAGTCAAACCTACACCTCCACCTCTGCAACCTCATCGAGGAAAATTCACCGACCCCAATTACACTAAGAAGAAAAGGATAATTACATCAGCCTCAACTGGGGAGACCCCATTTCAAGGAGATGAAGAACCACCAAGGCACCTAATAATTAGATGTACTGGGAGGGGGGCCAATTTCCTCCTCCCTGGTGCAAGTAGGGAACCTCCCCCAAACCACTGGATCGGACCAGGATTAGAAACAGTACCCTGCTCACCGGGGTGAGGAACCAGAAGAGAAAAAGACCCTCAAGGGAAGCCACCTGAAATGACCCAGAACCAGCCACACACCATCCACCATCACAGAGAGGCTACAAGAGGATCCTCTCAACTCAGTGAGCACCATTACTAAATCTACTCATTCCAATAGAACATATCGTGCAGAAGGAAGCCATTCAGTCCATCGAGTCTGCACCGACCCACTTAAGCTCTCACTTCCACCCTATCCCCGTAAACCAATAACCCCTTCTAACCTTTTTTGGGCACTAACAACAATTTAGCATGGCCAATCCACCTAACCTGCACGTCTTTGGACTGTGGGAGGAAACCAGAGCACCCGGAAGAAACCCATGCAGACACGGGGAGAATGTGCAGATTCCGCACAGGCAGTGACCCAGCGGGGAATCGAACCTGGGACCCTGGAGCTGTGAAGCCACAGTGCTACCGTGCTGCCCAGCTCACAGGAGGAATAAAGAGAGAGCCCCAAAATAGAAACTCAACCTCGAGGAAGAGTCAAACAGAGCCTAGTCCTCCCCAGGATACAAAATCTGCCCAGGTCATTGAAGTATTCTTAAATTCAAATAACATTTAAAAAACTGGATTAACTCTAACTGGAGGCTATCCTCAATTTCAGTGAGGACTTAACTAACTCTGTCAACCCAACCATCCACCCTTCACCCTAGCCTGACTCCACTCATCTTTTTTATAAACAAGATAAAAAATGGCAAAATAGCACTCCCTCCCACAACCACAAGGATTATAAAACATAATAACAAAAAGGGGTAAAACTGTGTCACAGACAATTCACATAATCAACTCAATATGATTTTGCTAGAACAGGACAATCGACAACATATGCTCACAGCTTGCACGCCTTGCAGAAAAAAGACAACAATAAATAAATAACCAACAACATAATCACAAGGGAGTTACATCCAGGATTATACAAGAATTGCAGGATCAAGATACCATCCAACTTGCTTGAAAAGGCAGAGGTCAAGACAGGATCAACAAACACTCTTCAGGATCTCTCAAGGATTCCAATGACCAAAGCACAAAGCACCATCACTTCCACCATGCCGTTGCTCCACGCTGAGGCAATCCCCACCCCAGCCGGGGGATGACTTGATTCACTCAGCCAGCTCCAATCCCTCACGACGAGCATCGAGAACAGGATGAAATAGGACCAGCGATTTTGGGGGGGCCAGACTGACCTAGCCTCGAAGACTGGATACATGTGCTTCACTGAATCTGACCAAGGAAGATGCTCTTTCGAGTGCAAGAACTCTCTCATGCACTTCCACCGTTCTCCTAATGAAACCTCGCAAATCTTCAAAATGAACCCCAACGACCTGCACCACACAGCCACGATCTCAACCAGAACAACACTTTTGTTGGCAGCCATCATCCGGATGCACGCAGCACTGCCGAAGCGAAAACCCATTCACCAGCACTGCAAGCTGGGCTGCATCCCAGCTAATTTCAATCGTCATTAACTAACGAGGATTTTTAGGATTTATCTTGGCTCTTGTTCGTAAAACACCTATCAGGATCATAGAATCATAGAAGTTTACAGCATGGAAACAGGCCCTTCGGCCCAACCAATCCATGCCGCCCAGTTTTTACCATTAAGCTAGTCCCAGTTGCCCGCACTTGGCCCATAACCCTCTATACCCATCTTACCCATGTAACTATCTAAATGCTTTTTAAAAGACACAATTGTACCCGCCTCTACTACTACCTCTGGCAGCACATTCCAGACACTCACTACCCTCTGAGTGAAGAAATTGCCCCTCTGGGCCCTTCTGAATCTCTCCCCTCTCACCTTAAACCTACGCCCTCTAGTTTTAGACTCCCCTACCTTTGGGAAAAGATGTTGACTATCTACCTTATCTATGCCCCTTATTATTTTATAGACCTCTATAAGATCACCCCTAAGCCTCCTACGCTCCAGGGAAAAAAGTCCAGGTCTATCCAGCCTCTCCTTATAACTCAAACCATCAAGTCCCGGTAACATCCTAGTAAATCTTTTCTGCACTCTTTCTAGTTTAATAATATCCTTTCTATAATAGGGTGACCAGAACTGCACACAGTATTCCAAGTGTGGCCGTACCAATGTCTTGTACAACTTCAACAAGACGTCCCAACTCCTGTATTCAATGTTCTGACCAATGAAACCAAGCATGCCGAATGCCTTCTTCACCACCCTGCGACTCCACCTTCAAGGAGCTATGAACCTGTACTCCTAGATCTCTTTGTTCTATAACTCTCCCCAACGCCATACCATTAACTGAGTAGGTCCTGGCCTGATTCGATCTGCCAAAATGCATCACCACCTCACATTTATCTAAATTAAACTCTATCTGCCATTTGTCGGCCCACTGGCCTAATTGATCAAGATCCCATTGCAATCCTAGATAACCTTCTTCACTATCCACTGTGCCACCAATCTTGGTGTCATCTGCAAACTTACTAACCATGCCTCCTAAATTCTCATCCAAATCATTAATATAAATCACAAATAACAGTGGACCCAGCACCGATCCCTGAGGCACACCACTGGTCACAGGCCTCCAGTTTGAAAAACAACCCTCTACAACCACCCTCTGTCTTCTGTCGTCCAGCCAATTTTGAATCCAATTGGCAACCTCACCCTGGATCCCGTGAGCTTTAACCTTCTGCAACAACCTACCATGTGGTACCTTGTCAAAGGCTTTGCTAAAGTCCATGTAGACAACGTCTACTGCACTGCCCTCATCTACCTTCTTGGTCACCCCCTCAAAAAACTCAATCAAATATAGATCCTCCAGAGACCAAGCGCAAGGCATGTAACCCATGAAAAAGCAAATATGAAATGTGCACCAGGATAAAATAAAGCATTAAAAGACAAGCTGAGCCAAAGCTCGCGAAAATGCTACTACTTGCACCGCTCTCGTCTCTAAAATTCCACATCTCCGGTCTCCAAAGCTGCTCCCCTTGGGCTCGGAGAATATCCGACTTGCATGTTTCAGTGAGGATTCTTCAATCTAAGGATTGAGATGTCACACTGTTGCTTGCCCTGCTCACACAGTTCCCAGAGCCCCTTTAGAGATTGCCATGCTGAAATGTATCTGTAATTGCCACACAAAAAGTAACAAAAAAAAATCTGTGGCTGGCTGTAAGTGTACTGAACTTCATTGGTGACTGCAAAATCTGGACCATCATCAAACATATGTGGGGTAGTGGTCCCAAGTAGAGTGCTCTTTCAGAGGGTTGGTGCCAAATGGCCTCCTTCTGGACTGTAGGGATTCTATGTGATTACTAAAAGTATAGCACATGCTGAAAATAGATGTTATTCCCAAGACTTTCAATGAATAACTCTTAGCGTTTTTAATTTTAAATTAAATACAGAATACTAAGTTGAGTTAGTTTTGCAAGTATCAATATGTACAAATTCTCTCCTCCTTATCTACCTTTATGTTACTGTTGCTTCACACAGTTTTGTATCACATAGTCAAAGTCATTTGTGCTCCATTGCCAATGGGTTTTAAAAGATATTAGATATACATCCAGAAAAGCTCTTCCTTCAATTTATCTCCCCTTTTGTTTGTAGGGAAGTACTCGCTCTATGCTCTCCTGTGAGCTTCCAACCTATGGCACTGCCAAGACTGTAAACTTAGCCTGTGGGAACACGCACCCCACCACTCTGTAATAAAGCTGAAGGGCAGCAACTGCTCCAATAACAATGCAACTGTTGATCCTTGCCCAATTTTAATTATTCCTGTTCCAGAAGTAAAGTGATTTTTTTTTCTTTCTGACTGGCTTTCTACCTGCAGGGAGGAGAGAAAATAGAGAACACAAGAATATATTTCGATCAGGGATTGATTTATGTATGAAAGCCAGTGATAAGTCACTGTATAGCCCATAAGTGGTATAAAATACTTACTGCATATTTGTAAATCGTATCCGTAAAAGACTAGAATCCCAATATTGCTCAGTGGAATGCAGCGTGAAAGGCTTAATAATAGGATGCAGACATATTGGGAACGTACATCACAACTTCTGCTTGTGGTTGGAAAGCTGTTTGGCATAACTAAGAAATCCCATTGGCATGTTGCTAGGCAACAACTGTTACATTCGAAACCCGATTTTTACAATCAAAGAACATAAAGATACCTTTATTTCTTCCACTTCCCATATTCTTCCCTTGCCTTCCTTGTAAATGTTTTTATCAGTTTTTTATTTTATAAATTACAAAATAAACAAATCTACACAAACCAAATACAATTTATAGAAACCAGACATTAAAAGCAATCCCGACGCAACCCCACCCCCCCCCAACCAACTGACGGTGATCAGTTCCTTAAAATAGACTAGAAAGGTCGCCACCTCTGTTAGAATCTCTCGACAGAACTCCTCATGTTGTACTCGACCTTCTCTAGGTACAAAAACTCCATCAAGTCTCCCAACCATACTGAAGCGCTGGGTGGAGATGCAGACCTCCACCCCAGCAGAACTTGCCTTCAGGAAATCAACGAGGCGAGGGCAAAGACATGCACTCCCACCCTTCTGCAGCCCGGCGAGTCCGACATCCCAAATAAGGCAACTAACGGACATGACTCCAGTTTAATATTCAGAATTGCTGACACGGCGTGGTATTTCTGAAAACAAATTATGACTGCCTTTGGCGGCTCACTTGTCTTCAGCTTGGGCCCGAGTGACCGATGAACCCTGTCCAGTTCATGGATTCTTCCCCCTCACCCAACAACTCCGCCAACATCTTTGAGATATACTCAGTTGGCCTCGGGCCCTCCATGCCCTCGGGCAAGCCCACAATTCTTAAATTCTGCCGCCTCGACCTGTTCTTCAGGTCCTCCACCTTGGCTCTCAGTCCTTTGTTGGCCTCCACCACCCTCCGCAGCTCCTCATCCATCGAGGTGAACTGGTCACTATGTTGTGACAGAGCTTCCTCCACCCCCTTCAACTTCTCTCCTTTCTCCCGTACATCGGCCGATGTCTTTGACACCGCCGTCTTCACCGGGGCCATCACCTCCTCCACCAGGTCCTTCATCACTACCATTATCTCTTTAGGCATCACCTCCATATGCTTGGCAAACTGCTTTTCAAACTCTCCAGCCATCACCTCGGTCAAAGTCTCACTATGAAGGGCGTGGTCCCTTCCAACAACCCAGCCTCTGCCATCTTTCCTGCAGCCGGGCTGACCCGGTCGCTCAACAGGGAACTTCTGCTCACCCTCTTCTTCCCGACGGCTTTTTTCTTCGACATTTTCTTCCTTCCTATGTCTTACTGTGCTAGCTCAACCAAAAACTGCTTCTGGGACCGGGCATTACATTCCAAAAAACATAATATAACAATAAGGTAATTGCTGACTGACTTTAACAAGAAATCTCTATTGATTAATGGATAACAGGCCCAGTCATCAGAAGTGAAAACATTAGTGATTGTATGTTTCAGGAACTATCCCTTCTTCCCAATCATACCACATGTTTCACAAAGAAAAACATTATAATATATATCATAGTCACTTCCTGTGGTGGGGATGTGCTCAGCAGTCATAGAAAAGGTGGCTCTCCTCTTGGAAACTTGGAATTAGGCACTTTTAGCCCAAATATTGGCTGCTAAGCCAAACCAAACTCTCCGCCCGCAAAACCCACCCTTCTCCGAAACCATCGCAGAAGCAGAGATATGCTCTCAAATCAACAAAGGGGCTGTATAAGGTCAGTAAGAGCCAGGAGTAAACGGTTGAGGTGGCGGACACGAGGAGCAAGGTGGAACAGAACGGAACTGGCGTAGCGAGTCAGATTGCTGAGAGAGAGAGGACGGAGGGTGACCCGACCCCAGGGATAGCTGCCATCCATACTGGTCTTGCATTTCTGTTGGAAATGAATGTTGGGGATGCAGGCGCAAAGACCGGACTACATGAGGGGGTGCCAACAATCATCCAGTGCCTGTAGGTGCAGTTGGAGTCCAACTGCCTACCACCGGTCCTGCGGAATGGGCTAGCTGACGCTGTCACTGGCGGGATGTTTGACCTGCGGGGGGCAGTGTGCCAGAGAGGGCGCCGATGGCAACGGTACATTTGTGCGCCGGTCAGGGTGTGCTCTGCGGTTCCCCTACTGTCCCTGCAGTGGCGCAACGCCTGGTTGGCCACAGGCTGCGCTAGGCCACGTCCATCATATTGATGAGATGGCTGGGATCTGTGGGATCCTAGGGACACACACACACACATCTATATGGCCAGTGATGCTCTGCGCATCTACGGGCCATGGTGGCCAGTCAGTGGAGTGCACAGCCAGATGTCTGCCTTGCAGGCCATGGCACTGGCTGTCCGCGCCCCGACACCGCGGTCCAGAGGGGACACCCAACACCACAGCCTGTCTCCTGGTCACATCTTGCTACTCCCCCTGGCCCTGGCAGATGCCCCGCCAGCCAGATGCCCAACTGGCAGCCCACGGTTGCACCTTTGGAAACTTAGCTCACCTCCGCACTCACCTTCATCAGCCATCGTGTCTGTTTCCTGATTTTAAATACCAGGAGCAAAAAAAGCACAGCTTGGTGTGGGACAGAGGTCCAGGAAGGGTGGTTCTCCAGTGACAGGGACCTTATTGGCCACTAGCAATGCTTGCCCATCTGGTCCTCTGGGAAGGTGTTCAAATACGTTTGGAAATTCTCCACCTGTTGACCTTGTCTTGAGGGTTTCATCTTCTTTTAGCTGAATTCCGGTTATATCTTTGCTTCTCTGTCGAGGGCCAAGCAGCTGAGGAGAAAAGCTGGTGTTCCTGCTGATGTAATTGGAGGTGGTGTTCCTCATCAGAAGTGCTGCTCCTATGCCAAGGTGAAGGCTGGCAGCAGAGAAGTACAGCTAAAGGCGAGTGAAGTGTTAGACAGGTGAAGTGTCTTTCAAGAAATTTGCAATTAACTGTCAAGCAGTGATAACACTCTCTGTGAGAAGCACTGCTTTGGACAGAAGCCTTGTACCTGGCCACGGACTGGAGCTCTTCGATTTCACTAATTAAAACTTCCCAACTTTTCAGCTTCACCGAAGAAGGTTTTCCTGCTGTGTTCTCATCTCAGTGACCTTGATCAGTTGTTGACAGGTTGAGAAACAGTTGCCCTAGCTGGCTAGTCCAGAATTCAGGGTAGAACCATTCTTAATTGGCTTAATTTCTTATCTTAGCCAAGTGAATTCCCCACGTGCCTTCAATCCCACCCAAGTGAAATCCAAAAGAGGATCAAATACCGGCCAAACATACGTTTTAGCGGATTTAACTCCTTGAATGCACCCAAAGTCTTCTCCCCTTGACTGGAGCAATTTCTTCCACAGAGTTAATGACATAATCGTGGGTTAAAAATACTTAACCATCCCACAGGAGATTCTTGCATGCTTAAGAATGTGCTTGGGTTAAATGTGGGAGCCAGCGGCTTCCTGACCGCTGGGCAGTTGCAGCTGCAACACACAGATTCACCTTGGCAGATTAAAATTCTTCCTTACATTGTAAATTGTAGTCACAGGATACTGTTGATATGGTCTTAAAAGTATGAGTATGGCATCAGCAGTATGATTTTGGTTTTAAACACAATCTATTTTGTAGTATAGTTTCATTGCAATTATAAATAACTGGCCTAAAGCATAATAGTGAAAACAGTCTCTTAGTTCCAAGTCATCCTAATTACAGCGACAGCGAGATGATTAATTAAGGCAGTACTTCATATTATCTATGTAAATTTGTATGAACAACTAATTTACAAAGTGAATAGAGTTAATTACGTTTTTTTCTGTGAAACTTGAAACCTCAATTTCATTTAGTTGAAACGATAAGCAAGAGAGCAAGAACTATTGTTGCCTAATAAGAAGGCACACCATTTGCTGTATTTAATCTCATGTAAAATTAACTGGAATGGTTTGATCTCTCAGTAGCCATACTGTGCAGTCCTCTGCCTTTTCCAGCTCAGTGACTAAATGTTTACTGAGAGCTGGGTGATGAAATGAGCTCACTGCTGCCACATAGGCTCTAATTCAGTTTAGACGAATGGGATGTTGTAACTCTACTGTAATGAGTTTGGACAGTCTCCGTGCAGTTCCTTGCAGGCAAGGTCCAATAACACAAAATTGCCTCCATTATTAATATGTATGAAGTACTAACAACAGACTAATGGCAAAAAAGGGAAAATATTAGGTGCATTTGTAAACTTGACATTGCATACCTTTGGTCAAATGTAATGTTTAGTTTTCCAGTTGACTGGTTTGTCATTTATCTGACAGTGCAACCCGTTTACTGTGAGATGATCCAACAGGTAGAAACATTTTTAAGAATAATGCCTGCCTTATGTTAAGTTAATAGCATTTCTTAAAGAACTAACTGATAGGATCTGCAACCTTAGATCTTATGTATGTGAATTTTCAGGCAGCATTCAATGGCCTGAATTTTGTTGCAATACTAAGTGCAACTCAGTAATTACTGCTACGGGGTGAATCTGACAGCAACTTCTGGCATCCACACATGCACAGTTAAATGTGGAATTCCAGAGGTTGCTGTCAGAGATGCCTTGCTGCTCGACAGGATGTGCTATCGCAGTCCTTGCCAATTCACTTGGCACTGAAGACATTGAAATGGCATGTACTGAGAGTTCTTATTAATTCAGCACTTAAAAAAACTGAAAATATTAGGGCAAGTGCATTTAGTAGGAAGCGAGTTGTTAAATAAAAGTGAGAATTAATCATGAACAAACTCTCTGGCCCTGAAAAGATTATTTTATAAATGTGGAATCTCATTCCCTCAAAAGAAAATTAGTGTAGATTTTAAATAAAGATTTTTTAGCTTTTCTCCTTTATCTCACTCCCTAAATTCCAGCTGAGAATCAATGGGCAGGATTCTTCGTCGGCCAATGCTGGAATTGGGAAACACAATTGAGCGGAGAATCAGTTTTGACGCCGAAACTATGGCGGGCACTGGGTTCACGCCAAATTGCAATTCTCCGGTGTCTCGACAGCGGCATACATGCATTCCACTCTGCAAGTACAGTAAACACCATTGGCATATCATTAGCGGGCCTGACCCGGTATTCTCCAGGGCCTCCCCATTCTCTGCCTGCACTTGGGGGAAATTCCCGATGGTAAGTTTCACTTGTGCTTTTAAAAGTCAGGAAACAGGTGCTGTGGCTGATGAGGGTGTGAGAGGAGATAGGACATGGAGAGGCACAACCATGGGTTGCCGGGCTGGACACTGGCTGGGCTGGTGGGGAAGGGCAGCCCTGCCAGGGCCGGGGAGGGGGGTGGTGACCAGGGGAAGGGCTGTGGGCAGCGGTGAACCCCCACGGGACTGGGATGGTGTCCAGGCACAGACCGCCATTGCATTACGAATCCAGTCCAGGTTTTCCAAATTACTCTGAAAACAAAGCTTCCGCTCAGATTTTAACAATGCAATTACTCAAAGGGTTGTTAAAGAGATAGACTCGGAGATTTGGTATACGTCAGATATAGGGTGCTGAATTCAGCTGAATGGTGTGTTTAATGGGGTGTTTTTCAGGGACTACAGCGTCGAGTAACATCCAACTTGGCAAAGGTTGGTATCATTTTTTTAAATACAAATTTAGAGTATCCAATTATTTTTTTTCCAATTAACGGGCAATTTAGCACGGCCAATCCACATAACCAGAACATCTTTTGGGTTGTGGCAGTGAAACCCACGCAGACACGGGAAGAATGTGCAAACTCCACACGGACAGTGACCCAGGGCCGGGATTCGAAACTGGATCCTCAGCACCACTAAAGGTTGGTATCATGGCCGTTACAGGCTTGGAGGGCCAAAGGGTCTGCTCCTGTGCTGTATTATTCTTTGTTCTTTATCCAATAGCACTTTGCCGTTTCTTTTTGCATCAAGGAGATTCTCTCCGCTCAGGTTGCGCTTAGAGGGATTTCCTGCAGGAAATGCTCCTCGCAGATTGGGGCGCCATTTTGACTGGCAGCCCAGAACCCCCCCACTACAGGTCCCCCTTTTTTTTGTGACACCCCATACCTCCCCCCCAACCTTGGAAAGGCCCTCAGGAACGCTCCTCTACCTGGCAAGGCCCCCTCGGGCCCAATCCCTGGCAGTGCCAATCTGGAACCTGGGCCCTGACACTGCCAGTCTGGCTCCCTGGCAGTGCCACATGGACAGGTGCTGGGGGAGTGCCAGGGTGCAATTCTGCTCTTTCCCCAACCCCCCCCCTCCCCCCCCCCCGGGGCTCTCTAATGGCCTGGAGGCCCTCACCAGGTGCCGTAACGCCTGGTCCACGGAACCCTGGTGAGGTCTCCCAGGAGCAGCTGTTGAGTGGCCTGGTGCCAGGCGAATCCGGCATCTGGGTATCATTTAAATGTGCAGCTCTGGATCTCACCCAGCGAGAGTGAGACTCAGATCGCGCCGGGTGGAGTGAGTTGGGTGACTCGCGATCGGAACGGCATGGAGTCAGATTTGGGGATCACATGCGATTCACCTGTTGTGCCCATATCCGCTCTGGGTGAAACAGAGTCGCTGAATCCCATCTGTAATCTTCCAAAGCTTGTAGGGTTAAGTAACAGTAAAGGATGATTGAAAGGGTATAAATTCACAACTTTATTTACAAAAGTGGTCAAGGCTAGCCCAAGTAACTACAGGCTAGCAGGTTGAAAGCAGTCGTAGCAATATAGCTCGAATCAATCATCAGGGACAGAGTAAGTGAACACTTGGAAAACAATAAGTTAATCATAGAAAATCTGCATTTTTTTCCCCCAAGATAGGTGATGTCCAAATACCCTCACAAAAGTATCTGACCAATTCACTAGGATGAAGGATTAAGGAACATCAATGTAAGGCATTTGATATAAAATTTCCAATGAAAATGGAGATTCGTAGAATTAGAAGCAACCTTGTGGCATAAATAGGAACACTGCATGGAAGGAAGAGACCAGAGAATTGGGATGAAACAGACATTATCAATTGGTGGGCAGACAGTGACAAATTATGTTCCTTTCCATTCAATATATAAATTACATGAACTTGTGAATAAATGGAAGCAGGTTCTTGTGCAAGTATTTTTGTAAAATCATTTTCGGGATGAGGGCGTCGCTGGTTAGACCATCATTAGTTGCCCATCCCTAGTTGCCCTTCAGAAGGTGATGGTGAGTTGCCTTTTTGAACCGCTACAGTCCTTGAGGACACCCACTGTGCGGTTAGGGAGGGAGTTCCAGGATGAATGGTGACCCCACCAAGATCGTGTCGCTGCTGATGCGATTAAATTAAGCTAGTAGGTACAATTAATTAATTTCTAAAGGACAAAGAAAGATTAAATGAGTGGGAAGAATAATGGCACATGCAGTTTAATAGTAACTTTTAAAATAAAATCAATTCTTGGGATGTCGGCATCTCTTGCAAGAACAGTATTTATTGATCATCCCAGGATTCCCTTGATAAGGTCATTCTTTTTCAACTCCTTCATCTGTGCAGTGAAGATGCTCCCACAAAACTGTAAAGGTAGACAGTTCCAGGACAGTCCAAGTCAGGATGTTTTGTCACTTGGAAGGAACTTTGGTGATGGTATTCCAATGCACCTACTAGCCTTTGTTTTTACATAGTAACTGCCACTGATTTGGGAAGTGCTATGAAAAAGTTTTGGTGAGTTGCAGCAATGCTTCATGTAGATAAAATACATCACACCATGGTCTGCGGGTGGCAAAGGCTTAGGCTAGTGGAGGTAGTGCTGATGTTTTGTTTTTGATGGTACCAAGCTTCCTGAATTTTGTTGCAGCTGCACTCATCCCATTAAGTGCAGTATTTTATCATGTTCGTGACACACCTTGCAGATTTTGGAGAGAGTTTGGAGAGTCAGAAGGCGAGAGAGTCACTACAAAATGCTTAGCCTTGAACCTGTTCCAGTAACCATGGCATTTTTGTGGTTGCTCTAGTTTAGTCTCTGCTGAATGGTGATCCCCATCAAGAACTTGGTGCTGCTAATGCAATTAAATAACTGTTATAACCTGCCTGCTTACCATTGGCTGGGGACTAATGACAATCCCACAATCCTGTGGGAGTATGAGCTTCCCCAATGAGGGGGGGAGGGGGGGGGGGTGGAGAAATCATTAGCAGACTCTCTATATAAATAAAGCTGGCCAGTTTGGAACCAGCCAGGAAGGAGTGAGCAGCAAGCGAAGTTGCTGTTGTATATATATGTTATTGTAAATAAATGTTATTTCTTTGTATCCTTAAAACTCGTGCTGGATTCTTCGTGGCCCTCACAAAACTGGCGACAAGGGTTAAAATGAATAGCTGTCTACACTGTTGAAGCCACCTACCTGGATTTTTGTTGGATACAGGTTGGAAGTTGTTTTCTATTACACCATGCCTCTGTACGGACGTTTGGATGTTTTTGATGCTGCGCTGGAAAGCTGGAACCAGTACGCACAACGGATGCGTTACTATTTCCGGGCAAACAACATCACCGAAAACGAGCGCCAGGTGGTCATATTGCTCACCGCCTGCGGCCCGCATACGTTTGGGGTGATTAGGAGACTTACGTACCCAGCTGCGCCGGACACCAAAACGTTTGATGAACTTGTGAACTTAGTGGGGCAACATTTTAACCCAACCCCGTCCACGATAGTCCAACGTTACCGGTTTTAATACTGCTGAGAGGACCCCAGGAGAATCCCTTGCCGACTTTCTATCCAGGCTACGCAGGATTGCGGAGTACCGTGACTATGGTGAGACCTTGTCAGAAATGTTACGTGACCGTTTGGTTTGCGGTATTAACAATGCGGCCACCCAGAGAAAGTTGTTAGGTGAGCCGATATTGACTTTTCAACAGGCCATTCAAATAGTATTGTCCCGAGAGAGCGCAGAACAAGAAGTGCAGGAGCTACAGGGAATGGAGGTGCATACCTTGGGGCGCAACACCTTCCGTCCGAAAACGTCCCTCCGCGCTCCTGCGGTACCTTGGGCGAGACGACCTCCGGATCGACGCCAGTGGCCATTCCTCCCCGAAGGGAGCCTTCTCCAGAACTAATGGATGAGGAGCCATGTCCGTGTCAGACTTGTAGGCGCCGGCCCCGTCGCGGACGCCGGCCCTGGGGGCGCCAGAGGCGCAGTCGTTCCGACCGAAACTGGGACCAGTTCAGGGGCCATACCTTCCATGTGGATGAACCTGCGGCGACTACTCATGAGGATGTGGAGACGGAGGACGACTGCCTGCAGCTGCATGGTGTGGCCGCTCCCCGTGTTGCTCCCATTAACGTGACAATATGGGTCAATGGTCACCCGCTTGAGATGGAGTTGGGCACTGGCGCAGCGGTCTCCGTGATCGCCCAGAGGACATTCGACCGCATCAAGCAGGGTATACAGACCCTTACATTAACCGACACACAGGCCAGGTTGGCCACCTATACGGGGGAACCATTGGACATTGCAGGAACTACGATGACCCCTGTTGTTATTGGACGCCAGGAGGGGCGTGTTCCACTTATCGTGGTGCGCGGCTATGGGCCCAGCCTGTTGGGTCGGGACTGGTTGCGCCATTTGCGGTTGCAGTGGCAGCACAACCTTCCAGTTTCTGGAGGGTTGACTGAGGTGCTAGGACGATACCCAGATGTATTCCAGCCCGGTTTGGGAAAATAAAAGGGGCCGTAGCCCGCATCCAAGTCGAACCAGGAGCCACGCCGCGCTATTACAGGGCTCGCCCAGTGCCTTACGCCTTATTTGAGAAGGTAGAAGGGGAGCTCACTCATTTGGAGACTTTGGGTATTTTCAGGCCCATCCGTTTCGCTGACTGGGCAGCACCAATTGTACCTGTAATGAAGCCAGATGCCACAGTTTGCTTGTGCGGCGACTATAAACTTACAGTTAATACGGCTTCCCGACTCGACCCAAATCCAATGCCTCGCATAGAGGATCTCCACGCGATGCTTGCAGGCGGACTCTCATTCACAATTAGATATGAGTCACGCCTACCTACAGTTGGAGCTGGACCCTGCCTCCCGACCATATGTAACAATTAATACACACCGGGGCCTGTATGAATATACACGTTTGCCCTTTGGAGTATCCTCTGCCTGCGCTATTTTTCAACGCGTTATGGAGGGTATTTTGAGAGGTTTACCGCATGTCGCTGTCTACTTAGATGACGTTTTGATCACAGGGACGTCGGAGCAGGAACATTTGGAAAATCTGGAAGGTGTCCTTAGACGCTTTTCGGGGGCTGGAGTCCGTTTACGTCGCACAAAATGCGCCTTTCAGGCGAAGGAAGTAGTCTATCTGGGTTATCGGGTGGACCGTGAAGGTTTGCACCCCGTCGCAGAGAAGGTGCGCGCGATTCAACAGGCCCCCGCCCCGGCTGATACTTTGCATCTTTGTTCTTTTCTCGGCCTCGTAAACTATTACGGGAAGTTCCTCCCCAATTTGGCAACTACGCTGCCCCGTTGCACCTTCTGCTAAAGAAAAATCACACCAGGGTTTGGGGTCAGCCGCAAAAAAAACGCTTTCCGGCGGGTAAAACAACAATTGTCGTCGTCTGGGTTACTAACCCACTATGATCCTGGAAAGCCTTTGCTGATCACATGTGATGCATCCCCGTATGGTATTGGGGCTGTCCTGTACCACAAGATGGAGAACGGGGCCGAGCGGCCGATAGCTTTCGCCTCCCCCACATTGACTGCAGCGGAACAAAAGTACGCGCAGATCGAGAAGGAGGGCCTGGCAGTGGTCTTTGCGGTGAAACGTTTCCACCAGTATGTGCATGGCCGCCACTTCACTATCGTGACTGATCATAAGCCTCTGCTGGGACTTTTCAGAGAGGATAAGCCAATACCGCTCATTGCTTCCGCACGGATCCAGCGCTGGGCTTTGTTGCTCGCTGCATACAAGTATTCTCTGGAGCACAAACCAGGAGCGCAGATAGCGAATGCCGACGCACTGAGCCGATTGCCTTTATCGACCGGCCCCAAGTTGACCCCCACGACCGGTGAGGTAGTTGCAACCCTAAATTTTATGGACACCTTGCCTGTAACTGCATCACAGATCCGTGAGTGGACCCAGACGGAGCCAGTCCTGTCAAAGGTTCGGCACATAGTACTGTATGGTGGGCAGCATGGACAGCTCCCAGGCGAGTTGCGGGCATTTTCCTCCAGGCTGTTAGAATTCAGCGTGCAAGACAACATCCTCTTGTGGGGGACACGTGTGATTGTCCCGGAAAAAGGACAGGAGCTGATACTAAGAGACTTGCACAATGGGCATCCAGATGTGACCAAAATGAAAATGTTGGCCTGGAGTTATGTCTGGTGGCCAGGCCTCGACACCGACATAGCCCAAAACTGCTCCATTTGCCAGGAGCATCAGAAGCTTCCGCCAGCTGCGCCCCTACATCACTGGGAATGGCCAGGGCGGCCTTGGGCGCGCTTGCATGCGGATTTCGCCGGCCCTTTTCAAGGATCCATGTTCCTTCTATTAATCTATGCCTATCTAAATGGCTAGAGGTGCATAAGATGGTAGGCACAAAGTCCTGCGCAACAATTGAGAAGCTGCGTTTGTCTTTCAGTACACATGGCCTCCCCCAGGTGCCGGTCACGAATAATGGCACTCCATTCACAAGTGAGGAATTTGCGAGTTTCATGAAGATGAACGACATACGCCATATCCGCACTGCCCCTTACCACCCGACTTCAAATGGGTTGGCGGAGCGCGCAGTGCAGACATTCAAACGAGGCCTAAAGAAGCAGTCTTCCGGGATAATGGACACGAGATTGGCTCGCTTTTTGTTTTCGTATAGGACCACCCCCCATGCGGTGACTGGGGTAGCTCCCGCCGAACTCCTAATGGGCCGGAGACTTCGCACCCGCCTTAGCATGGTTTTCCCGGACATTGGCGCAAAAGTACGCCACACACAAGAATGGCGGGGACATGGTTTTTCTTGGCATCGGCCGATTCGGCAGTTTGCGCCCGGTGACCCAGTGTTCGTTCGGAATTTTGCTGGTGGTGCCCAGTGGGTCCCTGGCATAATCTTTCGCCAAACGGGCCCTATATCTTTACCAGGTGCAAGCCCAGCGTCGTCTCCAGCGCAAACATGTAGACCACATTTGGTCCAGAAGACTATCCCTTCCAAAGATTCCCTGCCCCCCGGAGCTCATTTCTACAGCCACAGAGACCAGACACAATGGAAAGTAGTCCTCACAATCTTCCTCTGGTGCCTCACTCAAAGCCTGCGCAGGTCGTTACAGAACCGCGTGGAGACAGAGACGCCGAGATGACAGAGGCAGCAGACTCTGACTCCGAGATGGAGACACAGGACGCATCAGAGGGGGAATCCTCGGGCCCACAGGCCGTGGATGTACAACTATTACGCCGTTCATCACAGAAGTGCCAGTCTCCATCTCGTTACACGCTGCCCGATCCAGCGCCTCATGCAAATGGTGACCGGCCTGCGGCAAAACAAGTCCGACGCCCTCCTTCGCCAGGGTCTTCAGTGCATTCCTTGGACTTTGGGGGGGGGGGAGGGATGTTATAACCTGCCTGCTTACCATTGGCTGGGGACTAATGACAATCCCCAATCCTGTGGGAGTAAGAGCTTCCCCAATGAGGGGGCGGAGAAATCATTAGCAGACTCCTTGTATAAATAAAGCTGGCCAGTTTGGAACCAGCCAGGAAGGAGTGAGCAGCAAGGGAAGTTGCTGCTGCTGTTGTGTGTATATGTTATTGTAAATAAATGTTATTTCTTTGTATCCTTAAAACTCGTGCTGGATTCTTCGTGGCCCTCACAAAAATAACATTGTGAGGTTGTTAAGCTTTCTCTAATGGTGGCTGTTGTCCAGGTTTTGCTGTGTACTGCTACATTTCAGAGGAAATGTGAATGGAGTTGAACACTGCGGTCATCGCGAAATCTCCCTCCATCAAAAGGTCAGAATTGGGGCTAATTGATGAAGCAGCTACAGACAATTGGAATTAGGATGCAGAACTGAGGAAAGCATACTTTACAACATCCTGGGGTTCAGATGATGGCCTCTAAGAACTCAAACTATTTTCCTTTGCCTACATCACCTCCATAAAATCACCTGACTTTGATGCTCATCTCGTGGGCCTTTGCAACTTTATTTATGCCTTCGTTACCTCGAGGCTTAACGACTTCAATGCACTCCTGGTTGGTCTCCCATATTCTATCCTCGAAATATGAGGTCAACCAAAACTCTGCTATCCGTCAATCTTAAATCGCAGCAAATACTGTTCCTCTATCAACCCTAGTTGAAAGAGTTACTTGTGGGGAAATCTACAGAAGAGCAGTGGGTAGCATTCAAAAAGGAGGGTACAGGCCCAAAGTATTCCCTCTCGGATAATAGGAAGGAGTAACAAGCCCAGAGAACCATGGGTGACCAGAGATATTCAGGATACGATGAGTAGGAAAATAAGACATGCAGCAAGTAAAAGGGGAGGCATTAGCGGAGTACAGAAAGCACAGGATGAAGCTTAAGAAAGCAATTAGGAGAGCAAAGAGGGGATATGAGAAAGCTCTGGCTGGTAAAAGTAGGAACAATCCCAAGATATTCTATAAGTATATCAATGGGAAGAGGATAACCACGTAAAGAGTACAGCCCATTAGGGACCAAGGGGGAAATCTGTGGGTGGAGATAGAGTATGTTGGTTTGGTGTTGAACAAATACTTTACATCTGTCTTCACCCAAGAGAATGAGGAAGTAGATATGAAGCAGGGAGAGAGAGACTGTGATGCTCTTGGGCAAATTGTCATCGGGAGTGACAAGCTATTGGGCAGGCTTAAAAGTGGACAAATCTCCAGTCCGGATGAATTGTGTCCCAAGATGCTGAGGGAGGTGAGGGCGGATTGCAGGGGTTCTGACCCAAATTTTAATTCCTCTCTGGCCAAAGGGGAGCTGCCAGAGGACTGGAGAACAGCTAATGTGGTCCCACTATTTAAGAAAGGTTGTACAGATAAGCCAGGGAACTACAGACCACTGAGTCTCACATCAGTGGTAGGGAAAATATTTGAGAAAATCCTGAAGGAGAAAGTCTATCTCCACTTGGAGAGGCAAGGTTTGATCAGGGATAGTCAGCATGGCTTTGTCAGAGGGAGGTCTTTGGCAGGGTCACTCAGCAACTTGAATCAACTCGTGAGTGTGACCTGTCCAAGCTGCCGCATCAACCAAGTAAGTCTCCAGTCAACGCTCGCTACGAGATAGGCGCTCCTAGCTACAAGTCCATACCAGCATTTGAATCCTGCAGACTCAGGACCTGAACGAAAGGCCATTTCTTCCCCTGACCTGGTGGGCCAATTCCGAAGCTAAGTATAGGCCTTTTAGTGATAGGAATAGTCTAGAAAGTAGAGTTTATGCATGAGTAGTGATTTACTGTGTATATTAAGTGTGTTTTGATTTAAATCTTACTAATTGGTGTGTTGAGTTATTGATCATTACTTGAACTTGAACCTCGTGGAGGTATCATAAAGATACCTGGCGACTCTAGAGCAAAGGTTAAACAAACAGAGCAAATTACGAATTAAGAGCCAACCAAAAGTTAGCAACACCCCTTACCTAAAATAACATTGGAGGCAGTCCAAAGGAGATTCACCAGGCTAATTCCTGGGATGAGAGGGTTGTCCTATCAAGAAAGACTATATAGTCTGGGTCTGTATTCCTTGGCATTTAGAAGAATGAGGGGTGACCTTATTCAAACGTGCAATATCCTAGTAAGAGGTCTTACAACACCAGGCTTGTTTCGAATCACTAGCTTTTGGAGCGCAGCTCCTTCCTCAGGTCTATTCCTTCATCATGTATAATATCCTGAGGGGACTTGATTTTTTAACAATGGGAGTCTCGAACAAGGAGACATAGCTACAAGATACTGTTTACTGTTATTATTATAAAATTATAAATACCTTAATAAAATGTTTTACAAAAAAAAACTGAGGTGCGTAATTTCTTCTCTCAGAGGATGGTGAATCTCTGGAATTCTCTGCCCCAGACGGTGGTGGAGGCTGAATCATTAGAAGTATTCAAAATGGAGGTCGGTAAATATTTGATAATCTTTATTAGAGTCACAAGTAGGCTTATATTAACACTGCAATGAAGTTACTGTGAAAATCCCCTAGTCACCACACTCCGGCGCCTGTTCAGGTACACAGAAGGAGAATTCAGAATGTCTAATTCACCTGACATGCATGTCTTTCGGGACTTGTGGGAGGAAACCGGAGCACCCGAAGGAAACCCAGGGAGACACGGGAAGAACGTGCAGACTCCGCATAGTGACCCAAGCGCTGGGACCCTGGCGCTGTGAAGCAACAGTGCTAACCACTGTGCTATCGTGCCACCCATAATAGGTCAAGGAATAGAGGGCTATGGGGAAATGGCACAGAAAAGGTGTTGAGTCCAGCAATGATCACCTGTGATCGTATTGAATGGCGGGGCAGGCTTGCTGGTGACCTACTCCTGCTTCTATTTCTTATGTTCTTGTGTACTTTGACCTAATATTTCCTTATGTGCCTCTGTAGATCCTATAGGATGCTGTTGACAAATGATGTCATAAACAAAATAGCAATGCATGAATTCTGAAAGTATATTAATAGATTCTATCTTGTGTAGTTAATACAATATCTCAAAAGAATGCCACTACAGCTTAATTTATAAATTAAAGTTAGGTTTTAACTGCATATAGTTGTAAAGCTAAAATGTAACTTATATTAGAGCCATATTTTAAAAACTTTATCACATATACAATTTGACATAAATCATTTACCTAAACCATCTCGAAGGACCATGATATTGGCCTGAAATAGATGTAAAACATACTTCAAAGTTTATAAAGTAAATGTAATTAAAATGATAATATTTTCAGAGTATGCTATTGTTACTTGTGCACTTAATTTATAACTTATTTCATTTAACATTCTTAAAGCTTCTTCATCTTTCAAATACTGGAGACTAATTGTATTTCTATCTCTTGGAATAGTGAACAATTAATACATAACGATTATCAATAATACCATAACACTATCAACAATCAAAAGTATATTAAACCAAAGCACTGTTGCTGGTCTGCTATTCGATAAAATTTATATGATGGAGGAGTAGTACAGAAATATGAATTAATTTTAAAATTGCATTTTAGTATTCATGAAATAAGATGAAAAATCAGTTGAATATGTATCTTTCGTATCTTGTGATTATGTAAAGCTATACTGCAAGGATATTTATAATCCCTGGACAGTCTAAAGATCTGTCTCTCAGCATGCTCGCCAAAGCTTACATTATAGGACTGACATGTTAAAGTTGAGAATTTGTTCCATGATTAGTTGCTGAATTGCTACATCACTAATATGTGAAAGAATCAGAGGTTTTAGCTGCTGGAAGTAAACACCATCCAATGACAATGATTATTTCACCCACCGCCAGCATTTCAAAAGGCTATTGAGTCATTTATGGCACAGAATGAGGCCATTTGGCCCATTGAGGCCATGCCACCTATATGTAGAGCAAACCAGTCAGTCACAATTTCCCTGCTCTCTCCCTATGTCTCTGCAATTTATTTTCTCAAATGCACATCCGATTTTTAAAAAAAAATTGTTGGTCATCTCTGCTTCCATCACAATTCCCAGCAGCAGTTGCGCAAAAACAAAGTTCTTCCACAAATCCCTTTGCATCTCTTGCCCAAAAACTTACATTTGCACCCCCTAGTTCTTTCACAGTTAGCTAATGCGAATGGTTTTTCCTTGTCTACCATATCCAAGCCTGTCATAATCTTGCACACTTCTATCAAATCTTCCTCAATCTCCTTTGTTCCAAGGGGAACTAACCCCAATTTCTCCAACCTAGGGTGGAACCTTCCATTCTGGAGTACATGGTGGGTGGCGGGTGTGGAAGTGAGAGTGATTACCGCTCGGGGACCTTCTGCAATCTCATGCTGCTGAATTTATTACATATTCATGCTCGAGGAGCACGGGAAATCTTGCAGTAGGGATGCGCAGGAAATCACCATTCTCGACCTTACCTCATGGGGTCGAAGGTCCTGGTGCCATTTTGAAAGGGCATCTGAACAACCATTCTCTCTGTATGCCTGGAGCATCAGTCTAGTAGTACCAGAGAGACCAGGAACCAGAATCTCACAGACCATACACATGGCCCCACAGTTCAGTGACACCTCTCCACAGGTTCTCCTCCAGGACGCCCAGAAAAGGTGGGAGGACCTTCTCCCAGGAAGCCAGTGAGGATGCTATCAGCCTGCAGCTGTCAGTTGCGCAGACAGAGTGATACATTGTTTTGATAAGGGAGCCTTCTTAGGCATCCACTAAATATTTCTCTTCGGCCCTCCAGATGTCAACAAGAAAAGGGAGGAAAAGAGAGCAGCCCGCTCACAGGTCCAGCTCCACCACCACCTCTAAAGAGGAAGTGTCACAACGTTCACTTACACCCTCCACCAGCACAGGTACATTAACCTTAGTGGGTGAACATTCTCAAGTAGGGTTAAGGGTAGCAATCTGGTCAGTCACAGTCAGAGGTCCACAGCTAATGGAGTAAGTAAGTGATAGCCAAGGACTCTGATACTCAGAGGGCAGCCGAAGACGAAGTTCTGCTGAGCCCCATGCAGATTACATGTAAAGACAGGAACGGGAACATCAAACAGAGATGAGCACTTGGCTGCCTAAATGGAAAGGGTGTTGGCCTGTAAGATTCAGGTCGAGCAGAACGGTGTTTGCCAGATACGCGGTCAGATCTGCATTCTATTACTCTAGTCATGGGTGCAGTCCAGCAGTGGCTAAGCAAGTGGCGGTGGAGGCACATGGACCTTCCTTCAGGTACCCCATCTCCTCAAGGGGTCAGGGATGTGCTATCGCGCATTAACAGGAAGGAGGAACATCAGCAAGGCACCCAGGATGCTACATCCCAGGACATTCCAAAGCTGTCCTGCTGCTCAACCACCTCTCTGCCAGTGACCCCACTGCCTCCAGCAGGTCAGGCTGCGGAGGGTGCACCTATACACCTGTGCAAGAGATCCTTTGCAGGACAGGGCCCTGTAGGCTTCGAGCCACCAGAAGATGCCTGCCTAAGTCACCACAGTCAACAGGGCATAGCAGTCAGCAGGTTGCCTCCACCTCAGCTACAGTTGTTGGAGCTGCACCAAGGGCTGGTGGAAGAAAAAGATAAAGAAGTTTTGAATGCACAGAGGAGGCATGGGTATCGCCATGTATAGATTTTTGACATAGATATAAATACACATCGACTTGCATTGTTTGGAAGTGGCCCAGATCATCATTTTGTTGATAATTGTGTTATAAAGTAAATTTTGCTTTATTTGTACTGGTAAACATTTGGAATAATGTATAGTTTTAAATGAGTATAATTTAATGTTTCTGTGCCTGGAAGGGTGAAACCTATAGTTAGATTCATGCTAGACAAAGGTGTTTGTATGTGTGGGGGTTGGTTTCAATTCCAACTGTGATTCTATTGTGTGTAAAGTCCAGCTAGTTAAGGAAACTAGAGAACTGAAGAGAGGTTTCCAAGAAGTCTGCAGTTAATGGAACAGAGGAAGCTGGGATCCAGAACAGATTGCTGTTCAGTAAAATCACAGAGATTTGAAAACACATTGGATTGCGAGGCGCCAGAAAGATATTTGCAGTCGTGCTAAAGTTTGTGAGAAATTACTACAGTTTGGGATGATGTGGGGACGCTGGCGTTGGACTGGGATGAGCACAGTGAGAAGTCTCACAACACCAGGTTAAAGTCCAACAAACCTGTTGGACTTTAACCTGGTGTTGTAAGGCTTCTGACTGTACAGTTTGGGAGACAGACCAAAGTGTGGTAGTGAACTTGGGTCACTACCAAGCTCACCGGAATGTCTCGGTATTTTAAGGAAAATTCCTCCCCTGGTGTTTTACGAGGCCGTACAGACTAGCAAATCTCAAATTCAATCCTGGCCTGTGAATTAGCTGATCACAGCCAAGGCAGCTGTGAAAATTAGTTTCAGTAAGATTGGGAACACAAAATCTTTTGGTGCTGCTGCTTCTAATTAATCCCCAGTCTCTACCACTAAAATGTATACATGTGCCTGCACTAGTTGAAGGCAGGATTATATTTGTGACAAAGTCTGATGATGTTCACCGGCTACGCTTATATACTAGAATTAGGGGAGATGCTTTTTCAGTACGTCAAATTGCCGTGTTCTATAACGGGTGGGTAATTCACATTGCTAGGTTACCACACAGGTGAAGTTGAAAATGATCCTTGTTATATGTAGAATAATCTAATCTCACTGAGAGGTTTAGCTAATGCCAAAAACTTTGCCGGTGAGGCTTGATTCATTTGTAATTGTCACCTGAATCTTGGAATTAGATTACTACCTTAAATCTCACAGAAATGCATGTGTGTTTTTTAATATTGTGTATAAATAGTGAAGCATCAATCTTGACAGGATGTTCTGAAAACAGTGACAATTACTGTGAACAAGCCATGAGCTCGGTTACATTTTAAAAATAAATGCATTTATTTGTTACATGCATTTCAATAATTGAATTAAAGTAAGTAACAAACAATGCAGATTCTCGGGGTATAAGTTGAACATGGGGAAGAGTGAGCTATTCGTGGTCCACGGTAGGGGCCAGGAGGAGAGACTGAGGGAGCTCCTGCTGTGGATAGTGGAGAGGAGCTTTCAGTACTTGGGGATACAAGTGGCCAGGAGCTGGGATGCCCTGCACAGGCTCAACTTAACCCGGCTAGTGGAGCAGATGGAGGGAGAGTTTAAAAGGTGGGATATGCTCCCGCTTTCCTTGGCGGGACGGGTGCAGACTGTGAAGATGACGGTTCTCCCCAGGTTCCTCTTCGTATTTCAGTGCCTCCCCATTTTCATTCCCAAGTCATTCTTTAAGCGGGTGAATAGGATTGTGACGGGATTTGTGTGGGCAAATAAAACCCGCGAGTCAAAAGGGTATTCTTGGAGCGTAGCCGGGGGGGGGGGGGTTGGCTCTGCCAAACTTCAGCAGTGATTACTGGGTGGCCAATGGACCATGATCAGGAAATGGATGATGGAGGAGGGGGCGGCGTGGGGGCAGTTGGAGCCGGCGTCGTGTAGAGGCACCAGTCTAGGGGCACTTATTACAGCTCCGCTGCCGTTCTCGCCGGAATAACCACAGATTTGCTCCGGGTAGGTTGGATGGGGATACCAAGGCTGGTATAGGGCAGGTATTAGGACCTGTTTATAGATGGGACTTTCCCCAGCATGCAGGCGCTGGAGGGGAAGTTCGGCCTGCCCCCGGGGAATGCGTTCAGGTGCCTCCAGGTTCGGGGCTTTCTTAGAAAACAGGTGGGGACATTTCCGCTGCTGCCCCCGCGTATGATCCAGGACAAGGTGGTGTCTGGCATCTGGGTAGGGGAGGGGAAGGTGTCGGACATATATCAGGAGTTGCAGGAGGAGGAGGAAGCCTCAGTGGAGGAGTTGAAGGGCAAGTGGGAGGAGGAGCTGGGTGAGGAGCTGGATGAGGGCCTGTGGGCCGACGCCCTGGGCAGGGTGAACGCCTCCTCATCATGTGCCAGGCTCAGCTTAATTCAGTTTAAGATGGTGCATCGTGCGCATATAACGGCGGCAAGAATGAGTAAGTTTTTTGGGATGGAGGACAGGTGCCCGAGATGTGCAGGGAGTCCGGCGAACCATGCCCATATGTTTTGGGCATGCCCGACGCTTAAAGAATTCTGGCAGGGGTTTGTGAGGGTGATGTCTAGGATTTTGGACACTCGGGTGAAGGCGAGTCCAACAGTAGCGATATTTGGGATGTCGGAGGATCCGGGAATGCAGGAAGCAAGAGAGCCGGGGTACTGCCCTTTGCCTCACTGGTAGCCCGGAGACGGATCTTGCTAATGTGAAGGGACTCGAAACCCCCGGGTGTGGAGACCTGGGTTAGCGATATGGCGGGGTTCCTCAGCCTGGAGCGAATAAGGTTCGCCTTGAGAGGGTCCTTGATGGGGTTCTCCCGGCAGTGGCAACCTTTCCTTGACTTTCTAGGGGAGCAGTAAGTGTCAGCAGCGGCAGCATCCTGGGGGGGAAGGGGGGGGGGGGGTTCAGGTGGGGTACTGTTGATACAATGTGAGTTGGGCATGGAGACAAAACCCACCTTGTCCTGTTTTTTTTTAAAATTTTGTTGTGTAAGTTGTTTCATTCTAAGCTTTGGGATATGTTTATTGTTATTTTTTATTACTATCTATATTTCTATATTTGTAATGTAAAAACGCTCCATGGAAAAACTTCAATAAAACATTTATTAAAAAAAAAGTAACAAACAATGCAGCTGCTCTTTTTAACCCTACTATCAGCCATTGTGTAAAAACTCCTGTACAGCTGTGTATATCGCAGCTGTGAAACTGTTTTTAAACTTGATTTCTATTTGACTGATGGTTTAGGAATTGTCTTAATCTGCACATTTCACAAGCCATTCACATAAGTATTCACATAATGTTGTCAAATTCAACATTACATTCAGCATGCACACAATTAAGTGTAGACAACTCTGAAGACGTTTTATTCAAACCTAAATATAGGTCTTCACCACAGAATGACATTCAATTCACTTGCTGTGGCATATTCTTATAGCTATTCAAGTCACAGCAAGGAAGATTTTATGGGTCAACAAATTAAGTTTATTAAAAATCGCTGCAATGGTACATATTGCACAATTACTCAGAATGTATCGAAAGAATCAGGCCATTTAACTCAACCAGTCTATGATGGGAATGATAGTGTTATGGTCATTTTATTGGATTAGTAATCCAGTGCCCTGGAGACATGCCAAGTCTAACCATGGCAGCTGGGGGGTTTGAATTTGGTTAATTAACTAAATGTGGGAAAACAAATACTCTTAGTAATTATGATGGGGGTGTCCCTTTAAGAAAGGCTTTTGTCTTATCACATGGCTTCAGCGATGTCATTGTGTGGGTAGAGCTGGGCTGTGGCTCTGTGAGTTTTTACTTTCTCTTTGAGTTTTGGAGCTGGTTTGTTGTGGCTCTATGAGTTTTTACTTTCGTTTTCACATTTGGCTGCTGTAGACTCAGTCAGAGAAGTATTTTAGCCTGTCTCTCTATTTTCAATTTTAAAGAGTTATCCAAGGAAGAAACCCAATGAATATAGTTACCTGCTGTTTTGCTAAAAAGGTTTTTTTTGGTTTATGGGATCTTGTTATTGAATTGGAATAGTTAAGGGGGAATTCATTAAGGGTTATACATAGATTACTGTAGCTGTGTGGGGTCTTTGTGTTTGCAATTGATAAACGTTCTTATTGTGTGTGTTTATACAAATGTTAACTAAGTTCTTAGAATAAAGTTTGTTTATTTGATTAAAAGGGCCTAAGAAGTCTGTTGAATAACACCTGAAAGACAGGCTCTTGTGCTCATTGAAGCCAAAATCAATAAACAGTTATAGGTCCGATGAACTCCATGATATACTTTGGAGTTTTCTAAACCCTGGCCTATAACAGTTATACTGACATTGAAACTACTGGAAGCTGAAACCCATCTGGCTTATTAATATATTTTGAGGGAAGAAAAACTGCTGTCCTGACCTAGCCTGGCCTATATATGTGACTCCAGACCTTCGACAATGTGGCTGACTCTTGCCAATGAAACATGCTTTGTGTGAATTAATGAAAAAATGCTCAGGCATCCTCGCAACATTCCTCTCGTAACACAAACACCTTCTATTCCCCTCTCCCTCATATGTTTAACTAGTTTCTCCTATACTATTCATCTCAACTACTCTCTGGGAAAAGAGGCTTTTTTCTGAATTTCCTATTTAATTTCTTGGTGACTGCCTTTATAGTAATGGCCTGTAGTTTTGCATTTCCCCACCATTGGAAACACTCTTTCTTTCTCTCTCTCAAGAAAAGAGAGGCAGGATGTTCATGAGTTTCTGATAGGTATGCACTTTCAGGTCCGATATCATGCTCGGAAATCTTTTTCCACTCTCCCCAGTACTTCTATAGCCTTTTGATAATGTGGTGACCAAAACTGTACACAATCCTCAATGTATGGTCCAGTCAAGGTTTGATCCAGTCAAGATTTGAAACAAGTTTAACATAACTTCTTATTTTAAAAATAATCTCTCTTGATGTAAACTCTAGTTCTTGACTCAATGTTGTTACAAACTTACTCACCTACATTGCAACTTTTAGCAATTTGGGTAATTGTACTCGTGGAACCCTTTGATTCTACCCCAGTTAGTTTCTTGATTTCCAAGCAAAATATGACCTTGTTATTTTTCTTACCAAAATGCATATCTCATGTTTAACTATATGACATTCATTTTCAAATTATGTGCCCATTCTGCAAGTTTCTTGACATTTTTTGTAGTTCTCCACAGTATTAACTGGTCCTATCAGTTTGGTATAATCCAGAAATTAGGCAGTATTTTTCAGTCAGTGACAAAGCAATGGTCACCAGTGACTGAAGAAAACTGTCAACAAAGAACTATCTCTCTCTCTGTTGGGTGTTCAGCCTTTTCCCAACAGCACCAAGTCAATCGGATCTCATTGCATCTAGCAGTGTAAGTAGCTTATTCACTCAGTCAGCAAATCTGAAATTTCAAAGTACTGATTTTCCTTCGCTTTTCATTTAAATTTTCAGATGGAGATGTCTCAAACATTTAATTCAATAACAGAAAAATTTAAAAGTGAACAAATTCAGTGTTTTTTGCTTCCCAGTTTTCTGTCTGTGAGAATACTTCAAGGCAATTGGTTTCCATAACCTGCCTAATGACATCGCAGTTACTGGATGCCTGTCAGTTTCAGAAAATAATAATGGCTAATGCTTTGAGTTTTACTGCCATCATTAATGTAAAATCTGAATTTTAATTTTTTTTCTACTACTGATATTAAGTTGACTGGTCTATAGTTCCCTGGACATGTTCTCACTCCCTCCTTTATTTTCGGCATAATGTTGTTACCTAGCTTCCAGAATGCTAGCACAACATGCTTTTCTAATAAACCGTTGTTTGTGTGCAATGGTGCCTCTGCTATCCCTTTCTTAGAGTCATTCAGCACAGAAACAGGCCCTTCGACCCACCATGTCTATACTGACCATCAAATACCAATCTATACTAATCCCATTTATCAGCACTTGGTCCACAGTCTACTATGCAATGGTTCTTAGATTCCTTACTTGCTTAGATTATTTTAAAATGTATGACTATTATACAACACACACTAATGGCTTTGAAACCTCATGAGCTGGATTCTCCTCTGTCGGGATGCTCCATTTTGCCGGCAGCCTGGAGGTTTCCCGACGGCGTGGGGCTGCCCCACAATGGGAAACCCCATTGACCAGCCGGCGAAACGGTGCATCCCGCCGGCGTGCAAAACCAGAAATCTGGCGCGGCGGGACGGAGAATCCAGCTCAATGTCTCTGATAGATTTAACATGTTCATAATAAAGCACAGAAAACCTACAGCTTCTTTTCTAAACCACTGGATGAAAGTTAGAATACTGTGCTATGTATAATCAGCATATCTTTGTAGATATGTGGGAGGAAAATGTCATCTAGTCACATTTAAAAAATGCTGTCTTCATGTTATCAGGGTACTTATTATTTTTAAATACATAAAGACTGTCTCTCCGTTGAGCAGATATGTAGGATCAGTAATAAGATAACTCTACATGCTTAATTGAAGACCTTCCATATTTGTTCCTTGTTTCTCCAATGATGTTTATTGCTCCTAAGTATGCAGCACACTACAGCATTCCCTATTTTTCATGGTGCCTACAAATTCTCCACCAGACCAGAGAAATATGGTATGTCCTGGTGAGTTGTACTACTTATCACTAAAAACCCACATACATATATGCAGCAATCAACAGGATATCAGTTGAAAGATATAACTCTGAATTAACGGTCAGATACATACACTATTCTGTAAACATAAGCCTCATGAAATGGGTAATATGTAATACACTGCTTGAAGGTTTTGCGTATAGCTTGAGGTGAACATGCAATAATAATGGCATCGATCATCAGTTGGAACATATCATGAACCTGAGCACAACTGGCTGGCCCTAACTTGACCAGAAGGATGGGCTGTTTGATCTTTCAGCCTTTCACAACAATTTTCTTTTATGCCTGTAACTATGAAATGGGCTCCGGAACATTTCTTTAGCTGCCCAGTAAATTTAATTTACGAATTTAATTTACATGGGTCAGATGCACAGCAGGATTTCCCACTGAACTGCTGGGAGAGTTTAACTATAAGATCATTATTCATGGTACAAATAGAGATCTCCTGATGGATGAGCATAAAAAGGAAATTAATCAATTTGTAATCCATAATCTGGATTACTTACATGATGACATAAATCTGAGTTGTTATAAATCAGCAAATTACTGGCATAGGGTAATCAAGCAGTAATACTGAGGGAAAACAGTTGTTTGAAGCAACAAGGAAGGATGCGATCAGCATTGCTTCAACTTTGTAGGGCTAATTCATCTCAATATAGCTGCTTGCCTTGGAGACCAAAGAAACCTGGACAGCCAGTCACACTTAAATCAGGCTGCATTTGAAAACCATAATGTAGTATCCCACTTTGAGAATAGGGTACAGCCACAAGGGGCAACCCAACACCATAAACATGGTAGTATGTGTGCACAAGGCAGTTGCTGTCATTACATGGTTTAGAAATTTTACCCCTTTCTCACCCTTCACGAGGTGAGGTTAATATCAATTCCCTCATTTTAATTTTCCTCAATATGGCCTCCATTTGAGTAATTTTTTAAAATTTCGAGGGCTGAATTCTCCAACACGGAGAGTAAATGTTGACGCCGGCACAGAATTCGTGGAATTCCATGACAGCAAAACTGGTGCCACACCAGGACTGATTCAGCTATTGATAAGGGGCTAGCACCAGCGCCACGTGGGACACAATTGATTCCAAAGAGAAACAGCAGAATTCGCTGGCTTCGCGATTGACACTCAGGAGGTTGACAAGCTGCAGCCGCATATACACACTGCATTCCTCACACACACCATCCCAGCCAACAAGATAGCAGCAAGAAGAGCAGCTCCACACTTCATCGACGCAGAGCCGGACACCCTCCTGGACACGGTGGAGGAGAGGCGGATGACCCAGTATCCCAGCCCGGGAAGGAGGCTGCCAGTTGCTGCCATTTTCCGTGCCTGGGTGCGGGTGCCAGAGGCGGTGAGCGCCATCTGGACAGGCCAGAAGTGCCGGACAAATCTGCACAACCTCCTCAGGGCAGCCAGGGTGAGTGAGTAGCAGCACTGTGCCCCTGGCACCAACCCCCATCCCACACACCCGTAACCCTACCCCTCCCAAACCGGAGGGCGGCCGAACCCCCCACCCTGTACCACATGCTGGTAAATTGCCGGGGCAGTTGAGATCCCAAGCGGGAGGAGGGTGTATTCAAATAACCCCCAATGGGTGTTTATGGTCGCAAATCTTTTGGATGCTGGACCTAACCCACCTGTAAAATAGGCGTGGCTCAAGTCAAATTTTGTAAAAGATCACCCTCCAGCTAGTTTTGAGTACAATTCCACCCTAGGCATTGGGTATCGGTCAAGGCATGAAGCTCTGTTTACCATGAGCTTGTAATCCCTGGAGAGTTAGTTAGATTTATCGGGCTTCATTACCGGCACTACAGGTGTGGCCCACTCTGCAAATTGTACAGGGGGTATAATCCCCAGATCCTTCAGGTGCTGAAGCTCCGCATCAACCTTGGCGAGCAATGCCCCTGGAACACTTTGGGTTATTTGCTCAGTACGGCATACAGATTCCTGGTACCTATCCGAAAAGCCTGTTGCCAGTTGAAACCAGTCATGCCTCAGCAAATTGGGCCTCGGTCCCCGTACCACAACCAAGGGAACATAGACCAACTGTTGCCCGTGTGTTACCGGAGTCACAGTGGTCCCCACGATGCTCAATGGCTTGCCGGTGTAGGTTGCCAACCTTGCCTTGGCGTCACGTAACGTCAGTGGCGTGATCCCTGCACGAAGCCGTTGAAACATTTTATGGTCCATGATGGGGACGGCAGCCCCAGGGTCCATTTCCATTGCTACAGCATGACCATTTACTTGTAATGTGACCTGGATCGGGGTTACCTTTGAGGTGGTGACGCAGTTCAGCTGTAGTAATCTCAGCTGCTGCCTTTGATGATGAATTTGGAGGTAACCCATAAGTCTGCAGTGGCTCCCAAATGTTTAGCCCGGCTGTGAAATTGCCTCTGGGGCCGCCCTTCGGGAGGAGATTTGGTCTGACCAGCTTTGCATCGTGATTGAGTGGGAGTTTGAAATGGAGGGCGGGCCAAACAATGGACGTCATAGTCCATGGACATCTTCAGCTCCTGCATCCTTTCTCTGCATGCTCCTGGGACAGTGACAATTCGATTGCCCATTTTAAATCTAAGGTGGGCTCTGCCAACAGCTTCCTCTGAGTAGCCATGTTGTTTATCCCACAAACCAGCCTATCCCTCAACATTTCGGAGAGGGACGCCCAAACTCACAATGCTCTGCCAGGAGCCTAAGGTGGGTCATGAAGTCAGTAACCGGTTCACCTGGAGACCTCATCACTGTATTAAATCTATATCGCTGCATGATCATGGAAGGTTTAGGGTCTTAATTTTCAGCTACCAACGTGACCAGCTCGTCAAATGATTTCGAGTCTAGTGCGGCCGAGTAAGTGAAACTCCTTATCATTCCAAAAGTCAAGACGCCAAAGGCGGTTTGGAGGATGACTTTCTGAAGGTCTTCGCCCAAAATACCTTTAGCCTTGAAAAAGTACCTAATGCACTCAGCATACCGGCTCCAGTATTCCAGGCCTGCATCGAATGTTTTCGCTCACCGAACAGTGGCATCTTGAACTTTTTGTCACCACGTCCAGAGATAGTAATTATCCGGGGTGGCCAGGTAGATTCACAAGCGAGTCTTGAGTTTCCTTTTGTCCTCATTGGCAATTTAGTAACTTGAGGAAGCCAGCAGTAGTGGAACAATTTTGAACTATGTATAATACTCTGCCCACGGCAGTAAACTCTCTCCCAGTCCAATCCTTGTTGGGATAACCAACAACTGCGGTCCCTGCCCGGGTCGGCTTTTATGTGTAGTCTTTAACAAGTTTCAGCTGGGTGGCCTCCGCTCCCGACCTGGGAAGCTCGATCTCCACTGGTCCCATGGGGAGATCAACAATGGTTTCCCTGTGGTCCTCATGGGGGTTATATTGTTAAAATGAACTTTATTTTAAACAGAGAATTAACAACATTGTCCAATAAATAGCTAAACAATTAACAGTTATCATTTCACATCATAGAATCCCTAGTGTAGGAGGTCATTTGACCTATCAAGTCTGCACCAATCCTCAGAAAAAGCACACTACCTAGGCCCATACTCCCACCCTATTCCCGTAACCCCACCTAGCCTTTGGATACTAAGGGGCAACGTGGCATGGCAACCTGCACATCTTTGGACTGTGAGAGGAAACCGGAGCATCCAGAGGACGCCTACGCAGATACAGGGAGAACGTCCAAACTCCACACAGACAGTCACCAAAGGCCGGAAAAGAACCTGGGTCCCTGGTGCTGTGAGGAAGCAGTGCTAACCATTGTGCCACAGTGCTGCCACAGTGCTTAAATAAATGGAAAGAAATTTAACTTACTATCATACTATGACTGATTCCAATTAAGCAACACAATAAATGACCAAAAAGTAAATATAAAATTAAGTTCAGAACAACTTGAAAATTCTTCTGCCTTGTCAGACCTCTGCTCAACCAAACAGCATTTGGCAAAACTACAAACTCCAGACAGACCTGGCACCTCCCATTAATTACATCATCTGTATCTCACTAAATTGTCCTCTAATCTACGACTAAATACAATCCCTTATAAATTATCATAGAATTTACAGTGCAGAAGTAGGCCATTTGGCCCATCGAGTCTGCACCGGCTCTTGGAAAGAGCACCCTACCCAACGTCAACACCTCCACCCTATCCACATAACCCAGTAACCGCACCCAACACTAAGGACAATTTTGGACACTAAGGGCAATTTATCATGGCCAATCCACCTAACCTGCACATCTTTGGACTGTGGGAGGAAACCGGAGCACCCGAAGGAAACCCACGCACACACGGGGAGGATGTGCAGACTCCGCACAGACAGTGCCCAAGCCGTAATCGAACCTGGGACCCTGGAGCTGTGAAGCAATTGTGCTATCCACAATGCTACCATGCTGCCCTCTATCTATTCTCCAGGGACTCTCCAGCAATCAAAACAATATCCATGCTGATTTAGCTCAGTGGGCTAGACAGTTGGTTTGTAATGCAGAACAAGGCCAGCAGCGAGGGTTCAATTCCTGTACCAGCTTACCCGAACAGGTGCCGGAATGTGGCGACTATAGGCTTTTCACAGTAACTTCATACTGTGACAATAAAAGATTATTATTATTATATCCCATTAGCCATCTCTCTGTAAACAAGTAAATGGTTAAAATCAATCATTACCTCACTACTTACAACTCATTAATTACAGCTTTAGTAGACACATTGCTTGTATGTATTTTAAACCAGAGATTATTAATAACATTATTGCCACAAATATGGAATATAATGTATAACAATTTCTACATTCATCTCACCTCCCCACTTACAGCAATATGAAGAGATGGCTTCATTAATCAGACTTTTCAATTTTGAACACCACTCATTACTAAACACTACTATTGCACTATATGATGCATATCACATCACATTTATGCATGCAAAGTTAGACACTGGTATAGTCCATTTCAGTCTTTCTTTCCTAACTTTGAATGTTCCATTCTCCTCACATCTCAGTCATTAGAAAGCATTGGTAATCACATTCTCTCTTCCTGCTACATGCAAATTTTGAAGTCTTTAAACTTCGCCAGAAACTTCAATGGATTATGGTCTGTATAAACAATTGTCTCTGACGAATTGTTAGCAACATAAATGTCATAGAACATAGAACAATACAGCGCAGTACAGGCCCTTCGGCCCACGATGTTGCACCGAAACAAAAGCCATCTAACCTACACTATGCCATTATCATCCATATGTTTATCCAATAAACTTTTAAATGCCCTCAATGTTGGCGAGTTCACTACTGTAGCAGGTAGGGCATTCCACGGCCTCACTACTCTTTGCGTAAAGAACCTACCTCTGACCTCTGTCCTATATCTATTACCCCTCAGTTTAAAGTTATGTCCCCTCGTGCCAGCCATATCCATCCGCGGGAGAAGGCTCTCACTGTCCACCCTATCCAACCCCCTGATCAAAAGTTGCAACGTCAATACAAAACTCAATGCCTCCTTCTCAATGGTCAAACACTTCTTTTGATGAATATTTTGGTTTCTGGAAAAATAACCAACAGATCTTTCTATCCCTTTGTCGTCTTCTTGTAACAGTACAGCACCAACACTCACATCACTCCTTTCAATGGCCACCTTAAATTGCTCTACATAATTCGGTGAATCAGCCATGCTAAATTGCCCCTTAATTGGAAAAAAAATAACTGGGTACTCTAAATTTATAAAAATAAATACATAAATAATTTGGTGTTGCCACATCCAGCCGTGAATGGTGGTAGACAATTAAACAACTCACTGGAGGAGGAGGCTCCACAAATATCCCCATCGTCAATGATGGCAGAACGCAGCACATCTGTGCAAAAGACAAGTCTGAAGCATTCACAACAAATTTCAGCCAGAGGTGCCGAGTGGATGATCCAGCTCGGTCTCCACTGGAGGTCCCCAGCATCACAAATGCCAGTGTTCAGCCAATACGATTCATTCCACGTGATATCAAGAAACAGCTGAAGGCACTGGGTACTGCAAAATCTATGACCCATGACAATATTTTGGCAATCGTACTGAAGACGTGCTCCAGAACTTACTACACCCGAGCAAAGCTGTTCCAGTACAGCTACAACTCTGGCATATCAAGGGTGGCACATTGGTACAGTGGTTAGCTGCCTCACAGTGCCAGGGACCCAGGTTCAATTCTGGCCTCGGGTGACTGTCTGTGTGGAGTTGCACATTCTTTCCGTATCTGCGTGGGTTTCCTCCGGGTCCTGTAGTTTCCTCCCATAGTCCAAAGATGTGCAGGTAAGGCGGAGTGGCCAGGCTAAATTGTCCTTTAGTGTGCAGGGATGTGTAGGTTAGGTTAAGGGGTTATAGGAGTGGGGTGGAGAAATAGGCTTGAGTGGACTACTTTTTCAGAGGTTTGGTGCAGACTCGATGGGCTGAATGGCTTCCTTCTGCATTATAGGAATTCTATGATATACCTGGCAATGTGGAATATTGCCCAGGTATGTCTTGTACACAAGAAACAGGAAAAAATCCAACTCAGCCAATTATCGCCCTGACAGTCTGCTCTCCATCATCAGCAGAGTGATGGAAGGAGTCATCAACAGTACTATCAAGTGGCACTTACTCAACAATAACCTGCTGATGAATGCCCAGTAAGGGTTCTGCCAGGGTCCCTCACCTCCTGACCTCATTATAGCCTTCGTTCAAACATGGACAAAAGAACTGAAATGAAATGAAATGAAAATTGCTTGTCACGAGTAGGTTTCAATGAAGTTACTGTGAACAGCCCCTAGTTGCCACATTCCGGCACCTGTTCGGGGAGGCTGGTACGGGAATTGAACCGTGCTGCTGGCCTGCCTTGGTCTGCTTTAAAAGCCAGCGATTTAGCCCAGTGTGCTAAACCAGCTCCACAAATGAAAATTGCTTATTGTCACAAGTAGGCTTAAAATGAAGTTACTGTGAAAAGCCCCTAGTCGCCACATTCCGGCGCCTGTTTGGGGAGGCTGGTATGGGAATTGAACCGTGCTGCTGGCCTGCTTTCAAAGCCAGCGATTTAGCCCTGTGCTAAACCAGCCCTTAACTGAATGCCAGAGGTGAGGTGAGAGTGACTGCCCTTGACATCAAGGCAGCATTTGACCGAGTATGGCATCAAGGAGCCCTAACAAAGTCGATTCAATGGGAATCAGGGGGGAAACTCTCTGCCGGTTGGAGTCATACCTAGCACAAAGGAATATGACCATGGTTGTTGAATTTAACCATATTTTCAGGGGTTCTTAATTTGATTACCTCTAATAGAATTGATAAAATAATTCCATCAAGTTCTGATGTCAAAATTATCTGGTCTGCACATACTTAAGTCAGTTAGTGTTATCCTAAATTGTCCAAGTGCCCATAGTAGCCTTCACCGAAACAGGATATTTTGAAACATGTTATACTACTGCCAAAGAAAAAAGCATGACATTACACCCAATCACCAACATGACTGAACACTTCTTTGAACTTTCTGGGAAAAAAACATTTTTGTCAAAACTTTACTCATCAGGACAATTTGCAGGGAAATACCAATGTCAGGTATATTATATTATATTGTATGGTTGGCAAATGTGATTGGAAGAGGTGATGCCATGAAGAATGCACCAACTGTTGATGACGGACAGTCAACTGCCAAGCATTGTTTGAAATTTAAACCAGGCATCTTGACTCTGGTCAAGAAATTGCCCTGGCACCAATGCCCCCCGCCCATGGAAGTTAGACATGGTCTTCCTTGCCAACAAGGCCTTCTGCCAGAAAATATCACAGGACATAGAGAAGTACATCACTAACAACCTTAACGGGGAGGTCTCACCCTCCCCGTTCTGGGAGGCGCTGAGGCTGTGATCAGCGGAGAAATTATCACCTACAAGGCACACAGGGACAGGGAAGAGAGGGCAGCGAGACAACAACTGATCAACTCCATTCTGGAGGTAGACAGACGATACTCCAAGGCCCCGGCTGTAGAGCTTCTGGCAGAGAGGAAAAAGCTACAAATGGACTTTAACCTGCTATGCACCAGGAAAGCAATGCACCAACTCTGCCAGACATAGGGAACCTTCTACGAAAATGGAGAAAAAGCCAGTGGCCTGCTGGCTGACCACCTGTGAAAGCAGGCAGCCATTCAGGTGAAGGATAGCAAGGATGGACTGCAACCGAACCAGAAAAGGTCAATGAAGCGCTCGAGGCCTCTACCGAGGGTTGAACACCTATGACCCCACCGACAGGGACTCGGGGATGAAACAGTTCCTCAATGAACTAGACATGCCAGTCATGGGGGATGATAGGAGGGTGCTGAAAGCAACACTAGAACTGGGAGAAGTCATAGAGAGCATCAGTTCCACGCAGGTGGGGAAGGTGCAGGGACCAGATGGTTCCTGGCGGACTTCTGCAAAATATTTGTGGCAGTACTGGCCCCGCACTTGCAGGAGATGTTTGCGGACCCGCTAGCGAGGGACACCCTGCCTCCAAGGCTGGTACAAGCCACTATATTGTTGATACTCAAGAAAGCCAGTGACCCAACCGAATGCGGATCTAACAGACCCATTTCGCTGCTCAATATGGATGCGAATACTCACAAAACTCCTGGCCAGGTGACTGGAGAACTGTGTTCCAGAAGTAGTCGCGGAAGACCAGACAGGCTTTGTTAAGGGTAGACAGATAATAATGAACATCAGGCAACTGCTAAACGTGATAATGACCCCATCTGAGGAGAATGACAGAGGTGATCATCTCCCTGGACACAGAAAAGGCCTTCGACAGAGTCAAGTTGGAAGTACCTCATTGAGGCACTAAAGCGGTTTGGGCTGGGGACATGGTTCATCTCATGGGTGAAACCCCTGTACAACCCCCCCCACGGTGACCGTACGGACCAACAGCACCAGTTCTGAATACTTCCAGCTGCACAGAGGCACAAGGCAGGAATGTCCGCTGCTCTGCTCTTATTCGCCCTGGCAATCAAGCCATTGGCAATCGCCCTCAGAGCAACAAAAAACTGGAAGGGAATCCGAAGAAGAAGGGACAGAGCACAGAGTCTCACTCTATGCGGGCGACCTGCTCCTCTACATCTCGGACCCACAAAGCAGCATGGACGGGTTCATGAAGCTCCCGAGAGAGTTTGGAGCCTTCTTGGGCTACAAGCTCAACTTGAGCAAGAGTGAAGTCTTCCCGGTGAACCCGAAAGGGCGGGGCAGAGCTGGGGGGGGGATTGCCTTTCAAGCAAGCCTGATGCAAATTCTGCTATCTGGGGATCCAGATTACCCACGACTGGACACGGATCCTCAAGTGGAACATGACCAGTCTGGCGGAGGAAGTGAAAAAGGACCGACAGAGATGGGACACCCTCCCACTCTCCCGAGCAGGGAGGGTGCAGCTGATCAAGGTGAACGTGCTGCCCAGGTTCCTTTTCCTGTTCAGATCCATACCGATCTACATCCCCAAGGCCTTCTTTAACTCGGTTGACAAAATGATTATGACGTTTGAATATGTGTGCGTGGTGGTGGTGGTGGTGGGGGGGGGGGGGGGGGAGAGATATCCAAGGCTCTTGAAATTGGGCTTTGACGTTCTGGACAGGAGTTAAGACATTCAGAGGGATTAAATTCATCGCTAGCTGCCATCACCTGCCAGTGAACACCGTACTGTTAGAGCAGAAATTCTCTCAAAAGCAGCTGCACCACCAAAGACAGGGCCCCACCCCAACTCCCTCCAGCCGCCATGAAGCAACAAGGATCAAAGCATTTCAGCTTGACTAAATAGTGCTGAAACATTGCTCAACAACTCTCGATACATAGCATAAACTATGAAGCCAAGAAAATATGCAAAAAGAGCATATGCACAAGGATAAAAACAAAGATTAAAAGATGAGCAGAGCCGGAACACCTGAAAACCCAGCTGCTTCCGCGCTCATATCACGCGATCCCCTCAGTGAATTTTTTTTTAAAAATCGCATAAAAATATTAGCTATTCTGAATAGTGGATACTCTGGCCTTCTATTCAGTCCAGTTTTTCATTTTTCTTCCAGCCCACTGGTCCAGACAACTTTACTGTGTTTTGGTCCTCTAACTATTGTTTGCTCTCTGACCTATTCCTGAGACCTACAACTGTTGCTCAATGCACTGCTTTTCAATAGTATTACAAAGTATTAATGGGGGAAAAAGGCCTCCCTATCAACTAAAGCTATGGGCATGATTCTCCTGAGAAATGACTAAGGACTGAATTCTTCTGTCCTGCCCGCCGCAAGATCTCCATGGGCAGGACGCAGACCAATGTTAGAGCAACCTGGGAGTGGGGAAACTGCGGGGACCTGTATGGACAACTATTAGAAGGGCATGCTCCCCATTGGATGAGACATGGGGAAGCTGAGAGAAAAAACCAGGGGTTTAAATAGGGTGGAGACTCTGGAGCAAAGCACTGAACAACCCCACCTCCACTTGCGCAAGGCCTCATGCAACTGAAAGTGGTGCACAGAGCGCACCTAACCAGAATGAAAATGAGCAGGTGCATCCCAGAGGTGGAGGACAAATGTGAACCGTGCCAAGGAGGCCTGGCCAAGCCCAAAAGTGGTAGTCTCTGGGTATCAGATCAGCCACAACCACTTATGGGGAAGGGCGATGACGCCCTTGCCTTTGCTTTCCTAATATCACGCCGACGAATCCTGCTCAGCTGGCGATCAGCAGCACAACCTAAAGCTGCGGACTGGCTGGATGATCTGGCAGAATTTCTCCACCTGAAGAATATCAAATTCACCATCCGGGGGTCGAAGGAGGGCTCCCACAAGACATGGAAGTCATTTGCCAACTTGTTGCAGGACCTGTATGAAGCCAACAGCCATTAGAGCGAGGGGAGGGTGGGGCCGCACAGGGGCCACACTAAGACACCAAAGAGCAAGAAAAGGAAGGAAAGGAGTATGGGAGGGGGTGAGGGGGGGGGGAAGAGGGAACAGTCGGAATAAAAACAGGGGACCGAGAACAAGGCAACAAGGATAGGACTCTGCGGCAGGGATGAAGTGCCGCAGGTCAAAATGGGGGCCAGACAAGGTTGAACCGCCCGGTACAAGGAGGGTACCAACCCCCCAACCCTGGGCGGAGGAGTCCATTCTAACCGGCAAACTAACAGAACCAGTCACAGCCTAGCCGGCACGAGCAAATTAATAAAACCCTACTCAAATATAAAACAGACCAAGGCGCCAAGGGAATACATAAACAGGGCCGGGGGGGGGGGGGGGGGGGGGGGGAGACTATATATATATGTAAACACACTATGATCACTTCTTGTTAACTCTGTATAAACTGCAAAATTCCAATATAAATATTTTTAATGAAAGAAATTGCCCTGGAACATGAACCAGCGAATGGCTGTCACTTCTTTGTTTAGCTGAAACAGGCACAATGTGTGTAAATGTTCTTTCGGTCTGCAATATTAAAATATGGTAACAGGACACACCAGTGTTCTTTGTAAAACCATTAATAAAGAATGAAAATTGAAAAATTAAACTGCAAAATATATGAGACACATTCATTTTCCCAGTAATGAACTACTCTGTTTTTTTTAACTAGCTTCCATTCTTATGGTTCATTTGTTTTAATCTTCCAGATAATTACAATGAAATCAAAATCTGTCCCCACAGTATATGGCTCATCAATTTGTAAACTGTTCATGCCCTGGAAAGACTTGGCACCAATTCTTTAAAGAATTGTCTTTTCAACTTTGAAATTATTAAAAATAATGACTAAATATATTATGATGCAGCATACTTCCATTACCAATTTCCTACTTGGGCAACTATTAATAAGAAAACGTGTAGCCCAAAATACATTAACTGTTCTTGTGTTATAAATGAGAGTACAAAACTTTCCTAATACAACTTCAGTGTGTTTATGTATCCATCTATTTTGAACATTTAAAGAACAAAACGTATAGAATGCAGGATACAAGCAGTACAAAGTAAACAGCCTGAACAATAAAGAACCTGATTGTCTTTTAACTAGTATTAACTCAATAGTGATACATTCTAGGAGCACAAGAGTTTGTAAATAACAGCAGCACAGTATCTAAATTACAACAGCATGGTATCTTAAGTGACCCACCGGAAGACTGCATTATAGGATTATTTTTTTGTAAATATATTGAATTTCAGAAACAAACATTAACCACATTATCAACAGTCAAGTAAACAAAATATATCGGTAAACATTAAATATAAATATATTATATATATATAAAATATATATTTTGATACACACACTTATCTTTATAAATAAAACAAACAAACTAAGCCAACTATAAACCAACCCCCTTAACAATCGACCGTGTCCAGTTCTTTAAAAAATTAGATAAAAGACTGCCACCTCAGGTAGAATTTCCCCACCGATTCCCTGAAGACATATTTCATTTTGTCCTAGTGTAGGAATGACATCAAATCACCCAACCAGGCAGATGTTTTAGGCAGTGTGGGAGACCTCCAACTAAGCAATATTCACTCCTAGCCACCAAAGAGGCAACGGCGGGGAAGTCTGAGTAAAATTCTGCTGAGTCAAATATTGCTATTAGTGGACAAGGTTCGAGGGCCTCCCGTAGAGTCTTAGATTTCATATCAAAAAGGAAAACCCAGTAGCTAGCAAGTTTAGCTAACATGTGAGTGTGGTTAGCTGATGTAAGCGAATAACAATCACACTTGTCCTCTTCATCTTGAAAGAATCCACTCATCCTCGTCTTAGTCCAATGTGTTCTATGCAGTACTTTAAACTGAATCAAACTCAGTCTGGCACAAGATGAAGTGGAATTCACTCTGTGGAGGGCTTCCCTCCAAATCTCCATAATAAGTACAGGGCCCAGTTGCTTCTCCCATTTTGCCATTACTACTTCCAAAGGGGCAGGATCTGAAGAAAGAATAAGGGCATACAAATTTGAACTAGATCCCCTGTCCTGTTGTGCCGAGGACAGGACCCTCGCCAACAAAGAGTAGCATGGGGTCATGGGGAAAGAAGAAAAAAAGCTCAAATTTGAAAAAAAAAACCCATAAAAGGTTGGACCTCTGTGCACGAAATACACAAGACCCATTGCCCCCCACCCCTCCTCCCCAAAACCTGAACAATGGGTCCATGCTTGAAGGCAAAAAGAGGTGGTCACCGCAAATCTAGGCCCACAAGGACAGGCTGCCAAAACTGTTTCCAAATCCTGAAGGAAGAAATTACCACAGGATTCAAGGGGAAAATTTCAGGAGAGAAGGACAGCAGTGCAGTAATTATGGCGCAAAGAGAGGATGCGGATGTGCATGACTGAGCCTCCATTTTGCCCCAAATTCAGTCAGGGTCACTAAGCCTTTGTAGGACCTTTTGAATGTTGGCAGCCCAATTAAAGAACAAAAGATGTGGAGATGCCGGCATTGGACTAGGGTGAGCACAGTAAGAAGTCTTACAACACCAAGTTAAAGTCCAACAGGTTTGTTTCAAATCACTTTCAAACAATTTGACTTGTTTGAAGCAATTTGAAGTGATTTTAAAAAACCTGTTGGACTTTAACCTGGTGTTGTAAGACTCCTTACAAAGAACAAAAGGTTCGGGCAGGCCAAACCTCTGTGTCTCTGAAGCAGAGCACTGGGGACTCTGGGACACTTGCTGCCAAGATAAATGTCAAAATCAATCTATGAACCACAATTAAAAAGTGATTTGGGCACAAAAATGGGGGTACATTGAAAGAAAAAGAGAAATCTTGGAAGCACATTCATCTCAACTGCTTCCCCTCTTTCCCACCCATGTCCCCCTTCCCCCCATATCGACATCTGTCACAGATTACACTCTGATGCTAGTTTCTCTGCTGTCTGGCCTTTCACACCTTTTGTTCTCTCTGGCGACTGCATTCTTTTCCCTTGGTTTCTGTGGTAATTAGCACTCTTTTCCCTTGGTTTCTGTGGCTATGACTCATCTTTCATTCCCCCACCCTACAGTATAAATATATCCCACTTTCACTATCTTTTAGCTTTGACAAAGGGTCATCTCGACTCAAAACGTTAGCTCTTTTCTCTCCCTACAGATGCTGCCCGACCTGCTGAGATTTTCCAGCATTTTCTCTTTTGGTTCCAGATTCCAGCATCCGCAGTAATTTGCTTTCATTTTAACTGTTTGGATCCTACCTGTAGAGACAAAGGAAGATTACCCCCACCTCTGCAAATCCACTTTGACATTACTGATGAGGCTTGAGTAGGTCAATTTTTGAAGTAATTCCCAGTTATGGGCTACCTGGACCACCAGGTATCGGAAATTAGTAGGTGAGAGGCGAAATGGTAATGAACGAAGTTGAGCCCCTCCAGCAGGTAGATTCACTAGGAAACATTCACCGTTTAGTCTGTAACCAGAGGGGACTTCCGGTGGTGGCATGTAGGAGGAAGTCGTACGTTGGGTGGCTCCTGCTCGAGGGTTGATTTTTAGGAACTTTATGCCCTATCCCAGGGGCAATTTTAAAGAAATAAGTGCAGGAAGACATAAGGATGGAGGGTGAAGGCGCTGACTGGGCTTATGAGGGAAATGGGAGGGGTGGACCCGTGGAAGTTCTTGCATCCGAGGGAGCGGGAGTATTTGTTTTTCTCCTTGGTTCACAAGGTCTATTTGAAGAGAGACTTTTTTGTAGTTGGAAAGGCATTGCTGGCTGGGTTTAGGGGATCAGAGTATTTGGCGATCGCGATCTCGGATCGTGCGCTGCATTGGGTGGACATGGTCCTGGAGAATGGGGTAGCGCAGAGGTCGGGATGGCGAATGAATGCGGGGTTGCTGGGGGTCCGAAGTTTCTGTGAGAAGATGGGTAAGTGATTGAAGAGTACGTGGGCTTTAACTGTACAGGGGACGTATCACAGACGGTTGTCTGGGAGGCCCTGAAGGCACTAGTGCGGGGGTAGGTGGTATCATTTAAGGTCAAGAAGATAAAGAGGAGAGGGAGGAGCGGCAAAGGCTGATAGAGATGTTGAAGGTGGACAGGAGGTATGCGGAAGATGTAGATCCGGCCCTTTGGTCGGGAATAGGGAGCTTCAGGCTAGTTTCAACTGGTTGTCCACGGGGAAGGCGGTACGCCAACTGAGGCAGGCGAGGGGAACGATTTACAAATATGGGGAGAAGGCAGGGCACATGTTGGCAGGCCAATTTCGGAGGGAGGCAGCGACGAGGGAAATAGTCCAGGTGTGGGATAGGATGGGGAAATTGATGGTGTCTCTGGACCAGATTAATAAGGTGTTTGAGGAGTTTTATGAAAAATTGTATAGGTCGGAGCCACCGGGGGAGGATCAGGGGATGAGGGAGTTCCTGGGCGGATTGGACTATCCGAGGCTGGAGGAAGATAGGTACAAACTGGAGAGGTCAGTGGGGGAACAGGAGGTGAAGGAATCAATTGGGAGGATGCATTCAGGGAAGGTAGCAGGGCCAGATGGGTCTCCGGTGGAGTACTACAAGAAATATAAAGATAGATTGGTGCCGCTGATGGTGGGGATGTTCGAGGAGGCGATAGGGAATGGAGTGCTACCACAAACATTGGGGTAGGCCTCGATCTCCCTGCTGCTAAAGGAAGATAAAGACCCGACGGAGTGTGGGTCGTATAGGCCTATATCGCTACTGAATGTAGACGCCAAGATACTTGCGGAGATACTGGCGGCTAGATTGGAGGGGTGCCTCCAGTAGGTGAGTGGGGGAGAACCAGACCAGGTTCGTGAAAGGAAGGCAGCTATTTTCGAATATCAGGAGGTTACTAAACGCAATCCTGATGCCGGCTGAGAGAAAGGAGACAAAGGTGGTGGTTGCGCTAGATACAGAAAAGGCGTTTGATCAGATAGAATGGGGGTACTTGATGGCGGTTCTAGAGAGGTTTGGGATTGGGCTGAGATATAAGGAACCGATGGGGAGTGTCCGCATGAATAACATGAATTCAGGGTACTTTGCTCTGCACCGGGGGACCAGGCAGGGTTGTCCTATGTCCCCTCTGCTATTTGCATTAGTGATAGAGCCTTTGGCCATCGCTGTAAGGAGTTTGGAACTGTGAAAGGTAATTGTACATAGGGGGAATGAAACATAGGGTGTCTTTGTTCGCGGATTACTTATTGTCATGTATATCAGAGCCGAGAACGTCGGTTGGGAACATAATGGAACTTCTCCGAAGATTTGGGTCTTTTTCAGGATACAACCTGAACCTGGAGAAGAGTGAATATTTTGTGGTGGAAGTGGGAGGTCTGCCATTTTGCAGGATAGCAACCAACTTCAGGTATGTAGGAGTGCAGGTGGCGCGGAATTGGGGAGGGTCTCTGATCTAGCTTGATGGGGAGGGTGAAAGCGGAATTGGCAAGGTGGGACAACCTCCCTCTCATTGGCATGTCGGGTGCAGATAATTAAAATGAATTTGCTGCCGCAATTTTTGTTTTTATTTCAGTGCCAGTCTTTGTGCCAAAGGCATTCTTTAGGGAAGTTGACAAGTCTAGCACCTCGTTTGTTTGTGTGTGTGTGTGGGGGGGGGGGGGGGGGGGGGGGGGGGGGGGGGGAGGTAGCCAGCATCAGGGAGATGGTCCTGCAGAGAGGGCGGCAGAGGGGAAATTGGCCCTCCCAAATTTATTACATTATTGGCCGGCGAATGCAGAAAAGGGGAGGAGTTGGGTCGGGGGTGGGGATGTGGGCATGGAGAGTCCCAGTGGGTTAGGATGGAGGAGGGTCTGCGTATATCATGTACATTCATACCATGTACATATGCTTTGGTCCTGTCCGAAGCTGGAGAGGAATTGGAGTGAGGCTTTCAGTATCATCTCAGGGGTAATACATGTGAACTCGGATCCAGGTCCCCTTTGAAGCAATTTTCAGGGTGTCGGATTGGCCCGGCGGGCGGGTGCGGGGCAGATGCTTTAGCCTTCACCTCACTGATTGCCCGGAGGCGGGTCCTATGTGGGTAGAGGCCAGCTTCTCCGCCCGGTGCCTCGGCTTGGCAGGGGGGGGGGGGGGCGGCTACTTGGATTTCTGACCCTCGAGAAGGCGAAATTTGAGTTGAGGGGGATGAAGGAGGAGTTCTACAATTCACTGTTTCTTATGCACTTTTGTGAATTGGTTGCCACTGAATATTGCTGGGGGATAAAGGGTGGGGAGTTGGGTTTATTATTGCATTGTTGCACTGGTCACTGTTTGATTGTTAACTTTTACCTGGAATGCACGAATGGATGTTTTGGACTGTATATTGTGGGGGGGGGGGGGGTTGTTTCTGGGAGATTGTTATTGTGGATATGGTTGCTGCACGACAGGTCCTCTCCAATTCCTTCGCCAGGTCTTTAACTGTTTTCTTACCGGCTCTGGGAGCCAGCAGCCATGCCAATTATGGGGAGAAACTCTCCTTCTGCACCATTCACACCACTTTTCTGCTGGAGTTCCCCGCTAACGGGTATAAAATGTCCAAACCAACGCTTTTGAGCTGGAGCTGCTCTGCCGAATAAGCGGCCCCGGGTTTTTGTGCACCTGAGGAGTTTGAAGGCGGAGGTGATTTTTCAACCGGAGACACATATGGGCCCAACTGGGATGATATGGGGTTTGTAAAGGGCGTACTGAGAGTGATCCGGACTTCGATACACACCAGATGATAATGGATGTAGATTTTAATTGTGTGCTGGAGTCGAAGGTGGACAGGTCGGGCCCCAGGTCTGTGGAAGATAGTGGATGGCGAAGGAGATGGGAGGGTTTATGGAACATATGGAAATGGTTGACCCGTGGTGGTTGAAGAACCCGGCATGGAGGGAGTACTCCGTCTTCTCACACATTTATAAGTTGTACTCTAGAATTGATTTCTTTGTGGTGAGTCGAGCAGTGCTGATGGGGGTGGTGAGAGCAGAGTATGTGGGAATTGTGATTTAAGATCATGTGCCACATTGGCTAGAGGCGAGGCTTAGCTCGGAGCAAGTGCAGAGGCCAGGATGGCGGCTAGATTTGGATCTTTTGGCAGATAAGGTGTTTTGCAAAAAGGTGAGGCTGACGTGGAGATTAATCAGAATGGGGAGGTGTCGGCAGCCACGTTCGGGGAGGCATTGAAGGCGGTCTCCAAGGGGAATTTATCCTGTTCAAAGCGCACAGGGATAGGAGGAGGAGGGAGAAGCATGGACGGTTGCTGGACGGGATAGTTGAGGTGGACAGGAGATACTAGAGGGCTCCCACTAAAGAGCTGTTGGCAGAGAGGAAGAGGTTGCGGGGCAGTTTGATATGTTGAAGATGGGAACGGTGATGGGGCAGTTACAGAGGGGCGAGGGGGTGCTGTATGAGTAAAAAGAGAAGGCGAGCAGTCTGCTGGCCCACCAGCTGCAGAGGCAGGTGGCGTGTTGGGAAATTCTAAGGGTGCGGACAGAGAAAGGGGAGGTAGCGTCAGAGCCAAGGAGGATAAACAAGGTGTTCAGGGGGTATTATGAGAATCTGTATAGGGCCGAGCCGAGTGGAGAGGAAGGGGATGTGGGGCGGTTTTTGGATGGGGTGGAGTTTCCAAGGTTGAAGGAAGAGAGGAAGCAGGTGTTGGGAGGAGCCACGGGGACTGATTCATAGTATCAGGGAATGAAGTCGGGGAAGGCCCCAGGACTGGACGGCTTCGCGGCGGAGTTTGACAAGGTGTTTGTGATGGCACATTTGTTCGGGGTGTTTAGTGGGGTGTTGGAGAAGGGAGAATTGGCAGAGATGTTGACACAGACGTTGATTACGCTAATCTCGAAGAAGGGGAAGGATCCATTGGAATATGCATCATATAGGCTCATTTTGCTGTTAAATACAGATTTGAAAGTACTAGCTAAGTTGTTGGTAGGGAGGATGAAAGGATGTGTGCCAGGCGTGGTCTCTAAGGGTCAAACTGGTTTTGTCAAGGGTCGGCAGCTCCCTAGCAACATCAGGAGACTATTAAATGTGGCTATGATTCCGTCAGGGAGGCGGGTGCCAGAGGTTATTGTTTCTATGGATGCGGAGAAGGCCTTTGATCGGGTGGAGTGGAGGTATTTATTTGAAATTATGGGTAGGTTTGAGTTTGGTCCGCAGTTTGTGGTGTGGGTGCGTCTTTTGTAAGTATCCTCTGTAGCAAGTAAGATAAGCTCAGAGTTTTGGACTGCATAGGGGAGAGAGACAAGGGTGTCTGTTGTCGCCGCTGCTGTTCGCACTGGCAATTGAGCCCTTGGCTATGGCCCTGAGGGGCCTGTGGTGTGGCACGGGATTGGGAGGGGGAGTATGGAGCACCAGATTTCTTTGTATGCTGACGACCTGTTGTTCTTGTGTTGGACCTGCTACAGAGTGTGGGTAGGATCATGGGAATATTGGAGAAGTTTGGGGACTTCTCTGGTATAAGTTAAATGTCGGGAAGAGTGAGGTGTTTCCGGTAAACACGATGTGTTCAGGTGACGAGGAGATTGGGGGGACTTCAAGAGATGGGATACGTTACACATGACACTGGCAGGGAGGGTGTATGTGGTAAATATGAATATGCTGCCAAGGTTCCTACTTGTTTTCCAGACCCTCCCCATCTTTCTCCCTAAGGCTTTTTGCAGAGGTTGGAGAAAGTGATCTCGGAGTTCATAGGGGCAGGGGAATGGGCCACAGGTGAAGAGGGCTCTGTTACAGAGGCAGAGACAGAAAATGGGTTGGCGTTACCAAACCTGCTGCACTATTATTGGGTAGCAAATGTGGAGAAGGGGGCAGAGTCGGTCAAAATGGAAGAGTCCTGTAGGGGATCCAGTCTGAGGTCTATGATGACGGCTCCGCTGCCATTAGCTCCAGGATAGTATATGGGGAGCCCGGTGGTGCAGTCGATGGTCAGGGTGTGGATGCATCTGAGGAGAGTTCGAAGTTGGAGGGAATGTCGGTGTTCACAGCACTGTGAGAACCACAGGTTTAAGCCGGGGGAGATGGATGGGATATATGGGAATTGGAGGGAGGCAGAACTGGAGAGAGTGAGGGACTTGTACTCGGAAGGGGTTTGCAGGTCTGGATGAGTTGTGGGAGAGGTTTGAGTTACCAAGGGGTAGTGAGTTTAGATATATGCAGGTGAGAGATTTTGCGCAAAAAGAGTGGAGGGAGTTTGTCAGATTACACTTTATTGGAGCAACTGCTGCTCCCGGATGAGTTGGGGGAGGGTAGGATTGGAGATATATACGGGTGTTTGGGAGAGTAGGGGAGCGCAAGTGGTGAGGATCAACAACAAATGGGAGGAGGAGTTGGTGGGGGGTAATAAGCTGGGGACTGTGGTGCAAGGCGATGTCGAGGGTGAATTCAACCTCCTCTTGCGTGAGGATGAGCTTGATCCAATTTAAGGTGGTGTATAGGGTACTTATGACTTGGGCAAGGATGAGTGGGTTCTTCCAGGGGGTGGCCGATGAGTTCGAGAAGCGTGGGCGAGGGCCGACAAATCATGTTTTGGGGTTGCGAGAAACTGGGGAGGCAGTGTTTAGGACGCTATCTAAGATTGTGGGGTGGAGGTCAGGCTGGACCCAATGATGGCAATTTTTGGGGTATCAGAAGTGCCGAAGCTTCTGGAGGGAAGGGGTACGATGTTGTGACCTTCGCCTCTAATTGTCTGCCGAAGGATCTTGTTGAACTGAAGGATACGCCATCGGGGGTGGCGGACTGGCTGGGGGACTTGTACAACTTTCTCTGGTTCGAGAAGATTAAGTTTGAGTCGAGGGGGTCAGTGGTGGGCTTTGAGATGCGGTGGGGGTTGTTCATGACGATGTTTGAGGAACTGTTCGTCACTATAACTATAAAGTCCAATTTCAATACAAACAAACAATGTGAAAACTCCTGAACATCATTCCAACAGTGTTCAAGTTGAGTGTCTGGACAAAAGAGTTTGCCTCTTCAGAAGACCCTACTACCCAACAGACACACGGAGGCGGGCTGGGTCGATCATCCCAAACCGGAGACCTTTTTTGTATAAAACAGATTTCACCCAGTTAAAGGCTTTCTCTTTCTTCGCCAGGTCCGCACTTAGATCTTGGTATAATCGAACAAAATGGCCCTTCCGCTTTATCTCCTGATGTTCTCTGGCCCAGGGCAGGACCTGCTCCTTTTTAAAATTACAGAACCTAACAATGACTGTGCATGTGGCGGCTTCCCAGCTCAAGGTCTCGGCTGCAATGAACGATAAGCCCCATCGGGTGGGGGTGGGATGGGGAGGAAGAGCGAGAGAGCGAGAGAGAGAGAGGGAGAGAGGGAGAGAGAATGCAAATACACCTTCACCCACCATTTTAGATATCATATTGGTGAAGTAATCAGTGGGAGTGTTGCCCTCCATCCCTTCTGGCAAACCCACGATACGGATATTTTACCTCCGTGACCCGTTTTCTAAATCTCACATCTTAGCCCTCAAATTTTTGTTGATCTCCATCACGAATGTCAGGCTGGTTTCTAATGATACGATGCGATCACTATGATCAGTTAGCACTTTTTCCATGTTTTTCACTGCATCCCCACATGCTTCAATAATTCTGCTAATATTCTCCCAATTTTGCAGACGTATGAGCCAGAGCCCCATCTGCCGAATTCCTCAACTCCACAGTCAAGCTTTGGCAGTCTTTTTCCAATTTGGCCACGTCGTCGACAGCGTGGTCGGCAGGGGAGAAGGAGAGCCCGCTCTCGCCATCTTGCTACTTGCCAAGTCTTGCAATGCCTCGGATCAGAAGAGTGATTGTGGCCCGCATTGTTTTTGTTTTTCTCCTTTCTGGTGGGTCCATGTACTTACTTGTCGAATTGTTGGGTTTAGCAGCTTCTGTGAATGTCCATTGCGCCTGAAAAACGATCTTTTAAACGGAAAGCCTCCTTGTGCATCCTTCTCTCCTATATACATCACCAGAAGTCTGTATGCTTTATATTACATAGCAAACCAGCTGATATAGGTACTTATTGGACTAAAGGTAACAGAGGCAGAATATGTCAAGATTAAATTAGTTTGGGGCAGCACGGTGATGCAGTGGATTAGCCCTGCTGCCACACGGTGCCGAGGTCCCATGTTCGATCCCGGCTCTGGGTTACTGTCCATGTGGAGTTAGCACATTCTTCCCGTGTTTGTGTGGGATGTGCAGGGTAGGTGGATTGGCTACGCTAAATTGCCCCTTAATTGGAAAAAGAATGAATTGGGTACTCTAAATTTTTTTTTTAAAGATTAAATTAGTTTAGTGCCAGCTAATAGACCATACGTAGGAGTACTCCGTTCAGCCCCTTGAGCCTGCTCCGCTATACAATAGGATCATGGCTGATTCAACATTCCTCACATCCACTTTCCTGCCCTTACCCCATAACCCTTGAATCCCTTACTGATCAAGAATCTATCCCTCTCAGCCTTAAATATGCACTAGGATCTGCCCCCACAGCTCTCTTTGTCAAGGAGTTCCAAAGACTCTCAACCCTCAGAGAAAAAATTCCTCCTCACCTCAGTCTTAAATTGGCTTCCCTTTATGCTGAGCCTATGCCCACTGGTCCTAGACTCTCCCATGAGGGGAAACATCCTCTCACCACTTACCCTATCAAGCTCCTTAAGAATCCTATATGTTTCAATGAGATCACCACTCGCTCTTCTAAATTCCAATCAGTAGAGTCCCAACCTGTTTCAACTTTGATCCTAAGACAACCCCTCCATACCAGGGATCATCCGCGTGAACCTCTTCTGAACCGCCTCCAATAAAGTAATATCATTCCTTAAATCAAGAGACCAAAACTGCTCACGGTACTCCAGATGTGGTCTCACCAATAACTTGTATAGTTGCAGCAAGACTTTCCTACCCTTATACTCCAACACCCTTAAAATAAGAGCCATTTACCTTCCTGATTACCTGCTGCACCTGTGTGCCAGCTTTCTGTGTTTCGTGCACAGGGTGGCATGGTGGCACAGTGTATAGCACTGCTGCCTCACAGCTGCAGGGACCCGGGTTCAATTCTGCCCTTGGATGACTGTCATTGTCGGGTTTGCACTTTCTCCCGTGTCTACGTGGGTTTCTTCCAAGCGCTCCAGTTTCCTCCCACAGTCCAAAAATGTGCAGGTTAGGTGGATTGGCCATGATAAAATTGCCCTTACAGTCCAAAAAAGGTTGGGTAGGGTTACTGGGTTATGGGGATAGGGTGGAGGCATGGGCTTGGGTGGAGTGCTCTTTCCGGGGCCAATGTGGACTCAATGGGCCAAAAGGCTTCCTTTTGCACTGTAGATTCTATGAAGTACCCCCAAGTCCCTTTGTGTTGCAGCTTTCTGCAGTTTTTCTCTGTTTAAATAATACTGTTCTTTTGCTGTCCTTTCCAAAATGAACAACTTCATATTTTCCCACATTATTCTCCATTACCCAACATATCTGGGAGCAATCACTCTTCAATGAATGCTATCGAGTACTGATATTTTTTAGATGTTGGCAACCATCTTAAATTCTACATCCTATGGCATAATCTCAAAAACAAATGCTAACACAAATAAAATGACTGATGCATTTTGAGAGATCTGACCATACATGGGCAAATGTGGCACCCATTTTGCTTATCAGAAGATCCTACATTTAATTAAATGAATAACTAGTTAATTTAGTTGGATGGTGAAAGAGAAAGGAATTGTTAGACTACCAGTGTTAGGGAAGGAAATAGTTAAGTCAATGAGTGCTCAAGTGGGTAATTATAAGTTAACAAGCTAAACACTTCACTGGGTGTATATAAAGGGAATACAGGTGCGACAATCTGTCTGTAGAGTTTTATGAGATTATAATAAAACTCTGTCTGGTGGAACCAAAACTTGGTCTCTGTTATCAAGCAGCTGCCACAAATTAACAACCAGGAGAGCTTTTTTTGAATAATGCCAAGTGGTCTTTAATAACTATCGGACACACACAAATGAACAAACCAAACCTCAGTTTAAGAATGACACTTCGAACAATGCAGTTTATCTCAGTGTTGCACTAAAATATCAGCTGAATTGATGGGATACACACCTGGAGTGGTATTTGAAAACAAAACTAATGACAAGTGAACTGAGATCTAAGTTTCCAAATTATAAATTTCCCCTACACCTTGATCATACATTTGTTCTTATTCTTGTGTTGAAATGAAGACATTAAGCAGATAGTAAAATAAGCAGTGTGCCGAATGCATGTCTAATATGTTGTACAAACAAGGAAACTAAATCTCAGGGGGATATTAATTTTTTTTAAATGTATTTTATTTGATTTGATTTTTGTTTTGATTTATTTATTGTCACTTGTACTGAAGTGCAGTGAAAAGTATTTTTCTGCTGCCAAGGAAATGTACACAGTACATACACAGTAGACACAAAAAAAATAGTAGATAGTTAAAGTGAATGCGAAAAAGCACACAGTACATCGACAAGTAAGTAATTAGTTACAGTATGGAACAAGGGCAAAATAACAAAGCAAATACGACACAAACAAGAGCAGCATAGGGTGTCATGAATAGTGTCCTTACAGGGAACAGATCAGTCCGAGGGAGAGTTGTCGAGGAGTTTGGAACTGTGGGGAAGAAGCTGTTCCTAAATCTGGATGTACGGGTCTTTAGACTTCTGTATCTTCTGCCTGTTGGAAGGCTCTGGAAGAGGGCAAAGCCTGTGTGCGAGGGGTCTCTGACAATGCTGTCTGCCTTCCTGAGGCAACGGGAAATATAGACAGAATCAATGGGAGGGTGGCACGCTTGTGTAATGGGTTGGGCTGAGTTCACCACTTTGCAGTTTCATGCGATTGTGTGGTGAGCAGTTGCCATACCAAGCTGTGATGCGGCCGGATAGGATGCTCTCTATGGCATATCTGTAGAAGTTTGAGAGAGTCGATGGCGACATGCCAAATTTCTTTAGCTTCCTTAGGAAGTTGAGACATTGTTGGGCTTTCGTGACTGTTGCATCAACGTGTGTTAGCATTTGTTTTTGAGATTATGCCATAGGATGTAGAATTTAAGATGGTTGCCAGGACAGACCCCCAGGGTGATGGTGACCGCCAGGAATCTAAAAGCTATCGACCGTCTCCACTTCGGAGCCATTGATGTAGACAGGGGCGTGTGTCGCACTACCCTTCCTGAAGTCGATGATCAGTTTCTTGGTTTTGCTGGCATTGAGGGCGAGGTTGTTTTCGGTACACCATGCAACCAAATGATCTATCTCCCTTCTGTAGTCTGACTCGTCATTGTTTGAGATACTACCCACCATACTCGTATCTTCTGCAAACGTATAGATAGAATTGGAGTCAGATCTTCCTTCACCCTCACCAGCCTCTCCTCCCTCCACTTCCCATCCATCTCCCCCGACTGTACCACCGGGCTCCTCGTACACTTCACCGGAGCTAGTGGCAGTTGAGTTGTCACCATACCCCTCAGACTGGAACACCTACAGGACTCCTCCTCCATCTTGACCCCCCCCCCCCCCCTCCCCCCGATGTCTGCACCATCATGGAGTCGCCCTCGGCGATGCTCCTCAGTGATTGGGCCATGCTCTCCAGCGCCTCGGTAATGCCCACCTGCGACTGGGAATAGCTCCACTAAACCTCAGCCATTCTCATCTGAGAGCAAAACATGTCCCGCAGCACCTCATCAAGGTCAGACTGGTACTGGGTCACAACCCCCAGCGAGTTGGATGTTCCGCCGAGGCCCTCAGCCATGGCCGTCACCGACTTGGACACCTCTACTAATGGTGTCGACATCGTGCAGGAGGCTCTCCACTGCGGATTCCACCCTAGCAGTGTTGACTTCGGAGCCACGCATTGCTCGCAACATCTCCTGTGCCCGTAGCCTCTGGGACTCCTCCAATCAGCTATGGAACACCTGGAATGTCGCTGACATCGCCCTCTGAATGTCCCAGCTGCTCCCTAATGTCTCCATCAACTCCGGGTATACATCTTCCATAGACTCAGCTTCTGGCTGGGACCCAGCTAGGACCTGGGATCCAGCAGACCTCCAATTGCTGTCTCGCCTGGGGTTTCCTGCCTCCACCTGATGTACATCAACAACTGTGTGGTGCTCACCAGATTGTGCCCCAGGCGCCTGTCCACTAATGTTTCCCGAGGTGCATGTATCTGCGCTGGTGGAGGGTGGGAATGACAACTGTGATGCGTCGATCGTGGCATTTTCGGAGCTCTCCTCCGAGGTATTCTGATGGAAGGCAGGAGAGAGTCCCATCGCAGATGGGCATGCGCTGTTAACTCGAGGACCTGTGAGAGAATGGACATGTGGTCAGTGGGTCAGTCAATATGGCAATAACAACTCACGTCCCACATGTCCTCCGAGTGGTCTCAGTCGATCCTAACCTCTGCGGCATGTGCCTACCTCCGCATTGGTGACCGCTCTGTCCTCGGTCACCCCAATCGCCTCCAGAGCCCGTTCCTCGAAGGTGGTGAGGATTTATATGTCCGGTTCCCCTCCGCCGGTCTGGGCACTCCCGGGAATTGTGGGAGAGCTTCTCCTGCGGACACAGAGGGGACATCATTAGCCGGATGCGTGGTTCACAGTGGTGGGAGGAGGTGTGCGATGGAAGGTGGGGGGGCACGCGGTTGAAGGCCGCATGAAGTGTTGGGAGGGGTGGATGCTTGCGTAGGGATGGAAAGGTCTCGGGGCGGGGGAGGAGGGGGGTGGTATGAGGGTGCTGTCGTCAACTCATCCATGCTGCCCAGTGTAGGTCGTTGACCTTCTTGCGACATTGGGGGCCAGTCCTCCTGGTCACACTCCCCGAGCTCACAGTCGGCGCCACCCCGTCGCAGGTGGCATTGTGGCTGCGCTGTGGCTCACCTTCCAGGACCCTCAGGGGAGCAGGACATCCCTGCTGGTCTCCACCGCATCGAGGATTTTCCCAGATTTACACCCCCAAATCTTTGGCCCGTGGCTGCGAGCTGAGTGGGGCTGGCTGTGCAACTGCTGTTTTAAGTGTTGCTCGACATGGTTAGTCGAGGGGGGCCTGGCGAGCACGGTCCTGGCGAATCGGCTGGTGAGCCTTTATTTACGACAAGAAACCCATGGACCTCGTTAAGTGGACCAATTAACATTGAATAGGGTTGCCGACCTTGCCAGGCCGAGCGCCGGGAAGCTCGCGGCAGTTCCCACTCGCTACCATAATTAGAAATCTTTCTGGAGAACCGTGCCCTATAACTCTAAATTTGAGCAAGTACTTTAAATCTGATGATTTACAGGTCTGCAAGAGGTGATTCTCCCTCTAAGTTTCCAACCCTCCCTGTGGAAAGTTCATTATTCTATTACAAGATTGGGATCTTAGTATCTACAGGAATGAAGTTGGTATCAATGTAAAAATAGTTCACCATTCTACCTTTCATGCAGGTTTTTACTACCACATGGGAGTCCTGGTAATCTGCTCCATTTAAGAACAAAGAACAGTACAGCACAGGAACAGGCCCTTCGGCCCTCCAAGCCCATGCCGACCATGCTGCCCGACTAAACTACAATCTTCTACACTTCCTGGGTCCGTATCCCTCTATTCCCATCCTATTCATGTATTTGTCAAGATGCCCCTTAAATGTCACTAGCGTCCCTGCTTCCACCACCTCCTCCGGTAGCGAGTTCCAGGCACCCACTACCCGCTGCGTAAAAAACTTGCCTCGTACATCTACTCTGAACCTTGCCCCTCTCACCTTAAACCTATGCCCCCTAGTAATTGACCCCTCTACCCCGGGGAAAAGCCTCTGACTATCCACTCTGTCTATGCCCCTCATAATTTTGTAGACCTCTATCAGGTCGCCCCTCAACCTCCTTCGTTCCAGTGAGAACAAACCGAGTTTATTCAACCGCTCCTCATAGCTAATGCCCTCCATACCAGGCAACATTCTGGTAAATCTCTTCTGCCCCTCTCTAAAGCCTCCACATCCTTCTGGTAGTGTGGCGACCAGAATTGAACACTATACTCCAAGTGTGGCCTAACTAAGGTTCTATACAGCTGCAACATGACTTGCCAATTCTTATACTCAATGCCCCGGCCAATGAAGGCAAGCATGCCGTATGCCTTCTTGACTACCTTCTCCACCTGTGTTGCCCCTTTCAGTGACCTGTGGACCTGTACTCCTAGATCTCTCTGACTTTCAATACTCTTGAGGGTTCTACCATTCACTGTATATTCCCTACCTGCATTAGACCTTCCAAAATGCATTACCTCACATTTGTCCGGATTAAACTCCATCTGCCATCTCTCCGCCCAAGTCTCCAAACAATCCAAATCCTGCTGTATCCTCTGGCAGTCCTCATCGCTATCCGCAATTCCACCAACCTTTGTATCGATGGCAAACTTACTAATCAGACCAGTTACATTTTCCTCCAAATCATTTATATATACTACAAACAGCAACGGTCACAGCCCTCCAATTAGAAAAGCATCCTTCCATTGCTACTCTCTGCCTTCTATGACCTAGCCAGTTCTGTATCCACCTTGCCAGCTCACCCCTGATCCCGTGTGACTTCACCTTTTGTACTAGTCTACCATGAGGGACCTTGTCAAAGGCCTTACTGAAGTCCATATAGACAACATCCACTGCCCTACCTGCATCAATCATCTTTGTGACCTCCTCGAAAAACTCTATCAAGTTAGTGAGACACGACCTCCCCTTCACAAAACCATGCTGCCTCTCACTAATACGTCAATTTGCTTCCAAATGGGAGTAGATCCTGTCTCGAAGAATTCTCTCCAGTAATTTCCCTACCACTGATGTAAGGCTTACCGGCCTGTAGTTCCCTGGATTATCCTTGCTACCCTTCTTAAACAGAGGAACAACATTGGCTATTCTCCAGTCCTCCGGGACATCACCTGAAGACAGTGAGGATCCAAAGATTTCTGTCAAGGCCTCAGCAATTTCCTCTCCAGCCTCCTTCTGGGGTAGATCCCATCAGGCCCTGGGGACTTATCTACCTTAATATTTTTTAAGACACCCAACACCTCGTCTTTTTGGATCTCAATGTGACCCAGGCTATCTACACACCCTTCTCCAGACTCAACATCTACCAATTCCTTCTCTTTGGTGAATACTGATGCAAAGTATTCATTTAGTACCTCGCCCATTACCTCTGGCTCCACACATAGATTCCCTTGCCTATCCTTCAGTGGGCCAACCCTTTCCCTGGCTACCCTCGTACTTTTTATGTACGTGTAAAAAGCCTTGGGATTTTCCTTAACCCTATTTGCCAATGACGTTTCGTGACCCCTTCTAGCCCTCCTGACTCCTTGCTTAAGTTCCTTCCTACTTTCCTTATATTCCACAGAGGCTTCTTCTGTTCCCAGCCTTTTAGCACTGACAAATGCCTCCTTTTTCTTTTTGACGAGGTCTACAATATCTCTCGTTATCCAAGGTTCCCGAAAATTGCCGTATTTATCCTTCTTCCTCACAGAAACATGCCGGTCCTGAATTCCTTTCAACTGACACTTGAAAGCCAACATGTCAGATGTTGATTTGCCCTCAAACATCCGCCCCCAATCTATATTCTTCAGTTCCCGCCTAATATTGTTATAATTAGCTTTCCCCCAATTTCGCACATTCATCCTAGGACCACTCTTATCCTTGTCCACCAGCACTTTAAAACTTACTGAATTGTGGTCACTGTTCCCGAAATGCTCCCCTACTGAAACTTCTACCACCTGGCCGGGCTCATTCCCCAATACCAGGTCCAGTACAGCCCCTTCCCTAGTTGGACTGTCTACATATTGTTTTAAGAAGCCCTCCTGGATGCTCCTTACAAACTCCGCCCCGTCTAAGCCCCTGGCACTAAGTGAGTCCCAGTTAATATTGGGGAAGTTGAAGTCTCCCATCACCACAACCCTGTTGTTTTTACTCTTTTCCAAAATCTGTCTACCTATCTGCTCCTCTATCTCCCGCTGGCTGTTGGGAGGCCTGTAGTAAACCCCCAACATTGTGACTGCACCCTTCTTATTCCTGATCTCTACCCATATAGCCTCACTGCCCCCTGAGGTGTCCTCCCGCAGTACAGCTGTGATATTCTCCCGAACCAGTAGCGCAACTCCGCTACCCCTTTTACATCCCCCTCTATCCCGCCTGAAACATCTAAATCCTGGAACGTTTAGCTGCCAATCCTGCCCGTCCCTCAACCAGGTCTCTGTAATGGCAACAACATCATAGTTCCAAGTACGAATCCAAGCTTTTCATCTGCCTTACCTGTAATACTTCTTGCATTAAAACATATGCACTTCAGGCCACCAGACCCTGTGTTCAGCAACTTCTCCCTGTGTGCTCTGCCTCAGAGCCCCACTGTCCCTATTCCCTACTGTCCCTATTCCCTAGTTCTCCCTCAATGCTCTCACCTTCTGACCTATTGCTCCTGTGCCCAGCCCCCTGCCATACTAGTTTAAACCCTCCCGTGTGACACTAGCAAACCTTGCGGCCAGGATATTTATGCCTCTCCAGTTTAGATGCAACCCATCCTTCTTATATAGGTCACACCTGCCCTGGAAGAGCTCCCAGTGGTCCAGATAACGGAAACCCTCCCTCCTACACCAGCTGTTTAGCCACGTGTTTAGGTGCTCTATCTTCCTATTTCTAGCCTCACTGGCACGTGGCACAGGGATTAATCCCGAGATTACAACCCTAGAGGTCCTGTCTTTTAACTTTCTGCCTAGCTCCCTGAACTCCTGCTGCAGGACCTCATGCCCCTTCCTGCCTATGTCGTTAGTACCAATATGTACAACGACCTCTGCCTGTTTGCCCTCCCCCTTCAGGATGCCCTCTACCCGTTCGGAGACATCCTGGACCCTGGCACCAGGGAGGCAACATACCATCCTGGAGTCTCTTTCATGTCCACAGAAGCGCCTATCTGTGCCCCTGACTATAGAGTCCCCTCCTACTATTGCTCTTCTGCGCTTTGACCCTCCCTTCTGAACATCAGAGCCAGCCGTGGTGCCACTGCTCTGGCTGCTGCTGTTTTCCCCTGATAGGCTATCCCCCCCGACAGTATCCAAAGGGGTATACCTGTTCGAGAGGGGGACAACCACAGGGGATTCCTGCACTGACTGCCTGCCCTTTCTGGTGGTCACCCATTTCTCTGCCTGCACCTTGGGTGTGACCACATTTATATAACTGCGATCTATGACGCTGTCCGCCACCTGCATGCTCCTAAGTGCATCCAATTGCTGCTCCAACCGAACCATGCGGTCTGTGAGGAGCTCCAGTTGGGTGCACTTTCTGCAGATGAAGCCATCCGGGACGCTGGAAGCCTCCCGTACCTGCCACATCTCACAGTCAGAGCACTGCACCCCTCTAACTGACATTGTGTCAATTAATTAGTAAATTAAAATTAAAAGTTTTTTTAAAAGTTTCAATAAAATCTAATATAAATGTGAAAGCTAAATATAGTACTCTCCGATCTCTGGCTTAGATACCCCTCTAAATTATAATTAAGTAATTATGTTTAATTAATTACCAATGCTTAATTTTTTTAAATACGAAGTCTTACAACACCAGGTTAAAGTCCAACAGGTTTGTTTCGATGCCACTAGCTTTCGGAGCGCTGCTCCTTCCTCAGGTGAATGAAGAGGTCTGTTCCAGAAACACATATATAGACAAATTCAAAGATGCCAAACAATGCTAGGAAAGCTCGCATTCCTAGCATTGTTTGACATCTTTGAATTTGTCTATATATGTGTTTCTGGAACAGACCTCTTCATTCACCTGAGGAAGGAGCAGCGCTCCGAAAGCTAGTGACATCGAAACAAAGAACAAAGAACAAAGAAATGTACAGCACAGGAACAGGCCCTTCGGCCCTCCAAGCCCGTGCCGACCATACTGCCCGACTAAACTACAATCCTCTACACTCCCTGGGTCCGTATCCTTCTATTCCCATCCTATTCATATATTTGTCAAGATGCCCCTTAAATGTCCCTATCGTCCCTGCTTCCACTACCTCCTCCGGTAGTGAGTTCCAGGCACCCACTACCCTCTGCAAGGGGGTAACAAGCAGGAAACAAACCTGTTGGACTTTAACCTGGTGTTGTAAGACTTCGTACTGTGCTCACCCCAGTCCAACGCCGGCATCGCCACATCATAATTTTTTTAATTTAGTGTAGATTCCCACCCAGCCACTCAGGTCACAGCTTTTCTGTGATGTCACTTCAGTTTCCCCCCCCACACACACACAATTTGAAAAAGGTATAAAAGTAAAAATGAGTAAAAATCACGTACTTACCTTCTGAGGGTCTTAGATGTTCTCAGGTTCTCTCCCTGACAGAGACTGCTCCTCCTCCCCCGAACGGCTCCCAAAACTGGGCCGCGATCTTTTTAAATCTCCGCTCCTGCTATTTTTAAATCTCCGCTCCGACTCGCAGCTCCCGCGCTTTTTAAATCTCCCGCGCTTTTAAAATCCCGGCTCTCTCTCCTCTCGCACTGTTTTCACTGTCCCGGCTCTCTCTCCTCCCGCGCTGTTTTCTAGGTTTTCAGATGGGCAGCTCTATAGCCACAATACTTACGCAAGTGCATTATTTAATTATGTAAGCAAACCTCAAGAGTCAGTCTCTTGAGAAGGGTGAGTAGCATTCAGATTGTGCTGCACTCAGAAATTTCCCCAGCTCATGCTACTCAGCATTTCGCCCGGGTCCTTCCAAGCCCAGCCTTTCTAGAAATATGGAGTGCAGTGTCCCTTGGAGATCTCCATCAAAGCAGAGTAAAGTGCCCTGACTTTACAGAATACGCCCTCCTTTTATGGCACCAACAGCCAAGTTGGAAGATTAAATGCCCAGTTTGAATGTTAGTGAATGAGTGGATGTATTAGTGAAAGTGTAGGGTGGGTAGGTAGTGGAGCTGGGTGAATAGGTGGGAAAGCTGGCTGAGGTGGGTAAACTGGGTGGGATGGGTGATGTAGATAGGATGGGGGGGGCAGTCAGGGCAGGGTGTAATAAAGTGTAATTAATAGTCCGGTGCTAAAGCCAGTGGGTTAGTTGCGGCGTCAATGAGTGGGGGGAGGGGTGATCAGTTGTGTAAATACCCAGATGTTAGACCAGATTTTAATCTGTTTAATATATTCTGGGTAACTATTCAAGATAGTACCTGGGAACTGTCTGAAGTCTCCGACTCTTGTTCAGAGAAGGTTCCCAGGGAGGCGAGGAATTGCCGATTGGAAGTTGAAACTTTCCAGTTAATTCCGAAATAGGTTAATGCGTCAACATTTCCACAGGATCCCAATGCGTCTTTCAGTTGTACATCCAGCCTCCAATGATCTGGAGACCAGAAAATTTGAGCCCATATGTTGCATATTTGGAGAACAAGGAGATACATTGTTTTTAGAGGTGGGGACGAGGGCAAGTCATAAACCATTTTCCATTCTTTTCACTTTCAAGTCACTAGCAAGTTGGATACAGTGCTAAAGATTATGATACAAGATATTCACAGATTATCAAGATGTTTTTGTAATAGCAGATATTTTTATATTCTTAACACATTCCTCAAGGATTCTCAGAAGCAAATTATCTGTAAAAATCCTTTACGTATGTAAAAATCGTGTTAATGATGAAAGATGGAAATTGCAAAATAATGCATCAACACCCATCAGTGAGCCTATTTCTATGTAACCAACGTGTAACATCAGGCCTTGTGGCTCAGTGGTAGGTTCCTCCCGCTGGACCAGAAGCTCCGGGTTAGAGTCCAAAGCTAGGACTTGTTGGACACAGAAGGAGCGTTCAACCTCCTGATAATCAGCTGAAAATACTTCAACCGCTTCCCCACTATTTCCCAAAGTGTAAAAAAAACAGCGCATGGATGTAAAGATACATTAAAAACATGTAGCAACAAATTAGCCAAATAATCTATTAGCTACTTTATGAACACTTAATTTGGATAACAAAAAGCAATGGTGGATCATTTAGCTACTCAAATATGCGATTCCTAAATGCTTTCACAGAGGCAGCGAATGGGGTCGTCTGTTGGATTTCTGTTCATGTATACTGAAGTGAGGTTCTTTCTCATGAAATTTCCAGATTCAGGCATAACGCCCATCTTGGCAAACTGATTGTTCATCAGCTGAATCCAATAGTCTCCTGTCTGGCAATATAGAACATAGAACATAGAAAATACAGCACAGAACAGGCCCTTCGGCCCACGATGTTGTGCCGAACCTTTGTCCTAGATTAATCATAGATTATCATTGAATCTACAGTGCAGAAGGAGGCCATTCGGCCCCCTGAGTCTGCACCAGCTCTTGGAAAGAGCACCCAACCCAAACTCAACACCTCCACCCAACACCAAGGGCAATTTGGACATTAAGGGCAATTTATCATTGGCCAATTCACCTAACCCGCACATCTTTGGACTGTGGGAGGAAACCGGAGCACCCGGAGGAAACCCACGCAGACACGGGGAGGACGTGCAGACTCCGCACAGACAATGACCCAAGCCGAAATCGAACCTGGGACCATGGATCTGTGAAGCAATTGTGCTATCCACAATGCTACCGTGCTGCCCTTAAGAACAAATAAATCTACACTATATAATTTTCCCGTAATCCATGTACCTATCCAACAGCTGCTTGAAGGTCACTAATGTTTCCGACTCAACTACTTCCACAGGCAGTGCATTCCATGCCCCCACTACTCTCTGGGTAAAGAACCTACCTCTGATATCCCTCCTATATCTTCCACCTTTCACCTTAAATTTATGTCCCCTTGTAATGGTGTGTTCCACCTGGGGAAAAAGTCTCTGACTGTCTACTCTATCTATTCCCCTGATCATCTTATAAACCTCTATCAAGTCGCCCCTCATCCTTCTCCGCTCTAATGAGAAAAGGCCTAGCACCCTCAACCTTTCCTCGTAAGACCTACTCTCCATTCCAGGCAACATCCTGGTAAATCTTCTTTGCACCTTTTCCAAAGCTTCCACATCCTTCCTAAAATGAGGCGACCAGAACTGTACACAGTACTCCAAATGTGGCCTTACCAAAGTTTTGTACAGCTGCATCATCACCTCACGGCTCTTAAATTCAATCCCTCTGTTAATGAACGCGAGCACACCATAGGCCTTCTTCACAGCTCTATCCACTTGAGTGGCAACTTTCAAAGATGTATGAACATAGACCCCAAGGTCTCTCTGCTCCTCCACAATGCCAAGAACTCTACCGTTAACCCTGTATTCCGCATTCATATTTGTCCTTCCAAAATGGACAACCTCACACTTTTCAGGGTTAAACTCCATCTGCCACTTCTCAGCCCAGCTCTGCATCCTATCTATGTCTCTTTGCAGCCGACAACAGCCCTCCTTACTATCCACAACTCCACCAATCTTCGTATCGTCTGCAAATTTACTGACCCACCCTTCAACTCCCTCATCCAAGTCATTAATGAAAATCACAAACAGCAGAGGACCCAGAACTGATCCCTGCGGTACACCACTGGTAACTGGGATCCAGGCTGAATATTTGCCATCCACCACCACTCTCTGACTTCTATCGGTTAGCCAGTTCGTTATCCAACTGGCCAAATTTCCCACTATCCCATGCCTCCTTACTTTGTGCAGAAGCCTACCATGGGGAACTTTATCAAATGCCTTACTAAAATCCATGTACACTACATCCACTGCTTTACCTTCATCCACATGCTTGGTCACCTCCTCAAAGAATTCAATAAGATTTGTAAGGCAAGACCTACCCCTCACAAATCCGTGCTGACTATCCCTAATCAAGCAGTGTCTTTCCAGATGCTCAGAAATCCTATCCTTCAGTACCCTTTCCATTACTTTGCCTACCACCGAAGTAAGACTAACTGGCCTGTAATTCCCAGGGTTATCCCTAGTTCCTTTTTTGAACAGGGGCACGACATTCGCCACTCTCCAATCCCCTGGTACCACCCCTGTTGACAGTGAGGACGAAAAGATAATTGCCAACGGCTCTGCAATTTCATCTCTTGCTTCCCATAGAATCCTTGGATATAACCCGTCAGGCCCGGGGGACTTGTCTATCCTCAAGTTTTTCAAAATGCCCAACACATCTTCCTTCCTAACAAGTATTTCCTCGAGCTTACCAATCTGTTTCACACTGTCCTCTCCAACAATATCGCCCCTCTCATTTGTAAATACAGAAGAAAAGTACTCATTCAAGACCTCGCCTATCTCTTCAGACTCAATACACAATCTCCCGCTACTGTCCTTGATCGGACCTCCCCTCGCTCTAGTCATTCTCATATTTCTCACATATGTGTAAAAGGCCTTGGGGTTTTCCTTGATCCTACCCGCCAAAGATTGTTCATGCCCTCTCTTAGCTCTCCTAATCCCTTTCTTCAGTTCCCTCCTGGCTATCTTGTATCCCTCCAATGCCCTGTCTGAACCTTGTTTCCTCAGCCTTACATAAGTCACCTTTTTCCTCTTAACAAGACATTGAACCTCTCTTGTCAACCATGGTTCCCTCACTCGACCATCTCTTCCCTGCCTGACAGGGACATACATATCAAGGACACGTAGCACCTGTTCCTTGAACAAGTTCCACATTTCACTTGTGTCCTTCCCTGCCAGCCTATGTTCCCAACTTATGCACTTCAATTCTTGTCTGACAACATCGTATTTACCCTTCCCCCAATTGTAAACCTTGCCCTGTTGCACGTACCTATCCCTCTCCATTACTAAAGTGAAAGTCACAGAATTGTGGTCACTATCTCCAAAATGCTCCCCCACTAACAAATCTATCACTTGCCCTGGTTCATTACCCAGTACTAAATCCAATATTGCCCCTCCTCTGGTTGGACAATCTACATACTGTGTTAGAAAAGCTTCCTGGACACACTGCACAAACACCACCCCATCCAAACTATTTGATCTAAAGAGTTTCCACTCAATATTTGGGAAGTTAAAGTCGCCCATGACTACCACCCTATGACTTCTGCACCTTTCCAAAATCTGTTTCCCAATCTGTTCCTCCACATCTCTGCTACTATTGGGGGGCCTATAGAAAACTCCTAACAAGGTGACTGCTCCTTTCCTATTTCTGACTTCAACCCATACTACCTCAATAGGGTGATACTCCTCGAACTGCCTTTCTGCAGCTGTTATACTATCTCTAATTAATAATGCCACCCCCCCACCTCTTTTACCACCCTCCCTAATCTTATTGAAACATCTATAACCAGGGACCTCCAACAACCATTTATGCCCCTCTTCTATCCAAGTTTCCGTGATGGCCACCACATCGTAGTCCCAAGTACCGATCCATGCCTTAAGTTCACCCACCTTATTCCTGATGCTTCTTGCGTTGAAGTATACACACTTCAACCCATCTCCGTGCCTGCAAATACTCTCCTTTGTCAGTGTTCCCTTCCCCACTGCCTCATTACATGCTTTGGCGTCCTGAATATCGGCTACCTTAGTTGCTGGACTACAAATCCGGTTCCCATTCCCCTGCCAAATTAGTTTAAACCCTCCCGAAGAGTACTAGCAAACCTCCCTCCCAGGATATTGGTGCCCCTCTGGTTCAGATGCAACCCGTCCTGCTTGTACAGGTCCCACCTTCCCCAGAATGCGCTCCAATTATCCAAATACCTGAAGCCCTCCCTCCTACACCATTCCTGCAGCCACGTGTTCAAGTGCACTCTCTCCCTATTCCTAGCCTCACTATCACGTGGCACCGGCAACAAACCAGAGATGACAACTCTGTCTGTCCTGACTTTCAACTTCCAGCCTAACTCCCTAAACTTGTTTATTACCTCCACACCCCTTTTCCTACCTATGTCGTTGGTACCAATGTGCACCACGACTTCTGGCTGCTCCCCCTCCCCCTTAAGGATCCTGAAGACACGATCCGAGACATCCCTGGCCCTGGCACCCGGGAGGCAACATACCTTCCGGGAGTCTCGCTCGCGACCACAGAATCTCCTATCTATTCCCCTAACCATTGAATCTCCTACAACTATTGCTTTTCTATTCTCCCCCCTTCCCTTCTGAGCCCCAGAGCCAGACTCAGTGCCAGAGACCTGGCCGCTAGGGCCTTCCCCCGGTAGGTCATCCCCCCCAACAGCATCCAAAACGGTATACTTGTTTTGAAGGGGAACGGCCACGAGGGATCCCTGCACTGTCTGCCTGTTTGTTTTTTTCCCCCTGACTGTAACCCAGCTATTCTTGTCCTGTACCTTGGGTGTGGTTACCTCCCTGTAACTCTTCTCAATCACCCCCTCTGCCTCCCGGATGATCCGAAGTTCATCCAGCTTCAGCTCCAGTTCCCTAACACGGTCTTTGAGGAGCTGAAGTTGGGTGCACTTCCCGCAGGTATAGTCAGCGGGGACACCGGTGGTATCCCTCACCACCCACATCCTACAGGAGGAGCATGTAACTGGCCTAGCCTCCATCCCCTCTTACCTTAAAGAATATAGCTGCTGTGTGGACTAACTAGATCTCCGCCCTCCGACTCTGCTCCCAGTCAGCTACACTTCCTGTAAACACCTGGCTCTCTTTGCACTCTTTGCGGAAATGTCGGAAACAAAATGAAAGGAGCACCTTACTCCCTCCTCACCTAACTCCCTCGGTCACCAAACTCTCACTATCGCACTCAAAAAGCACCAAATTCAGCACTCCCTCGGTCACCAAACTCTCACTATCGCACTCAAAAAGCACCAAATTCAGCACTCAGTGCAAACAAAGTCTGCACTGTAGGGGATCACTTTTATACTGTGAATCTAGCCTCTGAAAAACTGGCCTAATCCAATTAACTAATTAACAAGCTCCAGCTGCAAGTGCCTAGAAGTAGAAGCCTGTTTAAAGCTGATTGAAAATTCACCTTCTTCTAAACCAAACAGCAACTTTTAAGTTAATTAACTAAATAAAAGAAAGACTAAACTACAGAAAGATAAAAATGAAGCCTTATACTCCCTCGGTCACCAAACTCTCACTATCGCAATCAAAAAGCACCAAATTCAGCACTCAGTGCAAAACTGAGTATAAAGCAACAGGAGATATTCTGGGAACCCAGAAAGATGACTGGCTGGTTGTAAGCAAATTCTATTGTTCCAACACAAATCTTTATCTGGTCAAAACATCGAGATGTGATTAACCTTGATTGTGTTGAGAGTGAGGCTTCGAGGGACTATTTTCCATAACCTGCTGCTGTAACTCCAGCAAGACACTATAAGCACTTAAAGAAACTGTTGAAAGTGGCAATTGATACCATTACACCCAGCAGTCAACAGCATTCCCTTGGAAACTGGGAAAATCCTTGCAGACATTCACAATAGGAGCATGGATGGACCATAAAGCCCATCACGCCTGCTCCAGCATTCAGTGGGATCATGGCTGATCTTGGGCTTCCACTCCATTTTCCCACCTGCTCCCCAATCCCTTCCCTGCGAGACCAAAAATCTGTCTCTCTTAGCTTCAAATGTATTCAACAACGAATGGCCCATCCAGAACCCTCAAGAGGAATAAACAGTATAGATTAACAACCCTTTACATGAAGATAATTTCTCATCTCATGCCTAAATGATTGACCCCTTATTCTGAGGCTGTTGCCCCCATGTTTGAGACAACCAACCGGCGGAAACAATCTCCCTATCTACCGTATCAAGCCCCCTTAGAATTTTGGATGAGATTGCCTCTCAAATTCCAAACTCCAGAGAATAGAAGCCCTTATAAGCCCAATTTATTTTATCCCTGTTCATAAAATGATCCCCCAATTCCAGGGACCAATCGCATACACCTTTGCTGTACTGCTGCTAATACAAATATCTCCTTTCTTAAATGTGGACATCAAATTTGCACACAATATTTCAGACGTGGTCTCATCAAGACCTGTATAACTGTACTAAGTCATCCTTATTCTTGTACTCTAATATCCTGGCAATAACGGCCAATATGCCATTTGCCTTCCTATTTGCTTGCTGCACCTGTATGTGTTCCTTGAACAAGCATACACAAGTCTCTTTGAACATCAATATTTAAAAATGTAACACTTAAAAAATATTGCCCATCTATTTTTAATTACCAAAATGATTAACTTCACACTTCCCTACATTGTACTGCACCTGCCATCTTATTGTCCACTCACTTGTCCAAATCTATTTGCAGCCTCTCCGTGTCCTCCTCAGAGTTTACCTTCCCACCGAGCTTGATACATTACTCTCTGTCGCAGGGACATTGCTTTTTATTGCTAATTACAGATCTTTGATGGTCTCTGTGGAAAGCCATGTATGTGTTTGTTTCTTCTTTCCTCTTTTCCCCCCAAGTTGTCTCGCCATCACTTGAAGGCAGTGGCACAAATAAAGAAAATTTCTATAAATACGGTGTTTCCATTCATGCAAGTGTTCAATGCCATGGACTGCACAAGATTCAAAGTATGTGTTTTCAAAAGGATAAAAGATAAAAGTCCTGAAGACTATTCTGTTCCAAACAGGGCAGTGAGGCCCAAGCAGAGTTCTCCCTCCTCCTCCTCCAAGACCCAAACGATGCCTGGCTCAGTACCTGCCCCATTCATTTATCACTCTCTCTCTATCTGGGCCAGGGGCTGCAGCCCATGGATGATTCACTGAGTCATGAAGCCTGTCCCCAACCATGAACCTGGCCTCTGCTGCTGAGCTGTGACCTGTCTAAACGCAGCCCCATCAGCCTGGTGCTGCAGAATGGCCTGGACTCCAACATAAACCACCCAAGAACCCTTAACTTGTACTTCTCCTGCTTCCTGGCCAAGGGACATAAGCTGGAGATGATCAGATCAAGTAATGGACTGGTGAGTTCATAAAATAATTTCAAAAAATTACGATCCAGCTGATGTTGTAACTGGATGGGAAGATTCCAGAATGGAACAATGGCTCAAAGGACCATAACTTACTTTTTTTTAAAATGTGGAGAAACAGAGTTACAGGACTGATAACTAATTAGTTCGAAGAACAAGGAAAAAACATTTCTTATACATGAAATTTTTTTTTTTTACTTACTTCTCTCCCCAGCTTAAAAATTACACGCAGGTTTAGGATTAACATGTATTACAAAGTACATCTTAAGCTAAAATGATCTCATTAACACACAAAGTCCCTTTTAAGCACACAAGATGACTGTGGGAAGACACACTCCTCTCTGAACCTGAGTGAATGTCTGTGGATTGCTCTTCAAAATCCCCCAGATGATTCTTATACCGTGAGCCACCTTGTCTCACTGAACTCCGGCTTGCACACAAGGGATTTCAAATTTCACTTTCAAAAGTCGCACTTTCAAATCTTCTTTTAAGTTATGCTTTCCCTCCGCTGTTTCCATCAAGTTTTCTCTTTCGGGTTTTACACCTCTCCCTTCAGGTTTTGTTTGTCTTTACGATTTTCAGACAAACTCTGAGATCTAGCCACAGATGTCCACAATTATTTCAAGTAATGTCTCCCACACTAATAATTTCTCACAAACCTTAGCACTACTGCAGGCATCTTTCTGGTCTCTCAGGATCCAATGCCTTTTCAACGCTCTGTGACTTTACTGAACAATCATCTGTTCTGGTGCCCAGTTAACTGTAGACTTCTTGGAAACTTCACTTCATTTCTCTTGTTTCCTTAACTAGCTGGACTTACGTTTCCAGCATTGTTTTCTTAACCATTACTACAAAGTATAGCTTTTCTTCTAGCAAGGCTGAGACAGATGTTCCCTCTTTAGCCTTCTAAAACCAATTGCTTCTAGCAGAGCAGTGAGAGTTGCCTTCTCTCTCACTACCTATCTCCAACTGCAATCAAATTAGCTAAACCAAAACTTAAAAGCTTCTCTACCGTACAAGGTCCAAGTTGCTAACCAACCACTGCTAATTCATTTACTTTACATGCCATAGCCTCTCTAAGCACAACAGAATCACGGTTGGAAATGAAATCAACCCCCACACATACAAACACCGTTGAAGGAATCTAACTATAGGTTTTTCCAGGCAGAAACATTAAGTTAAACCCAATTTTAAAAGATAACTTATTTCTAATGTTTACCAATACAAATGTAAATCCCATAAAACTGCCTCAATGTTATCAAGATACTGGAGTAAAAGGAAATTCAAGAATGGAGTAAAATCAATATTAAAAATAAAATTGGGATAAAATAAAGAATTGGATAAAAGGGAAATCGATGGGTGCAGCTGTCTCAAGTTATGTTTCTATTGTGTGAATTAGCATAGCAGTAGGAAAAATAGTGTTTACCTTAGTGACTAGAGGGTGAACAAATGGTTTAGAAATAGGTGTTAGAAATGTAAAGAGTTCAAAGTTCAAAGTAGAAAGATATGAGGCGGGATTCTCTGGTCGGCAACACCAAAATCGCGTTCGGCGATCGTCTGAAGAATCAATGTTTGTGCCAAAATTGGGGGTGGCGCTTCTTTGCGATACTCTGTCCCTCCAAAGCGGTGTCGGTCGTGTGTGCTATCATTTGTTGTGAACTCGGCCAGGCGGCTGCGGACTGAGTCCAGCGCCGCCACAGTCGGGGGAAAGTCGATCCACGGGCAGGGGGGACTTTGGCAGGGGTTGGGGGCACTGTCGAGGGGGGGGGGTGGTGGTTTGGGGGTCGCGAGTCGGCCAAAGGGAGGGCACTATTTGGCAGGCCAGGTTCGCGCGTGGCTGGCGCCATGTAGCACAGCACAGCTGCTGCTGTGCGCATGAGTGGCTATGCACCCGGCAATTCTCTGGCCATATCGGCAGCTAGGGCCGGGTGCTCTACGCTGCCTGCCTACTAGCCCCCCACCAAACGGAGCATCGGTGGCCGTTTTGCACCAAATGTTTGGATGGAAAAAGCCATCATTCCCACGCCGGCATTTGGACATCGCCTGAAAATCGGAGAATCCAGCCCATGGATCTATTTGGTATCTATACGCATCAATTTACATCTGTATACTCACAGTCTGGTTCACAGGGTTATCTGGTTGGGTAACATAAAGGAGGGAAACTGTATATCTAAAGCAAGTGTTATGGGTGAGGCATTTGCAGAACCCCAAAATGTATCATGGAGTTCAACCAACCTCTCCCTTTAATGGATTTGTTGCTTTTCCTAGCACACGGCTTTTTCCCTAGGTGTGGGATTACAATTATGGACACGTGGATTTTTAAACACAAAACACTGTTTATTCCATGAACTCAACTTAACATCTTAAATAAACATTGGATCTCTTAACACCCCTTACTTCAAAGATAACTCAGAAAATATTGCAACAGTAAATAATTCCTTAAAATGTTCCTTCAAACTTAACACCTTTAAACAAAATCACATCAGGTTAAAGGCTTCACTATTATAAGTTTAAATCACCCAAATGATCCAGAGATAGTCTTTCATGGCAGAGATCCAGCTCACTGCAAAACACAGACACACACCCAGCTCTTTTCCTCCAAACTGCAAAACTAAACTGCAAAATGGCTGACCTGACCTCAGCTCCACCCACTCTCTGACATCACTGGTTTCTTAAAGGTACATTGCTTAAACATCTATGTCTTAAAGGTACTCTCACATGACACCTCCCCTCAAGAAAAAAAAATAAACCATCAAGATAGTTTCATTTTATACTTTTGCAACATCCACTAAGAAATGTATACAGTAAATGTACATTTACGTTTTGTTTTTTTTAAAAACAACACATGCAAACAGGTATAATAATATAGTCCATTTTTTTTTGTTCTTCCTCCTCCAACCAAAATCCTTCTCGATTGACAGTCTCTTTGACCAAAGTCTCTGCACTATCCATCCATTCCTCGGCATTTCTCTTTAGAATCAGATACTTTAGCTCAATCTGACCACAGAGTCCCTTGCAATTCTCTAATACAGGAACATTGGTGATCACAGCCTCCAGGCAGTCAAATGCCTGTTGATAGTCCGCTGACCATTGAATTTTTTAACGTTCCTTCAGCACGGTAGCATTGTGGATAGCACAATTGCTTCACAGCGCCAGGGTCCCAGGTTCGATTCCGGCTTGGGTCTCTGTCTGTGCGGAGTCTGCACATCCTCCCAGTGTGTGCGTGGGTTTCCTCCGGGTGCTCCGGTTTCCTCCCACAGTCCAAAGATGTGCAGGTTAGGTGGATTGGCCATGGTAAATTGCCCTTAGTGTCCAAAATTGCCCTTAGTGTTGGTTGGGGTTTACTGGGTTATGGGGATAGGGTGGAGGTGTTGACCTTGGGTAGGGCGCTCTTTCCAAGAGCCGGTGCAGACTCGATGGGCCGAATGGCCTCCTTCTGCACTGTAAATTCTATGAAATCTATGAAAATTCCATCAGTGGAGTAATCACGCCACAAAACCTTTGCACAGCTGTTCGATCAAATTCATTCATGTTAAGAGCCGCATTGCCTCCCTTCGTCTTGAGGGTATTGGAAATTCCTCAAGGAAAGTGATTCGGGCTTCTCCAAATTCACTTTCGGCTAGGTTCATCACCAAACCCGCCACCTGAAGTTGATCGAAGAACTCCATACAATGGTTTAAATGTTCTTTCCACGTCTGGAAGTTGGAAATAAAAGCAGATTGTCCCACTCTCTCAATGCAATCCTTCAATGGTGGGACAGGATAAGAGTCCGTTCTTGTAACTGCATTCACCTTTCTGTAGTCCACACACAACCGTTGGGTACCGTCTGGTTTAGGTACCATCACTATGGGTGAGCTCCATTGGCTGCAACCCACTTCAATTATGCCATTTTTAAGCATACTCTCAATCTCTGTTAACCTGTGCCAATTTTAAAGGATTAAGTCGATATGGATGTTGTTTGATAGGAACAGCATTTCCCACATCTACATCATGTATAGCCATTTTAGTACTTCCCAATTTATCTCTACAAACTTGCCCATGTGATATCAATAACTCTTTCAGGTCAGTTCGTTTTTCCTCTGGAAGGTAACATAACAATTCATCCCAATTTTTAAGAACATCCTCATTTTCCAATTTAATTTGAGATATGTCAAATTCACAGTCATCTGGATTTGGTTCGTCACTTTGAGTTAGAATCATTAAAACCTCCTTTTTCTCTCCATCCCTTTCAAAGTACCCTTTCAGCATATTCACATGACACACTCGGTGAGTCTTCCTTCTATCTGGTGTTTTTACCACATAATTCACCTCACTTAATTTCCTTTCAATCTGATACGGTCCACAAAACCTAGCTTTTAAAGGCTCCCCTACCACTGGTAACAACACTAAAACGTTATCCCCACTGGCAAAACTACAAACTTTGGATTTCTTGTCCGCTACCCGTTTCATCACATTTTGTGCAACTTTCAAATGTTCTCTAGCCAATTCACCTGCTCTATTTAATCGTTCCCTAAAATTTGATATGTAATCCAATAGTGTAATTTCCGATTTCTCACCCACCAATTTTTCCTTAATCAATTTAAGTGGTCCTCTTACCTCATGACCAAAAATTAGTTCAAAACGACTAAATTTGGTAGACTCATTAGGTGCATCCCTAATTGCAAACAATACGAATGGAATTCCTTTATCCCAATCCTCTGGATAATCTTGACAATACGCCCTCAACATTGTCTTTAATGTCTGATGCCACCTTTCTAACGTTCCCTGCGATTCTGGATGGTACGCAGTTGATTTAAATTGTTTTATTCCTAAGCTATCCATAACTTCTTTGAATAACTTTGAAGTAAAATTTGTTCCTTGATCTGATTGAATTTCTGTGGGTAGTCCATATCTAGTAAAGAATTTAAGGAACTCCTCCACAATCCTTTTAGCTGTAATATTACGTACTGGAATGGCCTCTGGAAACCTAGTAGTCACATCCATTATAGTCAAAAGATATTGATTCCCACTTTTTGTTTTCGGAAGCGGTCCTACACAATCGATTAGGACCCTTATAAAAGGTTCCTCAAATGCTGGAATGGGTATTAAGGACGCTGGTTTTATCACTGCTTGAGGTTTCCCTATCACTTGGCATGTGTGACATGATTGACAAAATTTAACTACATCTTTATGTAGTCCAGGCCAATAAAAATGTTTCTGGATTTTAGCTTGAGTTTTCCTTATTCCCAAATGACCTCCCACTAGTACCTCATGTGCAACTCGCAACACCTCCTTTCTATACCCTACCGGTAATACTACTTGATGAACTTCTGCCCACTTTTCATCCGCCTGCATATGGACAGGTCGCCATTTTCTCATCAAGACATCATTTTTACGGTAATAACACTCTGGTATGCTCTCAGATTCCTCTTCCGTATATGCTTTCTGATATATCAGTTTTATTTCTACATCTTTCTGTTGTAACTCCGCCAATTTTCCTGAAATAAAAATATCCGCCTCATCCTCCACCTGTTCTTGTTCTTTTTCAACCATCTGATCAAAAATCGTTTCTGATAATTGCACTTCAACTTCATCTTCACTCTTTGATTTCTCCTCTTGTCTTAACCTGTGACTTTGCGACCTTGTTACTACACAATCCGGAAAAATACCAGGATATTCGTCCTTCAACCCTTCAGTTGATTGATTTTCCACTGGCTTATCAACCACAGTAAGCATCACTCCCATCTGCGATCCAGCTATATCATTACCCAAGATGAACTGTATTCCTGGACAAGATAGTTTATCTATTACTCCTACTACCACTTCACCACTCTTCACTGGACTTTCCAACCTTACCTTATATAATGGAACGCTACTACTCTCACCCTGAATTCCACATATCACCACCTTTTCTGGCAACATTCTTCCCAAACTACATAATTCCTCATCTCTTACCATTAAAGATTGACTAGCCCCTGTATCTCTTAAAATTGTGACTTCTTTACCTGCTCCTCCTGATAAACATGAGTAAACTTTACCCACACAAGTAAATTCTTTAAAGACATCTGGCACCTTCTTAACAATTACTTCTTGAACAGGCTGTACAATCGTTTGCAGCTCCTTCCCTTGGGCTTTCCTTTACCACTCTAGCAAACCCCGCTGTCTTATCCTGTTTTATCACATCAGCCTTCCCAGTGCTTTTCTTCAACCACCAACACTGTGACTTTACATGGCCTAGTTTATTACAGTGAAAACATTTGAAACTTTTCATGTCTCTTCCAACCTCCTGGATTTCTTTTTTAATCTGCGGTACAGCCTCCTTATTATCTCCCATCAGATCATCTTTACCTTTACCACTTGAATATTTCTCATGTCCCCAGTTTCTATCCCTCACCGGCTGAAACTGATGTCGGAAACCAATCTTTGATTTATGAACTAATTCATAATCATCTGCCATTTCCGCTGCTAATCTCGCAGTTTTAACCCTCTGTTCTTCCACATGAGTTCTCACTACATCAGGAATTGAATTTTTAAACTCTTCCAAAAGTATAGTTTCTCTGAGCGCTTCATATGTTTGGTCTATTTTCAAAGCCCTTATCCACCTATCAAAATTACTCTGTTTGAGCCTTTCGAACTCCATGTATGTTTGACCAAATTCTTTCCTTAAATTTCTAAACCTGTGTCTGTAAGCTTCAGGCACTAGCTCATGTGCACTTAAGATGGATTTCTTCACCTCCTCATACGTTCCAGATACCCCCTCCGGTAGTGATGCATACCCCCTCCGGTAGTGATGCAAACACTTCACTAACTCTACCTACCAGCTTTGTTTGAATCAGTAACACCCACATGTCCTGTGGCCATTTAATTTGTTTAGCTACCTTCTCAAATTAAATGAAAAAGGCTTCCACTTCCTTCTCGTCAAACCTTGGCAATGCTTGGACATATTTAAATAGATTCCCACCAAGCCTTCGACTATGACGCTCTTTCTCCTATCCTCATCCAACTGTACATTTCTCTTTACATCTGCCAATTTTAACTGATTGTCATGTTTCATGGTCATTTTCTGAAGTTCAAACTCCCTCTCTTTATCTTTTTCCCTGATCTGTATCTCCCTTTCTTTGTCTTTTTGTTCTACTAGGGCTATTCTTTCTTCTCTCCTTCCTTCTCTCTCCTTTTCTTTTTCCTCTCTCTCTCTTTCTCTTTCTTTTTCCTCTCTCTCTCTTTCCCCTCTCTCACTCTCGTATGCCCGCCTCTTTAATTCTTTCTCATGTTCCATTTGTTTAATTTGCAACTGAATTTTTGCCATTTCCAATGAGTCAAACTCCATCTCAGGCAACTTTAAATGCTTAACCTCCGCCATAGATACCTCATCTTTTCGCATTTTGTCAGGTAATGTTAACTGCAATGTTCTTGCCAAATCTAACAGTCTGCTTTTCGTTTCTGTCCGTAAAGTACTACGTGTGACATTCTCCACCCCCAAAAACTTCTGAGCCTCTGAAAGAGCCATTGTTCACAACACTCTCCCCACTTAAACTAAAATACCACACCGGAAAAGCAACAATCCTTCACTGTCTTTAAGTTCACAAAAGCCAATCCAATAGATAGACTTTTATCCCGCTCGAGCCCCCAATTGTTATGGGCGAGGCGTTTTCAGAACCCCAAAATGTATAATGGAGTTCAACCAACCTCTCCCTTTAATGGATTTGTTGCTTTTCCTAGCACACGGCTTTTCCCCTAGGTGTGGGATTACAATTATGGACACGTGGATTTTTAAACACAAAACACTGTTTATTCCATGAACTCAACTTAACATCTTAAATAAACATTGGATCTCTTAACACCCCTTACTTCAAAGATAACTCAGAAAATATTGCAACAGTAAATAATTCCTTAAAATGTTCCTTCAAACTTCCAAGAAACTTAACACCTTTAAACAAAATCACATCAGGTTAAAGGCTTCACTATTATAAGTTTAAATCACCCAAATGATCCAGAGATAGTCTTTCATGGCAGAGATCCAGCTCATTGCAAAACACAGACACACACACACAACTCTTTTCCTACAAACTGCAAAACTAAACTGCAAAATGGCTGACCTAACCTCAGCTCCACCCACTCTCTGACATCACTGTTTTCTTAAAGGTACATTGCTTAAACATCTATGTCTTAAAGGTACTCTCACATGACACAAGAAAACTGAATACAGGGGGAGAGAGACAGCTACCACCAAAGCCACAATTTGTTGCTAAAAGCTGCTGTTTTAAAACTCTCAGAGAAGAAATGTTACGCTGAACTGACAAAAAGTTTTTCTAGACTTGAAGAGAACTTATGGGTGGTAACCATATGCCAGATTTAGCGTATAGAGTTATAGAATATTGAATGTCGTTTGGGAAAAGAGGCATTTCTCAGAGTTCAGGAAATGTAGGTAGTTGTGGACAAGGGTTAACTTCATGAGATACTGTGTGTGGCATTCTCCGACCGTGTTCGCCCGGCAACCAGAGAATCGCCTGTGGCATTCTTGCGGTGGGCGAGGCAGGAGAATCCAGCCCTGTGTGCATATAGGCATTATTCTAGTTATGTATACTTTCACAGTGTATTGCATTCTTTGTTGTTGTATGCTTTTTTAAGTTCATAAATATTGTTTATTAATTGATTACAAGACTTGACTGTTCGCATATCTTTTCTCACATTATACCAAGAACGGGTATTCTGGGTTTAAGGATACCCTCACTTTTACTATCAGCGAGGTTCCTAACAATGTTACTGCGCAGTTTTATTTATTTACTTTTTAAAAATATTTTTATTAAGGTATTTACAAAATTTTTATAACAATAACAAAATCAATAACATTGACATGGTAAAATAAACATTTCCTCACCCGACCCAATCTTCACACACCACAACCATGTAACACCTATCCGCCCGCCCGCCCCTTGGAATACTGCTTCTGCTGATATTTTAATTTTCCCCGAGAAAGTCGACGAACGGTTGCCACCTCCGAGAGAACCCCAACATTGACCCTCTTTCATTTCATTAAAGCAAACTTTATTTTCTCGAGACTGAGAAACCCAGCTATGTCACTAACCCAGGTCTCGACACTCGGGGGCTCCGAGTCTCTCCACATTAAAAGGATCCGTCTCCGGGCTACTTGGGAGGCAAAGGCCAGGCCTCTTTCACTCCCTGAACTCCCAGATCTTCTGACACTCCAAAGATTGCTACCTCTGGACTCGGCACCACCCGAGTTCCTAGCACCGTGGACATTGTCTTCGCAAACCCCTGCCAAAACTCTGAGCTTCGGGCATGCCCAGAACATGTGGACATGGTTTGCTGGGGTTCCCGTGCACCTCACACATCTATCTTCTACTCCGAAAAACTTGCTCATCCTCGCCGCCGTCAAGTGTGCCCGGTGGACCACCTTAAATTGTATTAGGCTAAGCCTGGCACATGAAAAGGAGGAATTGACCCTGCTTAGGGCATCCGCCAATAGACCTGCCTCTAACTCTCCACCCAGCTCGTCCTCCCACTTGCCCTTAAGCTCCTTTCCCGGGGTTTCCTCCGCCTCCAACAACTACTGGTAGATATCCGGCACTTTCCCCTCCCCCACCCAGTACCGGACACTACTCTATCCTGTATCCCCCGTGGCGGCAGCAGCGGAAAGGCCGGTACCGGCTTCCTCAGGAAGTCTTGCACTTGCAAATATCTAAAACCATTCCCTGGCGGCAGTTTAAATTTATCCTTCAGCGCATTCAAGTTGGGAAAGCTCCCATCTATAAATAGATCCCCCATCCTTCCAATTCCTGCCCTCTGCCAGCTCTGGAACCAGCCATCCAACCTGCCCAGTACAAACCTGTGGTTGTTACAAATCGGGGTCCAGACCGACGCACCCTCCACCTTCTTATACCTCCTCCATTGCTCCCAGATCCTCAGTGCCGCTACTACCACCGGACTTGTGGAGTACCGGGCCAGGGAGAACGGCAGAGGTGCCATTACCAATGCTCCCAGACTGGGGCCTTTACATGACGCCTCCTCCAACCGCTCCCATGCTGACCCCTCCCCCATTACCCACTACCGAATCATGGCGATGTTAGCCGCCCAGTAGTAGTTGCAGAAGTTCAGCAGCGCCAACTCACCCTCCCCCAACTACACTCCAACCACATTTTCTTCACCCGCGGGGTTTTATTCGCCCATACAAAGCCCGAGATGATCTTGTTCACCCGCTTGAAAAAGGCCTCAGGGATGAAGATGGGGAGGCACTGAAAGACAAACAGAAATCTGGGGAGGACCGACATTTTCACGGTCTGTACCCTCCCTGCCAGTGGCAACGGGAGCATGTCCCATCTCTTAAAGTCCCCTTCCATTTGCTGTACCAACTAGATTAGGTTTATGCAGAGCCTCCCATTTCCGAGCCACCTGGATTCCCAGATAGCGAAAGCTCTTCCCTACCATTCTAAGCGGCAGCTCTCCCAGTCTCTCCTCCTGCCCTCCAGCCTGAATCACGAACATTTTGCTCTTCCCCATGTTCAATTTATACCCCGAGAAACTGCCAAATTCCCCCAAGATCATCATAACCTCTCCCATCCCCTCCAGCGGGTCAGAAATGTACAAAAGCAATTGTCCGCATAGAGCGAGACCCGGTGCTGCACCCCTCCCCGAACCAGCCCCTGCCAGTTCCTCGAAGCTCTTAGCGCCATGGCCAGTGGCTCTATACCTAGAGCACACAATAACGGGGAGTGGGGCCACCCTTGCCTCGTCCCTCGATGTAATTTAAAATACCCCGACCCCAGCCGGTTCGTACGCACGCTCGCTACAGGCGCCTGGTAGAGCAACCACACCCAGCCAATAAAGCCCTCACCAAACCCAAATCTTTCCAGCGCCTCCCCCAGGTACTCCCACTCCACCCGATCAAAAGCCTTCTCCGCATCCACCGCTACCCCCACCTCCGCCTCTCCTCTTTCTGAGGGCATCATAATAACATTTAAAAGCCTCCGAACATTGGCTTGAGTTGCCTGCCCTTAACAAATCCCGTCTGGTCTTCCCCTATCACCCCTGGAACGCAGTCGTCTATCCTTGTGGCCAATATCTTAGCCAACAACTTGGCATCCACATTCAAAAGCGAGATCGGCCTATATGACCCACACTGCTCAGGAACCTTCTCCCATTTAAGAATAAGTGAAATCGAGGCCTGCGACATTGTCAGGGGGAGGATTCTCTTCTCTCTAGCCTCGTTAAACGTCCTCACCAGCAGTGGGCTCAATATCTCTGATAACCTCTTATAAAATTCCACCGGGTAGCCGTCCGGCCCTGGAGTTTTGCCCGACTGCAGGCCCTCCCAGCCCCTCCACCAGGTCCTCCTCCACCCTCGGAAACTCCAATCAATCCAGAAATTGCCTTATCCCCTCCACTCCTGCCGACTCATATAATTTACTGTAAAACTCTTTAAAAATTTTGTTCACCCCCCCTGGGTACAAGACCATGTTACCGTCCCTATTCTTCACTCTACCAATCTCCCTGGCCGCCTCTCTCTTCCTAAGCTGTTGAGCCAACATCCTTCTCGCCCTTTCCCCGTTCTCATAAACTGCCCCCTTTGCCTTCCTCAACTGTTCCACTGCTTTCCCTGTGGTCAACAACTGAAACTCCCCCTGAAACTTCCGTCGCTCCCTCAGGAGCACTGCGTCTGGGGCCTCAGCGTATCTCCACCCGGAGTATCTCCTCCACTAATCTCTCCCTCTCCGCCCGTTCCCCCTTTTCCCGTGGAACCTAATCGAAATTAGCTCCCCTCTAACAACCGCCTTCAGAGCTTCCCACACCGCCGCTGCAGATAGCTCTCCCGTGTCATTTGTTTCCAAGTAGTTCTGGATGGACTTATTCACCCGCCCGCAGACCGCTTCATCCGCTAACAACCCCAGATCCAGTCTCCATAACGGATGTTGCCCTCTCTCCTCGCTAGCCCGCAAATACACCCAATGTGGGGCATGATCCAACACTACAATTGCCGAGTATTCCGTCCCCACCACCCTCGGTATTAGCGCCCTGCTCAGAACAAAAAAGTCAATACGAGAGAAAACCTTATGGACGTGAGAAAAAAAAGAAAACTCCTTCGCCCTCGGCCGTATAAACCTCCATGGGTCTATACCCCCCCATCTGTACCATAAAGCCCTTCAATTCCTTTGCCACAGCCAGCCTCCTCCCGGACTTGGATATTGACCGGTCCAATTCCGGTTTAATGACCGTGTTAAAGTCCCCCCCCCCCGCATCAGGTTATGTGACTTCCGGGATCTTACCTAGCACCCGCCTCATAAACTCCATGTCATCCCAATTCGGAGCATATATGTTCACGAGCACCACTCATGCACCCTCCAACCTACTACTCACCATTATGTACCTACCCCCCTTATCTGACACGATTCTCCCAGCCTCGAATGCTTACTAATCAAAATTGCTACCCCCCTGGTCTTTGAGTCCAGCCCTGAGTGGAACACCTGGCTAACCCAACACTTCCTCAATCTCATCTGATCTATGACCTTAAGATATGTCTCTTGTAGTATAGCCACGTCTGCCTTCAGTTCCCTTAGATGCGCGAACACGCGAGCCATCTTGACCGTCCCATTCAGTCCTCTCACGTTCCATGTAATCAGCCTGGATGGGGGGCTCCCCCCCGCCGACTAGCCATCGCCTTTTTTAGGCCAGCCCCGGGCCTGCGCCCCCCATTCCCAGAGTACCCCCATGAGCAGCAGCCATTCCCGACCTCCCATTTATTCCCCGACAATAGTTCCTCTCCTGTCAGCAAAGCAGCCTCCTCCTCCTTCCCTTCCCCCCCCCCCCCCCCTCCCCCAACAGCACCAGAAACCTCATCTTCCAGATCAGGTACCTGTTTAACACTTACTCACCCCCCACTGCGCTTCCGAGAGTCAGATGAACCATGCTGACCCCGATAATCCCCGCCCCTGGCGCCACACATCTGTCTCCCTATTGTTCAAACCTCTCCCCCCCCACATGAATAAACCTTTTAACAGCATCACATTCCCCAGTATGTAAACAGCAGCAAAAGAAAAAAACAAAATGCAATTAACATAAACCAGTGAAGAGACAGTCACTTAAGCCAAAACCCAGTCTCCAGAAGAATAGCTCTAACTTCAAGACCCTCCCCCCCCCCCCACATCAAATCCCTGCAAGACAAAGCACCCTACCATCACCGCAGCCCATAATTTCACCCAGAACGTCATAAAACGTATTTTCTTTTGAAAAACCAGTACAGCATTACGAACCACCGCTACAAAACTTCTCCGCTGCTGAAGTGTCCTTTAAATCATCTCCACCTTCTTTTCTTTAATGAATGCCCATACATCGTCCGGCGTCTCAAAATAAAAGTCCCGTTCCTCTTGCGTAACCCACAGCTGCGCTGGGTACAACATCCCGAACTTCACCCCCTTCTTGAAGAGGGTCGCCTTTGCCCGATTAAACACAGCACGTCTCTTGCCAACTCCGCTCCCAGAGGTCCTCCAGCTTCTCCTGCATCCTCTTCTAGCGGTCGTCCAACACCTCAACCTTGTTCCCCAGCACGGTTATATAGTCCTGCTGGTCGGATAACTTTTGTTATAACGTATCGCTTTCCCCTGGGTCTCCTGATTCAAGACTACTTGATCAATCTAAGCTTTGATCGGGTCCAGCGTATCCTTTTGCAGCTTGACGAAACAATCCTCACAAAACTTCACCAGCTGCTCCGTCGACCACTCCTCCGTCGACCACTGTGCCGTCTGTCCTCGGCCCTTGCCCTCTGCCATGCTGCCCTGCGGTACCAGCTCTGCTTGCTTCTCACTACCAGGACTGAGTCGTTTCACACGGCCACTTCTGGTTCAATTCTCCATACACCAGTGAGGGAATCCTGTAGCACAGTTCACCGATTTATTCCATACAATCCGAGAAAAATCGGGGGAAAAAGGTCCGAAAGTCCGTTACAGCCGGGAGCTATCGAATGTGCGACCAACTCCTCCATGGCCGCCACCGGAAGTCCACTGTTTTATTTATGTTGGTCTCTCGGATCATGTAAGTTTTCAACTGCTATAATGGGGTCCTTTTTGGAAAATAGTTTGAGAAACACCACACTAAGTGACTGCCTGGCATGCTTGCAATCCATTTGTCTCAACACATTTTTAGTCAACATAGAATGGGCCTTCAATACATGGAGAACCCAAATGACAAACAAAACCTACAAAAAGAATTAAAATATATTGTCACATATTTGCCAGCAGACAGTAGATTAGCTTTCAACTGTTATTGTATCTGTCATATTTAGCTAAAGAAAAAATCTTAATTCCTGCTTTTAGTAGGCAGTCAGCTATTTGGAAGTGTTACAGAATCCTGTATAGGAAAAACAACTGCGCAGCATATGTCCAGAGGTCTCGATATATAGGCTATTTAATGCTGATGTCATTTTTGTGACCTTAGGTTACCTGCTATGCAATTTGGAATTCTACGAAAATGGTATTTCAAGGCATTCCACAATGTTCCCCATTATTGATCTATTCATCATTAACGACTTGTTCCATATAAATGTGGTAATTCTTGTGACATCTGTTCATTAGGTCCAATGAAGCCCAAGTGTTGCCAAAACTGATATTCATTATTGATATTTTAGATTGTGGGACTTTAAAATGTTGTCTATCTTTTCATACAACCTGCGTTGCAGTTATGGACTGTCCAACTCTCTAAAAGAGCCTAAGGAAATGTGTTGGGTAGTCTGACACTTGACGGTATCAAAATGTTATTAGCTTTTAACAAAGAAAACTTTTGTTCCACACACTGCGGTATTGAAAAGAATACAAGAGCCTGTAATGAGGGAAATGAAAGCTTAACATAAAACTAAACACTTACTGCTGGAGTTGGGCTTTTTTAAGTGCTGGATCCACCAAACGGAGTGTATCTCTAATGATGGCAACTTTTATTTCTTCATCCACAGGACTAGCAACATATTCAAACAGTCCTGGAGAAATCTGCAAAATAAACAACACTTCAAAACTGCGCTGCAGCAAAAGCTTCCTAAATCTCACATTATACCACAAATCTTTGCAAGGTCTTAAGTTGGTTTTCTCACATCACATCTTTAAAAAGAATTCACAGATAAGTATCAGCTCCCATGGAATTTGTAGAGTAACAACATTTTAAAGTTAACACTTCAATCACAGAGATGAGGAGAAATTTCTTCAGCCAGAGAGTGGTGGGTCTGTGGAATTCATTGCCACAGAGGGCGGTGGAGGCCGGGACGTTGAGTGTCTTTAAGACAGAAGTTGATAAATTCTTGATTTCTCGAGGAATTAAGGGCTATGGAGAGAGAGCGGGTAAATGGAGTTGAAATCAGCCATGATTGAATGGTGGAGTGGACTCGATAGGCCGAATGGCCTTACTTCCACTCCTATGTCTTATGGTCTTATGGTCTAATCAATAGCTTTTAATCTCTATATGGCCAAGTACGAAATAAAAGCACATAAAGTTAAATTATGGCATAGACTGTCTAAGCCAGTGGTGGGCCACCTGGTTGCTGAGTGCAGCCATGAGACATTTTGTTGACTGTTGCCTATGCACAAGGTTTCCAGCTTCCGCTTGTTTCCATCAACGTAGTTTTTTCTAACGGCATGACTAAAGCAATATGCTCACGTGAAGTGAGGTGCACCCTGATTGTACACGGTATTCACTGTGAGAGCTGTGCGCTCTCTCAAAGCATACATATTTATTTTATTTTTACCATTTGAAATTGATGACAGTTCTATTAAGTTTGAATGATTAAGAGTCATAGAATCCCTGCAGTGCAGAAAGATGCCATTTGGCCCTTCAAGTCTGCATGGGCCCTTGGAAATAGCACTCTTCTTAAGCCTACCCTATCCCCATACCCCTACCTAACCTTTTGGACACTAAGGGGCAATGTAGCAGGCTAATCCACCTAACCTGCACATCTTTGGACTGTAGAAGGAAACCGGAGCACCCAGAGGAAACAAACGCAGACACGGGGAGAAAATGCAAACTCCACACAGACAGTCACCCGAGGCCGGGATTGAACCTGGGTCCCTGGAGCTGTAAGGTAGCAGTGCTAACTACTGTGCCACCGAGCCGCCCTAAGTATCTTCTATAACCAGTTTTGAAAAACACAGCGTGTATTAAATGTATTCAATCTTATTCGTGGAATCATTGTTAGTGAACATGCTCATAGTTCAGTCTTGTGGCCCACTGAAATGAAGGTGGGCGGCTCATGCGGGCCACTCATGCGACCCACTCACTAGCTTAGGTTGCCCCTCACTGGTCTAGGCATTTGGCTAGATACCACAGGAATGAGGGCACCAAATCAGCTAATGCAAGTTTCAGTCTTGGAGTTTTCAATGCAAATGTCTTAAAGTTTGAAAATATGTAATCATGCTTTTGTTTTTTTTCAAAGTAGGGGAGAATTCGGTCTCAGTCATGCATTCTTTCCCCTCCCTCCTCCTCTAACATTGGGCACAAATGTTCTTCCTGGCTAGGTCTGCAATTTTACATTTCACAATAAATTCTGAGTAAATTGTTTGCTGGTATTATTCATGTGACATTGGAAGATGTTAGGAAAATTGGATTATAAACGTAGTTTGCAATTTAGGGGTTAAAAGCCTGGGGTTAGAAAGTGTTTGTTTAAAAAGAATCCTGTTCTGCAGGGCCTGGATAGTTTTAGCAGCCAGCAGGTTAAATTGAATTGCTGTTTTTCAGTCTGGGCTAATGCATAGTGGTTTGCCTGGGAAGTCCCTAAAGTGTTAATGTGCTTTGCAGCCTGCAGAGATAGTTTTGAATCATAGAATTTACAGTGCAGAAGGCAGCCATTCGGCCCATCGCGTCTGCACTGGTCCTTGGCAAGAGCACCCTACTTAAGCCCACACCTCCACCCTATCCCTGTAACTCAGTAACACCACCTAACCTTTTTGGACACAAGGGAAATTACCATGACCAATCCACCTAACCTGCACATCTTTGGACTGTGGGAGGAAACTGGAGCACCCAGAGTAAACTCACACAGACCCGGAGAGAACGTGCAGATTCCGCACAGACAGTGACCCAGCGGGGAATCGAACCTGGGACCCTGGAGCTGTGAAGTAACTGTGCTAACCACTGTGCTCCGTACTGTGTTTTTCGGCTTAGGGAGATGAGGTCATTGCTGGGTGGAGCCAAGGAAGGCAAGGAAGAGGCAGTTGGTGGAGAAACTTTGGACAGGGGAGTCGCTTTCTGAACTGCCTGATGCTGTCCACAATTCTCCCACAGCAAGATAGATTGAGATCTGTATGTTTATTTTATTGTTGTTCTTGGAAAATTGAGAAGTCATGTTTAAGATGCAAATTTTTAGCTATTCTTTTTGGGTGTGACATTATAAAGTTTCGTATTGTAGTTATAGTAAAGTTTTTTTTAAAATAACCAAGTCCTATTTTTTCATGCAATCACTCCTGAAGCGAATCATTCTGTCTGCAGTCTTTCAAATAAACTAAAATACTGGGGTTTCAGTCCAGTATCCTAGCTACTGTTCGGGTCTGGTCTGGGATACTAATACGTATTCCTCATTCCTGCAGCCCTTTCCTCAGTCAACCCAAGTTGTTTGATAATATTACTTTGTTTATTGGAGATAATTTGAGAATTAAATAATGATATGCTTAAACCTTTTTATATTTGAAACAAGCATAAAATGTTTACTTCAGTGCTTTCAAATCTGCCTTGAAGAAGATGGAGGGTGGAATATTAGGGCTGGGTGGTGGGTATCAATTTCAAGCTATGCTTATGTCAAATAAATCCTTATTTCAGGCATAACAGTATAGATATTTCTATTTTTCCTCATATTTTTGACAGTTTCATTCCTCTCATTCATATTAAACCAGGAAGAATTGTTAAATGAATTCATCTGAGACACTATCAAAACTCACAATTTGCAATCTCCGACCAGTAAATATATCACATTTCAGAGATGGGATAAAATATTATTTTAAATCTGGAAAATATTGTTCAATCCCAGTCAGCAGAATCAAAATCCAAACAAGTGATGATACTTTACCAATCGCTGACTAGAAAGTGTGCACTCTGTTACAAGACATCACATTAATTTCATTAATCTAGTTCATAGACAAAACTGCTGAAGAACATTACATAGCAACCTTGATCTTGCAATCTTTCTGTATGGTTCATTTATGAACCAAACAAAGCAAAACAGGCAGAAGGGACAGGTGATTCATATGAATAATGCCTGTGTTTATTTAATTACATGATACTCTTTAACTGGCGCTGGTTGTTATTCCATACTTGTAAACAAGAGTTCTATATAATCAGCAATTTCATGTGGTAGCTAAGCAGATCCCCATAGCAACAAGGGTGTGGATTAATACTGAATAGTTTTATGTGCACAATACCAGGCAGTTAACCCTGCGGCATTTGTAAAGGACATGAAATAAATATTCCTTATTCGTATTTCTAACTTTGGAATTATGTGCCACATTTTCATAATGATGAATATTAGTGAGAACAACAGTACAATTCATGAACTATACTTCTGTATGTTAGTTATGGTCGTCAAATGCAGAGAAATATTAAAAAGACTTGCATTTATATAGCACCTTTCACAACCACAGGATGTCTCAAAGTGCTTTGCAGCCAATGATGTACTCTTGAAGTGTACTCATTGTTGTAATGTGTTATTTATCACAAAAGTATCTGTTATCGCCACACATTTAAAGAATTTTGTAAACCATGTAATACCTAACCTTAAATTTTAATTCAAACGCAACCGCTGTAATATGCAGTAGAGAGCTGCATAATCATGAAACAGATTTGTGTCTAACTTGCATCCATTGAGTATTATTCTAGCACAGGAATACCACGAAAAGAATGAGCAGAGTTCTTCGATAATGCCCTTTTGCATTGTCAAAGGATTTCTGAGGATGCCCCAAAAGGATAAAGGTGTCTTTCTGCCTGGAACAAGCAGATAATTTTAAATTTAAACTCGTTGAGATTAGATTGACACCACAGAGTCCTAATTTTCCTTGGTTGCATTCAAAGAGACACTGATTAATAAGGCACCTTACTGTTAGCACCGATCTCTCTCAAATTGAAGGCAAACATATTAAAATCTATCTTTTCATAAGGCAGGCAAGCAGATTATCAGTAGTAAGGGCTTACTGGTTCTTATTTTTGAATAGTTACTAGAAGGCCACGGAGCTAACAATACATCTAGGTTCAAACATGCAGCTCCTAGTTCTGGGCACGGACACATCAAACTGCACTCTGGAAATGTCAAGCATAGAAAAATGTTCTGAACACAAATTAAGAGTGAATCATACAGTGCAGAAGGATGCCATTTGGGCCATCAAACTGTATCGGCCCTTTATCTGAAAAGAGCCGCTACCTAGACCAATCCCCATAACCCCACCTAACTTTTTGGGCAATATGAGCATGGCCAATTCACCTAACCTGCACATCTTTGGACAGTGGGAGGAAATCGGAGTACCTGGAGGAAACCCATGCAGACACGGGGGGAAAGTGCAAATTCCACACAGTCACCCAGGGTCAGAATCAAACCCGGATCCCTGGCATTCTGAGGCAGAAGTTCTAACCACTGAACTGCCGTGTTCGGGTTAGGTCACACAAATATGCATCGCCTGACTCGGACTCCTGGCACTGGGGAGGATGGAAATTGCCTCTATTGTGTCATGCTAGCTGTCCCACTCTGCAGGCGTGACTAAAATATTCATATGCATGGATAAAGTGCTAAATATACATGGTACGAAAGCAAAATACCGCAGATGCTGGAAATCTGAAATCAAAATGAAAAATGAAAATATTAAGATCAGGCAGTGTCTGTGAAGAAAGGAAACAAAGTTAACGGGGGCGATTCTCTGAGCCCCGCGCCAGGCCGGGCCGGAGAATCGCCGCAACAGCGCCACAACGCCGCGGTGTGGAGAATCGGCGCCATTTGCAGCAGCGTGTTTGGCATGGCGCCGGCCGCGGGAATCAGTGAGGCCGCCAATTCTCCAGCCCGGATGGGCCGAGCAGCCACGCCGATATGACAGAGTCCCGCCGGCGCCCTTCACCCCGGATCGCTGCCGGCGGGAACTCTGCGGGAACGGTCGGGGGGTCCGGCCTGTGGGTGGGGGGGCTCCTTCGCCAGGGGGCCTCCGATGGGGTCTGGACCGCGATTGGGGCCCACCTATCGGCGCTAAAGAAGTCCCCCATTTGGCGCCGCGTAAGGAGGATGGAGAGACGTGAACCACCCCAGCGCCGTGCTGGCCCCCTGTGGGGGCCAGAATTGGTCGTACCCGGGCCCTGTTCGCGCCGTCGTGAAACGCAAAGGCTTCCATGACGGCGCAAACACTTGGGCTCAATATCGGAGAATCGCCCCCAAGATTTCAGGTTGCCGACTTATTGCCAGAACTTTACAGGGTGTAACAGCATATTGATATCCAAATAGCAAAACTGATAAAGAATGGGCATTCGATTAGTGCCATCATTTTAAGCATGCTACAAATGTTTTGTAAACTAGATATATTTTAAACTTTAATTTTCATTCATATACACTAGTGATTCATGGTCATACAGAACTCTAATACTCATTATGATAGACTTTCCACCCCAGGAACATTATTAACCAGGCATGAAACGGAAGAAAAAGGAGCAGGGATCCTTGACATATGTTGGAGGGAAGCAGCAAGGAAAAAGATACTTTGGCAATCCAAACAACTAAGTCAAAAACACGAGCGACAGTGGCTACAACTGTGTGTGAATGAAATGCTAGCTGCTGTTACATTGATGATTTTTGTTTTGTACTAACTTTGAATTATCAGTAACATTATTGACAGAAGGCATTTCTACGCATATGCTATTGCCAATGAAAAGCTCTGCCCAGTATGGTACACTGTATTAATCTAGGTGTTGTAATGTTGATCAAAACTAATAAATCAAGCAAGATAAATAACAAACTTTTGGTCTGAAGAGTAAAGAAATTATTCATCAGCATGCATAGGGAAAACTTGCAACTTGACAACTAACGTGTTACCACTTACAATCATTTTTGCACATATTAAAGCAACAGATAATGAAAATCAGCATTTATTTTTGATGGTATGTGAGCTTTGCTCAACTGTGATGACACTAACAGTAATGAAACTAGGCTTATAAAGTGATAATTAAAAATATATAAGGTGACTCATTGCAATGTTTTCAATTATTATTTGGGTCAAATTCTGGATATAACACATGCTACAACACATTTTTGAAGATATTAAGAGGGCTATTCAAAATCTCAGGGCCACAGACAATTTAATTACTGTTATAATCGAATAAACACAGGAATATGTAAATTTGTAGGAGTATAAACAACTTCATACGTTTCACTTTAAATGAGGAGTGAGCCAACTTCACCCTCAAAGAAAAAAAATATTTAAATAGTGTCTTTCAGGACCAGATATGTCAGGTGCTTCACAGCCAAAGTACTTTTGAAGTGTAGTTATTGTAATGGAGGAAATTAGGCAAACAATTTGTGCACAGCAAGCTTCCACAAATAGCAATGCAATTAAACACACCTAATTATTTTTTTACAATTAAGGGGCAATTTAGCATGACCAATCCACCTACCCTGCACATATTTTTGTGTTGTGGGGGTGAGACCCACGTAGAATGTGCAAACTCCACACAGACAGTGACCCAGGGCTAGGATTGAACCTCAGCACCTTCAGGCAGCAGTGCTAACCACTGAGCCACCATGCTGCTCCAGCAAAGCGTAATGACCATATAATTTATTTTTGAGAAGCCAGTTGAGAGATGAATATTGACCATGACACTGGGGATATCACCCCTACTCTATTCAAAATTTTGCCATAGGACCTTATACATCCAAAAGGGCAGATAGGGCCTTAGTTTAATATCCCATCCAAAGGATGGCAGTTCTGACAGTGCAGAACTCCCTCAGTACTGCGCTGGAGTGTCAGCCTTGATTTTTGTGCTCAAGCTACAGAGTGACTTGAACCCAGAACTTTCTGACTCAAGAGGCAACAATGCTACCAGTCGCCATAACCCCAGATCATCAGAAGCTGCTTTCCGGTTTGAGGGGAGAGCTGACTGGTGGTGGTTTAACCTGAGGATCACCACACCTCAGGCGAGGGGCAAGGTTGAGAGTGCACTGTTATTCATGAATTGAACCATGATTGAATCATGAAAAACTTGACTGGATTAAGGAAAAGGCTTTTTGCTTGAAACCTTTTGTAATTAGTACAGCATCCTTACTGCTGAAATATTCTACATTAGCACTAGAACTACAGCTGGTAATCTCTTTAGTTTGCAAAAAAATTATGAAATTATAATCACCACAAAATGGTCAGCTAATTCAGCGGGGGATTTTATAACTTGAAAAGAACTGAAATATACAAGTTTCCCCAAGTAACATTAGGATACTTCACAAGATAATTATAGATGAAGAGGCAAATCAGTCCAACTTAGTGCATTCATCCAGAAATACCCTGAAGTCCTTTCACTGCAACTTCTAATTGATTATTAAATGATTACAAAAGCTTTGCCTTCACTATTTCACCCTCAAGTCCATTCCAAATATTGATCATTCCTTGAACCAAGAAGAATTTCCTGAGATCAATCCGAAATGTTCCTTTCAATAGTTTCGGTTGTGACTTCCAGTGGGGCCATGGAGTGAGAGGTCACACATTTGGTGGTTCCGCTCAAGGTTGATTTTTTTTGGTCTTTTCTCCGCCCGAAGGATGAAGTATTTCAGTGCAAGGGGTGCAGTAGTACCTGGAGAAGGTTTTACTTCACTGCTGTGCCTAGCGTATGGATCCACGGACTAGAGTGGGACAAGAAGAACAGAGCTGCTGGTGGAAGAGAGTCTTCGTAGTGCGCCACAGGATAAGATGGACAAGGGAGTTGCTCTGCCCGCCTGGTGTGGTCAACGGAGCAGCTAATATAGTTCCTTAATGGAAAGTTCTGTCAGCTGAGGGAAGAGGCCCTGGAAGACCTGGCCAAGGTGGTGAAACCGGTTAAGTCAGATATCGATAGTGGAGCAGAGGCTGGGGTCCCAGCGCCGTGAGATCCATAAAGTGGAGGAGACAGTGAAGGTGCACAAGGAGCATTTGGCCTCGTTGGTGGCTGAGGTGGGGGTGATGCGGGAGACCCAAAAGCTGAAGGAACATACATAAGAACATAAGAACTAGGAGCAGGAGTAGGCCATCTGGCCCTTCGAGCCCGCTCCGCCATTCAATGAGATCATGGCTGATCTTTTGTGGAGTCAGCTCCACTTCCCGGCCCGAACACCATAACCCTTTATTCCTTTATTCTCCAAAGAAGAAGGTGGAGGATCTGGAAAATTGCTGCAGAAGACAAAATCTGAGGATTTTCATGGGGGAACATCGAGGGCGAGTGTGCCATTCGTTGCTCTGAGGGGGTATGGTTAGGGGGAGGGGAGTTGGGTGTGCCAGGTAGGTTGGAGGCCTTGGGCAGGGTCACCATGCTATCTGGGCAGGCAGGTGAAGAGGGAGGTTGTCAGGAGGTAGGTGGGGGGGAGATGATGTTTTCTTAAGGGTGTGGGGCGGGACGGATGCTGATGAGGGTGTGGTTGATGTGGCGCAGTTGCAAAAGGATTGATGACGGTGGACATCTGAGGCTGGGCCTGAAGGGTTACATGACACGGGCCACGGACTGGCCCAAAAAGGTATATGGCTGATCGGCAGGGGAGGAGCCCTCCGACCAGGCTTGTCACGTGGAACGTGAGGGGGCTGAATGGGCAGGTCAAATATTCACGTATATTCACGTACCTGAGGAGTCTGAAGGTTGAGGAAAGAATGTGTGGGGCAGATGTTCCATTCAGCACTGGACATGAAGACGAGGGGGGTGGCGGTGTTGGTGATTAGCAGATGGGGTTCAAGGGGGAGAACATTGTGGAGAGAGGTTCCATGATGCTGAGTGGGAAGCTGGAGGGCTTGCCAGTGGTTTTGGTAAAACATTTATGCCCCAAATTGGGATGATGTAGATTTCACGAGGCAGGTATTTAGGAAGATTCCAGAAGCGGACACAAACCTGTTGATTATGCGGGGAGGGGGTGCCCACAGTGGGAGCTGGATGTGGGGCTTTTGGCAGATGAGGTGGTGTGTGAGCGGGTGAGGGCTGCCATTCAGGGGTACATGGAGTTAAACAACATGGGGGAGGTCACGGCTGCCAAGCTGTTGGAGGCACTTAAGACGGTGGTTAGGGGGACGTTTATCTCAATTCTGGCACATAGGGAGAAAGCGGAGTGGGTAGAGATGGCAAGGCTGGTAAATGAAATTCTGACGGTGGATGGGAGGTATTCGGAGGCCCCAGAGGCAGGGCTGTTGAAGGAGAGGCAGAGACTCCAGATAGAGATTGAGCTAGTGTCCATGGGGAAGGCGGCGGGGCAGTTACGGAGGACCAGAGGGGCATTGTACAAGTACAGGAGAAGGCGAGCAGGATGCTAGCCCGCCAGTTGAGGAAGCAAGAGGCAGCGAAGGAGATTGGCAGAGTAGAGGATGATAAGGAAAGGGTGGTGTTGGGCCAGGAGGAGGGGGAGGAGGATGCCATCGTTTTTGGAGTTTAATAAGGTAGAGGAGGAGCTGGATCAGGGATTGGGGACCCCAATTGGCGAGGGAGGTGATGGACAGTATGGAGGCGATGCAGGCAGGGAAGGCCCCGGGTCCAGTCGGGTTTCCAGTGGACTTTTAAAAGTTTGGGGCGGACCTGGTGCCACTGCTGGTGAGGGCATATAATGAGGCAAGGGAGAGGGGGGAATCTCCCCTCTACACTATTGCAGGCTTCCATCTCCCTAATATTGAAAAAGGACAAGGATCCGGAGCAGTGTGGGTCGTACCGTCAATAACGTTATTGAACGTAGATGCCAAGCTTTTTTCAAAGGTGTTGGTCTCGCGAATTGAGGACTGCCTCGGGTGCAGACAGTAAACATGGCGGTGCTGCCAAGGTTTCTGTTCATGTTTCAGAACCTCCCAATCTTTGTCCCAAAGTCGTTTTTCAAGAAGGTTAATGCGCTGATCTCTGGGTTTGTGTGGGCGGAGAAGACCTGTGGGTTAGGAGGGTTATCCTGGCGCCGTTGGGGGGGGGTACTGCTGGCGCACCCGAACATGATGAATTACTACTGGGCGGCGAATATCGCCATGAGTAGGAAATAGGTGTGTGGGAGGGGTCGGTGTGGGGTCGGATGAAGGCGGCATCATGTAGGGGAACGTGTTTGAGGGCTTTGTTGTCAACGCCTCTGCCATTCTCGCCAGCCAGGTTAGATGTGGGCGGCACGTGGGGAAGCCTGCGAATTACGTCCACATGTTTTGGGCATGTCTGAAGCTGAAGGGGTTCGCAGATGTAACGTCCAAGGTGCTGGGGTGGAGGTGGCACTGAGTCCAGAGATGCCGATATCCGGAGTGTCGGAAGACTCGGGAGTCCAGGGGGCGAGAGAGGCCGATGTTTTGCCTCCCTTATAGCCCAGAGACGGATCTTGCTCGGGTCGAGGGTCCCGGACCGCCAAAAGCAGGGTTTCGGGTGAGCGACCCGGCGGAATTCCGGAGGCTGAAGAGTGTCAAGTTCGTCTCGAAGGGGGTCAGTCGATGGGTTCACTCGGAGGTGGAAGCCACTTATTGATTTATTTATGGGGGTTTGAGGGGTCAGCAAGGGGTGGGGGTGGGGGGGGTAAGGCAGGATAGGAGAGGGGTCATGGCAGTGTTACGGGAGCAGGGGGGGTAATGAGTGTTGGTTGTTTATAATGTTCTTTGGTTGTTCTTCTGCTTTTGTTTGTTTATATGAAAATGCCTAGAATAAAATATTTTTTTAGTTTTGGTTGTGATCACCCCCCCCAGCCTGCAAAGGAATTAATTTCCAACAGTTTCCAAATTCAACTTTATGTGCACCTCTATAAAAGGTCACCTTGAGATTCCTCTTTTCTGGGCTGCAAGTCACAAATCTCTCCAAGTCTTTTCGAAAATTTCTCAAACATCGAACATTAGTGATCAGTCTTGTGGTTTATCTCTGCACTGCCTTCTGCACTAAATGCCCTCAAGCCATTCAGTTGAATCAAACTGCTGCAGAAAAGTAAAAAAAGAATGAAACCAGCCCTGCTCAACCTGAAAAGTCCTCCTCACTAACATCTTGGGGCTTATGCCAAAATTTGGAGAGCGGTCTCACGGATTAATCAAGCAACAGCCTGACATAGTCATGCTCATGGAACCATAAAGACAATGTCCTTCACAACAATATCACCATTCCTGGTTATGTCCCTTTCCTAGCAAGACCAATTCATCTTAGATGATGGCACACAGATGGGAGGGAGCTGCCCCGGACAGTCCTGAACATTAATTCTGTGTCCCATGAAGTCTCAAGGCATCAGGGAAAACATGGACAAACCTCATGATTACGACCTACCACCTCTTCCACAGATGATAAATCAGTGCTCCTCCATGTTTAACACCAATTGGAAGAGGCACTCAGGCTGACAAGGACACAGATCGACTTCAACATCCACCACCAAGAGTGATTTGGTAGCACTACTACTGACAGAGTTGGCCTAGCCCTAAAGGACATAGCAGCTAGACCGAGTGTGCGGCAGGTGGTGAGGGAACCAAAAAGGAAATTTCTACTTGACTTACTCCTCAATAATCTACCTGTTGCAAATGTATCGGTTTATGACAGCTTTGACAGGAAGGCCCTACACAGTCCTAGTGAAGACAAAGTCCCATCTTCACATTGAGAATACACTTCGTCATGTTGTGTGGCACTACCACATTGCGAAATGGGATTGATTTCAGACAGATCAAGCAATACAAAAAATGCATCCAAGAGGCTCTGTGGGCATCAGCAGAATGTATTCAATCACAATTGGTAACCTCATGGTCAAGCATAATCCCACTCTACCATTACTATCAAGCCATGATCTTATCAAATGTTAGAGCAGGCACAAGGGCAGAGTGACCGACTCTTGCTCCTAATTCTTGATTAGGAGGATAAAGTCTGGCTCAAAGCAATGGCAGGAGGGCAAGCCAGAAGCAGAACCAGGCATACCTAAAAATGAGGCGTCAACCTGGTGAAGCTACAACAGAATGGCAAATAGTGGGTGCAGCATGCAACAGACAGGGCTAAGTAATCCCACAACCAAAGGATCAGATCCAAGCTTTTCAGTCCTGCCACATCCAGTTGTAAATGGTGGTGGATAATTAAATAACAAACTGGAGGAGGAAGCTCTACAGACATGCCCATCCTCAACGATAGGGGGGCCAGCACATCAATGCAAAAGACAAGGCTGACGCATTTGCAATCACCTTCAGTCAGCAATGCCAAGTGATCTTGATCTCCTCCCAAGGTTCCCAGTTTCATAAATGCCAGTCTTCAGCAAATTTGATTCACTCCACGTGATAATAAGAAACGGCTTAGAGCACTGGATACTGCAAAGTATGTGGGCCCTGACAACATTCCAATAATAGCAATGACAATATATGCTCCAGAACTAGTTGTACTCCTAGCCAAGCTGTTCCAATGCAGCTATAACATTGGCATCTATCTGGCAATGCTCAGGTGTATCCTGTCCACAAAAAGCAACTCTGCCAATTACTACCCCTCAGTCCACTCTGATTATCAGTAAAGTGATGGAAAGTGGAAGGCGTCACCAAGTTCTATGAAATGGCATATACACATCAATAACCTGCTCAGTGACATTCAGCTTAGATTGTGGGCCACTGAACTCCTGAACTCGTAACAGCCTTTGTCCAAATATGGATAAAAGAGCTGAACTCTAGAAGGGAGGCAAAAGTGACTGTCCTTGACAATTAAGCTACTACTCTCCCAGGCCCAACTATCTTCAGCTACTGGATTAATGACCCCATCATAAGATCAGAATTTCACTGATGATTGCACAATATTCAGCACCATTCATGATTCCTCAGATACTGAAGCACTCAATGTCATTATACAGCAAGGCCTGGGCAACAGTCAGGCCTGGGCTATATATCCACGAATTAGGAGCAAAGAATGACATTCTGCCCTTGAACTTGCTCCACCATTTGATAAGATCATGGCTGACTGGATTGTGGCCTGTAATTTCTTGTCCATCCCCTATACAATTTGACTCTCTTGTCATTCAAGAATTTTGATGAAGTTAAACAGACTGGCCTGCAATTTCTGGGCTTATCTTCACACCCTTTTTGAACAAACGTGTAACATTTGCAATATCCCAGTCCTCTGGTGTACCACCAAGTTTAAGGATGACTAGAAAATTATGGATGGTGCCTCTGCAGTATGCTCTCACATTTCTCTCATTGATGCATCTCATCCAGTCCTGGTGCCTTATCAACTAAAGTGCAGACAGTCTATCCAAGACCGTCTCGTTATCAGTTTCAAATCCTTCAAATGTCTGAATTACCTCTCTTAAGTGAGAATTTAATCGTTGCTCAATGACTGATATTCAACGGCTTAACCATCACTGAGACCTCCATTATCAACATCCTGTTGACCAGAAACTGAACTGCACCAGCCATATAAATACTTGGCTACGACAGCAGGTCAGAGGCTTGGAATTCTGAAGTGACTAACTCAACTCCAGACTCAGCAAAGCCTGTCTCACACCTACAAGTCAGGAGTGTGATGGAATACTCTCTACTTGTCTAGATGAGTGCAGCTCCAACAACACTCAAGAGGCTCAACATCATCCAGGACAAAACAGCCGACTTGGTGCTTAACAGGTGGATATCCATTTGCTCAATCAGGTAGCAGAAGATATTCTGTGATTCACAACTGTTTTACTGCGTTATACTATAGTTCTGTACAAATATCTGTTTGCACTCTTCCCTTCTGAGTCCTCTGCCTGTCCAGAACAACTCCCAACTGGGGAATGAACTCTACTATTAATTACAAGCTTCAATGAGCATCACCTGCTCTCAACTCATTCTGAAGCTTGTCCTGGTTTACTCCTAAAAGGACGTGCATTTCTAACATTGTCACTTAATCAGCACCACATCCATCACCTTAAACGTTCACTCTTTACACCACCAAGGCACGGTGGCATCAGTGTGTACCATTTACAAGATACACTGCAGCAACTTCCCAAGGTTCCTTCAACAGCACCTTCCGAACAGCAACCTCTCCCACCTAGAAGGACAAGTGCAGTAGATGCACGGGAACACCTTCATTTGCAACTTCCCCTCCAAACCACACACCATCCTGATTTGGAACTATATCACTCCTCCCTCACTTTCACTGGGTTAAAATTTGAAATCACAGCATTGTGAGTATACCTACACCACATGGACTGCGGCGGTTTAAAATGGCAGCTCACCACCACCTTCTCCAGAGAAATTAAGAATGGGCAATAAACACTGGCCCAACCAGCAATTCCTGCTTCCCATGAAAGAATAACAAAAACTTGAATATTCCCCTCATATCATGGTGATCAATATTAAACACAATACTGGGGATATGATCTGATCAGAATAGTATACAATTTGATCATGACTTCCACTTGATAATGCAGTTTAACATTCTTTACTTATTATGTTTCAATGGCTGTGTATCTTGCGGATCTAGTGCACCAGTGGTCCTAGGGCTTTCAACTTTGCTATTTCACTATCATTCATGGGTTGCCCATTGCCTTCTAATATATAGTACTTTATTCTTCTGCATTAATTTGAGGTAAATGTCACAAAAACACAATCAAAAAGAAGTTCAGATAAAATCTGTAGTAACTTGCACCAGAAAGTGTCAACTTGGATACCTTAGCTAAGCTTGGGGGAAATAGCTCATGATGCATTCAGATTGCTCTCTCAACATGGAATCAATCTGCAAGCATTTAACCTTCACATACATGCTGAACAGCCTTTTTCCAAAGTGCAACATGATTTTCTCACAATGGCAAGTCAAGATAACAGAAGCCATTCTTCCCATGTAGCTCATCAAAAATAAAATTCAACAGATATGGTACTGAAGAAAATGCTAAATTACTGGTTCAGCACAATGTGATTCAGGTGCAAGTCACTAAATTAAAATTACCTCTGTTCTTAATACTAGCGCTGCCTCTTTCAGTTAATAGTATAAAATGAGTTAATTTTGAGACAACTTACACTTCACTCCCTTTTCTAAGGCTGATATGAACTCTTGTTTTAAGTAAGAACTTAAAAAGCATTTTAGCCAGTTGTGTTTATGTTTTCCTTTGATGTGTCAAGTCAAACACTTCAGTGTACCAACTAGCTCTAGGCCCCTTACCTCCTGTTCATGTTCTATTCTCATGCTGGGATTGGCATTCACCTCCAATAAAACAGGCTTCACGTTTTTCATGAGAAGTATATCAAATCCTAAAATCTGTGTAAACAAAAATGGAATTTGATAAAGTAATGGCTATTACATTTCAGTATTTAGTCTCAGCTATCATATTGACTATCTCTTTATAGTTAAATGCGAGAGAGAAGTGGTTATAATATGATATGGTTTAAGGTCCCAATAGAAAGAGAAAATATTAGCACAAAAACAATAGCAGATTAGAATAAGGCAAATTTTAGAAAAAGGAGTTAACAAGCTGAGGTGGGGTGAATAGAAAAATTGGCACAAGACTGTAGAACAATGTTTTTTTTAAACAAGGAGACAGTGTCAAGTTTCAGAATGCTGCAGATAAAATTGAAAAGGATGGTGCCTACAGCTCATTAGAACAGAAGAGAATAAGAGCTATACGAGAGATTTAAAATGAAAGGTTAGGACAGGGTACTTAGAAAAAGGCTCAGCCAAGTGGTCGAGGGATCTAGAATGAGGGGACACATTACATGCATATTTTTTATCATGTAATGCATATTTAATGTTGGTGATTTGGTGTAGACAGCAGGAGAGAATTTTTGCACAAAAGGTTGAGATATGTGGAATGCACCACTCGTGTTATAGTTTAAATCAGAGATCACATCAAAATTTAAGTGTAGGTTAGATGGTGGTAGCAAATAAACGTATGTAAGGTAAACAGCAATATGGATGGTGGGATCAAATGGTCTGTTTTAGTGTTGTAATCTCGGAGTCATTTTCGTGCAATGTATACATCAGCATATAAAATAAAAGATTATCATTTCAGTTTGGGCTGCATTTTCCACTTGATATTTCATATTACCATCACACTCTGTTACATGCACTGTTTCCATTGCGCAAAATTTCCTGGAAAAGTTCAGCATAACCGTGATGTGTCATTTTTTCTCGATGCACCATGGCAGCATGTACTAGCTGGAGTGAAGTCATTAGCACATCAACACTACATACATAACTCAAAATAAAATAGGGGTGTTAACCTCAGTAGGCAAGTTTAAATAGTTCAGTCTTTGGGCTTTGAGACCAGTGTTGAAAGCTGCCCAAATTGACACCTTGGCAGCGATGATCAAATTAAACTCTGTTACTAGACACAAATACACATAGCAAATACACAAATGAGGCTAAACCAGAAATATGTTTTTCTTCAGTAGGCCTGGTGAGAGTACTGAACAACAGAAATTAAAACCCAGATTTAACAGAGATTATTCACACTTCTGCCTCTTATTTTGCAAGTTTAAGTGGTTCTGGCTGTGAAGCATCAGTAATTAATAATCTTTATTGCCACAAGTAGACCGGCGCCTGTTCAGGGACATGGAGTGAGAATTCAGAATGTCCAAATTACCTAACAGCACGTCTTTCGGGACTTGTGGGAGGAAACCGAAGCACTCGGAGGAAACCCACGCAGACACAGAGAGAACATGCAGACTCCACACAAACAGTGACCCAAGCCGGGAATCGAACCTGGAACCCAGGCGCTGTGAAGCAACAGTGTTAACCACTGTGCTACTGTGCCGCCCGTGTTCTATTGCGGACGCCACACATGCGATACAAACACATGGACAAACACATATTTGAGAGGAGCATACCATTTTGAAAATAGCATGTAAAGTTGGAATTTAAAATGAACAAATTTTGCAGTGCTGCATTTGTATTGAACATTGGTTTTTACATTCAGCATTGATAAATGAGTTCTGCAGGAAATCTGTGCAAATCTCTACAGTCAAGATTGGCATATAAATCTGTCTATTTGCTTCATAAATGCAATCCAAGAAATTCAGAATCTTCTGCATACATACTTTACTATCACAGTCGCTACGTGTTCTTTAGATGTAAGAATCTTTTGTATGGAAATGCAATCTAGAATCTAATCCCCTACAATTTTACTTCATTCATGTTTTATGTTTTGCTTACTAAACTTTTTATGTATTTCTATGAATTTTGCCTTTCAGCCCTTCACTCATGAGACATGCTATGTTTGTTCACATTTGACTGGGAGAGGGCTCCAGGAAAGAAACGTTATCTGAGTTTGATAAATTGCTCATGTTTTACAACACAATCTGAGCTTCTTTGATGTGTTATTGCATTTACAGGACGCAATTTTCTTGCCGCGTTGCGCTCGAGCGAGAGCACAACGCAACCGGAGAATCTTGGGAGAGGCCTTGAACGAGTCGGACCTCTGCCCAAAAGGGATGGGACCAAACGGCGCTCCCGGAAGGAAGTCTTAAACCTACTTAAGACCTACTCACCTGGGATACACCGGCCTCCCTCGATTGTCTGGCCTCCCCAGGGAGGCTGCAGCTGGGCGGTGTTCAGCACTGGTCCACACAAATGTGGGCCAGGTGGAACAGCACCCGGGGGGGGGGGGGGGGGTCCTCCCGGGGCATCGGAGATTCCTGGATAGTCGGAGTCAGTGCAGGGTGGCCCCCTGGCCCTCCCCCTGGAATGTGGACACCTTGGCACTGCCCAGCTGGCACCTCGGCGCTGCCACCCTGCCACTGTCAAGATGCCCGGATGGCACTGCCAAGCTAGCTGGAGCACTGCCTGGTTTCCTGGGTGCCAGTGCAAGGGTGCCCGAGTGCCAGGGTGGCACTGCCAAGGGTCAGGGGCCGAGGGCAGCAGTGCCCATGAAAGGAAGGTGAAGGGGGGGGTTTGAAGGATGGGGGTATGCAGGGCAGGCAAATGGGGGCCTCCCGGAGGTTAGGGGGCTGACGGGTGGGGGACCGAGAGGGAAGGGGTATTGTCAGTGGGCTGGGTGGGCCTGAAGAGGGGGGCCCCCTAGGAACCCCATAACGGAGTGTCCTCATTTGGGGGGTTGGGTAGTGCCCATGTGTGTGTGGGTGGTGACATTGCCCATGGGTGGGGGATGTATGGGGAGCCACAAGCTCACTTAGAGATTTTCAAAATGGTGGCCCGATCCCGGCGTTCAGCTCCGTAGTGCTAAAGCAAATTCTATGAGTGGGCTAAACTGGTGAGAAATTCCCCAGGGCCTAAAAAAAATTACGAAGTGTCACTGAATAGCGGCGGGGAACGCGCCGGCAGAGCCATACAGAAATTCCCTGAAAAACCCACCACAAATGAACTTAGAAATGTTTTCGGCGAATCACGCCCATAGCTATTGAAAGTGTAAAACTGACTATCCTGTACCTGTGTACAAAATACCAAGCAACACTAAATTAAACTAACATATCAGTATTTCCAAAGAAATTACAATTAAAGCAGGCTACTTTATAACCTATCAATTACTGAATTGCAGATAGAATAGGAACAAACCTGCAACAGACAAGGCAGACCCCTTTTTTTGCATCTCTGCAGTCTCAACATATCAAAGTATTTAAATATTTCAGAATATTTTACAATAATTATTTCAAAAACAGTGAAGGTGATACAGTTGTAAACCACGATATTCAGTGCAGGATTAAACTTTTATTTATTTTTATATAAATTTAGAGTACCCAATTCCTTTTTCCAATTAAGAGTTAAAAGAGGTCCCCTACATCCCCACCCATGGGCACTACCCCCCATCCTCCCCCCTCCCCCCCCCCTCACAAGTGAGGACACTCTGTTATGGGGTCCCTAGGGAGCCTCCCCAGCCCACTGGCAACACCCCCTCCCTTCTAGCACCCCCACCCGTTGGCCCCCCACCTTCCCAGAGGCCCCCATTTGCCTGCCCTGCATACCAATTAAGAGGTAATTTAGCGTGGCCAATTCACCTAACCTGCACATCTTTGGGTTGTGGGAGTGAGACCCACACAGGCATGGGGAGAACGTGCAACCTCCCCACGGACAGTGACCCGGGGTCGGGATCGAATCGGAACCCTTGCCCTGTGAGCCCTGTGAGACAGCAGTGCTAACCACTGCAGCACCGTGCCGTCTGAATGAAACTTCTAACTCAAAACGTAGAAATCAATAAATATAAACATAAATACCTTTGCACAATTCATAAAAGCGGTTACTTTGTTACGAGTGTTTGATTTTAAAACATTTTTTTTCTTTTTAAAATTGTCTTTTAATTGAAGGTAAAAAATGTAACGAACAGGCCAGAATTCTCCATTTCAGAGACTGAGTGCTGATGCCGGGACATAATCGCGTGCGTTCTACAGCCCCGATAGCGGCGCCGGTTCCAGAGTGATTCAGGACATCCTAATGGGCTAGCACCGCGCCACGTGGAACTAGTGCAAATCCAACAAACACAGGTGTGTAATCGCCGGGGTCGGGATTGGCACTTGAGAGTCTGACCAGCTGAAGCCGCATGTAAGTGCTCCACTCCCTACATACCCTCATTCCAACCAAGAAGATGCCACCCTGAAGATTGGCCCCGAGGTTCACAGATGCTGAGCTGGAGAACCTGCTGGATGTAGTGGAGGAGAGGTGGAACACCCTGTTTCCCAGAGTGCAAAGGAGGCTGCTACCCATGGACGTCAACCGGGCCTGGGCGCAGTGACAGAGGCTGCGAGCGTCGTGGGCCTCAATGCCAAGACCAGGCAGCAAGGTTGGGAAAAGCTGCAAGACCTCCTCAGGGCGGCCAGGGTGAATCACCAACTACTTGTCCCTGAAATCAACACCATTCCCCTCCCCCACACTCAAAGCAACCTCCTCCACCCCCATGAGGCCCCCACCAGGCGGACAGGTAGGCAGCAATGGGCGAGGATGGGCAACCCCCCCAGGCCAGCCAGGTGGGTCACCACCACTACTGTGCTCCTGGCACCATCCCTATCTCACACATCGTAGTGTCCCCACACTCCTCCCCCCGCCCCCCCAACCCCAGCAGTCCGCATGCACCCACCCTTCACCACATGCCAACATCCATACTGTCCATATGGCCGGGTGCCCTGCACACACAGGCCATCTTCTGCAGATCCCTGTGCTGCCTGTGTCCGAATGTCTCACACTGTGTATTATCTATTCCCCTCCAGGAGAAAGTGGCTCACAACCGCAGGGAGCGGGAGAAGGCTGGAGGGGGATTGCCGGACATGCAGCCCCTACCTTAGCAGAGCAGACGGTGTTGGACCTGGTCGAAGGTGGACACGGGCCAGGGCCCCCAGGGCAGTCGGAGCTCACCCACCCCCCCAATACCCCCAGAGGTGACTGGGGACGGGGCTAGATATGTTGGCGCCATGTGGTAGGGCCTAACCACATGACCCACCACCACTGCCCCAGTACCCAGCCCCGACCCTACCTCCCCCAGCCCGGTCCCCGTCCATACCTCCGCCACCCCAGGCGTTCGATGGGACCATAATAATAATAATACTCTTTTATTTCAAGTATGAAGTTACTGTGAAAAGCCCCTAGTCGCCACATTCCGGTGCCTGTTCGGGTAAGTTGGAACGGAAATTGAACCCGCACTACTGGCCTTGTTCTGCATTACAAACCAGCTGCCTAGCCCACTGAGCTAAACCGGCCCTTACCGTTAAGTGGAATGGCCAGCATGTATGCAAGGATCACCTGAGAAGACGGTGAAAGTGCTACCGAGGGCAGAAATCAGACGTTGTCAAATGATGTGGAGCACCAGAGCTCATCGTGGAGTGGGTTGCTATCATCCGTGATCCCATGGACGAGACCCGCTGCTACTGCCAAGCAAGGGCCAGCATCTTTAGTGAAGCAGGTAGGAAGCACGGAGCAGGGTCCAAGGAGGGTGGACGGGAGGAGGGGGACATTAGAACAGCCACCGGCCAGGCCCACTAGTCGGTGAACCTAGTGGTGATTAGAGTGCCTCTTGCATGGCGGCTCTGGGCACACGTTGTCTTGTCCTGTGCCTGCCTGGGCCCCATGTCCAGCCCATCCTGGCGGTCCTCTGCACCCTCATCGGACAAAGCCTGGCGTTCTTTTTCCACCTCCTTCTCCATGTTGTGGAGGATGCAGCAGGCCACCACAATTTGGGATACTCTCCTGGGACTATACTGGAGGGCTCCTCAGGTACCGAACTGCATTTTCAGGACGCCAATGCACTGCTCGATCGCACTCCTGGTCGCTCATGAGCGTCATTGTAGCAGGCTTCTTGTAGTTGGTCTGTGGCCTCCGGACAGGCATCATCATCCACAACTGCAGCGGAAATTCCCTCACCCGAGAATGCGCCTCAAAGGCGTTGGGTACCGTAGAGTGAACCAGGATGACGGTGCTGTGTACGCTGCACGGATATCGGGCACAGACATGCAGCTTGTGGTCACACACCAACTGCATGTTCATGGAGTGGTACCCCTTCAAGTTTGTGAAGTGTACCCACTCATGCGGTGGTGCCCGTCGATCACCCCCTGGACCTGGGGTATTCCTCTGATGGTGGCAGGAACCCTGCTGCCCGGGCAACCTGGTGGGCTCGGTCTATACTGAGAATGATGAATTGCGCCAACCAGATATAAAGGTTCTCCGTAACGGCACGGATGCACCTGTGTTCTGCCGTCTGTGAGATCCCAGACAGGTCCGCACTCAGCACCTGAAAGTACCCAGTCACAGAAATAATAAGGAAGGCAGTGACCTTGACAGCCACCAGGAGGTTTCCTCCCTGGAGCTGATGGTCTGTGTGTGCAGGGCACCCAGTGTCCTCCCCCATAACCCCACGGGGCCAGGTGCGCTATGATGTGGCAGGTGTGCCGAATGGTCTCCCGGTCACTTGGAGTCTTTGCTGACACGCCTGGTTCAGCAGGCCCTTGAACAACAGGCGCTACCAGTGCACACGGGACCTGATGTGGCTCCGCCTTCCCACTTCCTCAGCCTGTTGGGCGGCTGGCTCTCCATCCTCACCAGCTGGCTCGTCTGGGGAAGGCTATGCTGCTTTAGGGTCCTGCCCGAGCAGCTCCTGCTCGTACAGCCTCATTGCATCTGCCAGGACTGTGGCGGCCAGACAGATGCTAAACATTCCTGGTTGGATACCGAAAGTGAAAGGAAGACATGTTAGCACGGTGCATACCCCCATGCCCCTCCAGGTTCAATGTTGGCCCCTGACTGCATTGCTGCCCCTGACCATGTTAATCCCCCCTCCTATTCCCAGCCGTTCCCCCTGCCATTTTGCCACCTGGCATCAGGGGGGGCGCTCTGGCAGGGGTACCAGTGGCTGGCGGAACCCATGGCAGCGGTACACTCCATGGCCACTGTCATGTGCCCTCCTGTGACACCTATCGCTGGTTGCGTGATGCGCCACCCAGTTGTGGGGTGGAATGGCCGGTGACACTCTGCGTAACCATGGACCACAGTGCATGTCAGTGGGGTGCGCAGCCAAATGGCTGCCTTGCAGATCGTGGCAATGTCAATCCATGCCTGGATCCCCCCAACACACATACAGCAGCTGGACTGGCGGCTTACGGCTGCACCTTTAGGAACTTGCCTCACCTCCTCTCTCCCTCAGCAGCCACAGCACCCGTTTCCCAATTTTAAATACCACAAGTAAACCTCGTGTCAGTAATTCCTCCCGGCGGAGGATCGCAGGGGGCCCGGAAATGGCCCGGTTGTGCCCGTTAATGATATGTCGACGGCATTTACTATACAATGTGCAAGCCCACACTGGCGTGGAATGTATTTACGTCACTGTCGAGTCACCGGAGCATGGCATTCCATTGGGTGCCTGGCCCTAGCCTCGATTTCCGGCTGACACGTGATTCTCTGCCCAATCACACTTCGCTATTCCGACGTCAGTAGAAGGAGAATCCCACCCATTACCTCTTATTAGTTCTGCGAGCAAGAGAGCATGAAAGAGAACTAAGGTGTTTGCTAGTTTCAAAGTGAGAGACAGATACACAGCAGCTGTTGCTCTCTGTTGGCTACCAGGCAGAAAAGCTGGTGGGAGCATGTTATCTGGTCAAAGAGATGGGACCTGTGAAAATGTAAAGACACTGGCAGATTCACCCTGGCATGGCCAGAAGGAGTTGCCACCGGATTGGACCTTGCTGCTGGAAGTCAGGTCAGGAATTCGTAAAAGGCAAACAGTTTTCAATAGACACTGAACTCAGCAAAACAGAAGGAAGCCTGTTGGAGCTGGAAGCAACTTTGGACGAGCGCTTGTAAAGGCTACATTTCTGCAGAGTGCAATATAACATAATTGCAGCTTGGATTTTTTTGTTTGTGTTAGGAAGGCAGGATATCTTTTCTGTATTTTAATATACTGGTCGTCTACCAATTAATGCTTAGTTGAGGTTGACTTTAGTTTATTAAAAATCTTGTCACGTGATCCTTTGAAACAGGGAATTCAGTTAGCAGTATCTATGGGGATCTTAACAACTTAAAAAAACTAAACATATTTTTCACAAAATCTATGGTAAACGTCAATTAAAAATCATTGTGATAATTATGGGTTGCATGCAAGTGCACTAATTAATTTTATTTTTAAGTATTATATTCATACAAACATATATAAACATACAAATTAGGAGTAGGCCACCATGCCCCTCAAGCATGCTTCACTATTCAATAAGATCATGGCATATCTGATTATAATCTAAACCCCACATTCCTGCCTATCCCGGATAGACTTTCACCCCCTTGTTAATCAAGTATCTATCAAGATCTGCCTTAAATATAGTCAAAGATTCTGTTTTGCCTTTTGGGGAAGAGAGTTTCAGAGACTCAGTATCCTCAGAGCAAAAAATTCTCCTCAGCCCTGTTTTAAATGGGCAACCTCTTTTTTTAAACAGTGACCTCCTAGTTCTAGTTTTTCCCACAAGAGGAAACATCTGTTCCACGACCATATTGTCAATACCACTTAGGATCTTGAAGATTTCGATCAATCGCCTCTTACTCTTCTAAACTTTAGTAGATATAAACCAAACCTCTCCAACCTTACCTAACCTCTCCAACCTTTCCTCATAAGACAACCTGCTCATTCCTGGTATTAGTCTAGTAAATCCTCGGTGAACAGTTTCTAACACAGTTACATCCGTAGATAAGGGGACCAGGACTGTACATAATAGTCCAGATGTGGTCTCATCAATGTTCTGTACAACTGAAGCATCACCTCCCTACTTGTGTAATCAATTCCCTTCACAATAAACAATGACATTCTATTAGCCTTATTTGCTGTACCCGTATAATATCCTTTCATGATTTGTGCACTAGGTCATCCAGATCCATCGACACCTTAGATAATAAGGTTCTTTTTTATTCTTCCTGTCAAAATGGACAATTCCACATTTGTACACATTATACTCCACTATACTCCATTATACTTAACCTATGCCTTTTTTAGCCTCCTTACATCCTCTTCACAGAAAACATTCCTACCTATCTTTGTGTTATCAGCAAATTTAGCAACCATACTTTCACTCCCTTCATCCAAGTCATTTATATAAATTGTAGATGGTTGAGGTCCATCACTGATCCCTGTGGCACATCACTTATCACATTCTGCCAACCAGAAAAAGACCCAATTTTGCTAAACTCTCGGTTTCCTGTTAGCTAGCCAATCTTCAATCCATGGCAATGTGTTACTCCCTACACAATAAGCTTTAATTCCCGCAATAACCTTTGATATGACTCCTTATCAATTGCCTTCTGGAAATGTAAGTACAGTGCATCTACCTGTTCCTTTATCCAAAGCTCATGTGACTCCTTCAAAGAGTTTCAATAAATTGGTTAAACCATGATTTTCCTTTCAAAAAACCATGCTGACTATGCCCAATTGTTTTGAACTGTTCCAAGTGTTCTGCTATAACATCTTTAATAATGGCTTCTAACATTTTCCTTATGACAGATGTTAGGCTAACTGGCCTGTTGTTTCCTACTTTCTGTCTCCCTCCCTTTTTGAATAAAGGAGTCATATTTGCTATTTTCCAAATTGATGGAATAATTTTTCCAAATCTGGGGAATTTTGAAAAATTATAAACACTGCATCAACTATCTCATTAGTCACTTCTTTCAAAGCCTCAGGGTGAAGTCCATCCTGACTGAGGGATTTGTCAACCCGCAGACACAACAATTTGTTCAATACCACTTCCCTGGTTATTGTAAATTTCTTGAATTCCTCCCTCCTATATCCTGATTTACAATAATTTCTTGGATGTTGTGTCCTATCGTGAAAATTCATGCAAAATACCCGTTTCATTAAATTGCCATAGTCCTCTTTTCCATTATCAATTCTCCAAAGCTCATTTTGTTAACTCTTTTCTTATTTAAATACCTCTAACTACCCATCTTTATACTACAAACTAGTTTTCTAATGCCACAGTGCATTTAGATAGAGAGCCTTTAAGTTTTGTCCTTTTATGATTTCTGTAGCATCTAGTCTTACCTACTGATTTACTCTTAGATTTGTACTCTGTCCTGCCTGCCATAACATCCTAAATTTTCTTCCAGACTATACCTCTCACTATTGCCATTTAATGGCCAACCACAAGATGAACTTGCAAAGAGGGAGAAAAAAAAATTCCCTCTCCCTAAGAATAGCATATCATACAACACTGATCCCTTTTGGTCACTGAATAGCTCTGAACAGGGCAGATAGGGTTGATGGACAGACCATACTAAGACACAAAAATATAAACATCTGGTTTGGAAGCAGGCATCAACTGCGATGATGTCATGTATTTCACTACAGCTTCCTATAGTGGCTGCATATTTCTGGCAAATAGAATAAGATTGGCTACAGGATAGCTTTGATAGCCATCTGAATTTTTCAGACAGAATTCTAGGGGAGAATTCTTATTGTGGCTTTTGAGTTATGTCTATTTGCTTCCTGTAATCCTAGTCACAGATTTGTGAAATGTTTAGATTGTGATGGACATCAACTTCTTCTGTAAAGGTATTTCTGAGGATTACCCGAGCATTTTTCAGTTAACAGGTTAAGAAACCAAGTAAATTATATCTATGTATCATTTTATTTATTCGATTACTGGCAGCTATATTCTGTGTTGGACAACTGTGGTTATTATAAGTTGCAGAGCAGAAATTCAAAGTAATAAATAAAATGATGCTGTGGGAAATACCAAGTAGAGATGGATTATTTCCTCAGGAAAAGGTTAATTCTGGGCTGTTCTCTGATACTTCTTAGCAACCTATTTCAAATGAATTTTCAGATAGGATTAGGCACAAACGTCTTGTTGCCTTAGAGTGTTACAGCACGGAAGGAAAGAGGCCCTTCTTGAAAGTAAGAGGCTTGAAGAGATCAGTGAAAGCCAGGAGTAGGGTTAAGAAAGTTAAATGACTAAGCAATGCAAAGAAAGTCTAAAGGTTTAAACATAAAATTCACAATACTGAAATGTATGGACCTTTATAAAGGTGCATGATACTGACCTGGAAACATGTCGGTCCAGGCTTTCCTGGAGGAATATATGTTTGATGATAAACTTTTAATTCAGGAACCAATGCAATAATAGCCCTAATCACTAACGTGATAATATCTGACCACATTTTCTTCACATCACAGCCTCTCATAGAAAGCTTGGCCACAATACTTGAAAATGTCCTTTTGCTTCCTGTATTCACACTGTCAGAATGGATGAAATTTCCACTATGGACATTCAGGGAATAGTTTGTTAAGTGCATAAATACACGGTGAAAATTTTTACTGTTAGGCTCTTGATAGGGCTCTGTACAGAATCTAGATAGACCATCTTTAGCTATGTAGATCTCCAATGGATCGAGCGACTTGAGCAAGACATACAGTCTAATGTCAAATTTCAGTTTGTCAATCAGTAATGGCTTGCTGATATATTCTTGGACCACGACTGGCTTGCTGCGGAGGTTGGCCAACATTCGGACATCAGTAGAATCTTTAATGAGGTAAATTCCGTCACCTTGGGATCCTCCATCTGGCTTTACGATAAAAGTAGGCTTCCAAGATGAATCATTTTCTTTTGATACACGTACCTACATGTTAAAATAAGTTAATATTAAATGGTTTTATTTAGCAATGACTTTTCAAATATTCAGCAATAAATAAAAGGACCATTACTCGACAACTTCACATGCATCAGGAATATTTTGTGTTTGTTTACAAAATATTTTCTGCTACGGTTTATTATTCGCACAAAGTTCTGCTAAAGCTATCCTTGTTACTATTTTCTTTAAAATTAAAGATTGTCGCCATTTTTTGATTCCATCCTAAGAACACATTGGATGTCTCCAATGCTTTGCAAAGGCTCTCAGCCTTTCTGACGACAACTCATTTCCTCAATTAAAATCAGGAAGACTGTTTTGGCTACAAAAAAGTTAATTTTCTACCCCCCTGTATCACAAACTGCTCACTGTAATGAAGGCTTGGTCCACCTTTCTATTCCTCAAGAGTCTTCATTGCTAGCCTCCTGATCTCCAACCTGCATTTATTTACATAGCACCTTTAGCGCACTGAAACATCCAAAAGCATTTCATAGGAGCCAATGACACCGAGCTACATAAGGTGATTTAGATGACTAAACGCTGGGTCAAAGAGTTAGGTTTTAAGGAGAGTTTTAAAAGGAGGAAAGCCAGGTAGAGGAAGACGGTGAGGTGCGGTGGGGGATCAACATAATTTTACAGTTTTAACCTCCACAATAGATGAAAATACAGATGCAGAACAAAGTAAGCAAAAGTTAAAAGATTTTGCTAAAAATTTAGAATAGAACATAGTATAAAATTAAAATATAAGTTATAAAAAGAGTGAGGAAACAGAGAATAGGAGAGAGGACTGATCAGCAAATGTAAACTAAGTAGCTTTATTAGCGCAAGATTAACCTTTACAGAACCCGAACCATGTCTAAGCCTGATGAAGTCAAGGATGATGACCTCCACTCTTTGATGGTTACAGTGCCAAAGTCAGACAATGTAATCATTCTTGGTGACATCAACGCAAGAATTGTTGCAGAGCACCAGGCGTGTGATGTGGTCATCGGAAAAAATAGGGCTGGCAGTTAAGAACTCCTGCTGATAATGTGTACTGAGCATGAGCTCTTAAGCACCAAAACAATTTTTGAAGACAGGAAGATCCGGAAAGGATTTAATGTCCCAAAGCTCAAACGGACAGTCATGAAGGATTTGAGAGTCACCCACGTACAGCAAAAATAGCTATTCAATGCAGCAGACGATGACTGGGCCTGACACACAAATGCAACATCTTAACTTTTCTGAAAGAAGACACTCCTCCCCCCCCCCCCCTCCACCATCTAATAATATCCGTCTCGAGGCTCCCTGGGAGGCAAAGGCCAAAACATCGGCCTCTCTCGCCTCCTGGACTCCCGGGTCTTCTGACAACCCAAACATCGCCACTTCTGGACTCAAGACCACCTTCATCTTCAGAACCTCCAACATAATGTCGGCAAACCCCTCCCGGAATCCCCCAATAGTAGTTCATAAAATTCGGAAGAACTAACTAACTCGACCCTACTCCAGCAGCACCTTCTTCACCTGCGGGGCTTTATCCGCCCAAACAAACCAGAATCAGTGCATTCACCATCCTGAAAAAGCCTTAGGAATGAAGATCAGGAGATTCTGAAACAAAATCAAGAACCTCGGGAGAACCGTCATCTTCACTGACTGCACCCATCCCACCAGCGACAGCGGGAGCACATCCCATCTCCCAAAATCCCCCTTCCATCTGTTTCACCAATCGAGCTAAATTCAGCGTGTGCAGCTGCTCCCACCCTCTGCCCCAGCACCTCCCACAAATAGTTCCTCTCCACCCGGTCAAAGAACATCTCTGCATCCATGGCGACCACCACCTCCACACTTCGTCCCTCCGGGGGCATCATTATAACATTCAACAGCTGCCTGATGTTGGTCAACAAATGCCTCTCCTTAACAAACCCCGTCTGGTCCTCCCAGGCACACCGTCCTCAATCTTTGTCAAAACCGGCAAGCCGGGTACAGCATCGCAGATTTCACCTCCTTCTTAAAGGGGGCAGCCTTCACTTTATTAAAGCCTGCTCTCCTGTTGGCCAACTCCGCACCGAGGTCCTGGTTCACCCAGAGCTCACTGCTCTCCCAGATACACCACTTCGCCTGCCGCCCACCTCAGGATCCAAACCTTGTCCAGAAATTGATGCAACCGCACCACCATCGTCCTCGACGGCTCGTTACACTGCAGCTTCCTCATCAACGCACTGTGAGCCTAGTCCACCTCCAGGGGCCATTCTCCAGGCTGGAGAAGTCTTCCAATGGAGTCTCTAAGTAATAGTTTCTAATTTCATAAGTCACACTGAGGCGCATGGGGTAAACCACGGCAAATCTAACCTTACTCCAATGCAATGCAGCCTTGGCCTTATTAAATGCAGCCTGCCTCTTTGCCAGCTCCATTCCAACATCTTGGTAAATTCTCACTGCATGGTCTTCCCATCTGCAAACGCGATGATGCTTTGCCCACCATAAAACTCTTTCCTTGGCCTGAAAGCTATGGAAGCGCACGATGATTGCATGCGGTGGTTCACTTGCACGGGGTTTCTGCCTCATCAACATGTAGGCACGATACAACTCATGAGGGGTCACTATTTCCCCCCTCCCCCACCATCTTCCAAATCAACTGCGACATGAACTTTGTCAGGCTCGGGCACTCCAGGGCCTCTGGAAATTCAACCACCCTCAAGTTCTGTCTATAAGACAGACTTTCCATGTCATCCTCCTTGGCCCTTAATATTATATCACTGGCCGGCACTCATGCCATCTCCCTTTCTAATGATCATTCTGCCTAGACAGAGCTACCCCCACCTCTTTCAGCTCCACACCCTGCACCTTTACCACCTCGTCCACCTGAGCCAAGGCTGTTCGACTCGAGGATATCGCCACCTCAGTCGCTTTTCATGGTCCCCCGACGTAATTTCTGTCGCCCCATCACTAAGATCTCAACAGTTAGTGCAGTGGACCCTGAAACTGCAGCACCTCCACCATTTTCTTTTTTCAGACCGGACTCTCAAACACTAATTCTTTCTTTTTCTGCTGCCTCGTCCGATAGTTATCACCTTGGTGTGGGATACTTAACCCATTGATAAAAACAACCCTGAGCCCAAATTTCCTGCAAATATTGGGTGAAAAGGTCTCAAATAAAGTTCTCTGGTGGGAGCCACTTCATGTGCGACTTCTCCCCTAAATATTGTTACCAGAAATTAATTTTTATGAACTTCTTGAATCAAAGAGCTAAAGAATCAGAATTTTTGCATTTTCTCTATAATGCCCATGAATTTATACCGTCACATATTGCAATCTAATTTCGAGCATTTTGTTTACTTGTGTTAAATGCGATTTCAAACTTTTGAGTACAGTTGGATTAAGTGCAATATTGTAGTGCAACATCAGTATTTTGAACTAAAATGCAGTAGCAACAAACTGAAACGTGAGCCTGGAATTTATTGTAATGGCTGTATTGGCAAATGCCACACGTGAACTATGTTCCTTGATCCTCCAATGGTGAATAAATGCCACCATATGTTGGAAAATAATTAGAAACTGCTGCGATAAACATTGCAGTGGATCAGGAGTGACACAGTCAATGGTCAATTACTTTTGGATTTCTACAAGAATTTTGAGCAAAAATATTGTCTATCCATTTATGTTCTGTAGAATAGTGCTGAAAGAAATGAACAGGAAATTATTATTTAGGCTGGCAACACATGAACTACATCTTCATAGATGATATTTAGAACAAAATATAGTTTTCATTTGAGTTCATACATTTAATTAGCAATTGTAAAAATGGTTAAACCTAATGCAGCAGAATATGTTCTTTGTTTTAACTGCTATTATGTGAAAACCTACTGTAGAAATACAACAGAATTTTAAAAGGTGAAATAGCAATGGATATTGTCACAGGCAGAGTTGCGTGTTTTCTTATTGTCCGTGATCAATATATGTGTGGTATGCGTACTTTCTTACTCAGAGTAGTTGTCCCAATTTTAGCAGCAAGTTTAGAGTTTTAAAATAAAAGTTATTTGTTATCATATACTTTCCCCAGAGGTTTAGAAAAATGTGACATTTCTCACTCAACTCACCCACATTATCACCGTCAAAAATCACATACAAATGAAGAAAGAAATGCAATTACAATGCAGATTTTTCTGTCTTTCATGGCAGGCCGATAGTTTTGGATGAGTTGATGTTTTAAATGGAGCGAAGATCTTATAAGCTGAGTTTTTGTAGTGGAATTGCCAGAAGGTTGGATCTCAGGTGAACCTGAAGTTGGAGCAGATTGGGGAGAGTCCTTCTTCCACTTTCAAGGTATTGCTGCTCATTACCTTGGCTGCTTACTTGACTACAGCTGGTTTAATGACTTTCTGATTATCCACTCTCCAGAACAGTTTTGGGCTGTTTTAAAAGCAGACCAGAAACAGAGCCGACTCATCCATGTGATCTTTTACAAGTCCAAAATCCTTTTCCAAATAAGATAGGTGGCCAGTTCAATTATCCATCCTGTGTGATGATTTTCACACATTGAGAGTTCGTGACAGTTAGTGTTCTTACATTTGAATGATCCATTCAACTTGAAATTACCCTTTTGAACTAATTTCAGGTAAAAGTCATTAAGTCAACGTAGTCTGGAAAATTTATTTTGTCCCCTCGTGACAGGGAGTCTCAGGCAAGATAAGTCAGGTGATCTTTAGATGGCCATCTTTTTGCAGCCTTTTTACTGACAGAGTTCATACTATACAGAAACACGGCAATATCAACACAACAATGGCACAAAAGGGCTTTATAAAATAGTCGAAGTAGCAATGATGATTGAAAAGGCATTACTTGAGCAAACATGCCATTAATTTTAGATTGTGGCGGAGTTATTTAAATTTAAACACAATTATTTAAATTCCTTGGAGGAAACAGCAGACCAGCACAGAATTTCTAAGAAATTATGTTGTAAAGTAGTAGTGTGAGTCACTTGCACTGTATCTTCATTTGACTTCTGGCAATAAAACAGGCCCCACGACATAGATGTGTCATTATAACAGTGCTGGTCTCCAGCAGTTTCTGAGCCACGGTTCGTTGCAGAACAGAACAGTCATGTCCAATGTTATAACCCTCAGTGAGGTCACAAGAAAAGGACAATTAGATTCCAGATGACCTCTCTGAATACCAGTTCCCCCTACAACGAGGGGGCGGGTTTCCCCCTCAACTGAGAGCTCAGCTCGCTGGTATAAAAACCCTGGTCTGGGAACAGGTTGGGGAGGTGGCCCTTCGGGGAGTGGAGAGTGTAATATTGTGAACAAATAGAATCTTTGTTTTATGGCTGTCCATGTGTGCTGCTTTAGCGGATTCTACATCCAGCAATAAGAATTAATATTAAAAACAAAGTTTTTAACTTCAAGGTGATTGGCAACATGAGGAAAACATGGTTAGAATCCAGAATGCACTGATTGAGAGTGTGGAGGAATCCGATTCAATTGCGGCTTTCAAAAGAAAGTTGGATAGTTAACAGAGAAAAAAAATGTAAGGCGATGGGGATAAACGCGGGGGAGTGAGACTAGATTTATTGTCTTTCAGAGATTTGACATGGACACGATAGGCCAAATAGCCTCCTTCCGTGCTGTACCAACGCTATGGTTCTGGGATTTATGGACAAAAGAGTTGAACTCCGGAAAGGTGAGAGTGACTGCCCTTGACATCAAGGCAGAATTTGATCAAATGTGGCATTAAAGAGCTCTCGCAAAACTGGAGTCAATGGAAATTGGGGAACGCCCCACTGGTTGGGACCACAAGAAGTGCAGTTCAGGCAAATAGCTTAGTTGCTTTAAGAAGGAAACTAGATGAATGCATGAGGGGGAAAAGGAGTAAAAAGGTATGCTGAAAGACTGAGTTGAGATAGATGGAAGGAGGAGACTTGTATGAAGCGTATTTTTCAGCACAGAATAGTTGGGTAAAATGAAGAGATTTATTAAAATGGTTTGAGGGATGAAAGATTACATTACAGAAAAGACTGTGAAAGCTGTGGCTGTTCTCCTTATAGTTGGGAAGGCGAAGAGGAAATTAGTTGGTGTCTAAAATCATAAATTGTTTCAACAAGAGTAAAAGAGGAACTGTTTCTACTGGCTTACGGTAGATAACTTGAGGTGATTTAAGGTAATCGACAGAAGAAACCGAGGTAACAGGAGGAAAAGTTTTATTGCGCAATGAATGGTTACAATTGGAATACATTGTCTGATAGGTTGGTGGATGAATACAGATTCAATAGTAGCTTTCAAAAGGGAATTGGAGAAATTCGAAAAAAAGATTGCAGGGATACTGGAAATCTGGGAAGTAGGACTAACTGGATTGCTCCTTGAAAGAACCAGAGCAGACTCAGTAGTCTTTAATGATTCTATGAATACCTATTTCTGTACAGTGTATCTTGCGTAATTTTATGTGATAAACTGTTGTTTAATACAAAATAGGGCGGCACGGTGGCACAGTGGTTAGCACTGCTGTCTCACAGCTCCAGGGTCCCGTTGCAGCCTTGGGCGACTGTCTGTGTGGAGTTTCCACTTTCTCCCAGTGTCTGCGTGGGTTTCCTCCGGGTGCTCGGGTTTCCTCCCAGTCCAAAAATGTGCAGGTTAGGTGGATTGGCGATGCTAAATTTCCCCTTACTGTCCAAAAAGGTTAGGGGATAAGGTGGAGGCGTGAGTTTAAGTAGTGTGTTCTTTCCAAGGGTCGGTGCAGACTTGATGGGCTGAATGGTCTCTTTCTGCACTGTAAATTCTATGATTCTAATGAGGTGGGGGTAGAAAATGTAAGTTACGTAACCTCGAATTTGAACAGTGGATCGGTCATTTGGACACATAGGCACAATGGATCAAATGTCTTCCTCTGTGCTGTACAATTCTGTGATCAAAAATTAATTTTGAGTAGGATCTTGTACACACTAACTTAATTACTGTAAATATGAATGGTTTGTTCAGGGAAGCCAATTTCTATTAAAGAGGTGGGTTACAAATTGTAAGTTTCATATTTCAGTATGACTCGCCCACCCAGTGGCATGCAGAGCTTGTTTCTACTTGATGTATCCCCAGTGTGATGGCAGACCAGAAATTCACAGAATTGGAGAAAAAGGGCTTGCACTTAAATAGTTGTCCTGTTTTACAGCTGTAAGCTGTTTTACAGGCAATTAAGTAACATTAAAGTGTGGTCACTGTTGTAACATAAGAAACAAAGCCAAGCAGTCAATTTGCATACAACAAACTCCCAAAAGCACCAAAGTGATAATGAATTTGCAAACAGATGCTAAATGGAAGTCAGGTGGGAGGAGTGGATAATGGGAAGAGAAAAAGTAAAAACATCAATGCATGTTTGCCGTGGCTACTTTGTGTGGGCATCATTTGATGTCTGGCTATTCAAAAGCACTAGGAATAGAACATCCTTTGCCCATTTTTCTGACAGAACATAACTCAAAGGAACACCAATTGATTAAAAAGGAGAAAAGGTAATCTCTGAGAAAATTAAAGAATTGCTCACGGTGTGATCTCGTCACTGATCGGGTCTCTATGGATTACTCATTCTAAACTGGATATAGAATGTTGTAAGATAAGATGGAAGGACTCGTTCCTACTTACCTCTTCAGTCTCTCAACATCTGGAGTTATGTGGTAGAGAAATCCATCTGGTTATGAAACATTTTTGCTTTCTTTTCAATAATTGCACTGTTAAGCATACTTTGGGTAGAGGATTCAGTCGGCAAAACAAGTCCTCAAACATATCAATATAAATGAATATAATTTCCACTTTGAAATGTCTATGTGGAGAAAAGATAACAGCTGAAGCAATTCCATACAAGTAGAAACTGGTGCAGTTACTTCAATGGGAAAGTGAATAAAAAATTTCGGTAAAAACAAACTAGAATAGAAAAATGTAAATGAGCAGAGTATTAATTAGTTTCAGTGAAAAGGAAACTTTCAGATGTTTCATTTAAGAATAATGAGCACCGCAACTACTTTTCAATATAGTCACAAATCTCCCAAGATACTGTACTTTTTTTAAACTATCTGCTCTTATCTTTTTTAATGAGCTTTTCTGTGCAATTACTTTGATCAGTTTGAGATACACAGATGATAAATGATGTATAAAAAAGTTGCATCTCTCTTTTGACATTTCAAAACTATCCATTGCTGTAAAGTAATTAAAATGGACCTTGCAATGAACTGTCAGGATTTGACTAACAATTAGTTCCCAGATTTCAAATGTCAACTGCACACACAAATCAAGAATCAACCAAAAGACTCCACTAATGGCTCACTGAGTTTATCCAATGAGTAATTAAACCATAGAGAGTAGTAAATTCCTCGGTTCAATCTGAATTAATGATCTCTGCCAGGTCAATGGTAAGGGTACTGAGAATGGGGAAGGGGCAGAAATCTGGCATGATGGTGGGCGGCACGGTGATGCATGGTTAGCACTGCTGCCTCACAGCAGCAAGGACCCAAGTTCGATCCTGGCCCTGGGTCACTGCCTGTGTGGCGTTTGCACATTCTCACTATGTCTGCGGGGGTCCAACCCCCACAACCCAAAGATTTGCACGAGGTGGATTGGCCAAGCTAAATTGCCCCTTAATTGGAATTTTAAAAAAAAAGAAATCTGGCACGATCCCTGTGGTGGCTCAAGGCAATACCAGGTAGACGGTAGTAAGGAAGAACAAGTGTTTATTGGCAACTAACAACGGTAAATTATACACAGGCACAGAGTTTCTATACAAGTATTAATACTCTGGCTCCTGAATTCACTCTGACCAGAACCCTGCCCCCCCCCCCCCCCCCCCCGGGCCTTGTGCTTCCTCCTCATTGGTCTGGCTTGCATGCTCCCACGTGATATGCCTCGAGTCATGTGGACTGCTACAACATGACCCTTAAAGGTCCACAATCCCCATTCCTGTTATGAATCAGCAAGTAATGCTGGAACGAAGTACACAAATATGAACATTGGATGAGGTCAGATTGGGCTAGGTTATGTTGCTTCCACAGTCAAATAGCCTGCCAATACTCATCAACAGGTGTACATTTAAGATGTGTAACATTTAAGAGAGGTTTAAGAATACTGTCAAGCACATACAGAGCTCTAACCCAGAGGGGCTGCAATCCTTCAAAGACAAAAAAACTTTCACAATTCCTATTTAAAAAAAAAACTATCCCATCCCCACGTCATGCATGTATCTCAAATACTTTTGGTTCCTCTTTCTGACAGTTTTCTGTCTCTCTCTTATTTCGCCTGCTGTACAGGCATGGTCTTGCTCCTCCTCGGCCATTTCAAGGGGTCTTTCCTCAAAGGGGATGAGGCATCTCCCGCATTATTCCGGATGGCCTTGCCTTCTCATGCCTGTTATGCCCAAATTTATCCTGCAATGAGACAGATGGGGAGAATGTAGGCCGGAGTCCTGCCAGTTCAGATGGTGATGAGGCGTGGCATGTGTGGGACTTAGTGGGAGCGGGGATGTGAGAAGCAGAGTAGATCCTGGGGGAGGCTCTTGTGGCTGGTGTTGGTAACCCACGAGGTGGTTGGATAAGAGATCACCTTGGAGGTGCAAGGGGGTACAGCGAGAGATTGGAGGTGGCAGACTTACACTGGCCGCAAGAAGGATGTCATTCATATTTATACTGCACTGCTGCCTCCTCCTCTTCTGCAGTGAGCTGGCACTGACTTGGGCTGCCACTGCCTCTCAGGCAGGTCTGGCCACCTTGCTGGATGGACGTCTGTACAACTGTGGATAGAGGGCATCCCGCTCTCCATCAAGGCCTCCGGTCAGGGTTCCCTTTGAGAAATGCAGTGCTGGCTTCCTCTCAGCCATCCCCTCGAATGGATCTGGAACAAATGCTGGGGATGCCTTTATATGGAACTCACCAATGATTGCAAAAATTAAGTTGCCCTGTGGGAGGCTGCTCAGCTGGAGTGTGCGTATTTGTTGGAGGTGCTGTGTCAGTTCGGGTTTGGCCAGGGGTTTGTGGAGTGGGTTCAGCTGCTGTGCAGGGTGCCGACAGCTAGTGTCCAGACAAAGGGGACAAGCTCGGGGTATTTTGTGCTGCATCGGGGGGAACGAGGCATGGATTCCTGCTCTCCCTGTTGCTTTTCGCTTTGGCAATAGAGCTGCTGGCAATGACACTCAGTGCGTCGATAGATTGGGCGGCGCGGGGGGGGGGGGGGGGCTGAACACAGTCTCGCTGTATGCAGATGGTCTTTTGTTATATATCTTGGACACGAACCACCGGTGATGGCGGGCGGGAGGCGGCCGCACAATGGAGGGCTCCCGTTCGGGAACGTCATTTTCGGGGCTTTAAGACCGGTCCCAGGATCCACGGAGGCGGCAAAAGCAGGAAGAAAGAGTGAAGGCACAGTGAAGAAAAATGTCGAGGATGAGTAAAAAACGTCCGTAAAGAAAACAGCTGAAGGTCCATCGGGGAGTGGAAAGGTCACCGCGGGGTCCCCAAGGAAAATGGAGGCTGGAGCACCAGGGGAAGCCGCATTGCTTACGGCTGAAGAAATAACTAAGGTGATGGCTGCGGAATTCGAAAGGTAGTTTACAAGATACATGGAGACAATGAGGAAGGAGATGTGAGAGGTTTTGAGTGCGCTGGTGGAGGAGGCGATTTCCCCGGTGATGACGGCGGTGGCGAGCACAGTGGCGGAGTGCGAGAGCAAGGGGAGGCGCTGAAGGAAGTGGAGGAGACATTATTGCAGCACGGTGATCAACTTGCCTCGATGGGGAAGGAGATGCGGAAGGTGATGGACATTAACAAGGATCTGCAAGGAAAAATGGAAGACCTGGAAAACAGATCCAGGCGACAGAATTTGAGGATTGTGGGGCTGCCCGAAGGAGTTGAAGGACCGAGGCCGATTGAGTATTTTGCTGCGATGCTGGCGAAACTATTGGGGGAGGATCCCTCCCGATATGAACTGGATCGGGCTCATCGGTCGTGGAGGCCTGTACCAATGGCGAGTGAGCCGCCAAGGGTAGTGACTCTGTGCGTCCGTAGGTACAGTGTGAAGGAGAAGGTCCTGAGCTGGGCCAAGCAGAAGCGGGTGGTGCAGTGGGCTGGAGCTGGTATATGCGTATACCAGGACTTTACGGTGGAGCTGGCGAGGAGGCGGGCTGCCTTCAACCGGGTGAAGATGGCACTGTACATTAGCAAGGTGCAGTGCGGCATTGTATATCCAGCGAAGCTGAGGGTGACTTACAAGCTCAGGGACTTTTATTTTGGAACGGCGGAAGCAGCGGAGGAGTTTGCGAAGGCAGAAGAACTGTGGCAGAACTGAGAAATTGAGAAATGGCCATGTGCCGATGTGACCTCATGATTGACTAAATTTTCTTCTTTTTTGACTCGAAAGGTCAATGGTGACCATGGGCGGTCCCGGACTCCTTTTTCTTTTTTGTTTATTGTTTCCACCGTGGGGGGGTTTGTTTTATTGGATGCATATTTGACAGGTGGGCCGTTGTTTGGGGTGGTGGGAGGATGGGATCATTGGTATTGTTAAGGGGATTGATTTTGTATTTGTTACCGTTTACTGTTTGTGGGTGGGGTGTAAATTTTGAAGGAAAATGTGAAAATGGAGAATAAAAAAATTGAATAAAAAAATAAAATAAAAAATATCATGGACACAGCAGGCAGCTTTGAAAGAATCATGGCGATCTTGAAGGAATTTGGCCGGTTTTCGGGATATAAATTGAACATGAAAAAGAAAGAGGTGTTCCCAATTAATCCTAGAGGGCTGAGAGGAGGCTAGGGGAGTTGCCGTTACAGGTGGTGGGGGCCCGTTTTTGGTATCTAGGAATTCAAGTAGCGCAGAGATGGGCGCGGCTAAATAAATTGAATTGGCATGACTGATGGAGGGAATTAGCTGCCCAAGTTCTTGTTCGTGTTCCAGAACCTCACCAATCTTTGACCCCAAGTCCTTTTTTAGGAAGGTAAACAGAGTAATTTGGGGGTTTGTTTGGGCTGGGAAGACCCCGCGGGTAAGGAGGGTAGTTTTTTGGGGGGGAGGGGGGGTGCTGGCATTGCCAAGTTTGATGAATTATTATTGGGCGGCGAACATCGCAATGGTGAGCAAATGGGTAGTGGAGGAGGGATCGGTGTGGGGACGGATGGAGGCAGCATCGTGTAGGGAGACGCTTGAGGGCACTGTTGTTGGCGCCTTTTACATTCTCACTGGTCCAGTACTCCGGGTTCCCAGTGGTCGTTTCAGCGTTGTGGAGCCAGTGCAAGTTTATGTTGGCAGGGCTGGATGTGAGGTTCCGGGGGTGGCGGATAGAGTACTTCCAGAACTTGTTTTTCGGGAGCAAGTTTGCAGGTCTGGCAGCGTTGGAGGAACTGTATGATCTGCCTCAAGGGAATGGTTTCAGATACCTGCAGGTGAGGGCTTTTGTGAGGAGAGAGATGCCGTCCTTACCGGGGCAGCCGCCTCCGGTGTTGCAAGACAAGCTGCTATCAGAGGATGATATTGGGGTGGGGGAAAAAGTGTTGGACATCTGTCGAGAATTGATGGAGAGATAGGGCGTTCCAGTGGAGGAGACCCAAGTGTAAATAAGGGGGGGGGGGGTGCAAGATGTGGCAAGAGGCCCTGCTGAGGGTGAACGCGTCCTCGTTGTGTACGAGGTTAAACCTCATCCAATTTAAGGTGGTGCATAGGGCCAACATGACGATTGCGAGGATAAGCTGGTTCTTTTCAGGGGTGAAGGATCGGTGTGGGTGGTGTGCTGGGAGGCCTGCAAATCACATCCACAGTTCTGAACATGTCCGAAATTGAGGGGGTTCTGGCAGGGGTTCCCGGGCGTGATGTCCACGTTACTGAGTAAGGGGTGGCCTTGGGTCCGGAAGTGGCAATATTCAGCGTGTCAGAAGATCCGGGAGTTCAAGTGGGGGGAGAGGCCGACGTAGCTTAAGATGTAGCCTTTCCCTCCCTGATAGCCCAGAGACGGATCTTGTTGTGCTTGTTGAGACTGGACTTGGAGACGCCGAAGACGGCTATGGGACGGCAAAGGGGGGAATAGGTGAGCGATCTGGCAGAATTTCTGCATTTGGAGAATGTCAAGTTCGCCTTGCGGGGGGCGGAGGAGGGGGTTTAATATTCCGTGAGATTTCCTACCAATGGCGTCGGCGGGATTCACACTGATTTTTACACTGGAACCGAACTGCCAAATTTTGGTTAGATTCCGTCCATAAATTCCCTGACATATTTCAGTATGGGAAAGGGTAGATCTAAATTCAGTATTGAAAATCATTTCCTTTTCCCAAGCCCTAGACATCTGCACATTTCAGCAAATCCTACACTCATGCTTAAACAATACCAAATAAGTTAGAGAAAGAGCTACTATAAATAAGGAACAATTTATACATAATTTTGATCATAAGTGTCAATAGCAATGGAATAGACAAAAGCTGTGCTTTTTAGATAAAGTTGTTACGATCGACGGGAAGATCCCAGAATGGAACCGGGACTCAAAAGATGGCAACTCTTATTTCTTATTATAAAATATAAAGGAACAGGGTCGCAGGACCACTAATTAGTTTGAACAAGAATTAAATATGAAAACTTAGATGATACAGTACTCCTTTACTCCCTCCTTAGCTTCACAAATGTACACAGAGTTTAAGGTTAACAAGGCGTACAAAGTGAATTAAAAGCTACAATGGTCTCAGTAACACAAAGTCCCTTTAAGCACACAGACTGGCTGTGGTACCAAAAACACTCACCACTCTGACTCCAAGTGAACGTCTACGGATTTCTCCTCAAAATTCCCCCACGTGATCTTTATACCATGATCCACTTTGTCTTGCTGAACTCTGGCTTCCAAACAAGTGAGTTCAAATTTCACTTTCAAAAAGACACACTTGGAAGTCTTCTTTTAAACAATGCCTACTCTCAACTACGTCCATCAAGGATTCAGTTACAGGTTTTACACCTTCCCTCTTCAGGATTTCTTCACAGCTGCTTTAATTAAATGATTTCCAAATTGTATTAAAGTTCCATCAGATTTTTGATTTACTTCTGAAGTCTGCTTCCCCACTTTAAATCTGGTTACGATAGCGGTCTCTTTCACTCACACTTTGCCTTCTTTTCCCGTGAGCTCTCTTGCACAATACCTTGGTCTCTGTTCTCTTAACTTCAGTCTTCCTAAGACATTCTTTCTGTCCCAATTCTCTGGTTATCTGGTTCTTTGGGAAGTTTGCCTCTTTGCAATTCCCTTGTCCTGTCCGGCTTGTCTGTTCCTGGCAGAGTTGGAGGATGTTCATTCAAAAGGTGTCCCATCTCCAACTGCAAACAAATTCAGCTAAAACTAAATTCAAAAGGCCTTTCTATACTAAAAAGGGCCCCCAATTGCTAAGCAACAACCACACGCCACTACTAGCTTATTTACTTTACATGCCGTAACTCTCTCTAAGCACAATAAAAACAGTCTGAACTGAACAAACCCCCGCACATACAAACATGTTTGCCCAGCATGAATCTAACTATAGGTTCACCCATCTTTACAGAAGCATGAAATTAAATCCACTTAAAATTATACCTTATTTTCGATGTTTACAATGCAAATATAAATCCCTTAAAACTACCTTTGTTTTCCTAACAAGCTGATATTGGATCATTTTAATACTATTCTCTAAATAAAAGATTAGATGACTTCACTCTTCCCTATAATTGAAGCAATGGAGATTTTGGAGGGTTCAGTACATCATTTGGCCTTCAATATTAGTTAATGAAACCCAATGACCTTTGGATCTTATTTCTTCATGATTTCCCAAAAATCAACCAATCTACACAATTTTGGTCAAATATTTGCTGGCCTAACCAATGATGCCCACATCCCTTGAAAGAACCTAAAAAAACAAATCCCATTCTTACAGTTCTTTTATTCAATCCTGGCAGTCATTTTAATTCTATGCTCGTCACAAGATAAAACACCATGAGCGCAATTTACCGGCCATACTGCACCCAAAAAGCAGCGCTCTGCAGTGTGATGTGGCCTGTAACTGCTGAGAGACCCCGCTCCCGGGATCTACACCCTTACCACGCCTCATGAGATCGAACACGATCTCACGAGAAGTCGCCCATTATGGATGGGATCACTTTTTGACAAATCCACATATTAGAGGGAGGCAGCAGTCATTGTAATAATAATCTTTATTATTGTCACAAGTAGGCTTACATTAACACTGCAATGAAGTTACTGTGAAAAGGCCCTAGTCGCCTCACTCCGGCGCCTGTTTCAGTACACCGAGGGAAAACTCAGAATGTCCAATTCACCTAATAAGCATGTCTTTCGGGACTTGTGGGAGGAAACCGGAACACCCGGAGGAAACCCACATAGACACGGGGAGAACATACATACTCCGCAGATAGTGACCCAAGCCGGAATAAAACCTGGGTGCCAGGCTGGCAGAAGGTGCCATTAGCATTTTTGCACTGCGGTGATCGGACCCAGGGTTGCCTTGTGCACGAAAGGTGGGGTGCGGGGTGGTTCAAGGACCCCCTTATAGGTGAGTCCAGCTTTGGGGGTCATGTCTGGGGTTCGAGAGATTGAGATGCCATTTAAAATGGTGTCCCAACCTCTCCCTGCACTGAGGAGTTTTGGCAAATGGATTTCTCAGTGCAGGAAACGGAACTAACTAGGGCCTCGACCCTGCGTTCCCCACTGAGGCCCCTTATCTAAACAGAGTTGCGTTAGATTGCATTGTGTTTCTCAGTAAGCTCGCTATGGGACATAGTTCCCATTTGGTTTGATCGCACGCCATGTTTCAGGAAATATTTTATTAGTTCTGCCTATGTTTGCCTGTGATTTCATATAGAATCTAATCATACTCTATGTTGAAGGGAAGAAAAAGTTAGATATTAGATTTGGATCCAACCTTTCCATCAAATCATTTTAAGTGTCAGTTATTAGAGTTGAAAATTCTAGGAAAGTGCATAAAATATAAACAATATGGGGCATTTTCACCTTCACCACTGGTGACTAATCTAATACTGCATATCTTCTTCTCCCTGTAGAACCTGCCCGATTTGCATTCTATTGATTACCCAGTAAGTGCAAACGTGTCATTTTTCCATTCTAGAAATAAATTAATATCCTTCACTATTGTATATTAATAACAATCACGGCATATCTTCGATAAACAGATTCTAAATCCGGTTTAGGTATCAGGTATTTTAACCATGAAAGTGCTTAGAATTCATCCATGTCAAATAAATCCTCCATACGTTGGATACCATTCCGGTTCTTTTCTCTGGAATTTAGCCTGTTTTGTGAAGATGGGATTTATCCTATTGAATGCCTTTAGGAATTTAAATAGATTTCTTTAAGTGACTTAATCCTGAAAACGTGCCAGTATGGTCTGACAACAGAGTGCCTTGCAGTAATGCAGGATGTTCCCCAAAAATAAGGTATGGAGAGAGTAGAGTAGTAGAGCGTATAACATAGAACATAGAACATAGAAAAATACAGCACAGAACAGGCCCTTCGGCCCACGATGTTGTGCCGAACCTTTGTCCTAGATTAATCATAGATTAACATTGAATTTACAGTGCAGAAGGAGGCCATTCGGCCCTTTGGGTCTGCACCAGCTCTTAGAAAGAGCACCCTACCCAAACTCAACACCTCCACCCAACACCAAGGGCAATTTGGACATTAAGGGCAATTTATCATTGGCCAATTCACCTAACCCGCACATCTTTGGACTGTGGGAGGAAACTGGAGCACCCGGAGGAAACCCACACAGACAAGGGGAGGACGTGCAGACTCCGCACAGACAGTGACCCAAGCCGGAATCGAACCTGGGACCCTGGAGCTGTGAAGCAATTGTGCTATCCACAATGCTACCGTGCTGCCCTTGAGAACAAATAAATCTACACTATCATTTTACTGTAATCCATATACCTATCCAATAGCTGCTTGAAGGTCCCTAATGTTTCCGACTCAACTACTTCCACAGGCAGTGCATTCCATGCCCCCACTACTCTCTGGGTAAAGAACCTACCTCTGATATCCCTCCTATATCTTCCACCTTTCACCTTAAATTTATGTCCCCTTGTAATGGTTTGTTCCACCAGGAGAAAAAGTCTCTGACTGTCTACTCTATCTATTCCCCTGATCATCTTATAAACCTCTATCAAGTCGCCCCTCATCCTTCTCCGTTCTAATGAGAAAAGGCCTAGCACCCTCAACCTTTCCTCGTAAGACCTACTCTCCATTCCAGGCAACATCCTGGTAAATCTTCTTTGCACCTTTTCCAAAGCTTCCACATCCTTCCTAAAATGAGGCGACCAGAACTGTACACAGTACTCCAAATGTGGCCTTACCAAAGTTTTGTACAGCTGCATCATCACCTCACGGCTCTTAAATTCAATCCCTCTGTTAATGAACGCGAGCACACCATAGGCCTTCTTCACAGCTCTATCCACTTGAGTGGCAACTTTCAAAGATGTATGAACATAGACCCCAAGATCTCTCTGCTCCTCCACATTGCCAAGAACTCTACCGTTAACCCTGTATTCCGCATTCATATTGGTCCTTCCAAAATGGACAACCTCACACTTTTCAGGGTTAAACTCCATCTGCCACTTCTCAGCCCAGCTCTGCATCCTATCTATGTCTCTTTGCAGCCGACAACAGCCCTCCTTACTATCCACAACTCCACCAATCTTCGTATCGTCTGCAAATTTACTGACCCACCCTTCAACTCCCTCATCCAAGTCATTAATGAAAATCACAAACAGCAGAGGACCCAGAACTGATCCCTGCGGTACGCCACTGGTAACTGGGGTCCAGGCTGAATATTTGCCATCCACCACCACTCTCTGACTTCTATCGGTTAGCCAGTTCGTTATCCAACTGGCCAAATTTCCCACTATCCCATGCCTCCTTACTTTCTGCATAAGCCTACCATGGGGAACTTTATCAAATGCCTTACTAAAATCCATGTACACTACATCCACTGCTTTACCTTCATCCACATGCTTGGTCACCTCCTCAAAGAATTCAATAAGATTTGTAAGGCAAGACCTACCCCTCACAAATCCGTGCTGACTATCCCTAATCAAGCAATGTCTTTCCAGATGCTCAGAAATCCTATCCTTCAGTACCCTTTCCATTACTTTGCCTACCACCGAAGTAAGACTAACTGGCCTGTAATTCCCAGGGTTATCCCTAGTCCCTTTTTTGAACAGGGGCACGACATTCGCCACTCTCCAATCCCCTGGTACCACCCCTGTTGACAGTGAGGACAAAAAGATCATTGCCAACGGCTCTGCAATTTCATCTCTTGCTTCCCATAGAATCCTTGGATATATCCCGTCAGGCCCGGGGGACTTGTCTATCCTCAAGTTTTTCAAAATGCCCAACACATCTTCCTTCCTAACAAGTATTTCCTCGAGCTTACCAATCTGTTTCACACTGTCCTCTCCAACAATATCGCCCCTCTCATTTGTGAATACAGAAGAAAAGTACTCGTTCAAGACCTCTCCTATCTCTTCAGACTCAATACACAATCTCCCGCTACTGTCCTTGATCGGAACTACCCTCGCTCTAGTCATTCTCATATTTCTCACATATGTGTAAAAGGCCTTGGGGTTTTCCTTGATCCTACCCGCCAAAGATTGTTCATGCCCTCTCTTAGCTCTCCTAATCCATTTCTTCAGTTCCCTCCTGGCTATCTTGTATCCCTCCAATGCCCTGTCTGTACCTTGTTTCCTCAGCCTTACATAAGTCACCTTTTTCCTCTTAACAAGACATTCAACCTCTCTTGTCAACCATGGTTCCCTCACTCGACCATCTCTTCCCTGCCTGACAGGGACATACATATCAAGGACACGTAGCACCTGTTCCTTGAACAAGTTCCACATTTCACTTGTGTCCTTCCCTGCCTGCCTATGTTCCCAACTTATGCACTTCAATTCTTGTCTGACAACATCGTATTTATCCTTCCCCCAATTGTAAACCTTGCCCTGTTGCACGTACCTATCCCTCTCCATTACTAAAGTGAAAGTCACAGAATTGTGGTCACTATCTCCAAAATGCTCCCCCACTAACAAATCTATCACTTGCCCTGGCTCATTACCCAGTACTAAATCCAATATTGCCCCTCCTCTGGTCGGACAATCTACATACTGTGTTAGAAAAGCTTCCTGGACACACTGCACAAACACCACCCCATCCAAACTATTTGATCTGAAGAGTTTCCACTCAATATTTGGGAAGTTAAAGTCGCCCATGACTACTACCCTATGACTTCTGCACCTTTCCAAAATCTGTTTCCCAATCTGTTCCTCCACATCTCTGCTACTATTGGGGGGCCTATAGAAAACTCCTAACAAGGTGACTGCTCCTTTCCTATTTCTGACTTCAACCCATACTACCTCAATAGGGTGATACTCCTCAAACTGCCTTTCTGCAGCTGTTATACTATCTCTAATTAATAATGCCACCCCCCCACCTCTTTTACCACCCTCCCTAATCTTATTGAAACATCTATAACCAGGGACCTCCAACAACCATTTCTGCCCCTCTTCTATCCAAGTTTCCGTGATGGCCACCACATCGTAGTCCCAAGTACCGATCCATGCCTTAAGTTCACCCACCTTATTCCTGATGCTTCTTGCGTTGAAGTATACACACTTCAACCAATTTCCGTGCCTGCAAGTACTCTCATTTGTCAGTGTTCCCTTCCCCACTGCCTCATTACACGCTTTGGCGTGTAAAGGGGTAAAGGGGAAACTTAGTATATTAAGAGAGGCAACTATTAAAAGATAAAGCGAGAAAGCCAAAATTGAAACTAGTTCAGCTAGACTAGGAAAGCATTCTGGGATAAAACTCTGAACGATAGGTTGTTAAATAAAAATACACAAAGTAAAATATTACCCTGCTTGGTTAAAAATAAGTGAAAATCTTGAACGATCTAAATGCAGGGAATAAAATTTATGTAACACTCATCTAGCATTCAGAACTGCGTAAACTTCTTAAAATTCTGAATATTTAGTTACATTTCACTGGTTGCTAAATATCTATCAGCTTTACTGATACACCATCAATTACACATGACGAGTGATGAATGTAACTGAGGCTTTAATACACTAAACAGCAAGCCTCCTGCCTCTGAACTTGAACTGGGTCCGGAGGCAGAGACTTGCCACCTTCATACAGAAGCCCGAGGGGAGGAGCCACAGGCAGAGCCAGGCATGCACAATACAATACAGTACATAATGCAATAATGTGGTTTACCACATTTACTATTGATGAAACAGCAACAATATTTGCTTTTTATTAACTTAACAGAGTGCAAATCTGTGACCATCTATCTGCTGGTCGAGTCAAAAGTTCCTGCAGCACTGGTTCTGTGACACGTCCAAGTATCTTTTTGGTGATAGATTCTATGCTGAGGGTATGACCACTGTCATCTTTGCCCTCTCTTCTGGCCTCCTGGTGCCCAGGGCCCTGCCCTTCCTGCAGAGCATATTGTTCCCATCGCACTACACCCAGGATCAGAGTTGTGTTCCCATTGACAGCTGCTGCCTTCCTTGTGGTCAGGTGACCCCCACCCCAATTGTGCCTTGGAGCCATGCACCAACCCCACCCCCACATGTTGCCAGGAGGGTGACAATCCTCTACACTGCCCGAGTGTGTGCTAAACACTCTTCCTTAAACCTGTGCACACCCAACAGCATCTCTGTGCTTGCCTTTGAGTCATTCTCCCTATAAGCACCCACCTTATTTTTTAGAGCAGTCATGATTGGCTTCCTGCTGTGTTGCTGCCTCCATGCATCTGATCTGTCCATGAACCAGTGTGCAGCACGTGACCCCACCAAGATTTCAACATGCTCCTCAACAAACACTTTAACAATTTTAATTGCACCCATTAGTGGAATGGGTGGGTTCTCAAGGCCACATGACCTGTTCTGATGAAACTCACTGGTGATGGAAATGGCGACTTGATGCCATGGTAGCCAGCCCCAGTACTTTGATCATCTCCCTCCCTCTCATGGCAAGACCTAAAAATCCAGTCCCTCATCTCTTTTGTGGAGGCAACATGCCAATGTTTGCAATGCTTCAGTTAACCAAACTCTTTACATTAAATATTACAAAGCAACCTTGGCATTGCAATAAGTTACATTAAATAATGATGGAGCTCCACCTTCTGTTAAAACTGCAGAAAATCACTATCTCCGATATAAGGTTTTCCATTCAAATGAGAAATCACCACAGTTCAGCTTCTTGCCATGTTTACATACTGCCATCTATCGGTACAACTAGGTAATTTTACAGTATTGTGTATGGTTAAAAAGTGTTTTGAATTACAGGGATAGATTTTAATCCTCCTCATCAGCAGGAATGACAGGGAATTAAGATGCTGGAGCACGAGTGGAGGCAAGCAGTATTTTGAATGCATATCTCTACTTCTTTCTTCTACCCATCTTAAAACAGGCACACGAGGACTGCTTGGGCCTCATTCACATTGGACAGGCAAATAAAATGCTGTTGTGGCGTCAGATGCATTAAGTTACAGATTCAGGAGTTCTGCACAGGGAAGACCCTGCCATGGAATGGCCAGAACAGGTAAGGAAAGTTTCAAAATACTCAGCAGGTCAGGCAGCATCTGTGGAGGGAAACGGGTTACAGGGTGGAATTTTACATTTTTGTGACCAAGTGCAGTTCCGGTGGCACCTTTCACGCTGACCAGAATGGCAGGAACATATACCTGATTCCACACTTGGTAGCTCATTAATTATATACAGAGGAGTATCGGTGTGACGGATAAGAGAAATTTTCATATTTTAAAGTTTGCATTTAGTATTGTGGCTGTGAGCACAAAGGGAGAGAATCATTGATTTTTACAGGGGAAATGTAATCTTTTGTAACAAAAAACACAAGAATGTAGTGGGCTTTTGGATTGCAGGTGGCATAGTTAATGGGAGGGGCGAGGTTTGTCAGGTGTTTCTGGAAGCTGGGCAATCATGGTTTAGTTTACACTTCAAGGATTCTCTCTAAACAAGTAAAATGTTGTAACTGTTAAATGCAAGTTATTTCTTTGTTGCTAATTTAAATTAAAGTTTGTATTACCGTAAAAGTCTGGTGGTCAGTGTTATCACTCCTAATGCACAATATAATTTTCTCACAATTTTCCAAAGTAAAAATGTGTGTTCGTGTCCAGAATCCCATAACGAATTGGGGTTCTCGCTCTTGGACCTATAACAATTGCGTTCTTGGCCAGGATCTTAATGAAAAAAATTTGGGTTTTGGTCTGGATGCATGACCCGAGACAAATCATGTGGTGGATCATGAGCTGATTTGTCCAGCCACCACCAACTGGCAGCTTCGAAGGTCCTGGCCCCATATTTAAATGGCGGTCAAACACATGCGTTTCACGTTCTCCAACCCACCTGCCTCATGTTTGCAAGGTACAAGGAAAACGCTGGCAGCCTCAAGAAGGCAGCTTCAGCCAGCAGACACTGATCAGAGACGTCTGCAAAGACATTTCCTCTGCCCCAGGGATGGGTCAAGGAAACAAAGAAAACTCACCTATCCAGCCTGGGAAGCCCTCACCCAATATGTCAGCACTGCTGGCAACCATACACAAAGCACCATCTTGTGCAGGAAGCAGATTAATAATCTCAACCATTCCACCAGGGTAAGTCATCTCAACTCCCTCCGCTATCTAATTTTCATCATCGCACCATCTACTGAAACAGGGATTGACACTGTTCTCTGCAACAGAGGGCACGAGTCCAGACTGCTATTGTGCGGGCCCATTGCCAGGGTTCGGGACATCAGCTCCGCGCTGGAGAGGAATTTGCAGTGGGAGTGGGAGGATCCCATTGTTGTGGTCCATGGAGTTACCAATGACATTGGTAGAACCAAGAAAGAGGTTCTGCATAGAGAGTTTGAGGAGCCAGCTACTAAATTAGACAGCAGAACATCCAAAGTTATAGTCTCTAGATTAATACCAGAGCCACATGCAAATTGGTATTGGGTACATAAAATTAGAGAGCTGACTGTTGTTGGAGAAGTGGTTTCGGTTCATGAGGCACTGGCATCAGTACTGGGGAAAGTGGGGGTTGTGCTATTGGGATGATCTACATCTGAATCATGCTGGGACCAGTGTGCTTGCATACCACACAACAAGGGAAGTAGAGAGGGCTTTAAACTAAATAGAGGGATGGGATGGTTCTGGAGTGGGGATACGGCTTACAATGCAAAAGGGTATGGCAGGATTGCAATTATTTAGGTAATGATATCCAGAGTATGACAGGAAGGTACAGATAAAAAAAATACAAATAGGGTCAAAGGGGGAAAAGACGGTTAAAAAGGTCAAATTAACATAAATGACCATAGTGTTTGGTACAAAATAAATGAATTAATGGCACAAAATTGATGTTAATGGGCAGCCTCCTTCCTGGCCTGAGATACTGGGTCAACCGCTTCTTCTCCATGGATCGAGAAAGGTCTCCAGTTCGGCATCCGTGAAACCTGGGGCCACATGTCTCGCTGCCATCTTGTTGGCTGGGATGATGTGTGGCGATGAAGTGTGTATATGCGGTTGCAGCTTGTCAGCCTCCTGAGTGTCAATCACAAATCTGTTGAATCCAGTTCTCACTGGAATTGATTGTGTTCCACGTGGCGCCGGTGAATCGGTCCAGGAGCGGCATCAGTTTTGCTGTCAAGGAACTCCACAAATTCTGCGTTGGCATCAACACGCAGTCTCAGAAATGAAGAATTCAGCCCAGTGTTTTCCAGCTTTGGGAGAGGAGGTCGTTGCTGGGTGGAGCTCAGTTTTGACCTGCCTGATTCGTGCTGTCCAGCAGTGCCAGAAGTAACTGCACGACCTCCACAAGGCGTCAGGACGAGTAGGCAACACTGTTCCCCGGTACTAACTGTCGTGTTGGGTGTTCCGATGCACAAACGAACCAACACGGTTGTAGATGGTACAACTCTGTTTTATTATGCTGTACAATAATTACTATTAACTTCTGGCTGTGGTTCGTACTTCACCAGCTAACCTGTGGACCCAGCCCTAGCACTATCTTAGTGAGGCACTCAGCACCTGGTGTATGTCTGGGTGGCACGCTGTGATTGCACCATGATATGTTAATATGGATATCATGACATCCCCCCTTTTCACAAGGATATGTGCCTACATGGTAATAAATATTGGTGTGTACTGAGTGCATCTGAGTATGTGTGCGCAATATTTACAACATGTACATGAGGCTAAACGATATACAGAGGAAGGTGAAAGGTGCAACAGAGCAACGAGGTTGTACCACAAACAAAACAAGTGCAATCATCAAATAGCGAAAGAAAACTCCTGGAACGACAAAAAAGAAACACGTTAACATTATTGCACAACAAATCAGTGAGTCCAATGTGCAAACAGGCTCATAAGTCCAGTCTATTAGGTGAGCGACGAATTCGGGTTGACCGTTAGGGTGGCACACCATTCATTGCCCGGATTAATGCTGTGCACTGGCATCGGCTGGTGGGTCCTACTTGGGGACATCCGGTTCCTGTCTATCACCGCAACGCGGAAGAGTTCCCGGTCGTCGGTATCACCGGTCTGCACATCGTCAGGGTATGACTCAGTGTATGTGGGCTCAATGGCCAGCACGTCCCTGTGAGGCTGGCGGAATTGCGGAGGGTTGGCAGGTTGAGCTGCTCGACAGCAGGCAGCGTAGTGGCCCATCCTGCCACAGCTGAGGCATTGTCGCGTTTTGGCTGGACATTGCCCCTTTAAGTGTGCGGATCCACAGTTACCGCACGTCGAGACGTCATGGCATTCGTCGCGCCACCGCGCATGCGCGGTGCGGTCCTGCGTAGAGCACGCCTGCGCATAACGTCCTTCTGAGTCGACGTCCCCTCTTTTGGCGCGTACAAGCGCAGGAGGACTCGGAAAGCGCGCAAAATGGCCGCCCTCGTCCGGGCCGCGGGCCGGGAGGAACTCGATCGATTGGACCCGGTCGGCCTCGTAGGACCCCTGCCATGCTGATTCGGCCGCCTGGAATTGGGAGTACCGGCTGGTCGCGTTTTCGTGGAGGACGCAGGTTTCGATGGCGGTGGCTAGGGTGAGGCGCTTTATTTTGAGGAGCTGTTGGCGTAGGATGTCCGAGGTGGCCCCAAAAACTATCCGATCCTGAATCATGGAGTCGGAGGTGGCTTCATAGCCGCAGGACTGCGCGAGGATACGGAGGTGTGTCAAATAAGATTGAAAAGGCTCATCCTTACCCTGCAGACGCTGCTGGAAGAGGTACCTATCAAAGCTCTCATTAACTTCCACGCTGAAGTGTTCCTCAAATTTTCGAAGGACCGTCTTGTACTTCGTCTTGTCCTCGCCTTCCGCGAATGCCACGGAGTTGTAGATGTGGATGGCGTGTTGCCCCGCCGTGGAGAGGAGGAGGCCGATCTTCCTGGTGTCCGATGCACTCTCCCTGTCTGTGGCTTCTAGGAAGAGCTGGAAGCGCTGTTTAAACAGCTTCTAGTTGACGCCGAGATTTCCAGTGATTTGGAGCGTCTGCGGCAGGCTGATGGTGTCCATGGCGCAGGATGGCGGATCTCTGAAGAGGTGCAGGTACGTCTCACAGTCGCTGGCGACTTTCCAGTCCTGGTATCATGTCGTGTTGGGCGTTCTGATACACAAACGAACCAACACAGTTGTAGATGGCACAACTCTGTTTTATTATTCTGTACAATAATTACTATTAACTTCTGGCTGTGGTTATTACTTCACCAGCTAACCTGTGGACCCAGCCCTAGCACTATCTTAGTGAGGCACTCAGCACATGGTGTATGTCTGAGTGGCACGCTGTGAGCTCTGTGCTCTGAGCTATCTGCTGTTCGAATGAGCGGGATCTGTGGTGTTCCCTGTTTTATAGTGCGTGTACTCTCACTGGTGATTGGCTGTGATGTTGTGTGTGTGTTGGTTGGTCCCTCTACCTGTCCATCAGTGTGTGTGTGTGATTGCACCATGATATGTTAATATGGATATCATGACACTAACCTCCCCCCAGACCCTCCCCCGAATGCCATACCCACCCCGAATCACTCCCTAATACAACATGGAGGGTAGCAGAACCCCCACCATGAACCACATGCTGGCATCATACTGGCGCTATGGCTTGGTGCCCTGGCCACTAGCTACCCACCTCCTGGGCTGCATGCATTGGACTGTCTAACTGTCTTATAATAGCTTATACCAGTGTTCTTCAAACTTTTTTTCCGGTGACCCATTTTTACCAATCGGCCAACCTTCGGGACCAAACCCGGCCGACGTTCGGGAACCTCCCCGGCCGAGGTTCGCGACCCACGCCGCCTGACCTTCGCGACCCATGCCGGCCGACCTGAGCCACCCACCATTTTCTCTTACCTTGTTTGCTGATAAGAATGGAGGAAATGGTTTTGGGTCCCTTTGGCCCTCGTACACACTCCTCCAATGGAACCTGTTGGATGAAGGTGAAGCCTTCTGGTGTCAGAAAGTATGGAGTCTCCATCTGCCCAAAGTTCTGCATTTTTTTCCTGTAAAATTTTATCAAATAAAAAAACCCTGAACTTGTAAAAAAAAAAAATTTAAATTAAAATTAATAAAATAAATGAAATAAATTAAACTTAAATGAATAAAACAAATGAATCAAATGAATAAACCCCCCCCCCGAACTTGTAAAACAAAAAGCTGCTACCGTTTAAAAAAATAGCGGCAGCACTGATATTAAAAGCGTTATTAAAAGCCGGCTGCTGCGCGGGGATTTGCGCGATCGGGAATGCCGCGAAGGACTGCTCCGCGACCCTCCCGACACCTGCCCGCGACCCACCCCGCGGGTCGCGCCCCCGAGTTTGAAGAACACTGGCTTATACTCATCAATTAAAACTCTATTCTCTATTTTATAGGCACCAGCAAATCAAGCCCCCAGATCACATCAGAGGATGAAGAGGTTCACAAACAACAGCACTCACCCACACCCTACACCAGTGCAGAGACACATACCTTGATGGGCACAACTCTAGATTAGAGTCAGGGTCATCTTCTAGAGGACATGTCCCCACAGCAATTGGAACTGGAGATGCAACAACAGGCGGCTGAACATCATGCAGGAGACTCGTCAATCATTCGGTAGATAAGAGGGCATGATAGAAGAGTTTGTCCACGTTCTGTCTAATACCATGGCTCAGACACACATGCAAGTGCCTTGAAATCGCCATGGAAAGGTTGGATACCACCTTATAGACCTCAGCCCTGCACTCCATGGCCACACACCTTGGTGGGCACCATTAGGATGCAGGCTACATATGGACCAGGTACCTTGACCTCCTCCAGATGCAGAATCTCCTACAAGAGTCAGGCTGGGGCCCTTGGACACCTACGGGAAGTATTAGGGTCAACTGGATCCCCCAGGGCCTCCTCTCAGGACACCCCAAGGGTATGCCGCCGTTTGCAGAATCCTCTGCCTTTACACCCACCCACCAGCAGTCCAGGAGACTTCTGCTGCCGAGCAGGAGACCCTCATCAGGATTCAGGTCACAAGAGGACATCCGCCAAGGGTTATCACAAGCATCAGGACAAAGCAATCGGAAGGCTGTCCCCATCCTAAAAGAGGTTGGTGTAAAACCCGGAGTGGATTCACTGGTCGAGGTGGAGCCTAAGCTTTGTTCAACAGAATCCGTTGGAAAACGTGGAGTAACGTCCGAATGCAAACCACTAATGGAAAGCATAATTACAAGAGAAAGTTTTTAAGCATGTTTTGGGAGTGTAGTGCGAGGGGGAAGGGCCAAGTGCAGACATAAAATTAAAAATGGTACTGTAAATTGTAAAAATAAAAAGACACGTAAACCAGGTTAAAGCAAAACAACTAAGAGAATGACGTAATGTATGGACTAATTGTACTCGGTCTGCTGGTCTGCCTGACAAGAGGCTGTTACTTCAATCGTTACAGCCAGCGAGAAACAGGCAATAGTGGGTTGCTTTACATACGGTCCAATTCTCCTTTCCAAAATAGGGAAGAGTGGAAAGAAAAACAATCACTGCTCCTAGAAGACTAATGACAATGAATCATGATGCTGCTATTTGTTTGCTGGAGTTTTAATTTCCTCTAACTTGAAAATCTTACAATAAGGTCACATTTCATCCTTCATTGATAAGCACAGATCATATTAGTAAAATGAGCATTAATATTTACGATGGTTTAAGAAAAAGAGGGTACAAAGGAAGGGAAAAGGAATATTTATACTTGACCATTCTCATTCCCCAGATGTTTCAAAGCACTTCCTATTCAGTAAAATACTTTTACAAAGAGTCATAAATATCCAAGAGGTAAGTCTTCTAACATTAGGATTAAAACATATTTGCTGTGGCATTAATTTGTCCAATCTCAAATTAGGGTTATTTTTCCATCTGTGATATCCTTATTAAGTAAGCCAAGTTTAATCTTCAAAACCAATTATTTTCCTGGAGTGGTAAAAATACTTGCTAAGATGCATCTGTAAGAAAAAATATATATGCTCATCTGTCTCAAGCCATACCAATTTAGTTCCTCAACTCAACTGAATGTTCTTTCTTATAAATACATGTATACAGAACAGAAATGATGATGCACTCTGGAATATTTGCCGATCCATGGTACCGTTGTAATTTTCTCAGCATTTTACCTGATCTGCAAAATTTTGGTATTCTTCTGGCAAAATCCAAGAGCGAGGGTAAAACTTGTATTCTTCAGGGAATAATTCTTGCATCGTTCGAACAGCCCGACTAAAATTGATTTTACGCACTAGCTCCGTCATGCCTAAAAGGAGTAAAGGAAACTGCAATTATGACGTGACGTGGTTGAGTTCAACAGATTAGCTTTGATACAAAGTACTTTAAACTCTATTATACTAAAAAGCAAATATAGGTTAATCAAAAACAGCTGAAAAACAATATACTTCCAGCATTTTTAAAACATTTTTATTAGAATTTTCCAATTTGTCATATAAAATACATAACATCAATAGAATGATACAATTCTTATGTACAATTTACATGCTCCCCTTTCATTCTCCCTCCGTCCTCCCTTGCTCCCCCTAGCCTTCTGTTAATCGGGCTCCATTTTGGGCCCCTTCTTCCATTGTGGGCGTTGTAGTCTTTTTCATTTTGTAATTGTTGTTGTTGCCCCTATGGCTTTGTTGGAGGGGGCACTCTGCCCCCCCCCACTCTTTTCCCGTGGCCCCTCCCGGTATTTTCCTGGATTCCTTCCTTACTGCCCACCCCACCTTGTTCCTATCTGTTCTGTGTGGTCATGTCTGCCCTCATTGGTTCCCCCTCCCTTCCTACTCCAGCAGAGGGCAGTAGAGCGGAGCTGCTGATTGGTTGTTGCGGGGAAAATTTGCATCAGTGCATTGCGGTCACTGCATCCAGAAAGTGTACCTGAGCAAGACACCCTAGGTGTTCAAGTCAAGGCAAGGATCCAGAAGAGGGCAGTAGAGCGGAGCTGCTGATTGGCTGCTGCGGGGAAAATTTGCATCAGTGCATTGCGGTCACCGTATCTTGAAGGTGGTTTGTGGAGGAGCTGTTTCCCTCCCTACCTCCTCCTCTAACCAAAAAAAAAGACAATCACTGTAAGGATCCCAGCCGAGTAAAGATCAAAAGGGAGACTCGAGGGCAGGTAGAAGTAGAAAGAAGTTGACCCGTGACGTCACAGCCTGCAGTGAAAGAGCGCGAGGAGAGCTGCGGGGACTCAGTGAAAGAGCGCGAGGAGAGCGGCGGAGACTCAGTGAAAGAGCGCGAGGAGGGCGGCGGGGACACAGGATAAAAGAGCGCGAGGAGAGGGGCGGGGACACAGTGAAAGAACACGAGGATAGCGGCGGGGACACAGGATACAGAGCTTGAGGAGAGCTATGGGGACAAAGGATAAAAGAGCGCGAGAAGAGCTGCGGGGACACAGGATAAAAGAGCGCGAGGAGAGCAGCGGAGACACAGGATAAAAGAGCGCGAGGAGAGCGGCGGGGCACAGGATAAAAGAGCGCGAAGAGAGCGGCGGGGACACAGCTGCCGGAGAAGCGGCCTTCAGATTTTTTGGCGGGAGCAGTGGCCAGGGCTCTGTCGGGAAGGTAAGTTGTCCTCTTTAAAAACTTACCTTGAAGAGTGACATCACAACAAAGCAATGACCTGATTGGCCGGTAAGGAAAGTGCTCCAATTAGCAGTAGCTGGGAGAAATTTAACTCTTCGTGCGTTGGTAAGTATTGTGATTGGTAAGTAAAATCTTTATTCCTTTCACTTATTCATTATTTGATATTATATTTGTAATCAGTTAAGGTAAAGTGTAAAAATGGCAAGAGATCCCAGACCCATGTTATGCTCCTCGTGCTCAATGTGGGAGTTCAGGGACGCAGCCGATGCCCCTGACTCCTTCATGTTCAGGAAGTGTGTCCAGCTGCAGCTCCTGTTAGACCACATGATGGCTCTGGAGCTGCGGATGGACTCACTTTGGAGCATCCGCGATGCTGAGAAGGTCATGGATAGCACGTTCAGTGAGTTGGTCACACCGCAGATTAGGATTTTGAGGGAGACAGGGAATGGGTGACTAAAAGGCAGAGAAAGAGCAGGAAGGCAGTGTAGGTGTCCCCTGCGGTCATCTCCCTCCAAAACAGGTATACCGTTTGGATACTGTTGGGGGAGATGACTCACAAGGAGAAGGCAGTGGTAGCCAGGTTCATGGCACCGTGGCTGGCTCTGCTGCACAGAATGGCGAGAAAAAGACTGGCAGGGCTATAGTCATAGGGGATTCAATCGTAAGGGGAGTAGACAGGCGTTTCTGTGGTCAGAAACGAGACTCCTGAATGGTATGTTGCCTCCCGGGTGCATGGGTCAGGGATGTCTCAGATCAGCTGCAGGATATACTGAAGGGGGAGGGTGAACAGTCAGTTGTCGTGGTGCATACAGGCAACAACGATATAGGTAAAAAAACGGGATGAGGTCCTACAATCAGAATTCAGGAAGTTAGGAGATAAGTTAAAAAATAGGACCTCAAAGGTAGTAATCTCAGGATTGCTGCCAGTGCCATGAGACAGTCGGAGTAGAAATTCAAGAATAGTCAGAATGAATATGTGGCTTGCGAGATGGTGCAGGAGGGAGGGGTTCAGATTTCTGGGACATTGGAACCGGTTCTGGGGGCGGTGGGACCATTACAAATCGGGAGCAGGACTGGAACCAATGTCCTATGGGGTGCTTTTGCTAACACTGTTGGGGAGGTTTTAAACTAATGTGGCAGGGGGATGGGAACCAGATTAGGAAGTTAGAGGTCAGTAAAGAGGCAGTAACTAAAGCCAGTAAAGTACTAGATAATAAACTCAATGTGACTAAGGGGAAGAGTAGACAGAGAAGAGATGATGAACGCAAAGGGACAGGTGGTCTGAGGTGCATTTGTTTCAATGCGAGAAGTGTAGCAGGTAAGGCAGATGAATTTAGGACTTGGATTAATACCTGGGAATATGATGTTATTGGTTTTACTGAGACTTGGTTGAGGGAAGCGCAAGACTAGCAACTAAATATCCCAGGGTATAGATGCTTCAGGAGGGATAGAGAGGGAGTTAAAGGGGTGGAGGAGTTGCATTATTGGTCAGAGATGATATCACAGCTATGATTAAGGAGGGCATGATGGAGGATTCGAGCACTGAGGCAATATGGGTAGGACTCAGAAATAGGAAGGGTGCAGTAACATTGTTGGGACTTTACTACAGGCCTCCCAGAAGAGAGCATGAAGTAGAGGTACAAATATGTAGACAGATTATAGAAAAATGTAGGAGCAATAGGGTGGTTGTGATGGGAGATTTTAACTTCCACAACATTGAATGGGACTCATGTAGTGTTGGAGGTGTAGATGGAGCAGAATTTGTAAGGAGCAGCCAGGAGAGTTTTTTAGAGCAGTATGTAAATAGTCCAACCCGGGAAGGGGCCATACTGGACCTGGTATTGGGCAATGATCCCGGCCAGGCGGTTGAAGTTTCAGTCGGTGATTACTTTGGGAATAGCGATCACAATTCCGTAAGTTTTAGAATACTCATGGACAAAGACGAGAGTGGTCCTAAAGGAAGAGTGCTAAATTGGGGAAAGGCCAAGTATAAAAAAATTCGTCAGGAGCTAGGGAATGTGGATTGGGCGCAACTGTTTAAGGGTAAATCCACATTTGAAATGTGGGAGTCATTTAAGGAAAGGTTGATGAGAGTGCAGGACAGACATGTCCCTATGAAAATGAGGGATAGAAATGGCAAGATTAGGGAACCATGGATGACGGGTGGAATTGAGAGACTAGCTAAGATGAAAAAGGAAGCATACATAAGATCTAGGCGACTTAAAACTGATGAAGCTTTGGAGGAATATCGGGAAAGTAGGACAAATCTCAAACGCGCAATAAAGAGGGCTAAAAGGGGTCATGAAATATCTTTGGCTAACAGGGTTAAGGAAAATCCCAAAGCCTTTTATTCGTATACAAGGAGCAAGAGGGTAACTAGAGAAAGGATTGGCCCACTCAAAGACAAAAGAGGGAATTTATGCGTGGAGTCAGAGAAATGGGTGAGATTCTTAATGAGTACTTTGCATCGGTATTCACCAAGGAGAGAGACATGACGGATGTTGAGGCTAGGGATGGATGTTTAAATACTCTAGATCAAGTCGGCATAAGGAAGGAGGAAGTTTTGGATATTCTAAAAGGCATTAAGGTGGACAAGTCCCCAGGTCCGGATGGGATCTATCCCAGGTTACTGAGGGAAGCGAGGGATGAAATAGCTGGGGCCTTAACAGATATCTTTGCAGCATCCTTGAGCACGGGTGAGGTCCCAGAGGACTGGAGAATTGCTAATGTTGTCCCTTTGTTTAAGAAGGGTAGCAGGGATAATCCAAGGAATTATAGACCTGTGAGCTTGACGTCAGTGGTAGGCAAACTGTTGGAGAAGATACTGAGGGATAGGATCTATTCACATTTGGAAGAAAATAGACTTATTAGTGATAGGCAACATGGGTTTGCGCAGGGAAGGTCATGTCTTACAAACCTAATAGAATTCTTTGAGGAAGTGACAAAGTTAATTGATGAGGGAAGGGCTGTAGATGTCATATACATGGACTTCAGTAAGGTGTTTGATAAAGTTTCCCATGGCAGGTTGATGGAAAAAGTGAAGTCGTATGGGTTCAGGGTGTACTAGCTAGATGGATAAAGAACTGGCTGGGCAACAGGAGACAGAGAGTAGTGGTGGAAGGGAGTCTCTCAAAATTGAGAAAGGTGGCTAGTGGTGTTCCACAGGGATCCATGCTCGGACCACTGTTGCTTGTGATATACATATATGATCTGGACGAAGGTATAGGTGGGCTGATTAGCAAGTTTGCAGATGCTACGAAGATTGGTGGAGTTGCAGATAGCGAGGAGGGCTGTCAGAGAATACAGCAAAATATAGATAGATTGGCGAGTTGGGCAGAGAAATGGCAGATGGAGTTCAATCCAGGCAAATGCGAGGTGATGCATTTTGGAAGATCTAATTCAAGAGCGGACTATAAGAGTGGAAAGTTTTTTATGCAGAGGGTGGTGGGTGCCTGGAACGCTTTGCCAGCAGAGGTGGTAGAGGCGGGCACGATAGCATCATTTAAGATGCATCTCGACAGATATATGAATGGGCGGGGAACAGCGGGAAGTAGATCCTTGGAAAATAGAAGACAGGTTTAGATAAAGGATCTGGATCGGCGCAGGCTGGGAGGCCGAAGCGCCTGTTCCTGTGCTGTAATTTTTCTTTGTTCTTTGTTATTCACTATTGGCTTTGAACAAGTCTTGGAACAGGCTGATGAATAACCCCCACGCTTTCTGGAAGCACACGTCCGACCCTCAGATGGTGTTTTTGATCTTCTCCAGGTGGAGAAATTCAGACAGTCTGCCAGCCAGTCTGCAGCTGTGGATGGTGCTGATCACCAGCAGAATAAGATTCTCCAGCGTGCGATTAAGGAAGCAAAGCCAGGGCATCCGCCCTCTTTCCCATATGTAGTTCTGGCTGGTCCGACACCCCGAAGAATGCCAGTCTCGGGCACAGCTCCACCTTCACCCCACAACCTTGGACATCGCTTCACAAAAGGTTGTCCAGAACCCGACAAGTCTCGGGCAGGCCCAGAAAATGTGGATGTAGTTGGCCAAGTCTCCCTGGCACCGTTCATATGTCCTCCACCTCCGGGAAGAACCTGTTCTGGTTAGGTGTGATCTGTGCACCACTTTAAATTGCATGAGGCTTAGCCTTGCGCTGGTGGATGAGGTGGAGTTGGCCCTACTCAGAGCTTGGCTTCAGATCCCCCACCCTACTTCTGTCCCTGGTTCAGAGGTTTTGGAGCGGTTTAGGCTAGGAACGGGAATCCCTGGTGGGTGAAACTCCTGTACAACGCCCCGAGGTAAGCTTTCGGACTAACACCACAGCTCTGTATACTTCCAGCTGCACAGAGGCACCAGGCAGAGATTCCTACTGTCCCCATTCCTGTTCACCTGGAATAAGACCTGTGCCATCCACAAACATATTCCGGATGATCGAAACAACATCATGGTTTTGGCAGAAACCTGACAGAGGGTGATGACATCTTTCTGCTAACTGGAGCTTCTCCACCTGGCTCTACCTTCCCCCCTCCCAGACTGTCAGAGGTGTTAGGGCAGCACGGTAGCATTGTGAATAGCACAATTGCTTCACAGCTCCAGGGTCCCAGGTTCGATTCCGGCTTGGGTCACTGACTGTGCGGAGTCTGCACGTCCTCCCCGTGTCTGCGTGGGTTTCCTCCGGGTGCTCCGGTTTCCTCCCACAGTCCAAAGATGTGCGGGTTAGGTGAATTGGCCAATGATAAATTGCCCTTAATGTCCAAATTGCCCTTGGTGTTGGGTGGAGGTGTTGAGTTTGGGTATGGTGCTCTTTCCAAGAGCCGGTGCAGACTCAAAGGGCCGAATGGCCTCCTTCTGCACTGTAAATTCAATGATAATCTATGATTAATCTTGGACAAAGGTTCGGCACAATATCGTGGGCCGAAGGGCCTGTTCTGTGCTGTATTTTCTATGTTCTATGTTCTATGGTGTGGTTCTTAATCATGAAAGCAGTTTTATCTGTTCCATTAATGCTCTGGCACTTTCCTCTCCTTTGTTTATGTTGCCTTGCTCCACTCTCTCTTGCTTATAATCTTCATTTTCTATAATTTACCCAAGTACTATGCTGATTTTCTCACCAAGATATCGTCAAAGCTTTCTTCTCTCAATCTCTGAATCCAGTGTCATCCTCCTCGGTTTATCATCCAGGTTCTCCCAAGTTCACTGCTCTCAATCCATATTTATAGCCTTAGACCTTGCAATCTCACATGGCCTCACTACACTTGTCGTATCACTGATGAGGCAATCTCTGATCACTTCCTTACATCCCTCTCAATCTACATCCTCCTTCCAACTCTTGCTTCTGTATTTGCTCATGGAAAAACAACTCTTCCAGTTTGTTTGCAACTGCATTTGAAAAATTTGAACTGCCGAGCCTCCAATCGCTATGACATTTCTGCAGCCAGCACATCTTCATCACTACCTTTGATGCCCTGGTCCCCATTAAAACCATGACTCTCTTACTCCACCTTCCTCTTCCCCACCTCCTCCTTTCAAGGGACGCAGACAAATGAAAATAATAATGTGGGTTAGCCATCAGATCTGGCAGGATCAAAGTACTGTCAGATCTTGTTGTCATCTGCTAAAACTGCTCACTATCCCAGGATTATCCTGGAATACAAAGATAATCCTTGGCTTCATTTATCTGTTGTAAAATATAGGCTGGAAGTATTTTCAATCATCTTCAGCCAGAAGTAACAAGTGGATGATTCACCTCCACCTGCTCTTGAGGGCCCCAGCATCACAACTGCCAGTTTTTAGCCAATTTAATTCACCTCACCTGGTCTCAAGAAATGGTGGGGACACTGAATACAACAAAGATTATGGGTCCTGACAGCATCCTGGAAGTAGTACAAAAGATTCAAGAACTAACAATGAACTAAGCCAAGCAAGGTGGTATGTCCTGTTGGCAAAGCAGGACAAATCCAATCTGGCCAATTACCGCCCATCAGTCCAACGGAAGAGGACATCAACACTGCTATCAAACAGCAGTTAAGAGTAGCGCCAGGGGCTTCAAAGAGTGTGAGAGGGGGAAGAGGCAACAGTGGACCAAGTGGCTTGTTGCTGCTGGGGCTCAAGACTGTGGACTGACCACAGTTGGAGAAATTCCAAGTGGGATGTCACAGGAAATCAACAAGTGAATGGTTTGTGGATATTTTGTTCCTTTAGCTTAAAGACGAGCACAAATTCTGGTTTTATTAGCTGTAAGTTTTAAAGACTAGCACAAATTCTGGTTTTATTAGCAGTAATGTTTTGTAGTAGCAACAGTAAAGCTCATTGGGAGTACTCTGGTTTATTAATCAAAATCAGTATATTTTAAAAAAAGTAATACATTAACATATGGCAGGGCAGATGATGTGTTGCGACTGCTGAATATGGGAGTTCCAGTTTGGTCCAGGGCAAACATGCCTGAACTTGAGGAGTTCTGGCTCAAGAGTCATTGATCTAGGTGCTGAGCTGCAGACACTGTGATGCATCAGGGAAAGATAAATGTACCTGGACAGCTGGTCACTCTTCAAGGGCAGGAGGGTGACAGCGAGTCAGGTAGAGAAGGGGATTCAGCAGGTAGTGATGGAGGAGTCTCAGCCCCTGACTTTGTCAAGAGGTACGAGATATGGATGAGCAGTCTGGCCGTGGCACCATGGTGAAGAATGCCATTCAATTGAGGAACGTGAAAAGAAATGTCGGAGATGATACAGTCAGAGGATAGGTCCTGTTCTCTACAGCAGCGACTGGAAGTTCCAAAAGTAGTGTTGCCTGCACAGTGCCAGAATTTAAGGCCATCTCCTCAGAACTGGAGAGGAATTTGAGGAGGAGGATCCAGATGTTGCATTCCAGCTGGGAACAAATGACATACATAGCAGTCCATCGGGGAACAAACAACATAGCAGAACATAATTTTTGTTAGAGAAAACATCAGAGGGTAATAACCACTTGATTGTTGCTGAGCCACCCTATTGACATAGGGTCAAGCAAATTGGAGAAAAATCATACGGCTCAAAGAACGGTGTGGGAAGAAAGGGTTTCAATACATGGGATACTGGCTTCAGTACTCAAGGGGAGAACCACAAGAGCCAACGGGCAACAAAAGAAAGAGCGCACCTAGTGGATGCCGCCGCCGCCGCCGCCCCCCCCCCCCCCCCCCCCCCCCGCACCAATTGAAGGTGGATTAAAGTTTAAATTCAAAATAACTGATTGAAGTACAACTTCTACTTGTTCACATTTTTAATTTTTAACACTTTAAATTTGGTGTATCTACATGATGGTGGGATTTGAAATAACTGCACATTTCACTGATGGAAAGAGTTGATGTCAATTTTCCATTAAAAAAGTTGCCAATCTGACAGCACAATTGAAAAACGGGACATGTAAGGCGTATTCAGAATTAGACCTTAGCCCTTAATTGAGTAATGTTGACGAGTTGCAAACATGTTTCAACCAACTTGAACAACAACAAAAAATTACTTTGAACTGCTCCTAAAAATTGAATACAGCAGCTTTTCTGCATGTGATTAAGTTCAGCATCCTGAAAGGTTTTACAATTTAGAATTTATGAATCAGGTCAAGTCAATAGCGAGCTGCTTAGTTAGTTCATTGACACAGGTGGGGTGATCCACTGGCTGCACCACTTCAAAGGTCCCTGATTTACCATTAAATTCATTGTGGTGTAACAAATTTAAATTGGAGCAATTTAAAATTGGTTTGCCAGGAAATTTTGAAGCAAGTTCATAACAAGATCAGGAGACAAAACGGCATTTCTTTGTGTGGTGTAAATCTCAAAGAATGTTGTAAAAGGCAAGTTTGATGATCTTGAAAGTTTTAGCACAATCTATGTAAACAAATTGCACAAAGCCTATGGAATGATGGGACTTCATGGACAAATAGTTTCATTCCATATCTGTAGTAGCTAGTCCCTTGAAGGTGTAGCCACCTGAGTTGGCCACTTCCCGACTTAAAATGGAGAACCGCAAAGGCTGAAGGGAAATTCAGCCAACATAGGCAAAGACTAGTAAATACAGAAATCATGTATATTGGAATCTGCAAAACAACCAGACAGCACTAAAACCAGCAGCCATCTGCATAGTACTGTTGCAGCAATGTGTGACTCCCAGGCACAATGGCAACAGTTAAGGTAAACAAAGCCAAGCCAGATCCCTCGGCGCCAGCAGGAGCCAAGACAAAGGAAGGCCAACGAACATTTAGGGGCCGCCTAGCGATCAGGGAACCGCTCCATCATTGGAGAAATCGATCCAAGTGATCGGAACGCAGTCCAATCACTTGGAACAAGGTACGGGGTCCGCCCCAAAGGGCAGGAAGCCCCTGGGACAATAAAGTAAAGCCCCCAAGTTCAAACAGTCCTTCATTCAGCAACTTGAATCACCCCTTGACAGTGACCTGCCTCGCTGCCTCCAACCAAGTAAGTCTCAAGTCAACGCTCGCTACGAGATAGGCGCTCCTAGCTATCAGTCCATACCAGCTTTTGAATCCTGCAGACTCAGGACCTGAACGAAAGGCCATTTGTTCCCCTGACCTGGTGGGCCAGTCCGAAGCTAAGTGTAGGCCTTCTAGTGATAGGAATAGCCTAGAAAATAGTGTTTATGCATGAATAGTGATTTACTGTGTATAATAAATGTGCTTTGATTTGAATCTTACTAATTGGTGTGTTGAGTTATTGATCATTACTTGAACTTGAACCTCGTGGCGGTATCATAAAGAGACCTGGCGACTCTAGAGCAAAGGTTAAACAAACAGAGCAAATTACGATTTAAGAGCCAACCAAAAGTTAGCAACATATTACTGGCGACATCCTGACGGGACCAGATCGAGAAGTGGCTTAACCACTCCAGGAGAACCCAAAATTTGAATTAGAAATCCAATTGGGAACAGAAAAACTACAAGTGTTCAAGCAGTTCTGATCAATCCTCATAATTCGGAAGTGTGTTAATGCATGCGTAACTAACAGGGCGATAAAGTAAACGGATAGATTATTGTTGCGACAAAACTGTCGGGAGGTTGCATTCCGGAAAATAGTGAAAGCCGTACCCCGTAATTACAGCACCGCCTTAATACCCATTGTTCCAAATTTTAAGAGAAGTATTTAGAGAGGAAAGATGGCAATGCAGACAATGCAACGCCTCATGAACCCCGAAGAATTCATGGTCGCAGCGACCAGCAGTAGAGTAGGACAGTGTCCCGTTTGGGAATAGGAAATCAGAAAGTACCTCAAAGGGAAAGGATGGCCCCATTGGAGCGAATTCTGTGATAATGAGGAAACAGGTCCCGGGAGTATTGGACATACTTGGTGGGAGAACCTGTCAGAGATTCATAAGAAAAGCTTGGGAAAAGCTCGCAAGCCGATGGCAATCGTGTCCTGTTTAGCACAATTGCGAGGCACAGAGGAGGTCGTTCGGACACTCCGTAAAGAGATAGAAGGAGTACATCGAATGAGCAAGGTCGATGTGAGCAAGATAGAGAAAGAGAACCTAGAATTAAGAAGGAAGTTAGCAGCAAAGGACGGAGAGGTGGATGATGCCAAGTGGGCACACCAGTCTTGTCTGGCGCACCTAAGCATCTTCCAGACAGTACGAAGCGGCCTATCAGAACACGCAACCTGCAATCCTGGTAAGAGAGGAAACAGAGAAACAGGTAGAGGCATTGCAAAGGCAATGTAGTGACCTGAAAGCAGCATTACGAGCACTCCATACTACCACCACGGAGCACAGACAAAGCTCACTAGATCACGCAAAGTGCCGGAAGCAGATTGCAGAACTGCAGTCTTTACTTTCAGTTCAGAAAGGATTCCAGAGCACCTTTGGATCCCAGTTAGATGAGGAAGACGGCCCAAATTGGGAAGAATTAAATGAGACCGCGCATAGATATGTTCAGGGAACATGTGCGCAAGGAAAGCCCCAGAAGAGAAAAGTGCCCCAACCCACGACATCGCAGATAGTTCAGGCACCAATGAATCCAGTAACCACCCACCGCACAGTCACATTGAACGGAGATACTGAATTTTTTTATACCACCCCCTTAGCCGTGACCCAATTACGGGACGCGTGCGAGAAAATCACACCGTTCCTCCCCACCTCAGACCCCCACCACTTCTTTACTAGAGCAAAGCAGCAGGCAACCATGTCCGGCCTGGGTAAGCGTGAGCACGTGAAGCTCAGTTTTGAGCTTCGACCCTTCGGTCGTAGCAGCCCTTCCCAACCCACAGAATGTAGGAGGAGGCACCCTTGAGGAAATGCACGCAGCGATCCTAGACACGATTGGCTACAACAGAGGTGACCCCGTAGAAGGCCTGAATAAGTGCAGGCAGAAAAAGACAGAACACCCCACAGCGTTTGCTGGATGCCTGTGGATCCATTTCACAGCAGTCTTTGGAAATTTAGAACGCGCCCATTTGTCCCAAGACGTTATGGCCAAATGGACCCGCACCCTTATCTCCCATGCCACAGAGGCAGGACAAAAAGCCTGTACGAATTATGACCCCTCAGAGGAAGCCCACAATGAGAAATGGGTTTTAAAAAGATTGTCCCGCACCTGGGAGCAGTCTGTACAATATAAACCCGCAGTTAGGAAACCCGAGGAACAGCAGGCAGAAGCAGACATCCAAGCGGTGAAAACGCATCAGAGCCCTGCATGGGTGAGCGAAGGCTGGAACAGCCCCCCACAAAAGCCACAGGAGCGTTACAACTGTGGACAGTTAGGACACTTTGCATGAGAATGCAATGCCCCACAAAAGCCACAATGAGCCCAGCAGGCAGGCACTCTGAACAAGAATAGGACAGAGCCCATACATAGTGTGAGCACCCGTTCAGACCAAGCAGACCTGAACGGAACGGACTGACGGTGTTCGGGCTCCCCCAGTTGGGTCTGCGACACCCTTTGGGATAGGTCCTGCCAACCAGTAGTTGCAGCAAAGATACGGGGGCAGCCCATCGTATTTCTCTGGGACTCAGGAGGGTCCCCCGCACCACAATCAATTCCTCCACCATATTCCAGAAAGACACGTGGCCCATTACAGCCACCATCACCCTCAGCGGCTTTACAAGCCACTCACAACAGGGACACATCACAGCCCCTGTACCCATTCAAATCGGCAACGTCACCACCAAGCACCCCATAGTCTTAGTCGACCTGCCCCTCACAGCAGAACACATTTTGGGCATCCATTTTATGAATTCCCACAACCTGTCCTTTGATCCAGTCAACCAATGTGTTTGGAGAATGGCAAAATCCGCAAGAGCCCCCGCAACGCTCACAATAGGAGGATATGCAAACAAGATTATTGCAGTCGGCGAATTCTGGTTTGACCCGACCACAATTAGCACAGACAAGCAGGTTAGGGCAGTTCTGCCGAAGCACAGAACAGCATTCGCGACCCACAAACACGACTGTGGTCGGATGACTGGTTCCGTTCAAATCACAGGACCCGACCCTAGACCCCAAAAGCATTTCTGATTTCCCCAAGAGGCAGAGGGAGAAATCGCAAACGTTATCGACAGCTTATTAGAGCAGGACATACTCAGCTCAGTAGCCTCCACTAATAATGCCCCGATTTGGCCAGTGAGAAAGCCCGATGGATCATGGCGACTGACCATCGATTACCGGGAACTCAACAAAGTCACCCCCGCAGCAGCCCCCACGGTAGCCACAAGTCCCGAGACCATGCTCAAACAGGGACTCAACTCAAAATACTTTACGGTTTTGGATGTCAGTAATGGATTCTGGTCCATTCCATTGGCAAAAGCGTGCCAATACAAATTTGCCTTCACTTTTAAAAATCAGCAGTACACGTGGACATGCCTTCCTCAAGGATTCCACAACTCCCCCTCCATTTTCCACCGACAGCTGGCAATGGTTTGTCGAAATTTTCTCGCCCCGAATGACTGGTCCAGTATGTGGACGACCTATTACTGCAGACAGACACCAAGGCAGAGCACATCGAGCTTCTGGCCGAACTCCTGGAACTCCTACAGAAAATTGGTTGTAAAGTAAACCCCAAAAAGGCCCAGATTTTGGAAAACAAAGAGATATATTTGGGTACGATTATCACGCATGGTAAACGCAAGATCAAGCAGAAAAGAATTGACTCGATTGCCAAATTGCCCCTTCCCCAGAATGTTTCAGCCCTCCGGTCGTTTTTAGGACTGGTTGGCTACTGCCGAAACCACATTGACGGTTTCGCCAGCAAGGCAGCACCCCTGTCGGAACTCCTAAAGAAAGGAGCCCCTTGGGAATGGCTTCCGCAGCATACGGATGCTTTGAAAAGAGTCCTCATTGCACTACAGGTTACAGACCCGCTTTCCCCTTACGCTATAGAGATAGTTAGCACCGACCGCACCCTTTCGGCCGTGCTCCTCAAGGAACGGCACAAACAATTAAGACCCGTAGTTTACGCCTCCAGAGTTTTAGATCCTGTGGCGCAGGGATTTTCGGCCTGTGAAAGGCACCTGCTCGCAGTTTTCTGGGCAGTTTAGTATTTTTCTTACATAACCGGACTAAACCCCATCACAATCCTCACAGAACACACCCCCACCCAACTTTTACTTGACGGACGCCTCAAGGACGGTACAGTTAGTCAGATTAGAGCAGCCAGGTGGACCCTTCCTTTGCAGGGACATCACTGTTAAAAGGACCAAGACCCACACTTTCTTAGCCAATAACCTTCTGTACCAAGCACCCCCCATGAATGTGAAATCATCTCACCACACCACAACACAGGCCCCTTTATTGCCAAAACACCCCCCAGAAAGATAGGTAGTTCACCCCAGAGCCCCCAGCACACAGACACGTGCAAACCTTTCAGAATATATGTGGATGGTTCTTCCACTATATTAGAAGGGAAGCGCATTACAGGATGCGGCATTTATGTCGAGGAAGTGCAGGGACGCGCCCTAGAAGAAATATCACTAAACTACCAGGACACTTAGGCGCGCAGGCGGCAGAACTAGCAGCCGTGGCGTACATTGTGGATCACCCAGATTCCTTCCCCAGCCCAGCAGACATACACTCGGACAGCCTCTATGTCTGCAATAGCCTTACAGAATTCCTACCCCTGTGGAAAGCAAGAGGACTTGTTTCCGAAGACGGAAAGCCCCTCCCTTCAGCCCCATTGCTCCGCCACATTTTAGAAAAAGCACAAAACAGGACATTCAGAATCGTTAAAGTTCGAAGCCACCACCGTTCCTCCCCCACTAGAAATGTAAAGACCGACCCACTGGCAAAAGCAGGTTCCAGGCACGGATATTTTTGGACACCCCCCGAAAGCGCACCAGAAATGCAGTTCAGGTCTCGCAGACTAATATCGAGGATTTAGTGCAGGCCCAGAAGTAGGATAGCAATCTCAGGGAGATTTTGAAAGGAAAATTTATGGCACTTTACGATAGATTTAAATATGCGCTGACCACACATGACGGTGTGGTGTTAAAAGACACCCTTTATGTGGTTCCTGGACAGGACAAGAATCAGCTTATTTGTTTGTTCCATGACAGTCATGGGCATCAGGGAATTGGTCCCACTACAGCCCTTCTCAGGCAGCTCTGTTGGTGGCCAAGTTTAAAAGAAGGCGTAACGCACTACGTTGAGAACTGCCTTATCTGTGCCCAGAACAATCCGGACAGATACGCAAAGAAAGCTCAACTTAGCCACACCCGCCCCGTTAATGGCCCCTGGACTAACCTCCAGATCGATTTTATAGGACCATTGCCCCCTTGCAGGAATGGTTACAAATATGTATTAGTCGTCATAGACACTTTTACGAAATGAGTAGAGGCATTCCCATCCAGAACTAACACGGCAAAGACCATCGCAAAGATCTTAACCCACCACATCTTTACGAGATGGGGACTCCCCCGCAGCATTGAATCCGACCAAGGTTCCCATTTTACGGGACGTGTCATGAAGAACATCCTCACGATTCCAAAAATTCCACATCGCATACCACCCCCAGTCAAGTGGTATCGTGGAGCGCATGAATCGGACCCTAAAATCAACCCTCAGAAAAATGGTCCAACAAAACACCATCACTTGGGATTCAGTCCTCCCCTTTGAGCTGATGTTTTTGAGAAATACTGTCTCAACATCCACAGATTACACCCCGCACACTCTCATGACCGGACGCCCCATGAAAGCCACAGAATTTTTATTAGGATTGGACTTGACCAGCCCCGAAGTGATGGCCCTCACACACGAGAACGCAGTAAAACACCTAGTTGAAAATGTAAAAACGGCTCACCTAGCAGCCGCAGTAAGATTAGGCACACGGAAGAAACAGAGCAAGGCCTGTTTTGACAAGACAGTGCATTCAACTGAGTTTGAGGTAGGACAGCAGGTCATGCTCTCAATTTATAACCCCAGCACATTCCTGTCACTTAAATATTCGAGCCCGTATTCCACTGCGGACAAAGTAAGCCCCTCCGTGTATAAAATTAAGTACCCCAACGGAAAGACTGCGTGGTTCCATATCAACCAGCTTAAGGCATATGGCCCACAGTCCAACCACGCACACCACGTCATGCTCGATGCAGCAGACCACGCCCCGCCCATAGCCAACATATCCCTAACCTCCCCCAACACGCCCACCACATCCACGGACTCGCCCTCGGCTCCACCCCCAAACTCTAGACTCCACCCCGGTACGCCCACAGACAGCAGCAGCAGCGATAGTGACTGTGACTCAGACATTAGCCACAGCACGCCTCCTACTATCCCCAGGCAACAGGATCCACACCCAGCGAATCTGACCACGATTCGAGTGATCCCTTCCTCATCACTTTCCTCAACAAACCCCACCAAACCCCACCGCCCTACGATTACGACCCCGATTCCGTCCCCACAGAACTAGACACCACCTTTTGGCACTGCGACAACTCATACAGGCTCGTCCGGAACGACGAGATGGACCCCAAATCGCACCATGCAGCCCTATCAGTCCTTATACATTCGAGAATATGGCATCCGGGAGAAGATGACGACTTTGAGTCTGACTCCCAAAACGAGAACCCCTTTGCGACCCTGTTTGCAACCGATAACGGAGGTGTCCAGATGATGTTTTAAACAGGAACCGCTTGGGAGAAAACGGCGTTCTTTCTGATGGAACCTGCAGCATGTTGTTTAATGTTGTTTGTTACTGTTAGTGTTAAATGTTGTACGTAAGATCGGAAATTATTTTTCCACGGCCCCACGCCATATTTTTCGTCCGAAACCTTTGAGAACTTGCCCGCACGCTCATCGGCAGAAACCGCTGAGAGCTTGCGAAACCCCCCGTTCATAACTGCCCTTCTGGTTCGAAGGTAGAACCAATACGGCAACCCCCACGATGACTACATTTTTGCCCGTTCTTGTCGGTTGCTCAGGCAGTGGAGAAACGGCATTGGTCTCCGCCCTGCCTGAGGACACCCACTCTGGTCAGCTACGCTCGGGTATAGAACACACGGCATTGGTCGCCGTCCTACCTGGGGATTCCATCCAAATCTTACCCGTCGCGGCCCATACGCACCTCATTTCGGCACTTTTCGTTCAAAAAGTTTTGTTTTGTTTTCAGACAACCCCTAGGTTGCCATCCCGATGCTATTTACAACCTCAAACATTTGGATGGTAAATTGCACAGCCTGCGAGACGGCTCGCACTGTTTCAGTACTTTTAAGTGTGTCTTGTCCTCAATATTCGTTTTTTTTTTAATGAGGGAGTCACACATGGTGACAAATTGTAAAAGGAGAATTGGCACTAAAGAACAGACATACTAACAGACGAGATATTAAACCAAGATGGTAACAGACACTATGCTTGATCCCACAGAACCCCAGAAGCTCCAGGAAAAGAGATGAAACGGAAAGGAAGAGAAAAGAGAAAGAAGATAACAATGAAGACGGCATACGTGTTGTTCGTTATTGCAATTTGTATTCGGTTGCGCGTGAACGCAAACCCCCTGACCCCAACCCCCCCCAGCCGTTAATGATTCACTTCCCCATAGCACCCAGAGCCCAGTAACAGGCAACACCACACCATCATGGTGTGATAAGCTCATAACGTGGTACTCCCTTTCCTACGTAGTCGAATCCCTATTAGTGTTGGCGATACTCTGCAGCATCGTGCAGACTATCCGCATGAGAAAATGGAGAATGAGAGCCTACCGCGCTCGTACCCCGGTATACAGAATAAGATCCCCTATGTTCAATTATCCCCAGGACCCCGAACCCCTCGATCTATAATAAAGGACATTCGTTTGCATTCTTCTGTAAATAACAAAATGGAAAGATTTGACAACCCTGTGCTTGACTGCCAAGCCAGGAAAAATGTAAATGCTGCTTTCATTTTGTATTGTTTAGGAAGTTAGTACGATTGAATGTTTGAGTGAGTGTAGTTTCTTAAGGACAGTTAGAGGTACCGTTTTTTTAATTTTGTAAGGCATGTCCCTGTTTTGACATAGCGCCACTTAGAAATTGTTAGTTAAAATTTTTCTTGCATAGTTATGGTCAGTGTAGAGACCATAGAAGAGTACTCACCGGGTCAGGGAATGAAGACAACGCAGTTATGTGATCCTTTACGCTTCGCGTTAGGATCACAAGGAGGGTGTGTAGCCACCTGAGTTGGCCACTTCCCGACTTAAAATGGGGAACCGTAAAGGCTGAAGGGAAATTCAGCCAACACAGGCAAAGACTAGCAAATACAGAAATCATGTATATTGGAACCTGCAAAACAACCAGACAGCACTAAAACCAGCAGCCATCTGCATAGTAATGTAGTAGCCATGTACATAGCAATGTGTGACTCCCAGGCACAATGGCAACAGTTAAGGTAAACAAAGCCAAGCCAGACCCCTCGGCGCCAGCAGGAGCCAAGACAAAGGAAGGCCAACGAACATTTAGGGGCTGCCTAGCGATCAGGGAACCGCTCCAGCATTGGAGAAATCGATCCAAGTGATCGGAATGCAGTCCAATCACTTGGAACAAGGTACGGGGTCCGCCCCAAAGGGCGGGAAGCCCCTGGGGACTATAAAGTAAAGACCCCAAGTTCAAATTGTTCTTCTTTGGCAGGGTCACTCAGCAACTTGAACCAACCCTTGACAGTGACGTGCCTCACTGCCTCCAACCAAGTAAGTCTCAAGTCAACACTCGCTACGAGATAGGCGCTCCTAGCTATCAGTCCATACCAGCTTTTGAATCCTGCAGACTCAGGACCTGAACGAAAGGCCATTTGTTCCCCTGACCCGGTGGGCCAGTCCGAAGCTAAGTATAGGCCTTTTAGTGACAGGAATAGCCTAGAAAATAGAGTTTATGCGTGAATAGTGATTTACTGTGTCTAATAAATGTGCTTTGATTTGAATCTTACTAATTGGTGTGTTGAGTTATTGATCATTACTTGAACTTGAACCTCGTGGCGGTATCATAAAGATACCTGGTGACTCTAGAGCAAAGGTTAAACAAACAGAGCAAATTACGATTTAAGAGCCAACCAAAAGTTAGCAACAAAGGGATGTTCTCTACTGGAGAGATCATGTGATCCACTGGTCCAATCAGAGAAGGGAGTTGGAAATTCACTGGGATTTGTCCCAACAGTTGGACCCTGGAGCTGAATATGGAAAGACTGTTTTAAAACATTCTGTAAATAGTTGTTTATAGTTGATATAATGGAGTCAGTTCTTGAAATTATTACATTGGTGATGAGGTAAAAACCAACGTCCCAGATTGCAAGAATTTATGGAAATGTCAGATTGCAAGGACAAGCCTGCCTGCAAGGAAGAGAACAATCGAAATGTCTCTTTTTGGGAAACTAGAGCCATTTAATCCTGTTACAGAAGATTAGGTACAGTATGTGGAACGCTTAAAATAATTTTTCTATGCAAATGAAATAGAGGGGAGGAGAAGCAGAGTAGTTTGTGTTAACTACGTGTGGGGCACAGACATGCAGTCTGATGCAAAGCTTAACATTTCAGATGTTCCTGATGGGTACTGCCACCCCAAGCCCCCAGTAATTTCACAGCATTGCAAGTTTGATTTGACCGGGAGAGCTCCAAGGGAGACCATTGTAGCATTCGTGGCGGGGCTCAAGAGGATAGTAGAGCGTGTGATTTTGAGACTACGTTAAATGAGATGCTAAGATTGTAAGTGGCATTAACGATAAAGCCATACAAAAGACGTTTTTGGCAGTCTTGGAAGTAGATTTTAAAAAGACGCTGGAGATTGCTTTAGTCATAGAGCGCATAGAGAAAGGCCCCCAGGAGTTACAAAGCAGAGACCACCAGTTAGGGTACAAACTGCAGGCAACAGTGGTGCCAGAAGGCCAAGCAAGGAAATGAATATGGGCACTGAAGAGCCAGAAGGTACAGAAGATTAAGCCCACAACCAAAAGTGGCCCTGAGTACGCAGTGTTACAGAAGTGGAGGAAGCCAACCCCCAGACCTAGGCAGATTTAGGGACAGTGAATGCTGCAGGTGCGGGTAAAAAGGAAATTTGAGACACAAGTGCAAGTAGAAGCAGAGACTGCCTGGCACTAGTAGATCGAACAGTACAGCACCAGTGTGCTGTATGGAAGATGGTCCGGAGGCAGAGCAGAAGGCTTTGTCTGCCAATAACGTAAAAGCGGGCAAAGTGGCCCTGATCAGTGAAATTAGTGGTAAACGGAAGGGCATTATGGATGGAAGTGGACACCGGGTTCTCAGTCACCGTGATGGGGGGTGGTGGAGGAGGCGGCTTGCCTATACGGTACCTTCAAGGGGTCCACTCCCTGAGGTTGAAAAACACTGGGACCAGGCTGACGACATAAACAGGGGAGGCCATAAAAATAATTGGCACAACAATGACCCCACTGAGCTAGGGTCTTTCCTGTTTGTTCCTGTTTATTTCCTTATTCCCCCATTAATTTTGATCCATGGATGATTTATGGAGATGTCTTTAAGGCAGCCTGCCATTTTAATTCAAACAGAAGTAGTGTGAAACCTGTGCCTTTCATTCAATCCGGAATATCCAGAAAATGTGCTGTTTCAAACTGACACCAGTGATGACACGGATTGATTGATGTGGTTGGTGGCCAATAATTGGGCCCAAAAGGCAATGCTCTTCCCAGAAACAGCTGGTTATTGGATCTGTTCCCACTGTGATGTTTGTCAGAGTCACAAGGCTGATTTTGCTTTTAGTTTGAATTCTGGCAAGCAGAGGGGAGAGCCTAATATAACCCTCTCCATAAAGCCGCTGAAAGTGGTGAAAAGTGCACTCTTGAAACCACTAAAAATCTGACTGAATCGATCTACAGAAAAGTCATCATGGGCTGTAGAAAAAGACAAGGTTTTACTTAATCGCCAAAGAGACTCTGTGTATCTCTGAAGCTACAGGTACCTTAATGAATCCACACAAAAAAACTTGGAACTGAAGGCCTTGTTTGAAGTAAAGCTACTAAAGAACCTAACTTCTGAAGCAAAGGCTCTTATCTTTTGACTTTTATCCTTATTATTTTCACCCTTTTCCTTCCCTTCTGGGTTTGTCGGTTTTGTGTGTGGTTGTCGAGTGTGGGGCCAGCTGTCAAAGGATATTTAGACAACTGTATGCACTGCATATTTCATATTTGTTCTAGTTATAAATAAACAGTAATTAAGTTTAAACTTACAAACCTGGTGACTGTAATTATTGGGCAGCCAAGGGCCTACGATTTTTTTTTAAAAATAAGAATTATTGGTTAATTGACTTTGTTATACGATTCTGGACGAGTGGGCTAGAATTGACCGTGCAGTGTCATAACACCATCAACAGCAATCGGCTCAGCTGCCTTTAGTCATAGTGGGTGGTCAGAGACAGAACTTAATGGGTTTGACTAGCCCCAGAAGATCAAATTAGATTTGCAAGAGATTTTTAGCATGAAAGAAGGGGGCTGACTCAAGATAATCAGCGAATACCAAGAACTGGGGAAAATAAAAAGAGTCAAGGCGAGAGTTCATGTGAACCCAGAAACCAACCCAAGATTTTTCAGGGCGAGACCTGTGCCCTATGCGTTATTGGAGAAACAGAGTTGAAAAGGCTGGAAGACCTAGGCATCATTCAACCAGTGTGATTTTCAGAATAGGCAGCACATTATGCCAGTAGTGAAACAGGGTCAAACCATTTTCATCTGGGGGGATTACAAGCTGACGGTGAACCAAGGCCACGCAACTGTACAAGTACCCCATACCCAAAATAGAAGATTTGGATGTAAAACTGGTTGGAGGTTAAACGTTCACCAAGTCAGCCATGAGTCATACCGACCAGCAGCTGGAGCTCGATGATGCCGTGAAGGAATATTTGACCATAAACACCCAAAAGGGGTTGTACCAGTACACAAGCTTGCCCTTCAGCATGTGCTATATTTCAAAGAACCATGGAGAGTTTACTGCAAGGGTTGCCGGGCGTGTTGTGTATTGGATGACGTATTAGGAACAGAACCTACAGAAGAAGAACACTTGACGAATTTGGATGAAGCATTAAGGAGATTCCAGGAAGCAGGTGTACGCCTCAAGATACAGAAGTACACCTTCCAGGCTAATGAGGTGGGTTACATGGGTGATTGGGTGGACGCACAAGGGTTGTACCTTATGGAGGGCAATGTGAAAGAAATCAGAGGCACCGGACCCTAGGAATATCTCAGAACTCAAATCCTTTCTGGGGATGGTCAACTATTATGGGCAATTCCTCCCAAACCTGTCAACAATGCTTGCTCCATTACATGCATAATTAATGAAATGCCAGAGATGGGTTTGGAAGGCACCACAAAAAGAGACATTTCATTGGATCAAACAGTTGTTGCAGTTGTCGTGATTACTGGTGCACTTCGACCCCGCCAAGAAGATAATACTAATATGTGATGCATCCCCATATGGCGTTGAGGCAGTTTTATGCCACAGAATGGATGATGGGTCATAAGGAACTATGGGATATGCATCGAGAAAGCTTAACAGGTGCAAGAAGAGCTTTTCACAAATTGAGAGAGAGAGCCTCACTTTCACTGGGATATCAAAATGTTACACCAACATTTATATGGTAGACATTTCACATTAGTGATATTAAAGTACTGGACAAACAGGGAACCAACATTGTCGAAGGTGAAAAAGATTATATGGTATGGATGGCAAAACGAGAGAGCTTCAGAGGAAATGAAGCCGTTCCTGATCAGCAAAGACGAGCTTAGCTGCGAGGTTGGTATCATCTTCTGGGGATCGAAAGTGGTAGACCCAGGCCAGGAAAAGAGTTATTACTGGAAGAGCTACATAGTACCCACCTGGGCATGCCTAAAATGAAAATGCTAACGAGAAGCTACGTGTGGTGGCCTATTATTGACGCTGCAATTGAAAAAGTGGTAAAGCACTGCGATCAGTGCCAATTTCAGCACAGTTTACCTACCACAGTTCTGTTACATTCATGAGAATGTCCAGGTTGATCGTTAAGGTCCACGTCGACACTGTGGAACCGTTTATGGGCACAGTGTTTTTGTTGGTAGAGGATGCCCATTCTAAGTGGATGGAAGTGTTTGAGGAGAGATCCATAACTACTTACGCCACAAGTTTGAGAAGCTGCACCGGTGTTTCGCAATCCACGGGATACCCGAGGTCCTCGTTTTGGACAATGCAACAGCTTTCACTGATGCCAAATTTCAGAGGTTTATAACTTTTAACAGAATGAAGCATATCAGAACTGCACTGTACCATACTTCTTCCAATGGATTGGCTGAGAAGATAGTGCAGACTTTCAAGGCTCGCTTGAAGAAGCAACCACCGGCATATTTAAATACCAAGTTGACTAGGTTCCTTCTGTCTCTCCAGCTGAGCTGCTGATGGATCGTTGGCTGAGAACCAGGTTAAGCCAGGTGTTCCCAAATTTAGCATTGAGACAAGCCAGAGGAATCATAATTCTTTGAAAAGTGTAAGAGCACTCGAGATGGAGGATCCAGTGATTGTGAAGAATTTTGCTAACGGACCAAACTGGGTTCCAGGGGTTTTTGTGGCCAGAACAGGGCTGGTGTACTACTTTTTTTTTTTAAATTTAGAGTACCCAATTCATTTTTTCCAATTAAGCAGCAATTTAGCGTGGCCAATCCACCTACCCTGCACATCTTTGGGTTGTGGGGGCGAAACCCACGCAAACTCAGAGAGAATGTGCAAACTCCACACGGACAGCGGCCCAGAACCGGGATCGAACCTGGGACCACAGCGCCATGAGGCAGCAATGCTAAGGGCTGGAGTACTAAGAGGTTGAAGTACAGGTCAAAATTTTAATGAAGCATGTAGATCATTTGTGTAGGCAAGAGCTGTTCCAAGAGCCTGTGCTATAGCGTGACCCAAATTGTGGCAGCAGGAAGCGTAGTGGGATGCTGGAGGACTGAACTGTCGGATCAGCAAGTAACAGGCGAGAGTTATCCACCAGGAAACAGAGTAAGGTGAAACGTTGGTACGAGGAGTGAGTCGTTATGAAACAAGGCCAACAGTAACTACCTCAATGGAAGAACTTCAGTCATTGGAGCTCCTTTGCTCTATAAGTCATCACCAGACAGTTATTGATGGATGAGTGTAAAGTGTTCATGATCGTTATTGCTTTGACAACTGTGTAGTTTAATTATTCCTATGTGCAAAAAGAGACTTGAAGGGGGAAGGATGTAGTAGCTAACCCCTTTAAAGAAACTAGCCCCTTTTAAAGGGATGTTCTCCAAGGGAGAGGGTCATGTGACACACCAGTCCAATCCAGGACGGATGGGAATTCAGTGAGACTTATCCCAGCTGTTGTACCCTAGAGCAAAGTATGGAAAGACTGTTTTAAAGCACTGTGGATAGTTGGAATAAATTGTTAACTGGTGGAGTCAATTCTTGGAAGTTATTACAATATCCATGCTAGCTGTGCATCTCTTCTGCAAAGTTTTGGAAAAGACAGAACCACACCAGAAGAGGCAAACTTCATAAAACAATCACATAGTTGGATTTGCAATGGTTCACTCCTAAAACTTAGATTTTTTTTTATTGCCAATGAAATATTGAGGACTAAATAGTAAAGCATGCTCAAAATCAAAATGGATGTATATCTAATTTTCTCATATTAGCATTTTGTTACTTATGAAAGCATTGCTATTATAGCCACATTATATCCAAATCCATTTAAAAGTGAAAAAATACGGCGCATAAAAAGAAAATCCACGACAGCAATCTTAGAAGGCAACAAGTCAACTCTGCTATTTCCTGGAACTGCATGACACATTCTCAGAAAGAGAGCCAGTCACCTAATTTGTAACCCACACTTAATTACATTGAAAGCCCCGACAGCTACAAATGGTACTGTGGGTGCAATTGTATCTCTCAGGATTTGATATCTTAAGTTTAATTTATGATTTGTTTTTTGTTTAAGACAGTATCCCGTGATGTTCCTTTAATTTGTCCCTCCAGTTTATTTGATTTTAACTGGTTATTTGCTTTGCCACCAAAATAGAGTACCCCTCAGGATCTTAAATGTTTAAATCAAGTCACCTGTTACTCTTCTAAACTCCAGCAGATACAAGCCTAGTGTGTCCAACCTTTCTTCGTAAGACAACACTCCCATTCCAGGCATTAGTCTAGTAAACCTTCTCTGAACTGCTTCCAACGCACTTCCTTAAATAAAGAGACCAATACTGTACACAGTACTCCAGATCACACCATTACCATGCATAACTGAAGTATAACCTATTTACTTTGTATTGAATTTTCTTCACAATAAACAATAGTATTCCATTAGCTTTCCCAATTACCTACCGTGTCTGCATACTAACCTTTTGGTGATTCACGCACCAAGACACCCAGATCCCTAGGCATCTTGAGCTCTGCAGTTTCTCATCATTCAGAGAATATGCTCTTTTTTCTTTTGACAAAATGGACAATTACATTTTCCCATATTATACACCATTTGCCACATCTTTGCCCATTCGCTTAACTTATCTATGTGCCTTTGTAGCCCACTGAGGTCCTTTTCACAACTTTCTGACCTATTTTTGTATCTCGGCAAGTTTTTAAAAATATATATATTTTATTAAAGTTTTTCAAACAAAAATGTTTCCGTTTTTACAACTCAACAAGGGATTATACATTAACTGGTAAATAACATTATTTAAATAATCTCGTGAACTAACAATAACAACTAAAAAAAAAAAACAAATAGCAAAAACACAAAATAGTGCTCCCCTCCCCCCCCCCCCCCCCCCCCCGGGGTTGCTGCTGCTGTCATTTCTATCTTTTCATTATCGTTCCGCGAGATAGTCAAGGAACGGTTGCCAACGCCTGGAAAACCCGAGCCGATCCTCTCAACGCAAATTTTATTTGTTCCAATCTTATGAACCCTGCCATGTCGTTTATCCAGGCCTCCACACTTGGGGGTTTCGCTTCCTTCGACACGAGTAGAATCCTACACCGGGCTACTAGGGACGCAAAGGCCAAAATATCGGCCTCTTTCGCCACCTGCACTCCCGGCTCTTCCGCAACCCCAAATATAGCTAACCCCCAGCCTGGCTTGACCCGGACCTTCACCACTTTTGAAATTACCCTTGTCACGCCCCCCCAGAACTCATGCAGTGCCGGACACGACCAGAACATGTGTGTGGGGTTCGCCGAGCTTCCCGAGCACCTCCCACACCTGTCCTCCACCCCGAAAAACCTGCTCAGTCTTGCTCCAGTCATATGTGCTCTATGTAGAACCTTAAATTGAATCAGGCTAAGCCTGGCACACGAGGACGAGGAATTTACCCTACTTAGGGCATCAGCCCATAGCCCCTCCTCAATCTCTTCCCCCAGCTCTTCTTCCCATTTTCCCTTCAGCTCTTCTATCATCGCCTCCCCCTCGTCCCTCATCTCCCGGTATATTTCGGACACTTTGCCCTCTCCGACCCATACCCCAGAAATCACTCTATCTTGGATCCCCTGCGTCGGGAGCTGTGGAAATTCCCTCACCTGTTGCCTCGCAAATGCCCTCACTTGCACATACCGGAAGGCGTTCCCCGGGGGCAACTTATATTTTTCTTCTAGCGCTCCCAGACTTGCAAACGTCCCGTCTATAAACAGGTCCCTCAGCTTCCTAATTCCTGCTCGTTGCCAACACTGGAACCCCCCATCCATCCTCCCTGGGACAAACTTGTGGTTATTCCTTATCGGGGAGGCACCCGTCACTCCCCTGTGTCGCCTCCACTGCCCCCAGATCCTCAAGGTTGCCACCACCACTGGGTTTGTGGTGTACCTTTTCGGGGAGAACGGCAGCGGCACCATCACCAGCGCTTTTAGGCTCGTTCCCTTACAGGACGCCATCTCCAACTTCTTCCACGCTGCTCCCTCTTCCTCCCTCATCCACTTACAGACCATCGACACATTGGCGGCCCAGTAGTAGTCGGTCAAACTCGGCAGCGCCAGTCCCCCTCTGTCCCTACTGCGCTGCAGGAACCCCCTCTTTACTCTCGGGGTCTTTCCTGCCCACACAAAGCTCGTAATGCTCCTGTCTATCTTTTTTAAAAAGGCCTTTGTGATCAGAATGGGGAGGCACTGAAACACGAAAAGAAACCTCGGGAGGATCACCATTTTAACTGCCTGCACTCTGCCCGCCAGCGATAGCGGCACCATACCCCACCTCTTAAAGTCCTCCTCCATCTGCCCCACCAGTCGCGTCAGGTTTAAGTCTATGCAGGGTTCCCCAATTCCTGGCCACCTGGATCCACAGGTATCGGAAGTTCCTTTCCACTCTCCTCAGTGGCAGAGCATCTATCCCCCTTCCCTGTTCCCCGGGGTGCATTACAAAAGGCTCGCTCTTCCCCATATTTAGTTTGTATCCCGAGAACTCTCCAAACTCCCTAAGTATCTGCATTACTTCTGGCATCCCCTCTACCGGGTCCGCAACGTATAGCAGTAGATCATCTGCGTAGAGCAACACTCGGTGCTCCTCTCCCCCTCTAAGCACCCCCCTCCACTTCTTAGAATCCCTCAGCGCTATGGCCAGTGGTTCAATTGCCAACGCGAACAGTAACGGGGACACCCTTGTCTTGTACCCCTATGTAGCCGAAAATACCCCGATCTTTGCGGGTTTGTGACTACGCTTGCCACCGGGGCCCCATATGAGTCTGACCCATCTAATAAACTCCTAACCGAACCCAAACCTCTTCAGCACCTCCCACAGATAGTCCCACTCCACCCTATCGAATGCCTTCTCTGCATCCATCGCCGCCACTATCTCTGCCTCCCCCTCCGGTGGGGGCGTCATCATCACCCCCAGCAACCTTCGTACATTAACATTCAGTTGTCTCCCCTTTACAAACCCTGTCTGGTCGTCATGCACCACCCCTGGGACGCAATCCTCTATCCTTGTCGCCATCACTTTTGCCAGCAGTTTGGCATCTACATTTAGGAGTGAGATAGGCCTGTATGACCCGCATTGCAGCGGGTCTTTATCTCGTTTCAGGATTAGCGATATCGTCGCCTCCGACAATGTCGGGGGTAGCATCCCCCTTTCCTTAGCCTCATTAAAGGTTCTCGCCAAGAGCGGGGCCAACAGATCCATATACTTCCTGTAGAATTCCACCGGAAACCCGTCTGGTCCCGGGGCCTTCCCTGCCTGCATGTTCCCCAGTCCTTTAATCACCTCATCCACCTCGATTGGCGCCCCCAGACCTGCCACCTCCTGCCCCTTCACCTTCAGGAACCTTAGCTGGTCCAGAAAGTGTAGCATTCCTTCTTTTCCCCCCCGGGGGTTGGGACTTATATAGCCTCTCATAAAAGGTCTTGAAAAACCTCGGTCACTTTCCCTGCTCTCTGCTCCATATTTCCCATTTCGTCCCCAACTCCCCCGATCTCTCTCGCCGCCAACTTCTTCCGAAGTTGGTGGGACAACTGCCGGCTCGCCTTTTCCCCATACTCATATTGCATCCCCTGTGCCTTCCTCCACTGTGCCTCTGCCTTTCCCGTGGTCAGCAGGTCAAACTCCGTCTGTAGTCTTCGTCTTTCTCTGTATAGCCCTTTGTCTGGGGCCTCCGCATATTTCTTATCCACCCTCAAAATTTCCCCCACTAATCTCCCTCTTTCCTTGCCCTCTTGTTTCCCCTTGTGGGCTCTGATGGCGATCAGCTCTCCTCTAACCACCGCCTTCAGCGCTTCCCATACTACCCCCACCTGAACCTCCCCATCGTCGTTGACCTCCAGGTATCGCTCAATACACCCCCTCACCCTTCCGCAGACCCCCTCGTCCGCCAGTAGTCCCATATCTAGTTGCCAGAGTGGGCGCTGCTCCCTTTCCTCTCCTAGTTCCAAATCCACCCAATGCGGGGCGTGGTCTGAAACGGCTATGGCCGAGTACTCCGTTCCTGCCACTTTCGGGATCAGTGCCCTTCCCAAAACGAAAAAGTCTATCCGGGAGTATACCTTATGGACGTGGGAGAAGAAAGAGAACTCTTTAGCCATCGGCCTGGCGAATCTCCACGGATCCACTACCCCCATTTGTTCCATAAATCCCTTAAGCACCTTGGCCACTGCCGGCCTTCTCCAGGTCCTGGATCTGGAACGGTCTAGCCCTGGATCCAGCACTGTGTTAAAATCCCCCCCCATTACCAAGCTTCCCACCTCCAGGTCCGGGATACATCCCAGCATTCGCTTCATGAATCCCGCGTCATCCCAGTTCGGGGCATATACATTCACCAGCACAACCGCCTCTCCCTGCAGTCTGCCACTCGCCATCACATATCTGCCCCCAGTGTCCACCACTATATTCTTAGCCTCGAATGATACACGTTTCCCCACCAATATTGCCACCCCTCTGTTTTTCGCGTCCAACCCTGAGTGGAATACCTGTCCCACACATCCTTTTCTTAATCTAACCTGATCCGCCACCTTCAGGTGCGTCTCCTGGAGCATGACTACATCCGCCTTCAGTCTCTTTAAGTGCGCAAAGACCCGTGCCCTCTTAATCGGCCCATTTAAGCCTCTCACATTCCACGTGATCAGCCGGATTGGGGGGCCATTCAGCCCCCCGCCCCCTCGTCGACTAGCCATCCCCTTTTTTAGGCCATCTCCCCATCCAGGTCCCGCGCACCCGTCTGTCCCCCAGGCAGCGCCTTCCCGCCCCGATCACCTCATCTCTTACCAGCTCCCCCTTGCACTCAGCAGCAGCAACCCAGTTAATCCCCCCCCCCCCCCCGCTAGATCCCCCCTAGCTTGGTTACTCCCCCCATATTGCTTCCGGAAGTCAGCTAACTCTGGCTGACCTCGGCTTCCCCCGTTCACTCTTTGACCTCCCTGCGTGTGGGGCTCCCTTCCTTCCCGCGGCCGTTTTCCCGCTATAATTTCCATAGCGCGGGAAAATACCCGCGCTTTCCTCTCGGCCCCGCCCCTATGGCGCAGTTCCCTCATTCCCCTTCCCTGTCCCTTTTTCCACCGGCGCCCACATTTCTTCATGTCCCCCCCGTCCAACATTGCTGTACAATAGCCCTCCCCTTTCCCCACTTTACATTCCTGTACCACCACCTCGCTGCTTCTCTCCAAACATCAAACTCTCAAATCTAGTCCAGTTTCTCTTCTTGGATGAATGTCCATGCCTCATTCGCCGTCTCGAAGTAGTGGTGCTTGTCCTGATACGTGACCCACAATCGCGCCGGCTGCAGCATCCCAAATGTTATTTTCTTCCCATGGAGCACCGCCTTGGCCCGGTTAAAGCTCGCCCTCCTTCTCGCCACCTCCGCACTCCAGTCCTGATACACACGTATCACCGCATTCTCCCATTTGCTACTCCGTGCCTTCTTGGCCCAGCTCAGGACCATCTCTCTGTCCATGTAGCGATGGAACTTCACCACTATTGCTCTTGGTGTTTCGCCTGCCTTTGGCCTTCTCACGAGGACCCAGTACGCTCCCTCCACTTCCAGGGGGCCCGTTGGGGCCTCAGCTCCCATTAGCGTGTGGAGCATCGTGCTCACATAAGCCCCAACATCAGCTCCCTCTGCTCCTTCGGGGAGACCTAGAATCCGTAGGTTTTTCCTCCTCGAGCTGTTCTCCAGGGCTTCCAGCCTTTCTATGCACCTCTTGTGTAGTGCCTCGTGTGTCTCCGTTTTTACCACCAGGCCCTGTATCTCATCTTCATTCTCGGCTGCCTTTGCCTTCACTCCACGGAGCTCCATTGCCTGGACCTTTTGTGTTTCCTTCAGTCCGTCGATTGCCAGTAGCATCGGCGCGAGCACCTCTTTCTTAAGCTCCTCCACACATCGTCGGAGAAACTCCTGCTGGTCCAGGCCCCATACCATCTGAGCTCCATCCGCCGCCATCTTGCTTCTCCCTTCTCTTCTCTGCCGCTGCTCCAAAGGATCCTTCGCAATATGGCCACTACCGCCGCTCCTTTCCATACACACCCGGGGGGACTCCTTCCTTCGTCACCCCACACTGGGTTAGGTCGAAATAAAATTCCGTTGGGGCTCCCGATAAGAGCCCAAAAGTCCATTAGAACGGGAGCTGCCGAAACGTGCGGCTTAGCAGTGCATCACCGCAACCGGAAGTGCGTATCTCGGCAAGTTTAACAACCTTCATCCAAGTTATTTATGTAAGAAGATGAGACACCAGCACTGATCCCTGTGGCACATTACTCATCACATCTTGCAAACCACAAAATGGCCCATTTATGCCTACCACAGATTAGCAAGTAGTAGATTTGAATTACAATAGCGTATTCGGATATGAAAAGATATCTTAGATCACTTTTCCTATTATCTTGCCAATCGTCTAGCGATGCTCTTACCCCCTACACAATGAGCTTTTATTGTCTGCTACAGATCAAATTATTTAGTGTCCAGAATTACTAGATCACCCTTTGTTCTACTGATTTTCATACAAGGATAGACCTCTCAGTGAATGAAAGAGTTTCCTTTTGGATACTTTACAATTATTTCTTCTGACGCGCTAATCACAAAATTATACCACAAATAATATTTATGTTTACCGAGTAATAATTGAAATTCAGAATAGGAAAATAGGCTGATATACTGGGTGAAGCAACAGAATTGACATCAGAGATGTACCTGGATATTTGTTGACTTGACCTGAGCAGCTAACCTCACCATCATGGAAAGACACTCCATGCCAATAGATATCACAAAGGAGGCGACGCCCTGTTGGAAACTGGAATGTGGAAAAAAAAGACAGTTGACTTTAAAGAATGTATAATTGAACAGGTATAAAATATTGCATTTTACACATTTAGCTGGAGAAGTGCAAAAAAAAAGAGTTGTTCATGTCCTCAGATATCCTGAATTGCTCCAGGAGCAATGAATTATTTTCTGAGACACAGTTGTTCTTGTGCAGGCAGGGTTGCAACCAATTTAGAACATGCAGCTCCCCATGCTCAGCCGCTTCGGAGCTAGCATCATTAGGCTGTAGTAACAGAGAGCCAAGCATGGACCCCTCACCTACCTAGCCGCAGCCTTCACTCCCCAGAAAGGGACTGATCATTGTAGCCACTGAGTCACAAACTTCCCAGTTATTGCGATCCCAGCTGATGTTACTACTGGGCAGTCAGGTCCCAGAGGGAGGCCCAACTCTTTGATTTCTCTCAGAAGCCTTTGTCAGAGATCCACATCCAGGATTCCAACCTCACCTTTCCTCTCCCCTGGATTGCTAAGTGCATTCAAGCTTCCACATTAATCTCTCAGGTACCCAGCTATGCCAACAGAACACGACTGCTTCACAAACTGTCACCAAATCTTTGATTTATCTTGGATGTCTGGGTTCTCACCTAGCTGACTTTAAATCTGGTTCTTGCAGCTGTCTCGTTAGCTTTGGGCACATTTTCTGTATTTTACTTGGATTCTCCTGAACAGTACCTTGTTCAACTTGTTCCTTTTGTTTAAAAAATATTTTTATTAGGGTATTTGCAATTTTTATAATAATAACAATAACAGCAACATAAACATGGTACACTAAACATTTCCACCCCATCACAATCTTCACACACACCAACCATAAAGCAACAGTCTGGCCCTCTCCTCCCCCGCCTTTGGCATTCTGCTTCTGCTGACATTTTAATTTTCCCCGAGAAAGTCGTCGCTCGGTTGACACCTCCGGGTGAACCCTAACATTGACTGTCTTAAGGCGAACTTTATTTTCTCGAGACTGAGAAACCCAGCCATGTCACTAACCGAGGTCTCTACACTCGGGGGGCTTCGAGTCTCTCCACATTAATAAGATCCGTTTCCGGGCTACCAGGGAGGCAAAGTCCAAGACGTTGGCCCCTGGACTCCCGGCTCTTCCGCCACTCCAAAGATCGCCACCTCTGGAGTCGGTACCACCCTTGTTTTGAGTACCGTGGACATCGCCTTAGCAAAACCCTGCCAAAACCCTCTCAGCTTCAGGCATGCCCAAAACATGTGGACATGATTTGCTGGGCTTCCCGCGCACCTGTCTTCTACCCCGAAAAACTTGCTCATCCGGGCCACCGTCATGTATGCCCAGTGGAAGATTCGGCTTCCGGCGGGGGAAGAGAGCAGTCGCGGATGGAGGAGCTCCTGGAGGGGAACAAAGTTGCGTCCCGCTCCTCGCCGAGAACTTGCAGCCAAGCGCGCAAATTCACCCGTTTGGCCCTCCCCCACCCGCAACAAAAGAGTGGGGACGAAGGAAAACCCGGACTCCAAAGCCAATTAGAGCAGGAGAGCTGGGCACTCGGGAGAGGAGCGATCCACCCCCCCCCCCTCCCCGCCCCCCCTCCTCCCCCCAACGCACGGCAGCAGAGCGCAGGGCAGGACGAGTGGCGGCCCGGACCAAAGCGGGGACTGAGCCAGCAGGAACGACCAACGAAAACCCCCCCCCTTCCAGCAGGAGAGTGCAGGGTAAGACGAGCGGCGGCCCGGACCAAGACAGGGACCAAAGCGGGGACCGAGCCAGCAGCAGCAGAGACCGAGCCAGCAGCAAGGACCCCCACCCCTACGGCGACCACCACAAGGCAGGAACAAAGAGGGACTCCCGGCCAGAAGCCTCTCTCTCTCGCTCTCTCTCGACCCTGGGTGAGTGAGGGAAAAGAAAAAAGAACTTCCCCTTTTGCAAAAACAAAACTCTGAAAAGAAAACTTTTAAAGAGAATTTTTTTTTTCCACTTTAAAAAAAAACAAATTCTCTTGAAAAGAATTTTATTTTTTAAAAGTGGTGAAGGAGAGAAGGGAGGGGAAAAGAAATAGGGCGGAAGAAAAAACAAAAGTGGGACAAGAAAGGGAAGGGGAAAAAAAAGGGGGGAATAAAAAATGCCAGAAGGGAGCCAAAGCAGAGGGAGAAGGGGCGCCAAAAGCAGACGGAGCAATGCGCGAGCTCGTTCAGACGAGCTAATCAGCACACAAAGTGGCGGAACAGAAGGTTCACCGCAACAAAAAGATCTGGTACATTCCCCCTTGGCCAGGGGGGGAACTGGAAGGCAGCCTTTGCCGAGGCGCTGAGGGAACATCAGCAGGAAATCAAGGCAGAGGCTAGGGCAGGCATAGAGGCCGCAGTGCAGGCAGCAATGGCCAAGGCCCTGGCGGAGGTGCAGCACGCCCTGGGCAGAGCAGAGGAGCCCAAGAGGAGAAGCTGGAAGCCCAAGAGGCGACCATTAAGGAGCTGGAGAAAACCACGACTGACATGAGCAACCGGATCACGGCCCTGGAGAAGGAGGTGGCGAGACTGGGCACAACACAGGAGAGCCTGAAAGGCAGAGTGGATGATCAGGAAAACCGCTCGAGAAGGCAAAATGTCAGGATAGTGGACCTACCAGAGGGGATCGAGGGCAGAAACCCCACGGCATATGTGGCCGAGATGCTGGGCAACTTAGTGGGGAGGAAAACTTTTCCCAACCCATCAGAAAAGGACAGAGTACACCGGTCGCTGCGCCCGAAGCCCAAGGCAGGAGACCACCCGAGAGCAGTTATAGCTAAACTGAAAAGCAAACCACTGCCCGAGGAACCGCTTCAGGTGGGAGACCAGGACCCAGCACGAGGGAACGAGAGTAGCGGAGAAGGGAGAGCAAGCAAGAGGAGTGCAGGGTGGGATGGGGGAAGAGCAGGCAGAAAACCTCAGAGGCCAGGCAAGGGAGAAGCGAGACAGTAACTCCCGAGAGGGGGGCCACAGCACTAGCAGGAAAGCTAGCACTAGGGGCATGCAACAAAGCAGGGCCGCAGCGCGCACCCAATAGGGGGGAAGGCGCCAGGCAGGGGGTGGGGGGGACCACTTAACAGAGGCGGGAGAGCAAACGGGGATAGGAACAGGGGAAAGAGTGACAAAGGAGGGGTGTACGGGAAAGGGGGGAAAAAGGGGGAGGGAAAGGGAGAGACCGGGGGTTGGGAGACACAGGGAGGGAGAGTCCATGGGGGGGGGGGGGGGGAGGGAAAACGGTCAGGGAAGCCGGGACAAACAAGGCGAGAAAAGGAATAGCAATAGGGCTACAAAGTGCCACAACAAAGGGCTCAAAACAAGGAATCGCTGCAAGCACCCACCCAGTACGGTCTCTGGGCAAAGGGAGACCCCAGAGTGCAGGGGACTACCTGCGTGGTGGACACACAGTAGGTGGCTATGTCGGGTGCCCCCTGGGCAAAGGGAAACCCCGGAGCGCAGGTACCCGACCGCATGGAGAGAGCAGTGACAGCGGCCATCCTAGACGGCCCCTTAACAAAGGGAAACCACGGAGGGCAGGGGCGCGTCGACCAGGTAAATATGGTTAATCCCACAGGAGCGAGTAGACAGAAGCCCCCCACCAGGATAGTCACCTGGAACGTAAGGGGACTCAACAGCCCAGTGAAAAGATCCAGAGTCCTCACCCACCTAAGAAATATGAGGGCCGACATAGTCTTCCTCCAAGAGACACACCTGAGAGAGCAGGACCGACTGCGGGTAAGAAAGGGCTGGGTGGGGCAAACCTACCATTCCTGCTATGGGACAAGGGCCAGGGGGGTGGCAATACTGATCAAGAAAAGGGACGATGTTTAGTTTTCCTTCTCCCCAGTACACAACGTATACACCAGAATTGACTTCTTTGTGGTGGGGAAAACGGTGCTTCCGGGTGTAGACAAAGTGGAATACTCTGCAATTGTGATATCAGACCATGCTCCACATTACATGGACGCGAGGCTGGAGCCGGGCAGGGCCCCACATGAGAGGTTGGACATTGCCCAACTAGCTGACAAAGCCTTCAACAAAAAGATATCGCAGGCCATAGCAGAGTACACGGAGAACAACCAGAACAGGGAGGTCTCATCCTCCACGTTCTGGGAAACGCTAAAGGACGTACTCAGAGGGGAAATCATCGCTTTCAAAGCGCGAAGAGATAGGGAGGAAAGGGCAGTTAGGCAGCAGCTGGTCGACTCCATACTGGAGGTAGACCGTAAATACTCCAAGGCTCCAACCGTAGAGCTCCTGGCGGAGAGGAAAGAGCTACAAAGGAACTTTGATCTGCTCTCCACCAGGAAAGCAGTGCACCAACTTCGCCAGGCACGTGGGACCCTACACGAACACGAACACCAGCTGAGAAAGCAGGCAGCCACCAGAGAAATTGCACAAATCAGGGATACCAGAGGCACATTAGAAACAGAAAAGATCAACAAAACCTTCAAGGCCTTCTACCAAGGTCTGTACACCTCAGAGCCCCCAATGGGGGAGTCCGGATGAAATGGTTTCTTGATGGACTGGACATTCCAGTCGTGGGGGAGGGCAGAAAACGGGGCCTGGAAGCACCATTAGCACTGGGAGAGATCATGGACAGCATTAGCTCCATGCAGGCGGGGAAGGCGCCGGAACCAGACGGGTTCCCGGCGGACTTCTACAAATAATTTGCAACAGCATTGGCCCCGCACCTGCGGGAGATGTTCACAGACTCGCTACCTAGGGGCACACTGCCACCCACGCCAGCACAGGCCTCAATCTCGCTGATACATAAGAAAGACAAAGACCCAACGGAATGTGGATCATACAGACCCATCTCACTGCTGAACGCAGATGCCAAAATACTGGCCAAAATCTGAGCCAAAGGCTAGAAGACTGTGTACCAGAGGTGGTCGCAGAGGACCAGAGGGGCTTTGTCAAAGGTAGACAGCTTACCTCGAACATCAGGCGCCTGCTGAACATGATAATGACCCCCTCCGGGGAGAGAACACCAGAGGTTATCGTCTCCCTAGACGCAGAAAAGGCCTTCGACAGAGTCGAATGGAAATACCTCAGAGATATTGGAGCGGTTCAGGCTTGGAACAGGGTTCACCTCCTGGGTAAAGCTCCTATACAATGCTCCCATGGCAAGCATATGGACCAACAACACCAACTCCCGATACTTCCAGCTGCACAGGGACACCAGACAAGGATGCCCACTGTCCCCGCTGCTGTTCGCTCCGGCGATCGAACCACTAGCAATCGCGCTCAGAGCAGCAAAAAGCTGGAGGGGGATCAGAAAAGGTGGCAGAGAGCACAGAGTCTCACTCTATGCAGATGACCTGCTCCTCTACATTTCAGACCCACAAAGCAGCATGGACGGAATCATCGTGCTCCTGAAAGCGTTTGCCGCCTTCTCGGGCTACAAACTCAACATGAGCAAAAGCGAGATCTTACCGGTACACCCACAAGGGGGGGGGGGGGCAGCATTAATGGGACTGCCGTTTAAACACGCCCGACACAAATTCCACTACCTGGGGATCCAAATAGCCCATGACTGGAAAGGGATCCACAAATGGAACCTCACCAATCTGACAAAGGAGGTTAAAAAAAGACCTGCAAAGATGGAACACACTCCCACTCTCCCTCGCGGGGAGAGTCCAGGCGATAAAAACAAACGTACTGCCCAGGTACCTCTTCCTACTTAGATCCATTCCGATCTACATCCCCAAGGCCTTTTTCAAAGCACTGGACAAACTAATCATGGCATTCGTATGGTGGGGGAAGAATGCTAGGATCCCAAAGAAGGTTGTACAAAAAAAAAAAAAAAATCCGGGGGGGGGGGGGCTAGCCTTCCAAAAGCTACAATTCTACCACTGGGCGGCGACGGCCGAGCGAATAAGGGGTTGGATCAAGGAGCCAGAAGCAGAGTGGGTGCGCGCGAAGAGGCCTCCTGCATAGGGATCACCCTCCGGGCCCTCGCCATGACAGCACTCCCATCCCCACCCAAAAAACATTCCAGCAGCCCGGTGGTGATAGCCACCCTCCAATCCTGGAACCAACTACGGCAGCAATTAGGCCGGACCAAAATGTTGGACAAAGCTCCCATCTGCAACAACCATAGGTTCACACCAGCACTGACTGACGTCACCTTTAAAAGGTGGGGGAAGGACGGAGGGACACTGACAGTCAGGGACCTATACACGGACGGCTGGATCGCAACACTGGACGAACTGACAGAAATTCCAGCTAGCCAGTGGGAACGAGCTAAGGTATCTACAACTCAAAAACTTCCTACGAAAGTAGACAAGGACGTACCCACATCCGCCACGCCTGACATTACTGGAAGAGTTACTGGACGCAAGCACATTAGATAAAGGAAACTGTAGCGACATTTATGACTGACTGGTAGAGAGGGCCGACACCATACTGGATTCAATAAGAAAGAAATAGGAGGAGGACCTGGGGATTGAAATAGAGTGGGGACTCAGGAGCGAAGCACTGCACAGGGTCAACACCACCTCCAAGTGCGCAAGGCTCAGCCTGACGCAGCTAAAAGTGGTACTTGAAGCTCACTTAACAAGAACCCGTATGAGTAGGTTCTTCCCGGAGGTGGAGTATAGATGTGAACGGTGCCAAGGGGCCCAGCCAACCATGCCCACATGTTCTGGTCTTGCCCCAGACTTGCGGGGTACTGGACAGCCTTCTTACAGGCAATGTCCAAAGTGTCGGTGGGGGGCATGCCCGAAAGTGGCAGTCTTCGGGGTTTCAGACCAGCCAGATCTATTCCTGGGGGAGGAGGGCAGACACCCTTGCCTTTGCCTCCCTGATCGCCCGCCGTAGAATCCTGTTCGTCTGGCGGTCAGCAGCACCACCTTTAAGCTGCAGACTGGCTGTCCGACCTCTCGGAATCTCTCCAAACGGATAAAATCAAATTCGCCATCCGAGGGTCAGACGACGGCTTCCACAGAACGTGGGAGCCATTCACCCAATTGTTTCGGGACCTGTTTGTGGCCAACGAACAAGCAGAAGAATAGCCAGGTAGCCAAGAATCAGGGGAAAGTAGCCAAAGCATGAGAGGGAGACTTAGACCGGGAATGGGGGGGGGGGGGGGGGCAGCTAAACCTAAGATATTTCATATATTTCTTATTCTGTGTACATAACGGTAAATATACTTTGTTCAAAAACCCAATAAAAACATTTATTTTTAAAAATGTATGCCCGGTGGACTACCTTGAACTGTATCAGGCTAAGCCTGGCGCATGATGATGATGATGTATTAACCCTGCTTTGGCCATCCGCCCACAGACCCGCCTCTATCTCTCCCCCCTAGCTCGTCTTCCCACTTGCCCTTGAGCTCCTCCACCGGAGTTTCCTCCGATTCCAAAAATTCCTGGTAGATATCTGATACCTTCCCCTCTCCCACCCTGGAGACCTGTACTGGAGACTATTCTGTCCTGTATACCCCGTGGCGGTAGCAGGGGTAAGGCCGGAACCTGCCTTCTCAAGAAGCCTCGTACCTGCAGATACCAAAACCCATTCCCTGCTGGCAATTCAAATTTATCCTCTAAGGCTTTCAAGCTGCGGAAGCTCCCTTCTATAAATAGATCCCTCATCCTCCTAATTCCTGCCCTTTGCCATCTCCGGAACCCACCATCCAGCCTACCTGGTATAAACCGATGGTTATTATAAATCGGGATCCAAACCGATGCTCCCTCCACTCTCATATATCTCCTCCACTATCCCCAGATTCTCAGAGCCGCCACCACCACCGGACTTGTGGAGTATAAGGCCGGCGAGAACGGAAGAGGTGCCATCATCAGTGCTCCCAAACTTGTGACTTTACATGGCGCCGCCTCCATTTGCTCCCATGCTGACCCTCCCCTACCCACTTCCTAATCATGGCTATATTAGCCACCCACACTACCCACTTCCTAATCATGGCTATATTAGCCACCCAGTAGTAATTACAAAGGTTCAGCAGCAATTTCAATTGGGGCTCCCACCCCTGCCACCAGATCCTCATCCACCCTCGGGAACCTCAACTGACCCAAAAGCTGCCTCATCCCCTCCACCCCAGCCGGAGGTTCCGACTCATACAATTTGCTTTCCCCCATTATATTCCTAAAAATGACCAAATTCCCCTCGGATCCGCATAACTTCCCCCATCCCCTCCAACGGGACTGAAGTGTACAAGAGCAGGTCATCTGTGTAAAATGAGACACGGTGCTCCAAACCCCTCCCCCTCCCCCACGTCCCCCCTGCCGAACCAGCCCTTTCCAGTTCCTAGAGGCTCTTAACGCCATGGCCAATGGCTCTATGGCCAGAGCAAACAGTTGCGGGGAGAGGGGGCACCCTTGCCTCGTCCCTCGGTGTAATTTAAAATACACCGACCTCAGCCGGTTCGTACGCACACTCGCTACTGGTGCCTGATACCGCACCCAGTCAATGAATCCCTCACCAAACAGTCCCAGCACCTCCCACAGGTAATCCCACTCCACCCGACCAAAAGCCTTCCCTGCATCCATCGCGACCACCACTTCCATCTCTTCTCCTTCTGAGGGCATCATAATAACATTTAAAAACCTTTGAACATTGACCGTGAATTGCCTGCCCTTTACAAATCCCATCTGGTCTTCCCCTATCACCTCCGGGATACAATCCTTGTGGCCAATATCTTCTTTTTTTTTAATATATTTTATTGAAATTTTTCATTCACAATTGTTTCCCCTTACACATCAAATATAAAGAAAATTTAACAGTACAAGTAACATGATAGCTACAATCTAATAAAGAGTAACTAACTAACATGGTAAACTAACCAAATAACATAAAATGAAACTTTCCCCTCCCCCCTCCCTCTCCTCTCCTCTCCTCTCCTCCTCCCACCCCCCCCCCCCCCACCCCCCCGGGTTGCTGCTGCTGGTCATCTATCTTCCCTCTAACGTTCCGCTAGGTAGTCGAGGAACGGTTGCCACCGTCTGGTGAACCCTTGAGCCGATCCTCTCAGTGCAAACTTAATCTGCTCCAGTTTTATGAACCCCGCCATATCGTTTATCCAGGCCTCCAGTCCGGGGGGTTTCGCTTCCTTCCACATGAGTAAAATCCTACGCCGGGCTACTAGGGACGCAAAGGCCACGACATCGGCCTCTTTCGCCTCCTGCACTCCCGGCTCATCCGCAACTCCAAATAAAGCTAACCCCCAGCCTGGTTTGACCCGGACCTTCACCACCTTCGAAATCACTCCCGTCACTCCCCTCCAATGCCGGGCACAACCAAAACATATGTGTGTGGTTTGCCGGGATTCCGCCGCACCTCCCACACTTATCCTCCACTCCGAAGAACCTGCTCAACCTTGCTCCCGTTATGTGTGCTCTATGTAGCACCTTAAATTGAATCAGGCTAAGCCTGGCACACGAGGAAGAGGAATTTACCCTGCTTAGGGCATCAGCCCACAGACCCTCCTCTATCTCCTCCCCGAGCTCTTCTTCCCACTTTCCTTTCAGTTCGCCCACCAGCTCCTCCCCCTCTTCTCTCATCTCTCGGTATATCGCTGACACCTTGCCCTCCCCGACCCACACCCCCGAGAGCATTCTATCCTGGATCCCCTGTGTCGGGAGCAATGGAAATTCCCTCACCTGTTGTCTTGTGAACGCCCTCACCTGCATATACCTAAAGAAATTTCCCCGGGGCAGCTTATACTTTTCCTCCAACGCTCCCAAGCTCGCAAACGTCCCGTCTATAAATAAATCTCCCACCCTCCTAATTCCCAACTGGTGCCAGCTCTGGAATCCTCCATCCATCCTCCCTGGGGCAAACCTATGGTTGTTCCTAATTGGGGACCCCACCAGGGCTCCCAGCACACCTCTCTGTCGCCTCCATTGCCCCCAAATATTTAATGTTGCCGCCACCACTGGGTTTGTGGTAAATATTTTTGGTGAGAACGGTAGTGGCGCCGTCACCAGCGCCTCTAGATTCGTCCCTTTACAGGACTTTCTCTCTAATCTTTTCCACGCCGCTCCCTCTCCCTCTATCATCCATTTACGGATCATCGCCACATTGCGGCCCAGTAGTAGTCGCTCAAATTCGGCAGCGCCAGTCCCCCTCTGTCTCTACCACGTTGTAAGAACCCCCTCCTCACCCTCGGAACTTTCCCTGCCCACACGAAGCTCGTGATGCTCCTGTCTATTTTTTTAAAGAAGGTCTTAGTGATCAGTATAAGGAGACATTGGAATACAAATAGGAACCTCGGGAGGACCATCATCTTAATTGCCTGCACTCTGCCCGCCAGTGACAGTGGCTGTATGTCCCACCTCTTGAAGTCCTCTTCCATTTGTTCCACCAGTCATGTCAGATTAAGTCTGTGCAAGGTTCCCCAGCTCCTGGCTATCTGAATCCCCAGGTATCGAAAGTTTCTTTCCACTTTCCTTAAAGGCAGGCCATCTATCCCTCTACTCTGGTCCCCAGGGTGTATCATAAAAAATTCACTCTTTCCCATGTTTAGCCTATATCCCGAGAAATCTCCGAACTCCCTCAATATCTGCATGACCTCTGTCATCCCCCCCACTGGGTCCGTCACATACAGCAGTAGGTCATCCGCGTAGAGTGACACTCGGTGTTCCTCTCCCCCTCTAATCACCCCTCTCCATTTTCTGGAGTCTCTCAGCGCCATGGCCAGTGGTTCAATTGCCAACGTGAACAGTAATGGATATAGCAGGCATCCCTGTCTTGTTCCCCTGTATAGTCGGAAGTACTCCGATCTTTGCCGACCCGTGACCACACTTGCCGTTGGGGCCCCATAGAGGAGATTGACCCAGCTAACAAACCCGTCCCCGAACCTTCTCAGCACCTCCCATAGATACTCCCACTCCACCCTATCAAATGCCTTCTCTGCATCCATTGCCGCCACTATCTCTGCCTCCCCTTCTGCTGGGGGTATCATTATCACCCCTAATAGCCGTCGCACGTTGACATTTAGTTGTCTCCACTTTACAAATCCAGTCTGGTCTTCGTGCACCACCCCCGGGACACAGTCCTCTATCCTCGATGCCAGCACCTTTGCTAGCAATTTGGCGTCCAAATTTAGTAGTGAAATAGGCCTATAGGACCCGCACTGCAGCGGATCTTTATCCCGCTTCAAAATTAGCGATATCGTCGCCTCCGACATTGTCGGGGGTAGAGTCCCCCCTTCCCTGGCCTCGTTAAAAGTCCTCACCAACAGCGGGGCCAGCAAGTCCACATATTTTCTATAAAATTCCACCGGGAACCCATCTGGTCCCGGGGCCTTCCCTGCCTGCATGTTCCCCAGCCCTTTGGTAACCTTGTCCACCCCAATTGGTGCCCCCAGGCCTTCCACCTCCTGCTCCTCCACCCTCGGGAACCTTAATTGGTCCAAAAACTGCCGCATCTCCTCTTTTCCCTCCGGGGGTTGGGACCTATAAAGTCTTTCGTAAAAGGTCTTAAACACCTCGTTTATCTTCCCTGCTCTCCGCACCATAGCTCCCTTTTCGTCTCTAATTCCCCCTATCTCCCTCGCCGCTGTCCTCATTCGCAGCTGATGGGCCAACAGGCGACTAGCCTTTTCCCCATATTCATATCTCATCCCCTGTGCCTTCCTCCACAGCACCTCCGCCCTCCTGGTGGTCAGAAGGTCGAACTCCGTCTGGAGTCGTCGTCTCTCCCTGTACAATCCCTCCTCCGGGGTCTCCGCATATTCTTTGTCCACCCTTAAAATCTCCCCCAGTAATATTTCCCTTTCCTTGGCCTCTGTGTTCTCTTTGTGGGCCCTGATGGAGATCAGCTCTCCTCTGACCACCGCTTTTAGTGCTTCCCATACCACTCCCACTCGGACCTCCCCGTCGTCATTGGCCTCCAGGTACCTCTCGATACATCCCCGCACCCTTCCACAGACTCCCTCATCCGCCAACAATCCCACATCTAATCGCCAGAGTGCACGCTGCTCCCTCTCCTCTCCTAGTTCCAGGTCCACCCAATGTGGAGCATGATCCGAGATAGCTATGGCTGAATACTCAGTTTCTTCCACCCTTGAGATCAACGACCTTCCCAAAACAAAAAAATCTATCCAGGAATACACCTTGTGAACATGGGAGAAGAAGGAGAACTCCTTGGCCTTCGGTCTAACAAATCGCCATGGATCCACTCCCCCCATTTGGTCCATAAACCCCTTAAGCACCTTGGCCGCTGCCGGCCTTAGATCTGGATCTATCTAACCCTGGGTCCAGCACGGTGTTGAAGTCTCCCCCCATTATCAAGTTTCCTACCTCCAGGTCCGGTATACGTCCCAGCATCCGCTTCATGAATCCCGCATCATCCCAATTCGGGGCATATACGTTAACCAACACGACCTCCATTCCCTCCAGCCTGCCACTCACCATCACATATCTGCCTCCACTATCTGCTACAATGCTCCTAGCTTCGAATGATACCCGTTTCCCCACCAGTATGGCCACCCCTCTATTCTTTGCATCCAGCCCTGAATGGAACACCTGTCCCACCCATCCTTTCCTTAACCTAACTTGGACCGCCACTTTCAGGTGCGTCTCCTGGAGCATAGCCACGTCTGCCCTCAGTCCTTTCAAGTGCGCGAACACTCGGGCCCTTTTAATCGGTCCATTTAGGCCTCTCACGTTCCACGTGATCAGCCGCACTGGGGGGCTACCTGCCCCCTTCCCGTGTCGACTAGCCATCACCCTCTCTAGGCCAGTCCGTCGTCCCGATTCCGCGCTCCCACTCGTTCCCCAGGTGGCGCATTCCAGCCCCGACCACCCTTTCTTTAGCCAGTTCCTCTTTGATTTCTGAAGCAGCAACCCAGTTATCCTCTCCTCCCCCCCCACCCCCCCTCCCCCCCGCTAGATCCCCATCTAGCGTGATTGCTCCCCCAATATTACTTCCGAAAGTCAGCTGACTTCAACTGCCCCCGGCTTCTCCCGCTCGCTCCTTGACCCCCCCCCCCCCCACCCCCCCGTGGGGAACTCCCATCTATCTTGCGCCTATCTTCCCGCCATCACCTTTCTGGCACGGGAACAAGGACAGTAGGCTCCATATTCTCTGTAACTGTCCCGCCCCTTGTGGCACAGCTCCCTCTCCCGCCCCACTCCCATTCCTCATCCTCTGCCTCTTCTTTCCCCCCACCGACGCCCACATTTCTTAGTGTCCCCCCCCCTTCCCAATTTACATCGACAGTGACATTTCCCTCTAATATCAGTCCCTCAGTTCCGATCCAATTTCTCGTCTTTAATAAAGGTCCATGCTTCTTCCACCGTTTCAAAGTAGTCTCTCCTGGTACGTGACCCATAGTCGCGCCGGCTGCAGCATCCCGAACTTCACCTTCTTCTTGTGTAGCACCTCCTTGGCTCGATTAAAACTCGCCCTCCTTCTCGCCACCTCCGCACTCCAATCCTGGTACGCCCATACCACCGCATTCTCCCATCTACTACTCCGTACCTTTTTGGCCCATCTCAGAACCACTTCTCTATCATTAAAGCGGTGAAATCGCACGATTGTCGCCCTAGGTGGTTCTCCCGCCTTTGGTCTCCTCGCAGGGACCCAATGAGCCCCCTCCACTTCTAAGGGGCCCGAAGGGGCCTCAGCTCCCATCAGCGAGCTTAGCATCGTGCTCACGTAAGCCCCGCAGTCCGCTCCTTCCACTCCCTCGGGGAGACCCAGGATCCGAAGGTTCTTCCTTCGTGCTCGGTTTTCTAGGGCCTCAATCCTTTCAATGCACTTTTTGTGGAGCGCCTCGTGCGTCTGTGTTTTGACCGCCAGGCCCAGGATCTCGTCTTCATTATCCGTCACATTCTGCTCCACCACGCAGAGCTCTGTCTCCTGGGTCCTTTGTGCCTCCTTAAGCCCCTCAATTGCCTGTAGCATCGGGGTCAGCACCTCCTTCTTAAGTAGCTCCACACACCGTCTTAAGAATTTGTCTTGATCGGGCCCCCATGTCGCCTGGGTTTTCTCCGCCGCCATCTTGCTTCTTTTTTCCTCCTGTCCCTGTCGTCGAGGATTCTTCGCGATGTAGCCGCCGCCGCCGATATTTTTCACTTTCGTTGGGGGGGACTCCCTGCTAACTCACCCCACACCGGGTTTCGTCCTGAAAAAATTCCCCGTTGGGGCTCTTAAAAGAGCCCGAAGGTCCGTTTGAACTGGAGCCGCCGAAACGTGTGGCTTAGCTGGGCATCGCCGCAACCGGAAGTCCCTTGTGGCCAATATCTTAGCCAGTAGTTTGCCGTCCACATTCAGTAGAAAAATTGGCCTGTATGACCCGCATTGCTCCGGAACCTTCTCCCGTTTTAGGATCAATGAAATCGAGGCCTGCGACATTGTAGGGGGGAGGACTCCCTTCTCTCTTGCTTCATTAAATGTCCTCACCAGCAGTGGGCTCAATATCTCCGAAAACGTCTTATAGAATGCCACAGGGTAGCCGTCTGGCCCTGGGGCCTTGCCCGACTGCATGCCCTCCAGCCCCTCCATTATTTCCTCAATTTCAATTGGGTCTCCCAGCCCTTCCACCAGATCCTCATCCACCCTCGGGAACCTCAACTGACCCAAAAGCTGCCTCATCCCCTCCACCCCAGCCGGAGGATCCGACTCATATAATTTGCTGTAAAAGTCCTTAAACACCTCATTCACCCTCACTGGGTCTAGGACCGTGATCCCACCTCTTTACACTTCCTATCTCCCTGGCCGCCTCCCTTTTTCTGAGCTGGTGCACTAACATTCTGCTTGCCTTTTCCCCATACTCATAGATCACCCCTCTTGCCTTCCTCAGCTGTTCCACCGCCTTCCCTGTAGTCAGCAGCCCAAACTCCACCTGTAACCTCCGCCGCTCCCTCAGTAGCCCCTCGTCCAGGGCCTCCGAGTATCTCCTGTCCACCTGGAGTACCTCCTCAACTAACCTATCCCTCTCAGCCCGTTCCACCTTTTCTCTGTGGGCCCGTATAGAGATTAATTCTCTCTGATCAGTGCCTTCAAAGCTTCCCAGACCGTTGCTGCAGAGACCTCCCCCGTATCATTTGTTTCCAGGTAGTTCTGGATGGACTTGTTCACCCACCCACAGACCGCTTCGTCTGCTAACAACTCCACATCCAGCCTCCATAGCGGACGTTGTCCTCTCTCCAAACTAACCCGTAGATTCACCCAATGTGGTGCATGATCCGACACTGCGATTGCCGAGAACTCAGTATCCACCACACCCGGTATTAGAGCCCTGCTCAGAACAAATGCACATAATGAGATACAGACAGGCAGTGACAGACACCCAGTACGGCCAATCAACACACAGGACAGAACACAACAAATCACCAGACAGAACACTAGAAAGGGGTTTCCCACTATAAAACACACGAGGCATCAGCACTCGGCCTCTTTCCACTGGTGACAATTGTAGTGTCAGTCAGAGTGTATATATCAGTTAGCACCTTCTACACGTGGCTCAGAGCTAGTCTGGTCTAGTTAGGTATAATTAGTACACTTATAGTAGTAGAGTGTCAACCCACAACAAGCTGTGTGCACTGTTACAGAAGTTCAATAAATCGTATTGAACCAACGTCTACGTTTGGTGTCTGCTTTCCAGTACAACTGCATCCAGTTGTAGTCCGTGTTACCCCAGGGTGAATAACACGACATGGTACCAGTACTCTACTTCATCTAAGTCATTTACCTTGCGTGATTCAGTGACGACCAGCAAGTGCCTTCCAGCGGCATGGAGAAGATCCAGGCCCCTCCACAGCTACGGATCTCCGGCAATCTCGGCGCCAACTGGCGCGTCTTCAAGTAGAAGTTTAGTCTCTACATTGAGGCCTCGGGCCTCGAGGATGCGTCCAATGCCCGAAAAATCGCGCTGCTCCTATCGACTGCGGGGGTCCAAGTGATCCAAATTTTCAACTCGCTCACTTTTGCCAACGGCAAGGACAAGACAAAATTCAAGACCGTTTTAGCCAAATTCAACAGTCACTGTGAGGTCGAAACGAACGAGAGCTTTGAGCGCTATGTCTTCCAGCAACACCTTCAGAGTAAGGATGAACCTTTCCAATCCTTATAACTCATCTCCGTATATTAGCGCAGTCCTGTAACTATGGGGACACCACTGATTCCATCATCAGGGATCAGATCGTGTTTGGGATCCACTCCGACGCATTGCGGGAACAGCTCCTTAAAATAAAAAACATGACTCTGCCAGTTGCAATCGAGACGTGTAAAGTGCCTGAACAGGCGAGAAGTCGGTACTCCAGTCTTAAATCGGCAGAACAGGACCAACTTGCCTCCCACGAGGCAGAGTGTGTACAGGCAATCTCCCAGATGCGTCGCCCCAGTATTGATGAAGGCGCCCATTTTGCACGCTTTTCCCGGGGTCCCACGCACACACACCACGAACGGGAGAACGAAGCGGCCGAAGACCAAACTGCGCAGGTGCGAACGGCGGCTGACTGCACTGCGCATGCGTGAAGATGCACGGAGCGTAACGACGTCAACATCATGACGTGCCCGAACTGCGTTACTGCCCACTTAAAGCCGCAATGCCCTGCAAGAAATGAAATGAAAACTGAAAATCGTTTATTGTCAAGAGTAGGCTTCGATGAAGTTACTGTTGAAAGCCCCTAGTCGCCACATTCCGGCGCCTATTCGGGGAGGCTGGAACGGGAATTGAACCGTGCTGCTGGCCTGCCTTGGTCTGCTTTAAAAGCCAGCGATTTAGCCCAGTGAGCTAAACCAGCCCCTGAGGTGAATAACACGACATTGTACCAGTACTCTACTTCATCTAAGTCATTTACCTTGCGTGATTCAGTGACGACCAGCAAGTGCCTTCCAGCGGCATGAAGAGGCAGGCGATGTTTAAATTGTGGGAAGCCTGGACATTATGCAGCCTTGTGCAGGTCTACACCACCGGTCCGATCTGTGCAGCAACGGCTACTGGATTCTGATCCTGGTAGCACCTCGGATCCAGAGAACGACTGCCTGGAGTCCCCATATCGTGTGGGCATCATCACTTCATGTGAACATGCCTCCTCAAATTCAGCAAGACGCCTATCTATCCTCAAAGTGGATTCTGCGGACGAATGGCATGCTGTCATACACGTTAACCAATGCAGCATCCAGTTCAAGCTGGACACTGGTGCCAATCTCATATCTCAGGCAGATCTTGCCCGCATCAAAAAAGGCAACCAATAATTCTTCCGCTGGCCTACCAGCTTCTTGATTATAATGGCAATGCCATAACTACATTAGGATCTTGCCATCTGCATGTCTCCAACAAGACCATCAATGCCACACTGCGATTCGAAATCGCCAAGCTTGACAAGGCTTCCCTCCTTCGTGCCCGTGTATGCAAGCTACTCAATCTTGTGCAGCGAGTCCATGCCATGTCCTCTGCCAATGTGGATCTTCAGGCTGACATTGATGAAATCCTGACACAATACCCGGATGTGTTTAGTGGAATGGGTACGCTGCCGTACTGCCACAAAGTCTTACTCAGGCCTGATGCCACGCCTGTGATCCATGCACCACGCCGGATGCCGGCTCCTCTGAAGGAACGATTAAAGGCGGAGCTAATAATTGCAGATGCCCCGTCGCGCTCCATCACCTCGCCTTGTGAACAGTTAGACTTCATCCGCCAAATTGAGGCACAGGTGCAACTGTGTGCCAGCAACCTCCCGGCCTCAGATGAGAGAGTGGTCAACATTCGAGAAGAGACTGCCAAGGACCCTCTTCTGCAGCGAGTAATGCATCATCTTGCAAATGGCTGGCAGAAAGGGCAATGCCCTCAGTTCTTTAATGTCAAGGACGACCTGACAGTCGTCGAGGGGATCCTCCTCAAGCTAGATCGTATCGTTATGCCTCGCAGCCTCCAGAGCCGAGTGCTCAAACAAATCCACGAGGGACACCTCGGTGTCGAGAAATGTAGGCGCAGGGCTCGGCAGGCTGTCTATTGGCCTGGAATCAACCAGAACATATCCAACATGGTCCTCAATTGTGCAAACTGCCTGCGTTTCCAGCCTGTTCAACCCAAAGAAACACTTCAGCAACACGAGATCGTGACCTCTCTGTGGTCTAAGGTGGGAATCGAGCTTTTTCACGCCAATGGGCATGACTATGTGCTCATCATAGATTACTTCTCAAGTTACTCGGAAGTGGTGAAGCTGTCAGATCTCACATCAAGGATAGTCATCAAGGCCTGCAAGGAGACATTTGCCAGGCATGTCATGAGTGACAATGGTCCCTGCTTCCACAGCCAAGAGTGGTCCAATTTCACCAGCTGTACTAATTCAAACACATCACCTCGAGCCCGCACTACCCGCAATCTAACGGGGAGGTTGAGAAAGGGGTTCATATCATGAAGCAACTACTCTGCAAGGCTGCGGACTCGGCTTCTGACTTCAACCTTGCGCTGCTGGCGTACAGGGCAACCCCTCTATCCACCGGTATGTCTCTGGCACAACTCCTTATGAATAGAGACCTGCGGACGACTGTTCCGGCCATTCACTTACCAGACCTGGATCACCTCCCAGTGCTGCAAAAGGTGCTGCAACTCAGGAACCGGCAGAAGCTGACATACGATGCTCATGCTACTGATTTGCTTGTGCTCTCTCCGGAAGATGCTGTTCGCATCAAGTTACCTGATGGTGGCTGGTCAGGCCCAGCTGTTGTCATTCGGCAGGCTGCTCCCAGGTCGTTTGTGGTTCGTATGGCTGATGGTCAATTGTCAGGCGCAACAGAAGGGCACTTCGCAAACTTGCCTGCCCACCACTGAATTTCATCTTTCCAGCTGTTGTTATGCCTCCTCCGGACACCTCGCTCCACGGGGCCACCAATCTGGCTGCAATCCCGCCTGTCAAGGTGCCGTCGTCCCCACCTCCACCTCTCAGGCGGTCGACAAGGATCCGACGCCAGTCCCAAAGATTGGATTTATAGACATTTATATTGTACATATTGTTCTGTATCTGCACGCTAGACACCTTCCATGTACATATTCCGTCACTCGCCATTTACTGTAAATAGTTATATCTGTATATACTGTCGAACATGCTCTAAGCAACCGACAAAACATTTTTTTTTTTTTTTTTTTTTTTAAAAAGGGGGATGTCATGATGTGCACTCATGCACATAATGAGATACAGACAGGCAGTGACAGACACCCAGTACAGCAAATCAACACATAGGACAGAACACAAAACACAACCAATCACCAGACAGAACAGTAGAAGGGGGTTTCCACTTTAAAACACACGAGGCATCAGCACTCGGCCTCTTTCCACTGATGACAACTGTAGTGACAGTCAGGGTGTATATATCAGTTAGCACCTTCCACAGTGGCTCAGAGCTAGTCTGGTCTAGTTAGGTATAGTTAGTACACTTATAGTAGTAGCGTGTCAACCCACAGAAAGCTGTGTGCACTGTTACAGAAGTTCAATAAATCGTATTGAATCGTAGGTTTGGTGTCTGCTTTCCAGTACAACTGCATCCAGTTGCAGTCCGTGTTACCCCAGGGTGAATAACACGACAGACATGTGAGAAAAAAAGAAAACTCCTTCGCCCTTGGCCGTGCAAACCTCGATGGGTCTACTCCCCCATCTGTTCCATAAACCCCTTCAATTCCTTTGCCTCACTGTCCTGGATTTTGAACGGTCCAATTCCAGATTAATGACTGTGTTATAATCTCCCCCCATGATCAAGTTAAGTGACTCTGTCTGGGATATTACCTAACAACTGCCTCATAAATTTCACATTGTCCCAATTCGGAGCATATACGTTCACGAGTACCACCCGCACCCCCTCCAGCTTCACACTCACCATTATGTACATGCCACACACCCCCCCCCCCGCCCCCCCCGGTGTCTGACACGATTCTCCCTGCCTCGAATGCCACCCGTTTATTAATCAAAATCGTTACCCCCGTCGTCTTTGAGTCAAGCCCCAAGTGGAATACTTGGCCAACCCACCTCTGCCTCAATCTAGTCTGGTCTGTAACCTTTAGGTGTGTATCTTGTAACATTGCCACGTGCGCAAAAACGCGAGCCCTCTTGACCGGCCCGTTCAGCCCTCTAACGTTCCATGTAATCAGCCTGGTCGGGGACTTCCCGCCCCGCCCTCTCCCCTGCTAATAGCACCAGAAACCCAACACCCCATATCAAGCTCAAGCTATCACCTTCTTGCCCCCCACTGTGCTTCCGTGAGTCAGCTGACCAAGCTGACCTGATCGTTCCAACCCATGGCACCAAACAGATCGTCTCCCCATTGTTCTCTCACCTCTCCCCCAACTTGGACAAACATATTCAAAGCATCACATTCCCCAGTAAACAAACAGCAGAAAAAAATAGTGGAAAAACCACAGAAAAAAAACAACAACCGCAGAACAACCCCCCCCCCCCCCTTCCTCCACCCAGCTCCCAGTATGACAAAGTTAACTTTAGCCATCGAAACAGCCCCTTATTGCCCATAACACTACTTATTCAAACCAGCACAAAAGTGATTGTCAACAAATCACCATTGCAGTACTCTCCCCAAGGATTCAGTGTCTTTAGTTCACATCCAATCTTTTTTCCCTGATGAAAGTCAATGCATCGTCCGGTGTTTCAAAGTAAAATTCCCGGTCCTCATGTGACCCACAGACGCGCTGGGTACAACATCCCGAACTTCACCCCCTTCTTAAAAAGGGACGATTTTGCCCGATTAAACCCGGCTCGCCTCTTGGCCAAATCCGCGCCCAGGGCTTGATAAATGCGCAGCTCACAATTCTCCCACCTGCTGCTCATTTCTTTCTTGGCTCACTGCAGAACCTGTTCCTTGTCCAGGAATTAGTGCATACGTACCACCATCGCCATCGGAAGGTAGTTTGCTCGGGGCTTCTTCGCGAGGGCTCTGTGCGCTCCATCCACTCCTCAGCCCCCCATCAACTTCTCCAGCATGTTCGTCACATAGTTCCTCGCATCCGATCCCTCACTACCCTCAGGGAGGCCGACGATTCTCAGGTTCTGCCTCCTGGACCTCCTTCCCCAAGTACTCCAGCTTCTCCTGCATTCTTTTCTGGCAGTCATTCATCATCTCTACATTGGTCTCCAGCACAGTTAGGTATTCCTCGTGCTCAGGCACCTTTTTCTCCACCTCCTGGATTGCACGTCCGTGGATTTCTTGATTCTGCACAACCTGATCAATCGAAGCCTTGATCGGGTCCAGCGTGTCCTTCTTAAGCTTTGCGAAGCAATCTTCAAAACATTTCACCAGCTGCTCCGTCGACCACTGTGCCGTCTCCCCGCGGCCCTGCTTCTCCGCCATGCTTTTCCGCATTGCCAGCTCTGCTCGCGTCTTTCTTGTAGAACTCTGTGTTCTTACACGGCCACTTCTGGTCCAATTCTCCATACACTGGACGGAGGGTTTCTCCTCACCGCCTCACTCTCCACCGATTCATCCAATAAAATCCGGGGAAAAACGGGAGAAAAAGGTCCAAAAGTCCATCACAGGCAGGAGCTATCAAACGTGTGATCTACTCCTCCATGGTCGCCACTGGAAGTGTTCAACTTGTTCCTTAACTGACTTCCTGAGATATTCTTTTTGGTCCCACTCTTTTTTGGACATTTTGCTCTTTGGAAGGTTGCTTTTTTTAGCTCCCTGGTCCTGTCCAGCATCTCCTGAGTCCAGTTTACAACCAACTCAAGTTCTGGCTGTCCCAGGGTGAGCTTCTGGTTGTTAAACAACAGCTTAGTTTTTCTTAAAGCCTGTAGTTGCTTTCATTTCGTAAATCCCCAATTACAATGCAGGTGCAATTTAAAGTGAAACTAAAACCTATTGACATGCAGGCACCTTTGTTTAACATGAAATTAACTAAAGTTTTAACCCTTAAGTAAGTTTAAATGTGTACCTTATTTCGAATACCCACAACACAAAAGATAAATTACTTGAACTCTCCTATTTCCCAACAATGCATAACCAGAAATGTCAGGCACCAGGGTGGCTGCCGCATGTTCCTGACATACATCACAGCACAATGCAGGCAGTATATTTGGTACTCCTGCTTTAGATCAATTGTTACTGTTATAACTTGTCATGAACAGATGCTCTTCCAGAGGATCCAAATTTAGTTAGCCCCAGTTCCAAAATGTGGCATCACAGAGGGACAACATAGTCAAAATCAGTTAATAGCTTAATAGCTACTTAAGTATCAAGTAATTAAAAATAAACCATGTTCTGATACTGGACCAGACCCCAACATTTGTTAGGATACCGGACAAGAACCCCAAACAATTTTTGTTAATTTGTAAAATTATGAGAAAGGATACTTCACCCCAGGAGTGATGACTCTGACCAATAGGTAAATTTTATGTGAAAACAAACATTAATTTAAACATAGAATTAACGTCAAAGAAAATAGCTTTATAATTATCAGTTAAGCAGTTCCTAAACACAAGGAAAAACTTGAACTTGCTATCTATTCCTGCTACTAACTCCAATTAAGTAATCCAATACAGATTACTTGCTGAGTTGTGTGGGCCTTTAGAGAGAGTTCTTTTCACGATTTAGTACATTTCTGCTCAACCAGCAACGTTTTGCAAAACTGCTGTCCAACTTAAAATCCTTGTCTTGTTAGACTCAAATCCTACGGCAAACTGCAAGACTGCATAGAGTCAGATTTGGCTCCTCCCATTAATTACATCATCCCACTAAAATGTCACATGACCTGCTTAGCTAGGACTAAATACAACCCCTCAAAGTATCAAATCTCCAGCAATCATAACAACATTCCATTAGACCTTTATCTGTAATCAAGTAAGTGGTTGGAATCATGATATCACCTTTATGACTCCTTAATTACTTTACCAGGCATACTGCCTGTATGTACTTTGAACCAGGGATTTTTCATATTACTGCAATAAATATGAAATATAATATAGCTTTAATAAGCTAAACGAGAACCTGCTGGCAACTGATCCCGAACTGGGGCAGGGCCAGAGGTCGGCCATCTTTATACAGAGCCTGAGGGGAGGAACCACAGGCGGAGCCAGCAGAGACAACAAACAATATATACAATACAGTGGTTTACCACTATATATATATACACATTACAGTAACATTGGTTTACCACAGTCAGCAATTACAGACCAGTCGGTATAACGTCAATGCTGTGGAAGCTTCTAGAAACAATTATTTGGGATAAATTAGTAGTCCCATGGAAAAGCGTAGGTTGATTAGGTAGATCCAGCATGGATTTCTGAGGTGGAAATAGTGTTTAACTAACTTGAAGTTTATTGAAGAGGTATCAACAGGGTCAGTTAGGGTAATTCTGTTGATGTACATGGGACCCCGCCCTTACCTCCTTCCACTTCAGCTGCTGGATGCACATCTTCAGCGCCTCCGAGGAGGTCTTGGCTTTGGAGCTGTCCACGGTAACAACCCGTTTGCTCCTCTTCTGCCGGCCGTGGCGGCCCTGCCTGCCCTCCTCCGGCCTCCGCGACCGGCGCGACCGCGACACATCTTCACTCAGCGACGCCAGGGCTCTGCGGGCCGCCAGCGGCAGCAGCAGCGGCGGGATTGTGGACGCCGGCTTCTCTTTGCCTCCCGAGGCGGGCGTCTCCTCTTTGGTGGTCCGGGCCGCGCTGGCCTCGGGCTGGCCATCGCTGGCCCCCGCTGCCGCCGGCTGACTCATCGCTCGAGCTCCCTCTGAGTGCCGGCCGCCCGCTCGCCCCGCGCCGCCTCCCCCCCCCCCGGCCGCGCGCCGCGTCGCTCCCATTGTTTACGCGCCGGTTGACAGAGCAACGGCCCGGCGACGGAAGCCGAGCAGCTCAGACCCGTCGGCGGTTGGAAAGGAGCAGCGCGGTGGGGCGGGGGACTGCCACGGCTTTTCCAAGTCCCTCGCAACGCCTCCGGTTCTTAATCCACGAGCGGTGGACCACCGCGGGGCAGAAATAATATGTACAGAGCCTGTCTGGATGTCCCGAAGCCAAGGAAGGTTCATTTGTAAATTGTAGCCATTGGGCCAGTTGGCTGCTCAATTTACGCACAGTAAGCTCCTCAAAGTTAGTATGCCACATTCTTCGGTGTGCCCAGACTGAATTGCGGGCCGGGACACTATTTGTGGAGCAATTCAGGACATGTTAATGTGCCAGCAGTCTGCCCACATAAATCTAGAGCAATTCTCATTCCTGCCGGTGTCCCTGAGGAGCTGAAACTGCCGATGAACACTCCACTCCCCAAAACACTCTCATTGAAGCCAAAACGATGGCACAGAGGAGAGCGGTTCCCTGGTTTCTTGACTGTAATCTGAATAGGATGTTGACGAATGTGATATAAAATAGGTTAAATATATTAGTTACAGTAATGTAGATGTAGGCCGGTCTAATTCTAGTGAGTTCACAAAGGATTTCAGAAAGCATGGCACGGGAGGGGGAGGGGTGTCGAGTGGAGGCCTTCAGGACGCGCGACAACGCAGAATCGCCGAGCAGAAGCTTGGAGCCAAGTTCCGCACTCATGAGTGCGGCCTCAACCGGGACCTGGGATTCATGTTGCGTTACATTCATCCCCCACCATCTGGCCTGCAAAATCCTACCAACTGTCCTGGCTTGACACAATTCACACCTCTTTAACCTGGGGTTACCCATCTCTGGATCGGTAAAGATTTAATCACCTGCTAATGCTCGCAATCCAAGCATTGTCTGGCATCTTTGAATCTGTCTATATATATGTTTCTGGAACATACCTCTTCATTCACCTGAGGAAGGAGCAGCGCTCCGAAAGCTAGTGACATCGAAACAAACCTGCTGGACTTTAACCTGGTGTTGTAAAACCTCTTACAGTCGAGGAGGAGAATAGGATGCTGGGTAACAAGAGGCCAGGGGAAAGGAATAAGAAGTAAGCCAATTAGGATGTATGGCCAGGTCAGGAGGGGTATAGGATGACCTATGGGAATCGTTTATGTGAAACTTGATGCCATTTCAGTGGAGTGGGCAGCACGGTAGCCTTGTGGATAGCACAATTGCTTCACAGCTCCAGGGTCCCAGGTTCGATTCTGGCTTGGGTCACTGTCTGTGCGGAGTCTGCACATCCTCCCCATGTGTGCGTGGGTTTCCTCCGGGTGCTCCGGTTTCCTCCCACAGTCCAAAGATGTGCGGATTAGGTGGATTGGCCATGATAAATTGCCCTTAGTGTCCAAAATTGCCCTTAGTGTTGGGTGGGGTTACTGGGTTATGGGGATAGGGTGGCGGTGTTGACCTTGGGTAGGGTGCTCTTTCTAAGAGCCGGTGCAGACTCGATGGGCTGAATGGCCTCCTTCTGCACTGTAAATTCTATGACTCTATTTGAATGTATTTGTAGAGATTCGTTTGTCTCCAACAGCACTCGATTCTAAAGACCAAGAGGCTGCTTGTGTTCTGGGTTTTTGTGAAGCGAGTCAGACTTGCAAGTCGGGTAAAAATAAATAATACTGTGCCTACAAATCCATCTCGAGTTTTATTGAGGCCAGACTGACGGGTAAAGAAATCTCAATTCGGCAATGTGAGACACAGTGGAGGAGAGACGGGACACGGGCTTCCCCCAGGTGGACAGGCGGGTCCAGCCCGCTATCTTTAACCAGGCCTGGGCGGAGATGGCCGAGGCGGTCAGTGCTGTGAGCCTCACCAGGCAGACCAGCACGCAGTGTCAGAAGAAGACAATCAACATCCTCAGGGCAGCTCGGCTGAGCCATCACCTTTGTTCTCCTGACATCAGTCCTGTCCCCCACTTCTCACATCACACCCACCTCTCCCATAGTGGCCAATCAAAACTCATCTCCCTTGCATCCCACCCTGCACCAAACTCCAATACCTGTATTGTCCTCTTTAGCCAGGTGCCTTGTACACACATGCCACCAGCCACAGACCCGCCTCCATGTAACTCGCCTCCATGTGTCGCATCATGTCCTTTATGTGTTCCTGGGGGAAAGAGAGCCAATAATAGACGAGCGGGAGAAGATCGGAGGAGGCATCCCGGACCTCCGGGTTTAAACCACCGCAAGGCAGAGGGCATTGGAGTTCGTCGGGGAGGTGCAGGACAGGTCCATTTCAGATGCGGAGGTCGGCACGTGAGAACCAAGTGAGCTCCCAATGCAGAGTGATGTCCCAATAGCACGTGAGTCACCACTCTTCCCCCAGATTACTCCTTCCCCAGACCTCACCATGTGTCTTGTCTTTTGTTTTGCAGGATCGCCATTAGACACTGCCGGCCCATTTGGGGTACCTTGCCTCCAGCCACATTCCCAGCATACCCCGGAGCAGCAGTCTGGGGCCGACACCAACTTCTCGTCACTGCTGTCACCTGCAACCTCCACGACCGCAGAGACTATCGCCTTCTGGTGCACGTGTCATACCTGCTGCAGCACACCAGGTGGAGGTAGGGGCACCCGAAGGAGCGGACTGTTGGAGGGCTGCCTAATCCCAGGAAACAGCTGTAGTCTGGATAGATATCGCACTTCTGGAAAGTATGATCCCATCACTGGTGGAGATGCAGACGCAGAGCCAAGATTTACAGGAGTGGGTGTCAACAACTTTCCAGCACCTGCACGTGCAGCTGGAGGAGTCCAACCGTCTTCAGGTGCAGGAGACCGTGTAGACAATGCATGGTACCGAGGCCAACACTGAATGGGTGGTGTCCTCGGTGAAAACCTTGGATCAAAACGTCACAGCCATGGGTCAAGTCATCCAAGGCGGGGCAGCACGGTGGCGCAGTGGTTAGCACTGCAGCCTCACGGCGGTGAGGTCCCAGGTTCAATCCCGGCTCTGGGTCACTGTCCGTGTGGAGTTTGCACATTCTCCCCGTGTTTGCGTGGATTTCGCCCCCACAACCCAAAGATGTGCAGGGTAGGTGGATTGGCCACACTCAATTGCCCCTTAATTGGAAAAAATGAATTGGGTACTCTACGTTTGTTTTTAAAAAAGACATCCAAGGCTTGGGGCAATCTGTGCCATCGGTGGCTGAGGCTCAGGACAGGGGAGCCCAGTCACAGGCAGCCATGTATTGGGACTACATGGATATTGCTGCAGCGCTCCAGAGCTTGGCCCATTCACAAAGGGTCATGGCTGAGGGCGTCGAGAGATTTAGCCCGGTGCTGACTGACCTGGGCCAGTCACAGAGGGATATGACCGAGGCAGAGAGGGGCATGACTCATTCGCTGAGGGACGTGACCCAATCTTAGTGCATCATGGTTGAGGGCTTCAAGACCCTGGTTCGGACTAGAGCGGGCCTCCAGTACTGGCAGAGCTCACTCCGGGCTCACCTACATCCCATAGAGTAGCCCAGGAGCCATCGAGCATCCGAAGGGAAGGGAAAGTTCCGGGGTCCATGCCGGTGCCTCCCGAAGAGGAGTTGCTGGAACACCTCAACGCTTCTGAATCCCCCTACCTGACACTGCCACATCTCATGGGCAGTGGGCAGAACAGGGTGATACCTCGTCACCTGTGACACCCAAAGGTTGGGTGGGCCTATCCAGGTCCAGGCCCTCCAGAGGACGGCTGCCAAAGGCATCTCGGGTCAGAGGGCGAGATACGCAGCAGGCTGCCACCACGTCTGATGTGCTGTCTGGTGTCACACCTAAAAGGACCATTAGAGCACATAAGAAAAAGTTAGGTTGGCACGGGTGCAGGTTAGAGGTAGGGGGTCAGGGCACAACAATTGCTATAGTCATGCTTAAACACCATTTCATCAACATTCTGACCTGCCTCAATCCGCTGTCTGAAAGGTGTGAGGGATGGGTTGCGCTTGGTTTAGAGGGTATGCCGGGTGGGGGAAGGTTGGAGGTGTGGGTGTTGGAGGATGGAATGGGGCAAGGCCCCCAGGACATTTGAGCGTTCCATCTGGGATCACCTTCAGAGATGGGCAGGGAACGGGGCCACAAGTATGAGACCACCTTGTAAGACAGCTTACCCTGTGAGTGACCAATCACTGCTCAACATCTCCATAACCTCCGCCCCCCCCCCCCCCCCCTCACCACCCCACCAAAGGATATGTACCCCATGAGATAGAATAGCCAGCACACATGCACGGATCACCCGGGCGGACAGCGGAATGTGATTCTGAGGACAGGAGTCAGACTTAGTCAAAAGATGAGGAGCACCAGAACCTATCTTACAGCGACTCGTTATCTTCCTTCGTCCAGTAGACAAGACGTGTTGATACTGCCTGCCCAGGCCCAACACCCTGTAGTGATGCTGATCGGACCCTCGGATGGAGAGTTGGGGTGGTAGGATGGAGTGAAGGGAGGATGGACAGGTGCAGTCAAGGGAGGAGGGATTGGCTGGTGTGAAGGGAGTAGGGACAGGGGTGGTGCAGTGAAGTGGAGGAAGGACAGGGGTGATGCAGCGAAGTGAAGGGAGGAGGGTCGGGGTAGTGCCGTGAAGTGAAGGTAGAAGGACAGGGGTGGTGCAGTGAAGTGGAGGAGGGACGGATGGCAGCAGAGCTGCCAGTGGCCTGGCCTCCTAGTAGGCAAATCTGGAGGTGGTGAGGTTGTCCCCTGTGTGGCAGCCCTGGAGCACATGTTGGGTGGCCTGCTGTGCCAGCCCGGGCTCTATGCCCGGTTCTTCCTGGACATCCTCCTCGTCAGATGAGGCTTGGCGTTCTTCCTCCTCCTCCAGCATGTCTCCCCTCTGCTGTGCAATGTTGTGCAACCGCATCAGGCCAGCACGATGTTCGAGACCCACCTGGGGCTATATTGGAGCGGTACATGCATCAGAAGCACATCTTGAGGACATCGATGCACTGCTCAATGATGCTCTTGCTTGCTGCATAGATGTCATGTAACAGGTCTCTGCATCAGTCTGGAGCCTCCAGACAGGCGACATTAGCCAAGGTCTCAGCGGGTAATCCTCATCACCCAAAAGCCAACTCTTCACCTGAGAGAACGCCTCGAAGGTGCCAGGAACCGATGAGTGTGCCAGGATCATAGAATTTACAGTGCACAAGGAGGCCATTCAGCCCATTGAGTCTGCACCAGTCCTTGGAAAGAGCACCCTACTTAAGCCCATGCCTTCACCCTATCCGAGTAACCCAGTAACACCACCTAACCTTTTGGACACTAAGGGGCAATTTATCATGGTCAATCCATGTAACCTGCACATCTTTTGGAGGAAACCGGATCACCCGGAGGAAACCCACGCAGACACGGGGAGAACTTGCAAACTCCACACAGACAGTCACCCGAGGCTGGAATTGACCTCGGGTCCCTGGAGCTGTGAGGCAGCCGTGCTAACCACTGTGCCATCCTAAACTGTCTATCCTGTATCCTCAGATTGTGACCCCTGGTTCTGGAAACCCCCACATATCTGAAACATCTGTCTTGTATCTGTATGTATTGTGCACGCTGTCTGGGTAACAGGCGCAGACGTGCATGATGTGCAGCTGTTGGTCACCCACCAACTGCACATTCAGGGAGTGGAAGCCCTTCTGATTGATGATGGGCACCCCCTGAATAACCGGTGCTCATATGGGGGCATGGGTGCAATCTATCATTCCCTGGACTTGGGCATGTCAGGATGGTGGAAAATCCTGCTGCTCAGGCATCCTGGTGTGCCTGGTCCAGACTGAAATTTATATAGTCTGCTACCGGGGTGCATAGGACATACATCAAAGCGTGAATGCACCGGTGTACAGATGTCTGAGAGATCCCAAACAGGTCTCCGCTTGACCCCTAGAAAGACACAGAGACATAAATGTTCTGGGCAACCGTCACCTTGACGGCCGTCGGGAGTGGGTATTCTTCCAAACCCCCGCGGCAGAGGTGGCACATGGTCTTCCTGGTTAGCCAAAGTCTTTGGCGCACAGGCGGTCCAGATGCCCGATTCACTGACTGACCCAGATTTGCATTTCTGGCAACGTGGATTTAGCACAGTGTGACTGTTATAGCTTAGTCGTGTGATGTAGTGTGTGACATGAGGAAATTATTTCCCTCGAAGGATTAAACGTTGATAAAGAGGAAGTGTTGGATTGACTGTCGGTATTGAAGTTGATAGGGCATTGTGACAGGATGAGCTGCATCCAAGGATATTGAAGGTAGTGAGAGTGGAAATTGCTGGCCATTATCTTTCAGTGTTTCCTAGACTTCAGGAAGGTGCCAAATGCTACCCCCTTGTTCAAAAAAGGTTGTAAGGATACCCCCAGCAATTAACAGGCTAGTGAGGTTAACATCAATAGTGGGCAAGCTTCAAGAAACAAATATCCGCGATAGAATTAGTAGGCATTGGAAAAATATGGGTTGATTAGGCCAGCATGGACTTCTGAAGAGGAAATCGTGTTTAACTAACTTGCTGGAGTATTTTGAGCAGCTGATCGAAAGGGTAGATGAGGGTAATACTGTTAACGTGGTGTACATGGACTTTCAGAAGGCATTCGATACAGTGCCACAAATCAGACTTGTGATAAAAATTATAGCTCATGGAATAAAAGGGACAGTAACAACGTGGATACAAAATTGGCTGAATAATAGGAAGAAGGCAGTAATGGCCAAAGAATATGTTTTGTGCTGGAGGAAGGTTTGTAGTGGTCTTCCCCCAGGTATCAGTATTGGGACCCTTACTTTTCTTGATGTATATTAATGATCTAGATCTTGGTGCGCAGGGTACAATGTTTAAGTTTGGGGGCGACACAAAACTGAATAGGGCAGTGTAGAACTTCAGAAGGATACAGACAAGATGTTGGGTTGGGCAGATAGGTGGCAGATGAAGTCCAATGCGGAGAAATGTGAGGTGATGCATTTTGTAGGAAAAATATGCAGAGATACCATAACATATGGGCTAAAATCGTTAAAGGAGTCCAGGTGCAAGAGACCTGGATGTATGTGTGCATAGATCATTGAAGGTGGCAGGACAGGTGATGAAAGCAATTAATAAAACATATAGAATTCTGGACTTTCGGAACATAGCATACAAGAGCAAGGAGGTTGTGCTGAGCTTATACAAGATACTAGTTAAACCTTAGCTGGAATATTGTGTTCTTGGCGCAACACCATACTAATGATGTGAACGCATTGGAGAGAGTGCAGAAGAGGTTTACAAGAATGGTTCCAAAGATCTTCGGTTATGAAGTAGATTGGAGAGGGTGGGAATGTTTTCCTTGGAGAAAAGAAGGCGAAGAGGAGATTTGATAGAGATGCTCAAAATCATAAGGGGCTGGACAGAGTAGATAGGGAGAAACTGTTCTTGCTTGTAAAAGATCAAGAAGGAGAGGACACAAATTTAAGTGATTTACAAAAGAAGCAAATATGTTGTGAGAAAAAACTTTTCATATGACTGGTTCGGGTCTGGAAAACATTGGAGTCATGTTCAATCGAGGCATTGAAGGGGACATTAATAATAATATTATAATCGCTTATTGTCACAAGTAGGCTTCAATGAAGTTACTGTGAAAAGCCCCTAGAAATGAGTATTTGAATAGAAACAATGCAGGGATATGGGGAAAAGACAAGGAAATGACACTTAGCCACAATGTTCGTTTGGAGAGCTACTGCACGCATGATGGGCCAAATGGCTTCCTTCTGCACCATGACAATTCTGTGATTCCTGAAAACTGTAACTTTAAGTGTCACCCCTTTAAGTGAAATATGGTTTCCCATAGGAATCAATGTTAAAGCCCGAGTTAGGTTCCTGAAGACAATTTTTGATCAGAAGAATCAATGTAAAAATTGAAACATTACTCCCAGTTAAAAAATACTGTAATGTACAGTGCAGTAAGTGACTTTAAAAAAGTTGCCTTGCCTGCAGGCTTCATCTTAGCAGAGACCTCTTTAAAACACCACACATTCCTCAAACACCGGTAATGTACATTACAGTATCGACCAATACCATTGTAGAGCAATGATTTCTTTTAAAAACAGAAGTCCATCGCATTTCCTCAGGTATGTACTGTACCAGCAGCAAAGAAATTTGAAAACAAGTTTACAGTACAGTGGATAGTTTTTTTTCAAAGAAGTTCACAGAGTTCCTCAACCAGTACAAGGTACAGTAAACAAACAGTTTAAACATGATATTTAGTTTAGCACAGGGGCACCTAAAAATACAGCAAAAAAGTGATGTCCTTGAATGTACAGATAGGACAAAATGATGCTGATCATAAGCCAGACTCAGGATGTAATGAAATCATGACACTGCTCACATACTTTAAAATGGGGAATACTGTACTTTAAATGGAATGCAACATTAAAAAATGAATCCCTTTAAAATGAAACCACTTTAAAAGGGGATACTTAAAGTGGGGATTTACTGTATAGAACATAAATATTGCTGTAAAAACAGACATATTGGCAAAGCTTTTGGTTGTGTATTCATCAGGACTGACACAAGAATGCCAAATTTCAAAGTAGATAACAATTATATTGCATGAGAAAAGGGTGCTGAATAGTTGGCAAGTAGACTCTGGTCAAGACATTGCCATTAAGAATGTGCCAAGAATAGTTATTTCCCCCAAGCTTTTTAGGTTTAAAAACAGCGTAATGCCCAGACATGTTCCTTTTGCCTGCAGAGGGCAGGTCCCTGCATATGAATGTATGTAGCTTCTAACACTCATACGTTTGGCATATTGCAAGTCTGACTGATAATCCTACATTGGTTGTTACTGTAATTTTTACCATACTTGGGATTGTTCAGCAAGTGCTATCCAATCTACAACCAATATCTAATGGACATTAAAGCATGCCCCATCAGTTATTTTCTGTGGAGCAGATACTTACTTAACTTGCAAAACTCAGAATATAGGCTGGGATTTTCCAGTCCTGTAGACCTTTGGCTGGTCCGTCAAACTTTTTGTCCCACCTATTACGATGCCTGCCACAAGCAGGACCAGAATCCTGGTCATAATGTCTGACCGGAGAGGTGATTCCATGATTGGTATTGACCAGAATTGGTGGGCATAATGGACTATTATTATTTAAGTTTACAAGTTCTTTTCTTACTTGAGTTCTATGTTAGTTGGACATCTCATAAAAAAGAAGGCACCTTTGTAAGGCTTTTATATTTGAGGTTGGCAACACCAAACCATTTTGTACATACAATTTAATTAAGAACAAACAATAAACGTACAGTACAGAAACAAGTAATTTAGTTCAACTGGTCCTTCCTGGTTTATACTTGACATGTGCCTCCTCCCAACCCTTTTCATTTAACTCTATTAGCATAACCTATTTCGGAATTACCAGTCACATGGACAAATGTGGATTAGTTAATGAAAGCCAGCATGGATTTGGTAGAGGCAAATCATGTTTAACTTGATGGAATTTTTTGGTTAGATAGCAGAGAGTTGATGAAGGTAATGTAGTTGATGTGGTGCACTTGGACTTCAGAATAGGTTTGTCAAAAATGTAAAACACATGAAATAAACGGACAGTGGCAACATGGATATGAAATTGGTTGAGTGAATATGTATTGGTGAATTTTGGGGGGGGGCTGGAACCACTGCTTCTCTTGAATATTAATGACCTGGACTTAACTATACAGAGCACAGTTTCAAAATTTGCAGTTGACACAAAACTTAGAAGTATTGTGAACTGCGAGGTGGATCGTGATAGACTTCAAGAGGACATAGACAGGTTTGTGGAATGAGTGGACATGTGGCAGTTGAAATTAATTTTGAGAAATGTGGAGTGGTACATTTTGATAGGAAGAACAAGGAAAGTCGATATAAAATAAAAGGTTCAATCCATAGAACACTAGCTCTAAATCACAGCTGATACTATGTTAATAGTAAGTACATTTGAGAAGGAATATCCAAATTGTTGCCAGAATCCGAGGGAAGATCATTTTTATTTATGCAGGGATTTTTTATGATCTGGAATGTCTGCCTGAAAACATGGTAAAAGTCACTTCAGTAATAACTTTCAAAAGGTTATATACTTGAAAAGAAATAAAAACACAATTCAGGGCCCTAGGAAAGAGCAGGGGAGTAGAACTAATTGGATAGCTCCTTCAAAGAGCCTGCACAAACACAATGGGCCACATGGCTATGATCCACAAGTGTGATCCACTTATTTAGGTTATTGTATGAAATCATTCATTTTAGTTTAAAATTACACCCATTTCACTCCTAGTGTCACTCTGAAAAATAACTGCTGCATAATTATTATTTCTACTTTTACCTTGTTCATCATATAGATTTTCTCTTGAACTCATTGAAATGAAAATCGCTTATTGTCACAAGTAGGCTTCAAATGAAGTTACTGTGAAAAGCCCCTAGTCGCCACATTCCAGCGCCTGTTCGGGGAGGCTGGTATTTTTGATTTGACATTTAGGGTATGCTCACAGGTTTATTAATGGTGCAAAGCGGAAACCTCACACACTACATGAATCTAAATTGGGCATGAATGCCCATATGACATAGAAACTATGTAGAGGGAGGCTCTGTCCGCTGTGAAATTTTGCTCCCTATTATTCATGTGGTGTGAAGTCAAGCCCTGACATTGGATTCAAACTCCATTTACATTATGACTGCAGCATTTTGTGAAGCAAAATACTTCACACCAGCATTACAATTGTAATGTGAATACATCCTTGGTCTCAATGAACTCATACTGTAGACCTATCCAGTTTCAAAATTTACTCATTTTGGTTTAATAGCATACAATAGCTCTATACGTTTTACACAGGTGTGCATCCATCTCATTATTTCTTACCAGAAATTTAACGAATATTTTTATTGGTGTTAAGAGCTATGAATCCTGGACTTTGTGTTTTTAAATGTCAGACTTTAAGTCTCATTCATATTGCTTTAAATAATCTATTTATGGTAGTGTGGGTACAAATTTAAGATGATCACAAAAAGAAAATAAATCTTTATGTTGAGGGAAGTTACAATTTGTAACTACCTGCCACAATCTGTTGTTGATGCATAGCCCACATATTTTAAAAGGGAATTAGATCACTGCTTGAGAAAATAAGTGTGGGAAATAAACAGAAAAATGGAATTAGAGGAGGTGGCTCAAGTGAAGAAAAACTCCAGCACCTCTTGATGAATCAAATTGCTATGGTGATTCCACAGTATCTCACTCTAAATATACACATGGTTCCATTTGTTGAAATGGGTTTGCAATCTGTCACAATCATTTATGTCATAAATGTGGCAGCACATTTCCTTTCTCACCCCTATCTTAATGCTCTAAACTGGTTAATCTACAGAATTAAAGGAAACTGAAAATTCTCATACAAAAGCATAATAATGTGGATTCTAGAAATCGAAATCGAAAATGCTGTACATACTCAGCAGGTCAGGTAGATTCTGGAAAGATAAACAGTTAACATTTCAGGTCTGTAAATTTCCAGTTTTTATGACTTAGGATCCTTCTTGGGTGCCCTAGTCACGTACATCAATCAGAAGTGTGCAAGCAGGAGAGTTCAATTATTATTATTCTCAAATGACTATTTGAAAGAGTAAACCAATGTTTCTCATTCCCCACAGACATTTATGCCAGATATCTGCACCTGTTCCACAGTAATTGACAGGACCCATGTAGCTCTTTATTGCTGCATGTTAAATGAATAATGCTTTTGCTCGGAAAACAAAGGTAGTTTTAAGGGATTTATATTTGTTTGGTAAACATTAGAAATAAGGTTATAAGTGTGTTTATTTTAATGTTTCTTTGCCTGGAAAGGTAAAACCTATAGTTAGATTCATGCTGGAGAAAGGTATTTGTATGTGTGGGTGTTGGTTAAGTTCCAACTGTGTTTCCATTGTGCTTAGAGAGAGTATGGTGCGAAAAATAAATAGGTCAACAGAGATATGTGGGTATTGGTTAGCAACTGGCCTTGTAAGGTAGAGAAGCTTTTAAATTTTAGTTTTAACTGAATTTATGGGCAGTTGGAGACAGAATCTCAGTGAATGAACATCTTTCAACTCTGCTAGAAGAAAGATTAGACAGGATGGGAGCTGCAACGGGGCAGGCTTCCTAAAATAAAAGTTATAGTCCTGATAACCACAGACTTTGGACAGAAAGAGGAGTAAATGAACAGAGACCAAGGTATTGTTCAGACAAATTCAAGGAAAAGTAAACAAAGTGTTGAGTTCAATTGAAGATCGCAGTAACTATATTTAAAGTGGGACAGCAGTCTTCAGAGGTAGATGAAATATTTGATGTCATTTTAATACAGTCTGGGAACTAAAAGTAAAAGCAATTGTGAGCAGTTTGTACAACAGTCAAGGCAAAGAAATCCTAAAGGGGTTGGTGTGAAATGCTGGGCTGGATTTGCTGTTAAAAGTGGAGTGGAAGCTTTGTTTGAAAGTTTCATTTGTAAAACCTGTTTTGCATTTCAGAATACAAACCGCCAAGTGAGAGCATTATTATGAGAGAAGATTTTAAACATGTTTTTGGGAGTGGAGATTGGAAACTCTCATGTGGGGGGATTCTGAGGAGAAAACCACAGACACTTACATGGGTTCAGAGCAGAGTGTGTATTTGCCCACGGTCAACTTGCATGCTTAAAAGTGACTTTCTATGTTAATAAAACCATTGTATCTTAAGATACTTTGTAATTCATGTTAATCTTTAAATCTGTGTGCATTATAATTCAATTTTTCATAAATAAATTTGTTTCTTGTTTAAACTAATTGGTGGTCCTGTGACTCCATTCTTCTATGTTTTATTTTAAAAAAGTAAAGTTACAGTCTTTTAAGCTAGGGTTACATTCTGGGATGTTCCTGTCCAGTTATAATGTCTACTGGGATCATAACAAAAGTGAGGGCTCTTCTGCGATTTCAAAACATGGAGAAAGGGTTATTGGATGCTGATTAGTTAAACTTAAAAGTAGTAAGTGGAGTACTGAAGTACCGGACAAAGGGATTGGAGTTACTGTGAGGTATATTGTACACGTTCGAATCGAAAATGGCATTGGAAATTGCTAAGACTTCCCTAAAGATGGAAGATGTAACTCTGACTCGATCACAGAAACCGACCAAGAGTCAGTTATTGAGTTGGCAGATAAATTGGAGTCAGGATTACTTGCAGGGGTAAGGAAAGTTGACACCGAAAGCATAGTGAAATATTACAACGGTTGTCAGATAGGCCAAGTATTTCAAAAAGAGGAAACTGAATTAGCTAAAATTCAATTACCAAGCAAATAATTAGAAATTAAGAAAAAAGAGAAAGAAATATAAATGAAGACAATTGAATTGCATGTAAAGGAAAAAGAAAGAAATAGAACTGAAGAATGTTGAAAAACAGGAGAAAGTGTATTTCAAAGGGAACAGAGAAGTTAGCAATGGCAGAAAGGGAAAAGAGCTAGTGAGTTGTATGCATCACTGTTGGAAGAGGTATCTAGATTATGAAGCAGTCATAATCCACCTGGACAAACTCGTATTGAATTCGAGAGGGTGAAGCAAAATAATTTTGACCATTGGATATGGATGTTAAAGATAGAGAGAACATATGAAGCCCTTTGAAAGGTAATTATTTTAGAAACATTTAAAGATTCACCACCTTTGGTTATAAGGATGCAAGTTGAGGAAAAAAATGTTAAAACTGCTAGGCAGGTAGCAGAGCTAGTTGATGATTACAAATTGGTCCATAAGAAAACAGATAGTCAAGAAAGAGATGGAATAGTTGGGAATGGTCAGGAAATTTCACCTCAGATCTAACCAGAAGGTGCTGAGAGTGGTAGTGACATTCAGAGACCTAATATTTCCATTGTAAATAAAGTGGGACATATGCAGGCAAATGGTTGGAAATTAAATAGGTGACCAGTTACTGTAAGAAAAGAAGCATCTGAAAAATAAATGATTGTTAGTGATGCAGGTGAAACATGCTCTTTCAGAATCAATGAGAAAGGGGGATAGATCTCAAGATAGTTCAGAGAATTATTTGAGTACTGGCGGGGGAAGTCAAGCTATTGGAAGTTCTGGACATTTTATTTCAAAGGAAGACATTTTTTCTCACTGGCAAAATAAGTAAACAAATTAAAATGTTGATAGAAAGCAGATCAGTCATTGATGGTGGCTGATGACAATTTGTATTCCAGGAGGTTTTATGAAGGAAAATATGAGATATTGATGGAAGGGGTTGTTAATTTCTTGCTGCTGTTGAGTAAAATGTCAAGAGATCTGCTCCTTTTCACAAAACACCTTTATTTTCCTTGAACACACTCTATACAAAACTCTATCACCACACCACATGCCCAAGAGCCACCTGCAACCCCTTTACATATCAGTGTCAATTATTGGATACTTAACATAAATGAGACATCTAATTGGAATGCCTCTTAACCCAATCCTTAACAGTCTCCCCTTCCTTGATGAAAAACATTTTGGTAAATATTGGTTTCCTCCGAAAAAACAAAATTACAAGAAACTCAAAAACACACGCACTTCCTCTTTTTTTTAAAGTCACAGAAACAAGTGCCCTTCATTAATAATATCCAAAGGTTTCTGTGAACTAGCCCCTCTTTTCGTAAAACAATCGGACATAGACATAGAAATTACAGTGCAGAAGGAGGCCATTCGGCCCATCGAGTCTGCACCGGCTCTTGGAAAGAGCACCCTACCAAAGCCCACACCTCCACCCTATCCCCAGAAACCCCACCCAACACTAAGGGCGATTTGGGACACTAAGGGCAATTTCGCATGGCCAGTCCACCTAACCTGCACATCTTTGGACTGTGGGAGGAAACCGGAGCACCCGAAGGAAACCCACGCACACACGGGGAGAACGTGCAGACTCCGCACAGACAGTGACCCAGCTACTGTCAACCCATTCAATTTTTGCAATCTCCCCTCTGTCCAACATCTGTTTCAAACTTGCGATATCTATTCTCAACCTTTTCTCATTCACACTTTTTTGTAGAGTGCACATTTTCCCACAGGGATTTATTGTCAATGTGAATGTTTCCCCAAATCCCCTAATCCCAAAATGTCTGTCAATATCTGGGATATATAAAAGACCACATCCACCGCCTCTACAAGGCTCAATGTCTCAGTGGCCAAAGTGCTTTTGACCACTCTCCTTATTTTCTGTGTTTCCCACACAAGAGGGCAACATTTACCATTGTTACTCAAAAGGAAAATTATAAAGCCTCCTAAGCTTGAAACCCTATCACATAAATTTGCATAGGACGCATCACTATAAACTATGAGTTTCAAGTGCCGAAGATCACCTAAAACTGGGAACCTCAAAACACACTCCTACATTTTTAGTTTGACTAATGCTTTATTTGCTCGCATTAGGTCTTCCACTTCAGGATCATTCATTTTTGTACTGCCTTCTCTAAGACATCAAAACTAATGTCTGGTCTAGTTTGTCGCAGATCTTAAGGTCCATGGCCACAATGTCGTTAAAATCCGTGGCCAAAGGTAGGGTTACTATCGGTCGTGAACATAAGAAGCAACTTAACAACATTCTTGAAACAGCTAAAAGAGATTTTGATAAGAAGAAAGATGTTAACGCATAAAAATTACATTTTGACTGTTAAATCAAAATGCAAATTTACCATATATGAGTTGGAATGTGGTCTTGAGAATGGAACTATGCCTGTAAGTGATGAAAAGGACAATTGCACTGGAGACTTAAAGGAGACATTACTTTCTGAGTTGAAAACTAGAAATCAGAAGAAAAAGAAACACAGGACTTTAGTATGATAATGTATATATTCTGATCATGCTGTTAAAGTTATTGTTCTGGTTAAATCATTGTAATTATATCTTATGTGTAATTTCGACCTAACAAAACTACCTGTATGATGCACTATCTTGGGCGAAATTCTCCCCCAACGGCGCGATGTCCGCCGACTGGCGCCCAAAATGGCGCCAATCAGACGGGCATCGCGCCGCCCCAAAGGTGCGGAATGCTCCACATCTTTGGGGGCCGAGCCTTGACATTGAGGGGCTAGGCCGACGCCGGAAGGATTTCCGCCCCGCCAGCTGGTGGCAACGGCGTTTGTTGCCCCGCCAGCTGGCGCGGAAATGACATTCGGGGCAGCGCATGCGCGGGAGCGTCAGCAGCTGCTGACAGTTTCCCGTGCATGCGCAGTGGGGAGAGTCTCTTCCGCCTCCACCATGGTGGAGACCGTTGCGGAGGCGGAAGGGAAAGAGTGCCCCCACGACACAGGCCCGCCCGCAGATCGGTGGGCCCCGATCGCGGGCCAGGCCACCGTGGGGGCACCCCCCGGGATCAGATCACCCCGCGCCCCCCCCAGGACCCCGAAGCCCGCCCATGCCGCCTTGGCCCGCCGGTAAATAGCTACTTTAATTTACGCCGGCGGGACAGGCAGTTTCTCGGCGGGACTTCGGCCCATCCGGGCCGGAGAATCCAGCGGGGGGGGGGCCTGCCAACCAGTGCGGCCCGATTCCCGCCCCCGCCGAATATCCGGTACCGGAGACTTCGGCAACCGGCGGGGGCGGGATTCTTGGCGGCCAACGGCCATTCTCCGACCCTCTGGGGGGTCGGAGAATGACCCCCGTGATGTGGTTTGATATTTGTAATGTTAAGTTTGTGTAAAGTGGATGTAACACTAGTGTAAAGAAATCTGTGTAATTATGAAGATTTCTTTCTTTTAAAGGAAAATAAAGATAGTTTTAAGGAGTTAATTGGTATTGGTAAACATTAGAAATAGTGAAATCTGAGGATAGATTGGAGAGGGTGAGACTGTTCTTGGAGAAAAGAAGGCTCAGAGGTTATTTGATAGAGATGCTCAAAAACACGAGGGGCCCAGCAGAGTATACAGGGAGAACCTGTTTTCGCTGGTAAAAGGATAAAGGAGAGTGCACAGATTTAAAGTGATTTGCTAAAGAAGCAAATGGGATGTGAGGAGAAACTATCACACAATGAGCGGTTTGGGTCTGGAATGCACTGCCTGGAAGTGTGCTGGAGGCAAGTTTAATCAATGCACTTTCACCAATATTTACTAAAACCTCACAGTGGGTTTTGTTTGGTACTTTTTGTAGTGACCTTCAACTTTAGTATCTACAATTTAGGATTTCTTATTTCAATAAGATATGTGTCAAGAAGCAGAAGTATTTTTAAGTAATCTGTATTTGCATTGTTGGATAATAGAAATAAAGGATAGATTTAAGCGAGTTTAATTTCATGGTTCTGGCTAAGAAAGGGTAAAACTCTAGTTAGATTCATGTTAAACAAAGTTGTTTGCATTTATGGGGGATTTTGCTTTCATTTCAAGCTGTATCTATCTCTATTGTGCTTAGAGTCTTTATGGCGTGAAATCTAAACAAGAGCTTGGAGAAAGAATGAGTATTGCTTAGCAAGGAGTTGCCACTTTTGGGGAAAAGACTAGTTTAACTGAACTCATACAGAAGAAGCTGAGCAGTGAGAGAGGGAAACAGCTCTGCCAGAGGAAAAAACATGCACTGGAGTAATGGACAAGAAAGCAAGTCCGAGAGAACATAGAAACTTAGAAAATAGGAGTGGGAATAGGCTATTCGGCCCTTCGAGCCTGCTCCAACATTCATTATAATCATGGCTGATCACCGAACTCAGTAACCTGTTCCTGCTTTCCCCCCATATTCTTTGATTCCTTTAACCCCAAGAGCTACATTTAACTCCTTCTTGGAAACATACAATGTTTTGTCCTCAACTGCTTTCTGTGGTAGCTAATTCCACAGGCACCACTATCTGGATGAAGAAATTTCCTGTTATCGCAGTCTTAAATGGTCCCCCCACATCCTCAGACTGTGACCCCTGGTTCTGGACTCTCCCGCCATCGGGAATGTCCTTCCTGCATCCACCTTGTCTGGTCTGTTCGTATTTTATAGATTCATATGAGATTCCCCTTCCCCCCCATTCTTAACTCCAGCGAATATAATCCTGACCGACTCGTATCTCTCCCTGTACGTCGGTCGTGCCGTCACAGGAATCAGTCTGGTAAACCTTTGCTGTACTCCCTCGAGAGCAAGAACATCCTTTCTCAGATAAAGAGACCAAAACTGCACACTATATTCCAGGGGCGCGATTCTCCACTCCCACGCCGGTTGGGAGAATCGCCTGGGCCGCCAAAATTTCCCGGGCCGCCGGTCCGACGCCCTCCCGCGATTCTCCCAAGCGGCGGGAACGGCCCAGTCGAGTTTCATGGGCCGCAGGCCGGAGAATCACTGGGGACACCGAAAATGGCGATTCTCCGGCACCCCCGCTATTCTGAGGCCCGGATGGGCCGAGCAGCCAGGCCAAAACGGCGGATTCCCCCCGGCGCCATCCACACTTGGTCGCTGCAGTCATGAGCGGTGCGTGAACGCTGGGGGGGCGAGCGGGGATCCTGCACCAGGGGGTACCTCAGATGTGGGGTGGCCCGCGATTGGTGCCCACCAATCGTCGGGCCGTCCTCTCTGAAGGAGGACCTCCTTCCTTCCGCGGCCCCACAAGATCCGTCCGCCATCTTCTTACGGGGTGGATTTAGAGAGGACGGCAACCACGCATGCGCGGGTTGGCGTTGGCCAACCCGCGCATGCGCAGATGACGCCCGTTATGCGGCGCCGGCCGCGTCATCTATGCCATGCCGCTTTTACACGGGCAACAAGGCCTGGCACGTGTAGATGACGTGGCCCCGATCCTGGCCCATTGTCAGGGCCTGAATCGGTCGGGACCGGGGCCGTTCCACGCCGTCGTGAACCTCAACGCCATTCACGACGGTGCGGCCACTTCGGTGTGGGAGTGGAGAATCGCGCCCAAGGTGTGGTGTCACCAAGGCCCTGTATAATTGCTCAAGACGTCCCTGCCCCTATACTCAAATCCTTGCCATACCATTTGCCTTCTTTACCGCCTGCTGCACCTGCATGTTTACTTTCAGTGACTGGTGCACAAGGACACCCAGGTCTCATTGCACCTTCCCCTCTCTCAATCTATAGCCATTCAGAAAATAATCTGCCTACTTGTCTTTGCTACCATAGTGGATAACCTTACATTTATCCACATTATACTGCATGTGTCAAGCATTTGCCCACTCAGTCAACCTGTCCAAATCATACTGAAATGAAATGAAAATGAAAATCGCTTATTGTCGCAAGTAGGCTTCAAATGAAGTTACTGTGAAAAGCCCCTAGTCGCCACATTCCGGCGCCTGTTCGGGGAGGCTAGTATGGGAATTGAACCGTGCTGCTGGCCTGCCTTGGTCTGCTTTAAAAGCCAGCGATTTAGCCCAGTGTGCTAAACCAGCCCCTTAGTGTGCTAAACCAGCCAAGAGAAGCATCTCTGTATCATCTCCAAAGCTCATCTTCCCATCCAGCTTTGTGTCATCTGCAAATTTGGGGATATTACATTTAGTTTCCGCATCAAAATCATTAATATGTATTCTGAATAGCTGGGGTCCTAGCACTGATCCCTGAGGTACCCCACTAGTCACTGCCTGCCATTTGGAAAAAAATCCATTTATTCCTATTCTTTGTTTCCTATCTGCTAACCAGTTTTCTACTCACCTCAATATACTACCCCAATCGGGCGACACAGTAGCATAGTGATTAGCACTGTTGCTTCACAGCGCCAGGGTCCAGGTTCGATTCCCGGCTTGGGTCACTGTCTGTGTGGAATATGCATGTTCTCCGTGTGTATGTGTGGGTTTCCTCCGGGTGCTCCCGTTTCCTCCCACTAGTCCCGAAAAGATGTGCTGTTAGGTAATTTGGGCATTCTGAATTCTCCCTCTGTGTTCTCGAAGAGGCGGAGTAATGTGGCAACTAGGGGCTTTTCACAATAACTTCATTGCAGTGTTAATGTAAGCCTACTTGTGACAATAAAGATTATTATTATTAATTCAATCATTAATTGGTCAAGTCACATGATCCCATGTTTCTAGCCTTTTAGATCAATTTAATATTACATTGATAGCCTCGCAGCTCTGACTGCTGATTTAACACAAACTGGAAAGAACTCCAACAGCTCCCGGCCACCATCGCTCAGCTCCTTGAAGCTTGCTTGATTTTACAAGTCTCTGGTCATCACATCCCAATCAATCTAAGCACAGAAAACCCATTGTGCTGCAGCGTCATTCGTTTCAAGAACTTTTATGTTGTTGTCTCCAACCAGAAACGCAACTGGACTGGACCTTACCATGAAGAAACACTCTCTGGACTTTGGCTTTTCGAATTGTGGAAATCATGTGAACTAACATTCATTTCTCTGGTTCTTTTACTATTGCCCAGAATTGTAAATCTTTCCCTTTTCTATCCCCCTCCATAGTGTGTTTGTGTGTGTATGTGAGGTTGCATACACTCCACCACCCCCCAACCACACCCCCCCCCCCCCCCGGCTCCCCCACAGCTGCATTTGAATGTGAATAAATTAATCCAAGTCAATCATAACATCATTTTGCTGTGAGTTATTAGTGAATTAGGTCACACAAACTGAAGGTTTGGAGAAACAGTCCCAGATTCTAGACTCCTCCTAAAAACACCTTTCAACAAAGAACAATACAGCACAGGAACAGGCCCTGTACAGGTCATGAGACCAACCTTTGTCAAAACCCTCACACTTCCTTGTGCCGTATCCCTCTTTACCCATCTTATCCATGTGGTTGTCAAGATGTCTTTTGAACGCCTTTAATGTATCTGCTTCCACAACCTCCCCTCGCAACGCGTTCCAGGCACTCACCGCCCTCTGCGTAAAAACCCTGCCTCGCACATCTCCTCTAAACTTTGCCCCATGGACCTTAATCCTATGCTCCCTGGTGACTGGCCCCTCCACCCTGGGAAAGAGTGCCTGCTCATCCACTCTATCCACGCCCCTCTGCACCTTCTGCAAAGCCTCTACATCCTTCTGGTAGTGTGGCGACCAGAATTGTGTGCAATATTCCAAGTGCGGCCTTAGCAAGGTTCTGTACAACTGTAGCATGACTTGCCAGTTTTTATACTCGATGCCCCGTCCAATGAAGGCAAGCATTCCGTATGCTTTCCTGACTATCTTGGCCACTTGTTTTGCCACCTTCAAAGATCTGTGAACCTGCACGCCCAGATCTGACTTTCTATATTCCTAAGAGTTTTGCCATTAACGGTATATTTCCCCTCTATGTTAGACCTACCAAAATGCATTACCTCACATTTGTCTGGATTAAACTCCATGTGCCCGTTACTTGCAGACAGGGAGAGGATAAGGAAGTGTAGTTTCCCTCTTTCCTGTCCATAACAGATTTGTTATTAACTAAATTTTGTTTAAGGTTAAGATTCTTGTCTGTCAGTAAAAGCTGCACTTAGACACTGTAAACCTCTTTGAAAATTGTGCTTAATTTCAATCGAAAAATATTAAAATACTATCTCTAAAATTCATTTTCTCTCAATTGTTCAATATTTAGTTCTATTTTTGGGGTTTTGTTTTTTAAGAAAATATTTTTATTCAAACAAACTTTTTTAGTGTTACAAAAATAACCCCAACACAAACTACCCAACCAAATGTTGTTCAAACAAAATTTTACAATATTACAAAAATAACTCCGACACAACACAATGCAACCTATCCCAACCAAATACAATGCCAATAATCCCTGCCCCCAACCCCTCCCCAAGTTCCCCCCCCTCTACAAAGAGACCCTAATGAACTAACCAACCCTCCCCCTGCATCCCCCCCCTCCCCTCCTCCCAACAGCTGACGGTAACCAGCTCCCTTAGAAAAGGCAATACAGGGCTGCCACCTTGAGTAAAACCCATCTAACGACCCCCTCATCCCATACTTGATCTTCTCCGGGTATTTGGGGTTTCGCTTTATGTCCTTCTACCAATTCCTTGTAGCAGAAATGGATTATTCAAATTTATATCAGCATTTTCATGGAAGTAACAAGCGAGCCACTAGGGGCCAACAGTCAAATGAGATTTACTTTTTAAGAAGTTTTTTTTAAAATATTTTTTTATTCTCCTCCTTTTTCACATTTTCTCCCAAATTTACACCCACCAACAATAAACAATAATCAGTAACAAATATGTCAATCCCCATATCAATAACCACAATCCCATCCTCCCACCAAACCCCAAACATTAGCCCGCATGTTCACATAAACAAATGACAAAAAGAAATTAGGGATCACCCACAGTCGCCATTAACACACACAGCCCCCCTCCCACTCACACGCCCCAACTAATGTTCGATGTTATCCAGTTTTTGAAAGGGCATAATGAATAATGTCCATGAATTGTAGAACCCCTCCATCCTTCCCCTCAGTTCAAACTTAACCATCTCAAGAGTCAAGAATTCCAACAGGTCCCCCCCGCCACGCCAGGGCACAGGGTGGAGAGGTTGCTCTCCAACCTATCAGGATCCGCCTTCGGGTGATCAACGAGGCGAAGGCTACAACATCTGCCTCCGCACCCATTTCTACCCTGGCTGGTCCGACACCCCGAATATGGCCTCCCAGGGGCCCGGGTCCAGTTTCACGTGCACCGCTTTAGAAATTACCCTAAAAACCTCCTTCCAGTAATCCTCTAGCTTTGGACAGGACCAAAACGTATGAACGGGATTAGCGCCCCCCCCCCACAACGTTCACACACATCTACTACTTCAAAGAATCGGCTCATCCTCGTCCTCGTGAGGTGTGCTCTATATACCACCTTCAGCTGTATCAGCCCCAACATCGCGCACGAGGTGGAGGCATTCACTCTCCGGAGCACCTCACACCAGAACCCCTCCTCCATATCCTCTCCTAACTCTTCCTCCCACTTTGCTTTGATCCATTTCAGTGGTGCCTTCTCCTGTTCCAAAATACCTCCGTACACCGCTGACACTAACCCCTTCTCCAGTCCCCCTGTCGTCAGCACCTCCTCCAGCAATGTGGAGGCCGGCTCCACCGGGAAGTTCTGTACATCCTTTCTGGCAAAATCTCGAACCTGCATGTATCTGAACATTTCCCCCTGCTCCAGCCCATACTTCGCTTCCAGCTCCTTCAATCCTGCAAACCGACTCCTAAGAAAGAAAGCTTTTAGTGCCTTAATCACCTTCTCCTCCCATTTCTGAACATTTCCATCCCATCTTCCTGGCTCTAATCTGTGGTTCCCCTGAATAGGCATTTCGCTTGACACTGCCCCCAACCCGAAGTGTTGACGAAACTGCCTTCAAATTCTCAATGAAGATATTATTACCGGACTCCCTGAGTACGTCCCCGGGGCTATCGGGATCGGCGCTGTTGCTAGTGCTTTCAATCCCAACCTCCTGCACAAACTCTCCTCCATTCTGACCCACTGGGAGTCAACCCCTCTGACCCAGCTCCGCACATTCTCCACATTCGCCACCCCGTAGTAATGCATCAGGTTCGGAAGACCCAAACATCCTGCCTGTCTTCCCCTCGGTAGCAGCACCTTTCTAACTCTGGCCACCTTCCCTCCCAATATGAACAAAGTAATCCTTCCCTCAATCTCTCTGAAAAAAGCCTTTGGCAGGAAAATCAGCTGGCATTGAAAAATAAACAGCAATCGCGGCAACGCGTTCATTTTAACCGCCTGTACCCGACCCGCCAGTGACAGAGGGAGACCAACCCACCTTGCCAGATCAGTTTTCACTCTCCCCACCAAATTAGAAATGTTGTACCTGCAAAGCCCCCCCCCCCCCCCCCCCCCCCCACTTCTGGGCAACCTGCACCCCCAGGTACCTAAAGTGAGTCCCTGCCCTACGGAATGGCAGCCCCCACCCCACTCCAAGACACCACAAAATACTCACTCTTGTTTAGATTTAGTTTGTACCCCGAGAAAGACCCTAACACTCGAAGCAGCTCCAATATTCCCCCTATCGACACACTCAGTTCCGACACGTATAACAGCAAGTCATCGGCATATAAGAACACTCTATGCTCTATCCCCCTCTCCCGCACTATTCCTTTCCATACCCCCGAACCTCTTAATGCAATGGCCAATGGCTCAATCACGAGTGCAAACAGCAGGGGGGACATAGGATATCCTTGCCTAGACCCACGGTGGAGAGAAAAGTATCTCGAGCTAATGTTGTTTGTGCAGACACTCGCCCTCGGCTCCTTATATAATAGCTTTACCCAGTTCAAAGTCTTGGTCCAATCCCAAACCGCTCCAGAACTGCCATCAAATACCCCCATTCTACCCAGTCGAACGCCTTCTCAGTGTCCAATGCCATACCCACCTCTCTTTCCTTCCCCTCTGCCGGTGCCATAACGATGTTCAATACCCTTCTAACGTTTGAAAAGAGCTGCCTCCGTCTCACGAACCCCCTCTGATCTTCACCTATCACCTTCAGGAGGCACTCAACCAGCCTACCCACCAGTACCTTCGCCAATACTTTTGCGTCCACATTCAGAAGTGATATGTGATTTGTTATGTTGTAGGTGTAACATAAGCGGCTTCCTTGTGGTGCACTTGACAAAGGAAGGTTCAGACGTGGAGATAACTTCAACACGTTTATTAAACTATTTACACTTCTATTACTTGGGTTCGACACTACTGCTAATCCTAATATAGCTACCCAGACTGACTAACCAGTTGCTGCAATCCACATGGTGGGTGTAATATTGTATCAACCCTGTGTCTGTACTCACTGACTGTCTCCACTGGAAAGAGGCAGATCATGTTTGTGGTGTCCTTTATATATGGGTTGGTGTAGTGCCCCCCTGTGGTCGTGTCACCTCCTTGTGTATTGTGAATGTCCATTGGTCGTATCCTATCTAACTGATCTATTGGTTGAGTGTGTGTGTGTGATGTCTTTGGTGCTCCCTCTAGTGTCTAGCTAGCCTACATGCATTTACATTGATGCACATCACAACATCCCCCCCCTTTTTTATATGTTACATATTTTCTGCACACTTTGAGAAAATTGAACAAAAAACAGGTAGATAAGTTAAGGTATATACAAGTCATCGGAACAGTGATTAAACAATAAGTCCAAATCATTTGTGTGAGTCCAAAAACCATCAATCATCATGGTCAAATGTCTCTCTTGGTTCTGAACGCCATCAACGTCCCTGTGCCACAGGAACCAAGAAGTGGTCAAATCACTTCCCTGTCTGATTTGGAGTCCCTTTCTTTTTTCGATATTTGTGATGGTGCTGTCGGATGGCATCTTGTAGCTGATAAGGTGTTGACGTTGAAGAGGTACCATCAACAATATCATTCGAGGTTGTGGAAGTGCCATATGTTGAAGTTGGATAAGACTGTACATACTGGTTCTGGCCATGTGCTGTGCAGGAAGGGTGATCCTGCTGAGAACCGTTGAAGCTTGTCGAATTGGAAACAGAATTGCTGTTCGCATAAATACCTGGTGATGGTGTGAAACTAGAACCTTGCATCTGATAGGAATGTGCCATCTGGCCAGGCTGGGGTGCAGCAAATCCTGGGCTGTAACTAAGGCATCCAGTCTGTAGTGCAGATTGCACTTGCGGTAGTCCTCCTTCGGTCTTGAGTCCATTAGTGGGCAATCCGTAGTGCTGGCCTGTTTGAGAAAATGCTGCATAGACTGCTGGCTGCTGCATGCCTGAATACTGGGTTTGTCCAGCATGAGCTGTCATTGGCTGCACTGCTGGTGTGGAAAAAATGTGTGTATAGAGCTGTGGTGAATATTGGTGTATTCCTCTTGGACGGTAGCCGCTGCTTGTTATTACTGACCCAGTGTGATTGTTAAGTGATCCACCTTCTGTCATTGTGGCATCTGCTGTCACCCTGAGCGTGCCATCACTGAGGTTGCGGCACTCCCTGTCTGGAGTAAAGTCCGGCTTACGTGAATCAGAGTCGGCATTTGGTTGCTCCCCATCTGGAGTCTGGTCTGTTTTAACTGAGTCAGTGTTGGTTTGTTTATGCTCCCCGTCCGGAGTCTTAGCAGGTTCGCTGGAGTCAGCTGAGATTTCTTGAAGCTGCACTTCTGGAGTCAGAACATGCAGGAATGCTTTGACTTGTGGAGAGGTTTGAGCGAATGAGGGTGGAAATATCATGGTGTCACCGGAGTCACCAGTGGTCTCACAGTGATCACCGAGTGCCTCTGTACACACTAGCTGAGGTCTGTCACTTTGCATTGGAAGTGGGATGCTGTTGTCACTCGTCTCACACACCGTGGGTAGATCCTCAGTGGCTGTTGTTGTCCACTTGGTTTGGGTAAATTGTCAGAGTCTTCATCTGCTGGCACAAGCAATGTGGGTGGACTGTCATTGTCTTGCTGTTGTCCTTCATTTGGGCTTGGACTGTCATTGTCGCTTTGTTCTTCACTGTAGCATGATAGACCGTCATGGTCGTCCTGCTGTGCACTGGAGCGTGGTAGACTGTCATAGTCTTCTTGCTGTTTACTTGAGCATGGCAGACTTGCATCATCTGCCGCTAGTTGGTTAGAGGAGTTTTATTTAATTTCCTGGTTCAATTTGAGGCGTTGTGCTGTCATTCCAGGTGAAGGAAGGTTGTTTTACAGCTTTAAAAGATTTTTTCTTTGATTTGGGATGTTTCCCCTTTAAATGGGCGTGGTCCTGGACCTCTGACGTCATGACGCATGTGACCTAGCGCGTAGGAAGCGATTGTGCATACGCAGATCGCTGTTCCTTTACCGATGGCCGTTTTCGTGATTGCGCCTGCGTGGCGTCTCGCGCATGCGCAAGCGGACCTTCCCGTTCTGTGCGCTTCTCGCGCACCTGTGCAAGTGCTGTCCCTTTAGAAAGATGGTCGTCAATCAAAACTGTTCTCTGCTCCGGGATCTTGGCCTTGAGGTGAGTACTGGCGCTTCTCTTACCTTTTCTTGCTGGTTGGAGTGTGTTTTCCTCACAGTATTTGCTGAATTTGTCCAGGGCTGCCTGGAAGTCGCTACTGTTTTGCCCCTTGGAGAACTTGAATTTTTAAAAGATTTCTTCTGCTTTGGCACCGGCGATGGTGAGGAGAAGCTCTGTTTTTTCAGGATCAGCCACATCTTCTAGTTCGGCTGCCACCAGGAAGATTTCAAACTTTTGCCGGAATGCCCGCCAGTTTTCGCGGAGATCGCCATGGCACTGGAGTTGCTGAGGAACCCGGATCTCGAACATCTTGCCTGTGTATCGTTGCTGGTTGTCACTGTACGCTGAGGTATGGCTATCTGGATTGAAACAGTTCAGTCCTGGCACCATGATTTGTTATGTTGTAGGTGTAACATAAGCGGCTTCCTTGTGGTGCACTTGACAAAGGAAGGTTCAGACGTGGAGATAACTTCAACACGTTTATTAAACTATTTACACTTCTATTACTCGGGTTCGACACTACTGCTAATCCTGCTATAGCTACCCAGACTGACTAACCAGTTGCTGCAATCCCCGTGGTGGATGTAATATTGAATCAACCCTGTGTCTGTACTCACTGACTGTCTCCACTGGAAAGAGGCAGATCATGTGTGTGGTGTCCTTTATATATGGGTTGGTGTAATGCCCCCCTGTGGTCGTGTCACCTCCTTGTGTATCGTGAATGTCTATTGGTCGTATCCCATCCAACTGATCTATTGGTGTGTGTGTGTGATGTCTTTGGTGCTCCCTCTAGTGTCTAGCTAGCCTACATGTATTTACATTGATGCACATCACCACAATATGGGCCTGTATGACCCACACTCTGTCGGATCCTTATCTTTTTTTAGCAACAGGGAAATCGATGCCTGCCCCAAAGTTTGTGGCAACACCCCCTTCCCTATCGCCTACTCAAACATCCCCGCCAGCTTATCCTTGAATTTTTTATAATATTCCACCGGAAACCCATCCGGCCCTGCCACCTTCTCCGACTGCATCCTCCCAATCGCATCTTTTGTCTCCTGCTCCACTATCGCTCCTTCTAATGTAGCCCTGTCCCCCTCCCCTAACCTCAGGTACTCCAACCCATCTAGAAATTCCTGCATCTCACGGTCTCCCCAATCCTCTCACAAAATTCCTCAAAAACCTTGTTAATCAGATCCGGAGCCACCACCAACGTCCCTGCCCTATCCCTCACCTGAACAATTTCCCTTTCCGCTACCTCCCGCCAGAGCTGACCTGCTAACCTTATCTCCATGTTCGTAAACTGCACCCCTTGCTTGTCTCAGTTGGCGCACCGCCTTCCTGGTAGATAGTCGGTCAAAGCTCGCTTGTAGTTCCTTCCTCTTTTCCAGTTTCGCTGGGTCCCTATCTTCTGCATAACTCCTATCTACCTCCAACATCTCATCTATTACCCACTGCCGCTCCAACCTCTCCTCTTTGTCCACCCTGGCCTTAAACAAAATCACCTCACCCCCACCACCACCTTTAGAGCCTCCCAGACGACTGCCTTCGACACCTCACCAGTACAGTTGAAACCTACATATTCCTCAATTACCTTTTCAATTTTGTCACAGAACCCTTGGTTCCCCCAAAGGTCCCACATCTAATTTCCACCCTGGCCTCTGCGCTGCCCCCTTCTCCAGTACCATGTCCACCCAATGCAGAGCATGATCTGACATTGCAATTGCCGAGTATTCCGACCCCTTAACCCCAGCCAGCAAAGCCTTCCCACCACAAAAAAGTTGATCCGCGAGTATACCTTATGGACTATTAAGAAAAACAAGTACTACCGTTACCTCGGGTGCAGAAACCTCCAAGGGTCCACCCCTCCCATTTCCACCATTAGCCCAGCTAATGCCTTCGCCCCACCTGATGGGACCAGCGAGTGCGGCCGTGACCTGTCCAACCTTGGCTCCTGCACCAAGTTCCAGTCCCCCCCCCACTATCAGTTCATGTGTGTCCAAGTCGGGGATGACCCCAAACACCTTCTTTGCGAATCCCACATCGTCCCAATTGGGACCGTATATACTTAACAGCGCCACTAGCCTCCCCTCCAGCGCCCCTGTCACAATCACATATCTAATCCCCTGATCTGCCACCACCTTCTCCATCTGGAAGTGTACCCTTTTGCTGACCATTACCGCTACCCCTCGAGCCCTTCCGTCAAATCCAGAATGAAGCACCTGACTAACACAGCCCTTTTTAAGTCTCACCTGGTCCTTCACCCTCAAGTGAGTCTCCTGCAGCATTGTTACATCGGCTTTCAAAATTTAAGATGCGCAAGTACCCTTGACCTCTTGACCAGACCTCCTAACCCCCTCACGTTCCACGTGACTATCCTAACTGGGGGTCTCTCATCCCCCCCACCCTTCTTATCCACCATCATCATACCACCGGGCCCTGCCCCATGAGCCCGTATCCATTATTAACATCGAACCCCTTCCCCCCCCCAAACCACCCCCCACCCCCCCTACATTTCCTCTCGAAAAAACATCTCCCAGCATCAATCCCTTCCCCCCCCCCCCCCCCCCCCCCCCTTGTTCGCCTCGTAGGCCCATCAAAACCTGTTAACCAGGCTCCAATGTCCGCAGCACTCCTCTCACCTCACCTCTGTTCACTAGCCAACTTTAGTAAGCTAGCACGGGTGGCTCCCCCCGCCAAGGTATACCGTCCCCTCCCACCCAGTCCCAGAGAAAGAAAAAACTAAAACAACAATCCAATGCATACCATTCACTAAAATAAGATCTAACCGTCGCAACACAGAATGCCAATGAACCCAACCAATAACTTGAACACTGTAACAATGTGAAGTAAAGTAAATTACAATACACGTCAGTAAAAAGAAAGTTATAACATTTATACATTTTCCAGCTCCCAATCACAGTCCACAGTCTCTTCCAGCTCCGCTCCTCACGTCTGTCCCAAGCCTTCTGCCTTCACGAACGCCTCAGCCGCCTCCACTGTCTCGAAATAAAAGTCTTTGGCATCATACATCACCCTCAGCTTCGCCGGGTATACCATACCAAATCACACACCCTTTTTGTACAGTGCCGCCTTCACTTGCCCGAACGCCGCTCATCTTTTTGCCAACTCCACCGTCAAGTCCTGGTAGATCCGAACTCCAGCACCATCCCACTGCACCTCGCGCTTCTGCTTCGCCCAGCTTAACACCTTCTCCTTCATGCAGTACTTATGGAAGCAGATAATTACTGCTCTTGGCGGCTCATTCACTTTGGGCTTCGGCCTTAATGACCGATGAGCTCGGTCCAGCTCATACCAGGAGGGGTTCTTACCCTCCCCCATCAACTCCGCCAACTTCTTAGCGAAGTACTCTGTTGGTCTAGGGCCCTCTGTCCCTTCGAGCAAACCCACAATTTTCAGATTGTGCCGCCTCGAGATGTTCTCCAAGTCCTCGAGCTTTGCTCAGAGTCCTCTGTTGACCTCCACCACCCTCCGCTCGTACCCCATTGAGGTGAACTGGTCGCTGTGCTGCGACACGACCTCCTCCACTTCCTTCATCTTCTCACCCTGCGCTCTCACCTCGGCCGATGTCTTTGCCATAGCTACCCTCACCGGGGCGATTGCCTCCTCCACCAATGACTTCAATGCGACCGCCATCTCCTTCCTCAAAGCCTCCATGTGCCTCGCAAACTGCTTTTCCAGCTCGACAGCCATCACCTCGGTCATCTTCTCCACCTTAAGCAGTGCGGTCCCACCAGGCGGTCCGGCATCCGCCATCTTGTCAGCACTTTTGCTTGTTCTCTCATTCAACGGCCAGCCGCGTTTCCTCCCTTCTTTGACGCTGCTTTTCGCATCCTTTAGCGATTTATTAATTTTCCTTTTTTTTTCCACCCTTCTTTCCTTCTTCAATCTTTTTTTTTATAGAAAAACAAAAAATTCTTCCTTCAAAAAAAAAGAAAAATATACTTTCACCAAGTTTCTTTAAAACTGCTTTCTCTTCTTTTTTGCATTCCTCCAGAATTCCCCTGGGACCGGACTTCAGTCTTGTTACATCATTATAGGCGGGAGCCACCCGCTGTGGGACATCTCAAATTCATCGCGCCCTGGCTTCGGGCCTGCCTCCTCAACCTCCGTTTAGTTCCGCCCCCGCTGCTCCGACCTCCGCGCGCTGGGCCCGACACCTCAGCATCTGCCGCCCGACACTCGCGCGGGGTTCCTCGCCGGTTTTCAAACCGGCCCGGATTGACGCCCGGGGGGGGGCGAGCGAAGAATCTGGGAAGCTCCCGAAAGTGCTGCAAGTAGTGGCCACCGGCGGAAGCTCCCCTTGATGCGGCCAACCCGCTCGCAAACGCCACCGGAAGTCACTTTTTAAGAAGTTTAAGGAACATTTTCGAAAAGTTCTGGGAATTTATATTTGACACAACAAAATGGAAAGTTGGAAGTTTTGTTCATGATTCAGAAACATTTTATGAAAACCTGTTAATATGACTGAACTAAATCGGATAGTTGTCATTATTATCTGCCACCTTGAGCTACCTGTTGTAGATATTAGGACCTTTCAGTGATTGAGCATACTAGTTCATTGCAAACAAAATATAATTGACAAAGTAAAAGCTGCATGGAAGCCCCAGATATAACAATTCCTGCTACTTCTGTTCCCTGTACCTGTGCTCCCTGCTCTGGTCATCATTCAATATTATCCACTCCTTTGCTGGTGATTAGGAACATAGCAACAGGATTAGACCATTTAGCCTATTTAGTCTGCTCCTCTATTCAATTAGATCATGGCTGATCACCCATCTCAACAACACTTTCCCAAATTATCTCCACATCCCTTGATGGCACTGATCTCTTTAACCAATCAATTTATATCTTGAACATGCTCAAACATTCAGCTTTAACAGCCCACTTGGGTAGAGAATTCCAAAGATTCGGCATCTTCTGAGTGAAGAAAGTCCTCCTCATTTCAGAATTAAATGGCCTACCCTTGTTCTGAGATTATGTCCCCAGGTTCCAGACTCACCAGCCAGGACAATATCCTATTCTATCCACCCTGTCACATCTTGTAAGAATTTTGTAAGTTTCATTGAGATCACCACTCACATTTCAAAGCTGTAGAGAATACAGGCTCGGTTTTCTCAATCTCTCCTCATAAGACAATCCCACCATCTGAGGGATTAGTCTGGTGAAGCTCTGTTGTATTCCTTCTATGCTAGATATGACCTTCCAGAGTTGAGAAGACCAAAACTTTAATAATATTAATAATCTTTATTGTCACAAGTAGGCTTACATTAACACTGCAATGAAGTTACTCTAAAAAGCCTCTAGTTGCCACACTCCAGCACCTGTTTGGGTTCAGAGAGGGAGAATTCAGAATGTCTAATTCACCCAACAAGCACGTCTTTCGAGACTTGTGGGAGGAAACCGGAGCACCCGGAGGAAACCCACGCAGACATGGGGAGAACATGCAGACTCCGCACAGGCAGTGACCCAAGCAGGAATCTAAACCTGGGACCCTGGTGCTGTGAAGCATCTGTGCTAACCACTGTGCTACCATGCCAGCCTACCCATCCTTGTGGTATTTACATAGGCAAACATCCTCTCCAGGACCCCTATTACATTCTACTCAGGGGATTGATCCAAGAAAACAATTTCTGAAGTGGGAGTATCCTTGCTCCGTGAACAGGCTAGCATCACAATCAGTATATCGGTTGCGTAGGGTACCACCAGTAGCCCAGTTTATCCAGCTTTGGAACGCCCATTCAGGCCTCCCAGCAATGCGGAAAGCCCTAGTCCCAACAGTGATATGAGAGACATTCGCCCAGCCACAAAGGAGCTGGAGGCCGGCGTTCAATGGAACGCAGGTGGTGTTGTAACAAACGCATTGGCCAGACGCCTGAGTGATATGACACCTCCTGTCCGTACAGGTGGGGAACAGACATGTTATATTCGTTTCCACCTCTACCAGCAAACAGCCGTACCCAGTCACTGCTGAAACAATTCTCGTACGACCGGGAGTCTCCATTGGGAGTGAAGTGGCTAGGTATGTACGCCCTCCACCGTTGCAGCCTATCATACTGTGAGTGGGAATTATCCCGAGGGAGGGGAAGACAAATAGCCGGTGGTGCTGAACCCGGATCGTAAGGAAGAGTGACTTGCTCGGGCGGTGGCTCGGAACGCTGACAATGAACCACCGTTTGGGGAGTGCCCCAAAGCGGTGAAACAGAAAATAACCTAGACACCGCTGCGGGGTTCGGGTAGCAGACAACCCGTCCCCGGCCATACAAGCGGTGGTAAATCTGGTAGAAGAGATTCATACTACCCGGGTTTTCCTCAGCCTGGGCCCTAAATGAATTAAGTGTATCTCCTGATAACCTACATTCTAGTTGTACTCCCCTCCTTACATGCCCCGTCCTCTCTCTAGTCCTCCTCTCTCTCTCACAACCTCTCCCTACCCTCTCCTGATGGACTGATTTTACCTTTATGGCACCAATCTTAACACATCCAAAATTAAATTTACATGTACTCCAAAAACAAGGCAATGTCCATGTAATGTTCCCTTCCCATCGCCGGGACCGGTGCAATTGCTTCATGAGTCCTGCATTGTCCGTTAACCTGATGGCCTTCCATGAGTCGATACCATGTCCTCGTATATGGGGTGGAGATGCCGGCGTTGGACTGGGGTGAGCACAGTAAGAAGTTTTACAACACCAGGTTAAAGTCCAACAGGTTTGTTTCTATGTCACTAGCTTTCGGAGCGCTGCTCCTTCCTCAGGTGAATGAAGAGGTATGTTCCAGAAACACATATATAGACAAATTCAAAGATGCCAAACAATGCTTGGAATGCGAGCATTAGCAGGTGATTAAATCTTTACAGATCCAGAGATGGGGTAACCCCAGGTTAAAGAGGTGTGAATTGTGTCAAGCCAGGACAGTTGGTAGGATTTCGCAGGCCAGATGGTGGGGGATGAATGTAATGCGACATGAATCCCAGGTCCCTGTTGAGGCCGCACTCATGTGTGCGGAACTTGGCTATAAGCTTCTGCTCGGCGATTCTGCGTTGTTGCGCGGCCTGAAGGCCGCCTTGGAGAACGCTTACCCGGAGATCAGAGGCTGAATGCCCTTGACTGCTGAAGTGTTCCCCGGCTGGAAGGGAACATTCCTGACGCCTGACTGCCCACGGTAGATTTCATTAAAACGTTCCAGAAACTCCTCTGGCTCTTCAGTCTTTTTAGGTTTGAGGTCTAAGATAGCAGAAATGTTTATGGGCTTTTGAAATGTGACATTCAACACATTCAGGATTTGTGCCCATCTATCATCGTCCAAAGCATGGGCTTGCTGAAGTGCGGCGTGGCTAGCATAATTCAAGTGATTGAGATGATTGCGGTACTCTGCTGGAGTTAAAACCTGCTGGACTAGGGCCCAGAGGTCCCTTGAATCATCTTGATAAACTGAGATGGTAGTTCTCAGATAATCCACGAAAGCAGCAGGAGATTTATTCCTGTCTGGGATTGCAGCCAGAATAGCCATCATCTCACTGAGTCTCCATGGGAAATAAACGTATATCGTGGGCTGGGCGGCCGCTGTTACAGCATCAGGGTTTGGTATTTTCCTAATCGGCAACTGTCTCAGAGTCTCACTAGGGGGCACTTTAGCGGATTCCTCTGGCTCTTCAAAGACTTTGACATCCTTTCCTGCCACGAGGGGGAGCTCCAGCTCCTCAGAACCATTCCCATCCTCTTTCTTTGTTATCATACTTTTCTGTCCTACCATATCGGTCTGAAGGGATCTAGGTGGTATGCGTGATTGTTTCTGGATAGGATCAGGCCCCTCTCTCATTGTCCGAGATCGGGTCCTAGAGCTAACTGGGCTTGTTGAACAGAGCTCCCCTTCTCGAACAGATGATGAAGATGCTGAAATAGGACCCTCGCTATCAACCGAAGGGGCTGGCATGATTTGAATCTGGGGAGCAGTGACTAGATATAAATTATGATATCCTGGTGGTTCCGGAATTAGTGCAGACAATGCTACTGGTGCAGTCAGGACTCTACCCGACATGGTCCAATTCTCTGGGTCCTCATCTCCTTCTGTCAATGCAAGGCCAGCCATTGAACTACGTAGCTTCTTTTTTTTTTCTCGAGTCCACGCTCTCTTTACTTGCACGTTTTTTGAATGCACACTCCTTTTTCAAGATCTCCAGAGTTTTCTGGTTCCCCCTTTCACTAATTGGAATCCCCATTTTAAGGGCATTTTCTTGCCAACTTAATAACATGATCTTATCCCTCTCATGTTGACAATATTGTCTCCATAATTTAATTAACTCTTTAGCTTTCATACTTTGGCTCTTTTATAACCAATGGCAATTTTTGCTACTTGGCAAAATTATTTAAAAGGTTTTAATAGTGTTCTTTTAAAACTTAAAATGTTTGAAAATTCAAATTGAATTACTGCAACCTGCAAGCTTAGCTCTGATCTCAACTCAGAACTGAATTTACGATTTGCTTAACACAAACTTGTATAACTTTTACAACTTAATTAATTCTTTATCTTAACAATTTTTCTTTTAACAAGTTTTTCTTACATTCACAAAAATGTTGGCTGCTATCAATGAGGGAGCAGTTAGCTGCGGTGATTTACCGGAGCAAAGTCAACTGTCATCTCCAGATTTACACTTTTTAAAATGGTGTCAGTGAGTTTCTTTAAGTTTCTATTAATTCACAAATAAAATGAGATAAACACTATTTCAAGTAATTCAAACTTAAGATTCTGGCAATTTCAATCAATTGCTTGCTAAAATAATTAACTTTTATCAAAGAGGTGGAGAAATCCACTGGTTTTCTTTAATTAATTCAAAACGTAACTTTGCTGGAGTTTCACTGACTCAAAAGAAAGGTATCCAATTACACCATAAGTTGCAACTTTGCTGGAGTTTCACTGACTCGAAAGAAAGGTATCCAATTACACCACAAGCTGCCCGTTATCTCAAGCTGCTGTTAACCCTTTGAGAGACTTCTGCTTTAAATAACATGCAGCATCCAGTTTGTTTTAAAATTTATAGTTTCTCGCCACTACAGTCCAAGGATACAATTTTAGCTTAATCAACTATAGTTTTAAAAACACTCTCGTGGAACTAAACCATCTTTCCAGATGTCCCATCAGTTCATCAAAAACACTCATAGAACTAAACCATCTTGCCAGATGTCCCATCAGTTCAATTTTCTAATCCCCAGACTGACCTTTGATTTCGTCGAGACGATCTTTCCGTACCAACCGCGAGTGACCAGACCAATCAGACCATGAGAAGAGGGGAAAACCAATGTGTGTCATTTTCCAGCTACACACACTGTGGGCCCGTTTCCACTTTCCTTGTTCAAAATCAGTCTAATTCTGATTTCACAGTTGGTCGATAACTGTCTGGAGAAATCCCGGGTTTCCGGCACCAAATGACAAATGTTGAATTCTTTACCCGTCAGTCTGGTCAGTCAAAACTCGAGAGGGATTTGGAGGCATAGTATTATTTATTTTTAACCAACTTGCAAGTCTGACTCGCTTTTCAGGGACACAGAACACAGAACCAGTCTCCTGGACCCCTTGGAAATGAATGAGGTCCGAGACAAAGGGATCTCTGCAAATACATTCAAATGGCATCAAGTTTCACACACAGATTCCCATAGGTCATCCTATACCCCTCCTGATCTGGCCATACATCCTAATTGGCCCACTTCTCATTCCTTAACCCTGGGCCTCTTGTTACCCAGCATCCTTTTCTCCTCCTCCACCAGACACCCCTCCCCCTTCCTTGCCATGCTTTCTGAAATCCTTTGTCTGTGAACTCACTAGAATTAGACTGGCCTACATCTACATTACTGTAACTAATATATTTAAACTAACTATTTTATATCACATTCGTCAATGGGATCCAGTTCACTTGCCCAGCCTTGGTTGCACTGGCAAGACACCAACATCAACAATAGCAACTCACGTGTGTCTTTGTGGAGACCAGAATACATCCATACACTTGGCATATGTGTCCTTGTAGAACACTGAATTCCATTCAAGGATCAGGAGCAAGGGCTCAAGGAGTTGCTTCATTTACCTTGTGAATAGCAGCCAGAGATTCTGCCCCTTATAATAAACAATAACATCTTTAACAGTAAAATTTCTCAAGGCGCTCATGAGCGTTAAGAAACAAAATTTGACAGCAAGCCACAAAAGGAGATATTAGGGCAGATGAGCAGAAGCAGTCAAAGAGGTAGGCTTCACTGAACAGCCAGAAAACTCCACAAAGTGGTGGGGACTCTGGTTCTTCCGGGTCTCCATCACTTACTGGGAATCTGCAGGTCTCTTGCCAACATTACAATGAGAGACCAGTGAAATGTATAACTGTGTGTCGAGACTCCTCTTTGATCAGTATGCCTCAGTTGCATTCCATTTACTGTATTTTGCGCTCTACCATCGCACCACAATATATTGAATACCGAAAGCATTACTCCATTCATTCCACAGATAGCTGGATCAGTAAGATCAATGTCCTATTTGATAGTTCGTCTGATTCTGCAACGTATGGGTATCAGGTTGCTTGGTTGGAATTAATTTGTGTGCTAACTTTAACAGAAGTCATAAGTTGAAATGAATTCATCCAGAAATAATATAATTTTACCAAAACTTTATAACTGTTATTTTTCTTTATTCGCCATTTTGGAATATTTGGCGCTTGTTATTTGCAGGTTAAGGTTTCTGAAATATTTGATATTTGTCCGATATTTCGTTGGAATAACTTCCCTATTTCATATATTGTGTTTTATTTTCCATTTGAATATGCCAGAGTTTTTAAAATAAATTTAGAATAACCAATTATTTTTTCTAATTAAGGGGCAAATTAATGTGGCAAATCTACCTAACCCGCACATCTTTTGTGTTGTGGGAGTGGGTCCCACGCAAACATGGGGAGAATATGCAAACTCCGCACAGACAGTGACCCGGGGCCGGGATTGAACCAGGGTCCTCAGCACCATGAGGCAGCAGTGCTAACCACTGCGCCACTGTCCCACCCATGCCTGAGTTTTATGGACACCTTTGATTTTGTACATACTAAGAAATTTGAATGTGTTCACTGGTAAAATATACTTTGTTGTTCAATGATTCTTGACAAAAAAATGCAATTGATTTCTTATTACCTAAGCTTCTGTGGGTTTTTAACAGGATTATTGGGGGTGAATTCTAATGGTTCTGTCCTCTTTCAATTGGAAATTGGTTTATAATCAAGGAATAAGTTAAATTCTAATTTTACTCAAATGTGATTTGAGCCAATTGACGCTCTGGGAATTCAATTTTGTGTTGTTTCTAAAAGCTGTAAATCAGTGGCTTTTAATATCCTCTGTGTTACTGCAGTGGAAAATTGATACAATGGAATGTCAGGGACTTCGGAAAATTTACTGCCAAGTATTCAAGATATTGAATTGTGCTCTTTCTTGTACACTCTAAGTTCTTAGATTTTATCGTAACAATGCTCAGTTCTGTTAGACTGACTGAATTTGGTAAAGGCACTATATACTGTCCACATTCAAAATGCAGCTGTGTGCAATTATTTACATTTGTGGAATTTATAAATCATGCAGCAATACTGAAAATAAAAGAGACAAAGTTGAAGTTTGTGCAACCACCTTCAGCCAGAAGTGCCGAGCAGACAATCTGTCTCGGCCTCCTTCTGAAATTTCCACAATCAGAGAAGCCAATCTTCAGCCAATTTCATTTACTCCATATGATATCAAGAAATGGCTCAGTGGACTAGATTCAGTGAAGTCGATGTGCCCCAATAACATCCCAGCTATAGTGCTGAAGACTGGTGCTCCAGGAACAAGCTACACCACTGGTCAAGCTGTTCCAAAACACTGGTGTGTATCCAACAGAGTGGAAAGTTGTCCAGTTACATCCTATCTACAAACAAACAGTACCAAATCCAATCTGGCCAGTTACTGCCCATCAGCCTACTCTCAATCATCAGTAAATTAATAGAAGGTGTCATCTGTAATGCTATCAAGCAGCACTTACTCAGCAATAGATTGCTCACCAATGCTCAGTTTGTTCTGGGTCACGTATCCCCTGGCCTCATTCCCGCTTTAGTCCAACAATGAACAAAAGAGCTGAATTCCACAGAAGAAATAAGAGTGACTACTTTTGATACAAGGCACCATTTGAACAGTGGTGGCATCAAGGATCCCCAGTATACACCAACCCTCTCTCCCACTGGAGCTTGCTGTTCTTCAATCACTGGTTCCACCTCTCCTGTGCTCAAACTCCTCCAATCAGAGCTGCATTTTTATCTCTCTCACTCCACCCCCTTGTTCTTTTGTGGATCTGTTTTAATAGTCATTCCTGTTCCTCCTCCACACCCCCGCCCCCCACCCCCAACTTGAACTTGTTGTCCTGTGTCCTGTTTATTTCAGTATGTAGTACAATTCAGAGTGCTTTGTGGTCACACAACGCACCTTAAAGGGAACATAAGGCATTACCAGTGCCAATTGCCCACCATCAACATCCTGGTTCTGGGGGTGGGAGGTCATCATTGAACAAATACTTACCCGGACCAGCCAGGTAAATACCATGGCTAAAAGAACAAGTCAGAGGCTGGGTATTTTGTTGAATGTGACTCGTCTCCTGACAGCCCACAGCCTTTCCACCATCTAAATCAGAACTGCGATATACTGTCCAGTTGCCTGGATAAGGGCAGCTCCAAAAACACTCAAAAAGTTCAACATCATCCAGGCCTGCTTGACTGGCACACCAGTCTGTCGGTAGCACACTGTGGCTGCGACTGAGTGACTGGAGGAGTTGTGCCACTGAGAGGTATTACTGATTAGCCGTTGCAAATGTGAGAGATAGAAGACTGGTGTAGGATTGCTGGAATCATAGTTGAAGGGTATCAGATAATAATCATGTGATAATTAAAAAAGGAAAGATGCTGTCTTGCTCCTGTGCAACTACTAAACAGAATGATTCAATATTAAGGTCAAGTTTGAACACGTATCGAGTCCACTGTATTTACACTATTTGGAGCACATGTTACTTTCCTTTGTGCATTAATTATTTTTCCGATTTTAACATTTTCAATTCAACTTCATTTTCTTTAACGTTTGACTGTCTGGGAATATGTTCTACCTGAAATAAATAAATTGATGAAAAGTGAATTGTTGATTGCTGGAGGTGTAAACTCAATTAATAGTATAAGAGGAGGGATGCTTATTTCTGTTGGGTGACTGCTAGTATACTCAGGTGGGAAAATACCTCTGTATAAGTAATAACTAGCAGTTATGCAAAGTGACTGGCGGCATATGGCACTAATTGGTTTGCCCATGTAGTGTCTGTTTTGGCTGAGATTGTAGCCTATAAAACAAAAGCACAACTCATCATTTACTAATAGAGGCTCTACAATTTATTTTCTTACCGTATACAGTAAGAGAATAAGATGTCACACTATATACTTTTATAATGTATATTTAGATGTGCATTGCTATTTCTGAATTTTTAAAAACTGAACAAAGACCTTTAAAATGCCTAAAACTGTGTCTGTCTGTGACCCTGGAACAAAAGAAGCCATTTGGCAGTTTCATGAAAACCCACACCAAGTTATCTCTCAGGAGCCATTAATGACCCCCTGTGGACTGTACAGCCCAACTTCAAAGGAAGCAATGCAAAGTCATCTTCATTTAATAACCCACGCTGGCCAGAAAGAGATGGATTGCCTGCTAAGCCAAAGGCCCCGCAACATTCTTTTCCATTCGTAATTTAAGTCCACATCACCAGAAAAGTGAATTCTACAAATCAGTACAGGTGTTGGTTCTCTGTGTGTAACCACATGGATGAATCTGCTACAGTATTATAATTGGCCAGATTCCATGGTGAAGGAAGTGTTGCAGTTGACCTTAAGAAAGGTTTTGTAGGTGTTATGATCCAACAGATGTAATTGACGTACAAACCAAATCCCAAAGGCAAACCTGGCCCACATAATCACAACCTCTTTTTGGGGGTATTCTAACAAGAAGAAACGTTTACTGAATTCTGAAGCCACAAATTCCAAAAACACTTTTGGGATTTTAAACATTAAATTGAAAAATTTATTAACAAAATAAAATTTAAGCACATGAGATTATGTTTACTCAGCAAAAATTTGTCTTTCAAAATATTCCCCCCAAAAGACTCCCTACTTGGTCTGACTTATAAGTAAACACCCTTCAGGCAACACACACTTTTCTGGCTTGCTATAAGGCTGCTTCACTTTGCCTCTTCACAGCTCTATTTCCCAGCATCGAGTGGCATCCCAGGAAACATCATATCACCGCTCAGTCTTCAGTCACCTCCAGGGCCCGCTCCTCGAAGGAGGTGAGGATTCTTGTGTCTGGCACGCCTCCGCCAATTGGGCCCCCTCCAGGCGATTGTGGGAGAGCTTTTCCTCAGGAAATGAAAAATGAAATGAAATGAAAATCGCTTATTGTCACAAGTAGGCTTCAATGAAGTTACTGTGAAAAGCCCCTAGTCGCCACATTCCGGCGCCTGTTCAGGGAGGCTGTACGGCAATTGAACCGTGCTGCTGGCCTGCCTTGGTCTGCTTTCAACGCCAGAGATTTAGCCCAGTGCTAAACAGAGACACAGAGAGGGCATTATTAGCCACACGCGTGGTTCACAATGGTGGGACGGGGGTTGTGAAGGAAGGATTGGCGGGGGGTTAAAGGGAGAGGGGCGTGGAGAAAAGGTTGGGGGTCGCATTGAGAGTTAAAGGGTGGATGCTCACGTGGGGTGGAAAGGCCCCGTGGCAGGGGCGGGGGAGGCATTGATGTCTACTCACTTGTGCTGCCAGGTGTAGGTCATTGACCTTCTTCCTGCACTGGAGGCCAATTCTCCTGGTCACACTCCCAACACTCACAGCCACCGCCATCTCATCCCAGGCAGCACTGGCTGCCCTGTGGCTGACCCTCCCACACTCTCGGGGGAACAGGACATCCCTCCTGGCCTCTGCTGCATCTAGGAGCCTGGCCAAATTTGCATCCCCGAATCTTGGGGCTGGTCTCCTTGGCGCCATTGTTGCGAGCTGGCTGGGGTTGGCTGAGCAAGAGCTGCTTAAGTGCTGCTCAACCTTGTTAGCAGGGGTATGGCAGGCGTGGTGCTGGCGAATCAGCTGGTGAGCCTTCATTTGCGGCAAAAAACCTGTGAGGCCTCATTAAGTGGACCAATTAATGTTGAATAGCGTTGCCGGCCTTGCTGAGCTGAGCACCAGGAAGCTCGCGGCAGGTCCCACTCGCTACCACACTTAGAAATCTTTCCAGAGAATCCCGCTCAATATCTATCAAATTTCGACAACAAACTTTAAATTTCAATAATCTATGATTCTCTGATTAACATTAGCCAGAGAACTTGTAAATCTGAACGCTTCATTGTAACAATTTTCAGAAGTGAAATAAATAAATTAATGCATAAAAATGTGAAATTGCTCACAAACTGTTCGGTATTCTGCAAACTGCAGTGAAATAAAACCTCATATTACTACAATTGGAAGTTCAATGATAGTCACATTTCAAATCACACCTTTCAATTGTGTGAACTGGAGATCTGCGACAATGTACTGGTTAGAACTGAATAGGCAAGATATCATCTGAAATGAACCTAGAAGTCAGGCAAGCAAAATAATTTGCAGGCTACCTGTCGATAGTGATCATTTTTGCCACCAGCATTCCAAAAAGAATTTTAACATAAATGCGGAACAAAAAAGTTTGGGCGCACCTATATGCAAATGCCTTGGAGATTGGAAGCAGTGTTCCGGCCAAATTAACAGAAATATTAAAAGCTACAAATATACAATGGTTCAGTTAGAACATGAAATGTTGACCTAGTTTTATGTTTCAGATGCTGGTCAACCATTTTAAGTTTCCTGCACTTTCTGCTTTTGTGATCAGGTTTTCAGCATTTGAGGTTTCTCAAAAGAAAACATTTGTTCTCAAACAATTGCCTCAAATGTCCCTGAAAAAATAATCTCAGGTTAACGGCACACTCTGTTATAAATGTGCAAATCGGTGAAATTCAGGTGAAGGAGATGAGATACACGATATAAATCACCAGAACTTGTTGGTTAATGTTTTGCTGGTCCACTGTTTGTTTTGCACATAGAACGTTAGAGGTAGTACATAACAGCTTAATGTCCTTTTAGCAATGTGTTAATTGTTAATGCAATGCCAATGAACCAGAAAGTTACCCAATTAAACTGTGGAGAATCACTTCTGCATGTAATAAATTCTTCTGAGAGATTTTTTAAAATTACATTGTGACCAACACCACTGAAGGTGGGCGGAAGTTATGTTTTCGTCTCTGTTAGTCTGCTTGTCGCTAAACAAATGGGCTGGATGTTTTTTAGTGACTTTACTTTCTGGTTGATTGGTATTGCGTGGTCAATTAACAAATTGCTAAATCCAGCACATATTGCAGTCAGACAGATCATTCTAGCAAATCAAAATACTGGGCTGCACGGTGGCAAGCACTGCTGCCTCACAGCACCAGGGACCCGGGTTCAATTCTTGCCTCAAGCGACTGTCTGTGCTGAGTCTGCATGTTCTCCCCGTGTCTGCCTGGGTTTCCTCCGGGTGCTCCGGTTTGCTCCCACTGTCCAAAGATGTGCAAGTTAGGTGGGTTGGTCATGCTAAATTGCCAGTAGTGTCTAAAACGTTAGGTGGGGTTATAGGGTTACAGGGATAGGGTGGGGAGTGGGCCTAAGTAGAGGTTCGGTGTAGACTCGATGGGCCGAATGGCCTCCTTCTGCACTGTAATGATTTTATGATTTTGCGACTGTGGATGCTGGAAATATGAAATTAAAACAAAAAAAATGATGGTCATGGACATGATACTCAGCAGGTCAGGCAGAATCTGTAGAGAGAAACAGATTTAACATTTCAGTTTAGTGATTTTCATCAGACAGACCAGTAAGGTATCAATACCAGAGGCGTCAAACATTTCACACCTTCTACTCATGTCCAAATAATATTTGAGACAATGACAAAACAGATGACAGAAAGAACAACTTACTGTAATCACTTAAAGAGATCAATCAAGAGGGCAGCATGGTAGCACAGTGGTTAGCACTTTCGCCTCACAGCGCTGAGGACCTGGGTTCGATCTGGCCCCAGGTCACTGTCCGTGTGGAGTTTGCACATTCTCCCCGTGTTTGCGTGGGTTTCACCCCCACAAACCAAAGATGTGCAGGGTAGGTGAATTGGCCACGATAAATTGCCCCTTGATTGTAAAAAATTAATTGGGTACTCTAAAAAAATGTTTTAAAGGTATCAATCAAGCAAAGTCAATCATTCACTTCACTTGTCAAAACAGATCCTGCTAAGCTATTGCTTGTATTAGTCTTGGCTCCCAACCAAATATTCTTAATGTGGAGAGGGCCATTTCTGTTCATTCATACTTGCGGTACTTTACACTCAGCCATACTAAATTTAATCTGCCATTTCTCTGCTCCACTTACATTTTCACCCATTTTATTTTGTAAATCTTGAGCAGCATCCTCAGGTTCGACTTTGTTTTTGGAATTATCTGCAGGCTTGTCTGGATTGCACTAAAATTTGGAATCCAAACGATTTATGCAAATCAGAAACAATTAAGATCCTTAAACTGATCCCTGGAGCATTCCATTCAGCACTCAACACCCTAGCTTAACTCCTTTAACATACTGCCTGACGCTTTCTACCCATCAGCCAATATCTTGTCCATTTCCTTTGTTTTACCCTGAATTTTCACTGCTTGAAATAATATTTTGTGCAAAGCTCCGTCTAATGTATTTTGAAAGTCAAAGTACAAGAAAAAAAATAGAGGTTGGACAGACAGGTAGGGTATTCCTTTGCTGAATTCACTTTGGCTGCTGTTTACCAGATTAGCATCAGAGAGTAACCCTTGCATTTACTTGGCAGTGATGCAACGCTAATGACCTGTCATTGCCTTATGTCTATTATGTCAGCCTTTTTTGAAAATAGGCACCGTTAGCTTGTTTCCAGCCGTTTGTCAGCCCTCAGTATTCAATGAGTCTTTCGATCACCGGCAGTGCCTTATAATGTAATTGTTTCTCTTAGGGCTCAGGGATAAACACTATCCATTTCTCTGATTCCTTGTTGGCTCTTTTAGCCTGTCTAGTTCCTTCAAGTCATTTATGTTGAAATAATCAATTCTACTCAGATTATTGCTGTTTAGGCATGGCATGTTACTGATGCCTTCCCTAATAAATAAAATAAGGGAATAGCATTTGCGAAGTGCCTTTCCCAGGGCATCCCAAATCACTTTGCAGCCAATGAATTAATTTTGTAGCACAGCCGTTGTTGTTTTGTATGTCAGTGTATCTACCAATCCGTTCCATAGTCAGGTCCCACAAACAGCAATCCGATGAATCTCCAGTTCATCTATTTTTGGCAATGTCACTGAAGGACAAATGATGGGCAGGACAGCAACAAAAACCCCTGCTCTTTAAATAGTGCTGCGGTATATTTTATATCTACACAAGAGGGCAGACAGGATCTTGGTCCAGTGTTTCATTCAAGAGACAATAGTAGCATTCCCTCAGTTACACATAGAAGTGTCAGCCTGGATGGCATGCCCAAGTCCTGGAGAGTCGTTTGGACTGGTGACGTTCTGATACATTGAGGCTGAAGCTACTTGCAATGTTTGGAGGATGTCACCATTCAATATATTAACCTTTATGTTCATCCTCGGGTTGCTTTTAGGATTCTAACAAGAAAGAAGAGAAAATATAAATCTCGTTACTAAACCTGCTGTGGAGCTATGAATCTATTTTACAATTCTGTACAAAAGGAAAATAAAGGGCAACAGAAGTGGTGATCCTCACGGGGTTTGTAATAAAATCATGATAAATAGGCAATATCCTCTTTGTGGAACTCTAGGGTGACACGGTAGCACAGTGGTTAGCACTGTTGCTTCACAGCACCAAGGTCCCAGGTTCGATTCCCCGCTGGGTCACTGTATGTGCGGAGTCTGCACGTTCTCCCCGTGTCTGCGTGGGTTTCCTCCGGGTGCTCCGGTTTCCTCCCACAGTCCAAAGCCGTGCAGGTTAGGTGGATTGGCCATGATAAATTGCCCTTGGTGACCAGAAAAAAGGTTAGATGGGGTTATTGGGTTTCGGGGTAAGGGTGGAAGTGAGTGTTTAAGTGGGTCAGTGCTGACTGGATGGGCCGAATGGCCTCCTCCTGCACTGTATGTTCTATGTTACCAGCAACACCGAGAATTAAAAAACAAAAGTGTGATCATTATTGGCTTTGTAATAAAGCTACTGGATACTTCCTTAGTTTCTTGAAAATGTATCAAATTACAATAAAACGTCTGATGCACGATCAATTACAATCAAAGACGAGGTTGTAACATAACTGAAGGCTTTAATCGACTAGAACTGTTCCCCAGCAGCTTCGGTACAGAAAATGAGGGCTGCTGGGACGGCATTGGTTCTTATACCCCGCCTGTCAAGGCGGAGCTACATACCAACAGCCAATGGTAAACTCCTAGGTTTAACCAATGGTCTTCAGCCTCTTGGGTAGTGTGATACCTGATAATACCACATTCACCCCCTGTTAAAAAAGTGTCTGGCGGGGTGGTGGCCAGTGGTTGCAGTTGCATTTAACATGGTATGATCAGATATGGAGGTACTGTGATACCTCCTTACAGAGTTGTCGAGAATATTTACAAGTGTGGAAGATATATACATTCAGAGTTCGTTTACAGTTACAGTGAAGCAATCAGTCGGCTGGGTGGCCTGGTCATCCTCCTGGATCGTCTGGGCTTCGGTGGTGATTCTGGTGGGGGTCCGGGCATCTGTGACTTGGGGAGCGTGGCTTCGGCCTCCATGGCAGCTTTGTCACCCCTAGACGGCGCTGGTGGGGCAAACGGTTGGCCCGAGAAGGGGGCGCCTGTAGGGGGCGTCGGTGGGTGGGAGGGCCTAGGCAGGAGTGGCGGGAGGACTGACCCTCCAGTGAGGTGCTGTGGGGGGCGGGGGTGGGATGGTTCGGGTGCGCGTGGGGTTCCGGCGGACGCCAGGTCCCGAAGGGAGACTGTATCTTGCCGGCCGTCAGGGAACGCCATGTAGGCGTACTGGGGGTTAGCGTGCAGCAGGTGGACCCTCTCGACAAACGGGTCTGACACGTGCGCCTGCATGTGCTTCCAAAGCAGGATGGGTCTGGGTGTTGCTAGCCAGGTTGGGAGCGAGGTCCCGGAGAAAGACTTCCTGGGGAAGACAAGGAGACGTTCATGAGGTGTCTGATTGGTAGTTGTACAGAGCAGTGACCGGATGGCGTGGAGGGCCTCCGGGAGGACTTCTTGCCAGCGGGAGACTGGGAGATTCCTGGACCAGAGGGCCAGTAGAATGGTCTTCCAGACCGTTCCGTTCTCCCTCTCCACCTGCCCATTTCCCCGGGGGTTGTAACTGGTCGTCCTGCTTGAGACAATGCCCCTGTTGAGCAGGAATTGACGCAGTTCGTTGCTCATAAAGGAGGACGCCCTATCACTGTGTATGTACGCGGGGAACCCGAACAGTGTAAAGATACCCTGGAGGGCCTTGATGACGGTGGTTGTGGTCATGTCTGGGCAGGGGATGTCGAATGGGAACCGGGAGTACTCATAGAATTTACATAGAATTTACAGTGCAGAAGGAGGCCATTCGGCCCATCGAGTCTGCACCGGCTCTTGGAAAGAGCACCCTACACAAGGTCAACGCCTCCACCCTATCCCCATAACCCAGCGTTTGACGTACTCGTCAAATACGTTCAGGAAATACGTGTTGCGGTCGGTGGAGGGAAGGGGGCCTTTGAAGTCCATGCTGAGGCGTTCAAAGGGACGGGAAACCTTTATCAGGTGCACCCTCTCTGGCCAGTAGAAGTGCGGTTTGCACTCCACGCAGATTTGGCAGTCCCTGGTGGCTGTCCTGACCTCCTCGGTGGAGTAGGGCAGGTTGCGGGTCTTAATGAAGTGGAAAAAACGAGTGACCCCCGGGTGGCAGAGGTCCTTGTGGAGGGCTCGGAGACGGTCCACTTGTGCAGTGGCACATGTGCCCCTGGACAGGGCATCAAGAGGCTCGTTTAGCTTCCCAGGACGGTACAAGATCTCGTAGTTGTAGGTGGAGAGTTCTATCCTCCACCGTAAAATCTTGTCGTTTTTTATCTTGCCCCGCTGTGCATTATCGAACATGAACGCCACCGATCGTTGGTCAGTGAGGAGAGTGAATCTCCTGCCGGCCAGGTAATGCCTCCAATGTCGCACAGCTTCTACTATGGCTTGTGCCTCATTTTCGACCGAGGAAGGGCGAATTTCTGAAGCATGGAGGGTACGGGAGAAGAAGGCCACGGGTCTGCCCGCTTGGTTGAGGGTGGCGGCCAGAGCTACGTCGGATGCATCGCTCTCGACCTGGAAGGGGAGGGACTCGTTGATGTCGCGCATCGTGGCCTTTGCAATGTCTGCTTTGATGCGGCAGAAGATCTGGCGGGCCTCTGTCGACAGGGGGAAGGTTGTGGACTGGATTTGGGGTCGGGCTTTGTCTGCGTAGTTAGGGACCCACTGGGCGTAATAACTGAAAAACCCGAGGCAGCGTTTCAGGGCCTTGGGGCAGTGAGGAGGGGGAACTCCATAAGGGGGCGCATGCATTCAGGGTCGGGGCCTATAACTCAATTTCGCACCATGTAGCCGAAGATGGCTAGGCGGTCGGTGCTAAATACGCATTTATCCTTATTATCCGTTAAGTTAAGGATTTTCGCGGTCTGGAGAAATTTTCGGAGGTTGGTGTCGTGCTCCTGCTGGTCATGGCCGCAGATGGTGACGTTATCAAGATACGGGAACGTTGTGCGTAAGCTGTACCGGTCAACCATTCGGTCCATCTCGCGTTGGAAGACCGAGACCCCATTAGTGACACCAAAGGGAAACCTTAAAAATTGATAGAGCCACCCATCTGCTTCGAATGGGGTGTATTTGTGGTCACTAGTGCGGCGGGGTAGCAGATGGTAGGCGGACTTGAGATCCACCGTGGAGAAGACCTTGTATTGCGCGATCCTGTTTACCAGGTCGGATATGTGGGGAGAGGGTACGCATCCAGCTGCGTAAACCTGTTGATAGTCTGACTGGAGTCAATGACCATCCTATGTTTCTCCCCGGTCTTTACCACCACTACTTGAGCTCTCCAGGGACTGTTGCTAGCTTCAATGACCCCCTTCCCTCAGTAGCCTTTGGACTTCTGACCTGATGAACGTCCGGTCCTGGGCACTGTACCGTCTGCTCCTGGTGGCGACGGGTTTGCAATCCAGGGTGAGGTTCGCAAACAGGGAAGGTGGGTCGACCTTAAGGGACGCGAGGCCGCAGACGGTAAGGTGGGGTATAGGGCCGCCGAATTTGAAGGTCAGGCTTTGCAAGTTACATTGGAAGTCCAACCCCAGGAGTGTAGCTGCGCAGAGGTGCAGCAGGACATAAAGGCGGAACTTGTTGAATTTCCTGCCTTGGACAGTGAGGTTTGCTAGGCAGAACCCCTTTATCTCCACCGAGTGTGACCCGGAGGCCAGGGAGATTCTTTGGTTTACAGGGTGGGTAACAAGTGAACAGCGCCTTATCGTGTTGGGGTGTATAAAGCTTTCCGTGCTCCCAGAGTCGATCAGGCAAGACGTCTCGTGGCCGTTGATGAAGACCGTCGTCGTTGCTGTTGCCAGTGTCCGAGGTCGATTTTGGTCCAGAGTCACCGAGGCCAGATGAAGCAGTTGCGGGTTTTGATCGGGCAGCATGTAGTCGGCCGTGCTGGGGGCCTGGGGCCCCATCCAAGATGGCGTCTCCCATGGGTCGTAAATGGTGGTCGGGGATGGACAAAATGGCGGTGTCCATCCGTCCAGCGTGGTGACCGAGGGGCAAAATGGCCGCGCCCGTGGGTCGGACGTGGCCCTAGGATAGAGGGGTGGTGGTGAGTGCTGGCCGCCTGGGGCCCGAAGGGAAGGTTGCTGCGGCGGTCCGGAGTCGCTGGAGACCGCGGCCACGGCTCGTGCCTGTCAGACCCCCACAAAATGGCCCTTCTTGCCGCACCCTTTGCAGGTGGAGGTGCGGGCCGGGCAGCGCTGGCGTGGGTGCTTCGCCTGCCCGCAGAACAGCGGGACGCGACGGAGTTAGCGGGCCGTCTTACAGCGCAGGCCTGCGGGGACATGGGGAAGGTCTGTGGGGCTGCCGCTGCGGAATGCGACGCAGCCCAGGGGGCTGCTGCGCGGTGAGGCGCATAGGACTGCGCGTTTCTGGAGGCAACATCCATGGACCCTGCCAGGGCCCGTGCCTCTCTAAGTCCCAGAGTGTCTTTTTCTAAGAGTCTTTGGCGGATCTCTGAGGAGCTCATACCTGCTACGAAGGCATCCCGGATTAGAAGTTTTGTGTGCTCGCTCCCCGAAACTTGCGGGCAGCCACAGTTTCTTCCCAGCACCAGTAGCGCACGGTAGAACTCCTCCAACGATTCCCCGGGGCTTTGCCGTCTAGTTGCAAGCAGGTGACATGCGTAGACCTGGTTTACAGGGCGGATCTAATGTCCTTTTAACAGTTCAATCGCAGCATCAAAGTCCTCCGCCTCCTCGATGAGGGTGTAGATCCCAGGGCTTACCCTCGAGTGCAGGAGATGCAGTTTCTGTTCTCCTGATGGGGTGCCTCCGGCCGTCTCGAGGTAGCTCTTAAAGCACGTCAGCCAGTGCTTAAATATCGCCGCCGAGTTCTCCACGTGGGGGCTAAGTTGTAGACACTCCGGTTTGATTCGGAAATCCATCCTTCCAGCTTAAGTGTAGTCGATTAAATTGATGCACGATCAATTACAATCAAAGACGAGGTTTTAACATAACTGAAGGCTTTAATCGACTAGAACTGTTCCCCAGCAGCTTCGGTACAGAAAATGAGGGCTGCTGGGACGGCACCGGTTCTTATACCCCACCTGTCAAGGCGGAGCTACATACCAACAGCCAATGGTAAACTCCTAGGTTTAACCAATGGTCTTCAGCCCCTTGGGTACTGTAATACCTGATAATACCACAACGTTTTAAACAAAAAATATACTTATTGAGTTTAATTACAATATGTATATATTATTTTGTATTAAAAGGTTTTGTAAAGGACTTATTTATGATGCAACCAACATTAAAATTCTGATGAAATACTCAGCAGACCTGGCAGTATCTTTCAACAGGGGAACTGACCAACCTGCCAGGTCCATGCCCTTTCGCCAGAACTGAGCAGCACTTTCGGAAAGCCTGATGTTTCAGCACTCAAGCCATCCAGCTTGAATGTAAATCAATCGATCACTCGTTGAAGTGATTAGCGGCGACCTGCACCGGACCTGGACGTTGCGGTGCCCAGTGCGGTAGCAGAGGTTTCCCTGGGTTCCTGCACACAATTCCCTCACAACCACAACGAAAGTGACACGGGGTCCGGATTTCCTGTTATTCCGGAGACACTTTTGCTTATGAAGAGGCGGGACCGGTTCGAGAGTTTTTTTTTTCAAATCATGTGATGCAACTTTGGCCCAATGGGGAGAAGACGAATGATGCTCCCCACTCGTGAAAGGAACACATTCAAACAGTAAATGGCAAACACACAAATAGACAGGCAGAGCCCTGGAGGGCAGCTGCTCACCCGCACATTGCCTACAAGTTGTTAGAGGCTGCGGGCTGGCCAAACGGGGACGCAGAGTGAGATCATCTGTGGCTTTTTGGGGGGCAAGTTAACATCACGGAACCAGACCGACCCCGGCTTTCTCCCTTCTCTAAGAAGGGAGTGGAGGTATCGGCTGAGGGTGGGATCAATGGCAGATGAGAACGGGCAGGTGAGGCAGTGACTGGCTGAGGGCGGCAGTGGTTCCTGCTCTGAACGTTTCTGGATGTCTGTGCGGCTGGGATCACTTCGACCTGGGAGGTATCAGACTTGTAATGGTGATCTAGGAAATCATTCCTTTCGGATTCCCCTTTTCTGACTGTGCCTCCTGTCCAACTCCACTGTGGGAATCTTACTCTCATCCTGTGCTGTGGGATCAATTTCTGTCTTTCGGATTTGTACTTTGCGATCGATCTGACTGTGCTCTAGGAGATTTCGCCCACTCCCTACACTCAGGAATATTTGTTTCTCTGACCTTGCATTCTGTGACTCCTCTGACTTGGTGTTCAGATCTCTGCCCCTGTGCTCTGGGAGATTTCTCACTCTCTGACCCCCCCCCCCCCCCTGTGCTCTGGGAGATTTCTCACTCTCTGACCTTCCCCCCCGCCCGCCCGTGCTCTGGGATATTTCTCACTCTCTGACCCTCCCCTGTGCTCTGGGAGATTTCTCACTCTCTGACCCCCCTGTGCTCTGGGATATTTCTCACGCTCTGAACTCCCCCTGTGCTCTGGGACATTTCTCACTCTCTGACCCCCCCTGTGCTCTGGGATATTTCTCACTCTCTGACCCCCCCCCCCCCCCTGTGCTCTGGGCGATTTCTCACTCTCTGACCCCCCTGTGCTCTGGGATATTTCTCACGCTCTGAACTCCCCCTGTGCTCTGGGACATTTCTCACTCTCTGACCCCCCCCCCCCCCACCCCGTGCTCTGGGATATTTCTCACTTTCTGACCCCCCCTGTGCTCTGGGATATTTCTCACTCTCTGACCCCCCCCCTCCCCCTGTGCTCTGGGCGATTTCTCACTGTCTGACCCCCCCCCCCCCTCCCCTCCCCTGTGCTCTGGGCGATTTCTCACTGTCTGACCCCCCCCCCCTCCCCTCCCCTCCCCTGTGCTCTGGGCGATTTCTCACTGTCTGACCCCCCCCCCCCCCCGTGCTCTGGGATATTTCTCACTCTCTGACCCCCCCCCCCCCCCCCCGGGTGCCTCTGGCTTGGAGTTCTCTGCCTGTTCTGGGTGCTATGCACCCATTGGACTCGACTCTGCTGCCGACGCCACCAGCGCTCCGTGACTGCTGGGTAACCTTTGAAAATGCCGGCCAGGAACAGATACAACTTGGTGGATGACGTTGGAGACTCCAGGACTCCCCTGCATAATGAGGAGGCTTTCCAGCACGGCATTCAGTTCCAGGCCAAGGTAACATCCACCGAGATAACCTGACGTTTGTCCCTTGCGGTGTGTGTTTTTGTTTAAAAAGTCTGTCTGTACCAACAGTACACGCAAGGTGCAAAAGGCGCGAAGGATTGTGCGAATCCCATCATCGGTTTGCCTGCTCCAAACATTTCAAAAACAACCCTGACAATAGCTTTTTTCATCGTTGTGTGTCCCCAGCAGCAGCCAAAATGCAATAAGTTAAACCGCAGCCTGAAGATTTAAATGTGGTTGGGCAACAATTGTGTTGCAGATGTGGCAGGACGCGCTCTATCTTTTAAGGATTTAATTTGAACGCGAGAATGATGTGGTGGGAATTCAGAACACGTCCTGAACTTTTAGCACCCCCCGCCCCTGGCGCCGGCCTGTGCAGAGAGCCGACCTGGTCGAGCCGCATCTTGCATCAGCTCAGGTGATACATTCAAATGATACATTGAAATGAGAATTTGAAATTGACAAAAGAAATTCGCTGGCCGCTTCCAGCCCGCAGCGCTCTCGGCCTCCCTCCCTCCTGGCCGGGAAATCCCTTCCAGCTGTACATTAATACAACTCGCACCTTTTGTTTTGTCTTCAAGTACGTCGGGAGTCTGGATGTACAGAGGCCAAACAGTCGTGTGGAGATCGTGGCGGCCATGCGGAGGATACGGGTGAGTGGGAATCTTTCCTGCATTTCTGTCAGCTTGCCCCAGTGTGTAGAGTCACCATAGTGGAAAGGGGTGGGTGTGGGGGTACAGTCAGGGCAGGTGGTGTGGGGGGAGGGGGGATACAGTTAGAGCACTGATGCCTACTTGAGTGCCGAGATTAATGAGTGCCCCCTGCCACTCTACAGCACATGCCAGCCAGCAGGTGTGTAGTCACATGGGGGAGGGGGGGGGGTTGGTAAAGCGAATCTATTGACCCCTGTCACAAGGTGAAAGCACTGCTGGGTTAGGGAGGGGGAGCTCTAATCTTTGTTGGCAGATGTAGGGAAATACTTGTGGTAGCATATAACATCAATGTAAATAAACTATTATTTTAAAAAAACAGTACTCAATAAACATTTTAATTATATATTCAATATAAGTAGTACTTGTGAACAATACCCCCATCAGTAAATTTACTCCATTCCACCCTTACTTCCTGGTTAATTTGGCTATGCATCTGACTTCAGCGTACCCTCATACCACTCCCTACCCCAGAAACCACCCCACAGCTACCTGACTTAAATCCAAAAATTCATCACAGGCTCACCTCAATGGAATCGGGGCCACCTTGGACTGGCTCTGCATTGTACTGGTGTGGTGCACGTACCTCTCGAGTCATTGTTATTTTTTTAATGGGAAAAGTCCTGTTTGCCAATGTGAGCTGTAACAGCTACAGGGTCTTCTTGCCTTTCTGAACATTATGGATGTATTGGGTAGAATGACACAAGAGATTTCAATGTATTTACATGGTTCAGAATCAAACAGTAGAGTGACCACAACTTCGCTGTTGGATGCTAATCTTGGATAAACTGGAGCTTCTTCCAACTGCACATGAGGGAGAACAAAGGTTTCAGCTCCCACCAGCAACCCGGTCCCCTGCTGCTTAATCCATCCTCCCTGGAATATTGAACTGGACTGCTTCGCAACTGCTGTTTAACTCTAAGCTGAATTTCCAACTGTACATCCTCTTCTTCACAAAGACTGCTTACTTTCTCCTCCACAACCTCGCTCATCTCTGCCCCTTAGCCAGTCAGTCCCCGCTGAAACCATCATCTACGACTTGTCATCACTCAATTAGATCTAATCCAGCGCTGGCTATTTCCTTGCAACATTTCAACTCATTCAAATCTATTCAATAATAACAACTTTTGTATAAATAGTACCTTTAGCGTGATAAGTTCTCCAGGTGCTTCAGAGGAGTATTATAGAAATGGTGCCACCGAGTCACATGAGGTAACATCAAGAGAGGTGACCAAAAGCTTGGCCAAAGAGATAGAATTTAAGGGGCTTCTTAAAGGAGGAGAGAGAGAGAGAGATATGGAGAAGTTTAAGAGAGGGAATTTCAGCGCTTGGGGCCAAAGTTGAAGACATGCTGTCAGTAGTGGAACAATTAAAATCTGGGATGCTCAAGACACCAGCATTCGACGAGTGCAAATTTCTCAGAGGGTTTTAAGGTTGGATGACATTACAGAGAAAGGGAGGATTTTTGCACTTGTGTATATTTTATCAATTACCTATTCAATTTATGTTGTAATTACAAACAATATCCCTGATCATTACATTTACTTCCTGGTTAGTTTGGGGATGTAGGTCTCTATAAAGCACTCCACACATATCTGACTAGAATCAGAAAATTCATCACAGGCTCACTTCAGTAGACTGGGAACACTTTGGACTGGGTTTGAGGTAGGGACTGGGTTTGAGGTAGGGACTGGGTTTGAGGTAGGGAGGAGTGAGGCTCTGGAAGGATTTGAAAACAAGGGTGTGAATTTTATAATCAAGCTTTTGCTTAACTGGAAACCAATGTAGGTCAGTGAGTACAGATGGGTGAATAGAATTTGGTTCACGTTGGGACACGGGTATCAGATCTTTGGATGACCAAAATTGTGGAGGGTAGAATGTGGGACCTGACTGGAGTGCACTGAAATAGTCAAGCCTATAAGTAACAGAAACATGAATGAAAATTACAGCAGCAGATGAGCTCAGGTAGCAACTAAGTCGGTTGCTGTTGTGGTAGTGGTAATAGGCGGCCTTAGTGTTAGCATAGATCTATGGCTGGTGGCACATCTTGCAGTCCGATATGTGGAGGTGCCATGCAGGGGGCCAAAGTGGAGTCCTCTGGGTGACCTGGGGCATGTGAGAGGGAGGGATATCCCATGGTGGCTAATAATAGGTTGGAGGATAGTTGGATGTCCCCTTGGGGGTTGGGGGGGGCGGTGTGTGTGGAGGGGGGGGGATCAGCAATGAAGAGTACAATGGTCACCCATAAGCTAGAGGTGGTTTTAATTCTTCTAACCTTTCCTGGGTAACTATTGCTAAGGTGGCTGGCACCAGCTGATGTTTGCGACCTAAATTACATTTTTGGATGGTTCCCAGTGCAGGGTAATTGCCCTTCGGAAGTTTGAACATCCTGAGCAAATGCCATGCAATCCTACCTAGGAGCCACTGTAGGAGGTTCCCCAGCCAATCTTTGGGGTAGTCCCCAGATACACAGCCCTGGAGCTCTGAAATTTCAGGCCTATGGCTTCAGCCTTCTTAATATTTAGTTGGAAGAAATTTCTGGCTGATCCAAGCAGTCTGAAAATTTAGAGACAGTGGAGGTCTGAGATGGATGGGAAATAGAACCAGGTGTTGTCAGTGTACATGTGGAAAGTGAAATGTTTTCGGATAATGTTGCCACAAGCAGCATGGACCAGAAATAGGAAATCCCACTTGCCCATTGCTTTCATTCTTGCTCCTCAACATAGAATCTATAAATCCTAATCCTTGTATTTCTACTCTTCCATGGACTTGTCGTTCATTGCTTCTGTAATCTCATGCAATCTCTTAACAGAATTCTCCATCCCTCTAAATCCAGCCTTCTGTTTATATCCACAGTGTCAGTTGTGGCTCAGTTGGTCGCACTTTCACCTCTGCATCACAAGATTTTGGGTTCAAGTCTGTCTTCTGGGCTCGAGCACAAAAATCAAGGCTGACACTCTGGGAACACTGCACTGTCTTCTGGGTGAGACATTAATTCGAGGCCTAATCTACCTGATTAGGTGGATGTGTATCATAGATTATCATAGAATTTACAGTGCAGAAGGAGGCCATTCGGCCCATTGAGTCTGCACCGGCTCCTGGAAAGAGCCCCCTACCCAAGGTCAACACCTCCATCCTATCCCCACAACCCAGCAACCCCACCCAACGCTAAGGGCAATTTTGGACACTAAGGGCAATTTATCACAGCCAATCCACCTAACCCGCACATCTTTGAACTGTGGGAGGAAACCGGAACACCCGGAGGAAACCCACGCACACACGGGGAGGACGTGCAGACTCCGCACAGACAGTGACCCAAGCCGGGAATCGAGCCTGGGACCCTGGAGCTGTGAAGCAATTGTGCTATCCACAATGCTACCGTGCTGCCCACAATGCTACCGTGCTGCCCCAAATGATGCCCTTTTCCCCCCCTTCATGTCTCTGCAAAGCATATTGACAGATGTTTCTGTGTTAAAGGTACTGTCTAAATACAGGTTGCCATATAGTCTACTCATTTATAGCTGTGGAGAATGTAATATCCATTGACTGAGCATTATTACCCTGAACAAATTAAATGGGCATATCTGCAGTTGGGGTAATCCTCTTGTGAGAAATACATGTCAATAGAAATAAAACCAGCAGGTCTATAATGCTGACTACAGATGACACCAGTAGCACCAACAAATTCTCTCCCCTTCATTCAATAAATGTGATTGAATAGTGTAAACGGATTTACATGGAGCTCTAGTAAGGAATTGAAGTAATTCCACTTGACTTTAAAGACAGACTGTGCCTTCTCCTATCACAACCTATTCTCATCTACCACTAAGGCCTCCATTCTGGAATTTCTCTCCAATTCGCTCCCCTCTTTAATGATTCAGTAGTATGGAATCATGAACTGAAGCTGAGAGTATTGCCAATTTATATTGCACAGACAAGTGCAAGTTCATTGCAGGACATCACCCGATAGGTATGCATTTTCTAGTGTCATGCGTATAAGCAGTACAGTGCATGGCACTTAATTACTACCGGAAATATTTATGAAGAAGTGATTTGTCCATGGACAAGTGCATTCAGTCATAGTGGCAATTAGATAAAAAGAACATTTGACTACCTTAACTGTTAATGGTTTACTCCCAAATCTGTGTTGAGTGGGGTTACTGGGATAGGGTGCTCTTTTCAGGGGCCTGTGCTGACTCGATGGGCTGAATGGACTGTAAATTCTAGGATTGGCTCAGCTATGATGACTCCAACCATATAATTTCACTGACACTTCTCAGGCACTAGTAATGTGAAACAGATTGAGCTGGAGTTCGACGTCAGTGGCAAAATAATATTGCTCGCTGCTGACCTCAGGCAAAAGCTGCCCACAAATATCTAGTGACCTCTGTGGCGCTGGCTTCTATCCAGATGCCAGCTTGTCTCTGGCGTCAAGTCAAGGGCATCTTAAGTTGCTCAACAGTGGTGATGTCACCAAACAGGTTAAACAGCCTATCACGTTGATGTATTCTCACAAATAACAAGCCAGGAAATAATTTTTTTTAGTTTAATATTGAAATTGTTTACATGTAATGAAATAAATGATTGAGATGTACACATGATATTAAGGTAGAAGTTACATGAGCAAAAATGTCTACCTTTAAAAATACATGGAATATAAACTAGAAATTCAGCAAATATAAAATTACAGTTTCAGAGCCAATGAGAATGTTCAGCAGTAATTATGAACGTAGTACATTGTTGGAAACCCTGTTACATCTCATTCAACAAGCTGTAACTGCAAGGGTTTTTACAGTGGGACTAAGTTGGAATATTTTGCTGGTGGCAAGCTGGGGGTGGGAAGGGTGTGTAATTAGACGGGATGGCGATGTAACCCTACTGCCTTCCCACCTCTATCAGAATTAAGTTCTTGGTGGAAAGGCCCATGGTCGACTTTCCTATCCCGCTATCATTTGAGGTCCTTTAATGGTCAATTGATGACCACTTAAGTGCCTCACCCCATCACCACTGATATTAACCCAGCGGCAGGTGGCCTGATGCCATGTGGCATGCATGGCAACTAAAATCATGCAGCCAGCTTGTGACCTCTGGGTTGGGTGGGGGGAATGGTTGCGGTCAGGGCGGTCCCAAAATCAAAGGCACCTAGTCTGAGGGGACCTCAACAGCACACTCTCCAGAGACGCATTTCTATGTTTAACTGCGCATGTGCAGACTCTGGAAGTCGCTGGCAATTTCGCCAGCGTTACTACTGCAAAATAAGGGTTCGATAACAAGAAGGCAATAACATTCTCTAAAATTATCCTGCTATTTACAATCTTTATATCTTGCGTAGTCACATTAGTTTAACTGTTGGATATTGTGAAATATTGCACGATATTTTTCTCATCAACTAAAACTGTTGCATAATCTACTAGATGCTGCAAAACCCCTCAACAAATACAATGCACAGTCTTGGGGAACTGTAATACTGTGAGTGGTGTGAAAAGTAAGATATTATGGTCCTCTGTCTAATACTTTCTTGGTATTGAGATGAATCAGCTGTTGAGTGACAGTGCCTCTTTGAAGTGAGATTATCCACACCTGAGACCCTTTTTGTCTCTGGAGGGCTTCTTCAGAAATACCCATTGAGCATGCCACCATTTTAAAGCTGCAGGTAGCAATGATTAGATTTCGATTTATTGTCGCATGTACCAAGGTAGAGTGAGAAGTATTGTTCTGTGTACCGTCCGGGCAGATGGTTCCATACATGAAAAACATAGGACAAATGATAAATACAAAATGTAAATACATAGATATAGGGTGAAGCACATGGAGTTTAGTACTATTCAGTAGTGAAGATCCGTGGAGAGATCAGTTCAGTGCATAAGGGGGTCATTCAGGAGTCTGGTAACAGCGGGGAAGAAGCTTTTTTGAATCTGTTAGTGCGTGTTCTGCCCAATGGAAGAGGTTGGAAGAGAGAATAACCCAGGTGGGAGGGGTCTTTGATTATGCTGCCTGCTTTCCCAAGGCAGCGGGAGGTGTAGACAGAGTCACTGGATGGGAGACAGGTTCGCGTGGTGGACTGAAAAATGAAAAAAAAAAAGAAATGAAAGTCGCTTATTGTCACCAGTAGGCTTCAAATGAAGTTACTGTGAAAAGCCCCTAGTCGCCACATTCCGGTGCCTGTTCGGGGAGGCTGGTTCGGGAATTGAACCGTGCTGCTGGCCTATCTTGGTCTGCTTTAAAAGCCAGCTCTTTAGCCCTGTGCTAAACCAGCCCCAGACTGGACGGTGTTCACGACTCTCTGAAGTTTCTTATGTCTTGGGCTGAGCAGTTGCCATACCAAGCTGTGATGCAGCCAGATAGGATGCTTTCTATGGTGCACCTGTAATTGGTAAGATGCTCACCACTGCAGCAGTCTCCACACTGCAATCTGGCATCACTTCAAAAACTGTTGTTTTTCTGAAGCAGTACTAGATCATCTGATTGCCTCACTTGATGGTGCCGTGGGGTAGTTTCTGTCTTATAGAATGTGAGGTGAAGGTTACTGCAGGCTGTTACAGCCACTTTGTAACAGGCCCAAGAAGTGCAGTTAAAAATAGGCTGTTTTCAATATTTTTATTAACAATTAAAGATCACGATTGTCTTTCTGAAAGTGAATAACGTGTCCTAACTAATTGTGTAAATTTGATTGAGTAAAAAGATGGACTTTCCCAATAACACTTGTTCCATAAATAAATTATCATTATCCCAGCGTATATTTCTCTTTCCTTATTACCCTCCACCATCCACAACTATTCATTCAGAAAACCACAGGCTGCACTTTCACTAGCACAAGGACTTGGACTCCTGTCATCCAAGTCTTTGTCAAGATCTAATGGGTTTTGAGACCAGCAGATCCTCATACTTTCCTTCGCATCACTTCATGCACTTATCCTGCCTTTTTCAATGATCCCCCCAGCCTACATCCACTTTAAAAGGTACAGTGCTCGTTCCTCTGGCAATGTTTATCCACCAATGTCCACACCCTCTGCTCCACCATTAATCTCTCTCTTTCTCTCATTTTCCTCCACTCCTTTTCCATTTTTGGCCCCTGTAATAAAATGATATAATATATCTTGTTGTATTCAAGGAGTACTATAAATAAGCTATTTTTAGCGATTATTAATAACATCTACTACTTACCAATCTGTGCCAGGCATAAATGGGACTTTTTATAGTTGGCAGGATGTAATGTGGTGTGCCACAGAGATCAGTACAGGGACCTCAATTTACAATTAATTTAAACGGCTTGAATAAAGGAACTAAAGGTATAGTTATTAAATTTGCTGATGTCACAAAGCTAGGTAGGAAAGTAAGTTGTGAAGAGGGCATAAGGAGGTTACAATTCCAACACCCCCTCCCGGCATGAATCACTAAAGGCTAGTGTGCTTGTACAACAAGTAATTATGAAGGAAATTGATTACAAAAGTAGGGAGGTTATGCCTCAGTTGTATAGGGAACTGGCAAGACCACGTCTGGAATTCTGTGTACAGTATTGGCCTCCTTATGTAAATGTGTTGGAAGCAGTTCAGAGAAGATTTAATAGGCTAAAAGCAGGAATGGGGAGGTTGTCTTATGAGGGAAGGTTGGACACGCGAGGCTTGTATCGGCGGGAGTTTAGAAACGTAAGGGGTCATTGAAACATACGATCCTGAGGGGTCTTGACAGGGCTGATGTGCAGAGGATGATGTTTTTTCTTGTGGGAGAATTTAGAACTCAGTGTCACTTTTAAAAAATAAGTGTTCCTTTGTTTAAGACAAATGAAAAAACGTTTTTCTCAGAGAGTTGAGAGTCTTTGGAACTCTCCTCATCAAAAGGCAGTGGAAGCAGAGCTGTTGACTATTTTTAAGGAAGAGCTGGATAGAATCTTGATTAACAAGGGGGGTAAAGGTTACCAGGGTTAAGCGGGAATGTGTAGTTGAGGTTACAATCTGGTCAGCCATGATCTTATTGAACGGTGGAGAAGGTTCGAGGGCCCCGAGTGGTCTTCACCTGTTCCTAATTTGTTTCTTTGTATGTGCTGCATCTCCACTATTTTGATCCAACTTGCTGACTCTTTTTTTTTTTGGTAACTCAGAAATCTTATTCTAAAATGTTGAAACTAAAGCAGAAGGGGGTGTAGTGATCTCCATATGTGCATGTACACAAGACGTTAATGTGTAATCAGTAGCACCACATGATCACTAGAGGGCCGGACCAACAGGGGTATAAAAGGCAATCACGTTGGGTCTCTCTCTCTTGGGTGCACTGTGACCAGGGCAATAGCAGACTAGTTCAGATGGCTAGTGGAGTTACGTATAGTTACCGTAGTTATATCTTGTTAACCTTATCACTAGTATCAAAGTTAAAGTAAAGAACTCATGCAATTATTGTTACAGTTACTCAATAAACCTTTTGTTACTACTGGACAAGTTTGAGTCTTCTTCATCAAGATTCAGAAGACCTCATCACTAACCAAGGTTTGAGTAGCACCTTGTACCTACCACACTGGTAACAAAACTGGTACCAGGCGTGTTGGCTTTAATAGAACTAGTTAGATTAGGTTAGACAAAAGGAGAAGAAAATTCAGACCGGATATTCGACTGTGGAAGACTTCGCAGCAAATGGATCCTCGACAACTAACTATGGGACTCATTGAACCTCTAGGGCTTTTGGAAACAACCGGTAATTTAAGTTATGACTGGAAAAGATTTAAACAGATATTCCAAATATTTATCGCAGCTAATGATTTAAGCACGGTCTCTGACACAACAAAAATAGCACTACTACTCTCAAAAGGAGGGCATCAAGCTAGATAAATTTATAATTGCTTTAATTACTTAGAAGGTGAAGACAACACCAAATTAGAAGTAATACTCAAAAAATTTGATGTACACTATAAGAGTCAGTCTGGTGAGATGCTGGAAAGATTTAACTCTTGTCATAAATTCCAGAGAAACGGAGGGCCCATCACTGATTTTATTACAGATCTCAAGTTAATACCACAAGGCTGTGATTATGCTGATTTCGGAGACATTATGATCATGAATCAATTAATTTATGGACTATCTGACAAAAATTTGAAGGAAGAAATTTCACAAGATAGGTATCTGACTCTAGAAACTGCTATACAAAAATGCCTTGCTTATGAACAAAAACAAAATCAATACTGTGAGTCTTTATAAGCACAGTAACAGTATCTAGAAAACAAAATTGGTAAAAATGGCACGAACACTCACCACGAGGCAGAGGCAGGATCTCACTCGATGCAACAGCACTTTTTGATTTGCAGCCATCTTGAGCGAGAGCGTTCCGGCCAGTACACACACGCGCACTTCTCAGAAAGATAAAAAACGGCAAAATACACTTGCGAAAAGAGCGCACAGTAAAGGAAAGTCGGATTGCGTAATCGATCCCTACGCATGACGTCACGAGTGTCATGACATCAGAGGACCCAGACCACGCCCATTTAAAAGGGATATGCACGGAAATAAACAAAAAGAAATGTAAAGCTGCAAAACCCAATTTTCTTACATCAAAAGACAGAACAATGCCCGAACTTACACCAGCAGTTGAAAATAACTTTCATAACACCCTGGAACAAGCAGTCTGCACCACCCTAAGTGAAGAGCACAATGACAAATCCGAAACCCAAGAGATGATTTGTTCATTGAACATGAAGAGAATGATAACTCCGAAACAAAAAGAGATGATTTGTCTACCGAACAATACACACAATACTACTCAGGCATGGCTGAGTTATTCGGCTATGCTGATCACAGCAACACGGTTGCAAAGCTCAACACGACTCTACTCATGGTAGGTGATTCCAATACCATGATGCCCTGGCAGATCGTCGATACGTTGGATGACAGCAATACCCAAGACCCAAGAAGAAGACGATGCCACACAGAGAGCATAGATCGACTCTACAGCGAGAACACTGCACGACTCCACAGAGAGAGCGATGAAGGTCTCCACAGAGAGAGCGATGAAAGACTCCACAGAGAGCGACACAAGCCTCCACAAAGAGAGCAACGCAAGCCTCCACAGACAGCTCGGTGACAGACTCAAAAATGGAAGCAAGCAAATACTCCATAGCGAACGCCATGCATGAACATGACTATGAAAGTCTATCAAGCTCACGTGAACAACAAAAAGACTATGACAGTCTACCCAGCTTATTGAGCTACCAGAACCCAGCTCATTTAACCAACAAGAAGACATTCTAGCCAGCTTATTTGAGCCACCATAAGAAGACTCTGACAGTCTACCCAGCTCATTTAACCAACAAGAAGACAATGAATGTCTACCCACTGTATGTGAGACAAGTGACGAAGAAATCAGAATTCCCATACAGGAGGTGCAGGATCACAGCGAGACTGACAGATCTCAGCTCATCTGCACAGAAGCACTCAACAATCAGAGGAGGGCCAGTCATGAGTCCAGAGAAACCACGTCAATTGAAATCTTGAAGATTTTGACTCCAGAAGAGGAGCACCACGACCCACAACAAAATGAAATCGTGAAGATTTTGACTCCAGGAGAGGAGCGCCAAGGCCCACAAGAGAATGAAATCGTGAAGATTTTGACTCCAGACGAGGAGCGCCAAGAAACCAAAGGTGATTCAAATGAACCAGAAATAACTCAAGAAGAGGAGCACAAAGAGATCACAGATAATTCAAGTGAACCAGAAATGATTCTAGAAGAGAAGTACCAAGTAAGCAAAGAAGAGGAATCAAATCCACCACAAATGACTGATGTCACCAACATCAATGCAACATCAGATCATTCTCACAATTCTCAAAAAGAAACGCTCAATGTAACCGATACCACGAAGGACACTGACACCAATAACTGTGACAATGACTCACATCATCCACACGGAACACTCATGGAGCGCAACAGGAACAACAAAGACCGCAAGAAGCACAGCAGAAACAAGAACAACAGCAATAACGAAAACAACATGCAGCGCAACAAGAGCAACAACAACAAGAAGCGCTGCAGAAACAAGTACAACGACAGCAACATCAAAATCTACAAGCACAAGAACAAAAACTACAAGAACAACAACAAAACCAACAAGAAGGATAACAAAATCAGAAACAACAAGCACGACAAAAACAACCACAAGAACGACAACACCAAGAACGAATACGAAAACGACCAAGATAGAAACGACAAAAACAAAAACAACAAAGACAGACACGACAGAAACAACGACAATGAAACAACGACCTGTTCAACATGGTACAACTCTGCACATGAAGTACAATGCCACAGCACACTGCAAAACAATGACAAGACTACAAACATGCCAAGGCATGACAAAGAATCTCACAAATTCACATCTGCTCCAGAACAAGCAAGCACGCCAGCTTTCAAGGCAGGTGACACACTAGATCAATATCGCGAGCGCAGGAAAAAGTCAGACGACAAAGGTGACATACAGAATCAATACTGTAAGCACAGGAAAAGGTCCAGGTCAGACAACGGTGTAACACAGAATCGCTAACACAAGTAGAGAAAAAAAAAGAAAGTCTAAATCAGACAACAAAGTGATTTGACCATTCAAACACCTCATGATGACTTGATGGTCACTTAAACACAAGAACACTGACGACGTTCACAAAGAAATAACGACATCAACAGAAGAAGAAAGCAACTCAACCGAACAAATTCATAAAGTTTGGACTCACAACTTTTTAAATTAAGATTGGACTCATAAATATTAATTGGCTTTGTATAATCATCAAGATCATCACAACTTGTACATAACATCATTTGTCTACCTATTTCACACCAGCAAAACAAAACCTAAGAGACTAAATGTATTCACATTTGACGGACTAACTCATTGATTTTATGTAATGCATTTGCAAACTGCATCCATTATGTTTGTTCAATTTTCTTTACAACATACAAAAAATACGTAACACGAAAAAAAGAGGGATGTAGTGATCTCATTGGGTCTCTCTCTCTCTCTCTCTCTTGTGTGCACTGTGACCAGGGCAATAGCAGACTAGTTCAGATGGCTAGTGGAGTTACGTATAGTTACCGTAGTTAGATCTTGTTAACCTTATCATTAGTATCAAAGTTAAAGTAAAGAACTCATGCAATTATTGTTATAGTTGTTTTAAAAATATTTTTTTATTCTACATTTTCACATTTTCCTTCAAAGATTTACACCCCACCCACAAACAGTAAATGGTAACATATACAAATTCAATCCCCTTAACAATACCAATGATCCCATCCTCCCACCACCCCAAACAACGGCCCACCTGTCAATATATGCATCCAATAAACCAAACCCTCCCACAATTCCAGGACATTTTGACAGAGATTTCTCAGTGTAGTAAGCTAGGCCCGACCATCTTTGACGACTCCATCAATGGCCTATTCCCCAACAGAAGTGAAGATGCTTCCTGGTGATTGTGCAGTGGTCAGCTCCATTCACAATTTCTCAGATAATGGAGCAGTTGATGCCTACATGCAGCAAGACCCTGACACCATCCAGCCTTGGACTGACCTGTGGCATGTAATATTCATGCTATATCAGTGTCAGGTAATGACAATCTCTAACAAGAGAAAATCAAACCACCTCCCCCATGACACTCAATGACATTACCATTGCTGAATACCTGACCATCAACATCCTGGTGGGGGGTGGGGAACATCAAACACCATCTTAACATTCTCTTCCTCCATTACCAGTGCACAGTATAGCAATGTGCGCCATCCATAAGATGCCCTGCAGCAATTCATTGAGGCCCCTTCAACAGCATCTTGCAAACCAGCAGCCTCTACTACGTAGGAAAACAAAGACAGAAGGTACAAGGGGGCAGCAAGTTCTACTCCGAGCCACACATTGTCATGACCGGGAACTATATCGCTATTCCTTCACTGTGGCTTCGAAAACATCATTTCCTAACAGCACTGAGTGTTACCTACACCTCATGGACTGCAGCGGTTGAGAAGATAGCTCACCACCACCTTCTCAAGAACAATTCAGGCTGGCCAGATCACAAGAATAAATTTTTGAAATAAAAAATTAAAAATGTTGCAAATGCTCAACAGAAGTAGTGGCATCTACGGAGAGAAGCAGAGTTAATGGGCGAAATTCTCCGGTATCGGCGCGATGTCTGCCGACCGGCGCCCAAAACGGTGCAAATGATTTGGGCATCATGCCGCCCCCAAGGTGCGGAATCCTCCGCATCTTTGGGGGCCAAGCCCCAACCTTAAGGGGCTAGGCCTGCGCCGGACTAATTTCCGCCCCGCCAGCCAGAGGAAAAGGCCTTTGGTGCCACGCCAGCTGGCGCGGAAATGACATCTCCGGGCGTCGCATGCGCGGGAGCGTTAGCGGCCGCTCACGGCATCCCCGCGCGTGCGCTGTGGAGGGAGTCTCTTCCGCCTCCGCCATGGTGGAGACCGTGGTGAAGGCGGAAGGAAAAGAGTGCCCCCACGGCACAGGTCCGCCCGCGGATCGGTGGGCCCCGATCGCGGGCCAGGCCACAGTGGGGGCACCCCCCGGGGCCAGATTGCCCCGCGCCCCCCCCAGGACCCCAGAGCCCGCCTGCGCCGCCTTGTCCCGCCGGTAAGGTAGGTGGTTTAATCTACGCCGGCGGAACAGGCATTCTAGCAGCGGGACTTCGGCCCATCTGGGCCGGAGAATCGCGGCGGGGGGGGGCGACAGCCGGCGCGGCGCGGTTCCCACCCCCACTGAATATCCGGTGCCGGAGAATTCGGCAACCGGTGGGGGCGGGATTCACGCCAGCCCCCGGCGATTCTCCGACCCGGCGGGGGGTCGGAGAATCTTGCCCAATATTTCAGGTCATTGATCCTTCACCCGAACCCCTATAAAACATTGTATAATATCAAAAAAGAAGATGGCATAGTTGCGAACTCCCTCAGCAATCACCAGCCAATAATCAGAATAATAGAATAACGCAGTTCTGAAGGAGGCCATATGGCCCATTGTGCCTGTTGGCTCTTTGATGGAGCTACCCAATTGGTCACACTCATCGACCCGTTCCCCACATTTCCAATTCTCCTTTAAAAGCGATTATTGAATGTGCTTCCACCACCCAGTCAGACAGTGTATTCTGGATCAATAACACTTTGTTGCATAATAAACTTTGTCCTTATCTCACCTTGAGAGCTTTTGCCAGCTCAATTGGTAATTATCCAGCTCACACATGGAGAGCATCCATTTGGACTAAGTATTGGATCTCAAGTTGTGCAGCTGCTTTCAGTAAAGTGAAAGAACAAGGAGGAAGAATTGAGAAGAAATTACAGATAATTGGCAAATATTGCTTCAGTTCTAACTCCTATTTAACAGAACTCTCTGAAGGTAGGGATATTTTGAGAGGACACACCTGCAAGTTGTAAGCATTCAGTTCATTAGTGACGAAAATGCTTCTTCTAATCGTTTTTTGACTAAAGCCAGATGGTTAACATGATAACATGACTGCTTGCTCATAAAAATATACTGAGGTAGCTGGGCGGGTGTTGTAAGGATGGATCTTTTAATTGGCAGTCGGAAAATATATGGTCTATCCCTTGCCACAGTGTGACTGGCATTCAAACCTGAACTCAGCCATGAGTGCAAGGGAGTTCCGTCAGAACTGCAGTAATCCTCGGGCAATGTACTTCCACAGCAGAATTCTTCAACTCTGTTGGGTTGTTCAGGCTTCTTTTTTATTTTGTTCTCGGAATTGAGGTGGTAGCATTTCTGACATTAAGAACCAGTCACGTTTTGTGGCACTAAAGTCAGGTTACAATGATATTAGTAGAATGAAGGATGAGGTCTCGCATCAATAATTCAGGGAGCTGGGCAGGAGATTAAAAAGCAAGACCTCCAAGGCTGTAATCTCTGGATTTCTCCCGGTGCTACGTGCTAAGCGAGTATAGAATTAGGAAAATAGGGCACATGACTGCGTGGCTCAAGAGTTGGTGCAGGAGCGAGGGTTTCTTGGATCATTGGGACCGTCTCTGTGGAAGGTGAGACACGCACAAGAACAAAGAAGGATGGATGGTCTGCACCTGAACCACTTGGGACCAACATTCTTGAAGGTAGGTTTGCGAGTGCTGTTGCGATGAGTTTAAATTAGTTTCGCTGGGGGAGGGGACACAGAATACTAGTGAAATAGAGATACATCATGCCTATAGTAATGGAAGCAAGTCAGAGTGAGTTCAGCTATGTTGAATGTCAAGAGAGTAAGATTAGGCTGAATAGCAGTTTAGCACAGTGGGCTAAACAGCTGGCTTGTAATGCAGAACAAGGCCAGCAGTGCGGGTTCAATTCCCGTACCGGCCTCCCCGGCGCCGGAATGTGGCGACTAGGGGCTTTTCACAGTAACTTCATTGACGCTTACTTGTGACAAGCGATTATTAAGATCTTTACTTTAATGCTAGGAGATATATAGGTAAGACTGTTGAGTTAAGGGTGTGGATTGACACATGGAATTGTGACATTGTTGCCAGAGACATTGTTAAGCGAAGGGAAGGACTGGCAACTTAACATTCCAGGTACAGGATCTTTAGGCGAGATAGAGGAGGGTGTAAAAATGGAGTGGTGTTGCATGATTAATTAAGAATTTGAAAAAAAATTTAAAGTATCCAATTCATTTTTCTTTCCAATAAAGGAGCAATTTAGCGTGGCCAATCAACCTACCTTGCACGTCTTTGGATTGTGGGGTGAGACCCACGCAGACGCGGGGAGAATGTGCAAACTCCATACAGACAGTGACCCGGGGCTGGGATCGAACCCGAGTCCTCGCTGTCTTTCAATTAATTAAGAAATCAATTACTGTAATAAGAGATTATACCTTGGAAGCGTCTTCAAACGAGGGAGAATTTTAGTGGTAACGACCACAACACGGTACGGTTCAAGATTGTTATGGACGAGGAAAAAGATGATCTGCAAAAGATGATTTTCGATTGGGGCAAGGCAGTTTTTACTAAAATAAGGCAGGATTTGGCCAAAGCTGCCTGGGAACAGCTTTATGTGGGGAAAATCTACAGCGGGCAGTGGAGGATATTCAAAAAGGAAATGGGAGAATACAGTTCCAACATGTTCCCTATAGGGGGTAATGTCGGAGCAGTAAGTTCAGGGAACCCCGGAAGTCTAGGACAATCCAGGACTGGATAAGGGGGGAGGAGAAAAAACCTTTCGCAAGTTCAAAGGGAGAAATTCTACTGCGGCCTGAGAGGAATATAGGAAGAGGGTACTCTAGAAAGCAATTGGAAGAGCAAAAAGGGGGCATGAAAAAGAACTCGTGAATAATATTAGGGAGAACCCATATGCATTAAGGGGAAGAGTTTACTTCTCATCCGTCTTCACTCAGGAGAAGGAGGATGTAGGTACAGAATTCAGGATTCTGGCAGATTCTATGGCATCTATTTTTCTGATGCAGAACAACAAATGGCGACGTTTATTAGCATTTCTCAGGATTCTGTGTCACCAGTCCAACATCATAAAGAATCCATCAACAATATAGCAATATGCCACCATACCCTATTTGGAAGAGCATGTTTCTGATTTTAAAAAGACTTTTGCATCATCTGAATTCATTTTTTTCCCAACACAGATCAGGGGCGGGATTCTCCCGTACCCGGCGGGGGGTCGGAGAATCCCGCCCCAGGTTTGTGACGTCATTGTTAAAATTCCATGGTACGTTTGCCTAGATTAGTTTGTGCACATATTGGAGTGTTCCATGCGTTTGTTGTAGTAGATTGGTAAGTCCATCCAACTTGTACAAATGTTGAATTAATTTGAAAAGTAATTATTATAGCTGATCTCATTTAAAAGAACAAAAGAAGCAGGAGTAGGCAATTCAGTCCCTCGCACCTGTTCCGCCATTGAATACAATTATGGCTGATCCCACCGCGGCCACATCTCCACCTCCCTTTTTTTTAAAAACAATATTTTTATTGGAATTTGTATTCCATATCAAAACTTTGCAAAACAATATGAAAACAATAATAGTAACCAAATGATAATAGCCAGCACAGGTATCATACACTGCCACTATGCCTGTGACAGAAGTCCAGTACTATTATTCCCTACCTTATTTACATTAGTGTGTATTATACAGTTTTTCTTTTAAAGGTGTTCTTACTGGGACGTTTAATATTTAATAATAAAAATTATAGACAATTTTACGTATGTATTTACAGTTACTGTCGGGGTTCTTTACATTGTTTATGTATACTTTTTGTTTTGCTGTGGGGGGGGGGGGGGGGGGCGGGGGGGGGGGGCGGGGGCGGGGGGGGGGGGGGGGGGGGCGGGGGGGGGGGGCGGGGGGGGGGGGGGGGGGGGGGGGGGGGGGGCGGGGGGGGGGGGGGGGGGGGGGGGGGGGGGCGGGGGGGGGGGCGGGGGGGGGGGGCGGGGGCGGGGGGGGGGGGGGGGGGGCGGGGGGGGGGGGCGGGGGGGGGGGGGGGGCGGGGGGGGGGGGGGGGGCGGGGGGGGGGGGGGGGGGCGGGGGGGGGGGGGGGGGGGCGGGGGGCGGGGGGGGGGGCGGGGGGGGGGGCGGGGGGGGGGGGGGGCGGGGGGGGGGGGGGGGGGGCGGGGGGGGGCGGGGGGGGGGGGCGGGGGGGGCGGGGGGGGGGGGGGGCGGGGGGGGGCGGGGGCGGGGGGGGGGGGGGGGGGGGGGGGGGGGGGGGGGGGGCGGGGGGGGGGGGGGGGGGGGGGGGGGCGGGGGGGCGGGGGGGGGGGGGGCGGGGGGCGGGGGGGCGGGGGGCGGGGGGGGGGGGGGGGGGGGGGGGGCGGGGGGGGGGGGGGGGCGGGGGCGGGCCGGGGGGGGGCGGGGGCGGGCCGGGGGGGGGCGGGGGCGGGCCGGGGGGGGGGCGGGGGCGGGGCGGGGGGGGGGGGGGGGGGGGGGGGGGGGCGGGGCGGGGGGGGGGGGGGGGGCGGGGGGGGGGGGGCGGGCGGGGGGGGGGCGGGGGGGGGGGGGGGGCGGGGGGGGGGGGGCGGGCGGGGGGGGGGGGCGGGGGGGGGGGGGGGGGCGGGCGGGGCGGGCGGGGGGGGGGGGCGGGGGGGGGAGGTCCTGTTTCCGCCCCTTGAGTTCTTGGGGGAGGTTAGGATGGTCCGTCTCCCTCTTTGACACTGCTTTATGTGGGGAAACCTTCCTCCCTGCTCTCCGTAACCCTTCATCCTGCTATTTATTAAAAACCTATCTATCTCCTCAGATTTGTCTAATGTCCACTGCACTCTGGGGTCGAGAATTCCATACTTTCAGTGAAGTAATTCCTCCTCATTTCTGGATTCGATCTGCCGCCTGTTAGTTTCTCATTTTAAAATGTCCAACCAGGGGAAACATCCGCTCCACGTCTACCCTGTCAATCCCCTTTAGCATCTTATATACCTCAATTAGATATGCTCGCATTCTTCTAAACTTCAGCGAGTACAGGCCTAAACTGATCAATCTCTTTTCATAAGACAAGCCCTTCGTCCCTAGAATCAATCTAGTGAACTTTCTCGGAACCACCTCTAATGCACTTATCCCTTTCCTCAAGTAAGAAGACTAAAACTGTGCGCAGTACTCCAGATTCGGTCTCAACAATGCCCTATGTAGTTGCAATAAATGAAAAATGAAATGAAAATCGCTTATTGTCACGAGTAGGCTTCAATGAAGTTACTGTGAAAAGCCCCTAGTCACCACATTCTGGCGCCTGTTCGGGAATTGAACCGTGCTGCTGGCCTGCCTTAGTCTGCTTTAAAAGCCAGCGATTTAGCCCAGTGTGCTAAACCAGCCCCTTAACAGCCCCAATAACAGTTCTCTACTTTAACACTCTTTTGAATGCCAAAATTCCATTTGTCTTCCTTATTCCCTACTGCACCTACGTATTAACTTTCTGCGATTTATGCAAAAGCACACCCAGATCCCTCTGCACCGACGCAGAAGCTGCAAGTTCTACTCCCAGGGATCTCATTATTTCTGCAAGAAATAACACAACCACACTCGAATTGCCAAAGACACAGTGCAGAATGGTGATAAATCAAAGCGTGAAAGAATTCAGGAAGCTGACGTAGCCATGATCTACCTGAACCATAATCCATACCTTCCTTATAAAATTCCCTCCTCCTGAAATGAGCTACTTGCCTTGTATCCTTAATGTCTGTCTGTATGAGACCCAGGACTAAAACAAACACTGAAAAACTGAGCTGCTTCATAAACATTTCAGAGTCTTGTTGGTCAATGAGAAATTGTTGTTCTGTGATACTTTCAGCAGTACCTTATTTCCTGAAGTATTTAAATGGTGCAGTCAGGGAATGATGCTTTATTATGGGCGGTACGGTAGTAGTGGTTAGCACTGTTGCTTCACAGCGCCAGGGTCCCAGGTTCGATTCCCAGCTTGGGCCGCTGTCTGTGCGGAGTCTGCAAGGGTTTCCTCCGGCTGCTCCGGTTTTCTCCCATAATTCTCGAAAGACGTGCTTGTTAGGTGGATTGACATTCTGAATTCTCCCTCTGTGAACCCGAACAGGCGTCCGAGTTTGGCGACTGGGGGATTTTCACAGTAACTTCATTGCAGTGTTAATGTATGCCAACTTGTGACACTAATAAAGATTATTATTATGACGAGAATCTATCTCCTAAAAATTGAAAAGCCAATCCAGAATCACTTTATTAAAAAAAATAGAGTTGGCAAAGTCTTGCATATTGCAACTCTCTGCTAGATGTCTAATGCTACTTAAATGCTTTTTGAGGTGCTTCTGGAATTCCTTTTTTTAAAAAAGGATTATTGGGAGAAGAATTTATTGTTCCAGGGCACTGATCCCAATTGATTATAATCTATACAAGGAAGCAAAAGTTGTCATTTTAAGTACGAGAAACATTTGGTGAGAGATGCTCTTTCTGGGTTGAGGGACATTGGGGGGTGAAGTTAGCAGATTTTATTGGACCTGCCGTGTCTGCAATCCATTGAGAGGAGAGTGGCATTGTGATGCATTGCTGGGTGCAGGAACAGCGCATGCTGATTACCATGGGGTGGAGTGGGTTTGGGTGGAAAGGTTGGGTGGTATGGATCCATTGTTTTGTGCAGAACATAGGACTTGAAGCTCAGGACTAGTTCACTGGGCGACAGAATTTTTGCTTACAGCATAATACAGTCAAAAAAACAATGACATTTGCCCTCTAACAAGCTGGATGTCCCCAATCGGATCAGGATTACTGTGGCAAGTTGGTGTATATGTGGAAGCATGACAGTGGAGAGCATCAGTGGAGGCTTCCCTTGTATGTCTGTATTTGTGGCAGTCTGAGCAGGCCCTTTGTTTGTACCACCATGTACCATCAGTACTCAGGATTACAAAGACCTGTGTCTGGCTCCAAAAAGCTAAATACAGAGTTGCCTGTGTTATGGATAGTTAATATAAGCAGTATAGTCTGCAAGTGTTTTTAATGGGAGTTGCTGAGCATCCTTGTCAGCCTTGGCTGTCTGGTAGAATTCTCATCTCTGAGTCAGTAGGTCCTGTACTCAAGCTCCACTCCAGAGATAAGCATATAAGCCTAAAGGAGTGCTACATTTTTGGAGTGCCGTCCTTTGACTAAGATGTTAAATCAAAGCCCTGTCTACTTGTCCAGGTGGCTCTCAAGGATCCGAAGAAGGAGAGCAGCAAAGCTCTTCAACATTCATCCCCCCAACCAACACCATTAAAGCAGGTTATCTAATTGTTTAACTTATTACTGTTTGTGGACCTTGCTGTGTCCATATTGGCTGCTGCATTTGCTTACATTAGAGCAGTGATTACATTTCAAACGTCCTTCATTGGCTGCAAAGTGCTTTGGATGCCCTGAGTGTGTGAAATGCGATATATAAATGCAAGTTCTTCCTCTGTCCGAGCAGACCTGGGCTCCAGCAATTCTTCCTTCGCCAATTTCCTTTCTCAAATGCTTAAAGCTTGTCTGTGAACAATTTTTGTTACCCATTATTGTAACAATTATGAATAATTAAAATGAATAATTACATTGAAGTATGTTCTGAAGGACTGTTTTGAATCCCGAATTAGACACTCTCCTTTCAGCTCTGCAATCTGAATTGGAATGCCTGGATTGTGTTTAGACCAAAGCTTTATTTCTAAATGTTCCAAGTGAGGTGACTTTGGGCAGTGTCTATCCAGTTGCTCATGGATTGCATGCAGATTATAAAATGCATTTAATTCAACATGCTGTACACTACGGGCGAAATTCTCCCCCAACGGCGCGAGGTCCGCCGACTGGCGCCAAAAACGGCGCCAATCAGACGGGCATCGCGCCGGCCCAAAGGTGCGGAATGCTCCGCATCTTTGGGGGCCGAGCCCCAACATTGAGGGGCTAGGCCGGCGCCGGAGGGATTTCCACCCTGCCAGCTGGCAGAAATGGCGTTTGTTGCCCCGCCAGCTGGCGCGGAAATGCGGCGCATGCGCGGGAGCGTCAGCGGGCGCCGACAGTTTCCCGCGCATGCGCAGTGGGGAGAGTCTCTTCCGCCTCCGCCATGGTGGAGGCCGTGGCGGAGGCGGAAGGGAAAGAGTGCCCCCATGGCACAGGCCCGCCCGCGGATCGGTGGGCCCCCGTCGCGGGCCAGGCCACCGTGGGGGCACCCCCCCGGGGTCAGATCGCCCCGCGCCCCCCCCAGGACCCCGGAGCCCGCCCACGCCGCCTGGTCCCGCCGGTAAATACCAGCTTTGATTTACGCCGGCAAGCCAGGCAATTTCTGGGCGGGACTTCGGCCCATCCGGGCCGGAGAATTGAGTGGGGGGTCCCGCCAACCGGCGTAGCCCTATTCCCGCCCCGCCCAATCTCCGGTACCGGAGACTTCGGCGGGGGCGGGATTCACGGCGGCCAACGGCCATTCTCCGACACGGCGGGGGGTCGGAGAATGACGCCCTACATGTGTTTTCTGTTACAAATCCACCGACAAGGCACAAGTCAGGAGTATGATGGAATACTTGCCTCTTGCTTGGATCAGTGCAGCCGCAGCAACACTCAACAAGCATCGAGGATCAGGTGGACCTTGGTGTGCATCGAGGGACGACAATGTAGCGCAGTGGTTAGCATTGCTGCCTCACAGAGCCAGGGACCCGGGTCCAAATCTGACCTTGGATGGATGGATGGATTTGATAATTGTCACGTGTACCGAGGTACAGTGAAAAGTATTTTTCTGCGAGCAGCTCAACAGATCATTAAGTACATGGGAAGAAAAGGGAATAAAAGAAAATACATAATAGGGCAACACAACGTATACAATGTAACTACATAAGCACCGGCATCGGATGAAGCATACAGGGGTGTAGTGTTAATGAGGTCAGCCCACAAGAGGATCATTTAGGAGTCTGGTAACAGTGGGGAAGAAGCTGTTTTTGAGTCTGTTCGTGCGTGTTCTCAGACTTCTGTATCTCCTGCCCGATGGAAGAAGTGGGTGACTGTGTGGTGTCTGCACGTTCTCCCCGTGTTTGCGTGGGTTTGCTTTGGGTGCTCCAGTTTCCTCCCACAGTCCAAAGATGTGTAGGTTAGGTTCGGTGGATTGGCCATGCTAAATTGCCCCTTAGTGTTCAAAAGCTGTGTAGGTTAGGTTAAGGCGTTAGTAGGATAGGCCAGGTCAGCAGGCTTGGATGGAGTGCTCTTTCAAAGGGTCGGTGTGGACTCAGTGGGCTGAATGGTCTCCTACTGCACTGTAGGGATTCTATAATCCTACACTGGTCCCTTAAGGTAACATGGCAGATAGGTACAGTGTTTAAGAAGGCATACGGTATACTTGCCTTTATTAGCCTATGATGTGGAGATGCCGGCGTTGGACTGGGGTGAGCACAGTGAGAAGTCTTACAACACCAGGTTAATTCCGGTAACACCGGTAACATTCACTTGAGGAAGGAGAGGTGCTCCGAAAGCTAGTGATTCGAAACAAGCCTGTTGGACTATAACCTGGTGTTGTAAGACTTCTTACTTTATTAGCCTAGGCATGGAGTTTAAGAGCAAGGAGGTTATGCTGGAACTGTATAAAATGTTGCTTAGGCCACAGTTCGAGTATTGTGTGCATTTCTGGAATCTACATTATAGGAGGCATGTAATAGCAGTGGAAAGGGTACAGAGGCGATTTACCAGGATGTTGCCTGGGCTGGAGAGTTTTATATGAATAGAGGTTGGATAGACTGGGGTTGTTTTCCCTGAGCAAAGGAAACCCATGAGGGGCATAGATAGAATAGACAGGAAGAAACATTTCCTCTTGGTGGAAGGTTCAATGACCAGGGGGCATAGAAAATAGAACATTACAGCGCAGTACAGGCCCTTCGGCCCACGATGTTGCGCCGACCTGTGAAACCACTCTAAAGCCCATCTACACTATTCTTTTATCGTCCATATGCCTATCCAATGACCATTTGAATGCCCATAATGTTGGCGAGTCCACTACTGTTGCAGGCAGGGCATTCCACGCCCTTACTACTCTCTGAGTAAAGAACCTACCTCTGACATCTGTCCTATATCTATCTCCCCTCAATTTAAAGCTATGTCCCCTCGTGCTAGACATCACCATCCGAGGAAAAAGGCTCTCACTGTCCACCCTATCTAATCCTCTGATCATCTTGTATGTCTCAATTAAGTCACCTCTTAACCTTCTTCTCTCTAACGAAAACAGCTTCAAGTCCCTCAGGCTTCCCTCATAAGATCTTCCCTCCATACCAGGCAACATTCTGGTAAATCTCCTCTGCACCCTTTCCAATGCTTCCACATCCTTCCTATAATGTGGCGACCAGAACTGCACGCAATACTCCAAATGCGGCCGCACCAGAGTTTTGTACAGCTGCAACATGACCTCATGGCTCCGAAACTCAATCCCTCTACCAATAAATGCTAACACACCGCACGCCTTCTTAACAACCCTCTCAACCTGGGTGGCAACTTTCAGGGATCTATGTGCATGGACACTGAGATCTCTCTGCTCATCCACACTGCCAAGAATCTTACCATTAGTCCAGTACTCTGTCTTCCTGCATAGATTTCAGTTAAGGGGCAGGCAGTTTCGAGGGGATGTGAGGACAAAAAGTTTCACCCGGAAGGTGTTGGGAGCCTGGAACTCACTGCCTGAAAGGGTGGTGGAGACAGAAACCCTCATAACATTTAAGTATTTAGATGTGCACTTGCGATCCCAAGGCATGCAAGGCTATGAGCCAAGTGCTGGAAAATAAGATTAGAATAGTCGGGAAGTCAGAATCATAGAATCCCTACAGTGCAGAAGAAGGCCATTTGGCCCAGCGAGTATTCACCGGCCCTCTGAAAGAGTATTTCACCCAAGCTCACTCTACCGCCCTATCCCATTTACCCGTTAATCTAACCTACACATCGCTTTTGGACACCAAGGGGCAATTAAGCATGACCAATCCACCTAACCTGCAAGTCTTTGGACTGGGGGAGGAAACCGGAGCACCCGGGGGAAACCCACGCAGACATGGGGGGAGCGTGCAAACTCCACACAGACAATGACCCAAGGCCGGAATTGAACCTGGGCCCCTGGTGCTGTGAGGCAGCAGTGCTAGCCACTGTGGCACCGTGCCGATTGTTTTTGATCGGCGCAGATGCAACTGGCTGAAGGGCCTTTTCTGTGTTATTGGTCTCTATGGGCAGGATTCTCCCAGCCTTGGGAAAATTCTCCCAGCCTTGGGAGAATCCCTGGGACCGGGGCACGCCGGCCTGTGGAGAATCGGTGCCATTGGCGCCGGCGTGGTTGGCGCGGCGCCGGTCGCGGGCCGCTCTACACGGCCGGCCCACCGATTCTCCAGCCCGGATGTGCTGAGCGGCCGTGAAAAAGAAACGAGTCCCGCCGGCGCCGTCCACACCTGCCCGCAGCCGGCGGGAACTCTGGTGCAAGGATCGGGTGGCAGCCTGTGGGGGGCTCAAACCCCGTGGGGGGCCTCCGATGCGGCCTGGCCTGCGATCGGGGCTCACCGATCGGCAGGCCGGCCTCTCGGTCCCCCGGCCTCTTTTCCTACGCGCCGGCCCCTGTATTGCTGCGCCATGTTGCGTCAGGGCCGGCGTGTTGCAGGAGGCCACCGCGCATACACACGTTGGCGCCAGCGCCACTGGGCATGTGCGGATCTCACGGTGCACAGTTCACGCTGGGATCGGCAGCGGGAGCGGCGCGAACCGCACCAGCGCCCGTGCTGTTCCCGTCTTGGGGCAGAATTACTCCTGGCAGAGGCCCATTCCGCCGTCGTAAAATACGACGGAGTTTAAGACGCCGTGGACACTATACAGTGGGATGGGAGAATCCCGCCCTATGACTCTATGATATTGTATATGCTCTTGGTGAATGACACTTTTCACCAGTCGTGTACAATATACTCTTGCATCTAACTAGTTTACCTCTGCCTTGGCCTCTGGTCTCCCACACCCTACATTACACCCACATTATCTCAAAGATTCTATATAATGTTTTTGAATTTGTTGAACGATAACAATTATACAATGGTAGTACTGTTTTCGTTTGGACTGGCACAGCTTCTAAAAAAGCGAGCAGAAGGGGTCCCCAGACCTGTGCCAGTATTTTTTGGTGGTGCCCTAATCCTGAATATTTGCATGCTGCTAGTTGAGTGGAATGAATGCGGCAGGGACAAAGTTTTCTGGATTGACTGATACCATTCTCAGACAGACTACTGCATCGCACAAATAAAATTATGCAGCTAACACTTTAATGACAAATACTATTACAGTGCAAGTTATTTATACTACTCAATAAATCTTGTCCGTAAAGTTCCTGTGTATGATGTAGTCACAATAACCTGGTCTGACCTATTGCGATTTATGGATCAGCTATTAATCCATTTGAGATTTTGCTTTGGATTTTATGAATGAAAAATATAATTGGGAAATATATATATATATGTGCTGGACATACTGAGCTAATATCTTGTCACGAAACAACTGACATCCATTTTGAAAATGTTCGCACAGCTTTACCTGTCTAGTTTTTAATTAGCTTTGCTGTGCTATTTATAATTTGATTCATGTAGCCTTCTCTACAATTGTAACTTGTAAAGTAACGTACTACTTTTGATAGTAAAAACAACATCAAAGCAGCCATCATTAAAAACGGGGCATTGCATGAAATTGCATTTACTTAAACATATTAATCCGTTTTGCTGGGACTCATTGCGGCTGATTTATGTGCAGTTGACATTGAGCAGGCCCATTTTAGACTGGAAGCCGCTGTGTTGAAGGTGGCTTTAAACTAAGCTTTTTGGTTAAGTATTTCTAGAAGGGAAAGTAAATTAAATCCGAAGTGGGAGAATTTGGATTTAAAATTCAATACTGCTGTTGGCTACTCAAAATTCATTTAATTTTGTTTATGCCTCTAGTGTCTTCATCAACCTCCAACTGTTCCTGTTTAATGTTTACAGAAGAGACTGCTGGTTTAAAGTGACAATTGAGCGCAATTTTCTGTAACCTGGGCCTATTTCTGCATCTTCCACTACAATCTCTGGGTTCCGGACAAAAGATCATGGGCGAGATTCTTGGACCCCCCGCCGGGTCGGAGAATCGCCGGGGGCTGGCGTGAATCCCGCCCCCGCCGGTTGCCGAATTCTCCACCACCGGATATTCGGCGGGGGCGGGAATCGCGCCGCGCCGGTTGGTTCCCCCCCCCCCCCCCCCGCGATTCTCCAGCCCGGATGTGCCGAAGTCCCGCCGCTAAAATGCCTGTCCCGCCGGCGTAGATTAAACCACCTACCTTACCGGCGGGACAAGGCGGCGCGGGCGGGCTCCGGGGTCCTGGGGGGAGGGGGGCACGGGACGATCTGGGCCCGGGGGGTGCCCCCACGGTGGCCTGGCCCACGATCGGGGCCCACCAATCCGTGGGCGGGCCTGTGCCGTGGGTGCACTCTTTCCCTTCCGCCTTCGCCGCGGCCTCCACCATGGCGGAGGCAGAAGAGACTCCCTCCACTGCGCATGCGCGGGAATGCCGTCAGCGGCCACTGACGCTCCCGCGCATGCGCTGCCCGAAAATGTCATTTCCACGCCAGCTGGCGGGGCACCAAAGGCCTTTCCCGCCAGCTGGCGGGGCGGAAATTCGTCCGACGCGGGCCTAGCCCCTTAAGGTTGGGGCTCGGCCCCCAAAGATGCGGAGCATTCCGCACCTTTGGGGCGGCGCGATGCCGGACTGATTTGCGCCATTTTGGGCGCCAGTCGGCGGACATCGCGCCGATACCGGAGAATTTCGCCCCATAGTTTTGTTTTGCTTAATATACTGCTTGTGACATTAATAAATCTTGTTAGTCCAGTGACTGCGGTAGGCAGGGGGAGGGGAGACAACATTCCCCTCACCAGAGCCATCACTCAATGAGGGACCTGGGGCGAAATTCTCCCCCAACGGCGGGATGTCCGCCGACTGGCGCCAAAGCCGGCGCCAATCAGACTGGCATCGCGCCGGCCCAAAGGTGCAGAAGGCTCCGCATCTTTGGCGGCCTAGCCCCAACATTGAGGACCTAGGCCGACGCCGGAAGGATTTCCGCCCCGCCAGCTGGCGGAAATGGCGTTTGTTTCCCCGCCAGCTGGCGCGGAAATGCGGCGCATGCGCGGGAGCGTCAGCGGCCACTGTCAGTTTCCCGCGCATGCGCAGTGGGGAGAGTCTCTTCCGCCTCCGCCATGGTGGAGGCGGAAGGGAAAGAGTGCCCCCACGGCACAAGCCCGCCCGCGGATCGGTGGGCCCTGATCGCGGGCCAGGCCACCGTGTGGGCACCCCCCGGGGTCAGATCGCCCCGCGCCCCCCCCCCAGGACCCCGGAGCCCGCCCACGCCGCCTGGTCCCGCCGGTAAATACCAGGTTTGATTTACGTCGGCGGGACAGGCAATTCCTGGGCGGGACTTCGGCCCATCCGGGCCGGAGAATCCAGCGGGGGGTCCCGCCAACCGGCGCGGCCGGATTCCCGCCCCCGCCCAATCTCCGGGAGCGGAGACTTCGGCGGGGGCGGGGGGCGGGATTCACGGCAGCCAACGGCCATTCTCCGACCCGGCGGGGGGTCGGAGAATGACGCCCCTGATGCATAATTACCTCTGCTCTTTTGCAAGAATGTGTTCAGCTCAGGTTTATTGGTAAAAATAAGCTAAAAGTGCTTGAATCCTGTAATGACACATTTGCAATAATTTCTATCATTAGTTTGTTCCTCCTTCCCCAATGCACATAGATTGAAAAGAGCCTAACCTTCATGGAGGACGATGGTGTTAATACCTGATACGCACATTGTGGTGGAGATGAACAGCGGACATATATTTGGCAGACTTGAAGGCTTTTTCTGAGAATTGAAAAGAAAGTTGTTTGATCAGAGCTGAAAATATGTGATGGCAAGGATTTGTTTCTGTTAATAACCTGGCTAATGTGGTTATTCTAGACCCGATCGATCCCTTTTGAAGGGATTATACTAAATGGGAAAAAATTATAATCCAGAAAAATTTAGTTCTTTTGCCGCCTGTTACTACTGGGAAGGGTTTGTCGTCTCCCTTCAGTTGATGTAGACAAAGTAATGCAGAATTCTAGTTCAACCAGGTTAACCTGTTGGATTGTTTTGTATTTCCATGTTAATTTGGTCAATAATATATTCTCCTCCAAAATCCCAGAAACAATTTTAAAAAAAAATTATTTTTATTAATTTTCCAAAAGAGAAAAGGAGCAGGTAAACCAGGTACAATGCAGTACCATAATGCACCTCTTCCCCCCCCGCCCCACTAAACAAACAAAAATAAACTAGAAAAAAAACAATCGACAGAATTAACTCTTTAAAGAAAGAGACAATGGTTATCAGCTACAAAAGTGGATCCGCTTATGGCATACTTAATCTTCACACTTAATGCTTCCTCTAGCCAGGAGGACGGATCAGGTGGCTTGGGTCGCTTCCAGGTTAATAAAATCCGCTTGAAGCAAATGTAATGATGTCTGCCTCAATCTTAGTGAAACTGACCAGTGCAGATGAGACTCCATGGGCGAAATTCTCCGTTATCAGCGGAAAGTCCGCCGATCGGCGCAAAAAACGGCACAAATCCGACGTGCGTCACGTCGGAAAAATGGGTCGATAGTCTCCGGCCCGAAATGGGCTAGCAGCGACGTAACGGGATCCGCGTTTGCGCAGTGGTTCACGCCGTGCAGCGTCATACGCGCTGCACGGCGTGACGGCTCATAAGGCCGCGCTGCTCCCCCCCCACCCGACCGGAACACCCGACCGCAACACCCGACTGGATGGCTGGCCGTCGCTCAGCCCCGAGGTTCGAGTCACGCGATGTGGAGGCGCTCCTGGACGCGGTGGAGCAGAGGAGGGACGCCCTGTATCTCGGGCACGGCCGCAGAGTTGCCCCACGCCACAGCAGGCGCCTGTGGAGGGAAGTGGCAGAGGCCGTCACCGCTGTGGCCCTGACACCACGGACAGGCACCCAGTGCCACAAGAAGGTGAACGACCTCGTCAGAGCAGGCAGGGTGAGCCTCCTCCATATCCCCCCTCCCCATATCCCCCCCTCCCCATATCCCCCCCTCCCCATATCCCCCCCTCCCCATATCCCCCCCTCCCCATATCCCCCCCTCCCCATATCCCCCCCTCCCCATATCCCCCCCTCCCCATATCCCCCCTCCCCATATCCCCCCCTCCCCCATATACCCCTCCCCCATATACACCCCCCTCCCCATATCTCCCCCCTCCCCCATATCTCCCCCCTCCCCCATATCTCCCCCCTCCCCCATATCTCCCCCCTCCCCCATATCTCCCCCCTCCCCCATATCTCCCCCCTCCCCCATATCTCCCCCCTCCCCCATATCTCCCCCCTCCCCCATATCTCCCCCCTCCCCCATATCTCCCCCCTCCCCCATATCTCCCCCCTCCCCCATATCTCCCCCCTCCCCCATATCTCCCCCATCCCCCATATCTCCCCCCTCCCCCATATCTCCCCCCTCCCCCATATCTCCCCCCTCCCCCATATCTCCCCCCTCCCCCATATCTCCCCCCTCCCCCATATCTCCCCCCTCCCCCATATCTCCCCCCTCCCCCATATCTCCCCCCTCCCCCATATCTCCCCCCTCCCCCATATCTCCCCCCTCCCCCATATCTCCCCCCTCCCCCATATCTCCCCCCTCCCCCATATCTCCCCCCTCCCCCATATCTCCCCCCTCCCCCATATCTCCCCCCTCCCCCATATCTCCCCCCTCCCCCATATCTCCCCCCTCCCCCATATCTCCCCCCTCCCCCATATCTCCCCCATATCTCCCCCTCCCCCATATCTCCCCATATCTCTCCCTCCCCCATATCCCCCCTCCCCCATATCCCCCCTCCCCATATCCCCCCTCCCCCATATCCCCCCTCCCCCATATCCCCCCCTCCCCCATATCCCCCCTCCCCCATATATCCCCCCTCCCCCATATCTCCCCCCTCCCCCATATCTCCCCCCTCCCCCATATCTCCCCCCTCCCCCATATCTCCCCCCTCCCCCATATCTCCCCCCTCCCCCATATCTCCCCCCTCCCCCATATCTCCCCCCTCCCCCATATCTCCCCCCTCCCCCATATCTCCCCCCTCCCCCATATCTCCCCCCTCCCCCATATCTTCCCCCTCCCCCATATCTTCCCCCTCCCCCATATCTCCCCCTCCCCCATATCTCCCCCCTCCCCCATATCTCCCCCCTCCCCCATATCTCCCCCCTCCCCCATATCTCCCCCCTCCCCCATATCTCCCCCCTCCCCCATATCTCCCCCCTCCCCCATATCTCCCCCCTCCCCCATATCTCCCCCCTCCCCCATATCTCCCCCCTCCCCCATATCTCCCCCCTCCCCCATATCTCCCCCCTCCCCCATATCTCCCCTCTCCCCCCTCCCCTATATCCCCCTCCCCGTATCACCTGATCACTGCCTGATGTCTAACCATGCATGCTTCATTGTGTATCGCAGGACCAAACGTCCAGGCACCCATCCCCGCAGATGCAGACCGCCCGCAGGATGCCCCTCGGAGACCACAGGAGACGGAGAGACCCGCACCCTCCAGCATGCGACGCCCGCAGGATGCCCCTCGGAGACCACAGGAGACAGAGAGACCCGCACCCTCCAGCATGCGATGCCCCTCGGAGACCACGGGAGACGGAGAGACCCGGACCCTCCAGCATGCGACGCCCGCAGGATGCCCCTCGCACACCACGGGAGACGGAGAGACCTGGAGCAACAGGGAGACGACACCCCCATCACGTGTGGGAGCGACCACCCAGCGATGAGGGGGGCAGCCACAGGCCCCCGTCACATCCGAGCCAGGACACCACTACCCAGGACACCACTACCCAGGACACCACTACCCGGGACAGCACTACCCGGGACAGCACTACCCAGGAAGACGAAATACCGGACAGTGACTCAGAGTGGATGGGTGGAGACGAACCCCCACCCCAAAGTGCCATGGACTCAGAGTGGGACGAAGAGCACGACACAACGCCACTGCTGTCACCAACACCCTCCACCATCGCAGAAACACTCACCACGGTTGGGCACTTTAGTGATGAGGCGTCTGGTACACTCACTGGTGCGCACAACACAGCCGTCCCGGTACAGCAGGTGGAGGTAGGAGCAGCAGAGGGACCGGGCGGTCGGAGGCAGCCCAGCCCAAGCGAACATCTGCCGCCCAGATGGATCCTGGGTTCCTGCAGTTACCACACCCACACATAGATCCGATGCAACCATCGACCCGGAGACGAGCTTGCGGCGGCTGCGGTCGCAGGTGGAGTAGTCCACCCGCGTCCAGGAGCTGGGAGTGGTGCCGGTCATGCGTGCCACCCAGGCCGACACCGCACGGGTGGCGTCCGCGGTGGAGGCAATGGGTGCGACGGTGTCAGACATGGGGAACGGTTTGCGAGGCCTGGGGCCTTCCGTGCAGGCGGCGTCTGTGGCCCAGGAAATGGCTGCCCTCTCACAGGAGGCCATGAGCCAGTGCCAGCGCCAGATGGCAGAGGCGCTCAACGCCATAGCCCAGTCTCAGCAGGCCATGGCCCAGTCTCAGCAGGCCATGGCCCAGTCTCTGCAGGCCATGGCCCAGTCTCTGCAGGCCATCGCTGAGGGCATCGGCGCCAGTGGCCATGTGCGAGCCGGCGTCGCACTGTCACAGACAGGGTTTGCCAACCCCCTGGGCTCCATGGCTGCAAACCTGCAGACCCCTGTCGATACCAGCACGGGCCTCCAGGACTGGCAGCGCCAGATGTCGGGGGGGGCGTCGGATGGCCAGTCCGTTCGCATCCCCCACCCGTGTAGAGGCCTGGGTGCCATCGGGCACCCCGAGGGAGGAGGAGGTGGTGTGGTCCGTCCCGGCTCCCTCTGTAGGGGAGGTCCCGGTACACCGCGACACCTCGGACCACCCCCCCCCCCCCACCCTTCCGTCCCAGGTGCATCGGGTGGGCAACGGGCAGGACAGGCTGGCAGCTCGCCATCCCAGTTGCCCGGGCCGCAGCCTGGCCCATCTAGGCCAGGACGCCCCAGGAAACGGCCGCCAAAGGGATCCAGTGTCAGAGGGCAGGAATCACAGGAGTCCACCTCCAGTTCTGCTGTACCGTCTGGGGAACCACGTAGACGTAGTCAAAGGGCCCGTAAGGCCAAACAATTAGACACTGAGTAAGTTGGCACGGGTGCAGGGCACAGATGAGTTTTAGGGGCTAGGGCACGTGCATGAACTCCTTTGGTTATTAAAGTCAATGTTACACCTACCGAAGCTGCCTTTGTGCTCTGTCCAAAGCGTGCGGGGGTGTCATGTACGTTGAGCGCAAGTGTGTGTGTGAGGGGTGGTCTTACCTCAGCCCCAGGTGAGTCTGCCCCCTTCCCCCTGGGCCGCCATCAACATCCCCCGGGCAGAGGACGGGCCCGTGCGCTGCAGTGTCACAGCCGCATGCAGGGATGGTCCGGGTGGATGGTGGTGCTGTGGCCATGGGTCAGACATAGTCCAACGATGTAGAGCCAGGAGCTCATCGCAGGGCGGGTTGTCATCATCCTCCATGGCCTGCGATAGACACGCGTCCACCCGCAACTGTGTGAGCCCGGCCCGTTGTGCCGCCGGTGGATCGGCAATGGGGGGGGGGGGGGGTGTGCATGCGGGTGGGGTGGGTGGGGTTGGGGAGGGGGTTGAGGGTCCTGGGTGGGTGGATGGGTGGGGGGTGTGGGTGGTCGGCTGTTGCCATGGTGTGCGGTCTGTGGCCATACTACCCGATTCCCACGCCCATCTAGTCAGTGAAGCGGGCGTCTATCAGTCTGTCCCGTGCCCGCTGGGCCAGCCGGTAACGGTGGACAGCCACCCGCCTGTGTCTACCCCGTCTGCCCTGACCATTGCCCCCATCCCCCTCATCTGGGGAGGACTGGGCCTCTTCCTGCTGCTCCTCCACTCCGCCCTCCTCTGCCTGCGGCACATCGCCCCTCTGCTGGGCTATGTTGTGCAGGACGCAGCACACCACAATGATGCGGCCGACCCTATCTGACCGATACTGGAGGGCGCCCCCAGAGAGGTCCAGGCACCTGAAACGCATCTTCAGCACGCCAAAGCACCTCTCGATCACTCCCCTTGTCGCTACATGGGCATCATTGTAGCGGTTCTCCGCCTCATTGCGTGGCCTCCGTATAGGCGTCATCAGCCACGATCGCAATGGGTAGCCCCTGTCGCCCAACAACCAGCCCCTCAGTCGGGGATGGCGTCCCTCGTACATGCCGGGGATGGATGACCGCGACAAAACAAATGAGTCGTGTACACTGCCTGGGTGACGGGCGCAGACGTGCAGGATCATCATGCGGTGGTCGCAGACCACCTGTACGTTCATCGAATAGGTCCCCTTCCTATTAGTGAACACGGCCCTGTTATCTGCAGGTGGCCGCACGGCGACGTGCATCCCATCGATCGCGCCCTGGACCCATGGGGAACCCGGCCACGGCAGAGAAGCCCACGGCCCGGGCATCTTGGCTGGCCCGGTCCACGGGGAAGCGGATGTAGCGGTGCGCCATGGCATATAGGGCACCTGTCACTGCCCGGGTGCACCGGTGCACCGGTGCACCGATGTCTGCGATATGCCGGACAGGTCCCCACTCGGTGCCTGGAATGACCCTGTTGCATAAAAGTCCAGGGCCACCGTAACCTTGACGGACACGGGGAGAGGGTGTCCCCCGCCAGTGCCACGCGGTGACAGGTGTGCCAGCAGGTGGCAGATGTGTGCCACGGTTTCCTGGCTCATCCGGAGTCTCCTCCTGCATTCCCGGTCCGTGAGGTCCTGGTATGACTGCCGGGGCCGGTACACACGGGGCGCCCTCGGGTGCCTCCGTTGCCGTGGGGCCGCGACGTCCTCCTCCCCCTCCTCGTCCTGTCGGTCAGGTGTCCCTCCAGCCTGGGCGGCTGCCGCCTGCCCCTCTGCGGCAGCCTGCGCCGCCTCTCTGGCACGCTCCTCCTCCTTCTCATCCAGGGCAACATAGACATGAGCGGCTGCCACCACGGCGGCCAACATCGCTGGATGATCTGAAAACATGACGGCCTGGTGGGGGGGAGGGGAACGACGGCATGTCATCATTGCCCATATCCCCTCCTCCCCCCAGCCAGGTGGCATGGACCGCATGGGTCCAACTGTTGGAGGCTGGCACCTGGCCAGGTGGACCAACTCACTTGCCCTCCCATCCCCCTTCTCGGCACGGACCCCCCCCCCAACCTCCACCCCAGCACGGACCCCCCCCCCCCCCCCAACCTCCACCCCAGCACGGACCCCCCCCCCCCCCCCCCCCCAACCTCCACCCCGGCACGGCACGGAGCCCCCCCCCTCCAACCTCCACCCCGGCACGGACCCCACCCCCCCAACCTCCACCCCAGCACGGACCCCCCCAACCTCCACCCCGGCACGGCACGGACCCCCCCCCCCCCCCAACCTCCACCCCGGCACGGACCCCCCCCCAACCTCCACCCCGGCACGGACCCCCCCCCCCCAACCTCCACCCCGGCACGGACCCCCCCCAACCTCCACCCCAGCACGGACCCCCCCCCCCCCAACCTCCACCCCGGCACGGACCCCCCCCCAACCTCCACCCCGGCACGGCACGGACCCCCCCCAACCTCCACCCCGGCACGGACCCCCCATCCACCTCCCCGGCACGGACCCCCTCCCGGCACTCCGCCTTAGCCCAGCCTACTCTAACCACCCCCGCCCCCCCCCCGGCCGCACACACACACACACACACAACCCGAGACACACCTCCCCTCACGCATTCAGACTGCGGCCACGCCATTGCCTGCCCAGAGCCAACCCCCCAGGCCGTCACTCACCTCCTCGCTGGTCGGCGTGAGCCTGGAGCACCGGGTCACGCCGATGAAAAGGAGGTTCGATTTACGTCGACGTGAACGGTCATCACGTCGACGGGACTTCGGCCCATCCGGAAGGGAGAATATCGGCAGGCCGAAAATCGGCTGCCTTGCGCAGACCCGTGACATTCTCCGCGGCAGCGGCGACATTAACGCCCCGCCGACTTTTCTCCCTTCGGAGACTTCGGCAACCGGCGGGGGCGGGATTCACGGCGGCCAACGGCCATTCTCCGACCCTCTGGGGGGTCGGAGAATGACTCCCCATATCTGGCTGTCAAAGGACAAAGCTGTAAGTCAATATCTGGAACTTTGGAAAGAGTGTCAAAGAAGGATGTCGAAAACGCGGCCAGCCTCGAGCGCGATCAGAACATGTGGGTCAGGTCTGTAGGGGTGAGTGAGCACTTGTCGCATTTGTTGTTTGTGTTGGAGGAGAAACTTGCTAATTCTGGCCTTGGTAAAGTTAATTCTGTGCAGAACCAAGAAGCAAACTGGTGTCTGAGCTGGTGGACTAGTAGGCGATCAGCTTTGTCTCCGTATTCATTAAAAAAACCCCCTTGAAAGTTGCAACATGTGCACGACTTTATTTGTAAAATTAGTCAAATTACTTTAGTTTGTCTGCATATAACTCTGGTGGGGGGGTGGGGGTAATGCAATACTGACCGACTATTTCTAAAATTGAATCCACCAATTCTTGTTGTTTTAATTTTCTCTGTTTAATGATATTTGCATTGCAAGAATTTATGTTTCCCCGGAGAACCGCCTTGAGGGTCACCCATAATACTGATGTGGTGGATTCAGATTTGTTTTTTTAATATAATCCCCTATGCTGGTGGATATAGATTTTCAAAAATCCTTGTCAGATAGTAGGGTTGTGTCAAATCTCCATGACCATTAGTTTTGGACATAAGGGGCGAAATTCTCCTACCCGCCCCGCCACATTTCTGCGCCGACCGGCCGGCGGGAGTCTCCGTAACACCGGCCGGTCAATGGGGTTTCCCATTGTGGGGCAGCCCCACGCTGTCGGGAAACCCCCGGGCGCTGGCAGAACGGAGACTCCCGCCGGCGGAGAATGACGCCCAAGATCCAGGTCAAGGGAGAGGGGCGTGTGGTCTGATACAACTATGGCAGAATACCCGGAGTTTTAACTGTGGGTAGAAGAGCTCTGTCCAAAAAAAATATAGTTGGTATGTGAATAAGCAAGGTGGAACTGAGAGACGTAGGAAAGGTCCTTTGTGACCGGGTGGGGAACCGCAAGGGTCCACACAATCCATTTGACTCATAAAAGTGGAAAGAACCTTAGAAACAACAGAGAGGGGAAAGTCTTTGCACTTGAGCAATCCAGTTCTGGACCTATAACACAGATTAGATCCCCACCAAAAATAAGATGGGGTGTGTCTATATTAGGAAGGGAAGATAGAAGCGATGTGATACATTTCATATTGTCCCAGTTAGGACATAGACATTCACCAAAACTACAGTTTGAAAAAGTGTGTTACTAACTATTGTATGACGTCCAGGGTCTGAGATTACATTTAAGGGGGAGAATTGTATTCTTTTGTTATTCAAAATTGCTGTCCCCCTAGCTATGCCTTTAAAGCTGGACAGTACGAAGTCTTACAACACCAGGTTAAAGTCCAACAGGTTTGTTTCGATGTCACTAGCTTTCGGAGCGCTGCTCCTTCCTCAGGTGAATGAAGCTGGAGTGAAACACCTGGCCAACCCACGCTTTACGCAATCTGGTGTGATCTTTAACACGAAGATGTGTTTCGTGAAGGAGTGAAACATCAGCGTTAAGGCTCTTGAGATGTGAAAACACTTTGGAGCGTTTTACTGAACCATTTAACCCTCTAATATTCTTTGTGACTAATCTGACCAAGAGCCCCATACCACCCTGACTGCCTGAGCTACTCGTACGTATCGGGAGACTTTATAAAAGGGTCAGTAAATTGCATGGAAAAGAATGCAAAGCAAAGAGGATCCATTAAATAATAAAAATAGCCAAAGACAAAAAGGTCTTTGATTACTGTCAATGCAGTAAATCCCTCCCACCCCACTCCGTCCTTAAAACAATCACCATACTTCCAAACCACTGGAACAAGAAACAGTGTGATAATAAACCTTTAAGTAAATAAAACCATGGATCAAATCCTAAGCTCGCCATTATAAGCAAGATGAGCAGCAGGTATTCTGCCTTGTATGGCATAATAGGGCATACCCTGACATATGAGATACGTTATATAATACTCCATTGGAAAGTTGCTTGTTCTATCTGCATAATCAGAGCTCGAGAGTAAATGAACGGTTGAACATGCCCTTCATTTTGAGCATATTAAATTACATATACAGGTATTCAAACACCTGATACCCCAAAACAAAACCACAAACTCAGTAAGCCTGGCAAGAATTCAGTATGTGCTGAAGCAAAGTGTCTGCCTCATCTGGTTGCGTCAAAGAAATTATCTTCTCCCTTAAACATGAGATGGAGACGGGCAGCGTGAATCAGCCCAAAGTTAATTCCTTACAGAGCGTGGACTTGATTTTGTTCAATGTTGCACCACTCCTTGTTGGGTCCGCACTCATGTCTCGGTAGATCCTGATTGAGTGGTCCTGGTGCTCCTTTGCCCACCGGAAAACAAGCTCCTTGGGCGAAATTCTCCAGTATCGGCACGATGTCCGCCGACCGGCGCCAAAAACGGCGCTAATCAGTCGGTCATCGCGCCGCCCCAAAGGTGCGGAATCCTCCGCATCTTGGGGGGCCGAGCCCTAACCTTGAGGGGCTAGGCCCGCGCCGGACTGATTTCCGCCCCGCCAGCTGGCGGAAAAGGCCTTTGGTGCCCCACCAGCTGGCATGGAATTGACATCTCCGGGCGGCGCATGCGCGGGAGCGTTAGCGGCCGCTGACAGCATTCCCGTGCATGCGCAGTGGAGAGAGTCTCTTCCGCCTCAGCCATGGTGGAGACCGTGGCGAAGGCGGAAGGAAAAGAGTGCCCCCAAGGCACAGGCCCGCCCGCGGATTGGTGGGCCCCGATCGCGGGCCAGGCCACCTTGGGGGCACCCCCCGGGGCCAGATCGCCCCGCGCCCCCCCAGGACCCCGGAGCCCACCCGCGTCGTCTTGTCCCGCCGGTAAGAGAGGTGGTTTAATCCACGCCGGCAGGACAGTTATTCTAGCAGTGGGACTTCGGCCCATCCAGGCCGGAGAATCGCGGGGGGGGGGGGCCCCGCCAATCGGCGCGGCGCGATTCCCACCCCCCCCAACCCCGAATCTCCGGTGCCGGTGAATTCGGCAACCGGCAGGGGCGGGATTCACGCCAGCCCCCCGGCGATCTCTGACCCGGCGGGGAGTCGGAGAATCTCGCCCCTTATCTTTGTAGTGATGGAACTGGACTCGAATGGCTCGGCAGGGGGTCACCAGGCCGAGGTTTCCGCCGAAGGGTGTGGTGGGCTCGGCCTAGCTCCGAGGGCTTGGGGAATGTATTTTCACCCACCATCGCATTGAAACATTCCAACATAAATTGTGTTGGGGCTCAGCCTTCAGTCCCTTTTGGCATATCAGCAATGTGTAGATTTTGCCGTCTCCACTGGTTTTCCAGGTCACCGATTTTGCCCCGCGATGACATGCTCTTCTTAATCACGGCAGCCAGCCCGGACTCCAGCGTACTGTCTGGAAGGGCTGTCTCTATGTTGGTAAGGGTGCTGCTGTGAGAGCCAACAGCTAAATGAGTGGTGTCAAACTTCAGGATTTGTCGAGTTCAGTGACCGGACCTTCGCTGAGCGTCTGTTGTTAGAAGCATGAGTGAGCCGTCCACCATCTTTGTTGTAGCCGACTATAGCTGTAGCTGGCAGGAGTATCTTTATCATTTTAATATTTTCCAGCCTGTATGTTTTAAATTCTTGGGCATATTAAAAGAAAACATGTTCCTGGTGACGATCGTCGGGAGAAACACCACTTCTGCTTCCACTATGTCGCGCAACCTTGAGGTGCAGAATGTGATTCAGTGTCTGTGGTAAACTGCAGAAATACGATCACATGTTTTTTGTTCCAAATACCAGTTGTAGGATTAGAAAGTTGAGGTGTCTCCTAGTTTGGAATATCTTCATCATCCGTAACTCCTGTGCCGGACTGAAGAATTAGCACAGGCACAGGGTATGTTTTTCCCAGAGCAAATGCTTCCTCTGAGGAACGCTGTTGGGAATTAAGGTAATTCGTTGCAAATCAGTGCAAGAATTATTGTTAAATCTTGCATTTAGCCTGCATTACCAGTTGCTACTTTTAAATGCTGGCATTTGGCCTTCGCTCTCCTCTGGGAAGGGTATCTCTCCCTGTCCTGATTCATGCCTTGAGGTATCATTTAGATTCACCATTTATAGATTTCAAGGCTCCGGAGTTTCATCGCTTACATTTATGTCACAAGCACTGAAATGTTGATGAATGAAAAATTCAGAAAGGCAGAAGGTAGGAATTTATGGATTTTTAATTGTAGCGATACCTTTGCAATCTTGCTTTATGCTTGATATAAATGAATAATTAAACCAAACTGGATATAGGATCATAGAATCATAGAATTTACAGTGCAGCAGGAGTCCATTCGGCCCATCGAGTCTGCACCGGCTCTTGGAAAGAGCACCCTACTTAAGACCACATAAACAGAAATGAATTTATAACTGCAGAATTTAATTATGTTAATGCAGTAATTATTTCAAGGTGTTTTCCCTGAGGCACCGAGTGATTAAGAGTTGTGAATAATTCACAGTGATGATTAACTAACTAATTGTTGCTAGCCCAGGTCATGTGTGATCAACCTATCTGATTCAAGCCCAGCCTAGCAAGTGTAGCTGGCCTGATGCAGTTCTGGTTTTTTTAGTTGGATGGAAACTTTCCACTCTTGGTATTTTTAATTTGAAAGATCTCTGAAAGATGATCCAATCTATATTTTAAGCAGAAACTTTAATTCATCTGCTCTTCCAAAACCATTTTTATTGAAGAGTTGCTGATCTCCAAATTCTCATCTTTGAGGTAAAATACCACAACGGATACATAACGAGGAGCAGGTCAGTTTTGACCATTGCAGTCATGTCACTGAAGGATCTTTAATGATAATTACAATTGGGCAGTGATAGCTCCTTATGGTACGGAAAAGACATTGTTAAAATTAGTCTATCATTTTACATTCTCTATATTAATAATTCTTGATTAATAAGGGGATCAGGGGTTATGGGGAGAAGGCAGGAGAATGGGGATGAGAACATTTCAGCCATGATTGAATGGCGGAGCAGACTCGATGGGCCGAGTGGCCTAATTCTGCTCCTATGTCTTATGATCTTATATATTCCGTATTCAGTCGATTGGAGCTCTCATTTTCTGCTGATGTTCTCTGAAATGTAACTGAATTCTTGCATGCAATTTGATTACTATGTTGATGGGCTGTGTGACTAGGAGAGAAGAAATGACTTGAAATGAACAGGCAAAACACCAACACAATAGGATCCAGAAAGTACCGTTACCTTTCTTATTTGTTCCTGGGATGTGAGGATCGCTGGCAGGGGCAACATATATTCTCCTTACCTTGAAAAGGTGGTAATGAGCTGCCTTCTTCAATGACTGGAATGCTTGTGTTGTGGGAGGGCGTTCCAGAATTTTGACCAGCAACAATGAAGAAGCAGAGATAAATCTCCCAAGTCAGGATGGTGTTGAACTTGGGGATGGTGGTGTTCCCATGCACCTACTGCCATTGTCCTTCAAATCAGTGGAAATCATTAATTTGGAAGTGATTGTTATGAACACGGCAGATGTTAATTGCTGAGCAAACTAAATCCCAGAGGGAAACTTGGCCGACATACCATAACCCTTTTTATTTGTATTCTGAAATCCAGTACACTTTTGGAATTTTAAAAATTGAAAGTAAAATATTTATTAACAACAAAAGAGAAATAAGAGACAAGATTACAATGAGCAGTTTAGATTAGCCTTATAAACATTCCCTTGAAAAGGTTCTCTACTTGGTCAGATCCACAAGTAAACATTTTCCCTTATAGATGTTTAACTGTAAAAATCCTGTCATGCTACCCAAGGGGAAGTTGTTGTCATTTTAGTACCACTTTAGAAACAGTGTGTGTTATGTAAAGGGCAGCACGGTAGCATTGTGGATAGCACAATTGCTTCACAGCTCCAGGGTCCCAGGTTCGATTCCGGCTTGGGTCACTGTCTGTGCGGAGTCTGCACATCCTCCCCGTGTGTGCATGGGTTTCCTCCGGGTGCTCCGGTTTCCTCCCACAGTCCAAAGATGTGCAGGTTAGGTGGATTGACCGTGATAAATTGCCCTTAGTGTCCAAAATTGCCCTTAGTGTTGGGTGGAGTGACTGGGTTATGGGGTTATGGGGATGGGGTGGAGGTGATGACCTTGGGTAGGGTGCTCTTTCCAAGAGCCGGTGCAGACTCGATGGGCCGAATGGCCTCCTTCTGCACTGTATATTCTATGAAATTCTATGAAATGGAGCCATCGACCTTCCATTGTATTATGATGGCCCCTCATCCGAACTAGACTGTGTGAATTTCAAGGTGTGAAACAACAACACAGGAAGTGAAATCAACACACCTGCCCTTTTTGCAAAAAATACTTTGAATCTGCAAAAGCCACACTGCGAGGAAGCCATTTTGTTGCCTGATGTCAAAATAACGGCAAGAGACTTCTGCAGAGACGAGTTTGATGAGAAAGCCATAAAACCAGCTGAAAGTCACCCAAGCAGCCATGGTAATAAACAGTAATACCTTAAAATTGGGAGAAGGATAGCCTAGCCAGTTCCAACTTAAAGTTCGCTTGAGAACCAACCTCCTGGAAATTCGACTACAAGAGGCTTTGTGGCTTTCTGAGACTCCTTTGCTTTACAAAGACGTTGAATTCAGCTGAAGCATCAACTCATCTAAGAAGCTACAGGCCTGCCAGAGACTGGACAATTGTTAATTGTATTGTTTTATGTTTGTCTGTATCTAATCTTTGTGTGTGTGATAGTGCGTGTAAGCTGAGTGAGTGCGCTGTCACTTTTTAAAGATCCAAGACAAGGGTGTGATAATAAACAACCTTCAAACACACTGCTGGGACTATTTCAATTCGGACAATCACTCTGAGGGCAAGAAAACACACACTTCTTGCATACAAACATAATGACCACGGGCAGTAAGAAAACACATGAGTTCTGTGGCTCCTCCTGTTGGTGTTTTGCACATTTACACGAGTGATGCAGATGTACAGAGATTTATGAGGGTGCAGCTCTGCATTGCAAAGTAACCCATTCTTAGGTGCAGGATACATTCAAAGATTATTGCTGTAGTCATTCTTCCTTGCTAACTTGGGCAACTAAATCTGATGACAATGATTAGATCTCTTTACAGGACAGAGTTGTTGCATGTGACATCTTCACATGTTGTCGATCTTCAGTATTAGTTCAAATCTTTTCTGTTTGGTTAATTTTTGATAATGCTTCCATGTAGAAATACAAACAAGAATACATTGTACCTGATTTCAAGGAATATGCTGTACCTTTTCCCCAACAGCCTGACTGGTTTTGTGAGGAATGGCTTTAAAGTGCATGTGATTCCTACTGTGCTCAGCTTTCATTGAAAATGAAATCTGGAAATCTGTCAGATATTCGCAGCAGAGCCCATTATATTCCTCAGATTCTTCCCGGTATCCGCAAAAGGTACAATGCCTATTTGCAAATGAATTTTTCAGGCATTGTCATTAAAGTGCCACCCAGCAGTTGCTTGAACAGCAGAATTTGGATCACAAATCTGCTTTTCCCACAATTTTCATTACTGAATTCTGAAGTGCTTATTTTAATGTGACCTTTCCTCTCTTTCAACAAATTTGAAGCCAAGTTCTCCCTAGTCTCCACCTCCCCGTCCCCCGTTAAGTAAATTCGTCCCTGCCCAGTTTAGGTCCTCGACTTGCTGATTATCAGGTAACGCAGCTGTTCCCAGTGTTATGCCAATTCCACTCTTCAATCATCAAGTAGGAGACATGGAGGAGTGTTGCATTTGATGTTTGCTCATCTATTCTATGACGACAAGCTGGCTGATATTCGGAACTTGCTTTGTGATGAACAAGGAATTAAAAATAAATTTGCTCCCTTTCATTTTCTCTCCTTCCTCCATTACCTGACTATTCTGCACGTGTGACTCCAGACGCTGTGTGTTGGTCAAGAATTCAACTGCAAAGGGCAACGATAACTTCCATCTTTATAGCGCCGTTCATGTAGTGAAATATCACAAGACACTTAACCAGTGGGTTATCAAACAAAATGTCATTCTGAGCCACATCGAGAGATAGAACTTGGCCAAAGAGTTAGGTTTTAAGATTCTCTGTGAGCATAGAGAGAATTCCAGAGTTTAGGGCCTCGGCGGCTAAATTATCCGAGAGCTGGAATTTGAGATGAAAATAGGGGTGTGCATGAGGCCAGAATTTGAGGAGCGCATGGAGACAGACCCATGTGGGGTCTCCAGGAGGTGCTGAGATGGGGGGAGGCCCGTGGCTGTGGGGAGATTTGAAAACCAGGAAGAAAGTTTTTAAATTGAGGCCAAACTTGACTTTGCTTTCACCTGATGTTCGTACACGTGCTGGTTTCAGCTGGAGTCATTAATTAGTGATCGGCGGCGAAATTCTCCCGAAGCAGCGCAATGTCCGCCGACTGGCGCCCAAAACGGCGCCAATCAGACGGGCATCGCGCCGCCCCAAAGGTGCGGAATGTTCCGCATCTTTGGGGGCTGAGCCCCAACATTGAGGGGCTAGGCCCGCGCCGGAGGAATTTCCGCCCCGCCAGCTGGCGCGGAAATGACATCTCGGGGCGGCGCATGCGCGGGAGCTTCCTCCAACTGCCGTTGACAGATTCCCACTCATCGAGGCGGAAGGGAAAGAGTGCCCCCACGGCACAGGCCCGCCCGCGGATCGGTGGGCCCCGATCGTGGGCCAGGCCACCGTGGGGGCACCCCCCGGGGCCAGATCGCCCCGCGCCCCCCCCCCCCAGGACCCCGGAGCCCGCCCACGCCGCCTTGTCCCGCCGTTCAAAAGGTGGTTTAATCCACGCCGGCGGGACAGGCAATTTATCGGCGGGACTTTGGCCCATCCGGGCCGGAGAATCGAGCGGGGGGGGCCCGCCAACCGGAGCGGCGCGATTCCCGCCCCCGCTGAATCTCGGGTGCCAGAGACTTCGGCAACCGGCGGGGGCGGGATTCACGCCAGCCCCTGGCGATTCTCCGACCCGGCGGGGGGTCGGAGAATGATGCCCCCTGAGTGGGAACGTTTTTCATTCATTTTTTCATTAATATGATAACCAGGATTAGCGAGGTCAGTTGTAGTTCCCCTGCTGGCACAATGAACGAGTCCAGTTTTAACTCGGCACAAATTATGGACCAAACCAATTCTTTGTCTGTAAGGGTAGTGGAGGATTTTAATTGACCTTTTTGCATATTTCACTTTTGCCATTTGGATCCTGGAAGGTTTCTGTAGCTGTCCTATTTTACTGCACTGGCAGTGACCACTGTTTGCCGAGTCACTCACATTCATTCAATGGCCGCAGTGCGAACAGAAGCAAAATCAGAAGCAACGGGCGGAATTTAACGGACCGTTTGCCGTGGACGCAAAATCATTATGACTGCAAAATCTCACAAGAGGGCCATAAAGGGATTTGCGCCGGCGTGATTTCAGAATGCGATCTTCCCCACCCTCCCGCCAGTTACGTGATCAGGTTCTGGGAGTGAATCTGATTTGCATTATTTTAAATACATTTTAATATATTTAAAACACTTTACGCCGGAGCGTTCGGCCACGTTAAATCCTCAGCCCTCTGGTGGCGTGACGTCATGCTGGCGAGAGTCAGTACTAGTTGACCACGACGGGAGCACGGAGGTGAATATAGCTCTCGGGTGGTGAGGGGCATGGCCGGGCAGTGCCCTGAAGGTTGGCAGTGCCCTGCAGGTTGCCACTGCTAGGAGTCGGCCTTCCAGGGAGCTTCATTGGGTTGTTCCCCTTATGTATGGGGTGGGCCTGATGGGGTGGCAGGAGGCTTTGAAGGGGGTAGGCATGAAGACGGGGAGGGGGGGGGGAGGGTTTGAAGGGGTGTGGGATTGGTACTGGAGTGCGGTGTGTGCCCCCAGTGCCCTGGGGGGTGGGGGGAATGGGATTATCCTGACGCTTGTTGGGGGGTGGGGAGGAAGGTATTTGGGTTGTGGGAGTGGTTGACCTACTGCGTGTGAGGGTTGCGGATGCTCCCCTTGACCACCGGGGGTGGGGATGGCTGGGGATGTCTGTGGGGGAGGGACCTCTAATTTAACTTTGATATTGGGGGGCCGTTTAAAAATGGCACCCTGATCTCAGAATCCCAGATTTCCCGCGTTCAGGCCATTGCACCCCCCCACTCCCCCCAAAGCTGGCTGTGTGCTCCTCACCAGCAATTTAAACATTTTGTTTAATTTTGCTGTTGGCCTCCTTCTGCACTGTAAATTCTGTGATTAATCAGGTGAGAAAGGCATCTGTGAAGCTAGCAAGTTTCACCCAGATTTCCACGCCTGATCCAGTACTCTGCAATTTTGGGAAAATTCCATCCAACAGTTCAAAGATTTCAGTTCATTGTCTGTTTGTTCAGTTTCCCAATTCATTGCCATCCTGAGGTCCTTTTCGATTGAGGGAGCGATATCCTGCTCCTGGGATTTGCTTTGTTGGCAGCCTGTGCAGGTAAACTATGCTTAGGTGATCCCTACTAAATTGGGGGAAATAAGGTCCATTGGACTGCTGTCCCTAATAAAATCACAATCTAGCATTTCTTGCTAGTAATACATTAAACGTCAGATTTTTCAAATCATAAAGTAAATACAGGAGGCCAGTCAACCCATTTCAGCTCATCTATCTCGAAAAACCTGGACACCCAATCCCATGGCATCCACCTCATAGACATCATCATGTGATTAAACCTCCAGGAATGCCTCCTCCAACCAGAATTAGCCATTCCACTCTGTTAGTATGAACTACTCACGGGCTCTTACTCATCAGCTGGCAGTTTACCTTCAACACATGGGACATGCAGACTCCGCACAGACAATCACCCAAGGTTGGAATTGAACCCAGGACCTTGGTGCTTTGAGTCAGCAGTGCTAACCACTGTGCCACCATGCCGCCCAGTATCCCAGGATTAACTTGATCTGCTGGAATAGTCCTTTTTTCGACCCTCACTTGGATTGTGCCTAATTAAAGAGCTCAGGATAAGATTTCAGTTCATTGTTTGTTCAGACAGCAATCCAAAGGACATTGTTTCCCCCAATTTGGTAGGGATCAACTAAGCACAGTTTACCTGCGCAGGCTGCCAACATAGCAAATCCCAGGAGCAGGATATCGCTCCCTCTATCGAAAAGGACCTCAACACCAAGGCACAGGGCTAAATCGCTGGCTTTGAAAGCAGACCAAGGCAGGCCAGCAGCACGGTTCAATTCCCATAACAGCCTCCCCGAACAGGCGCTGGAATGTGGTGACTAGGGGCTTTTCACAGTAACTTCATTTGAAGCCTACTTGTGACCATAAGCGATTTTCATTTCATTTCAGGATGGCAATGAACTGGGAAACTGAACAAACAATGAACTGAAATCTTGGGCGTCATTCTCCGACCCCCCCGCCGGGTCGGAGAATGGCCGTTGGCCGCCGTGAATCCGGCCCCCGCCCCCGCCGAAGTCTCCGCTCCCGGAGATTGGGCGGGGGCGGGAATCGGGCCGCGCCGGTTGGCGGGACCCCCCGCTGGATTCTCTGGCCCGGATGGGCCGAAGTCCCGCCCAGGAATTGCCTGTCCCGCCGACGTAAATCAAACCTGGTATTTACCGGCGGGACCAGGCGGCGTGGGCGGGCTCCGGGGTCCTGGGGGGGTGCGGGGGCGATCTGACCCCGGGGGGTGCCCCCACGGTGGCCTGGCCCGCGATCGGGGCCCACCGATCCGCGGGCGGGCCTGTGCCGTGGGGGCACTCTTTCCCTTCCGCCTCCGCTACGGCGTCCACCATGGCGGAGGCGGAAGAGACTCTCCCCACTGCGCATGCGCGGGAAACTGACAGCGGCCGCTGACGCTCCCGCGCATGTGCCGAATTTCCGCGCCAGCTGGCGGGGAAACAAACGCCATTTCCGCCAGCTGGCAGGGCGGAAATCCCTCCGGCGTCGGCCTAGCCCCTCAATGTTGGGGCTAGGCTGCCAAAGATGCGGAGCCTTCCGCACCTTTGGGCCGGCGCGATGCCCGTCTGATTGGCGCCGGCTTTGGCGCCAGTCGGCGGACATCCCGCCGTTGGGGGAGAATTTCGCCCCTCATCCTGAGCTCTTTAATTAGGCACAATCCAAGTGAGGGTCGAAAAAAGAAGGAATATTCCAGCAGATCAAGTTAATCCTGGGATACTGGGCGGCATGGTGGCACAGTGGTTAGCACTGCTGACTCAAAGCACCAAGGTCCTGGGTTCAATTCCAACCTTGGGTGATTGTCTGTGCGGAGTCTGCACACCTCCCCGTGTGTGCGTGGGTTTTCTCCGGCTGCTCCGGTTTCCTCCCACAGTCCAAAGATGTGCAGGTTAGGTGGATTGGCCGTGCTAAAATATTCCTTATGTCCAAAAGGTTAGATAGGGGGTGGGGAGTGGACCTAGGGAGGGTGCTCCTTTGGAGTGCCAGCGTAGTATCTATGGGATGAATGGCCTCCTTCTGCACTGGAGAGATTCTATGATGTAACTCCACCGATTCATTGTACACACATTGACCATTTTGAAAGTAAGGACACCAGCATAAAAGGGAGACCTGATGCAAACCTCTTACGTTTCCCTGTTATCCAGAGTTTCCCTGTTATCCAGGGTTTCCCTGTTATCCAGGGTTTCCATATATACGATACCTCCATTTGTTTTAACCCCAACAGCCTGACTGGGTTTGTGAGGAATGCCTGCGAGATGGTGCTGATGTGAAGAAACTGGGGCGAGATTCTCCGACCCCCCGCCGGGTCGGAGAATCGCCGGGGGCTGGCGTGAATCCCGCCCCCGCCGGTTGCCGAATTCTCCACCACTGGATATTCGGCGGGGGCGGGAATCGCGCCGCGCCGGTTGGCGGCCCCCCCCCCCCCGCGAGATTCTCCGGCCCGGATGGGCCGAAGTCCCGCCGCTAAAATGCCTGTCCCGCCGGCGTAGATTAAACCACCTCTCTTACCGGCGGGACAAGGCGGCGCGGGCGGGCTCTGGGGTCCTGGGGGGGGGGCGCGGGGCGATCTGGCCCCGGGGGGTGCCCCCATGGTGGCCTGGCCCACGATCGGGGCCCACCGATCCGCGGGCGGGCCTGTGCCGTGTGGGCACTCTTTCCCTTCCGCCTCCGCCACGGTCTCCACCATGGTGGAGGCGGAAGAGACTCCCTCCACTGCGCATGCGCGGGAATGCCGTCAGCAGCCGCTGTCGCTCCCGCGCATGCGCCGCCCGGAGGTGTAATTTCCGCGCCAGCTGGCGGGGCACCAAAGGCCTTTCCCGCCAGCTGGCGGGGCAGAAATTCGTCCGGCGCGGGCCTAGCCCCTTAAGGTTGGGGCTCGGCCCCCAAAGATGCGGAGCATTTCGCACCTTTGGGGCGGCGCGATGCCCGACTGATTTGCGCTGTTTTGGGCGCCAGTCGGCGGACATTGCGCCGTTTCCGGAGAATTTTGCCCCTGATACGTATTCTGCATAGCCAGACTTGTTAAATCTGCCTGATGCTCCCGAAAGAGTCTGTGTTATTCCTCAGGTCTTTATTGAACCCTGAACAGATCAATATCAATTTCTAAAAGCATTTTTCAAGGGTCGCCATTGAAATTCCACCCTTCAAATGGTTGAACAGCATCTCTTAAGACTCTGAGATTTTTTTGGCCTCGGTTGTTACATGCTGTCCAAAAAACTGATCAACCCAACCTAAATTGTATACTTTATTTTCCACATGAGTCCCACAGCAGTGACATTTGATCATTTATCCAGGGTCAATGAGTAGCTCTGATGTGTTTAAATCCCAGAATATGAAGAACTAACTTTACTAGATACAGTCCGATTGAATCAGGCTTTGTGTAAAGTGCAGGTAGAAATGCTAAATTTACAAATATTCGTGCTGCAGCCAATTTAATAATTAGTTTACCAAGAAATGTATATTTGTCAGGAGGTTCCTGATAAAGCAAGTTTGGAGACGTTTGCACCTCAGCCATATAATTAAATGAAATCAATGCAAATGGCCTTCACAGAAACGTGTTTGTATGAATATGATTCAACATCAAAAGCAAGTGATCATTAATTAAACCCATGCGGCATATCTGAATAATTAGATAGAATATGACCGCAGCACCAGAAATGAGCAATAAATTTGTTTATTTTTTATTTGATCAGCAGATAGAATTTATAATAAATTGAATGTTATCTGAGTATTAGGAGGATCCAGCAGTTATGTGGGAGCCCACCTGTGATTTGGAGAACTGGATGGTGCTCTTAGTCTCAAACTGGGAGAATTCTGCCCAAAGATTCCAAGTGCCATGGTGGGGGCGGGGTAGTGATGTGTTTTCTGCCGTGGCGGCCAGCAGGGAAACACGCCAATTCTCCCGGCAATGACCTCGGTGATTATGTACCCAGGTGTTTTACGTTGTACTCCGTGGTAGGACAGGCCTGGTGGTGCGTGATCCACCATCATATCCGGACGCCATATTGAAAAGGTGATCAACATCACTGACCCACCATTGAAGAGGGGCAGTGGACCACCTGAAAATGAAGATAGATCTCCGGGAGCACTCTGAGATCGGAAGATGGACTTCGGAGAATGAAGATGGATCTCCAGGAATATTCTGAGGTGGGAGATGAACCCCGCCCCCCCCACCAGGACACCTGACCCAGAAGGTCCACCTGCAGATGTTCCCCGACCCACTGCTGTGATGTTCCAGGGTTGCGGGCGGCCTCCATCCTGAGGCTTCCCCAGGCATTGTTCAGATGAGACCTGACATCTGCATACCACATGTTCCAAATGTGTTTCACGCCAGTGTGTTATCCTGCTGGCATTGCAGGGAGTCCGGTGGGAGGGGGTTGTAGTTAATCCTTCATGGCAATGAGGGCGCAAAAAATCGCAAGAGTCGGAAAATAGGAATCTTGCTGGTGAGATCTCGTTTACCAATTCTCCCTGCTCGGAAAGGTCGGGTACCTCATTTAAATAAATTATAATCTAATTAAAGGGCTTCCCCGCCATATGTTCACCCCCCACATTGGGATCTCCCGCATCGCATCGGCAAGGTTTACAACACGTTTTTTACAAACATGAGTCGGGTGGAGGGAGCCCACTGGGGCCACACAGGTAAGTGTAGCCCCCAGTGGGAGAGGGACATGGCCCCACAGTGCCCTGGCACTGCCCCATGGCATCTCCCTTCCTGTACCTCTCTACAGCACTTTCCTTGAGGGGCAGCACTGTAGCACAGTGGTTAGCACTGTTGCTTCACTGTGCCAGGGACCAGAGTTCAATTCCTGACTTGGGTCGCTGCCTGTGCGGAGTCTGCACGTTCTCCCCGTGTCTGCGTGAGTTTCCTCCGGGTGCTCCGGTTTCTCTCACAAGTCCCGAAAGACGTGGGGCGAAATTCTCCCCCAACGGCGCGATGTCCGCCGACTGGCGCCAAAAACGGCGCCAATCAGACGGGCATTGCGCCGGCCCAAAGGTGCGGAATGCTCTGCATCTTTGGCGGCCTAGCCCCAACATTGAGGGGCTAGGCCGACGCCGGAGGGATTTCCGCCCCGCCAGCTGGCGGAAATGGCGTTTGTTGCCCCGCCAGCTGGCGCGAAAATGCGGCGCATGCGCAGGGGCGTCAGCGGCCGCTGACAGTTTCCCGGCGCATGCGCGGGAGCGTCAGCGGCCGCTGGCAGTTTCCCGCGCATGCGCAGTGGGGAGAGTCTCTTCCGCCTCCGCCATGGTGGAGGCCGTAGCGGAGGCGGAAGGGAAAGAGTGCCCCCACGGCACAGGCCCGCTCGCGGATCGGTGGGCCCCGATCGCGGGCCAGGCCACCGTGGGGGCACCCCCCGGGGTCAGATCGCCCCGCGCCCCCCCCCCCAGGACCCCTGAGCCCGCCCACGTCGCCTGGTCCCGCCGGTAAATACCAGGTTTGATTTACGCCGGTGGGACAGGCAATTTCTGGGTGGGACTTCGGCCCATCCGGGCCGGAGAATCCATCCGCGCGGCCCGATTCCCGCCCCCGCCCAATCTCCGGTACCGGAGACTTGGGCGGGGGCGGGATTCACGGCGGCCAACGGCCATTCTCCGACCCGGCGGGGGGTCGGAGAATGACGCCCGTGGTGTTAGGTGAATTGGACATTCTGAATTCTCCCTCCGTGTACCTGAACAGGCTCCGGAGTGTGGCGACTGGGGGATTTTGACAGAATCTTCGTTGGCGTGTTAATGTAAGCCTACTTGTGGCACTAATAAAGATTATTATTATTATTCTTTTAAGTCGCTTCTTCCTCTTTGACCAAGCTTTTGTCCACCTGTCCGACTCTCTGTACCTGGCTGACCACATGTTGGTTTCCTCCCACAGTCCAAAGATGTGCAGGTTAGGTGGATTGGCCATGATCAGTGCATGGGGTTACAGATATAGGGCAGGGGAGCGGGCCTAGGTAGAGTGCTCTTTCTGAGGGTCAGCAGAACCAATGGACCGAATGGCCACCTTCTGCACTGAAGGGTTTTTACGACCATCTATGAACCTGAAAGTGCATTGCGAAGTTCTTAATAATTTGGTTCACTGAAGCCAATCACTTCATTGAAGTCGGATAATATACAACTATTGTTTCATTTTCCATTTTGAATTCTTGACAAAAAAGAGGATTTAAATGATTTACAAAGTAGAGAAGGTATCAGTGTCACCGAGCTATACAAAAATAGACAGGGGGCAGGGGACAGGGTACAGAGGGGGCAGGATACAGGGGGGCAAGATACGGGGGCGAAGGTACAGGGGTATAGGATGCAGGGGGACAAGGTACAGAGGGGGCGGGGGACAGGATACGGGGGAGGGCACAGGGTGCAGGGGGGAGGGTACAGAGGGGAGGGCACAGAAGGGGCAGGGTACAGAGGGGGCAGGGTACAGGGGGGGGAGGGTCCAAAGGGGGAGGGCACAGAGGAGGCAGGGTACAGTGGGGGCGGGGGGCATATTACACAGGGGGCAGGATACAGGGGAGGGCACAGAGGGCAGGGTGCAGGGTACAGAGGGGGCAGGGTACAGAGGGTATACAGTTATTGTCATTGTATGTGTCCAGTACATGGATTCATATTAAGCTCTTGTGTGGGGAGCCTGCATGTTGTTCGTGGAAACCTCATTTTAAATCTACTGCATGAAATTGCTCTGGTGTTGATATGGATTTGGAATAAAATATATTAGGAAGCCTAACAAGGGAACAAATGGGAGAAACAAAGAAACTACAAATGCTGGAGATTTTAAATGAAAACAAAGTGCTGGAATTTCACGGCAGGACTGTTGGCCTTCCTATGGCACGTCTGTCTAAAAATACTCTGATTTCCATGTTGGCCGCAGATGCAGAGGCAAGACGTCAACACAGTAGCCTTTGGGAAAACTCCACTTCACACTGAAGTTGGTTGAATTATATCTCGGGTGGCAAAAATGGAGGCTAAATGTAGCGGAAATAGGAATGAACAACATGCGGTCACGAGCTCTGGTCCTTTCACCTGCAGCTCTTGGTTGTATTAAAAACTGATGATCAGTTAGTGCAAACCCTGCAGTGCATAAATACAAAAAACGCATTCAATTGAAAAGAGCCTGTTAAGATTGTGTTGACCAGGAATTCTTTGTCATCCAGCTATGAGATTGCTGTTCCCTTAAAGTCCAGTGTTGGTTATTTGGAGGAGCTTTGTGGATGTGTGTCCGGTTCTGAAATTTGCTTTTCAGATTTATTGCTGGACGGTTTTGAAAAGAGGTTTCAGTTCAGTAGTTTTAACATTGGCTGGAACTGTTTAAAGAAGCAAAGCGAGGAGTTGGTTGGGCAATGTGATTAAAGGTAAATCTGTAAGTAGGCGGTGACTGAGCTTGTGTAATTTGAAAGGGAACTGGTTTCGGATGCAAGGTTCGGAAAACGGGGAGCGTTATCGGGGTGTGGAGCTGAGCTCTTAATAATCTGCTTCACCAAGGCTGCTCAAATGCTTAAATAAAGTCAGGTGATATTTTTTTTCTCCCTTTTGAATGCTTTACAAAAAGATGATTAGAATAATAGAAAAGGTATCAATATCACCCAACCATGCAAAGCTAAACAAGGAGCACAGTATGGAGGAGGCACAGTGCAGAGTGTGCAGGTGCAGAGGAGGCATGATGCTGAGGGTGGGTCCGGGTTCAGTACTCCCAGCTCAATGGTACAAAAAAAAACCCTTAAACAAAGAGGGGGAAGTGGTTAACCCTTGTCATCATGGCCAATTTCCAGACGTCGAAACCTATTATCAATGTTTACTGTATATTTTCCACATCTTCCTCATTTGGTGAACATATGCTGACACTCCGAATAACCACTCTCGATTGGCACTGCTCTGCCAGTACTTTTATTGCCACCCATCATAGCCGACACTGACTCCAGGGATTTTATCACCATATCCCTTTTCCCGGTGTCAATAGTGAGCACATCGGGAGAGGGTTGGGGGGGGGGGGGGGGGGGAAATGATTGGCCTGCCTTTCAGAATTCCATCATTGCTGCAGTATTGAAAACTTTCACTCTGCTAGCAGTGATGTGTAAAAGGACTGAGCCTGGGGTGGATTTTAAACATACGGCCCCAGGTGTAACTCTGGTGCTCTGGATTGACTGCCCATTGTAGATCCTGTCCAATCGCCACTGCCAGGTGTATCGCTGAAATCGGCCAGTGGGTCTGCCGCTCCAGTTTTAGGCTTGGCGGGTAGTAGAAAACCTTCATTGTGTGCTTTGAGTGCTGCAGGGAGTGCTGCCACCACCTGTTCTCATTCTTCTCTTTCCCAAGCGTTTCGCTGTAAGTGATCTTTCAAATCACTTTGAATTCCGTGTCAGTCTCGAATTATGTTGGGTTTCCGGATGAAAAGATTTTGGTTCGAATGATATTGCTAATATTTTCTGTTGTAAGAATCCTCATTTTGCATTACATCTTTATTCTAAAATGACATTTTTAAATGTCTGTTTTCATTTTTTTAATAAACATTTTATTGAGTTTTTTTTGGTATTATAACAACAACACAATAAACAATGTACCTGGAACTATAAACATGGTGCAAAAGCTGTCTCCCTCCCTTACAGGTCTAACCTTTATTAACCCCCTACTCTAAGCTAAACTAACCCCCCCCCCCCCCCCCCCCACACTTTCTGCTGACGATTAATTTTCCGCGAAGAAGTCGACGAACGGTTGCCACCTCCGGGTGAACCCCAACAGCGACCCTCTCAAGGCGAACTTGATTTTCTCCAAACAGAGAAAGCTAGCCATGTCCGATAGCCAGGTCTCCGACTTCGGGGGCTTTGAGTCCCTCCAAGCTAACAGTATCCGTCTCCGTGTTACCAGGAAGCAAAGGCCAGAACGTGTGCCTCTTTCTCCTCCTGGATTCCCGGGTCTTCCGACACCCTGAAAATCGCCACCTCTGGACTCAGCGCCACCCTTGTTTTTAACACCGTGGACATGACATCTGCAAACCCCTGCCAGAATCCCCTAAGCTTCGGACATGGCCAGAACATGTGGACATGGTTCGCCGGTCCTCCCGCACATTTTGCACACCTGTCTTCCACCCCAAAGAATCTGCTCATCCGGGCCACTGACATGTGAGCCCGGTGAACGACCTTAAATTGTATCAGGCTGAGCCTCGCACAGGTTGCGGACGCATTGACTCTACTCAATGCGTCGACCCAAAGACCAACCTCTCTCTCTCTCTTCCCAGCTCCTCCTCCCACTTGCGCTTCAGCTCCTCGGTCTGCGTCTCCTCTGACCCCATAAGTTCCTTGTAAATGTCCGAGATGCTCCCCTCTCTTACCCACCCTCTGGAAACTACCCTGTCCTGAATTCCCCTTAGTGGTAGGAGCGTGAAGGTTGACACTTGTTTACATAGGAAGTCCCGCACCTGCAGGTACCTGAATTTATTTCCCCTCGCCAACCCAAACTTCTCCTCCAGCGCCCACATACTCGGAAACCTCCCTTCTAAAAACATATCCCCATCCTCTCAATCCCTGCTCTTCGCCATATCCGGAACCCCCATCCATACTTCCCGGGGCAAACCGGCGATTATTACAGATTGGGGACCAGACCGATGCTCCCTCTGCTTCCACATGTCTCCTCCATTGCCCCCAGACTCTCAGGGCTGCCACCACCACGGGGCTGGTGGAGTCACATGTCGGCGGGAACGGCAGAGGCACAGTTACCAATGCCCCCAAACTGGTGCTCTTGCATGAAGCCTCCTCCATACGCTCCCATGCCGACCCTCCCCCCACCATCCACTTCTTGATCATGGCTATATTCGCCGCCCAGTAATAGTTACTAAAATTTGGCAGCACCAGCCCGCCCTCTCCCTGACTCCGCTCAAGCATTACCTTCCTTACCCGCAGGGATTTGCCCACCTAAACAAAGCCAGAGATCACCTTGTATCCCGTTTTTAAAAAAGGACCGCGGAATAAAGATGGGGAGACATTGAAACACGAACAGGAATCTCGGGAGGACTGTCATCTTCTTAAATGACTGTTTTCTAGTGAGTCTCAGGAGAAGCACTGGCTGGCCAAAATTCATGATAAATTGTTGTAAATTAGTGGTTTCACTAATTGTTTGGTCAGTGTTTCAAATAAATGTCTGCTTCATTTGCTAATTTGGGGTGATGGCAGCGTGGCGCTATTGTCACTGGACTAGTAATCTAGAGACTCAGGGTAAAGCTCTGGGGACTCGAGTTCAAATCCCGCAGCAGATGGTGAAATTTGAATTATACAAAGTCTAATGGTGACCATTATCAATTTTTGTAAAAACCTATCTGGTTCACTCGTGTCCATTAGGGAAGGAAATCCTGGCCTGGCCTACAAGCGACTCCAGATCCACAACAATATAGTTGACTCTTAAATGCCTCTCTGAAGTGGCCTAGCAAGCCAGTCCGTTCATGGGCAATTCGCGTTGGCAAAAAATACATGGCCCAGCCAGCAATGCCCACATTCCACAAATGACTTTAAAAAAAATAATGATTCTAGTGTCCCTGTCAAACACAAACAACAACAAACCCTAAACTCTGTCCTGGCTGTGACTTACTTCAGACCTTTTTCTCAGACCTGGAGCAATTCATTGATTTATTTTGATATAATTATTTTCGACCAGGGTTTCTCAAATGTTTCCAGCCACAGAACCCTTTTGACCTCCCATGAGTACTGACCAAACCCCTGAGAAACATTCTTATTATGTTGAAGAGTTAAACCATAAAATATTGTTTGTTTTTGCACAATTAGTGCAAACATACAAAAACTAATTTATGAAAGTTTACTATTTCTTATGTGTGTTTATTATTATTTAAAAATTCTCTTATTCAATGAAGTACTTCAGTCCTACCTTTTTGTCATTTTTAATGGGAGGACTATTGCTTTTTTTGCTTATAAATTTGTTTAATAATTGAAGTGCTGGAGAGCTGGATTCTCGGGCGAGATTCTCCGACCCCCCGCCGGGTCGGAGAATCGCCGGGGGCTGGCGTGAATCCTGCCCCCGCCGGTTGCCGAATTCTCCACCACCGGATATTCGGCGGGGGCGGGAATCGCACCACGCCGGTTGGTGGGCCACCCCCGGATGGGCCGAAGTCCCGCTGGTAAAATGCCTGTCCCGCCGGCGTAGATTAAACCACCTACCTTACCGGTGGGACAAGGCGGCGCGGGCGGGCTCCGGGGTCCTGGTGGGGGCGCGGGGCGATCTGGCCCCTGGAAGTGCCCCCACGGTGGCCTGGCCCACGATCGGGGCCCACTGATCCGCGGGCGGGCCTGTGCCGTGGGGGCACTCTTTCCCTTCCGCCTTTGCCACGGTCTCCACCATGGCGGAGGCAGAAGAGACTCACTCCACTGCGGCCGCTGACGGCATTCCCGCGCATGCGCCGCCCGGAGATGTCATTTCCGCGCCAGCTGGCGGGGCACTAAAGGCCTTTTCCGCCAGCTGGCGGGGCGGAAATTCGTCCGGCGCGGGCCTAGCCCCTTAAGGTTCGGGTTCGGCCCCCAAAGATGCGGAGCATTCCGCACCTTTGGGGCGGCGCGATGCCCGACTGATTTGCGCCGTTTTGGGCGCCAGTTGGCGGACATCGCGCCGTTTCCGGAGAATTTCGCCCCTCATATCACACTCACTGACTCACTCACACATATATGTGCATGTACATCCAAAAACATGCACACTCTCACCTGTCTCTCTCTCACTTCCATCTCTTTCTCTCTCTCTCTCTGTTTTCTTCGCTCTCCACTCACACTTTGTCAGACCCACTGCAGAACCCCTGGATGTCTCCGATGGAACCCCAGGGGCAGGATTCTCCCCTACCCGGGGGGGGTGGGGAGTCCCGGCGGGATGGAGTGGGGCGTGAACCACTCCAGCGTCGGGCCGCCCCAAAGGTGCAGATTTCTCCGCATCTTTAGGGGCCAAGCCCTCATCTTGAGGGGCTAGGCCCGCGCTGGAGTGGTTGGCGCGCTGTCAGCCGGCGGGAAAGGCCTTTGGCACCACGCCAGCCGGAGCCGAAGGGACTCCGCCGGCCGGCGGAAGTCCACGCATGTGCGGGAGCGTCAGCTGACGTCAACCCCGCGCATGCGCATGGGAGGGGGTCACTTCCGCATCGGCCATCGCGGAGTCTATGGCCAAGGCGGAAGGAAAAGAGTGTCCCCACGGCACAGGCCCGCCCGCGGATCGGTGGGCCCCGATCGCTGGCCAGGCCACAGTGGGGGCACCCCCTGGGGCCAGATTGCCCCGCGCCCCCCCCTCCAGGACCCCGGAGCCCACCCGCGCCGCCAGTCCCGCCGGTAAGGAAGGTGGTGTGATTGACGCCGACGGGACTGGCATTCCAGCAGTGGGACTTTGGCCCATCGCGGGCCAGAGAATCGCGGGGGGGGCGCCCGCCGACTGGCGCGGCACGATTCCTGCCCCCGCCGAATTTTCAGTGCCGGAGAATTTGGCGGCCGGCGGGGGCGGGATTCACGCCGCTCCCCGGCGATTCTCCGACGCAGCGGGGGGGGGGTCGGAGAATCCCGCCCCAGGTATCTACACTATAAATTTCAATTTTGTTATGAGCACATCTTTGGTGTGCCTTTTGGGATGTGCATATCTTTTGGTGTAAAAACATACAACAAAGTCCGATCATTCCCCTCGGCAGCAAAAGTAGTTAGTTGTGGCTCATCTGGTACCCTTTAAAAGGAACACGATTAATATCTGTTGAGACAGGAGTTTGGTTTGAGATAAGTTTGCTTAGAGATGCGGTGATGAAGGGTGTAAATCATGATTTAAAAAATAAAAAAAAATTTAGAATACCCAATTATTTTTTTTCCAATTAAGGGGCAATTTAGCGTGGCCAATCAACCTACCCTACACGTCTTTGGGTTGTGGGGGTGAAACCCACACAGACACGGGGAGAATGTGCAAACTCCACACAGACAGTGACCCGGGGCCCGGATCGAACCCGGGCCCTCGGCGCCATACGGAGCAGTGCTAACCACTGTGCTGCCCAGTAATCATGATTGAAATACTCTTATTTTTAAAAAAAATTTAGAGTACCCAATTCATTTTTCCAATTAAGGAGCAATTTAGCGTGGCCAATCCACCTACCCTGCACATCTTTTGGGTTGTGGTGAAATCATCTTATATGTACTTTAGAGAGAAGTGGGCTGATTCAAATTATCTTTTTCATTCCTTGCTGAATCACAGAATCGCGGAATTGTGGCAACTCAGGAGGAGGCCATTCGACCCATTGTGTCTCTGCTACCTCTCCGAATGACCAATTCCCATAGTACCATTCTCTCGCCTTTTCCGTGTAACCATGCACATTCTTCCCTTTCAGGAATTAATCGCCTAATTCCATTTTCTTTCATCTGTCCCCAGCACCCACTCATGCACTGCATTTCAGACCATAATCAGTCGCCGAGAATATGTTTTTCTCACGTTGCTTTCACATCCTTTGCAAATTACTTTAAATCCTTGTTCTCAATCCTTCCATGAGTGGGAACAGCTTCTGTCTGTCTGACCGTCCGTCTGGCTGCCCCTTCCTAACTGTGGATGTCCTCAATGGCAATTGGGGATGGCCAACAAATTCAGGCCTAGCCAGTCACACCCACATTCCGTGAACAAATACATTAAAAAAAACTCCTTATGATTTTGAATGCAGCTATCAAATCGTTTCTCAGCCACCTTTTCTCCAAGGAACACAGTCCTAATTTATCAAATCTATCTTCATAACGGAAGTTCCTCAACCCTTGGAACAATTCTTGTGAATCTTTTCTGCACTCGTTCAAAATCCTTCACGTCCTTTCCAAATTGTGATGCCCAGAACTGGAAGCAGTACTCCAGTTGAGACTGAACTAGTGTCCTGTACAAATTCAACATAACCCCTTGCCCTTATGCAATGCCCCTATAAATAAAGACTAGGATACTGTATGCTTTATTTACTGCTCTCTCCACCTATCCTGCCACATTTAATGATTTATGCACATATATACCCACGTCTCTCTGCTCCTGAACCCCTTTGAAATTGTACCCTTTGTTTTATATTGTCTACCCATGCCCTTCCTACCAAAATGAATCACTTCATATTTCTCCACATTAAACTTCATCTGCCACCTGTCTGCCCATCCTAACAACTTGTGTAGGACCTTTTGAAGGACACTATACTCCTCACAGATCACAAGATTTCCAGGTTTTGTATCATCTGCAAACTTTGGAATTGTACCCTGACACCAAGGTCTAGGTCATTATTATCATGAATAGAAAGGGTCCCAACACAGATTCATGGGGAACTCCACTACAAACTGCCCTCCAGCTCGAAAACATCCAGTAACCATTACTCTGTTTCCAGTCACTCAGCCAATTTTGTGTCTATGTTGCTACTGTCACTTTTATTCCATGAGCTATAACTTTGCTCTAAGGTTTGTTGTGTGGCACTGTATCAAATGCCCTTTGGAAATCTACATGCACTACTTCAACAGCATTCCCCTAATCAACCTTCTCTGTTACCTCATCAAAAACCTCCCGCACATTAGTTAAAACATAATTTTCCCTTCAGAAATTAATGCTGATTTAACCTGCATTTGTCAATATAACTATTAATTTTGGCCTGTATTATGATTTCTAGAAAAGTTTCCCCACCACTGAAGTTAAACTAATTGATTTGTAGTTTATCTTTTCACCTTATTTGAACAAAGGTGTAACATTTGCAATTCTCCAGTGCTCAATGGTACCTCCCCTAAGTGTGGGGAATACTGAAAAATTAAGGCCAGTGCCTCCACAATTTCCACGCTCACTTCCCTCTGAATCCTTGCATGCATCTCGTCAAGTCCTGGTGCTTCTCAAATTCAAATCCTTCTTGTATCTGAAGAGGCAGCATGGTGGTACAGTGGTTAGCACTGTTGCCTTAGTGGCAGGCACTAGGGTTTGATTCCGACCTTGGGTGACTGTGTGGCATTTGCATTTTCTCCTTGTGTCTGCATGGGTTTCCTCCGGTTGCTCCGGTTTCTTCCCACAGTCCAAAGCTACACAGGTCATGCTAAATTGCCACTTAGTGTCCAACGGTTAGATGGGGTTATGGGGATAGGGCAGGGAAGTCAGCCTCGGTAGGATGCTCTTTCAGAGTGCAGGTGAAGACTCGATGGCTGAATGGACTTCTTCTGCACAGTAGGGATTCTATGAATTACCTCCTCTTTCACCATTGCCTGCGTAGCATGTAGGGCGGCACGGTAGCACAGTAGTTATCACTGTTGCTTCACAGCGCCAGGGTCCCAGGTTCGATTCCCGGCTTTGGTCACTGTCTGTGCGGAGTCTGCACGTTCTCCCCGTGTCTGCGTGGGTTTCCTTCGGGGGCTCCGTTTTCCTCCCACAAATCCCGCAAAGATGCGCTGTTGGGTAATTTGGAAATTCTGAATTCTCCCTCCGTGTACCCGAGCAGGCGCCAGAATGTGGCGACTAGGGGCTTTTCACGGTAACTTCATTGCATTGTTAATGTAAGCCTACTTGTGACAATAATGATTATTATTATCTTCCTTGGTAATGACAGATGCAAAGTTACTTTTAATACATCAGCTATGACCTCTTCTTCCATGTGTCAATACCCCTTTTGTATCATAGTATCATAGAATTTCCAGTGCAGAAGGAGACCATTCAGCCCATCGAATCTACACTGGCCCCTGAAAGAGCACCCTGTCTAAGCCCACACCTCCACCCTATCCCGATAACCCAGCAACCCCACCTAACCTTTCGACACCACGGGGAAATTTAGCCTGACCAACCCACCGAACCCGCACATCTTTCGACTGTGAGAGGAAACCGGAGCACCCGTAGGAAACCCACGCAGACCCAGGGAGAACGCGCAGACTCCGCACAGACAGTGACCCAAACCCGGGCCCCTGGCGTTGTGAAGCAACAGTGCTAAGCGCTGTGCTACCGTGCCGCCCCAATCAGCAGTACTCCTCCCTTTTACCACACTTTTACTATTTATATGCCTGTAGAAAACTTTAAGATTCCTTTTATGAAATTAAATGAAAATGAAAATCGCTTATTGTCACAAGTAGGCTTCAAATGAAGTTACTGTGAAAAGCCCCTAGTCGCCACATTCCGGCGCCTGTTCAGGGAGGCTGTTACGGGAATTGAACCGTGCTGCTGGCCTGCCTTGGTCTGCTTTCAAAGCCAGCGACTTAGCCCTGTGCTAAACAGCCAGTTTATGTTAGCTGCCAGTTCTTTTCACACTCCTTTGCTTCTCATATTTGCTTTTTTACCTCCCCTTGGAACCTTCGATATTTAGCCTGGTACTCAATTGTGTTTTCTATCTGTCTTAAGCACATTTTTTTCTTTTTTACCTTAATTTTGTTCCCTTTTACATCTTGACTGTGCCCAAACTATCTCTTCTTTAAAGGTAGCCAATTGTTCAGCTACCATTTTTCCCGTCAACCTTTAACTCCAATATATTTGCCCCAGATCTGTTCTTACCCCATTGAAGATGGCTTTTCCTCAGTTAATTATTGTTACTCTGTGTCCTTTTCCACAGTCAGCCAAAACCATATGATACAATGATCACTGTTTCCTAAATGTTCTCCTACTCACATTTGATCTATTTAACCCACTTTACTACCAAGAACTAGGATCTGGCAGTGCCTCCTTTCTCATTGGACTGGAAATATAAGGCTGTAAAAAAAAAAAAAAATCCTCTCCTTTACACTTACTTTCCCAGTCTATATTCAGATCATTAAAGTCCCCCATTATAACTACTCTGTAATTTTGCAGCTCTCTAATAATTCACTTGTACAAGTTATATTAGCTTTGACATTAATTTGTCAAAAGCACGATATTTCTTGCCATTAAGATAGAATGGATTTTCATTCAATATTTCCAGCAGGATACTAACTGATTAAGGCATAGAGGAGCAGCATTTAATTCGAGCTGATAAGAGGCTGCCTTATACGAGCATGTGGTGAGCCTGAGGCAATAGCTTACGTAGATCAAAACGAATTGCGGCAGACTCTGAATTGCTTAACCATTTCCTTTAGCAGTTTCTGACAGCGTTATGTTGTTCCCCTGTGTAACCAAGGTAGACAACTGCTGTACGATTGCACTCCTGGGTGCTATTGAAAGCCATTGTTATTTACATTAATAAAAATCATGGGCTAAATTAATATTTTCAGATGCTACAACGTTCCTACTTCATGTTTTATTGCACGATATTGTCCCATTGGACCTCTGCACACATATACTTTTCAGTATTGCGGAGAGTCCTTTCTCCTTCTGGTACTGCAGTGTGATTTCTCCAGCGACTTAAGTGTTTTAGCAAAATAGAATCCACTTCAGTGCAGCGCTAAAGTTGATGTCTGAAGCAGACATTCACTGAAGCAGTGCCATTCCGGGTCAGGCTGGAGTAAAACTTCCAGCAGCCGGGAGTTTTGTGCCTGGACAGAACCCAGGCTTCAGCATACATGGCAGTTTCTACCAATCAGGTCCCAATTATGTTCTTGTGGTTGGAAGTTTACACTTCCCCCATTATGAGGACACAAGAAGCTTAGCTGTCAAACCAACATGCAATTGTGAAATAATGGCAAAACAATAATCTTGTTTGACTAAGTATTTCACCGCAGTGCAATGTGTGACGTTGAAACATGGGTTGGTTATGGTTCTCGCCCGTGGCCTCCCGCATTGAGCTGGCTAGATTGTGCAGAGGCCACGGGGAGGGCACCCTGTTTGCATTGACTTCTGCGGGTGCCCACACCAGTGCAGGTGCCCACTAGCTCTCACAGCTGATTTTGGGAGTTTGGGTTTGGGGGGCAGAGGGTGGGTGAAGAGGCATTCATACCACATCAGGGTTATGGCCTATTTTCTGGACTGCCTTCTACGTTCCTGGCTGGAGTTGTAGCAGGAATGGACCTGAAGGCCTGTGCATTGCAGCTACGATGGCCACTGGACAGTAAAAAGATTACTGCTGATTTCAGCAGCTGGACATTAAACATTGGATTTGGAAAAGCTGAAGTGAATCCGCTTTTCAGAATCCAAAGGGAACTCCAGAAATGCACTCTGCTTTATGAAATGTAAATGCACCATTGCTGTAAGTAAAATCAACTTTTTCTCTCCTGTGTTCAGTAGTAATGTGTAGTTCAAAAGTTCAAGTCCATTATTGCCAATCTAACTTCTCAATCTAGGCCATCCCCCAAGAAGCAAAGTAGACGTGGTGCTGCCAGCTCCATGCCAGCCCCCGCCCACAGCCCCTCACTGATTCATTGGGGAGCAAGGCCTGCCAGTAGAGTCGCCGACAAATCAGTAGCACCAAGAGCGCATTAATTGGGAGGGGTGGGTGGGGGTGCTGCAAGCAGGGGAAGAAGGCACAATGGATCCTGGAGATGGGCATGTCCAGGGTCTTGGATAGGGAGGGTTTCAGTAGCTTAGGGAGGGGGACTGGGTGGAGGTGGTGGGTTCAATTTAGCAAGTGGGAAAGAAGAAAGGGGGCAGGGTTCTATCCTGGGGGGAGCAGTCCCCCTGATCTGAAATGAGCCAAATCTGCACTATCCCCAAAGATAGTACCCCCACTTCCTGCCTGCCCTCTGAAATAAAAAAAATCAGACTGCCCTCTTTTGCCCGACTGCCCTTATAGACTGAACTTATAGAGGTCTATAAAATAATGAGGAGCATCGGTAAGGTAGATAGTCGACATCTTTTCCCAAAGGTAGAGGAGTCTAGAACTGGAGGACATAGATTTCAGGTGAGAGGGGAGAGATACAAAAGAGACCAGAGGGGAAATTTCTTCACAGAAGATCATGAGCATCTGGAACGAGCTGCCAGAGGCAGTGGTAGAGGCGGGTACAATTTTGTCCTTTAAAAAGCAGTTAGGCAGTTACATGAGCAGGGTGGGTATAGAGGGATACGGGCCAAATGCAGGCAAGTGGGACTAACTTAGTGATGGAAACTGGGCAGGTTGGACCAGCTGGGCCGAAGGGCCTGCTTCCGTGCTGTAAACATCTATGACTCTATGCCCATGCCAACATTTAAGGTATGGGTAGTGTATTACTGGAGTCAGTTGGCTTGGTAACAAGTCCAATTGATCCCGAGTTGGGTGGGCTGCTGACTTCGGTGCCTGCCCACCCACCGTATTGTAGGAGTGGGCAGAAAGGTGGTGGGGTGGGCACCTGCCCTATTTACGTGCCCCCTTCCCCATCCCATTTGATAACACGCCCAAATGCAGCCCCAGGTTTTATTATTTCAAGCAATTGACGCAAGTCTAGAGATGGCTTTAGGATGCCTTTCAGTAAAAATGAACTTTGCAAAACATTTTTGTGTGCAGTAAAATTTAGCCCTAACTGTGTTGTCACATAACTCTGATAATAATTCTACAGCAGCCGTAAGAAATTCAAAGATATAGCCAGAGGAAGAGCCATTGGGATTAAAATAATGAATGAACATGCTTGCTATTCAGCTTTAACTGTTTGACTATTGTTTATTAATGTCTTTCTATATTTCTTTTCCTTCTCCTTATTCTCATTGTACTTTTTGGCATTAGGAGTTGGGAAGTTAGTACATGGCTGGCAGTCTCCTCTGTACTTTTTTAATGCTGATGAAGCATTAGTTTTTCCAACATGGTCTGCTGTTATAAATCCAGTTTGTCAGAACTCTTGCCAGCTAGTCATTCCTGGGAATTAAATCTGTCATCCAGCAACTTTGAATAAGACAGTTAGCCCAGCATTTGGTATTTTGTAACTTGAAGTGCCGATGGGTTTTGAGGAGCCTGATGTCAATGTTTGAGCACTCATAGCATCAGAAAGGCATGGGTCACGAGCTGCTTGTCTCGCTGACTCACCTCAGTCAGGTGGTTCTTGTTGGTGCCTGCCAAGTCCCACATGGAGTACATAGAACATACAGTGCAGAAGGAGGCCATTCGGCCCATCGAGTCTACACCGACCCACTTTAAGCCCTCACTTCCACCCAATCCCCGTAACCCAATAACCCCTCCTAACCTTTTTGGGCACCAAGGGCAATTTAGCATGGCCAATCCACCTAACATGCACATCTTTGGACTGTGGGAGGAAACCGGAGCACCCGGAGGAAACCCACGCAGACACGGGGAGAAAGTGCAGACTCCGCACAGCCAGTGACCCAGCGGGCATTCGAACCTGGGACCCTGGAGCTGTGAAGCCACAGTGCTATCCACTTGTGCTACCGTGCTGCCCTCAAGTACTACAAAACGATAGAACCTCTGGAATGAGATTGCCATATGTTGATTAAACTCCTTCAGCTCCTGAAGGTGAAACATGATGTACAATTTGTATCAGCAAAGTTTGGCTGAGACCATCACATTGCCGTTGAATAGTGAGATGTTTCTTGACGCTACAGCCACCGAGAAACACCCCGCTAAACCTGCCTGAAAACGGACATAGAAACCTTTTGGGCGAAACGTGCCCCATGTCTTTAAGTGCATTTTGTGTTCAGGCTTATAAACATGCCACTATGAGGTAGCTTTAATTTGCAGAATTCAGTGGTTCCTATTGTCCTGGGAGTAAGGACCTCAGAACAACAGTGTTCCTGAGGCCCATTGAGGGAAATGATGTAAACGCTTATACGGTTGGGCTGGAATCTTGCGGGGGCTACAGGGGTTCCTTCTGCCAGCTGAAGAGCCGGTGGGAGCCCTGCACTGCCTTGTTTCAGGAAGGCCCGCCACATCTTGTTCCACTTGAGTACTTGGTCAAGGACGCCAGGGGTAGACGTCCTATCTGTGAAGAGCAGGTGTGGGTTGCTCGATCAAAGAACAAAACAAAGAACAAAGAAATGTACAGCACAGGAACAGGCCCTTCGGCCCTCCAAGCCCGTGCCGACCATGCTGCCCGACTAAACTACAATCTTCGACACTTCCTGGGTCCGTATCCCTCTATTCTCATCCTATTCATGTATTTGTCAAGATGCCCCTTAAATGTCACTATCGTCCCTGCTCCCACCACCTCCTCCGGTAGCGAGTTCCAGGCACCCACTACCCTCTGTGTAAAAAAACTTGCCTCGTACATCTACTCTAAACCTTGCCCCTATCACCTCAAACCTATGCCCCCGAGTAATTGACCCCTCTACCCTGGGGAAAAGCCTCTGACTATCCACTCTGTCTATGCCCCTCATAATTTTGTAGACCTCTATCAGGTCGCCCCTCAACCTCCGTCGTTCCAGTGAGAACAAACCAAGTTTATTCAACCGCTCTTCATAGCTAATGCCCTCCATACCAGGCAACATTCTGGTAAATCTCTTCTGCACCCTCTCTGAAGCCTCCACATCCTTCTGGTAGTGTGGTGACCAGAATTGAACACTATACTCCAAGTGTAGCCTAACTAAGGTTCTATACAGCTGCAACATGACTTGCCAATTCTTATACTCAATGCCCCGGCCAATGAAGGCAAGCATGCCGTATGCCTTCTTGACTACCTTCTCCACCTGTGTTGCCCCTTTCAATGACCTGTGGACCTGTACTCCTAGATCTCTCTGACTTTCAATACTCTTGAGGGTTCTACCATTCACTGTATATTCCCTACCTGCATTAGACCTTCCAAAATGCATTACCTCACATTTGTCCGGATTAAACTCCATCTGCCATTTCTCCGCCCAAGTCTCCAAACAATCTAAATCCTGCTGCATCCTCTGACAATCCTCATCGCTATCCGCAATTCCACCAATCTTTGTGTCGTCTGCAAACTTACTAATCAGACCAGTTACATTTTCCTCCAAATCATTTATATATACTACAAACAGCAAAGGCCCCAGCACTGATCTCTGTGGAACACCACTGGTCACCGCTCTCCAATTAGAAAAGCATCCTTCCATTGCTACTCTCTGCCTTCTATGACCTAGCCAGTTCTGTATCCACCTTGCCAGCTCACCCCTGATCCCGTGTGACATCACCTTTTGTACTAGTCTACCATGAGGGACCTTGTCAAAGGCCTTACTGAAGTCCATATAGACAACATCCACTGCCCTACCTGCATCAATCATCTTTGTGACCTCCTCGAAAAACTCTTATCAAGTTAGTGAGACACAACCTCCCCTTCACAAAACCGTGCTGCCTCTCACTAATACGTCCATTTGCTTCCAAATGGGAGTAGATCCTGTCTCGAAGAATTCTCTCCAGTAATTTCCCTACCACTGAAGTAAGGCTCACCGGCCTGTAGGTCCCTGGATTATCCTTGCTACCCTTCTTAAACAGAGGAACAACATTGGCTATTCTCCAGTCCTCCGGGACATCACCTGAAGCCAGTGAGGATCCAAAGATTTCTGTCAAATCAAGCAAACCTCCCCGCGAAAATCTGGGGTTGCTCGTCATGTATGGTGCGCCTTTACTGCGGCTGGATTAATGCCAGTGGCAGCGGATGAGTCTCTTTGGTAGGGACCCCAAGCATCACCCTCCTGTCTGAATACATGCCACCAAACCTGCCATGGGAACAGCACAAGATTCTGCCCTTGGCGTGACTTTGTTGTGATTCTGATCCTGGCTGTAGTGTGGAACTTTTTCAGCGGTGGGTTAAGAGATTCAGAGCCACGAGACTTTGGTGTGCAGCAGAGCAGTGTTAGGCTGAGCTGTGAGCAGCATGGAATGGGGGAAAAAAACCTTTCAGATTGATGATGTTTCTTCAGAACCAGAAAGCTCACTCTTCAGTCCTTGGGAGTAGAATACAGAGCAAGCATTTTAAATGGTTTTAATAATTATTTTCTCTCAATAATTTGTCCCCGTGAAATGTCCAGTGGTGCCTTTATGATGGTCTTTACAAGGTACCCCTTTGACCAGGCTTTAGGTCACTTATCCTATATTTGGTGCCGTGTCAGATCTTTGATTACATGCCTGTGAAGTATCATGGGATGTTTTATGATGTTGAGGTTCCTAGAAAAATGCAGATTGGTTTTGTTAGCTACATTTAATTATTAGTTTGTGTCCAGAAAATGTTGGCTTCAGGACAAGTTTTGGGTTTATCTAGTTGTTCACCTAGATTTAGATTTAAGGGGCAGGGATTTAAGTCAGCTGTGTCTCATTAGGTAACAGACCCACATCTGAATCAGAAGGTTCAAACACCACTCCAAAGATTCAAGTACATAATTCAGGCTGCACTGTCCTAGGTGCAGGCCTCTGGATAAGACTACCACCCTGTCTGTTCTCTCAGGTGGATGTGGAAGATCCTATTCCAGGATTTTTTATAATTAAAAAGATTTTTTTTTTTTTTTTTAAGAGTACCCAATTCATTTTTTCCAATTAAGGGGCAATTTAGCATGTTCAATTCACCTACCTTGCACATCTTTGGGTTGTGGGGGCGAAACCCACACAAACACGGGGAAAATGTGCAAACTCCACAGGGACAGTGACCCAGAGCCGGGATCGAACTTGGGACCTCGGCGCCGTGAGGCAGCAGTGCTAACCACTGCACCGCCGTGCTGCCCGTCATTCCAGTATTTTGAAGGAAACGGGGGACATGTTGTCCGAGCTAATCTTAATCCCGCAAAAAACATTATTAAAAAGCAATTATCAGATTATTCTCACATTGCTATTTGTGGGACTGTGCTTTGCAGATATTGGCGAATGTATTTGTCACTTTATGACAGTGGATAGACCGGAATATTGTGCCGGCGCAAACAGCTGGTAAATCCTGCCCTTTACTTCCTTTTGCAGCAAAAGACAGGAAGCATTGCTTCAGTGGAAGGCTACAGAAGTCAACCATGTCATCAGGAGTCAGTGAGATGTACGGGATTTCTTAAGATTAGTTTCAGTTTTTGGTGAAGCAGATAATCTTATTCTTGGTCTGTACATTGAGTGGTTTTTGTGAGGGCCACGAAGAATCCAGCACGAGTTTCAAGGATACAAAGAAATAACATTTATTTACAATAACATATATATACACAACAGCAGAAACCTCGCTTGCTGCTTACTCCTTCCTGGCTGGTTCCAAACTGCCCAGATTTATTTATACAGGGAGTCTGCTAATGATTTCTCCGCCCACCTCATTGGGGAAGCTCATACTCCCACAGGATTGTGGGATTGTCATTAGTCCCCAGCCAATGGTAAGCAGGCAGGTTATAACATCCCATCCTCTTCGCCAGTTTTGTGAGGGCCACGAAGAATCCAGCACAAGTTTCAAGGACGCAAAGAAATAACATTTATTTACAATAACATATATATACACAACAGCAGCAACCTCGCTTGTAATGACAAAATAATTCCAAATATCCAGCTCACTAAAATGTTCAATTATAATAACAAAATATCTACAGAACAGATCCATTAGTCTAAAAGAATAAGCTGGACTGGACTAACAAGCCTGCGAATCATTTTCCCACCAAAGTTCTCCCTGAGACCAATGGACCCCAGATGGCAACATCCTTGGCACTCCCAGCTCCTTAAATTCAAGGTGTGGTTGAGGTTTGAAGTTGCTAAAGTCAAAGGGGGGATTTTAATTTATCTGACCTGCTGGGAAGTTGGGTCTGGTAGGTAGAGCGTAGGGAAGCAAGAAGTGAGGGTTCCTTCACATGCTGTGGAGTTTCCTCATCTGGTAGCAGAATGCTCAATGAGCCTTGGCTTCCAGACATGCAGGGACCAATCCAGAGAAGGCCACAAGACTATGTCAGTCTGCCACTCCCTGGGTTAAGACATTTCTTTTTATTCATTCAGGGCATTGCTGGCTTGACCAACATTCATTGCCCTCCCTTAATTGCCCTTAAGAAGGTGGTGGTGACCTGCCTTCTTGAACTGCTGCAGTCCACGAGGTGTACGTACACACCCAGTGCTGTTAGGATGGGAATCCAGGATTCTGCCCCAGCGATAGTGAAGGGACAGCGACATGGTTCCAAGGCAGGATGATGGGTGGAATTCTGCCATTCTGAGGCGACGGTCGGAATTCTTCGGCAGTTCGCCGGCAGCAGGGGCCTCTGTTCCCGCCCACAAACCCGGGCATGGGATGGCTTCAATGGGAATTGCCATTGGCAGTAGTGGGATCAGAGAATTCCGCTGCCAGTGAACGGCATGCCGCCTAGAAACAAATGGCCGGGAGGCCAGAGACTATCGTGGCGGGTGCCTCCAGCAGCGCCTGTCCCACCGACCAAGATAGTCAGATTCTGCCCTTTAACCACATGCACTGGCAAGTTCTTCTGTGACTCTTGGTGGTCCAACAGTTGATTTGTCCACCCACCATCAGCTGGCAGGGACATGGGTCCCAATGCCTTTTTAAATACCAGTCTAGCCTCTTATCACTCTGTCTAGCTCAGTTATCCTCACCAGACCGTGCAGGATGTCAACAACCCAGGGGAAAAGGATAGTACCCTCAAGAAGAAGTCTGTTCCTCTGTTCAGCAGCCTTCCCCCCCGCCCCTCCAAGCCTATCTCCTATGAGGAGCCCATGTCCCAGCTGGATCTCTACCCACAGTCTCTGGACACTTCAACCATCCCCATCCAGTGAGGGATCCCTTTGACCCCCTTATTTATGAGCTTTTTCATGAGGCTTGTTGGGCTCCAGCTTCCCTCCCCTTGGTCTTCCCTTTGCCTCCATTGTTCATCTCCTTTATCCCCCTCCTTGTCCCTCTGTGTGCCATCGTGAGCCCTCGCACATCCGCCACCCCCTCCCCCCAAACTCCTTGCACAGCCCTCCTTCCACATTGCTTTCCTCGCCTTCACCAGACCACTACCTCCACCCATCGCCTCTCACCTCACAGACCGCTCCCCAATTGAACTTTGGACCTTTACCGCAGTGGCTGCATGAGTCCCACAGCACAGCGCTGCCTAGGTAGACCCACGTTTGTGGCATCAGCGGAGAAGGAAACCGCTGTACTGCCGATTGCAGGCACAGCACTGAACTGAGCCAGTGATTCAGGAGAGTCCATGGGTCCAGAAGCAGGATGCTGTCCATGAACACCAGCTTGGCATGGCGATGAATCTGCCCCAGCAGAGAGGGAAGCAGTGCAGCATTAATAATAATTCTAATCTTTATTGTCGCAAGCAGGCTTACATTAACACTGCAGTGAAGTTGCTGTGAAATGCCCACAGTCGCCACATTCCGGCGCCTGTCCGGGTACACGGAGGGAGAATTCAGAATGTCCAAATTATCTAGCAGCAAGTCTTTCGGGACTTGGGGGAGGAAACCGGAGCACCCGGAGGAAACCCACGCAGACACTGGGAGAACGTGCAGACTCCGCACAGACAGTGACCCAAGCTGGGAATCGAACCTGGGACCCTGGCGTTGAGAAACAACAGTGCTAGCCACTGTGCTACCATGCCGCCCATGCAGAAAGCGTTGTTGCGCCCAGCCGCCAGATTCTCAGGAGAATTTCACCCAATGTATGGCTTGAAGGGGAACTTGAAGTTTGTGGTGCTCCCATGCATCTGCTGCCCTTGTCCTTTTAGGTGGTAGAGGTCATGATTGGGACGGTGCTGTTGAAGGAGCCTTGGTGAGTTGCTGCAGTGCATCTTGTAAATGGAACACACTGCTGCCAGTGTGCACTTGCGCTGCAGAGAGTAGCTGTTGAATGTGGAAATAGAGGTGCCAGTCAAGTGGGCTGCTTTGTCCTGAATGGTATCGAGCTTCTGGAGTGTTGTTGGAGCTGCACTCACCCATCCAGGCAAGTGGAGAGCATTGCATCAGAGTCAGGAGATGAGTTACCCATTGTAGAATTTCCAGTCTCTGACCTGCTCTTGTGGCCACAGTGCTCACCTGGCTTGTCCACTTCAGTTTCTGATCTGCGGTAACCCTCCGGATGTTGATAGATTGGAAATCTCGGATTGGGGCGGGGAGGTTGTGTGGAGCTTGGCAGGGCCAGGGTGGGGGAGGAGGAGTCCGATGCAGGGAGTTGGACAAGTGTCAGGGACAGAAAATAGAGAGGTCAGAGTGCGCGGGAGGGCGAGGTGGAGCAGTAAGTTGCAGAGAGAACCGGGTCACACATATAGCCACAGTTGTCCTTTTGGAAGACGAAAACATGGCGGGGGGGGGGGATTTTCTGGCTATTCCCGCTACCGGGACCCTCTGGTCATACCGACGACAGACCCCCGCCGTGGGTTTCAATGGTATATCCCATTGACAGGGACCAGAAGATCCCACTTCCGGCCAAGGGCAGATTGATTCCTGCCCCCATGAGTGGCGCAGAAACGTCCGCCTCCCCCAATGATGTAAAAAATCACAGGTTACTTCCCTTCTTGGACAGATGACAGAAATTACTCTTTCCTTAACTTTCACAGGGGCTTTTCACAGTAACTTCATTGAAGCCTACTTGTGACAATAAGCAATTTTCATTTCATTTTCATTTCAAGGGCAGGTGGGGATCAATGCTTTCTCTGAGCAAAATCACTAGGAAAGTTGCATTTGGGAGACGTGGAGCTGTTTTATTGGGATTAAGTGACTACCTCACACCCATTACTGAAATGAAAGAGCAAACTTTTGATTTGCCACCGTGGAAATGACAGTGGGCGGCATGGTGGTGCAGTCGTTAGCACTGCTGCCTCACGGCACTGAGGACCGGCATCGGTCTTGGGTCACTGTCCGTGTGGAGTTTGCACATTCTCCCCGTGTCTGCGTGTGTCTCACCCCCACAACCCAAAGAGGTGCAGGGTAGGTGGATTGGCCGCGCTAAATTACCCATTAATTGGAACATTTTTTTTTTGAAAAAGGAAATGACATTGACGTAGATTCTACCCTGGCAGTTTTATACCCAAAACATTCTTATCCAGCAATTCCCTATGGCTGACCCTCCAACTGACCTTCAGGGCAATGTTTCACAATATTGCACAGTGTTTGATTCAGTTGAATTTTTCTTTTATTTCTTATAAATATGGCTGTCAAATCATGTCATTATCATTTGGTGTGTATAAGAGAGTTGTAAGTTGCTTCTCACACGTTCTCGAGGAACGGGATTCTGATCTTGCCAAACCCGCTGTTGTGGACCGTTGCCAGGGAGCGATGCAATGGGCTGTGTCCATGTGTCACACATAATACCGATCATTGTCCAGCTTGGTCATCTCAGTGAATTTCACTTTGATTGATTGCATTCATTAATCTTTAATCATTGCTTTTTCACTTAAGAGGTTTTCTATTTGCGACCCATCTATTTGTTAGTTGTGTACAAATAGCACGGGCCGTCTGACTGGCTTGATTAGTGCAGCGTGCTGATCAAACTGTTATTGCTGTAGCCCACAACATAGCCCAACTTGGCAAATCCGAACCGGGCCTGTCGCAAACTATTTATGGTACCTGCGAGAAATTCACAGAATGCTTAGAGCCCTGTCCTTAAACTGCTACAAAGAGCAAGAATGGACCACTTAACGGCTCGTATTCATTTATTGGGATGCACCGTTTGTGACATTTGTGCATTTGCCACGTCTGTACATCAAACCACTAGCGACTAAATCGAAGAACAATTCGAGTTCTACAGCAGCTGTGTCACAATCAATTCATTCAGCGCAAATTGCTGTTGTCTAAGGCCTATCATTGTATCTGCAGTCGATAAAGTAACATTATTCAATGTTTGAGCAATTAAGAACAGTGATGAATAAACTGTTGACCCTGTCAACACTTAGCACAATCTCTTTCGGTATCATAAAGTGGAGATTGTTAAAGAAATTGTGAATCTTTACCAACAAAAATAATAGTGCCTTTTAACATGGTTGTATATAATGATTTTATACCATTTCTAAAATGCTGGAGGGTGTAGTCAACTGTCAGATAGGAATAATAGAGATACTGTAAATGCCCATCCTGCACAGCAACCTTCACTGGCAATCAGCTGAATTTCTGCGTACATTGATTGTCATTTTCATCCAACATTAAATGAGACATAAAACGTTAAAAAAAGTCCCAAGATGTTTCACAGGATATTCATCAAACAAGATGTGACGCTGAGGCATATAAAGAAATATTAAAGCTGTGACTAAAAGCTTGCGCAAGAAAAAGGTTCTAGGAAGCAACTTAAAGCAATGTGTTTCAAATTTATTTCCCGGGACCCACTTCTATCCACGCCAGGCGACCTTCGCGACCCAGGCCGGCCGACCTTCACGACCCACCATTTTCACTTACCTTTAATGTGAGCCTGCTTGGTCCTCACGACCTCACTCTAATCAAGTTCACAGGAGGAGAGGGCAATGCTCATATCAGGTGCAGAGTTCAGCCGGTTCTTTTATGCTGTCTTCATCTTGGTGAGGACGGAAAATCTAACCTCGCACATGTAGGTCATTGTGAAGGGCAATAGCAACAAAATACTTGTTTTACTCAGCATTGGATACTCCTTGGAGACACTATTCTAACATGTTGCTCATGGACTTGTGATGTGTTATTTAATCTGCTGTCACAGGTCTGGTGCAGAATTACAGTCCCTTTATTTGGAGTCAGCTGTAAGGTAATAATTGACCCTGGGGTCTCAAACTCCAAGGGACCTTGCACCCACTGCTTCTCTCTTAAAATCCAAAACTTCACCTCTGGAAAGTTGGGCTTCTAAATTTTCAGCAATATCACAAATTTGGTGAGCCACTGTGTTATCACGAAGTGGCATTTCAGTTTTTCACCTAACCTCTCATCTAGGACCGTACAAGCCATGTCTAATGCTGCACGGAAAATTGATCCCTCTGCTAGTGTGAGGGATTTTCTCTTTAGCTACATGATAAGGTACCATGTAAGAGGCTAATTATGCTTTATCATTCAATGTTACATTTTTTCTAAGGACTTCAGCTGAAGATTTAAGTTTTCGCTGCATCCTTTGAAAAAAATCAAGATGCTTGTCCTCGAGCTTGCCATGCTTCAACTGCCTCTGAAGTTTTGAGGGTTCTAAACTCTCATTTGCCAGTACTTTCCTGCAGATAATACAAATGGGCTTTGCATCCTGATTTACATTGACACAATTAACAAAGCAACACCTCAAGAAATCATCTTTATACTGCTTTGTTCCCAATTTGTATTTTTTTCTTTGTTGGCTATTCACCAGAGGCCCTGGAGCCATGTACAGAGCTAACACTAGCACAGCTTTGTCATGCTGTGGACTCTCCTGAGCAGCTCTCTGCAGCAGAGTCAGTTGTGAGATCGTGGTCTGTTTGTGTCTCTGGCCCTCTCTTCCTTAGAACAAAACGATCCATCTTCAGTTCTTCACAGTCCTGTTGCCTTGCTTGCTCACAGCTAGAAAATGGAGGAATCCGTAATTTCGCAGCAAAAACATGGACGTACAGGGCGCGTGGCGTCAGTGTATGTGCCGGGCGTGTGACCTCTCTGCCGTCGCTTTTGGCCGGAAGACTTCATCGTTCCATTTAAAACCCAGTGCTGGCTGGCATTCTCAAGTTAAAAGCAGTAGTGGCCGTTGGGCGCTTCTCCTGCGATTGGGAACGCCGCGACCGCTTTCCCCCGACACACCCATGGGTTTCGACCCACAGTTTGAAAAATCCTGGCTTAAAGGATAGCGAGACACAGAGGCCTGGGGAGGGAATTCCTGAACTCTGGGCCTGGGCAGCTAAAGGCGTGCCCACCAATGGTCATGGATGATAGACAGGGCTTGGTGCAAAACAGAAAATGCAATTCAGTCTAACAAGCCAATCTAAAAGAAAAATCTTTCCCTATGTGTATTGGAAGTGAAATTCCTATTTCAATGGAAAACGTGACAGTCCACAGTTTTCACCTTAATTGCCTGAAATCATGGGACTTGCATGATTTCCAAAGAAATGGTCCAGCAGTATTTAGAGAGGCACTTGTACTCCCAGTTCCTGGCAGGCTAACTTTGATTTTCAGTTGGCCTTAATAAATGCAGCAAGTCCAGATTGGGGATATACAGTTGATTGTGTTCATGAGATACCAAATCTGCTATGAATTATGCTGAAGAGCGACCATTATGGCAGGGGCAAGGTGGTTTAGCCAAAAGAGGAATTTCACCCAGCTTGTGTTTCATGTGACTGAAGGTTCCCTGTCTCTCTAATTTACTGTTGGATACAGGCAGCACAGTGATGCAGTGGTTAGCACTGCTGCCTCACAGCGCCGAAGTCCCAGGTTTGATCCCGGCCCCGGGATCACTGTCCGTGAGGAGTTTGCACATTCTCCCATTGTTTTGCATGGGTCTCACCCCAACAATCCAAAGACGTGCAGGGTAAGTGAATTGGCCATGCTGAATTGCCCCGTAATTGGAAAAAAGAAGAATTGGGTACTTTAAATTTGTTTAAAAAAATTTAGTGTTGGATGAGCTTCGTTTAGAGTCCCTCAACCAAGCATTTACTTAAAATCAAATGATTGGTTTAATGATATAGGACATTACGGCTGCATGGAGATGTGCCTGAAAACTAAAAGGAAAAAGGGCCACCTTTTTAAAAGTCTGCATGTTTGTGAACTGCTTTAAGGAATCTTCCATCATATGTTGAAAGTATTAAACACTTTGGAGAGTTTTGAAACTTTGTCCCTATCAGTTTGTTGTGTTGGTTTGGTATCAGCTCTTCACAACTGTGGAAAATGAACCTTCACATGATGGTGTGATATTTCCTTCAAGTTTATGAACAAAGTTTCTCTGGTCCAAAGTCTCATTGTCTGGTTCACTCCCGATGTATAGTTTGCCACCAGGCTGCTAATGGCTACAGGTGTCACAGGTGCAAATCCACCGAAGATGAGGAAAATAAACCATGAGCCATAGGGGCAGAAGTAGGCTATTCAGCCAACGACTCTGCACCGCTATGCAATGAGATTGTGATCTTATATGATATGATAATTCTCATCTCCACTTTCCCACCTTATGCCCATAACTCTTGATTCCCTTACTGATTAGAAATCTGTCAATGCCAGTCCTCAACATACTTAACGACCCAGCCTCTACAGCCCTCCATGGTAAAGAATTCCACAGATTTACTTTTTACCCTCTGAGAGGAGAAATTCCTCCTCTGTCCGAAATGGGCAACCCCGTGCTCTGAAGTTATGCCCTCTGCTCCGAGACTCTCCCACGAGGGGAAATTCGGCGGCTGCTCAGAAAATGGAGCCATTTGGGTTCAGTTTGTAATTGATGATCTCAGCGTTTGTCAACTTTAACATCTAAATATTGAAAATGTTTTCTTTGCCCCTCTCAGTCTGACTAAAGTTCAGTACAAGGCCGCACTTGGAATATTGCGCACAATTCTGGTCGCCACACTACCAGAAGGATGTGGAGGCTCTCCAGAAGGATGTGGAGGCTTTGGAGAGGGTGAAGAGGAGTTGCACCAGGAAGTTGCCTGGTATGGAGGGTGTTAGCTATGTGGAGCGGCTGAATAGACTCGGACTGTTTTCATTAGAAAGACAGAGGTTGAGGGGTGACCTGATAGAGGTCTACAAGATCATGAGAGGCATGGATAGAGTGGATGGGCAGGCACTCTTTCCCAGGGTGGAGGGGTCAGTCACCAGGGGGCATAGGTTTAAAGTCCGTAGGGCAAAGTTTAGAGGAGATGTGCGAGGCAGGCTTTTTACGCAGAGGGTGGTGAGTGCCTGGAACGCGTTGCCAGGGGAGGTTGTGGAAGCAGATACATTGAAGGCGTTCAAAAGGCATCTTGACAAACACATGGATAGGATGGGTATAGAGAGATATGGCACAAGGAAGTGTGAGGGTTTTGGCAAAGTTGGTATAATGACCGGCACAGGCTTGGAGGGCCGAAGGGCCTGTTCCTGTGCTGTATTGTTCTTTGTTCTATCTCATTTAGCAGTGCCGCAGTGACTAACGTGGAACTGTTGTAGAATCTGTGGAGTACATGCTGATATAATCAGAAAATCAATATACTCGGGCAATGAGGTGGTGTAAATTAGGAAATATTAGCACAAAACATATTGTGTGTTACTAGAGTCAACAAATACTTTTCTGCCAGGATTAATTAGAGACACTTGGATGCCGTACGTTGGGGCCGGTTTGGTAAAGTTCGCACCTTGTACAGCAATTGTGGGGCAGCACAGTGGATAGCACAGCGCCAGGGTCCCAGGTTCGATTCCCGGCTTGGGTCACTGTCTGCGTGGAGTCTGCTCGCTCTCCCCGTGTCTGTGTGGGTTTCCTCCGGGTGCTCTGGTTTCCTCCCACAAGTTCCGAAAGAGGTGCTTGTTAGGTGAATTGAAATTCTGAATTCTCCCTCTGTGTACCCGGACAGGCGACGAGGGGTCTTCACAGTAACTTCATTACAGTGTTAATGTAAACAGGGATGATAGTGACGTTTAAGGGGCATCTTGACAAATACATGAATAGGATGGGAATGGAGGGATACTGACCCCGGAAGTGTAGAAGATTGTAGTTTAGTCGGGCAGCATGGTCAGCGCAGGCTTGGAGGGCCGAAGGGCCTGTTCCTGTGCTGTACTTTTCTTTGTTCTTTGTACTTGTGACAATAAAGATTGTTATTATTATAATTGGGTACATTTTTATTTCATACTGAGTAAAAGAAAAGTAAATTTAAAATATTCTTTGCATGAAAGCCCACCTTGTCCAGATGTTTAAGTTCTGCAAAGTCCATATCATTGAAGGTCTGGCAGCAGCTGTGGGAGAGAAGCAGAGCTAACGTTCAAGTCCAATATGACTCTTCCTTGGAACTGAAGGGAGGTAGAAATGTGACTGGTCCAAGAGGAGAAAGTGCACAGATGCTGCCAGACCTGCTGAGTTTTACCAGCACTTTCTGATTTTATTTCAGATTTCCAGTATCCGCGGTAGTTTGCTTTTATTTATTACTCATTCATTGAAGGCCACTTGCTATTCAATCATTTTTATTGGCTGCTTGTGTGTTAACTGTTATTTAAAGCTTGAGATGTCCTTGTATTTGCAATATATAAACCAGATCTAACCAGTTCATAATGTGCGTTAAAGGACTACGCAGGAGATTTACTCCACACCACTCGCCTGTAGGTGATTTTGCGTAATGCAATTTAGTCTCCGTCAATTCATGAAAATGGACACCCTGAGCTGCTGGCTGTTCGGATTTGTCTTTTATTTGGTCTTGTGTTTGGAGCAACCAGCTCTGTGCTCAGTGCATTGAACTGGCTCAGTACCCTGCTGCACATCCTGACACTCGCTCATCAAACCTAGCATATTGTTACAATCGTGAGATGTCTAAGATCATATTTGGGAACTGTGCCTCTAATTTAGGGTGGAAGGGGGGTCATATGACCTATGCAGAACTTTGTCAACAGTAAGTCTGGATGGTTTGATCGTTAAAGATCAAAGGAAAGCTTAGATTGTTTTACTGAGAAGGTCCAAGGGGGGCGATTCTCCGATATGGAGGCCAAGTGTTCGCGCCGTCGTGAACGCCGTCGCGTTTCATGGCGGCGCGAACAGGGCCCGGGCACGTCCTATTCGGGCCCCCTCAGTGGGCCAGCACGGCGCTGGAGCGGTTCACGCTGCTCCAGCGTCCTTACGTGGTGCCAAATGGGCACCGCGCCAACCAGCGCATACGCAGCCCGCTGATTGGTGGGCCCCGATCGCGGGCCAGACCCCATCGGAGGCCACCCCGGTGAAGGAGCCCCCCCTCCCTCCCCCACAGGCCCCCCCTCCCCCCCCCCAGCGTTCCCGCAGAGTTCCCGCCGGCAGCGACCAGGGGTGGACGGCGCTGTCGGGAACCTGTCGTGTTGTAGCGCCCACTCGGCCCATCCGGCCTGGAGAATCGCCGCTCGACGGTTCTCCGAGCGGCCTGGTGCAAATCCGCCCGCCGCTGGTTTCCGGGGGGGGGGGGGGGGAGAATCGCGTGCGGGGGTCGGGGTGAAGTGCCGCAATTCGTGGATAAACCACAAACCTCTAAGCGCTGAGAGTCAAAGCAAAATACTGCAGTGGCTGGAAAGGTGAAATAAAATCAGAAAAGGCGAGGAATAGTCAGCAGGTCAGATGGCATCCATGGAGAGAAACCAAGTTGACTCTTCAGGACAATGATGCCCCTTCCAAGCTCTGCAGAGTATTTCCAGCCTTTTCTGCTTCTGTAGAGACGCAGTGATCCTCCGGTTATAACCTGCCTGAACCCCATTGGCTGGGTCTCTTGGGGAGTAGGAGCTCCCCCATTAAGGGGGCCGGTGAAATCATTAGCAGTTGCAGCTGTATAAATAGAGCTGGCCAGTGTGTTACCGGTTAGAGTAGGCAGCAGAGGCGAGATACTGCTGCTGAGTATATTAATGTAAATAAAGTTATTTTCTTTTTGACTCTACAAATTTGTGCTGGATTCTTCGTGGCTGTCACTGAAACTGGCGACGAGGGTGCGGTTCCCCAGGCAATGGGATTTAGGCATTCAGGCAGGATATCACACCTCCGGTTCCTCCTTTTGTCGTGAACAAAACCTGTCTTGCAAGATCCTTAAACTCCGTGCTGGGAATCCAAATAATGCCCCATTTCTCCAGAGGGCAGCATCCAGTCCTTCAATTTGACAAAGAATGGCCCTCCGCTATAACTCAGCTACGGTATCCTTGCAGCATACTGGACAGTTTCAGGCTTCCTTGGAAAAAGTGCATTCTTCTACAAAGAACTCGGCATAGGGACCTTTTTCGCTGGATCGTGTCCAGACAGCTACACTGGAGCTTTGCTGACCGTTGATCCATAAATAACGAAAGCCACTTCCACATAGCTGTGCTGAGCTGTTGCCCAGCAACTGGGAATTCATTATTAATAGAACATAGGAGTGGTTCTGGGCCTATTATGATTGTATTGTCTGATACAATAAATAATCAATTAACAAACCTACATCTGCTCCAAGTATATGGAGAGGACCATGGACAGAAATGAAGCAGATCTTTCTTACCGTGTGGCTCCCAGCATATAAATTGGGACTTTTGACACTGAAATGATAAATAAACTCTTGAGAATAGGGACAGGATACTACAGAATAACAGGGAAAGGCATGCTACGGTGGTCATATAGGTGATGCAACCAAACTGTGGGGGGGTGGGGGGGGGGTTCTCCTAATACTTAAATAGTGTCTTGGTGATTCAGAGTGTTATTTTTCTGTTTCCTGGAGCCCTGGTGGGAGTGAATGTGAGTGTGAGTGTGTGGCGTGTCTGTGGTGTGTGTGTCTGTGGTGTGTGAGTGTGTCTGTGGTTTGGTTTGCCAAGCCAATGTCTATGGATTTAGCTGAGGTCATTCTCTTACTCCTTTTGAATTGTCTGTAAAATGCATCATTTTATTTAACGAGCATGGCCCACATCATTGTCCACAGCAGAGTTCCTGCAAAACAGTGTTATTTTGCCCCAGACCTGTTTTCCTGATGCCATCTAAGTGGTTCTCGCTGCACGTTGGAATAATTAAGTTCGCTGGTGTTATTCTGTAAATATTTAAATTTGAGGTTGCTAAAGCTGCTGGAAAGAGTCATTATTGTGAGAACTTGTTGGATCCAGCTCATGGTTTTTGAAACATCTAATCAGAACTGCTTCAGCATGCATCTGGCAGAGGGGCATCAAGGCTTCAGGACACTACAGATTATAGAGAAAGCTCCTCGATGAGGCTCGCTACACTCACAGCGAAAGAATAATGCAATTAAAATAACACCATGTCAAATGAATTTATGAATAAATTTAACAATTCAATGAATCAGTTGAAGTTTAAGGAAAGACTAGTGTTTTTACCTGTGCCTGCAAATGCAAACCCGAATGGGCATGCAGGCACGGTAGCACAGTGGTTAGCACTGTTGCTTCACAGCGCCAGTGTCCTAGGTTCGATTCCCGGCTTGGGCCACTGTCTGTGCAGAATCTGCACGTTCTCCCCATGTCTGCGTGGATTTCCTTCGGGTGCTCCGGTTTCCTTCCACAAGTCCCGAAAGACGTGCTTGTTAGGTGAATTGGACATTCCGAATTCTCCCTCTGCGTACCCGAACAGGCGCCGGAATATGGCGACTGGGGGATTTTCACAATAACTTCATTGCAATGTTAATGTAAGCCTACTTGTGACAATGAAGATTATTATTGTTATCCAGACCTTGTGTAACTCACTGATGGGTATATTCCTGATACCCGTGCAGTTTGCTTTTTATACAAGAGCACTTGTTCCTGTTTACAAATAGAGAAGAAAGAATGATGAGAGCGTGGCCCATTGATACTACTTCATTTAACAGGGCTGTTCCCAAGTGGTTCATTACGTGCAGCCTGAATGCAGCGATTGTTCACAAAATTATGTAATGAATAGAATTGATCGAAAAATATTAAATGTTCTGCTGGAAACTGCTGTTGACAGGCTGAATGGTGGTGGGTGGCTGCGTTGTGCAAAGTAATAAACAAATAGCTTGCCGTCTGAGGGCAGTGTGTCGAGCTGTACCTGCCTGCAGCCTGAGTGTAATAATAATATAATCTTTATTATTGTCACAAGTAGGCTTACATTAACACGGCAATGAAGTTACTGTGAAAAGCCCCCAGTTGCCACACTCCGGCGCCTGTTCGTGTACACTGAGGGAGAATTTTGAATGTCCAATTCACCTAACAGCACGTCTTTCAAGACTTGTGGGAGGAAACTGGAGCACCCGGAGGAAACCCACGCAGACACGGGGAGAACGTGCAGACTCCGCACAGACAGTGACCGAAGCCGGGAATCGAACCTGAGACCCTGGAGCTATGAAGTAACAGTGCTAACCACTGTGCTACAGTGTGTAGTATGCAGTACAATAACTGCCTGCAGTTTGAACGCAGTGGATGACACAGTAACTTCAGTCTGGGCAGCATAGAGTGCAATAAGTGACAGGATACCTCCAGATTTGACTGTTTACATCCACTTGTGATCTTCAGTCTAACAAAGTTTGAGCATCATTTTCTGCTCTGACCTGTCTCATCTTACCTCTGCTCTCAACATCACTAACACTATAAAAGCACATCCACTCTACAACTTGATCACCGTTAGTTACATTTTAATTGGGCGACAGCTGAATTTTTGATGAAACACAGAAGGAATTTAATGGATCCTTCCAGCTCATCTTAAACAGTTGTTCCTTCTTCCTTCATGTGTGCTCTGCCCAAAGGCTCATTTTTTTTGTATCCTTTCATTTTAAATATGGTCTGGAGTGTAAAATTCCCTGAGAATTGTTCTGGGATTACAAACTTGGACAGTCCAGGCCAACTTTCCAAACTCCTTAAATATTAGGCCAACTTTCCAAACTCCTGAAATATTAAGCCAGGAATAAGAATTCCAGCTCCGCAGGAATGATTCCAGCATTCTCTTTCTTTATTTCCTCTTGTGCATTATCTGTAACAAACTCCTTCAACTGTATGTCAGTTTTATTCTGCAACCATTATTAATCATGGTGTGTCTGTGTTTTGGGGGCTGGCAAGTGATGCATTACGCACACAATAAGGGGAGGCGGTGGCGTAGTGGTATGCTCTGGGGACCTGGGTTCAAATCCCACCAGGGCAGATGGTGAAATTTGAATTCAGTATAAATCTGGAATTAAAAGTCTAATGATGGCCATGAATCCGTTGCCAATTGTCCTAAAAAAACACCTTGGGCGTCATTCTCCGACCCCCCCGCCGGGTCGGAGAATGGCCGTTGGCCGCCGTGAATCCCGTCCCCGCCGAAGTCTCCGGTACCGGAGATTGGGCGGGGGCGGGAATCGGGCCGCGCCGGTTGGCGGGACCCCCCGCTCAATTCTCCGGCCCGGATGGGCCGAAGTCCCGCCCAGAAATTGCCTGTCCCGCCGGCGTAAATCAAAGCTGGTATTTACCGGCGGGAACAGGTGGCGTGGGCGGGCTCCGGGGTCCTGGGGGGGGGGCGCGGGGCGATCTGACCCCGGGGGTGCCCCCACGGTGGCCTGGCCCGCGATCAGGGCCCACCGATCCGCGGGCGGGCCTGTGCTGTGGGGGCACTCTTGTGGCGGAGGCGGAAGAGACTCTCCCCACTGCGCATGCGCGGGAAACTGTCGGCGGCCGCTGACGCTCCCGCGCATGCGCCGCATTTCCGCGCCAGCTGGCGGGGCAACAAACGCCATTTCCGCCAGCTGGCGGGGCGGAATTCCCTCCGGCGCCGGTCTAGCCCCTCAATGTTGGGGCTTGGCCCCCAAAGATGCGGAGCATTCCGCACCTTTGGGCCGGCGCGATGCCTGTCTGATTGGTGCCGTTTTTGGCGCCAGTCAGCGGACATCGCGCCGTTGGGGGAGAATTTTGCCCCTGGTTCATCTGAATCATTCTGTGATTCTTATTGGTTCACGAATGTTCTTTAGGGAAGGAAATCTGTCACTTTTACCTGGTCTGGCCTACATGCGACAGCAATGTGGTTAATTCTTAAATGCCCTCGGGTAATAAATGCTGGTCCAGTCAGCGATACCCACGCCCCGTGAACAAATATCAAAACATCACAGGATAGCTGCTGTCTGGTGTTTAAAACTGCAGACACTCTGGCCCGAACCTTTGCCCCACATCGGGAGTGCAGACTCGATACATTTCCTGGCTTTGCAAACCAGACTCGGGAGAAAGTGCCACGGAAGTTGGCAGCCAGGCCGACCGCAGAACGAGTGCAGGGTCTTCAGGGTGCGGAGGCGGGCAGGGCAAGGGCCGACCTCGTTGCAGTGGAAATTTGCCAAAGATTTTTGAAAAAGCATTAAAACAATAAACATCCTTCTCATCTCCCCAGCCCCGAACACTTCATATGTCCCGTCCATGGAAGCCCATGCCACCTCATGCCTTCACCATGCTCCATGGCCCTATACCCTTCATGCCACCTCATGCCATTCTATCCAACCCCCATGGCCCCTCATACCCTCCACGCCAGACTATGACCTCCTGAAGAATGAGAGGTGACCTTATCGAGACATATCGGATTCTCAAGGGGTTTGACAGGGTAGATGTTAAGAGGATGATTCCGCCGGGTCGCGGCCATGCGGAGCTAAGCCGCGCGATTCGGCAGCTCCCGCGAAAACGGACTTTTGGGCCCGCTAACGGAGCCCCAACGGCACTTTTTTAAAAAAACAACCCATGGGGAAGGAAGGAGAAAGTCCCCAACAAACCTGCATGGATCGGACTCGCAGCGAAACGGCAAAAAAAGCGGCCCTGGAGCAGCGGGAGAAGAAAGAAGAAAAAAGAAAAATGGCGGCGCCCACGGACAGAGAGGAGATGAAAGAGTTCACCAAGCGCTGCTTCGAGGAGCTGCGTAAGGAGATGGTGGCGCCTATACTGGCAATGGTGGAAAGACTTGGAGCAACCCAGAAAGCCCAAGAGGTGAAGATCCAGGAAACAGTGAGTGAGAACGACGACGAGCTCGTGGGCCTGGCGGCGAGAGTGGAGCGGCACGAGGCGCTGCACAAGACGTGGGCGGGAAGACTCGAAGACCTGGAGAACAGATCAAGGAGAAACAACTTGGGGATCCTGGGTCTCCCAGAAGGAGTGGAGGGGGCCGATGCCGCGGCATATGCGGGCACAATGATCGGGACGCTGATGGGTGCGTAGGCACCCCCCCCCCCCCCCCCCCCCCCCCCCCCCCCCCCCCCCCCCCGGGATTGCTGGAGCAGGATGGGCCGCACCGAGTGCTAGCGAGGAAGCCCAAGGCAAAAGAGCCGCCAAGGGCGATGGTGGTGAGATTTCACCGGTTTACGGACAGAGAGAGGGTCCTGAAATGGGCCAAGAAGGAACGGAGCAGCACGTGGGACAAAGCGGAGATCAGAATATACCCGGACTGGAGCGCGGAGGTCGCTAAGCGGAGAGCGGGCTTCAACCGGGCCAAAGCGGTGCTGCATCGGAAAGGAGTGAAATTTGGAATGTTGCAGCCAGCGCGACTGTGGGTTACACATAATGGCCAACACCACTACTTTGAAACGCCCGAAGAGGCGTGGACCTTTATACTAGCTGAAAAATTGGACTCTAACTGAGGGTTTGTGTGGGAGGGGGGTGTTTGAGGATTGAAGTATGATGGTTGTTGTACATAGGGGGTCAACCACGCGCAGGAAATGCTATATGGGCTGGGGGAGAGGGACAAGGCCACGACAGGAGCTGCGCCATGGGGGCGGGGTTGTCTTTCCCGCACGCGGCAAGAAAGGCGGGATGGGGAACAAAGGAATATACACTGATTGGGAGATTCCCACACGGGGGGGGGGGGGTCAACGGGATGGCGGGGGAAGCCGGGGTCAGCAGGTGTCAGCTGACTTACGGGAGGGATATGGGGGGAGCAAAAGAGCTAGACGGGGATCTAGCGAGGGGGGGGGGGGAGGGGGAGAGGAGGGGGGGGGGAAAGGGTTGCTGCTGCACTGGCCGAAAGAGAACGGGACACCAAAGAGGTGGCTGGGACGGGGGTCCCCGGTTGGGGGACTGGAGAGTGAGGGAGACGCGGACAAGGGACTGGCCCAGAAAAGGAGATGGCTAGTCGGCGAGGGGTCGCGTACTTGAAGGGACTGAAGGCAGACGTGACAATGCTCCAAGAGACACACCTGAAGGTGGTGGACCAGGTCTGGTTAAGAAAGGGATGGGTAGGACAGGTATTTCACTCGGGATTGGACGCATAAAATAGAGGGGTGGCAATTCTGGTGGGAAAGCATGTGTCATTTGAGGCCAAGACTATCGTAGCGGATAATGGAGGGAGATATGTGATGGTGAGTGGTAGTTTGCAAGAGACGTGGGTGGTGTTGGTAAATGTATACGCCCCGAACTGGGATGATGCGGGATTTATGAAGCGCATGTTGGGGCGCATTCCGGACCTGGAGCTAGGAGGACTGATAATGGGAGGGGACTTCAATACGGTGCTGGACCCAGCACTGGACCGCTCCAGATCAAGGGCGGGAAGGAGGCCGGCGGCGGCCAAGGTACTTAGGGGGTTTATGGATCAGATGGGGGGAGTGGACCCATGGAGGTTTGCAAGGCCGCAGGCCAGGGAATTTTCTTTTTTCTCCCACGTGCTTAAGGCTTACTCCCAGATAGATTTCTTTGTTCTGGGCAGGGCGCCCATCCCGAGAGTGATGGGGACGGAGTATTCGGCCATAGCCGTTTCGGACCATGCCCCGCACTGGGTGGAACTGGAGCTGGGAGAGGAGAGGGACCAACGCCCGCTGTGGCGGCTGGATGTGGGACTGCTGGCCGATGAGGTGGTGTGTGGGAAGGTGAGGGGGTGTATTGAAAGGTACTTGGAGGCCAACGACAACGGGGAGGTGCGAGTGGGGGTGGTATGGGAGGTGGTGATCAGGGGAGAGCTGATCTCCATCAGGGCTCATAGGGAGAAGACAGAGGGAATGGAAAGGGAGAGGTTAGTGGGGAGATCTTGCGAGTGGACAGGAGATACGCAGAGGCCCCGGAGGAAAGATTACTTGGGGAAAGGCGACGGCTCCAGACGGAGTTTGACCTGCTGACCACGGGCAAGGCGGAGGCACAGTGGAGGAAGGCGCAAGGGGCGACTTATGAGTACGGGGAAAAGGCTAGTCGGATGCTGGCGCACCAGCTCCGTAAGAGGGCGGCAGCGAGGGAAATAGGGGGAATCAAAGATGGAAGGGGAGCCACGGTTCGAAGTGCAATGAAAATAAATAAGGTATTTAAGGACTTCCATGAAGAGCTGTACAGATCCCAGCCCCCAGGGGGGGAAGGAGGGATGAGGCGATTCCTGGACCAGCTGGGGTTCCCGAGGGTGGAGGAGCAGGAGGCAGTTGGTTTGGGGGCACCAATTGGGTTGGAGGAGTTGAGTAAGGGTTTGGGGAGCATGCAGGCGGGGGGGGGGAAGGCTCCGGGGCCGGATGGGTTCCCGGTAGAGTTCCATAGAAAATATGTGGACCTGCTGGCCCCGCTACTAGTGAGGACCTTCAACGAGGCAAGAGAGGAGGGAACCGTGCCCCAACAATGTCGGAGGCGACAATCTCCTTGATTCTAAAGCGAGACAAGGATCCACTGCAATGTGGATCGTACAGGCCGATTTCGCTCCTCAATGTGGATGCTAAGCTATTGGCGAAGGTACTGGCCACTAGGATTCAGGACTGTGTCCCGGGGGTGATTCACGAGGACCAACCGGGATTCGTAAAGGGCAGGCAGTTAAATACCAATGTGCGGAGGCTCTTAAACGTGATAATGATGACATCGGAGGAGGGAGAGGCGGAGATAGTGGCAGCTATGGACGCAGAAAAAGCCTTTGACCGAGTAGAGTGGGAGTACCTTTGGGAGGTATTGCGCAGGTTTGGGTTCGGGGGAGGGTTTATTAGATGGGTTAAGCTCCTTTACAGCACCCTGGTGGCGAGTGTAGTGACGAACCGGCGGAGGTCGGAGTACTTTCGGCTGTACCGAGGGGCGAGACAGGGGTGCCCCCTGTCCCCCTGTTGTTTGCATTGGCGGTCGAACCCTTGGCCATATCACTTCGGGAGTCTCAGAAATGGAGGGGGATAGTCCGCGGGGGAGAGGAGCATCGGGTATCGCTATATGCGGATGACCTGCTGCTATACGTGGCGGACCCCATGGAGGGGATGGTGGAGGTCATGCAGACTCTGAAGGAGTTTGGAGAGTTCTCGGGCTGCAAGCTTAATGTAGAGAAGAGTGAGCTTTTTGTATTACAGGCAGGGGACCAAGAAAGAGGGATAGGGGACCAAGAAAGAGGGATAGGGGACCTACCGCTGAGGAGGGCGGAGAGGAGTTTTCGGTATCTGGGGATCCAGATAGCCAGAAGTTGGGGGGCCCTACATAAACTGAATTTGACGAGGGTGGTGGAGCAAATGGAGGAGGATTTTAAAAGATGGGACATGCTCCCGCTCTCGTTGGGGGGTAGGGTGCAGTCGGTCAAAATGGTGGTCCTTCCGAGGTTTTTGTTCGTGATCACCAAGGGCTTTTTCAAGAGAGTAGGTAGGAGTATTATGGGGTATGTGTGGGCAAATAAGACCCCGAGGGTTAGGAGAGGGTTCTTGGAACGCAACAGGGACCGAGGAGGGTTGGCTTTGCCAAACCTAGGGAGTTACTACTGGATCCGCAAGTGGGTCATGGAGGGAGAGGGGGCGGCATGGAAGAGGATAGAGATGGCGTCCTATAAAGGAACGAGCCTGGGGGCGTTGGTAACGGCACCGCTGCCGCTCTCGCTGACAAAACACACCACAAGCCCGGTGGTGGCGGCAACACTAAGGATCTGGGGCCAGTGGAGAAGGCACAGGGGTGCAATGGGAGCATTGGTGTGGTCCCCGATCAGGGTTAACCACTGGTTTGTCCCGGGGAAGATGGACGGGGGGTTCCAAGGCTGGCATCGGGCGGGGATAAGAAGAATGGGGGACCTGTTCATTGACGGGTCATTTGCGATCCTAGGGGCACTGGAGGAGAAATTTAAGTTACCCCCGGGAAATGCATTTGGATATATGCAGGTGAGGGCTTTTGTGAGGCTTCAGGTGAGGGAATTTCCGTTGCTCCCGGCACAAGAAGTTCAAGATAGGGTGATCTCGGGGGTATGGGTCGGGGAGGGCAAGGTGTCGGAAATATACCAAGAGATGAAAGAAGAGGGGGAAGCGCTAGTAGAAGAGTTGAAAGGTAAATGGGAGGTGGAGCTGGGGGAGGAGATTGAGGAAGGGCTATGGGCTGATGCCCTGTGTAGGGTTACTACCTCCTCCTCGTGTGCCAGGCTCAGTCTGATACAATTTAAGGTGGTTCACAGAGCGCATTTGACGAGGGCGAGGCTGAGTAGGTTCTTTGGGGTAGAGGATAGATGTGAAAGATGTTCAGGGAGCCCGGCGAACCATGTCCATATGTTTTGGTCATGCCCGGCATTGGAGGGGTTCTGGAGAGGTGTGGCAGGAGTAATATCCCAGGTGGTGAAAGTCCGGGTCAAGCCAAGCTGGGGACTAGCAATATTTGGAGTAGTGGATGAGCCGGGAGTGCAGGAGGCGAAAGAGGCCGGAATTCTGGCCTTTGCGTCCCTAGTAGCCCGGCGAAGGGTCTTGTTATTGTGGAAGGAGGCGAAGCCCCCTAGCCTGGAGGCCTGGATTAACGACATGGCGGGGTTCATAAAATTGGAGAGAATTAAGTTTGCTTTGCGAGGGTCTGCACAGGGGTTTTACAGGCGGTGGCAACCGTTCCTAGAATATCTCGCGGAGCGTTAGAAGAAGGTCGGTCAGCAGCAGCAGCAACCCTGGGGGGGGGGGGAGGAGGGGGGAACGAGAGATTGTTTGAGGGGATGGACGAGCGGGAGATGGCATGGAAGGTGGGGGGAAATAGTACGTGCGGCCAAGAGACAGTGTATAAAGCTATGTAAATATACCATCGTGCCATGTATATATCTTGCTCAGGGAGATTTTGCGTTATTTTGTTACCCGGGGGGGGGGTTACTGTTTGTAAGGGGGGAAATTGTGTTAAAAAACCTTAATAAAAAATATTTTTTTTAAAAAGAGGATGATTCCTCATGTAGGAGAGTCTCGGACCAGAGGGCATCATCCCAGAGTAAAAGGTCGCCCATTTAAGACAGAGATGAGGAGGAATGTCCAAGGCTGATAGACATTTTTAGTCAGTCAGGAAATCAAGGGTTATGGGGCGAAGGTGTGAATGTGGAGTTGAGGATTATCACATCAGATCAGTCATAATCTCATTGAATGGCGGTGCAGACCCAAAGGCGGAGTGGCCAACTTCTGCTCCTGCATCTTATGGTCTTGTGGCCCTTTATAACCCCTATGCCAACATAATGCCATCCCATGCCCACCACCCTTCTCCCTTGCATCTACCATGCCAACTCACCCAACAGCCACCATTTTCACAGCGATGGAGAGGCTCATTGCAAAAATTCAAACCTCAGTGTCTTTGCTCACTTCTTCGGGCATGAGCGCCTTTTACCATAAGTTGCTTTTGCTATTGGGATGATTGACCTTTTTCCTTTCTCACAAAATGCGCTACAGGGTGTAACTTGAAGCATTGTTTTGATATTGTCGACACAGATGCACTGTGGCGAGAATTTAATGTTATTTCCTGTGTAGGTCTGGATTCTTCAAAGCGACCTCACTGAAACTTATGTTACCTGCCCAAAGGCTCCTGGTGGAGATGGGAAATGAGTAACTAATTCACACAAATAACCAATTGTACACAACGGTGCTTTCCAACTACCCCCCACGGTGGCCTCTGATTTGCTGAGGAAGCTACGATTACTGTACAAATGGCTGTGTTTACAGCCTCCAATGTATCGTCTGTAATAATACCGCACACTGGCTTCAGGGCTAATTGCACAGTTTGAGATGATTTACAGCACAACGCATAAGAAGTGAGTGAGATTGATTTGGGAAATCAAGCACAGTACCCAATCAAAAAGGCAGCCAGTGTAAATCAGATTTCCGCAGTTTAAGCCCAATCATACTTCTAGATAGCTGTGTGAGTGACCTTTATATGATATCGCCCACCATTTTGAGTGACATTTGAACTCTGCCTGTAACAGAAATTAACTATTCTCTCCCATATCCCTGTCTCCCTTCTGTCCCCTGCAGCATTCTATGAGGCTGACCACATCATTTTCTAACACCTCCTTTCCATAGCAATACCTGCACATTCCATTTCTATCTATTGGAAAGCAGCATTTCTTGCCAGCTCTTCACTATCCTTCCATGTTCCTTGTGAATCTTTCTTTTTCTCCATCCTCACCATCTTGGGTGGCACAGTGGTTAGCACTGCTGCCTCACAGCACCAGGGTCGTGGATTCAATTCCGGCCTTGGGTGACCGTGAGGAGTTTGCACTTTCTCCCCGTGTTTGCGTGCGTTTCCTCCAGGTGCTCTGGTTTCCTCCCTCAGTCCAAAGGTGTGCAGGTTAGGTGGATTGGCCGTGCTAAAATTGCCCCTTAGTGGTCAGGGTACGAGAATAGAGTGGGCCTAGGAGTAGGGTGCTCTTTCAGTGGGTCAGTGCAGATTCGATGGCCGACTGACCTCCTTCTGCACTGTAGGGATTCTATGATTCTTCCTTATCGATGCACTGCCTCACAGCAACATCATTCATAGGCACCAGAGTCAGTTATATATGCTGACATTACCCCGTATGTCTTCTGACTCTTCAGCAACCTCTACTCTATGAGATTACTAGGTCAACATAACATCCTGGATTCTTCAATTATTGTCTTGTCTTTGACTTCCACCAATGACTCTGTACCCGAGCCACTAATTCTCTATCCTTCCCTCCCTCTTCAATGGGCTGAATGGACCTATTCTGAACTTGAGCTGGGATTTAAACTCCAAACCCTATCCTTAAATGGGACTACTTTTACCTTCACAATGCACTTGTGTCCACCCAGCTTCTCTGCTGCTAAAACCTATTATCACTTACAGACATAACTATTCCAACATTCTCTTTCCACTTTCTATAACCTTTAACGTGCCCAAGGCCGTGCTGCAATATTTTGTCCCACTTCTTCTCACACCCTCCTTGTTGATGGCTTCCCAACATATATGTAATTCTGCTCTTGTGTAGAAAGCTTGCCTTAACATTGCTTCATCCTATGTTTCCAGTTTCCTCCAGCCTCGTATCCCCTCCTGAACCCTCTGTTCCTTTGCCCCTGAACTCTTGCACATTCACCCCCCCTTCCTTTCACCTCAGCTTTGATGGCAGCCTTCGGCTGTCCCAACTCTTCTCTTGGGAACGCCCTGTCTCTAAACGTTTCAACCTCAACAAAATGCTTCTCAAAATCCAGAGTTGAGACCAAGTTTTTGGCGAACTTAATCTTGGTCCCTTCCTAGTTTTGCATCCATTTGCCTCCATAGTTTGTGAAGTACCGTGAGATATCTCTTTATATTAAAGATGCTGTGTCAACATAAGTTGCTACCACACACCGTTTCCTAACTGAGAGGGTGGGCCCGCGATTGTGGATCTGCTAAATGCTATTGTGTTTCCTAATAAAGGGCCTGCTGGTTAAATATGTGCATTCAGAAAGTGATAATAGTGGCACTGGATTCATTGAACATGGTATGATAGTGGGGGAGAGACACTGTGGTTGTGTGGTTTGTTTGGTTCCAATAATTTATAATCGTAACCAACAGTTCCCCAACCCCCTACAAAAACAGGTGGGGTGGGATTCTCTCTTGCCCGACTCCGAAATCGGGAACTGCGATTGGGTAGAGAATAGCTCCTGAAATCGCGGCAGGCGCCAGTTTAATGGCGGGCGGCGATGCTCCAAATCAGCGTCATTGCGCCGCGCGCAGTTGCAACCGCGTTCGCATCTCATTATTTGGCCCAACCACGATACTCTGCATCTGATGAGCCGAGTTCCTGATGGCGCAGTCAACGTGTGCTCTCAACATTCGTGAGCCTGGCATGCGGACTGCGGAGAGAGGGGGGTGGGGGGGGGGGGGCATACGGACAGTGTCCGGCACCGTCATACTTCAGCGACAGTCGTGCCGCTGGCCAGGGGGTTTCTGCCAGGGCTGGGGGAGGGGGAGTAGTGAGGGGCGGCCAGGAGGTGGGCTGTGGGGTCGGGGTGGACGAGTACGTGCTCCAGCGTTTCAGGCGCGGTTGGTGTGAGTGTGGGGGAGTGTAAGTGTACGCGTGGCTGCAGCATGTCAGCCCTGCGCATGTCCATCACGGAACAGACGATTACTCCACCTTTTTTCACGTGTTCCGCGGGTGTCTCACGCGGCGCTGGTGCTAGCCCTTTACCGGTAGCGGAATCGGCGCGGGCGTGGCGCAGATTATTTCATCGTGGAACTCTACATATCCTCTGTTGGCGTCAGCACTTCGACTCAGGAACGGAGAATCCAGCCCAGGGTATTTTCCTAAAAGAGAAATATGAACCACAACTAAAAGCAAGTGGGTAAATTAATTTAAAGTGCCTTTGTTTCGTGTTGCTATGGGACATCCCAATTGTGACACATGCTGGAAACACAAAGGTTCATAGTCGTGGTTCCACACAAGTTGTGGCGTGACCTCAGCCAGCCATTGGTGATGGACCAAATGCTCTAGCTCCTTCCTAAAAAACTGATGAAATGGAACATTGCTACTATTATACATTTTTCCTTTTTGTGAAAACACTGCGCAATTGCTGTTGGTTTCTTACAGCTGAGTACGAAAGTCATTAGTTGCATTACACAACCCACAGAGACTTTCTCTGCCCCTGTACGTTATGTTTAATGAATCCCTGCTGAAAATTTCACTTCCTCAGGGTGTACGTACACAGGATGAGTCAAGTATGCCAGACACGACATAGACAGCTCCTTGAAAATTTAATCCTGTGTGGTCATTACTCATTAAGATTTCAGCAGAGTATAACAAGGGTGTGTATACTTTCCCTTGGAAAGCGAAAAACACCCAGTTATATAGTTCTAGATTTTGTTATCTGAAAAATGGGTTGAAGCTGGGCGACTGTCCATGTTGAAGCTGGTGAGACATTACCGCTACTGAGCCTGCCACCGGTGCTTGAAGTGATGTGGGTGTTGAGGTGACAAGTATTTGTAGTGTATTTTTCTGTAGTGTGTTGCTGTGCCATCATTGTTAGACTGAATCCTCTTCAATAATGATTGAAACTATGTTTTTATATAGGAACCCCTTCCATTTTTTATTAAATGCCTATTACTGATATCGCGCACTGAAATATTCAGGGCCATGCAGTTTCATCACAGTATCAGCATTGCCTACATGCGCTTGAGAGAAGAACAACACTCAAGATCCATTGCTGAAGACACTACATTTCCATCAGTTCTAGAATCCATTAACGTCGGGAAGCCTGTTGGACAAAACTTTATTTCTTTATTGCTGCAAAGCGAAAAGATCTGGAGGTGCCCACACTCTGCATTCTTGTAAAACACAATGAGTGGTTTATTAGTCTCTTCTTAATAATGTTCTTAATAATAAAAAGATAGGGCAGCACGGTGGCCTAGTGGTTAGCACAGCTGCCTCACAGCGCTGAGGTCCCAGGTTCGATCCCGGCTCTGGGTCACTGTCCGTGTGGAGTGTGCACATTCTCCCCGTGTCGGCGTGGGTTTCGCCCCCCCCCCCCCACACAACCCAAAAATGTGCAAAGTAGGTGGATTGGCCGCGCTAAATTGCCCCTTAATTGGAAAAAATAATTGGGTAATCTAAAATTTAAAAAAAAATAATAATAAAAAGATGTTGCTCACACAATTAAGGAGATGATCTTCCCAAAGTCGATGCAAACACTCTGCTGATGTCACTACACATCATGTGATGCATAACATCCCTCCCTCTTTACTTCATTAGTACGATTAATATTTACGCAATATATTATTTCCATACGTATATACAATTCAATCTGTGGTGGACATCTACTTCTTTTTGGTAGAAGTCAACATCCTTGGCTATTTGCAACCTCTGAAGTGTCCTCATTCCTTTCTGTAGATGACACTTGAGTAGTCATTTCAGTATCTGTCACCACTGACATTGAAACAGGATCTGAACTGTCAGCCACTGTCTCCGGTCTCTGATCCGAAGTATGGCTCTCTAGATTTTCGAAGGGTAGAACCACCTGAGAAGATTTTACAAACTCAAAATTTTGTGCAGCAATAACTGATCAGCATGATGTCTCCAAACTCTTTCATTATCCGTCTGTACAGTGAATGATGTTGGATCTGTCTTCGCTCGAATCATAGCTCATACCCATTTCTCGTTGGTGGTGTAGCTCCTAGCTCGCACTCTCTCTCTCCCTGGTTAAATGCTCGTTTTTTTAGAGATTCACTCCCCCCAAGCAATTTGTGCTTGTTCTTGTCGTTTGACAATCTCTGAAGTATCGGGTGGAGTTAACAAATCAAACTGTGTTCGTAGTTTGCTCTTGAACAATAGCATTGCCGGTGAGCTTTGTGTGGTAATAAGTACAGTGCTGTGATAAGGTGTTGGAATGATGTTTCTGGTCCTTCGCTGCTTTGATAGAATGCTTTAATGATTGCGCAAAATGTTCAGCCATTCCATTTGTTGCTGGAAGATATGGAGCTGGCTTAATATCATAGAATCCCTACAGTGCAGAAGAAGACCATTCGGCCCATCGAGTCTGCACCGACACTCTGAAAGAACACCCTCCCTAGGCTCAATCCACTGTCCTATCCACATAGCCCCACCTAGGGGCAATTTGGCACAGCCAATCCACCTAACCTGCACATCTTTGGACTGTGGGAGGAAACCGGAGCACCCGGAGGAAACCCACGCGGACACGGGGAGAAAGTGCAAACTCCACACAGTCACCTGAGGTCAGAATTGAAGCCGGGTCTCTGACTCTGTGAGGTAACAGTGCTAACCACTGCGCCACCCTGCCTCCCTGCTGATATGTTGTATACCATTCCCTATCAAGTAGTCCTCAATCTCCTTTGAAATAAACTGTGTACCGTTATCACTGACATCTGCTCCAGTGTTCCAAATCTTGCAGATGTTTCATCTGGTCAATGGTCTGCTCATTCGTCGTTGATTTCATTATCGCGACTTCAGGCCATTTCGAGTGGGCGTCCACAATCACTAAGAACATGTGATTCTCCAGTGGACCAGCATAATCGATGTGTATTCTCTGCCATTGCTGAGTCAGCCAATCCCACGGATGTGATGATTGTAATGCTGCAGTGTTCCTTAGTTTTTGCACAAGATTGGCATTGCCCAACTTTCTCTTCAATTTGAGAATCTAATCCTGGCCACCAAAAATAACTGTGAGACAATCCCTTCATCCTTACCACACCAGGATGTCCCTCATGCAGTTGGTCAAGGACTCTACTACAAAAGCTTGGAGAAATATTTACACAGATTCCCCATAATAGAACTCCATTCTGTACGGTCAACGCAAGTCTACGTGTGATGTAAGGCTTGATGTCTGCATTTTTCCGATTGATGTCTGATAGCGTTTCTTTTTGGACCACGTTCATCACCTTCCCCATCACTAGATTGGTTCTTGTATATCTTTGAACTTGAGATGAAGTCACAGGTACACTGTCCATGAGCAAGAAATACATAGTCCCAGGTGACCATAGGCTGCTTTCCCCTTTGAGGGGGAGAGCTGACTGATGGTGATTTAACCTGGGGATCACCACACCTCAAGCGAGGGGCAAGGTTGAGAAGGCGGGCCTTCATGAAAAACCTCCGCCGGTACGGGTCCATGACGCCTTTTTTCCTCGCTAATTTTGGATTCCGGCTCATACATTTCCTCCCTTCCGATTTTTAATGGAAAGTATGGCACAAACAATTCCTTTTACAAGCAATTAGATTATTTCTTACTTTGCCTGACTGTAGTTTGACAATTGCCCTGAGTAGTGGCCTGTGCAGAGTCGGCAGACTCGAAATCCCCATTCCCCGCAGCCTGTGTGGCGTTGTCACGTGTACAGTCCCTGCAGTCCAAGAGAGAGAGAATCTTCATTGCTCCTGATGTCGTCTCCATTGTTAGTCGACAAAAAAAAACGTTTTAGTTCAGTGATGTTTCCGCCACAGTTCTCGTCGCCAGTCTTCTCTTCTGTTATATTTCTTTGTCACCTCAACGGGAAAAGGTATGGAGGTGCCCACCCTGCGGATTCTTGTAAAACACGATGAGCTGCTTATTTAAAAAGTGTTGCTGATTCAGTCAGGATGATGATCTGCCCAAAGCCAACACAAACGTTCTGCTGACATCACGACAGATCGCATGACGCTTAAACAGCAGGAATGTATTCCCTGATAAATAACCGACAGTTTAGAAACAAAAGCAGAAATAGCCGGAAACACTCAGCACATCAGGCAGTGTCTGTAGAAAGAATGTGTGGAAGTGTCAATATAATGTAGCTGATAATATCATGATGGCTATCTGCAGATTTCTCTGTTCTTCAGCTGCCAAGACTGAAGCAGTGGAATTCCCTGTCTAAACCTGTCTCCTTCTTTACCCGTCTTTGAAACGTACCTCTTTGACCAAACGTTTGGTCAGCTCGGCATCTTGTGAAGCATCTTGGGATGTTTTATTATGGTAAAGGTGTTATATAAATCTAAGTTGTTGTTGCCTCTTACCCCTTTATTTTGCTGCGTCAGTTGTCACTAACTGGATAAGAACCAACCCTCCTGAAAAAGAGTCATATTGGACACGGAATGTCTGTTTCACTTTCCACAGATGCTGAGTTTTTTCCAGAACTTTCTGTTTCCATTTAAACAGTGCACGGAGAAAATAGTCCCCAGCGTATTTAATAAGCGTCTGCAAACTAAAGCAAACAGAAACGACAGCAAAGTCTCCTGTCTGCTGTTGCTTATGCGGCGAGTGGAGGACAATTAAATGTGTAAAGCCCACCCCGGTCAGTTACAGCAGTTTGGGTGTGATTGACGGGGAATTACCCAATCATTTCCACCCTGCCGCTGTATGCAGCCTTGCTATCAGTGGTTTCCTTGAGGTGGAGCCCATTTTGCAACCAATACAAAACTGCTTCGGGCGACACAGTCTGCAGCCGCCACGTGAGGTCCCCAAACATCGTGAGATCAGATGCTCTCCAGCGACAGCGATGGCAGCCTCTGTGTCCACCTCCATTTAGAATGGATGACCATTCACCAGCAGTTCTACCATTATTGGGCGACCTTGGTCATGATGATACAGTTTAGTTGCATTGTCTCTGCTTCTGAGAGTAGGGATACCTCCATGGTATGAGCCTGTGCTGGCCTTGGCTTCCTCCTTGAGTAGCACACGTATTGCCTATTCCTGTATTGTCACAAGTCTGCTTACATTAACACTGCAATGAAGTTACTGTGAAAAGCCCCTAGAAGCACACGTATTGCCTATTCCTGTAGCTTTGCCTTGGCTATGCCCTTTTACAGTGTTTACAGTAGTCCCTCGTCTGACATCTACAACCTTCCAGAGCAGTTTCCATAGCATAATATTTCCATGACCACCGAGGAGGGCGCGAGCTGAGCTCCGACTTGGTGATGGACTATTTACACAGGCGCTTTCAGTTGAGGGATTGTCACTTTTACACTAGGACCCTCCCCCTAACTGGAGGACATTGCTGTCTGCTGCCCCTTGTAGCTCCCAAAATTATTTTCCTGCATTCTCCAGAGATTGGACTATCTCAGTGGCTTTCTTTAGATCCAAATTTAGCTTTGCCAGTAACTTTTCTGAGTCGTCGCATTGTTTATCCCGCACACCAATCTATCCCGCAACTTCTCGGCTAGGGATGTGCCAAATTCACAATGTTCTGCCAGTTTCTGCAGCCTGGTCAAAAATTCAGTGACAGATTCCCCCAGCTGTGTTTAAGCGACATCTCTGGAGGATGATAGAGGGCTTTGGGTCATAGTAATTTGTGTTTATCTAAATGTAGAAGTCTGCTAAAATGGCGGCCTAACCCTACAGAGGCAAAGTTCCTGCTTCTGTTAAATGTTTGACTACCATGCTGTTAATAATGGAAAAGTCTCATTTATTTGGAAATGTACTTACATTATCTGGTGCAAACTGCAGTGATATGTCACTTGATTATTTGTGAGATGTGAAATTCAGAAATGGAAGCAATTTGGATTTAGCAAGATGAGCCAAATCGGCACTGCTTGAGAAATGTATGTTGTTAATGATCCCTTGATTGCTTGGATTGTTGCATAATTAATGTAGAGTGCTCTGCTGCTAATGTAGCTATTAAATTAATATGTTAAAATTTTCTTTTGTTTAGTAATTATCAGTTCGAAGCAGTCTTTGTATATTAATTCAAGCACCGTGTTTTTATATCCTCCCGAGCATTTCTTATGTGTCCACTTCCAGTGAAATCTGCTGCGCCCCCCCCCCCCCCCCCCCCCCCCTCCCCTCCTCGGCTCCTGACATCATGTTCACTGGTATCATGACTGTTTGGGATAGGGGGCGGTCAGGTCACCTGTGGTTGGAGCCTTTTGATTTTCTGCCCTTGACTACTGAAGGCACTAACACCTTGCTAGGTCCTTGTCCTGATAGAGCAGCCAACCCAGAATGCAGCAAGGATCAAAACTTGGATATTCATGGCCTTTACAGCTCAGCTACTAATTATCTTAACTAGTTGAGACATCTAAATGCTTGGCTGCATCTGTAGTTCTTCAGGACAGTCTGCCGAGAGGGGTACCAAAATCTCGATTGGAAGCATTGTGGGCTATCAAGGCCTAATGCTGGGTGCGGCCTTGCCCCAATTTGCTTGAAGTGGTGGGGGGGGGGGGGGGGGGGGGGAGATGATTTGATCCCAGTGGAGCACACTTCAGTGATCTGCAAGATGTGGGAGTCTCGTACCTTTGTATCAGCAGCTAATCGCAAGTGGGGTATTAATGCAGGAATGTGAGATCCAAAACAGGGTGAGATTCAGCTGACCGCTTAACAGAGCACTGAACCCTTTGCAGTCCCTTTGAAGTGCTTCCTTTAACCTTTAGTGTCAGCACCAATCCCCAGTCAACATATTTTCGGGCAGCGAAAGCAATCTCTCGAGGAAGCTGCCAAGTTGTGCATTGAGTTATCTGAATTAGGCAGGTTAGTTCATGCTGAGCCCTCCCAGGGAGGTTACACGCAGGCATGGGAGAGAAGGCACCGCTTTTGGTGTTTTTTTAAAAAACTAATAAAAAGGCTGGACATGTTTTGATGTGATCATTCACAATTATCTGAACTCCTGAGTGGCCCAGTGCATTCTAACCCTCTCCTAGCTGCGGGTCACTGCTCCCGGAGATCCTCCTTCAGCTGCAAGTACAGCTGGCACCATCTCCACAGCCAGTGTCAGATTGGGATTAGCCCCAATATCAACAGGAATGTACTTCCAAGAAACAAGAAATTATCTGCGTAATCGTTGCAACTTCTGCTTGTCTGTCTGCCTCTCATTAGAAGGCAGGGTAACATTACCAGGCAGGGAAAATACACAATATTTTTTTTTTCAAACTGCTCTGAAAATTCTGTCCGAAAGTTCAGGACAGGCGAAGCTGATTCGGGCAACTGGGCATTTGAGTTATGACCTCCGGATAGTGTTCCACTGGCAGACTAGGGTGGTGTTAATCAGTTCTAGTTTCAGACACTATTTCATCACTTCTCAAATACCAGATAACCTGGTCAGACTCTCTCCCTGGAAAACCACAAAGGAATGGCAGCTAGTCAGTTAGGACTTGGCTGTGTGAGACATTGGCTGCTCGCATAACAACAGAGACTGCACCTCAATGTCCGTGAAGCCTGCGAGGATGTTTTTAAAAAAGGACAGTGCGCACAACTGCAAGTTCTCCCACACTTATTAATTCTAATTTGCTGCCTCGACAGAGCTCTCTGAATGGTGTTGCCGAAAGCACATGAATGAACTTGCCTGAGCTGTAAGAGATTAAAAACTGTGAACAGTTCATCCCCTGAGCTTGGTCATGTCATCAACTGCTGGCAAAATCATGACTTCTCTCGCAGGGGTGATGCTGCTTGTGGATGGTGTTTAAAGAGAGATGGTAATGACTTTGAGGTGCATGGAGTAGCTGATTTCCCTTTTCCTTTGTCTTGTATTGGCTTTCTTATGAGCAGCAACTTGAATAAAACTGGGAGTCAATAAGCGGAGGAATACGAAGTAATCGGGCACACGTGCCACCCAGGAATAAGTGAAATAAGCAGTGAGTACTCGGGATATTTGCAGAAATACAGAACACATTTCCCATTGCTATTGATGCCTATTATACAGGCTGTAAAAGTCAAACAGTTTCTTTCGGCGTTGATGACGTATCTCCTCGTCCCTTTGTGAACGCGGTTTGTTTCTTTCTGTGACTGGAGATGAGGACTGAGCGAAGTCGGATTTACGAACTGAGTTTGGATTGTCAGATATTTTCACTGATCCGAATTCGGATTTCTTGAGAAATGTTAGGTTGCACCCAAGTCCACCTTCACGAAAATGAAGTTACCCAGGCAGGCTGTGGGTGCCCGACCACCGCACCCTTCTCCGATTGTCTGGGAGTCCACACCTGGTCAGCGTTTGTAGAAACCAGTGCTAAACGGCGCCCACTTGAGGTCTCTGAGGCAAGGCCGTTCGATCCCGGGTGCTGGGTACATCCGGCGCAGACATATTCAAGTGAAGCTAACTACTCACTTGAATATACAAATTTGGATCCCGACTTCAGTGGTTGGGATCGAGATCGCAACGCCTTGGGAAATCTCATTAGATCTCGCAAGGCATGATGAGGCTGGTAAATCGTGCAAGAGGCCTCTTGCGAGATTTACCGTCCTTTGGACTTGACAAGGCCAATAGATTGCACCCATATACTTTAATTAAGCCACCCCTCACTCTTCTAAACTCAAGTGGAAACAAGCCCAGTCTGTCCAACCTTTCCTCATAAGCCAACCCGCTCACTCTAAGTATCAACCTGGTAAACTTCCTCTCAACTGCCTCGCAAGATGCTTCTTTAATTGCTTGGCAGAACAGAATGGGGGAGCTGAATGGCCTCCCACTGTCCTGTGTTCTTCCCCTAACCCTCCCTTCCTGCTCCTGTTTAGAACCGCCTAACTGTGTAGCACCTTGGGAATTTTGTTTGTGTTGAAGCTAGTTGCTTTTAGAGAGCATCAAAAATGCATTTATAAAGAACATTGGAACCATGAGCACTGCATCAAAGACGTGAGTCCACATGCAAAAGACTTTGGAATAAAGTCGATTCCCTTTGTTTAATTTTCATTCAAGCATTTTTTCTCTCCACCAATAGACTGTTACTCAGGTCTCCTGCTCTTGACTCATTATTACCTCACGGTCAGACAGCACATCGCATCATTGAGGACCATTACTTTCTGAATAAGGTCCATCCTTTTAACATGAGTCTTCGTTTGTCTTGACTTCCCCCCCCCCCCCCCCCCCCCCAAGGAGGTACTCTAATGTTCATTGCTCTGATTTGATTTCCTTTTAATCTTTCTTGCATTCATCAAGGACAAAGTTATGGGGCAGAATTCTCCGTTCCAGCGGCTAAATGCAGGCGCCAATGGAGAATCCGCGAGTGGTTTACGACAAGAAATCGGCGTGAACCCCTCACCGATTCCGGTACCGGTGAGGGGCTAGCATAGCGCTGCGTGAACCACACGCGGAAAATGGCCGGAGAATAGCCGGGTCGAGTGCGCATGCGCAGGGCTGACGACCTGCACCGGAAAACATGGCGACAGCCGTGCTGCAACCCTAACACATCGACCCCAACCCCACATCCCACCCGCTGGCCACCCCCCACCAGTCCCCCCAGCCCGAGAAGAAGCCGCCCCGGCCAGCGGCAAGGATCCCGGACGAGTGTGGCGGCGCTGGACACAGTCCGCAGCCAGCAAGCCGGGTTCCCGACCGCTGGGACCACATGTGGCCCACGCTGTCGGAAACTCGACCCACCGGGAGCGGGGGCGGTGTATCTCGAGTGGGCCGGCCGATTACCCGCAAACGGCCTTACGACTCCCCCTGGCGCGTGTCTTGATGACCCCGGTTGGGAGGGGGCAGAGCATCCAAACTGGCGTCAAACTGGCACCTGCCCCGGATCCGGCGTCTGAACCCATTCTCTGCCCGATCGACGATCCCAATTTCGGCATCGGGCTACGGAGAATCCCTCCCGTGACCTTTTAAATCAAATTAAACAAAATTTAGGAAAGATGTTTTAGTTTGAACTGCAATGGCACCTCTAACGATTTATTCTGCCACCTTCGTACTCCAGTGGAGATTGCTCATTGGGTAGATCACCTCTATAAGTTGAGGTGTGTACACGTCGAGTCTGTACTGTGTTTCTCCTGCTCCCTGTTCCATTTAAACGTATGTCTCTTTCATGTAATAATGTAACTTGTGTCTATTATCTATGTACTGGGCTCGTATCATGCCTAGTCAAGGAAATGGAAAACTTCCTTGAAGAACATCACTGACTCCAGGAAGAATACGACTGCCCGATTAGCTTCCATTGAGAATTTGCCAGGTGCAGAACCTTGGCTGTATGAAATGTTTGGCTTTATTTGCAAATTAATGATTCACACGTTGGGAGCATTGTCCCCGCGTGCCCTGATGGCACACTGGAGATGATTCAGATGAGACAGGGAGGATGTGTAAGAAGCTGAGTCACTGAGGCTGATGCTGAATGGAATTAAAGTTCTATCCGTCACAATATAACATGCTCCAAAGATCTCTTTTCAGGTTGTAGATTTAGGTTCCAGAATAAGAATGATTGTGCACCTCACCTGGACCACACCTTCAGTATGCCTGCCAATGCAGTCCTTGTAATAGCACATTGTATGCCTTAAACAAATTAGTTTATTCATGGCCACACATGACTAGTTTGGTGACTGCTTTTGCAATTAGATAGAAATGCTTCTCGGGCATTACAGGTTATTATAGAAGGTTTAGGAACATCACTTTTGGCAACCGGTTTTTATGGAAATGACCCTGCGCTCCACAGAACTACAAAGAGGTTATGACATGGAAACAGGCCACTCAGCCCAGCTAGTCTGTGTTGGCCGTTGCCCTTCACAAGAGCAAATACATCTAATATATTTCCCAATGGCCTTATGCATTAATCCCCGTTTTTCCTTCATCCACCCATCCAATCTGAAGTGCTGACGCAGTTTCTGACTTTCTCATACATTCACAGGATGTGACTATCACTGACAAATTCAGCATTTGTTACATCCATCATTACACTTGAAGTTCTTGACAAACTGGGTGTCTTATTGGGCCACTTTTCACAGGGCGGTTAAGAGTCAACCACATTACTGTGGGGTGAGTCACACAAAGGTCAGACACATGTCATGTGAGAGTACCTTTAAGAAATGGGTGTGTATATAAATATCTGTAGTGAGAGTACCTTTAAGAAATGGGTGTTTATTACTGCAGTGATGTCAGAGAGTGGGTGGGTGGAGCTGGGCTGTCTGTCAGCTTCTTACTTTCGTTTTAGGCTGTTTGCTGCAGGGTGTGTTTTAGTTTTGTTTTCAGAGCTGGATAGCTGCAGTCACAGCGAGAATGTGTATGAATCTCTCTCTGTAATCTAAAGACTGTAAATTGATCCTGGTGATTTAAAACTAATAACAGTAGTGACTTTAATCTGATGTGCTTCTGGTAAAAGGAATGCTCCGCATCTTTGGCGGCCTAGCCCCAACATTGAGGGGCTAGGCCGACGCCGGAGGGATTTCCGCCCCGCCAGCTGGCGGAAATGGCGTTTGTTTCCCCGACAGCTGGCACGGAAATGCGGCCCATGCGCGGGAGCGTCAGCGGCCGCTGTCAGTTTCCCGCGCATGCGCAGTGGGGAGAGTCTCTTCCGCCTCCGCCATGGTGGAGGCCGTAGCGGAGGCGGAAGGGAAAGAGTGCCCCCACGGCACAGGCCCGCCCGCGGATCGGTGGGTCCCGATCGCGGGCCAGGCCACCGTGGGGGCACCCCCCGGGGTCAGATCGCCCCGTGCCCCCCCCAGGACCCCGGAGCCCGCCCACGCCGCCTGGTCCCGCCGGTAAATACCAGGTTTGATTTACGTCGGCGGGACAGGCAATTCCTGGGCGGGACTTCGGCCCATCCGGGCCGGAGAATCTAGCGGGGGGTCCCGCCAACCGGCGCGGCCCGATTCCCGCCCCCGCCCAATCTCCGGTACCGGAGACTTCGGCGGGGGCGGGATTCACGGCGGCCAACGGCCATTCTCCGACCCGGCGGGGGGTCGGAGAATGACGCCCATGGAGTTTGAAAGGATCAAACAGAGTAATTTTGATAGGTGGATAAGGGCTTTGAAAATAGACGAAACGTATGAAGCTCTCAGAGAAATTATACTTTTGGAGGAGTTTAAAGAAGTCACAATTTTAAGAGATACGGGAGCTAGTCAATCGTTAATGGTAAGAGGTGAGGAGTTATGTAGTTTGGGAAGAATGTTGCCAGAAAAGGTGGTAATATGTGGAATTCAGGGTAAGAGGAGTAGTGTTCAATTATATAAGGTAAGGTTGGAAAGTCCAGTGAAGAGTGGTGAAGTGGTAGTAGGAGTAATAGAGAAACTATCTTATAAAGGAATACAATTTATCTTGGGTAATGATACAGCTGGATCGCAGGTGGGAGTGATGCCTACTGTGGTTGATAAGCCAGTGGAAAATCAGACAACTGAAGTGTTGAAGGACGAATATCCTGGTATTTTTCCGGATTGTGTAGTAACAAGGTCGCAAAGTCACAGGTTAAGACAAGAGGAGAAATCAAAGAGTGAAGATGAAGTTGAAGTGCAATTATCAGAAACGATTTTTGATCAGATTGTTGAAAAAGAACAAGAACAGGTGGAGGATGAGGCAGATATTTTTAGTTCAGGAAAATTGGCGGAGTTACAACAGAAAGATGTAGAAATAAAACAGATGTATCAGAAAGCATACGCGGAAGAGGAATCTGAGTGTATAGCAGAGTGTCATCACCGTAAAAGTGATGTCTTGATGAGAAAATGGAGACCTTTACATCTGCAGGCGGATGAAACGTGGCCAGATGTTCATCAAGTAGTATTGCCGGTAGGGTATAGAAAGGATGTGTTGCGAGTTGCACATGAGGTACCAGTGGGAGGTCATTTGGGAATAAGGAAAACTCAAGCTAAAATCCAGAAATATTTTTATTGGCCTGGACTACATAAAGATGTCGTTAAATGTTGTCAATCATGTCACACATGTCAAGTGATAGGGAAACCTCAAGCAGTGATAAAACCAATGCCCTTAATACCCATTCCAGCATTTGAGGAATCTTTTACAAGGGTCCTAATTGATTGCGTAGGACCGCGTCCTAAAACAAAAAGTGGGAATCAATATCTTTTGACGATAATATATGTGTCTCCTAGGTTTCCAGAGGCCATTCCAGTATGTAATATTACAGCTAAGAAGATTGTGGAGGAGTTACTTAAATTTTTTACTAGATATGGACTACCCAAGAAATACAATCGGATCAAGGATCAAATTTTACCTCAAGGTTATTCAAAGAAGTTATGGATAGCTTAGGAATGAAACAATTTAAATCAACTGCATACCATCCAGAATTGCAGGAAGCGTTAGAAAGGTGGCATCAGACATTAAAGACAATGTTTAGGGCTTATTGTCAAGATTACACAGAGGATTAGGATAAAGGAATTCCATTCGTACATGTTTGCAATTAGGGATGCACCTAATGAGTCAACCAAATTTAGTCCTTTTGAACTAATTTTTGGTCATGAGGTAAGAAAAATATGGTGAGCGAGAAATCAGAACTTACATTATTGCATTATGTGTCAACTTTTAGGGAACAATTAAATAGAGCAGGTGAATTGGCTAGACAACATTTAAAAGTTGCACAAAATGTGATGAAACGGGTAGCGGACAAGAAATCCAAAGTTCGTAGTTTTGCCAGTGGAGATAAAGTTTTAGTGTTGTTACCAGTGGTAGGTGAACCTTTAAAAGCAAGGCTTTGTGGACCTTATCAGATTGAAAGGAAATTAAGTGAGGTGAATTATGTGGTGAAAACACCAGATAGAAGGAAGACTCGCCGAGTGTGTCATGTGAATATGCTTAAAAGGTACTTTAAAGGGATGGAGAGAAAAAGGAGGTTTTAATGATTCTAACTCAAAGTGACGAACCAAATCCAGATAAGTTTGAATTTGACATGCCTCAAATTAAATTGAAAACGAGGATTTTCTTAAAAATTGGGATAAATTGTTGAGTTACCTTCCAGAGGAAAAACGGACTGACCTGAGAGAGTTATTGATATCACATGGGCATATTTGAAGAGATAAATTGGGAAGTACTAAAATGGCTATACATGATGTAGATGTGGGAAATGCTGTTCCAATCAAACAACATACATACAGACTTAACCCTTTAAAATTGGCACAGGTTAACAAAGAGATTGAGAGTATGCTTAAAAATGGCATAATTGAAGTGGGTTGCAGCCAATGGAGCTCACCCATAGCGATGGTACCTAAACCAGACGGTACCCAACGTTGTGTGGACTATATAAAGGTTAATGCAGTTGCAAGAACAGACTCTTATCCTATCCCAAGTTTGGAGGATTGCATTGAAAAAGTGGGACAATCAGCTTTTATTTCCAAACTGGATTTACTTAAAGGTTACTGGCAGGTACCTTTATCCAAAAGGGCGAAGGAGATTTCAGCTTTTGTGACTCCAGATGGTATATACCAATTCAAAGTATGCTATTTGGCATGAAAACCGCCCCAGCCACATTTCAACGGTTAACTAACAAAGTTGTTTCTGGATTACCCAATTGTGCGGTATACATCGACGATCTGGTAATTTTCAGCCAGACATGGAAAGAACATTTAAAACATCTGATGGAGCTATTCGATCGACTTCAGGAGGCGAGTTTGGTGGTAAACCTAGCCAAAAGAGAGTTTGGAAAAGCCCAAGTCACTTTCCTTGGCCATACAATCGGACAGGGTCGAATGGTCACACGGGATGTGAAACCAACAGTTATTGAGGAGTTTCCGATACCCTCAAGACGAAGGGAAATAATGCGATTTCTTGGCATGAGTGGATTTGATCGAACATTTGTGCAAAATCTTTGTAGCGTGGGGACTCCACTGATGGACTGGCTGAAGAAACGTCAAAAATTTCAGTGGATAGCGGAGTTTCAACATGCATTTGACTGCCTGAAAGCTGTGATAACCAACGCTCCTGTGTTGGAGAATTACAAGGGACTCTGGTTCATATTGAACTAAAGTATCTGACTTTAAAGAGAAATGCCGAGGCGTAGAGAAATGGACGGATCGTGCAGAGACCTTCTTGTTCAAAGAGACTGTCAATCGAGACGGATTTTAGTTGGAGGAAGAAGAACAAAAATGGAGTATATTATAATACCTGTTTGATTGTGGTGTTTTTTTGAAACAAAAAAGTATATTTACTGTGTGCATTTCTTAAAAGATAGTGAAAAGGTGAAAAATGAAACCATCTTGAAGTTGATGGGTTTTTTTTTCTTGGGGGGGGGGGAGGGGGGAGGTATCATGTGAGAGTACCTTTAAGAAATGGGTGTTTATAAATGGGTGTGTATACAAATATCTGTAGTGAGAGTACCTTTAAGAAATGGGTGTTTATTACTGCAGTGATGTCAGAGAGGGGGTGACGCTGGGCTGCCTGTCAGCTTTTTACTTTCGTTTTAGGCTGTTTGCTGCAGGGTGTGTTTTAGTTTTGTTTTCAGAGCTGGATAGCTGCAGTCACAGTCAGAAGGTGTATGAATCTCTCTCTGTAATCTAAAGACTATAAATCGATCCTGGTGATTTGAAACTAATAACAGTAGTGACTTTAACCTGATGTGCTTCTGGTAAAAGGTGTTTTAAGTCTTATGGATGTTAAAAAGGAAAGCTTAAAGGATTACTTAGTGTTGTAGTCTTTGGGGGATGTATTTGAATTGATGGTTGCTAAGATGTTCACTGTATGTTTTAAAAAGGTTAACTTGAGTTCATAGAATAAACATGGTCTTGCTTTAAAAAATACTTTTCCATTTCTGCTGTGCCACGCCTGTAGAGTGGGCCGTGTGCTCCCCATTCCCCAATCTATAAAAAGCTGTGGGTCAGGTGACCTCCATGATACATTTTGGCGTTCTCTAAACCCTGGCCCATAACACACAGGGTAAGGGAAGTAGATTGCCTTCGCTGAAAGTGAACCAGGTGGGTTTTTTATGACCGTCGACAGTTACACAATTACCATTGCTGAGTTTTTATTCCAGATTTATTGAATTAACAGCATTTAAATTCCCTCTGCCCTGTTGTGTTTTGGACTCATAATCTCCAGATTGTTCATGCAGATTTCTAGAGTCCTACTCCACAAGCGTAACCACGATGTGACTGTTCCAAACTGAACTACTAATCCTTGGAGAGCCTCGCAAAAAGGTCTCTCCTGTCCTTTTGGTCGAAATCCCTTGCACGTGATCTTGTCCCGCTGGCCCCACAGCATCAGGCTGAAATAATTTTCATAACCCACCACCCGCTGACTGCTCTCAGATGGAGGTTGGCCTGGCAGCTGCAGAAAGCTCTTGGATAATCTGAGGAGTGCAGTTGTGTACCTCTTGCCAGCAGAAGTTGCTAAGGCATTCCATAGATTGCAGAGGGCCTCCAGTGGCGGAGATGTGGTACTGTAACATTGCAGTGCTGCGCTGGGCAGCCCTGGCCTAAACTCAGAGCCACCAGCCTGCATAAAAACATTGGATCTTGCTCCCGATGGCGTAATGTGGGGGACACACACACATACACGAGGTGGCTCTCGCTGGAGTGTGGTACTTTTTGCCCCTTTTCTCAGTCCCACAGATTGTTTCCTCTCGAAAACCCACATAGTTATTGGAATAAAAGCCATGTATGACTGAAATGCCTCTAAAAATTTGGGGTAAAGAAGGCTGGCAGCAGAAACCCGTCGGCGGAGTCTGAGGCCTCGCTGAGCTTATCGGCAAGTAAAATGGCGGAGTCAGTTCCTGGTTCTCTGCCCACTGCACTAACGGTCGAGATGCTTTCTGGTACCTTGGCGAAGGAATTGAAAAGCAACGACGAATTGTGTCGGAAGACCCCAAGAAATCAATTGAAGAGGCCTTGGCCCTGATTTGAACGGCTCTGGGGAAATGTAATCAGGCCGTTGAAGCCCAGGGTGCCACGATCAAAGACATGGAAGTCGGGATTGTCCTTGGTGATCGAAACAAATAGATCGTTGAGAGCCAAGGTGAATGACCTGGAGGCAAAATATTCGGAATGTGGGGTTGCCAGAGGGGATGGAGGGCCCAATGCCCAGAGAGTACTTCTCGGGCATGTTCGGCAAGATGGTGGGTAAAGAGGGCAGCACGGTGGCGCAGTGGTTAGCGCTGCTGCCTCACGGCGGCGAGGTCCCAGGTTCGATCCTGGCCCTGAGTCACTGTCCGTGTGGAGTTTGAACATTCTCCCCATGTCTGCATGGGTTTCGCCCCCACAACTCAAAGATGTGCAGGGAAAGTGAATTGGCTACTCTAAATTGCCCCTTAATTGGACAAGATTAATTGGGTACTCTAAATTTATTTTTAAAAAGAAAAAAAAGGTGGTGGGTAAAGGTGGATTCACATCCCCTCCTGAATTGGACCGATCGCATCCTATACTTTGGCCAGCACCTTGTCCTGAAGATCCACCGCATGCGGTGATAGCGAGGCCCCACAGCTTCGAGGAAAAGGAGGGTTTAGCGGTGGGCAAAAGAGCACCGTGACTTTAAGAGGGAAGGCCACTCCATCAGGTTCTATCAGGACATGTGTGCAGAGCGAACAAAGAAGAGGGCCGTGTTGAATGGAGTCAGGGTCGTGTTGAATGGAGTCAGGGCCGCCCTGCATAAGAGTATAATGGAGTCTGGTTTGCTTTGGTCTACCCAGCTTGGCTCAGTTACTTTTGAGGGAAAAGACTATGAGCTGGATTCTCCGTTGCCCGACGGTGAAATTGTGATCGGCGATCGGGCGGAGAATCGATTCCGAGGCCGGAATCGGAGGCGGTGCTGGTTTGACGACGGGTTGCAATTCTCCGCCCCCACCAAACCGGCATCATCATGACGCGCGCGATCGCAAGAACATTGGCGCCTCATCGGCTGGCCCAGCCGCGATGCTCCGCACCCGATGGGCCGAATTCCCGACGGCACAGGCCACGTGTGGTCTCAGCTGGTTGCAGACCATGTCCAGCGCCACCACACTCGGTCGGGATCCGTGCCGCTGGCCGGGGGACGGGAGCTGGGGCGTCTGCTAGGGCGGGGGGGGTATTGGTGGGGGGTGGTCAAGCGGTGGGCTGTTGGCGGGTTAGGTTTCACGCATGCCCGATGCCATGTTGTACGGTTCGACCGGTGCCGTGCGCGGCCCGGGACCCGGCCGTTCTCTGACCGTTTTCGCCGTGATACACGGGCATTCCACGCGGCGCTGGTACTAGCCCCTCATCAGTACCGGAATCGTTGAGGGGTTCGCGCCAATTTGCCGATCGTGAAACAGAGAATCCCGCCCTATTTCCTTGATACGCCGGGAGAGGCAGACACCTTTGCTAAAAGACACAAGTTGGGCGCGGTGTAATTGGGTTTTCAGTTTTGTCCATAGGCGTGTTGAATTGTTGCATTGTTGGGTTTTCAATATTTATTCTGGATTTTTCTTGTTGGGGTTGAGTTCTGACAGTTCTTGTTTAGATTTGAGGTTTTACATTATGTGGAATTTTGTTCATTATGATAATATATAACTTCCTTTTGGTGTGCAAGATATATGGGGTTTTGATATTTTGTTGTTTACATCAATTTTTTTTTTTCTCCAGTCAGGGGCCTCCCTGCTAACAAAAGAGTTAATTAATGGCAGCGGTTTTGAAGGGTTCGCTGTAGCTCATTATAGCAGTTTTTTAGATAATGAGCTTAGAGTTTTAGTTTTGTTTGGGTTTGTTAGACCTAGACTTTTGTAGTTTTTGTTTGCCTCACTTCCATTTGTATTTGTACTTGGGAGTGGTTACATTCAAGGAGAATGGTGTTGGGGAAGGGGAATGGGAGGTAGAGGTAGTTTGCTGATGGCATCTGTAGATTTTCTTTGTCAATTCTTTTGACTTTGTTGGGTGGCCACCTTGGGTGGATTTGTTTGCTGTACCTTTTAAGATGATCACCTGGAAAGTTAGGGGTTTGAATGGCCCAGTGAAAAGATCAAGGGCATTTGCTCACCTTAAGAGCTTAAACTCCGATGTGGTATTTTTACAACAGACTCATTTGCTGGTCAGAGGCCAAACTAGGCTACGGCGGGGGGGGGGGGGGGGCGCAGATCTTTCATTTGGGTTTTTATGGTAGGGCCAGGTGTGCGGCAATTTATATTCATAAAAGGGTTCAGTTTTCGGACTATTTAAAGGGTTCAGTTTTCGGCCTATAAGATTGTAGTCAACCTCAAAGGTCAGTACGTTATTGTCTGTGGCTCCCTGGTGGTCATGGTTAATATTTATGCCCCCAACTGGGAGGATACTAATTGTATTTCGCTATGAGGAGCATTAGCTATGAGGAGCGATTGAATAAACTTGGTTTGTTCTCACTGGAACGAAGGAGGTTGAGGGGCGACCTGATAGAGGTCTACAAAATTATGAGGGGCATAGACAGAGTGGATAGTCAGAGGCTTTTCCCCAGGGTAGAGGGGTCAATTACTAGGGGGCATAGGTTTAAGGTGAGAGGGGCAAGGTTTAGAGTAGATGTACGAGGCAAGTTTTTTACGCAGAGGGTAGTGGGTGCCTGGAACTCGCTACCGGAGGAGGTAGTGGAAGCAGGGACGATAGGGACATTTAAGGGGTATCTTGACAAATACATGAATAGGATGGGAATAGAAGGATACGGACCCAGGAAGTGTAGAAGATTGTAGTTTAGTCGGGCAGCATGGTCGGCACGGGCTTGGAGGGCCGAAGGGCCTGTTCCTGTGCTGTACATTTCTTTGTTCTTTGTATTTATACCCTGCTGGCGTCCCTCCCCAATTTAGATTCATATCACCTTATTTTAGGTGGGGACCTGAATTGTGTCTTGTACTCCAGATTGGATCATTCCAAGCCTAAAATTTTTGCTCCAGCAAGGGTTAATACTTGGCGCTTCTTGCTCTCAAGTGATAAAGATTTTTCATTTTTATCACATGTCCATCAAGTGTATTTGTGGATTAATATTTTTTGTTTTAGATAGGTCTCCCCTCCCTTCAGTGGTGGTGGCTGAGTATTCTCAACCTCCTGGCCAGCCCCCACTAGTACCCCCCACTCCCACCGGCCAGTAGCACGGCTCCCGCCCGACTGTGGCGGCACTGGACACAGTCCGCAGCGGCCATGCCGGGTTCGTGCGCGGCTGGGACCAGAAGTGAACTGCGCCCTCGTGAACTCGGCCCATCGGGGGCGGAGCATCGGGGAGGGCCTTCAGGTGACGCGCTGAGGCTGACCCAACGGCGCGCGCCGCGATGACGCCGTTTCAGAGAGGGCGGAGCATACGAAACCCGAGTCAAACAGGCGCCGCCCCCGATTTCATTGCAAAAAGGGGTTCTCCGCCCGATTACGGACTCGCCGTTGGGGAATGGAGAATTTCGCCCTACATTCTCCTGCCAGAGGGAATCCCGCTATTGGGCCACCATTTTGAGCCCAATAGTAAAGTCCCGCGGCTGGCCATCCGCCGCATCGCAAATCAGTCCCCATCCCTGGATTTTATGGCCTGTCCCCCAAGTTGACCCGACTCGCCCTCTCCCCCAAAGAAACTCCGAGGTAGAGGTACCCCCCACGGAGACCTGCTGTAGAGGAGGACCCCATAACAAATGAGGACATAAATAAGATGCCAGAAATGTTGGTGAACGCAGGGTTTAGTGAAAGGGAGGAACTGAAGGCGATGAATATCAGTAGAACATACAATGCCAAAGGAGGCCATTCGGCCCATCGAGTCTGCACCGACCCACTTTAAGTCCTCATAGAGAAATGGTGTTGGGGAAATTGATTGGATTGAAGACTGATTAGTCCCCAGGGCCTGATAATCTACATCCCAGGGTTACTGAAGGAGGTGGATCTAGAAATAGTGGATGCATTGGTGGTCATCGTCCGGTATTCTATAGCCTGCGGAACAGTTCCTGCAGATTGAAGGGTGGCTGATGTAGCTCCACTATTTAAAAAGGGAGGTAGAGAGAAAACAGGGAATTATAGACAAGTAAGCCTGACATTAGTAGTGGGGAAAATTTTAGAATCCATTATCTTGATTTTATAGCAGAGCACTTCGGAGAGAGTCAGCCTGTATTTAGGAAGGGGAAATCTTGCTTGACAAATCTACTGAAATTCTTCGAGGATGTAACTAGTAGGATTGATGAAGTAGATGCTTCTGAAGTCCAGTCTGGCAGGTCTGGTCCGCGCACGGCCAGCGCCATGTTTTATGGCTCGACCGCTGCAGGTCGTCGCCGCGCGCACGCGCGGCCACAGACCCGCCCATTCTCCGGCCATTTATTTTGTGGAGGCCGGGGGCTTCTCTTGGCGCGACTGCTGGCCCCTCACCGGTCGCAGCATCGGTGAGGGAGCGGTGCCGACTTTTTTCCCACATGAAACCTCAGAATGGGAGAATCCAGCCCATAGCCTCCCAAGCGGAGAATTTCACCCAATGTCAGTGATACAGATACAGAATAGGAAATCCCCATGGCTTTACACTTACTGAGAGCAGTATCCACAGCACAGAACTGGCAGAAATCTTGTGAAATTGTGGGAAACGAGGCCACACAATGTATTTTGGGCGAATCTGAATATTGTTTGTGGCCAGGCTCATCCAAAGTGGCACAAAATTCACACGTCAATCAGATTAATCGTTGTCCCCCTGCTTTGGATCCGACTGGTTGCTATTCTTCCAGCAACAAAACCTATTTTGATTGATCAGCAGTGTCAGCTAATTTTGCAAATCAGTAAGTGTGTACATTCAGTAACAGAGCTCATTCCTCTCGCTTCACCTGGATCAAAAGATAGAACTCCTGGGGGATGAGGTTTTCTATTACCGATTCGCAGTGGTTAGCAAATGCCGCATTATCGATACGCTGTCTGCACAAAACAATTTCTCTGCTGGCTGCAACAAGCTGAATGGGGCCGTTGAAAGTCCTCGCTGGTGACCCTCTGGAGCAGGTTCCCACATTCACTGCCACAACTATTGTTGCTGCTCACTCACACCCTTATCTGCTGCTGACAGCTGTAAGCCTCAGTTGAGCCGTAATGTAAAACCGATACTGTTTTATTCCCAGTATGAGTTCAAAGCCAAGAACATTAAGAAGAAAAAGGTGAGCATTGTGGTGTCCGTGGACGGAGTGAAGGTCATCCTGAGGAAAAAGCAAAAGGCAAGTCCATCACTTTGCATTCTCCGGAGAGATTCCAGTGTTAATTGCTGTTGTTAACCTTGATCTGTTTCTTTGAGTTGGTTTTTGCCTTCATCCCTCATACATTATTCTCAGGGCCATTAGCTCTGAGTCTGGGTTCAATGCTATGACTGACATCAGTGTAAACCCATCAGGCCCATCCAGCTGTTGATATGCCAAAGGCCTGGGGAAAGACATTGCAGCTTAGTCAGCACCTACGATAAATCTTTTTAAAAAAAAATTTTAGAGTACCCAATTCATTTTTTCCAATTAAGGGGCAATTTAGCGTGGCCAGTCCACCTAGCTTGCACATTTTTGGGTTGTGAGGGCAAAACCCACGCAAACACGGGAAGAATGTGCAAACTCCACGCGGACAGTGACCCAGATCCGGGATCGAACCTGGGACCTCAGCGCCGTGAGGCCGCAGTGCTATCCCACTGCACCACCGTGCTGCCCTTGCACCTACAATAAAGCTGATGGGTTTCTTGTTCCATCTACTGCTGCCCTCTGTACTGCTGCCTGGGAAGAACATTTTCAGGGAACTTTGTGTATCCTTAGACCCCCACCTTTCCCGTTACATTTAATTGGGAAGTTGAGTGTACCAACCTGACTTGTATATTTAATCGTTCCTTCATCATTGCTGGGTCTAAATCCAGACACACCCTATATGATGATATTTTTGGAATGCCTTCACTCCACAGACTGCTGGCCCATACCCACCTCTTCAAGAGCAGCTGGATATGGGCAGTTGAAGACGGCCTTGCATCCCAAAAATGGGAAATGCATGCTCTCAGTATCATTTGTTTTAATGATAGCATCTGTACGTCACCACAAAGGCCTGGCTCTCTCATACCCAAGACACCGGCCTCTGCCTTCCGGCTGTTCAATACAACTTGGGGGAAACGTCCCAAATCTGTAAGCCCTATTGATACACAATTTGTTTCTAATGTTGTTACCTTTGCACTTTAGGGAAAACTGTACCTAACACTTCATGTTGTACCAATGAGATTCTTGCTCCCATCAAAGTGGAAATCCAATCAGCAGCAGCCCTTCATCCAGGGTTAAATCATCCAAAATATTCCCTCCCAAATATACCCAGTGTTTGGATGGAGTAAACCTGTGACCCCACTATTGGCAAGGATGTGTTAGTATACAAAACACATCATGCATCAAGGAAATCCTTGAGATACAGACCCTGGGGCTGTATCACCTCCTCCCTCAGGTTCAGATTCACAGCTGTCTCCTGTAAACAGACACCATCTTACCCAATGGTCGGAATTTTCCGGTCATCGGGATTCTCTTTTCCCGCCTGCGGGATTCCCGACGGTGTGGGTGTCTTCAATGGGAAATCCCATTGACAAGCGGTGGGAGTAAAGAATCTGGCCGCTAGCGAATGGCGCGCCGCCGAGAATCACACGGCTGGGGGACCGGGGAATCCAGTGCCAGGAGTTCTGCATTCCCATCGAGTAATGTGAACTGTGATCATTATGATGGAGCAAGCTTCCTGCTGTGCGAGCTGGGCACTACAATCGAACGCATGCTCCCGTCTAGCATTTAGACTGATGAGCATTGCAGGGTGCTACGGCTAATTGTAAAGAAACAAACATTTTGAACCTAACGCGTGAACAAGTGGAATATCATTCAGAATGAATTACAATTTATTTTACAATGCTTCTCAAAATGTTGTAAATAACCAACGCCATCACAATTCAGCTAACTTCCAAATATGTTCAAAGGTTTCCTGTTAAACACTGAGAAAAATATTCCCCACCATGTTAGTCTTTTGCTCTTGATTTCCACAGACAGTCTATGCTTGTCCACCTGGATAGGAGACTAAAGACTTGACCTCTGATCTTCCCTCATTCACCCCTCAAGCTAAAAAGCAAACCCTCCTAATTAAAGTCCATTTTTAATAATTGTACATGTGATCTGAACATGTGATCTGGGCGTCGCTGGCAAGTCCAGCATTTATTGCTCATCCCTAAATATTCACACTTTACCCAGGAAGCCACAGTACATTCATTTAAAAACCTTCCACTCAAAGGAGCGGCAAAGCAAGTGCTTACTGTTTAAGTGTGTGCTCCAGATCTAGAAATTTACAATGTGGGCTCAGGTGTCATGAGCCATTGATTAAGGTGAGAGTTCTTGCAGCCTCTAAAGGATTATGCTTTGTGTATGTATTAGGGGTCATCTTTTAATCAAAGGATGTAATCTTGTTCTAGAGAAAGGAGTGGACATGGGATGCGAATAAGATGCTGGTGATGCACGACCCTATTTACAGGTACAGACATCATGTGTGCTCTACCCGAAGGCAGGTCCTCTGCTCAGAATCGTCTGTATTTATATCTCTCTCTGTCCCGTGCCAGACTTTTCATTTTCCAGTAACTTCAATTTTCCAGCCACCTAGATATTCTCTTCCTTTTCTTCCTCTTTTTCCTTGGAATCAATCCTTCTCTTACTAGCCTGTTTCCTCTAGGCAGGGCACATCTTAGAGAAAACAAGTACAGTGCTAAATTATGAGGTGGTCATCTATCCTAATAATGCTCCTGTGAAAGGTGCATTATCAATATGGGTTTTTGTTGGTAAAATGCTGGCTCTAGAGGCCAGAGGCCAACAGTAATTTACAACACCTTCAATTTCACAGAGAACAGGGATTGAGAGTCACTTTTCTTTCTGTTTTGAGAGGCATTTGTCCTGTTTCGCAATCTGACTTCGACCTCAACAGTACTCACTGTCTAGGGACCTCATTTTTTTTTCTTTATTCATTCGTGGCATGTGGGGGTCACTGGCTGGGCCAGAAATTAAGAGCCAACCACATTGCTGTGGGTCTGAGTCACACGTAGGCCAGGTAAGGACGGCAGATTTCCTTCCCTAAAGGACATTAGTGAACCAGATGGGTTTTTACAACAATCAACAATGGTTTCATGGTTGTCATTAGACGTTTAATTCCAGATTTTTATTGAATTCAAATTCCACCTTCTGCCCTGGTGGGATTCGAACCCGTATCCCCAGAGCATTACCCTGGGTCTCTGGATTACGAGTCCAGTGACAGTACTGCTACGCCACTGCCTCCGCTGCTTTATCGTCTGCTCATTGCCAATGTAATAACTTTGACTCACGAACTAGGTACAAACAAACATTTATTTACAATGTATTATCAAACAGGCTCTTGCAGCTCGTAGCTGCCTGGCAGCGTCCGGAAACAATCTGAGGCAAAGGCCCCGCGCTTGCTAGGGTGAACTCCTACCCTACTTCCCCCTCCGATTATTCTTTCCAGGTCATGTGACCCTATTAGCCGATCGGCCCTTAAATGGGCCAGGCACCACAGTGAGCAATCTTGAAACTGGATTCTGGACATCCTGAACTCTTGTTGTTTGCTGGTGTGTATGTTCAGGGCATGTTGGTGCTGCACTCAGTCATTTAATTGGCTCCCTCTCCTTTTGTGTCCCCATTGCTGCTTAACGCAGAATATTAAAGCTAGTCTGGAGCTGGAGGTGAATAAATTGTTCCTAGGAATCCCTCCGCCATCGGGAGCTGCGGTCTCACATGAGCACAGTGTGGTATTAGAGGTATTACGGTACCTGATAGGCTGGAGCACCATTGGTGGAAACTGTATGCTTTCTATTGGTTAGGATGTATGGTAGCTCCACCCTGCTGGGCGGGGTATAAGAGCCCGTGCCGCCCCAGCAGCGTTCATTCTGTACCTGAGCTGCTGGGGAAAACATCTAGCTTTTTAAAGCCTTCAGTTGGACTACAACCTCGCTTTAGTGGTCATTGACCCTGCATCAATTTAATAAGCTAGTTTTTTTAGAAGAAAAGATGGAGCTCCGAATCAAGCCGGAGTGTCTGCAACTCAGCCCCCACGCGGCGAACTCAGCGACAATCTTTAAGCACTGGCTGGCGTGCTTTAAAGGGTATCTCGGGACGGCCGAAAACACACCCACGAGAGAGCAGAAACTGCAGGTCCTGCACTCAAGGGTGAGCACGGAGATTTACACCCTCATTGAGGAAGCGGAAGACTTTGATGCAGCAATAGAGCTGCTAAAAGGACATTATATTCGCCCGGTAAACCAGGTCTACGCTCGGCACCTGCTTGCAACAAGGCGACAAACCCCTGGGGAATCGCTGGAAGAATTCTACCATGCACTCCTGGTGTTGGGGAGAAACTGCAGCCGCCCGCAAGTTTCGGCGAGCGAACACATGGAACTCTTAGTCCGGGACGCTTTCGTGGCAGGTATGCTATCCTCACAAATCCGCCAGCGACTTTTAGAAAAAGACACTCTGGGTCTCAAGGAGGCACGGGCCCTTGCAGGCTCCCTGGACGTGGCCTCCAGGAACGCCCGCGCTTACGTTCCCGACCGCACAGCAGGCCCCTGGGCAGCGTGGAACCCTTCCGCGGCCGACCCCGAGACTTCCCCCATCCCCCCACAGGCCTGCGCTGCAAGGCAGCCTGGCAACCCCGGGGGGCCCCGTTGCTGCTTTTGCAGGCAGGTCAAGCACCCCCGCCAGCGCTGCCCGGCCCGCGCATCCACCTGCAAGGGATGCGGCAAAAAAGGCCATACCGTGGGGGTATGTCAGGCCCGTGCGGTTTCTGCGGTCTCCGGCGGCGAATGCGGACCACAACCACAAACTTCCCCACGGTCCCCGTGCGGCCAGCGGTCGCCGCCATCCTCCTATTCCAGGGCCACGTGCGGACCCCGGGTGCCGCCATCTTGTTCCGCGGACGCCACGTTAGAGGGATGCGCGCCGCCATTTTGTGCACCCCCAGCCATGTGAGACCAATGGGAGCCGCCATCTTGGATGGACTCCCAGGACCCTAGCTCGGCTGACCGCACACCGCCCGAAGAGAACACTCAACTGCTGCGATTAGCCTCGGTGACTCTGGATCAGTCCCGGCCTCGAACACTCTCAACTGCTACAACAATAGTACTAATCAACGGGCACGAGACGTCCTGCCTAATCAATGCTGGTAGCACGGAGAGCTTCATACACCCCGACACGGTAAGGCGCTGTTCTCTCCTCATCCACCCCTTAACCAAAAAATCTCCCTGGCCTCTGGGTCACACTCAGTGGAGATGAAGGGGTTTTGTGTAGCAAACCTCACAGTCCAGGGAAGGGAGTTCAGAAATTTCCGCCTCTATGTCCTTCCCCACCTCTGCGCAGCCACACTCCTGGGTTTAGACTTCCAGTGCAACCTCCAAAGTCTAACCTTCAAATTCGGCGGCCCTATACCCCCCCTTACTGTCTGCGACCTCGCGATCCTTGAGGTCGACCCGCCTTCCCTGTTTGCGAACCTCACCCCAGATTGCAAACCCGTCGCCACCAGGAGCAGACGGTACAGTGCCCAGGACCGGATCTTCATTAAGTCAGAGGTCCAAAGGCTACTGAGGGAAGGGGTCATTGAAGCCAGTAACAGCCCCTGGAGAGCTCAAGTAGTGGTGGTAAAGACCGGGGAGAAGCATAGGATGGTCATCGACTACAGTCAGACCATCAACAGGTTTACGCAGCTGGACACGTACCCTCTCCCCCGCATATCCGACCTGGTAAACAGGATCGCGCATTATAAGGTCTTCTCCACGGTGGATCTCAAGTCCGCCTACCACCAGCTACCCCTCCGTACTAGTGACCGCAAATACATTGCCTTCGAGGCAGATGGGCAGCTCTACCACTTCTTAAGGGTTCCCTTCGATGTCACCAACGGGGTCTCGGTCTTCCAGCGCGAGATGGACCGAATGGTTGACCGGTACGGTTTACGGGTAACATTCCCGTATCTCGATAATGTCACCATCTGCGGCCACGACCAGCATGACCACGACACCAACCTCCGAAAATTCCTCCAGACCGCAAAAATCCTTAACCTCACATACAACAAGGATAAATGCGTGTTTAGCACCGACCGCTTCGCCATCCTCGGCTACGTAGTGCGAAATGGAGTTATAGGCCCCGACCCTGAACGCATGTGCCCCCTTATGGAGTTCCCCCTCCCTCACTGCCCTGAAGCGCTGCCTAGGGTTTTCAGTTACTAGCCCCAGTGGATCCCCAACTATGCGGACAAAGCACGTCCCCTGATCCAATCTACAGCTTTACCCCTGTCGATAGAGGCCCGCCAGGCCTTCAGCCGCATCAAAGCAGACATTGCAAAGGCCACGATGGACGCCATCGACGGGTCCCTCCCCTTCCAGGTCGAGAGCGATGCGTCTGACGTAGCTCTGGCGGCCACCCTCAACCAAGCGGGCAGACCAGTGGCCTTCTTCTCACGTACCCTCCATGCTTCCGAAATCCGCCACTCCTCAGTCGAAAAGGAGGCCCAGGCCATAGTAGAAGCTGTGTGACATTGGAGGCATTACCTGGCCGGCAGGAGATTCACTCACCTCACTGACCAACGGTCAGTTGCTTTCATGTTTGATAATGCACAGCGGGGCAAGATAAAAAACGACAAGATCTTGTGGTGGAGGATCGAACTCTCCACCTACAACTACTTGTATCGTCCCGGGAAGCTAAACGAGCCTCCTGACGCCCTGTCACGCGGCACATGTGCCACCGCACAAGTGGACCGCCACCGAGCCCTCCACGAGGACTTCTGCCCCCCCTGGGGTCACTCGCTTTTTCCATTTTGTCAAGACCCGCAACCTGCCCTACTCCATCGAGGAGGTCAGGACAGCCACCAGGGACTGCCGAATCTGCGCAGAGTGCAAACCGCACTTCTACCGGCCAGAGAGAGCGCACCTGATAAAGGCTTCCCATCCCTTTGAACGCCCTTCAAAGGCCCCCTCCCCACCACCGACCGCAACACGTACGTCCTGAACGTGATTGACGAGTACTCCCGGTTCCCATTCACCATCCCCTGCCCCGACATGACCGCAACCACTGTCATCAAGGCCCTCATCTTTGCACTGTTCGGGTTCCCCGCATACATACATAGTGATAGGGGGTCCTCCTTTATGAGCGATGAACTGCGTCAATTCCTGCTCAGCAAGGGCATCGCCTCAAGCAGGACGACCAGTTGCAACCCCCGGGGTAACGGACAGGTAGAGAGGGAGAACGGAACGGTCTGGAAGACCGTCCTACTGGCCCAACGGTCCAGGAATCTCCCAATCTCCCGCTGGCAGGAAGTCTTCCCGGATGCCCTCCACTCCATCTGGTCACTGCTGTGTACCACCACCAACCAGACACCTCACGAACGTCTCCTTGTCTTCCCCAGGAAGTCCTCCTCTGGGACCTCGCTCCCGACCTGGCTGGCAGCACCCAGACCCATCCTGCTCCGAAAACACGTGCGGGCGCACAAGTCTGACCCGTTGGTCGAGAAGGTCCATCTGCTCCATGCTAACACCCAGTACGCCCGAGGCGTACCCCGACGGCCGACAGGATACGGTCTCCCTACGAGACCTGGCGCCTGCCGGAGTCCCACGCGCATCCCAGCCACCAGTCCCACCCTCCCTCCCACCAGTGCACCTTACAGGAGGATCGGTCCTCCTGCCGGCCCCGTCTAGGTCCCCCCACCCACCAACGCACCCCGCAGGCGCTCTCTCCCTAAGTCAACCGTTTTCCCCACCAGCGCAGTCTAGGGGTGCCGAAGCTGCCATGGAGATCGAAGCCACGCTGCCGGAGTCACAGGCCCGAGCCTCCACCGGAGTCACCACCGAAGCTCCGACGATCACAGAGGACGACCAGGTCCCGATCGACTGAATGCTTCATTTTAAATTGTAAACTGTAAATTTAAATCACCAATTGTAAATAGCTATCAGAATTGTATATAGTTACAAAACGCTGTACGGAGATATTACGGTACCTCCATAACTAATTCTACCACGTTGCCATGTTTGTAGCATCAGGCCACCACCCCCGCCGGACCTTTTTTTAACAGGGGGTGAAAGTGGTATTAGAGGTATTACAGTGTCAAAGTCAATATTTTCCCGCTTCTGTAGTAGAAAGATTCAACACACTCGTTAAGACAGAATAACAAAGTTTTATTTTCAAAACGTCTGCATGCAGTAATGGCTGAAACATGAAGTCAGAGAGCAGTCAACAAAACTGCTGAGTCTTTCAAAAGTTCCGCGCTTACGCGGAGAATTAGCTCAATATTTATACATTATCATTATCAAGATTGTGTGACAACAGTATAGTCAGGAGTTTGATCGGAAATACAAACGGAAGCATGGAACAGACCATATTTGGTCACATCACTCATACCATTATTTAGTCCTTGGAGGGAACATTGAAAGGTCGGAATAGACTTGTTTCTTCCTAAGCTTATCTTGTTTAAATTCCTACGGCCCTGGGTTATGACGAATTAGTTTTATCAGGAGTTTCCGAGGTCCGGTGTTTTGGAATGAGTCGACCTTCGCTGATCTTTTCAGACTTCAAGTTATGCAGAGTTGGCCTTATCAGTCTTTCAGTCTGAAATGGTTCGGGCAGCATTCTTTACATGGGCCTGGTGAGCTGAAATGAGTAGTTTCAGCCTTTCTTACATTATATCAAACCTTTTCACCAGTCTTCCCATTGACCAGTTTTCCCATCATGCCATTACTTAATTTGTACCATATCACAACGGTACCTGATAGGCTGGAGCACCATTGGTGGAAACTGTATGCTTTCTATTGGTTAGGATGTATGGTAGCTCCGCCCTGCTGAGTGGGGTATAAGAGCCCGTGCCGCCCCAGCAGCCTTCATTCTGTATCTGAGCTGCTGGGGGAAACATCTAGCTTATTAAAGCCTTCAGTTGGACTACAACCTCGCTTTCGTGGTCATTGATCGTGCATCACACAGGAAATAGGAACAGGAGCAGGCCATTCAGCCTGCTCTGCCATGCAATAAGATCAAGATTAGCCTCAATTTCATTTACTACCTGTTCCCCATACACTTTGACCCTCCTTGTAGTTCAAGAATCTGTCCAATACAGCTTTGAATCTATTCAATAACTCAGCCACCATCGCCCCGACATAAAGAATTCCAAAGGCTCACAGCCCTATAGGAGAAGAAATTACTTCTCATTTCCATCCTGAATGGGCGACCCTGTATTTCTGAAAATATACCCCTGGTTCTAGATTTCCCCATGAGGAGAAACATGCTTTCTGCATCTACCTGAGTGGATCTCCGTTGAGAATTCACACTGTTTTTATCACTGAGTTAATATCTGTCCGTGGAGAATTACATGTCAACCATTGCCAACAGCCCTATGGCAGAGTTCCCAGTTTGTTCGGGAAGGCTTCAGTCGCAAGATTGTTTCTGTGAGCAAAATAATACTTTCAACAGAAAGCAAAGTGGGGGGAGGGGGGAAAAATCAATGAGCGTTTGAATGTGGTTCCAAAAAACACCAACATTAATTTTTTTTTTTTTTTTACCGCATTCAGAGTTTGTCTCGAAGCATTTCCTAACTTGTTTGGAGTCAGTTATTTGATATTTTGTTTTTCCTTCTACTTGCTCCTCAGGCTTATAAGATAAAACCATGTTCTTAGTAGAAATTGCTTAAAGAAACATAGGCATTTACGCAGCTGGAGAGTAGACAAGTTGGGACAAAGTGGCCAGGATCTAGGATCAGAGCCAGTGTACATCCAGATCCTGTGGGTGAGAATGGGATGATACATTAGCACTCCACAAAGTGTGCATATAATAAAAGTTGCCGCAGAAGGTCAGGCCTGCAAGTGTTTAGTAATACGAGCGGGACCGGGGCGGAATAAAAAGCTGTAGTAGGCCGTTGTCCTGTACCTTTCTTGAGCTCTAAAGTTGGGACGTATGTGGTGCTTTTGAACTTAAACCTGCTGAAACTAGTCAATTGGGAAACACCAATGCAGTCAAATGTGAGGTTATCCACTTTGGCAGCAAAAACAGGAAGGCAGATTATTATCTGAATGTTCTATAGATTGAGAGAGTGGAATATGCAATGAGACCTGGGTGTCCTTGTACACCAGTCGCTGAAGGTCAGCATGCAGGTACAGCAGGCGGTAAAGAAGGCAAATGGTAGGTTGGCCTTCATAGCGAGAGGATTCGAGTCCAGGAGCAGCGATATCTTGCTGCAATTATACAGGGCCTTGGTGAGGCCACACCTGGAGTATTGTGAGCAGTTTTGGTCTCCTTATCTGAGGGAGGATGTTCTTGCTCTAGAGGGACTGCAGAGAAGGTTTACCAGACTGATTCCTGGGATGGCGGGACTGACGTACGAGGAGAGATTGAGTCAGTTAGGATTATATCCGATGAAATTAAGAAGAATTAGGGAAGGATTGATCTCCTAGAAACCTATAAAATTCTAACAGGACTAGCTAGGATGGATGCAGGAAGGATGTTCCCAGCGGTGGGGGAGTCCAGAACCAGGGGTCACAGCCTAAGGATACGGGAGAACTTTCTTCACCCAGATAGCGGTGAGCCTGTGGAATTCGGTACCACAGAAAGTAGTTGAGACCAAAACATTGTTGGCCCGAATTCTCTGGCTGCTCTCCGGCAGCGGGATTCTCTGGCCCCGCCAGCAGTGCACCCCCCCCCCCCCCACCCCCCCACCCCTGCCCCCGGGATTCCTGGCAGCGTGAGTTGGCTTCAATGGGAATTCCCACTGACAGCAGCGGGAGCAGAGAATCCCACTGCCGGCGAACTGTGCACCACCTCCCGCTGCTCAGAAACAGGTGACTGGGAGGCCGGAGAATCCCGTCCTGTATGTTTTCAAGAAGCAGAGAGATATAGCTCTTGGGGCTAAAACGATGAAAGGATATTGGGGGAAAGCGGGAACAGGTTACTGGGTTGGATGATCAGCAATGATCATAATGAATGGTGGAGCGGGCTGGAAGGGCCGAATGGCCTCCTCCTGCACCTTTTTTCCATGTTAATTGCAGCTGGGAGCCAGGTTAAATTGCATTGGTGTTAAGAAATAACCCTTATATTTTTAATTGTCGGGCCTATATACCTGCCTCGTCGCGCCCGACGTGGTGCCGGTTCAAAGCCATTGAATGTCTCTAGAAGCTTCTCGCGAGATTTGTGACGCTTGAGACATCGAGATATTCGCAATCTGGATCTCACTCTCGCTGGACAAGATCCAGATGTACATATTTAAATGAACCGTACGGCTCATGTAATTATGCATGCGCCGGATTCTCCCAGCACCCGGGAACTATCAGCCTCTCCAGCGAGATGTTGACCGGGTGCCGGTGTGCTGGCACCTTGGGGATTTTCCAGGCCATTGGAAATCCCTGTGCGGCCAGGGACAGGGCAAAGTGTCCCCCTGGCTCGGCCCTCTGGCACCTGGGCACCTTGGCACTGTCATCCGGGCACTGTCAGGGTGCTTGGGTGGCAGGGGCACTGCCAGGCGCCCAGGTGCCAGTGTGGCACAGCCATGGGTCGGGGCCTGGGGGGGGGCCGGCCATGCCCATGAAAAGGGGGATGAGGGGGCAGGGGTGTGGGGTGGGAGTCCTAAAAGAGGGGGTGGAGGCCTGAATTGGGGGGGCTGGGCTTTCAGTGACCCCATAGCGGGATGTCCTCACTTGGAGGGGGTGTAGGATAATGCCCACGTGTGCTAGGGGTGATATTGCTCGTGGCTGGGTGTTGAGGATGGCCCTCAAGCTCACTTAGAGATCGGGGCATCCTTTAAAAATGGCGGCCCCATCTCCGGGGGCAGAAGTAGCTCCCCAGTGATGAAAAGAATTTGAAGTGTGGGTTGGACTGAGGGGTAACTACCCAAGGCCCCAAAAAGTGACTACGGGTGGGATTTACTGACCAACCCACCACATGTTTTTCAACGTTGGAGGCAGCCCGCCAGCGGGATATACCGTCCCCACCCTTGTCAACGAGATTTCCTGGTGACTGCCCCCCTCGTCGCCGGGAAATCCGTGGGCCGGTTTGGCGGAATATCCTGCCAGCGTGAATAGCCGGTAGGTCGCGCCCCAAGTCTGGGTGAATATCAGCCTGGATCTCGCCAAAGCGACGGCGAGAAACACCCGGCCAAGCTCGTCCAAAATGACACTTCGACATCTTTGGGGTGAATTCCGCCTCTCCTTTTCAGTAAGTCATGAAATGCTGTTACTTGGCATCAATCTGATATGCTGTTGTTGCTAATTACGAGTGACTTTCTTTTTCTTTCTTGGTTTCTAGAATATTCTATGTATCACATGATTCCCAGGATTTGAAGATATTCAGCTACATTGCCAGGGATGGCATCAACAATACCTTCCGATGCAATGTGTTTAAATCAAAAAAAAAGGTATGAACCCTTATCTTAAATTTTGCGTGCATGATTTTTATATTCAGTGCAGAAATCACGGGCGAAATTCTCCGCAATCGGCGCGATGTCCGCCGACCGGCGTCAAAAACGGCGTGAATCAGTCCGGCATCGCGCCGCCCCAAAGGTGCGGAATCCTCCGCCCCTTGAGCGGCCGAGCCCTAACCTTGAGGGGCTAGGCCCGCGCCGGACTGATTTCCGCCCCGCCAGCTGGCGGGAAAGGCCTTTGGTGCCCCGCCAGCTGGCGCGGAAATGACATTGCCGGGCGGCGCATGCGCGGGAGCGTCAGCGGCCGCTCACGGCATCCCCGCGCATGCGCAGTGGAGGGAGTCTCTTCCGCCTCCGCCATGGTGGAGACAGTGGCGAAGGCGGAAGGAAAAGAGTGCTCCCACGGCACAGGCCCACCCGCGCATCGGTGGGCCCCGATCGCAGGCCAGGCCACCGTGGGGGCATCCCCCGGGGCCAGATCGCCCCCCCCCCCCCCTCCCCCCGGAGCCCGCCTGCGCCGCCTTGTCCCGCCGGTAAGAGATTCTCCGACCCCCCCCGCCGGGTCGGAGAATCGCCGGGGCCTGGCGTGAATCCCGCTCCCGCCGGTTGCCGAATTCTCCACCACCGGATATTCTGCGGGGGCGGGAATCGCACCGCGCCGGTTGGCGAGCCACCCCCCCCCCGCGATTCTCCGGCCCGGTTGGGCCGAAGTCCCGCAGCTAAAATGCCTGTCCCGCCGGCGTAGATTAAACCACCTACCATACCGGCGGGCAAGGCGGCGCGGGCGGGCTCCGGGGTCCTGGGGGGGGACACGGGGCGATCTGGCCCCCGGGGGTGCCCCCACGGTAGCCTGGACCGCGATCGGGGCCCACCGATCCGCGGGCGGGCCTGTGCCCTGGGGGCACTCTTTCCCTTCCGCCTTCGCCACGGTCTCCACCATGGCGGAGGCGGAAGAGACTCTCTCAACTGTGCATGCACGGGAATGCCGTTAGCGGCCGCTGACGCTCCCGCGCATGCGCAGCCCGGAGATGTCATTTCCGCGCCAGCTGGCGGGGCACCAAAGGCCTTTTCCGCCAGCTGGCAGGGCGGAAATTCGTCTGGCGCCGACCTAGCCCCTTAAGGTTGGGGCTAGGCCACCAAAGATGCGGAGCATTCCGCACCTTTGGGGCGGCGCTATGCCCGACTGATTTGCGCCGTTTTGGGCGCCAGTCGGCGGACATCGCGCCGCTTCCGGAGAATTTTGACCAAGGTGTGAGGAGACCCTGGAGAATAAATTCCAGGGGAGCCCTGTTGAGCCAAGAAGCCTATTTATGTTCTGTAAATTCGATGTACGTTCATCAGTATTCTCCCTGGGCTGCCTTTCTTAATGTGCGGACCCCAGCAGTGACAGGCCGTCGAACCACCGGAAATTCTGAATTGCAGCCGTTGTGTTTCCCACATTGCTGCAATGTTTTTCTGAAATTGAATTAAAAAGTACATTTGTTCTTGCACAGCAGTGTATACCTCAGACACAGGAGTGTATACCTCAGACACAGGAGCGTATACCTCAGAGACAGGAGTGTATACCTCAGACACAGGAGCGTATACCTCAGACACAGGAGCGTATACCTCAGACACAGGAGTGTATACCTCAGACACAGGAGTGTATACCTCAGGCGCAGGAGTGTATACCTCAGGCGCAGGAGTGTATACCTCAGACACAGGAGTGTATACCTCAGACACAGGAGTGTATACCTCAGACACAGGAGTGTGTACCTCAGACACAGGAGTGTGTACCTCAGGCGCAGGACTGTATACCTCAGTCACAGGAGTGCATACCTCAGACACAGCAGTCCATACCTCAGGCACAGGAGTGTATACCTCAGGCACAGGAGTGTATACCTCAGAGACAGGAGTGTATACCTCAGACTCAGCAGTGTATACCTCAGGCGCAGGAGTGTATACCTCAGATGCAGGAGTGTATACTTCAGACACAGGAGTGCATATCTCAGACACAGCACTGTATATCTCAGAGACAGGAATGCATATCTCAGACACAGCACTGCATACCTCAGACACAGGAGTGTATATCTCAGAAACAGCGGTGTATACCTCAGAGACAGGAGTGTATACCTCAGAGACAGGAGTGTATACCTCAGACACAGGAGTGTATATCTCAGACACAGGAGTGTATATCTCAGACACAGGAGTGTATATCTCAGACACAGGAGTGTATACCTCAGACACAGCACTGTATACCTCAGACACAGGGGTGTATACCTCAGAGACAGGAGTGTATACCTCAGGCGCAGGAGTGTATACCTCAGGCGCAGGAGTGTATACCTCAGAGACAGGAGTGTATACCTCAGACACAGGAGTGCATATCTCAGACACAGGAGTGTATATCTCAGACACAGGAGTGTATACCTCAGACACAGGAGTGTATACCTCAGACACAGGAGTGTATACCTCAGACACAGGAGTGTATATCTCAGACACAGGAGTGTATATCTCAGACACAGGAGTGTATACCTCAGACACAGCACTGTATACCTCAGACACAGGAGTGTATATCTCAGAAACAGCGGTGTATACCTCAGAGACAGGAGTGTATACCTCAGAGACAGGAGTGTATACCTCAGGCGCAGGAGTGTATACCTCAGAGACAGGAGTGAATACCTCAGACACAGGAGTGCATACCTCAGACACAGGAGTGCATACCTCAGAGACAGGACTGTATACCTCAGACACAGGAGTGTATACCTCGGACACAGGTGTGCATACCTCAGACACAGGAGTGCATACCTCAGAGACAGGAGTGTATACCTCAGGCGCAGGAGTGTATACCTCAGACACAGGAGTGTATATCTCAGACACAGGAGTGTATATCTCAGACACAGGAGTGTATATCTCAGACACAGGAGTGTATATCTCAGACACAGGAGTGTATACCTCAGACACAGCACTGTATACCTCAGACACAGGGGTGTATACCTCAGACACAGGGGTGTATACCTCAGAGACAGGAGTGTATACCTCAGGCGCAGGAGTGTATACCTCAGGCGCAGGAGTGTATACCTCAGAGACAGGAGTGCATACCTCAGAGACAGGACTGTATACCTCAGACACAGGAGTGTATACCTCGGACACAGGAGTGCATACCTCAGAGACAGGAGTGTATACCTCAGGCGCAGGAGTGTATACCTCAGACACAGGAGTGTATATCTCAGACACAGGAGTGTATATCTCAGACACAGGAGTGTATATCTCAGACACAGGAGTGTATACCTCAGACACAGCACTGTATACCTCAGACACAGGGGTGTATACCTCAGAGACAGGAGTGTATACCTCAGGCGCAGGAGTGTATACCTCAGGCGCAGGAGTGTATACCTCAGAGACAGGAGTGTATACCTCAGACACAGGAGTGTATATCTCAGACACAGGAGTGTATATCTCAGACACAGGAGTGTATACCTCAGACACAGCACTGTATACCTCAGACACAGGAGTGTATATCTCAGAAACAGCGGTGTATACCTCAGAGACAGGAGTGTATACCTCAGGCGCAGGAGTGTATACCTCAGGCGCAGGAGTGTATACCTCAGAGACAGGAGTGTATACCTCAGAGACAGGAGTGTATACCTCGGACACAGGAGTGTATACCTCGGACACAGGAGTGCATACCTCAGACACAGGAGTGCATACCTCAGAGACAGGAGTGTATACCTCAGGCGCAGGAGTGTATACCTCAGGCACAGGAGTGCATACCTCAGACACAGGAGTGCATACCTCAGACACAGGAGTGCATACCTCAGAGACAGGACTGTATACCTCAGAGACAGGAGTGTATACCTCAGACACAGGAGTGCATATCTCAGACACAGCACTGTATACCTCAGACACAGCACTGTATACCTCAGACACAGGAGTGTATATCTCAGAAACAGCGGTGTATACCTGAGACAGAGGGGTGCATACCTCAGACACAGGAGTGTATACCTCAGAGACAGGAGTGTATACCTCAGGCACAGGAGTGTATACCTCAGGCACAGGAGTGTATACCTCAGGCAAAGGAGTGTATACCTCAGACACAGCAGTGTATACCTCAGACACAGGAGTGGATACCTCAGACACAGGAGTGTATATCTCAGACACAAGCGTGTATACCTCAGACACAGGCGAGTATTCCTCAGACACAGGAGTGGATACCTCAGACACAGGAGTGTATACCTCAGAGACAGGAGTGTATACCTCAGGCGCAGGAGTGTATACCTCAGAGACAGGAGTGCATACCTCAGAGACAGGACTGTATACCTCAGACACAGGAGTGTATACCTCGGACACAGGAGTGCATACCTCAGAGACAGGAGTGTATACCTCAGGCGCAGGAGTGTATACCTCAGACACAGGAGTGTATATCTCAGACACAGGAGTGTATATCTCAGACACAGGAGTGTATATCTCAGACACAGGAGTGTATACCTCAGACACAGCACTGTATACCTCAGACACAGGGGTGTATACCTCAGAGACAGGAGTGTATACCTCAGGCGCAGGAGTGTATACCTCAGGCGCAGGAGTGTATACCTCAGAGACAGGAGTGTATACCTCAGACACAGGAGTGTATATCTCAGACACAGGAGTGTATATCTCAGACACAGGAGTGTATACCTCAGACACAGCACTGTATACCTCAGACACAGGAGTGTATATCTCAGAAACAGCGGTGTATACCTCAGAGACAGGAGTGTATACCTCAGGCGCAGGAGTGTATACCTCAGGCGCAGGAGTGTATACCTCAGAGACAGGAGTGTATACCTCAGAGACAGGAGTGTATACCTCGGACACAGGAGTGTATACCTCGGACACAGGAGTGCATACCTCAGACACAGGAGTGCATACCTCAGAGACAGGAGTGTATACCTCAGGCGCAGGAGTGTATACCTCAGGCACAGGAGTGCATACCTCAGACACAGGAGTGCATACCTCAGACACAGGAGTGCATACCTCAGAGACAGGACTGTATACCTCAGAGACAGGAGTGTATACCTCAGACACAGGAGTGCATATCTCAGACACAGCACTGTATACCTCAGACACAGCACTGTATACCTCAGACACAGGAGTGTATATCTCAGAAACAGCGGTGTATACCTGAGACAGAGGGGTGCATACCTCAGACACAGGAGTGTATACCTCAGAGACAGGAGTGTATACCTCAGGCACAGGAGTGTATACCTCAGGCACAGGAGTGTATACCTCAGGCAAAGGAGTGTATACCTCAGACACAGCAGTGTATACCTCAGACACAGGAGTGGATACCTCAGACACAGGAGTGTATATCTCAGACACAAGCGTGTATACCTCAGACACAGGCGAGTATTCCTCAGACACAGGAGTGGATACCTCAGACACAGGAGTGTATACCTCAGAGACAGGAGTGTATACCTCAGAGACAGGAGTGTATACCTCAGAGACAGGAGTGTATACCTCAGAGACTGGAGTGTATACCTCAGGCACAGGAGTGTATACCTCAGGCACAGGAGTGTATACCTCAGGCACAGGAGTGTATACCTCAGGCAAAGGAATGTATACCTCAGACACAGCAGTGTATACCTCAGACACAGGAGTGGATACCTCAGACACAGGAGTGTATATCTCAGACACAAGCGTGTATACCTCAGACACAAGCGTGTATACCTCAGACACAGGCGAGTATTCCTCAGACACAGGAGTGGATACCTCAGACACAGGAGTGTATACCTCAGACACAGGAGTGTGTACCTCAGCCACTTCCACCTCTAGGCTTGAGACATCTCTCACTCAGGATCCTTGCAGCAAGCAATGAGACTCACTTCAATAACTGGACTGGCTTTGAAGCTGGTGCCTGTGGTGAAAAAAGCCCTATACCCAGCTCGGTTACAATGAAATGCACTTTATACTTAGAATAATCGAAAGTGGAATCAAATATATTTACCATGTAATCATGTTAATGTTTGGATCATGTATTGTTTGCCAAAGTACCAATAGCGACATCAAACGTAATATGCTACTCGGATTTGCAATTTTGTTTTGATTGTTATGCTATGTAAATGCTAGTATTCCAGTAAAATTATAAATCACTGTCTGTTTGGATGATTCACCAATCTTTCTGCGTCAGAGCCAGGCAATGCGAATTGTCCGTACAGTGGGACAGGCCTTTGAGGTGTGTCATAAGCTGAGTTTACAACATGCTGAACAAAATGCGGATGGCGCAAGCGACCAGGCAACGGAAGAACAATTCGCTGGAGGTAAACGTCGGCCTTTCCAACAAACCCTTCCCTCTGGGAGGTACCTTGATGTCCATCTGGCAGGTGTAGCTGCACAGTGAAGCCAGGCTCACTTGATGTGGTGGAACTAATGCTCCTGATTTGAATGGTTGATTCCAGTTACGTGGAATCTGTCATTTGGAAACGTAGCGTGTCGGTCAGTGTTCAGAGTTAAGCAGAAAGGAAATACGCTCCTGAAAGTTGGCAGCAGTAATTTCCAGATGGCGTGTAAGAACAGATGAACTCAGCTTTGCTGTAAAAATGTCAACTGTTGATGAAATACAGTATAAACCACACTTGGAACAACATTGTGCACTGTTCCGGTTTCCATATTATAAAAAGTTTTATGATCCCAGACCAGACCCCACCGGTTGCCAGAGTACCAGACAGAAATCCCAATATTTTATTTAATTCGCTAGACTGTGAGGAAAGGATACTGATCTCCAGAAGTGACTACACACACAAATAGGGATATGGTATATTAAACAAACTTTATTACTGAGGTTAACATCATAAAGAAAGCCTAGCTAGTCGGTAGAGCATGGGACTCTTAATCCCAGAGTTGTGGGTTCGAGCCCCACGTTGGGCACTTCAATTTCTTGGGGCAGCACAGTGGCACAGTGGTTAGCATTGCTGACACACGGCGCTGAGAACCCGGGTTCGAATCTCGGCCCTGGGTCACTGTCTGTGTAGGGTTTGTACGTTTTCCCCGTGTCTGCGTGGGTTTTTCCCCCACAACCCAAAAGGTGTGCAGGTTAGGTGGATTGGCCATGCTAAATTGCCCTTTAATTGGAAAAAATAATTGGGTACTCTAAAAATTTTTTAAAACATCATAAAGAAAATAGCTTACAATTACCAGTTAAAAATGCTTAACAATGACAATGAAATACAAAATCCTAGCTGCTACCTTTTATCTCCACTCAAGAAAATCCATCTCAGGTCAAAATCCACTTTTAAATACAGTTAACTAACCCAGGAAAGCTTGCTGTAAAGAGATGTCTTGGCTAAACCACTTTGAGGGAGAGATCCTTCAGGAAACCAACTTGCCGATTCTTACCGGTGTCAAACTATTGTTTAACCTGCCAGCCTTTTCAGAAACTGCTGTTCTGTTCACAAGCAAAATCTTTTCAACTAAACTTATTCGAGAAAAACTGTCAGTCTGTTCACAGACAAATCTTTAACTGAACTGAAACTCAACACTTGACTGTTTCAGCCCCTGGCCTCTCCCATTAACTACATCATCTTACTAAAGGTAAACACAATGGGCGGGATTCTCCGTTGCCCGATGACGATATCGTAATCGGCGATCAGTCGGAGAATTAACTCCGACGTCCAAATCAGGGCCGGCGCCAGTTTGACTCCCGTCAGCCATGCTCCGCCGTCTCGGAAATGGCGTCATTGCGTCTCGCGCCATTGCAAGGGTGGTGGCACATCATTGGCCGGCCCTCCCATGATGCTCCGCCCCCAATAGGCCAGGTTCCCGACGGCGTGGGACACGTGTGGTCTCAGCTGTGCGGGAACCCGGCGTGGCGGCTGCGGAATGGGTCCAACACTGCCACATTCGGCCGGGTGCGTGCTGCTGGCCGGGGGGAGGGGGTGGGTGGCTTCCACAAGGGTTGAGGGAACTGGTAGGGGGCGGCCAGGGGGTGAGCTGTGGGATCACGGATCGGGTCCACGCACGGCCGGCGCCATGTTGTATGGCGCGACGGCTGCAGGTCATCAGCCGTGTGCATGAGCGGTCAGGGACCGGCCATTCTCTGGCCGTTTCTGGCGTGGGAGCCAGGTGTTTCACACGGCGCCACGTCTAGCCCCTCACCAGTCCTGGAATTGGGGAGGGTTTCACGCAGAATCTTTGGTCGTAAAAGACCACACATGCTACGCTGGCGTCAACACTTAGTCCATGAAACGGAGAATCCAGCCCCATGTCTCTAATTATCTACTCCCCAGGGAACCTTCTTTGTATAAACAAAATTCCATTAACCCTACTTCAGGTAAACAATATACATGGTTGGAATGAAAGATGATTTCATTTTTACGATGCTTTAATTGCACTTCTGTAGCTAGAGTGTCTGCTGGATTTGTAAACCAGGATTTTTAACAACACAACTTCAGCAGTCACACACACGCTAACAGGCTTTTAACCCTTACTGCACCAAACACATGTAATACGATATATCTGAAATACCTAGATTCATCACAAAAGAACATAGTGGCACTGGAGAAGCAATAAAAAAATTATTTTCAAGGATGATCTCATAACTGAGAGGTTTTAACTATCAGGAAAGACTGAACATGCTGGAGCTTTTTTACTCTACAAAAGAAAAAGACCAAGGAGTGACCTTTAAGGTAACAAAAGGGTTTTATAGGGTAGGCGTACAGAAGATGTTTCCACTTGTAGGGTGGCCCAAAACTAAAGGTAATCAGTACTAAATTCAGTAAGAAATTCAAGAGGAACCCCTTTAACCCAGTGAGTAGTTTGAATGTGGAACTTGCTACCTCAAGAAGTAGTTGAGGCGAATACAACAGGTATACTGAAGGGCAAGTGAAATAAATGCATAATGGAGAAAGAGACGGGAGGATATGTGGTGAGATCAAGAAAAATGGGAGGCTGATGTGGAACATAAACACTAGCATGGACCACTGGGGATTCTGTGCTTTAGACTCCATGTATCTCTATGTATTCAGCAGCGGTAGTTGTTGCTGGAAGTGTATCCAGTGCTCAGAACTGGCTTCAGCCCCTTCAGCAGTCTAACCTTCCCACTTTCTTCAAACAGGTCACCAGTTACCTGGAGCAGAACAGAACGGGACAATGGACAAGGGTGTGAAATCCTGTCGCACCAGGGATTTACCATGTGATGAGATTGATCTGGAAATCATTAATTCAACACAAACCCATAAGGAAATAAATTATCAGGTACTTTGATTAAGCAGGCTGAATTAGGATATAGTTATTGTTGTCGTTTGCTTTGAATCATATTGGAACTGGAGTTCTCCGTTCATAGGACTGAAAGTTCAAACACTACCAAGCTAATGTAATGTTGTTAACTGTCTTCTCACAATTAGCCGCACACCACTGCATTGCCCCGGTGACAGACAAGATGTGAATAGAGGGATACGGACCCCGGATGTGTAAAAGATTTTAGTTCATGGTCGGCGCAGGCTTGGAGGGCCGAAGGGCCTGTTCCTGTGCTGTACTTTTCTTTGTTCTTTGTTCTTTTGTCTGGAGACTGCGTTATTAATGCACCAAAGTCTCAAAGCAAGAAAGAATACAGTGAATTCAAATACATATCCTAAAGCAGGGTGTCAGAGAGGCACCCTGCAGGCTCCTTTGATCCCAAACCTTCTTGCCAATTCCTGCCTCTGCATTTATGTGTTCGCCCGATTTCTACAGGTTTGGACATTCATCTGTTTAAAGTTCATGAGCCAAGTGGGCTTCCAAAGGCTCTTTCATGGCTTATTCATAATTCACCAATCAGGAAAAGTCTTTTCCAGTCAGCTAAATTTGGGGACTTTAAGGAACAAATTGATGTGCTATACTTGGGGTGGGGCCCTTAATAAAAGCAGCCATTTATAAATGTGCAGAAAGAAAATCCCTGAAACGCTAAATGTTCAGAATCACAATGTCCATAGGCTCTTAAATTGATTGTGCACCAAGCTGTTTGGCCTAATTGATAACTAACTTTTGAATGAATAAGAAACGTTAAGAGGAAATATAACTTAGGAGAGGTTACTGATTGAGGTGTTAAGATTCAGAACAGAGGTAAAAAAGCCAACATAAGTGTACTTTACCTGAATGCTCGTAGTATTCGGAATAAGGTAAATGAATAGATGGCGCAAATCATCATGAATGACTATGATTTAGTGGCCATTACTGAAACATGGTTAAAGGATGGTCACGACTGGGAGTTAAATATCCGAGGGTATCAAACTATTCGGAAGGACAGAGTGGATGGTAAGGGAGGTGGTGTAGCTCTGTTATTTAAGGATGACATCCGGGCAATAGTAAGGGATGACATCGGTGCTATGGAGGATAAGGTTGAATCCATTTGGGTGGAAATCAGGAATAGTAAGGCGAAAAGGTCACTGATAAGAGTAGTCGATAGGCCACCAAATAGTAACATTATGGTGGGGCAGGCAATAAACAAAGAAATAACTGATGCATGTAGAAATGGTACAGCAGTTATCATGGGGGATTTTAATCTCCATGTCGATTGGTTTCACCAGGTCGGTCAAGGCAGCCTTGAGGAGGAGTTTATAGAATGTATCCGCGATAGTTTCCTAGAACAGTATATAATGGAACCTACGAGGGAACAAGCAGTCCTAGATCTGGTCCTGTTAATGAGACAGGATTGATTCAGGATCTCATAGTTAGGGATCCTCTCGGAAGGAGCGATCACAATATGGTGGAATTTAAAATACAGATGGAGGGTGAGAAGGTAAAATCAAACACTAGTGTTTTGTGCTTAAACAAAGGAGATTACAATGGGATGAGAGAAGAACTAGCTAAGGTAGACTGGGAGCAAAGTCTTTATGGTGAAACAGTTGAGGAACAGTGGAGAACCTTCCAGGTGATTTTTCACAGTGCTCAGCAAAGGTTTATACCAACAAAAAGGAAGGACTGTAGAAAGAGGGAAAATCGACCGTGGATATCTAAGGAAATAAGGGAGAGTATCAAATTGAAGGAAAAAACATACAAATTAGCAAAGATTAGTGGGAGACTCGAGGACTGGGAAATCTTTAGGGGGCAACAGAAAGCTACTAAAAAAAGCTATAAAGAAGAGTAAGATAGATAATGAGAGTAAATTTGCTCAGAATATAAAAACAGATAGTAAAAGTTTCTGCAAATATAGATAACAAAAAAGAGTGGCTAAGGTAAATATTGGTCCTTTAGAGGATGAGAAAGGAGATTTAATAATGGGAGATGAGGAAATGGCTGAGGAACTGAACAGGTTTTTTGGGTCGGTCTTCACAGTGGAAGACACAAATAACATGCCAGTGACTGATGGAAATGAGACTATGACAGGTGAGGACCTTGAGAGGATTGTTATCACTAAGGAGGTAGTGATGGGCAAGCTAATGGGGCTAAAGGTAGACAAGTCTCCTGGCCCTGATGGAATGCATCCCAGAGTGCTAAAAGAGATAGCTAGGGAACTTGCAAATGCACTAGTGATAATTTACCAAAATTCACTCGACTCTGGGGTGGTCCCGGCGGATTGGAAATTAGCAAACATGACACCACTGTTTAAAAAAGGAGGTAGGCAGAAAGCGGGTAATTATAGGCCAGTGAGCTTAACTTCGGTAGTAGGGAAGATGCTGGAATCTATCATCAAGGAAGAAATAGCAAGGCATCTGGATGGAAATTGTCCCATTGGGCAGACGCAGCATGGGTTCATAAAGGGCAGGTCGTGTCTAACTAATTTAGTGGAATTTTTTGAGGACATTACCAGTGCGGTAGATAACGGGGAGCCAATGGATGTGGTATATCTGGACTTCCAGAAAGCCTTTGACAAGGTGCCACACAAAAGGTTGTTGCAAAAAATAAAGATGCATGGCATTAAGGGGAAAGTAGTAGCATGGATAGAGGATTGGTTAATTAATAGAAAGCAAAGAGTGGGGATTAATGGATGTTTCACTGGTTGGCAATCAGTAGCTAGTGGTGTCCCTCAGGGATCAGTGTTGGGCCCACAATTGGTCACAACTTACATAGATGATTTGGAGCTGGGAACCAAGGGCAATGTGTCCAAGTTTGCAGACAACACTAAGATGAGTGGTAAAGCAAAAAGTGCAGAGGATACTGGAAGTCTGCAGAGGGATTTGGAGAGGCTATGTGAATGGGCTAGGGTCTGGCAGATGGAATACAATGTTGACAAATGTGAGGTTATCCATTTTGGTAGGAATAACAGCAAAAGGGATTATTATTTAAATGATAAAATATTAAAACAGGCTGCTGTGCAGAGAGACCTGGGTGTGCTAGTGCATGATCGCAAAAAGTTGGTTTACAGGTGCAACAGGTGATTAAGAAGGCAAATGGAATTTTGTCCTTCATTGCTAGAGGGATGGAGTTTAAGACTAGGGAGGTTATGCTGCAATTGTATAAGGTGTTAGTGAGGCCACACCTGGAGTATTGTGTTCAGTTTTGGTCTCCTTACTTGAGAAAGGACGTACTGGCGCTGGAGGGTGTGCAGAGGAGATTCACTAGGTTAACCCCAGAGCTGAAGGGGTTGGATTACGAGGAGAGGTTCCGTAGACTGGGACTGTACTCATTGGAATTTAGAAGAATATAGAAACATATAAAATTATGAAGGGAATAGATAGGATAGATGCGGACAGGTTGTTTCCACTAGCGGGTGAAAGCAGAACTAGGGGGCATAGCCTCAAAATAAGGGGAAGTAGATTTAGGACTGAGTTTAGGAGGAACTTCTTCACCCAAAGGGTTGTGAATCTATGGAATTCCTTGCCCAGTGAAGCAGTAGAGGCTCCTTCATTAAATGTTTTTAAGATAAAAATAGATAGTTTGTTGAAGAATAAAGGGATTAAGGGTTATGGTGTTCGGGACGGAAAGTGGAGCTAAGTCCACAAAAGATCAGCCATGATCTCATTGAATGGAGCAGGCTCGAGGGGCCAGATGGCCTACTCCTGCTCCTAGTTCTTATGTTCTTATGAACCCACCCGCTGCCTCCATTGCTTATTTACCAATTGAACTTGGTATCATCAAAGTGCCACAAATCTACATTTTCAGGGTGAAGTTATGCATTGGCCTACAAACTACTTCAGGCCCGTCTTTGGGTTGTGGAATAAGCAATGAGCTCGAACTGCACCCCAGGTGTCTCGGTCACTAAACTCATCCATATTTGGGCTCTGGTGAGCCGCAGGTGCCTGTTGGGCAGTTTGCCAGTCTGTGGAGTTTAATTTGAGCAATCGCACAAGCAGCGACCCTCAAATAAGCCCTTGGATGGGGAAGGGATTGGGCGTGGGCCAGTAGCAGCGGCCTGCAATAATGCTGTGGAGCCGGTGGTAGAACTCCAATTTATGATCGTGTGAAGACTGGTGGCTTAGGCCACAGAAGAAACTATAAAACTGTGCTTGCTCTGCCTAGCAAAGGCCGGTTTCTGAGTGTGGTTCTTAAATTGGCCCCATAACATGTATTCTGGGTACCAGAGATGCCCGATGAGCTAGTATAGCTTGGGGGTACTTCATGCACCAAAGATGGCTGTGCAAAACAGGGCCTTTGTGCACCTTGTCCAGCAGTAAAGCAGCCAACAAGATCCAGGATTTGAAGTTGTGAAATGAAGCAGAGGGAGGGTGAAGAAGGTGAATTAAAGGCAGTGAATTCAATTTCAAATTCGTTACAGGCAGAGAAATAACGAGAGGGAAAGAAAGATTAGATTGAGAGAGAGGGAGCAAAGTGACAGAAAGGAAAATAAGACAAAAAGGTTAAACATTTTAATTTGGCATTGTTGAAACCTTGAAACAACAATCAATTCCATGTAAAATGGGATTCTTTTTTAAAATTATAAATGTAGAGTGCCCAATTCTTTTTTATTTCCCAATTAAGGGGCAATTTGGCGTGGCCAATCCACCTACCCTGCACATCTTTGGGTTCGTGGGGGTGACACCAACGCAGACACAGGGAGGATGCGCAAACTCCACACGGATAGTGACCTGGGGCCGGGATCGAACCCGGCTCCTCAGCACCGTAAGGCAGCAGTGCTAACCACTGCGCCATCGTGCCGCCCGCAAAATAAGATTGAACAGTTTCAATTGTTCCCTCTTTTGGGCCAGAGGGGTGGATTTGCATTGCATTAACAATTATCACATCAAGAACACTCTAATATTCCAACCCTAACTTCCTGTGGCAGGTTTAATGTACAAATCCAGCAAGTTCCTATAAACGGTGTGATTGAATTTTCATTACACACCATTATTATAAAACCTCCACATGCAGAAAGCACCGATTTCTTCTTTATTTTTAAGTCTACTTATTGGAGTATTAAAATTTTTACACAAATTCGCACAAAACAAACAACGGCAAAAAAGGCAGCTGGAAGTGTCAATGTACAACAGGCACGGCCCAGAACAACAGCCATCACAGCGTTAGGAACAACAAGACAGGATAAATCAGGGACAAAATCCCCAACAGGTTCCCATCACGGATAAATGACCCGTCTGCACCTGGACAAGATACAGGCAACAATTTAGACCGAGATCACACCCATAGCTTAAAAACAGAAGAAGGAAAATAACAGCCGAGAATCCAGTGCTAAGGGGAATTTGGCGAACTCCTACACCGCAAGTTGAACTCTTCCCCAAACCCAGCCCGGAACGGGCGGCCACCCTCACGTTCAGGATGGCAAACGACGAGGACAAATTCAAGGAGAGGACCGAGCACAACCAGACCCAGGGTCAGCTACAGAGAAAGTAAAAGAGAGCAAGAGCTAAGAGTGAAGAATCAAACCCCATTTCCCAGCCCCAGGACCAAAGACAAAACACATCATCAAAACACCAACACCGCCCCCAAGAGGGCAAAAGGCAACCTTGGAATCAAGACCCGGGACTCGAGGAAAATAGCCTGATTCCAGTCGAAGAGATGGGGGGAGAACCCACACGAGGATGGGAGGGCCCTCAGACCAGCACCCAAACTGGGGGGTGCCCTGGGAGGGAGGGCAGGTCTGATCTCCTCCGGAACTACATGACCCCCCCCCCCCCCCCCCCCCCCGGCCACCCAAAAACCAACGTGAATCGATATCTATTGTCCATCACCAAAGCCCACCTCCCAACATTGAATGCTCCTCCTCGCCAAGCCCAAAGAAAAAATGAGGATGGCCAAGAACTGTCAGAACCCTTGCATCCCCCATATTAGGACAAAACAAAGACCGGTAACCAACCGCCATGTGGGCCCGCTTGACCCTCGGGAGGAATTAACCAAGGATAAAGACTGGGCTCCACCTTCAGACCCACCCCACCTCAACATCTCTCCGAATGGGGATCACCCACCCCAGGAACCCCCACGGCACTCACAAAGGAGGTGCCGCCACCCGAGGAGGAGCAGGCCAATGACTGCGACACTGGGCCTGGCCTAGCCCAGCGCCACCGCAATAATTAAGAGATGGAAGAACTAGCCCCTAAGATTACCATTAACGCCCCCCCCCCCAATCCAAGAACCCCTTAAAGCTAGGCCCATGTGAAACATGGCAACTAACAAAACCCACCCATGAGGGCCCACCCCACCAGACCCTCCACCCAAAAATAGAGGATATTAAGGCCGACCTCGTCACAAATGGTCTGACAGCGGAAGAGCAGTCGTGGAGGGTGACTGCTCTTTGACTGTCACCCTCAAAAGGTGGGGCTCAGATGCAGTACGAGGGAAGCTGGAACTAGAGAAGAACAGTTGGGGATTATGGCTTGGGGAGGTTTGGGAGTTTGGGGGCCTGCTTGATCAGATGGTCTCAATATCCATGAACTCCATGAGGAAATGGGGGTGGAGAGATGGTTAGCAGCAGGGAAAAGAAACTACGGGTTATGTCTGGGTTCCAGATGATTCTGTAATAGTGATAAGTTTTGAGAGTGAGAATAAGAAGCACATAAATCACAAAATCCCTTCAGTGCAGAAGGAGGCCATTCGGCCCACCGGATATGCACCGACCCTTTGAAAGAGCACCCTACCAAGGCCCAATCACCCCACCCTATCCCTAAAATCCCACCTAACCTCTGGACACTAAGGGACAATTTATCATGGCCAATCCGCCTGACCTTCACATCTTTGGACTGTGGGAGGAAACCGGAGCACCCGGAGGAAACCCACGTAGACACGGGGAAAACGTGCAAACGCCACACAGTCGATCACCCGAGGTTGGATTCGAACTCGGGTCCCTGGCGCTGTGAGGCAGCGGTGCTAACCACTGTGCCACCGTGCTGCCGATAACCCTGGTGATGGATGGTTCAACTAGTTTTGTTCCACTCATACATGTACCCTCTAAACTTGAAAGGGTGAAGCTGGAGGTGTATACCAAGGAGATCAACCATGAAAGGAATAAAGGTTCGACTGTAGATAAGGGACGAGTGGGTGTTTTCAAACAGATCAGTGGTTCCGAAGAATTGTTTTTAATGGCGAGCTAGGGACTAGGCAGTTGGGATTCGTGAAATGTGTTTGTTAATAACTTGGGGGCAGCCCAGAGTCGCCTGCCACAGAATCGTGACGGATGCGACAGGAGATTTGACAAAACCAGCAAAGGGCCTGTTCACTTTCGGCAGGACGGGACTGGGAAATCCCACCATTGGTGTGTATGGAGCACGGACAGAGAAGAGAGTGGGGCTGAAAATCACTAATAAATTACTATGGTAAAGAATAGGCTTTTCTGAATAAACCATTTAATTGCTTTTTAAAACTCTGTGCCTCGATGTGAACGTGACTGGCATTGTCAGGTGGATGTACCTTTAAGAAATGGGTGTTTATCAAATAGCTGCAGTGATGTCAGTGTGTGGGTGGAACTGGGCTGTCTGTCTGGCTTTTACTTTTGTTTTGAGCTGGCAGCTACAGTGTGTTTAGTTTTGTTTTCAGAGTTGGAGAGCTGCATTCACAGCAAGAAGATGTTAATCTCTCTCTGCAATCAAAAGAATGTCTCCAAATCACTTGATGATTTCAAAGTAATACCTGTTTATGTAGAGATTTTAAACCTGCTGTCTTTATTTAAAAAGGGTTTAACTTATGGATGTTGTTTGGGAAGTTATTAAGGGTTATCTATAGAGTACTGTATCTTTTGGGGGGTGGTGGTCAGCGTTGGTAGTTGACAAACCGTTTACTGTGTGTTTATAAAATGTTAACTGGATTCATAGAATAAACATTGATTTTGTTTAAAAATACTTTTAGCTCTCCGTTGCATCACACCTGTAAAGTGGGCCCTTGTGCTCCCCATGACCAAAACCTAATAGAAGTTGTGGGTCAGGTGAACTCCATGGTGTACTTTGGTTTTCTATAAACCCTGGCCCATAATAAATTGGGATGGCCAGCATTTATTGCCCATTTCTAATTTCCCTGCGAGGTTGGCGGTGCCCCTGTATTTTGATCCATGCAGTGTGTGTGGTGAAGTTACTCCCACACTGCTGGTAGGAAGAGCATTCCAGAAAATTGATCCGGGAACGATGCAGGACAGCTGACGTATTTCCAAGCCAGAACGGTTTTTCACTTCATTGGAGGGGAACTTGGAAGAAATGGAGTACCTGCTGATTGCCTTTGTCGAGATTGCAGTTCCCTCATCTCGTTCCTGGGATGAGGGCCTATCTTATGAAGAAAGGTTGAACAGTTAGGGCCTGTACCTATTAGAGTTTAGAAGAATGAGAGATGATCTTACTGAAACATGTAGGATCCTGAGGGGACTTGACAGGGTAGTCAAGCAGACTGCTTTCTCCTGGCTAGGGTTGAGTTTCTCACCTTGAATGTTGTTGCAGTGGCAACCATCCAGACAAAGTGAACCAGACATCATGCAGGCCATGTACATCACAGACTAATTAGAGAGGAAGATTAACTTGCTTTGTACTCTATTAGATCAATAATGTCTGTGCAGTTTATTACTGTAATGGTTTCACCAACAGTTTATTGCAGATCCTTAGAACCTACATTAATATTTCAGCGCTGTGATTATCCATGGGCCAATGGGGGTGAGAATTTAGAAAATCTGTCCTACAATGTATGGATCATACCCCCACCCCACCTTCAATATTCAGTGCACAGAAATTCCTCTCCCTTATTGAGGTGTACCCGTACAGATGGTACCCATATGTGTCCATTAAACAGACGTTCAATTTAGAACCGTGGAATTCCAATGGACAATAAAGGGTTAGACACGGATTCTGGAATTGGAATTTGGGGCACACTCTGGAAACAACTCTGCAGAATATTTCCTCAGGAAATTCAATTGATTGGATCAGGTCCATGTGCCAAGAATCGGCACGGTGGCACAGTGGTTAGCACTGCTGCCTCACAGCGCCAGGAACCCGGGTTCAATTTCGGCCTCGGTGTGACGTTTGCACGTTCTCCCCGTGTCCGCATGAGTTTCCTCCGGGTGCTCCGGTTTCCTCCCACAGTCCAAAGATGTGCAGGTTAGGTGGATTGGCCACTCTAAATTGCCCCTTGCTGTCCAAGGATGTGTAGTTTAGGTGGGGTTACGGGGGTGGTAGGGCAGGGGAGCTGGCCTCAGGAGGGTTGCTCTTTCAGAGGATCCACTACCAATATTTAGGCCTTCCCCACTTGGGGGTCCTCCAGCAGCTCTGCTGATGCCAACCAAAACTTTGTTTTTTGTTCAAAGGAACAAATTCCTTCTTTTCAAGTATGCATCCTATTCCCTTTCCCAGTGAGTGTGCCTCCATCATCATCCTTTCAGGCGGTGCACATCACATCACAACACAGCGGCTCTCTGTGACAATCCCTTTAGGTTGGTGTGATTGAATTGTAACAGGAACAAATCCAGGGAGGCCGACTGACACATCCACTTTTCCATCTGATTACCCTGTTGCATTTCGTCTTCTTAGAACCTGAAATCTAATTGCAAAAGCATGCTGCACAGCTCAATGCACATCTTATTGACTGCCAGTGAAGGTATTGATGGAGCATTGCATGAGCTCACTGGCACTCTTGGGTACACAGGAAGATGAGTTGCCATGCCGGCAGAGAGGACATGTCCTCGGAAGTCAAGGAGAAGAGGATATCTGTAGACAGAGAATTTTATTTAGGTAATTTTGACTTTAATGTATTTTGTTTGAAATCGATGGTGTCAACTGGAGTGTTCTTGGTTTGTTTCCTTTCTAGGATTCTGAGAACGGGACGCCTCTTGCTTTGTCGACCCAGCTGCCACGATCTCCCAGCAGCCAGTGCTCCTCCCCAACCCCGCTGGCGTCCCAGCACCACTTGCAGCTGCTCCAGCACCAGCTCCTACAGCAGCAACAGCAGACCCAGGTGGCCTTGGCACAGGTTAGTCTCTCCGCTCCCTGGCAGGGGAGGGAACGAAGGGAAGATTCGCAATCCTCATTGACCCATTTGAAAGAAACATAATTCGAGGCCTGAAGATCACATCTCATTTTAGAGTGTTTTAAGTCCGTTTCTCCAGGGCGGTGCGGTGGTGCAGTGCTTAGCACTGCTGCCTCGCAGCGCCGACGACCCGGGTTCGATCCCAGCCCCGTGTCACTGTCCGTGTGGAGTTTGCGCATTCTCCCGGGGTCTGTGTGGGTCTCACCCCCACAACCCAACGTTTTCCAACGTAGTTTGATTGGCCACGCTAAATTCCCCCTTCATTGGGAAAAAAAAAGTTAAATTATTTAGAAAGTCTGTTTCTCTGTGTGTACCGCCAGCTGTTTATCAGCTCAGTTCTTCTCGTTTCCTGGACCCTTCCAGTGCCTCATCTTAAGAGCTCTCTGTAAAGCATTATAACACCTGCTTCCCACTGACAGTCTCTTATTACATGAGCTGGAGTTTACACTGGTGACGTTTAGTCACTGGAGCAGAGTGCTTTATAGAGTCACAGAGTTTTTACAGCACGCAAAGAGGCCTTTTGGCCGATCGCGTCCACGCCAGCCATCAATTACCCATCTACTCTAATCCCATTTTTCAGCACTCGGTCCGGCGCCTTGGCAATGGCATTCCAAGTGCTCGTCTAAATGCTTCTTCAAAGTTGTGAGGGTTCCCGCCTCTGCAACCCTCTCAGGCAGTGAGTTCCAAATTTCCACCACCCTCCAGGTCAAAAGGTTTTTCCTCAAATCCCCTCTTAAGTCACCTCAAGTCTATGCCTCCTGGCTATTGCCCCTCTGGTAATGGAAAATGTTCCTTCCTTTCCATCCTATCTATGTCCCTCATAATTTTATGCACTCAATCAGGTCTTCCCTCAGCCTTCTCTGCTCCAGTAAAATCAACCTCAGCCTAACCAGTGTCTTGATAGCTGAAAAACTCCAGCCCAGGCAATATCCTGGTGAATCTCCTCTGCACCCTCCTCAGTGTAATCACATCCTTCTTGTAGTGTGTCGACCAGAACTGCACACAGTACTTCAGCTGGGGCCTAACCAGCATTTTGTACAGCTCCATGATAACCCCCCTGCTCATATATTCTATGCCTCAGCTAATAAAGGCAAGTGTCCTTCATGCCTCCTTAACAACCTTATCTACCTGTCCTGCTGCCTCCAGGGATGGTGAACATGCGCACCAAGGTCCCTCTGAATCTCTGTACTTCCTAGGGTCCGACCATTCATTGTCTATTCACTTGTAAGTCGTCTCAAACTGCATTACCTCACACTTTTCATGGTTAAATTCCATTTTCCACTCTTCTGCCCATGTAAACAGCCCATCTTTATCATCCTGTAACCTAAGGCTAGTTACCAGACTGCCAACTCGTGTGTCATCTGCAAACTTACTGACCATACCTCCTACATTCATGTCCAGATCATTAATGTACACTACAAACAGCAAGGGATCCAGCACTAATCCCTGTGGAACACCACTAGGCACAGGCTTCCAGTCACAAAAACAGCCTTCTACCATCACCCTCTGCCTGCTGCTGCTAGGCCAATTTGTGATTCAGCAGCGTTCATGCTAACAGACTAAGCCACATTAGCAGACTGGTGAGAATGTGACAGGATTGACACAGTATCTCACAGGAGATATGTGACAGAGATAGTCCCTCTCTACACTCGCCTCTCTTAGGTTTCAGAGTGACTGTTTGAAGGTGGGAATCTGGCTTTGTTCCTGGAGCCTTTTGACATTGAACCACGCCGAGTGGGAAGCCTGCTATTTGGCACCCATTCCACAAACATTCACTCCCTCCACCGCCAGCGAACAGCGGCAGCAGTGTGCAACGTTTACAGGATGCACGGCAGAAACTCACCATGGCCTCTGAGACAGTACCTTCCAAACCCGTGGCCTTTACCAGCTAGAAGGACAGGGACAGCAGATACCCACCACTTGCAACGTTCCCTCCAAGCCACCCAGCATCCTGACTTGGAAATATATTGACCGATCCTTCACTGCCGCTGGCTCAAAATCCTGGAATGCCCTCCCTAACAGCACTGTGGGTGTACCTACACCACGTGGACTGCAGAGGTTCAAGAAAGCAGCTCACCACCACCTTCGCGAGGGCTCTTCGTGATGGGCAATAAATGCTGGCCTATCCAGTGACACACACGCCCCTCGAATGAATATAAAAAATAATTGGTTTGGGTTACCTGCTCGGAAGTGGCTTAGAAGTCAGCTGGAGTCAATTGGAGCTGAAATGCCCATGTTGCTGTTCTGTTGTGCAGGGGGAATTAATGAAACAAACAGAATTTTTGAAAATATGAAGTTGGAGAAAGATTTTGGAACATTACAGTGCACATTTCATAAATGAGAAGTAACGCACTTGTACACTTAAAAGAGCAACTAAATGGATTAGATGTTATATAAACAGACACGACGTGATTGTTCTTCAGCTAGAATCTGCTCCTAATAGAGTTTGAATACTCCCAACGCATCTCCCGCTTTGGCTCCAAGGATCTCTTTTTGACTTTAATTCTTCACTTGCACGTGCAAACTGTTGGTGCAAAAGTGGCCCCATGGGACTTTGGATCAAATGACAAGGTCAGCATCACTGCTGCCTTATAGAAGTTGTACAAGGAGCCAGTAACCAAACACCTCCATTCCTTGTGGCATATGTTTATCCGGTTATTGCAGTGAGGGATGTCGGCGGGCAATGCACTTTGTCCGAGTATGTGTTGGCACATTATTGCCATGAGATGGTGCTGTAGGCTGACCCTGTGCCGTACCCGCTCTGATGTTCCTTTCACTGGATCATCGAGATAAGAGGATTCAAACCCAGCAGCCGTCAGCAAAGACTTACTGCAATACACCAACAAAAAACAGATCAATTGTACTTTCCACTGACCCAATTTGACTTGCCATTTTCCTTTGAAAATGGATGGTTTGTTTGGTCTGAATAATTTTACTATTAGAAACAACTCGAGAAGTACAATGTTCAATGGGGCAGATGGTCAAACAATTCGGGTAGGGTTGTGAAGGCAACAAACGGCAATCATTAAAGAGGCAATTGGGTGATGTATTGGGAGTAGGGGAAGTAGGCAGGAGTGTCTATCGGGATGGTCAAAAGCTCTCCTCATTATTGTCTATCCTTTAGGTTTATGAACTGACACATGGGGCGAAATTCTCCGTTATCGGTGGAAACTCCGCCGATCGGCGCAAAAAACGGCGCAAATCCCACTTGCGTCACGTCACAAAAATGGGCCGATAGTCTGCGGCCCGAAATGGGCTAGCAACGACGTAACGGGATCCGCGCTTGCGCAGTGGTTCACGCCGTGCAGCGTCATGCGCGCTGCACGGCGTGATGGCTCATAAGGCCGCGCTGCTCCCCCCCACCCGACCGCAACACCCGACCGCAACACCCGACTTGATGGCTGGCCGTCGCTCAGCCCCGAGGTTCGAGTCACGCGATGTGGAGGCGCTCCTGGACGCGGTGGAGCAGAGGAGGGACGCCCTGTATCCCGGGCACGGCCGCAGAGTTGCCCCACGCCACAGCCGGCGTCTGTGGAGGGAGGTGGCAGAGGCCGTCACCGCTGTGGCCCTAACACCACGGACAGGCACCCAGTGCCACAAGAAGGTGAACGACCTCGTCAGAGCAGGCAGGGTGAGCCTCCCCCATATCCCCCCTCCCCCATATCCCCCCTCCCCATATCCCCCCTCCCCCATATCCCCCCTCCCCCATATCCCCCCTTCCCCATATCCCCCCTCCCCATATCCCTCTCCCCCATATCCCCCTCCCCCATATCCCCCTCCCCCATATCCCCCTCCCCCATATCCCCCCTCCCCCATATCCCCCCCTCCCCCATATCCCCCCCTCCCCCATATCCCCCCCTCCCCCATATCCCCCCCTCCCCCATATCCCCCCTCCCCATATCCCCCCTCCCCCATATCCCCCCCTCCCCCATATCCCCCCTCCCCCATATCCCCCATATCCCCAAGTGAATCCAGCCCTAACCTTAACCTCTGCAATGCACGCGCAACCGATGGCGTGCATTCATATACCTGCCTAACACTGTTGCCTTTTACCCCTGCCACACCCCCCCCCCCACAGGAGAAGCGCGCACACAACAATAGGGAGCATGTGAGGACTGGAGGAGGGCCCGCTGATGAGAGGCCACTGACCGTACACGAGGAAAGGGCCCTGGAACTGGCTGGCGGACCTGAAGACCGGGAGGTTGCTGATGCAGAGGTCGGGGCCCCACGAGCAAGTGAGCCACCAACAGCCCGTCCCCATATCCCCCCTCCCCTATATCCCCCTCCCCCGTATCACCTGATCACTGCCTGATGTCTAACCATGCATGCTTCATTGTGTATCGCAGGACCAAACGTCCAGGCACCCATCCCCGCAGATGCAGACCGCCCGCAGGATGCCCCTCGGAGACCACAGGAGACGGAGAGACCCGCACCCTCCAGCATGCGACGCCCGCAGGATGCCCCTCGGAGACCACGGGAGACGGAGAGACCCGCACCCTCCAGCATGCGACGCCCGCAGGATGCCCCTCGCACACCACGGGAGACGGAGAGACCTGGAGCAACAGGGAGACGACACCCCTGTCACGTGCGGGAGCGACCACCCAGCGATGAGGGGGGCAGCCACAGGCCCCCGTCACATCCGAGACAGGACACCACTACCCAGGACACCACTATCCAGGACACCCCTACCCAGGACACCACTACCCAGGACACCCCTACCCGGGACAGCACTACCCAGGACACCCCTACCCGGGAAGACGAAACACCGGACAGTGACTCAGAGTGGATGGGTGGAGACGAACCCCCACCCCAAAGTGCCATGGACTCAGAGTGGGACGAAGAGCACGACACAACGCCACTGCTGTCACCAACACCCTCCACCATCGCAGAAACACTCACCACGGTTGGGCACTTTAGTGATGAGGCGTCTGGTACACTCACTGGTGCGCACAACACAGCCGTCCCGGTACAGCAGGTGGAGGTAGGAGCAGCAGAGGGACCGGGCGGTCGGAGGGCAGCCCAGGCCAAGCGAACATCTGCCGCCCAGATGGATCCCGGGTTCCTGCAGTTACCACACCCACACATAGATCCGATGCAACCACCGACACGGAGACGAGCGAATAGGGTGACGGGTGGCTTGCTGCGGTCGCAGGTGGAGGAGTCCACCCGCGTCCAGGAGCTGGGAGTGGTCCCGGTCATGCGTGCCACCCAGGCTGACACCGCACGGGTGGCGTCCGCGGTGGAGGCAATGGGTGCGACGGTGTCAGACATGGGGAACGCTTTGCGAGGCCTGGGGCCTTCCGTGCAGGCGGCGTCTGTGGCCCAGGAAATGGCTGCCCTCTCACAGGAGGCCATGAGCCAGTGCCAGCGCCAGATGGCAGAGGCGCTCAACGCCATAGCCCAGTCTCAGCAGGCCATGGCCCAGTCTCAGCAGGCCATAGCCCAGTCTCTGCAGGCCATGGCCCAGTCTCTGCAGGCCATGGCCCAGTCTCAGCAGGCCATCGCTGAGGGCATCGGCGCCAGTGGCCATGTGCGAGCTGGCGTTGCACTGTCGCAGACAGGGTTCGACAACCCCCTGGGCTCCATGGCTGCAAACCTGCAGACCCCTGTCGATACCAGCACGGGCCTCCAGGACTGGCAGCGCCAGATGTCGGGGGCGCGTCGGATGGCCAGTCCGTTCGCATCCCCCACCCATGTAGAGGCCTGGGGGCCATCGGGCACCCCGAGGGAGGAGGAGGTGGTGTGGTCCGTCCCGGCTCCCTCTGTAGGGGAGGTCCCGGTACACCGCGACACCTCGGACTCCCCCCCTTCCGTCCCAGGTGCATCGGGTGGGCAACGGGCAGGACAGGCTGGCAGCTCGCCATCCCAGTCGCCCGGGCCGCAGCCTGGCCCATCTAGGCCAGGACGCCTCAGGAAACGGCCGCCAAAGGGATCCGGTGTCAGAGGGCAGGAATCATAGGAGTCCACCTCCAGTTCTGCTGTACCGTCTGGGGAACCACGTTGACGTAGTCAAAGGGCCCGTAAGGCCAAACAATTAGACACTGAGTAAGTTGGCACGGGTGCAGGGCACAGATGAGTTTTAGGGGCTAGGGCACGTGCATGAACTCCTTTGGTTATTAAAGTCAATGTTACACCTACCGAAGCTGCCTTTGTGCTCTGTCCAAAGTGTGCGGGCGTGTCATGTACGTTGAGCGCAAGTGTGTGTGTGACGGGTGGTCTTACCTCAGCCCCAGGTGAGTCTGCCCCCTTCCCCCTGGGCCGCCATCAACATCCCCCGGGCAGAGGACGGGACCGTGCGCTGCAGTGTCACAGCCGCATGCAGGGATGGTCCGGGTGGATGGTGGTACTGTGGCCATGGGTCAGACATAGTCCAACGATGTAGAGCCAGGAGCTCATCGGAGGCGGGTTGTCATCATTCTCCATGGCCTGCGTTAGACACGCGTCCACCCGCAACTGGGTGAGCCCGGCCCGTTGTGCCGCCGGTGGATCGGCAATTGGGGGTGGGGGGGTGGTGTGCATGCGGGTGGGGTGTGTGGGGTTGGGGAGGGGGGTGAGGGTGCTGGGTGGGTGGATGGGTGGGGGGTGTGGGTGGTCGGCTGTTGCCATGGTGTGCGGTCTGTGGCCATACTACCCGATTCCCACGCCCATCTAGTCAGTGAAGCGGGCGTCTATCAGTCTGTCCCGTGCCCGCTGGGCCAGCCGGTAACGGTGGACAGCCACCCGCCTGTGTCTACCCCGTCTGCCCTGACCATTGCCCCCATCCCCCTCATCTGGGGAGGACTGGGCCTCTTCCTGCTGCTCCTCCACTCCGCCCTCCCCTGCCTGCGGCACATCGCCCCTCTGCTGGGCTATGTTGTGCAGGACGCAGCACACCACAATGATGCGGCCGACCCTATCTGACCGATACTGGAGGGCGCCCCCAGAGAGGTCCAGGCACCTGAAACGCATCTTCAGCACGCCAAAGCACCTCTCGATCACTCCCCTTGTCGCTACATGGGCATCATTGTAGCGGTTCTCCGCCTCATTGCGTGGCCTCCGTATAGGCGTCATCAGCCACGATCGCAATGGGTAGCCCCTGTCGCCCAGCAACCAGCCCCTCAGCCGGGGATGGCGTCCCTCGTACATGCCGGGGATGGATGACCGCGACAACACGAATGAGTCGTGTACACTGCCTGGGTGACGGGCGCAGGCGTGCAGGATCATCATGCGGTGGTCGCAGACCACCTGTACGTTCATTGAATAGGTCCCCTTCCTATTAGTGAACACGGCCCTGTTCTCTGCAGGTGGCCGCACGGCGACGTGCATCCCATCGATCGCGCCCTGGACCATGGGGAACCCGGCAACGGCAGAGAAGCCCACGGCCCGGGCATCTTGGCTGGCCCGGTCCACGGGGAAGCGGATGTAGCGGTGCGCCATGGCATAAAGGGCATCTGTCACTGCCCGGATGCACCGATGCACCGATGTCTGCGATATGCCGGACAGGTCCCCACTCGGTGCCTGGAATGACCCCGTTGCATAAAAGTTCAGGGCCACCGTAACCTTGACGGACACGGGGAGAGGGTGTCCCCCGCCAGTGCCACGCGGTGACAGGTGTGCCAGCAGGTGGCAGATGTGTGCCACGGTTTCCCGGCTCATCCGGAGTCTCCTCCTGCATTCCCGGTCCGTGAGGTCCTGGTATGACTGCCGGGGCCGGTACACACGGGGCGCCCTCGGGTGCCTCCGTTGCCGTGGGGCCGCGACGTCCTCCTCCCCCTCCTCGTCCAGCCTGGGCGGCTGCCGCCTGCCCCTCTGCGGCAGCCTGCGCTGCCTCTCTGGCACGCTCCTCCTCCTCCTCCTCCTCCTCCTCATCCAGGGCAACATAGACATGAGCGGCTGCCACCACGGCGGCCAACATCGCTGGATGGTCTGAAAACATGACGGCCTGGTGGGGGGGAGGGGAACGACGACATGTCATCATTGCCCATATCCCCTCCTCCCCCCAGCCAGGTGGCATGGACCGCATGGGTCCAACTGTTGGAGGCTGGCACCTGGCCAGGTGGATCAACTCATTTGCCCTCCCATCACCCACCCCGGCACGGACCCCCCCCCAACCTCCACCCCAGCACGGACCCCCCCCCCCCCCAACCTCCACCCCGGCACGGACACCCTCCCCAACCCCCAACCTCCACCCCAGCACGGACCGCCCCCCCAACCTCCACCCCGGCACGGACCCCCTCCCCAACCCCCAACCTCCACCCCAGCACGGACCACCCCCCAACATCCACCCCGGCACGGACCCCCTCCCCAACCTCCACCCCGGCACGGACCCCCTCCCCAACCTCCACCCCAGCACGGACCCCCCCCCCCAACCTCCACCCTGGCACGGACCCCCTCCCCAACCCCCAACCTCCACCCCAGCACGGACCCCCCCACAACCTCCACCCCGGCACGGACCCCCTCCCCAACCTCCACCCCAGCACGGACCCCCTCCCCAACCTCCACCCCGGCACGGACCCCCTCCCCAACCTCCACCCCAGCACGGACTCCCCAACCTCCACCCCGGCACGGACCCCCTCCCCAACCTCCACCCCGGCACGGACCCCCCCCCAACCTCCACCCCGACACGGACCCCCTCCCCAACCTCCACCCCGGCACGGACCCCCTCCCCAACCCCCAACCTCCACCCCGGCACGGACCCCCTCCCCAACCCCCAACCTCCACCCCAGCACGGACCCCCCCCCCCAACCTCCACCCCGGCACGGACCCCCTCCACAACCCCCAACCTCCACCCCGGCACGGACCCCCTCCCGGCAGTCCCCCGGAGCCCAGCCTACTCTAACCCCCACCCCACACACACACACACACAAGCCGAGACACACCTCTCCTCACGCATTCAGACTGCGGCCACGCCATTTCCTGCCCAGAGCCAACCCCCCAGGCCGTCACTCACCTCCTCGCTGGTCGGCGTGAGCCTGGAGCACCGGGTCACGCCGATGAAAAGGAGGTTTGATTGACGTCGACGTGAACGGTCATCACGTCGACGGGACTTCAGCCCATCCGGAAGGGAGAATATCGGCAGGCCGAAAATCGGCTGCCTTGCGCAGACCCGTGACATTCTCCGCGGCAGCGGCGCCATTAACGCCCCGCCGACTTTTCTCCCTTCGGAGACTTCGGCGGGGGCGGGATTCACGGCGGCCAACGGCCATTCTCCGACCCGGCGGGGGGTCGGAGAATGACGCCCATGGGGTCCAACTTGTATGGCTGTGCATTGTATGAAGGTTCACAAATGTAATTATTATCTCCTGCATTTGGTAAAAAGATTGCTTCTTTTTTCCTTTTTTTTTCATTACACCTGATCACTCTCTATTTTGTCTCTGATCTCTCATCCTTCAAACTGGTTTCAGTTTTTTGTTCTTTTATTCCTAGCAACCCAATAGAGTCTTTCTCTCAATCTGATCACTGCTCTCCTCCCACACTCTACTCCCTCTAATCCATTGCCCCCCCCCCCCCTCCTTTCACTTCATTCTGTCTGATCACTGCTCCCTCCCTCACTTTCCTCCCTTTAGTCACTGCTCTCCCCCTCTGGTCACTCTCCTCCCTCTGGTCACTCTCACTCCCCTCCCTCCCTCAATCTGGTCACTCTCACTCTCCTCCCTCTGGTCACTCTCACTCCCGTCCCTCCCTCAATCTGGTCACTCTTACTCTCCTCCCTCTGGTCACTCTCACTCCCCTCCCTCCCTCAATCTGGTCACTCTCACTCTCCTCCCTCTGGTCACTCACTCCCCTCCCTCCCTCAATCTGGTCACTCTCACTCTCCTCCCTCTGGTCACTCTCACTCCCCTCCCTCCCTCAATCTGGTCACTCTCACTCTTCTCCCCCTGGTCACTCACTCCCCCCTCCCTCCACCTGGTCACTCTCACTCCCCTCCCTCCCTCAATCTGGTCACTCTCACTCTCCTCCCTCTGGTCACTCACTCCCCCCTCCCTCCATCTGGTCATTCTCACTCCCCTCCCTCCCTCAATCTGGTCACTCTCGCTCTCCTCCCTCTGGTCACTCACTCCCCCTCCCTCCATCTGGTCATTCTCACTCCCCTCCCTCCCTCAATCTGGTCACTCTCACTCTCCTCCCTCTGGTCACTCACTCCCCCCTCCCTCAATCTGGTCACTCTCACTCTTCTCCCTCTGGTCACTCACTCCCCCCTCCCTCCATCTGGCCACTCTCACTCTCCGCCCTCTGGTCACTCACTCCCCCCTCCCTCCCTCCATCTGGTCACTCTCACTCTCCTCCCTCTGGTCACTCTCACTCCCCTCCTCCCTCAATCTGGTCACTCTCACTCTTCTCCCTCTGGTCACTCACTCCCCCCTCCCTCCATCTGGTCACTCTCACTCTCCTCCCTCTGGTCACTCACTCCCCCCTCCCTTCCTCAATCTGGTCACTCTCACTCTCCTCCCTCCATCACTTTCCCCTCTTTGGTCACATTCCACCCTCTCTCCCTCCGGTCACTCTCCTCCCGCCTTCTGGTCACTCTCACTTTTCACTGTCACACCCCCCTCCCTCACTTCCTCTGGTCACTGTCACTCTTCTCCCTCCCTCCCTCTAGTCACGCTCACTTTCCACCCTTTGATTACTCTCATTCACCCCCCCCCCCACCTCCTCCTCCCTCCGGTTGCTCTCTTCCCTCCCTCTCTCCCTCTGGTCACTCATGTTCTCCTCCCTCCCGTCCTCTGGTCACTCTCGCTCTCCTCCTCCTGATCATTGGTCTCTCTCCCTCACTCTCTTCTCTCTGGTTACTGTTCTCCCTTTCATTCTTCCCCCTCTGATTATTCTCCCTCTCCTCCCTCTGAGCACAGTCTATTCTTCACTCCTCTTCCTTTACTGCTCACTGCTCTCTCACTCACTTTCCTCTCTCGGTACCATTACTGATGTCCCCCTCAATCATTCCTGGCTCCTGGACACATTTCAGTGGAATCATTGCAACATTTCTCAGCATGGAGTGCCACATGTCACTGTCCCAGTTGGTGTTATAATTGGATGGGAAGATCCCAGAAAATAAAACGTAGAGGAAAAGAGTCACAGGACCGCTAATTAGCCTCAAAAAGAAAAAAACATTTTTTAACAAGGAAAAATTGGATTATAAAAAATACTCCTTTACTCCCCTCCTTATCTTAACAAATACACACATATTTAAAGATTAACATGGATTACAGGGGCAGCACTGTGGCACAGTGGTTAGCACTGCTGTCTCACGGCGCTGAGGTTCCGGGTTTGATCCTGGCCCTGGGTCACTGTCCGTGTGGAGTTTGTACATTCTCCCCGTATCTGCGTGTGCCTCACCCCCCCACAACCCAAAGATGTGCAGGGTAGGTGGATTGGCCATGCTAAATTGCCCCTTAATTGGAAATTTTGTGAAAAAACATGATGACAAAGTACACATTAAACTACAATTGTCTCATTAACATAAAAAGTCGCTTTACGCACATAAGACAACTGTGGTTAAATGCACACATTGCACTCTGAACCCAAGTGAATGGCTGTAGATTTCTCCTCCAAATCGCCCCAGATGATCACATGAGAGGTTCCAAACTCCACTCCCAAAAACAAGCTTTGAAATCTTCTCTCATAATAATGCTTTTACTTAGCGGGTTGCCTTCCGAAATCCAGACCTTTGACCAAAGGTTCCACTCCAATTTTAACCACAGCTTCCGCTCCACTTTTAACCACAGTTCCAGTCCAGGATTCTACACCCACCCCTTTTTGATTTCCTTGTCTTCACAGCTGTACAAGCTGTTCAGAATTGCTTTAACTCTCAATTCCCAGACTGTATCAAAATTAGATCAAATGTTTCATCTCCTTCTGAAGTTTGCTGTCCCACTTTAAATATAGTTACTGCAATTGTCTCTTTAACTCAGAACACTTTGTTTACTCTTCCTTGAATTCTTCTGAACAATACCCCCGTCTCTATTCTCTTAACCTCAAGCCTTTTAAAAGTTATTTTTCACCCAATTCCCTAGTTATCTGCACAGCAACTTGTACTTCACGAAGCCTGCCTCTTTGCAGCTCTTGTCGTTTCCAGTCTTTCTTTTGGCAGAGTTGTAAGATGTTCAATCCCCAAGGTTCTGTCTCCAACTGCCCACAACTTAGCAGAACTAAAACTTAAAAGATTTTCTATTTATTCTTCACGCCGTGGCCCTCTTTAAGCACAATAGAAACACAGTTGAAACTTAACCAACCCCCACACATATGCAGACATCGGAGAATCTAGGCCCTTATTTCTCATGTTTACCATATAAATCCCTTAAAACAACCTTTATTTTCCTGACACATGGAACCGATGGCCTTGTTTTGTTAAGAAATCGAACTGAAGGAACAAGGGCAATCATCTGGGACCGAGGTTGGAGCAGAGTAGGAGGGAGACCCCAAGTGAAAGCCCAAAAGAGGAAGGATTGAGATTCTGGAAATTATTAAGTTAAGAGATGGAGATGGTGAAATGAGCTTTAATCTCAGAACAGCGTGTAGCAGGGAAGAGGCAAAACATGTAGGTTGGTCTGCTTGAAACTTGGAAGAATCAGAAAGAATAGTTTGCACCATTGTAACAATAATAGAAAGAGGGGAAGCATCTTTGTTTTTCCCCAGCATTCTAAGAGCCCAGGTCATACGTTCCCTTCATGGGTAGACCAAAGGGCCCAGGACAACGGCAGTAAGCAGCCATTTTAATCAGTCTCTGCCTATTCTCCATGGGGCAGACTGACGTCCTTGGCTGTGAGATAAAGAATCCATCAAAAATTCTCACTTCAGGATTTTAATATTAGCACAGCCGGAGGGTCCTGATCACATTATAATGGAGTGTGCACAAATTTACCAACAGCAAGAAATGATATTATCCATTCAATAAACCTGCAGCACGGTAGCATAGTAGATAGCAGAATAGCTTCACAGCTCCAGGGTTCCAGGTTCGATTCCCGGCTTACAACAAAGAACAAAGAAATGTACAGCACAGGAACAGGCCCTTCGGCCCTCCAAGCCCATGCCGACCATACTGCCCGACTAAACTACAATCTTCTACACTTCCTGGGTCCGTATCCTTCTATTCCCATCCTATTCATATATTTGTCAAGATGCCCCTTAAATGTCCCTATCGTCCCTGCTTCCACTACCTCCTCCGGTAGTGAGTTCCAGGCACCCACTACCCTCTGCGTAAAAAACTTGCCTCGTACATCTACTCTAAACCTTGCCCCTCTCACCTTAAACCTATGCCCCCTAGTAATTGACCCCTCTACCCTGGGGAAAAGCCTCTGACTATCCACTCTGTCTATGCCCCTCATAATTTTGTATACCTCTATCAGGTCGCCCCTCAACCTCCTTCGTTCCAGTGAGAACAAACCGAGTTTATTCAATCGCTCCTCATAGCTTATGCCCTCCATACCAGGCAACATTCTGGTAAATCTCTTCTGCACCCTCTCTAAAGCCTCCACATCCTTCTGGTAGTGTGGCGACCAGAATTGAACACTATACTCCAAGTGTGGCCTAACTAAGGTTCTATACAGCTGCAACATGACTTGCCAATTCTTATACTCAATGCCCCGGCCAATGAAGGCAAGCATGCCGTATGCCTTCTTGACTACCTTCTCCACCTGTGTTGCCCCTTTCAATGACCTGTGGACCTGTACTCCTAGATCTCTTTGACTTTCAATACTCTTGAGCGTTCTACCATTCACTGTATATTCCCTACCTGCATTAGCGCTTCCAAAATGCATTACCTCACATTTGTCCGGATTAAACTCCATCTGCCATCTCTCCGCCCAAGTCTCCAGACAATCTAAATCCTGCTGCATCCTCTGACAGTCCTCATCGCTATCCGCAATTCCACCAACCTTTGTGTCGTCTGCAAACTTACTAATCAGACCAGTTACATTTTCCTCCAAATCATTTATATATACTACAAACAGCAAAGGTCCCAACACTGATCCCTGTGGAATCACTGTAGGTCACTGTCTGTGCGGAGTCTGCACGTTTGTGCGTGGGTTTCCTCCGGTTTCCTCTCTCAGTCCAAAGATGTGCAGGTTAGGTGGATTGGCCATGATAAATTGCCCATAGTGTCCAAAATTGCCCTTAGTGTTGGGTGGGGTTACTGGGTTATGGGGATAGGGTGGAGGTGTGGGCTTGGGTAGGGTGCTCTTTCCAAGAGCCGGTGCAGACTCGATGGGCCGAATGGCCTCCTTCTGCACTGTAACTTCTATGAATTGCCTCACTCACTCACCAGCACATCGTCAGCATCTGTGTGAACTCCTTGAACAAGCAATCATGAGGGTGCCATCGCACCAGGGGACATTTAACAGATACATCAAGACGCAGGCATGAATTCTGGGCTTGCAGTCTCCCGCCGAGGTTCAAATGGCTAATACAGGGCAGCGGGCGCACTGTGTTTCAGGGCAGGTTGCAGCCTGTGTGAGCAACAAATCACTCATGACACATAAAATTGGGGCCAAACAAGAGGATTGCAGTAATGGATTTATGTTCACATTATATCGCCGAGTGGAGGATAAATTGTGATGATCGATATGCTTGAGTGTCTGGGAGAGTAAACATGGTTCATTACTGCTATTCAACGTTGCACAGAAAGAAGATTTGACGGCATTTACCAAGCATCGCTGCCCTCCTTTGGCTTTGAACATCCAGCTCGCATGTGATTAGACGCTTTGTTGTCTTACAACAGTACTGTCAAGGTTCTGTGGACCAAACACAAATGTACATACGTGAAATCTAAAGATATCTGTCACCACTTGTCCCGTTCCCCCCCCCCAGCTATTCACTGAGCTGCGAGCCCGTTTGTGGCATTGTAAATCCGTGTGGGTGGCGGGGTTGTTGTGGGGTGGGGGGAGTTATCTCACAGGGTACAAAGCTCCACTTCCTTCGCACGTTACAGAGACTGCTCCTTCTGTTGTGCCAGGTGCATCTGCTGAAAGACCAGCTGTCGGCTGAGACTGCAGCTCGAATCGAGTCCCAGGCTCGTGTTCACCAGCTGATGCTACAGAACCGGGACCTCCTGCAGCACGTCAGCCTCTTGGTCAAACAGCTGAAGGATCTGGAGAACAGAATGTGCGCGCCGCAAACGGGTAAGGAGCATTTCAGAGCCTCAGCAAGTCCATGTTAGGGAAAAGGGCAAGGATGGGCCTGAAATCAAAGTTCTAAACTGGGGGGGAGGCCGATTTTATGAAGGCCAGGTATGATTTGGCCAGAGTGGACTGGGAGCAGACACTTTTAGGCAAATCTGTGACAGAACAGTGGGGCGCATTGAAGAAGGTGCTGCTAATTCAGGGGGCAGGGGGGCAGAGGGAGCTCAAAAGGCTCCTGTGTGGAGGTTGGTGGGGAATCGGAGGCCTATGAATGGAGTCCTGGGGAGGGGAGACAGGGGCTTCATAGAGAAAGTCTTGGGTGGGGGGGGGGGGGGGGGGGGGCGGGGAAGAGATGCCTGATCACTTGGGTCACCCAGGCAGGCATGATGGAACCAGCAGGTGGTACCGCCTCGATAGCGCAGCTCTTGTGTGGGTATAACTGGGTTCCTCAAGACTCAGAAACCCCACCATTCACTGTAACATTCACAAAGTTGAATAACAATATATTGAAGTTGCCAGCCTACCTCCTCGAAGCTGGTCAGTCAGTCACCCACCTCCCTGCCTCTTTGTTGGCCAGCAATGGGCTCATTGGTGTTGGGATTTTTAAAAAGACTTTAACTCCCCCACCGCCAGCTGACCCAAGCCCACCCATTTATTTGGTTAAGATTTCTCAATTTCTTTGCAGAAAATACATTAGGTGTCAAACCCGCAGTAGGTGCCAGGCATTAAATGCCTCGAAACCATTGTAGCTCATTTCCTTAAGTTAACGGTCACTTCATGACTATTGGTTAATTCCCACTGATCTAATTGGTGAAGACAGCAGCTTTTAATATCTGATAAAAGCCTAAAGTCCAGGAATGAGGTGACTGTAGTCATACTGTATCCAGTAACAATAGCTATAGGTTAAAGAGAGTCCACAATAAGCATTGTACCATGTCTAATGTCGAATAGGGGCTTCCAGTGTATTACTCTCCTGTCTCTTGGTGCAATCTTAAATTCTTATTAGAAACATCACTTCGTAAGTTCCAAATTCAGTGTCCCCTAATATCAGTAAAATATGGAAATAATTAATTACTGTGTATAGGGAACATTTGTCCATAAAATAACTCCAAGACGGTGGCACAGTGGTTAGCACTGTTGCTTCACAGCACCAGGGACCCAGGTTCAATTCCAGCCTCGGGTGACTGTCTGTGTGGAGTTTGCACTATCTCCCCGTGTCTGCGTGGGTTTCCTCCGGGTGCTCCGGTTTCCTCCCACAGTCCAAAGATGTACAGGTTGGGTGGATTGGACATGTTAAATTGCCCCTTAGTGCCCAAAAGGTTAGGTTGGGGGTGCTTAGTTACGGGGATAGGGTGGGGGCGCGGCCTAGGTAGGGTGCTCTTTCCAAAAGTCGGTGCAGACTCGGTGGGCCGAATGGCCTCCTTCTGCACTGTAGGGATTCTCTGATTCTGTTCCAAAGTGGGTTGCCATCGATGGACTCTTAACCTTGAGTAAGTTGTAACCTACAAATCACTAAAGCAAGTTTTATCTTTTTTTTGAATCCTCAGCTGACCCAAGTTTGAGTTCAATTTCAGAACAGATTTCGCTGTTGAGTCTTCACCACCACGATCTGTTAATGAATGGGCCTTGCACTTCAACTCCTGGAAAGGCCCCTACTGCCTCCTGTGGGCCAAGCACCCAGACTTGCCCTGACAACAGTGAAACTTTCAGAAATCTCATGAGTTTGGACCAGGGGAACCAGGAAAATGGCAACTACAGGGTATTGAATGGGAAGAAAGAGACGAGCAGAAGGATTGAAGGTTCTGAGATAAATGAAAAAGCTCTTGCCGGGGGAGAGTTTGCAGCTGAATTTAAATTGGATGGCCTGGGCCAAGAAGCAAAGGCTGAAAGGTAGAGTTAAATGTATTGTTATTCCGCTTAACTAGATGCTCCCAACCACCCGACCAGCTTACCTCTCACCCTGTGCTGCCCTCTCTCAGTCGGAGAAAGCAAGTGAGCAAGCTGTGGGAGGTTAGTTCCCTGGTGTTTTAACATCTCTCCCACTCCGTGCCCTTCACAAGGAAACGTGGGCTGTGCTCACACTCTCTCACTCCAGAAGGAAAATATTTTTCACTCCTTTGTGTTGAGTTTTGCCTGCCTGACAGCGATACAATTGAACACGAAACAAATGACAATCCAGTAAATAATCCCCAAGGTCTCCTTTTTATCTGAAGGCATCAGACCGAAGATATACAGTTTCCTGAACTTTAGATTGCTTTTAATGTTTTCAGAAATAAGCATATGTTCTATTACCTGAATCTTTTAATTATTCAGTTCCTGTGACCCCCCCTCCTTTTTTCCTCCGTTCTTCTCTTTCTCTATCCCTCCACCTTCAGCAACAATATTAACTCCCACATCGGGGGGTGGGGGGGGTTCCTCAAAAGTTTCACAAGATTGATCTCATTTAATTTTTTCCCTCTCTGTGTCATTCACCATCCTGCTCCCTCTTGTGTGGAAGGTGCTGACTTCTTCCGCTAAGGTAGGGTCCCCTGGTTAGGAGGCAGGACAACGGTCTGCTAAGTCACTACCTCTCACCCAAGGGCCTCCTGTGACACCCTGCTGAGTTACAGTGGAAACTATTTCCATTCTTGCCGAGAGTCAATGTGCACACATAAATGTGACCGGACACAAAGACATTCTGTTGGTCCTTTAGCCTGAAGATGCTGAAGTCCATTGTAATTGACTTGGCTGTAATCAGTCAACTCAATACAGGCCAAGACTCAGCAAATCCTACACGATGCACAGAGCTGTTGGAGAGTTTGGATAAATCTGCTCTTAATGCAGTTTCAGGCTTGATTTGATCGAGACTTTATTGAAATCAATTTGTATTTTTGGCAACATGGAGCCATCACTGTGATATTGACCCATTTTGATCTATTTAACAAAGCGACAAGTTTCCTTTCATTTTTTAACAATTAAACTCTTTACTAAAACTGGATGTGAGATTGCCAGCTGTATTGTTGAGCGGGTTAAGCATTTCTCTTCTGACAATCAAGCATTTGGTGCAGGGATTCCAATCACTGCATTTGAGATGAAGAGTTGTGAGTGCTCCTGAATACAATCCATCAACTTTGTAGCAATGTGATGAGCTTGAAAAATGAACTGCCCCCATGCAGGCTTCAAAGAAGCCTCATTGAAGAACTCTCACAATGCAATCCTCTCTTGAACTGCAATGAATGGGCCATTCTCAGGATGGAAGCACAGTTAAAACAAAGAAGGGTGACTATCTCAGGTTCTTAACCATCTAGGAATGATTAAACCTGAACATAGCTCCAGCTCAGATTTATCATCAGGTGATTACACCCTTTTTTGGGGGGATTTGGTCACACGGGGGTATTCAGCACTCCAGAGTGATGAGGGGTTTCTGAAAAGTCCGCCCACTCTAGTTATCACCCCACCTTTTCTGGTCTCCTGTGATGACTGTCTCAGGTGTTTCCTCTTGTGTGCGTCCAATGTGCTGACATTAATTCCATTGATTGGCCAGGGAAAATATCAATATAAGCAGCCATGTGCCACTGGGTTTGTGCAGGATGCCTGCCTGACACCCAACAGTTACAGTGGTCCAGGCATCTCTCTAATGCCCCGCTCACACTTAGCCCTACAATCTCCGCACTTTGCACACGTGCCCGAGTTTATATCTGCCCTTTAGATGTTTGCCATTCGTGAATGTTCCTTTTATTGCTGATTATGATGCTGATTTTAAAAGAAAACATTTCAATCATATTCAATTTATTTATAGACTGTATTTTGCTTCCTTCTCCTCTTATTGTTCTCAGTTAAATTGAAAACTTATTTTTTTAAGATTGTGATAGATTTGAGAATTCTTTAAAACTGCAATTGGCTCTCCATCTCCCAGCCTAAATGGATAAACTTTGAAATGTGGCCGCCATCCAGCAGTTTGTTTTATTGTAACATTTCCCTTCATGTTGCACTCCAAGTCATAAAATTAGCCAAATTGCGGGCTATTATCATGTCTAGCAGTCAAAAGATTTCATCTGAAAGACAGGCCACTAATATAAAGATCCATTTACAGACAATGTTCAGAGTAATCTATCGAGACATTTAATTGCAATTGGATGATCAAATCTGGTAAGCTGACTATTTTGCACAGCTAACATTATCCTCAAATCACGTTTTTTAATAAGAAACTGTCTGATAGTTGCCTGCAGTTTCATGGCTTCTAGACAATGATTTAGGAGTCAGTGAAATGTGACCAGAAAGAGCAGGTGGCCAAGTTTGAACTGTCTCTCTTGTTTTTTTCAAGGATTAATCAGACCATACCACGATTAAACCCACCACCATCCATCATGAGGAAGCGCTCGACCAAGTCGCTCCTGATAGCTACTGAGACAACCTCGCCAGGCATCGAACAGGTGGTCATGAGCAGCCTGCTGCAGAGTTCACACGCGTCAAGTTTTACAGATGTCTCCTCCTGTACCTTCGCTGCGTCTGTCTTTGAAGCTGAGGCCGGACTGTCTGAGAAGGTGCGGATGGGCGGGTTTTCACCTGCAGCTGACAATTTTGCAGCCAAGCCTCCCTCTTCGGTCCTCGTCAAAGGGTCAAGTGAGGAAAGCAGTACTGTAAACACCACGCCCAGTAGTTGCAGGAACCAAGCTTGGACAATGGAGCCCCTTGTAGATTCCCCACTGCACAGCCAAGACAGCAGATGCAATGTTGTGGACTATGCCATAAACACCCCACCCTTTTCCCCACCAGTTAATGAGACCTGCCTGCACATCAGCTTCTCAGAGGATGAGCTGTGGTGCAATGATGCTGAAGATTCAAGAGAACATCAAAAAGCCTCGGTGGAGGAAACAGAAGAGCAAACTTTAAATCGTCTGACTTCTGGCTAACGCTGCCTTTTGCTGCGACAGGATTATTTTCATCACACATTCATTCTTGCGAGTTTCGGGGTCAGCTGACCTCCAGCTGTAGAAAGAATCTATGGTTCTGGAAATTCTTTCCCAATACTTCCATGGATTACTAGTCTTCCGAAGTAAGAGAACGGGAGTTTGAAAATTACATTTATTTGCGATTGTTGACAGTCGGGGTTGGTGGGGGAGGTGGGGGAATGAGAGATTTCTTAAAAGATGTTATTGGTCTCTCCAGCCTCTAATGGTGAGCCCTCTGATACACAGTACAACCACCTAGAGACCACTGCCATTGACACAGTGTTCCCTCTAAGCTACATGCACGTGAGGCCCCTCAGCAACTTGGAGGGTACTCGCAGGCTGCCCACATTATCCACTTTACGCGCACACACATTTAAAGAGGATTCATTGAAATGAACAGGCCACGAATTAAAAAATGAGAGGGGACCCTGATTTATTCTCCACTTTCTTTGGGTGCCATTGCAATGAAAATGATGCCATTGCTGAGATTGGTATCCCATTGTAGGATATTCTCATTGTTCACTGTACTGATGGAAGAAAAAGTAATGAAATCAGCAAATATAACTGCTATTCTTGCACTGCCATTTACTGAATGACTGATCAGCAAAACAATATATAGTACCTATAATTCCAATCTTTACATTAAGTCCGTTTTATATTATATAATAATGTAATCAACTTTGAATACACGATCTATCTGGAGTAAAACCCTCTTACGTCTTACATTGTGAAATTGGTCAGAGGTTTTGTGCTTTGGATAGTCAGAAATGGTATCGTTTTTCAGTTCCTTCTGCCTTTCACCCATCAGATGACACATTTCCCCCCACACCTGCCGCTGGGCCATTCGTCCCAGTGACACGGAAGGTCTTGCACCTGGCTTTAAGTCTATGCAAATGGTGAATGTTTCCTCCTGCACTTTTCCCTGTCTGATTTTGAATCTGAGAGTCGATAGCACGCAGAGGGAGAGTAAAGTCATCTTGGGGTCTCTTGGGATCTGTGTTCGAGATTGGGATCTACCACTTTTGGCAGTGGTCTGAGAATTGAGTGAGAAGGATAGGATGACACCGGGAGGCACGGTGGCAGAGTGGTTAGCACTGCTGCCTCACAGCTCCAGGGTCCTAGGTTCAATTCCGGCCTCTGGTGACTGTGTGAAGTTTGCACTTTCTCTCCGTGTTTGCGTGGGTTTCCTCCGGGTGCTCCGGTTTCCTCCTACAGCCCAAAGATGTGCGGATTAGGATCAGGCTAAATTCCCCTTAGTGTCCAAAAGATTAGGTGGGGTTACTGGGTTCCGGGAATAGGATGGAAGTGTGGGCTTAATTAGGGTGCTCTTTCCAAGGGCTGGAGCAGCCTCAATGGGCAGAATTGCCTCCTTCTGCACTGCAAATTGTATGATCAATGACAAACGCCTTGGACCCAATTTTAACCCATTCAAAATCTACCCACGTGCACAGAGTTAAAATCGGGCCCAATATTTGAAAGTCGCAAGAGTTAGACCAAAACAGTTGTGTATTTGCTAAGTTACCACTGCCGTAGCTCTACTGGTAACATAGGGATTTGTACTGTGCCAACACAAACTTATCCTTCCCTCCACCCCCTCAACCTTCACCATCCTGTGAAATAGACCCACATCATCTTATGGTAGGAGTTGGTGACATTTATTCTCTGACTGACACACACTTCAGCATTGTGAATAGGCAGCTTTGTGGGTCCACTCAACGAGCACCTCATCTCACTCCAGTTACCTATAGCCTAAATGTTTTATTTTATAATGGTCCTGGGACTTTTTATTGCATTAAAGCTGCGACAAATACCCGTTTTTGGTGTAGTGATGCAAAGAGCATGTGGAAAAACCCACATGTGAATCTCTCTATAGGGGCAGCATGGTAGCACAAGTGGATAGCACTGTGACTTCACAGCGCCAGGGTCCCAGGTTCGATTCCCTGCTGGGTCACTGTCTGTGCGGAGTCTGCACGTTCTCCCCGTGTCTGCGTGGGTTTCCTCCGGGTACTCCGGTTTCCTCCCACAATCCAAAGACGTGCAGGTTAGGTGGATTGGCCATGTTAAATTACCCTTAGTGTCCAAAAAGGTTAGGAGGGGTTATTGGGTTACGGGGATAGGGTGGAAGTGAGGGCTTAAGTGGGTCGGTGCAGACTCGATGGGCCGAATGGCCTCCTTCTGCACTGAATGTTCTATAGTTCCTGGCCACTAACGCACACCTGTTGTTGCCTGATATGTAGGATCGATCTTCACTCGCTTGGAAATTATGTGCTCCCAAATGGACAAAAATAATTATAAAATGGAAGCCTACAGCATTTGATTTTTTTTTCAAAAGGTAGTCCTCCTTTGAAGTATTTCCTCCCTTTCCCATTGCAGTCTTCATCTGCCACACACCCTCCCCCCATACCTGCAGGAACAAGGCTGCTTTGTAAACTTGCGCCTACAAATTTGCATGCAGGGCGCGCTACATGGGGGTCGTGATCCCTGCAGTCAGTACTTTACCCAAATGGGAGTTGTCTGCCTTCAGTTACCATCTGCACCTACCCCCTCCCGACCCAGCTCAATCTTTGTTGTGCCAACTTGCCAGTTATTCCCCTTGATGTGCAGCTGATCTTTATTTGAGCTAACGATAACAATACTGTCGAAGTGGGAATGATCATTCCTGTTACCCAGCGGCTGTGAGCCACGTTATTTTAATAGCTGAAAGCAGAGATATAACTGTGAGCCCATGAGTTGCAGGCAGCCCTTTGAAGTTTTCCACAGATTTGCATCTGTACTCGTCCAACTGTACTGAGCTCTGTTGCTGATGGCAGAGGTACTCCCAGCAAAGCTATCTCATGAAGGCAGACGTGGAGCTCGTTCCTGTAATCCTGTCGTGCCGCAGACTGCCAAACGGGTTGAAATAGTCTTGCTCAGCACTGACTCGACCTTGAAATCATTTTCGACATGTCCCTGCAGAAAGATCTTTATAGCGATAGTCACGTTTTCTTTAAAAAGAAACTCAGATTTATAAAAATGAAGGGTAACTGGCACAGTAAATATGTTGCCAAGTAAACAGGCGTGGTTGGATTTTGCTCATTATACTTGGCTAAAAGATTTTCATTTTAAGCGGTGCTGTTTAAACAGGCCAAGAAATTTTGATGCCAGTGGTTTCAACTTACCTGGTTACACTGATAGACATTAGTTAAAGGCTTGTTTCAGCTGAGGATGCTGATACTTGTATCTTGCTGGAGCTGGATAGGTTGGTTCGGGCGCGGCGATGTCCTCCAGATTTAACACACTTTTTCAGCGTTTTTTGGAAATTTGTAGCTGGCTTGAGCTTGTGCTGAGCTGAGCATCATTGGGGTAGATTTTGATGCTTTGCCAGAGTGGAAAATGGGCAATAGTCAATGGAAGCAAAACTCGGGAGAGATGCCAAACAGGCTGCCAATTCTCCAGCACCTATTTCAGAATATCGCACAAAGTCAAAACCTGCCTCATTCAACCCTGTGGCACTGGTGGGAGCCCATTTTGTGGGTCCTCTTGACTTGGTCACTTAGCCCCACTTCCCATACCGTTTTAAATCTTTACGTTTGTGATTGGTGCAGGTGACTGCTCCTTTTAATCCTAAGTAGCTTAATTCAACTTCTTTGCTAATTCTATTTTGTTTATTCTGTACCATTTGCATTAATTTGGATTAATCTGAATGACAAAATGGCTTTAAATTGTGCGGAGTGGACTTTGATTACATCTAAAGCATGTGACCCCTTATTTCTATATTAATGTGACCACTCTGTCACCGTAGCAGGCAGGTTGTCTCAGTGGGATCTTTACCAATAGAGCACGACATATTGCCTTGCCCATCCTGCTTGCAGTGCAGCCAGACACCACTCACAGCTTTCAATTTGAGTCAGCCAACATAAATAAAGACCTGGAGGTATTAATATTAAACCCATACGTCAGTACTGGGGAACAGGCATCTGCACTGGATGTGATACTGCAGGGAAGCACATTCAGTGTAAAGTTCATTATTGCACCACCCCTGCATCCCCATTAGGTTTCCTCACGGCCCCCATTTAATCCATGTTGGATTGATCTGTAATAAGCATCGGCCACTATCAGCTGAATTTGGAATATACAAATCAGGAACTCTTGGCTCCAAAAGGCGATGGATGCTTTGGCAGGTGGGGCAAGATTTTCTGTAACTAGGATTCGCTGACGACAGGTGAAAACAATTTTAAGGACTTCTAATTACGAGCTTCTAAAAAGGGAGTTCTAATTCAACCCTCGACATTTCTAACATTTTTGAATTTGAAATAAGGGAATAAGTACGATGATATTGATTGGAGTGTTGGGTACAGTTCAATTGGTCGGCATAATGTTCTTGAAATAAACGTCAAGTTTTATTGATTCTGATGGAACCGAACTCATTTGTAATCGGAAAGCATCTTACCAAGCCCGGAGACTGCCATCTGTTTCACTGGTTTGAATCTTTCTGCTCATTCAGCACTTCCTAATGGCAGTAGCTCCAGCATCAACTGGTATTGAATTCCCTTGTTAACATGGTTGTGTACCAGTACAGTTTAAAGCTGTCATGTCTCAAGGTTAGTGTGGAACCAAGGACGACTAACCAACTAATTGATTAACTCAGCAGTCAGAATAATAGGGCGAATAATCTTGACTCTGGTATGTGGACGCATTATATAAATGACAGAAGTGGGCTTACGGCTTTTAAAACTTTTGCTTTATTTGCAAAAGTGCATTTGGGAAGCTGGAGCTTGGAGCTGTTTGTGTTTTCCTTCTAACCTGCTGACAATCGTGATGTTTCTGGAATGCCACGCACTGCCTGGAAGGATGTTGGAAGCAGCTTCAATGGTAACTTTCAAATAGAAATTGGATGAATACCAGGTGAAAAGTTGAAGGGTTGTGGGGAAGAGCAGCGGAACAAGATGTATTAGATAGCTTTCAAGGAGCTGGCGCAGGCTCAATGGGCTGAATGGCCTCCGATGTTGTCAGTACTATGATTCTGCCGTGATTAGCATACATTGTGACACCTGCAGTGTTTGTACCCGTGCAGTTGTATGTTCCATATATCTGCTGACAGAATGTCCCCACTGTTGCAGCCTTAACTGTCTTCCAAATAAACAAGCAATTTTGGGCCAGAATTTGCAGTTGCAATGAAGGTGAAACTATCTGCAGACATTGCCAATGGTGAGTAGATGTGACCGCAATTTCTGGCCCCTGCACATGCTGTTAATTACAGAAATCCAGATCTTGCTGACAATGATACCCTGCTTCTCCACAGTCTTTCGAGATCCAATCAGCACAGGTCAGTGAATTGATATGAATTTCAACATTTCACATGTATAAACCATTGAAAATGAGGTTTACACATGTGCCTTATTGAATGAGATGTAACTGAGTTTTTAATGGTTTCCTGAAAACCTAGGGGGCGATTCTCCAATATTGGGCCCAAGAGTTCGCGCGTCGTGAACGCGTACGATTCTGGCCCCACAGGGGGCCAGCATGGCGCTGGAGCGGTTCATGCCGCTCCAGCCTCCTTTTGCAGCGCCAAATGGGCTCCGGGCCAACCCACGCATGCGCAGTTGGGCCGCGCCATCCTGCGCATGCGTGGGGGACTTCTTTAGCGCGCCGGCCCCGACTCAAGATGGAGTCGGTGTTCAGGGGCCGGACGCGCCAGAAGGTAGGCCCGGGGGGAGGGGCGGGGGGAGAGGCTGGCCCGCCGATCGGTGGGCCACGATCATGGGCCAGACCCCATCGGAGGCCCCCCCCCCCCCGGTGAAGGAGCTCCCCTACGCCCCACAGGCTGGCCCCCAACCGTTCCTGCCGGCAGCGACCAGGGGTGAACGGCGACGGCGGGACTCGCCGTATCAGCGCGGCCGCTCGGCCCATCTGGGCCGGAGAATCGGCGGCCCCGCTGATTCCAGCGGCCTGCGACCAATGCCGCACGAAACGCGCCGGCGCGAATGGTGCCGGTTCTCCGCACTTCGGAGAATCGCACGCCGGCATCGGGGCGTCGTGCGGTTGCGGCGATTTTCCGGCCCGGCGCGGGGCTCGGAGAATCGCCCCTCTAATTTTACAAGTATGGAGTGTAATTCTCGCAGTAAAACACTTAATTATTCAATTATTTTTACAGCAATATGTTCCCCCACATTTGTTTATTATTTCTGTTTATACCTTAATCGCATGCATAAGCCCCATTTTTTATTTTACTTTCTGTAGAGTGATGAAAACTTGAAATATAAACCCGGCTTTTTATTTCCTGCTTTTCTGTCTGTGAGAATAATTTAACTTGATGAGGCAATTAACCTGCACTGTTGCTAGATGCCACAGAATGTAGCAAATTCAAAGTGAGATCAGAATAGAGGAAATCGATGCACTGGAATCGGCTAATTCTTTGTAGACACTTTTTCTGGAGATATGTGATGAACATCATCCTCTCGCTGCTCACCACAGAATTAAGGATTAGCGTCACTAATTGAGGCCATTGCAAATTCCAGGTAAGACCAGGATATTTTTAACGGAATATGGTCTGGATGCCACATACGACAGAATAGAGCAAACTGCAGCAACACTGCTGCTTTCAAAGACCTGCCCAGAAAAAGGTGCTGCATAAAACACCATTAATCTATTTTTTGCCAAACTGCCTCTTTCAGAACGGTGTGGTGGATGAATATTCTAGATATGATTTTGTTATGAAGACTCCTTGTGGAATCGACCCCTGCTTGGAATGTGTTGGTGGTTATAACGCTGAGAAACTTTAAACTTGCCAGAAATAAGCAATAAAATGCTGTCTAGAAAATATTTCTGACATCTTGACTTTGTAGCAGTTCAGCATTGGTAGTCCCAAAGTAATGCCCAAGCACTTAGAGAATAGAGTGTTCTTCCATATACTTTCTATTCCCTCTTTTTTTTAAATGCAGTTACTGTGTAAATATGATTACAGTGACTCAGATGAAAAATGTGAATTTTCTGAAAGAAATATTATGACTTTTATTGTTTTGCCCATTCTCGTGGTCAAGCCAATGCTGTCATTGATACCAAATTTGAACTGTAAAATTGTATTGCACCTTACTGCCCTAAAGCTCATTTGAAATTAAAGTCTGATAAAGTTTGTTAAAACGTGCGTGATATTTTCACAATGTACTCTATTGTTCCAATCGTATAAGAACCAGATGGAGCTAAATGTGGAATAAAATATCAGCGGGACAGATACTGATTTCAGTTCCATTGCTACTGCAACATATCGACAGCAATTCAATTGGTAACACTCTCGCCTTTGAGACACGAGGTTCTGGATTCAAGACCCACTCTAGGGCTTGAGCACAAAAATCAAGGCTCACAGTCCTGTGCAGTTATGTTGTCCATTGTGTGCATTCCAATTAAATTATCCAGCAGCAAGCTTTCAGGAGTTTAAAATGAAAAAGGTTACTTATTATCACACATTTAATTTGAATCAACACAAAAAGTCTTCACAGACACAAATATTGGATAAAGATTGTGCACTTTCAGTTGACAGTTAATTTGGTCTCCCACACGGCAGGCCTATGGCATCTTGAATTAACTCTCAGATGAACTGTGAAACTGGAACAGGATAAGTACTGTTTGATGTTTGGCTGTTTGATGACTGTTTTGCTGGTTGATGACTTCCAGCTAGTTTCAGAGTCTGGTTCTCAGACTGGCTGATGACTGGTTCTGATGAATCTGTTGGGTTTGGGGGTAATTGAGGTGCAGACCCTGAAAGCAAATTTGATTACGAGTAATGGATTAATGGGCTGGATTCTCCAATCTTGAGGCTATATCCCCACGCCGGCATAGGAATGGTGGCGTTTTACAACCGAAAGTTTGGCGTAAAACGGCCACCGATCCTCCGTTTGGCTGGGGGCTGGCATGCCTGCAGCGTAGAGCATCCAGCTCTAGCTGCCGCTACGGCCCAGAGAATTTCCGGGCCCATGGCCGCACATGCGCATGGCGGCGGTCTGCAGAGGCAACGCAGTGCAACATGGCGCCGGCCGCTCGTTGACCCGGCCTGCGAAATAATGCCACCCCCCCCCCCCTTTGGCTAGTTTGCAAGCCCTGGACCACCCCCCAACAGTACCCCCAGTCCCTGTCAAATTCCCCCCTGCCAGCCGATCGGCCCTCCCCCGACTGTGGCGGCGTTGGATTGAGTCCGCAGCCGCCACGCCGAGTTCCCAACGGATGATACCACAGGCGACTGACACCGTCGGGATCTCGGCTGGTCGGGGGCGGAGCATCGAGGGGGTGGGCCTCAGGCAAGCTCCTGAAGCCGTCAATACAGTGCGCAGCATACTCGTATAGTACGCTGCTTTGGAGGGGGCAGAGAATCGCGAAAGTGGCTCCACCCGCGATTTGGTCGCAAACGGGTATTCTCCAGCCGATCGCCGAAAGCAATTTCAGTGTCGGCGATCAGAGAATCTCGCCCAATACTTCTTGGGCCCACCCAATCTAGTTTGAATGGTATAGGTCATTGTGATACAATGGGAAGCTGATAATGGCTTTTTGAGCTTTTGGGGACGATTCACCCAAATGGAGCCCAAATGTTTGCGCCGTCGTGAATGCCATCGCGTTTCACGACGGCACGACCCGGGCCCGGGTATGACCTACTCTGTCCCCCACAGGAGGCCAGCATGGCACTGGAGCAGTTCACGCCGCTCCAGCCTCCTTTCCTGGCGCCAAATGGGCACCGCGTCAACCTGCGCATGCACGGGGGACCTCTTCAGCGCACCGGCCCCGACAACATGGCGTCGGTGTTCAGGGGCCGGCCGCGCAGGGAAGTAGGCCCTGGGGGGGGGGGGGGGGAGAGGCCGGCCTGCCGATCGGTGGGCCCCGCTTGCGGGCCAGACCCCATCGGAGGCCCCCCCCCCGGAGAAGGAGCCCCCCACACGCCGCCCCCCGACCGTTCGCGTAGAGTTCCCGCCGGCAGCGATCAGGGGTGAACGGCGACGGCAGGACTCTGTCGTATCCGCTCGGCCCATCCAGGCCGGAGAATCGGCGGCCCCGCCGATTCCAGCGGCCGGCGCACCGCCAAACATGGCGATGCAAATGGCGCCGATTCTCTGCACCTCGGAGAATCGCGCACCGCGTCGTGGCGCAGTTGCGCCGATTCTCCGGCCCGGCGCAGGGCTCGGAGAATCGCCCCCTTTTTCCTTTTCCAGTGTGAAACATGGAGACAAGAGTCCTGGAAACGCCATAGACTTTAGATATTGGCCCATCCTTAAACTTGGAGATGTGTGAATTCCACAAATGGCTGAAAGTTATGTGCCGTATTTAATTGGATTCTCATTGGAAACTTCATTCTGCCTGTTTCCAAATCCCAAAAGTCACACAATTTGCAGCAGCCATCTTAACAGCTTACTATTGTCCAATTGTGACTGAAAGTTCATGATATGACATGCCTGCGCTGGGAATGACACTGTGGAATCAAACATCCATACCCACTACTGTGATTTGGTGGATTCATTCAACTTGAGGAAATAAGAGGAAATGCACTCCATTCAGAAAAAGACACACTGATACCAGGAAAAGGTTAACAAACTGATTAAAATAGCTGAGGCCAGGCGACGCCAAGCTTCAGTTTTAAATGCCACCTTTGACTATTTTCTCCATTGACCGAATGATCTAATATTTACCATAGTAAGATAGGACTGTGGCCAACTGGAAGCGATCATTACAGGTAACCTGGGCACTGCCCAAACGCCAGAATAACCTCTGAGCAGGAAATGTCCTAAAAACCTTGCACAACCTCAGATGGAGATCAAATAAATTGCCATAATCACGCCATTTACTCAATTGTATTTGTTTGAAGGGTCTTGTGGCGCAGTGTAGTAGTACTGTAGTAGTAGTATAGTGTAGGAGCAGTGTAGTAGTACTGTAATGCACCTTAAGACCATGGGCAGCACGTTAGCACAGTGGTTAGCACTGTTGCTTCGCAGCTCCAGGGTCCCAGGTTTGATTCCCGGCTTGGGTCACTGTCTGTGTGGAGTCTACACGTTCTCCCTGCATGTGCGTGGATTTCCTTCGGGTGCTCCGGTTTCTTCCCACAAGTCCCGAAAGACGTGCTGTTAGGTAAATTGAACATTCTGAATTCGCCCTCTGTGTACCGAACAGGTGCCGGAATGTGTCGACTAGGGGCTTTTCACAGTAACTTCATTGCAGTGTTAATGTAAGCCTAATTGTGACAATAAAGATTATTTTAAAAAAGGTACAGGAGCAGAATTAGGCCATATGGCCCATCGAGAATACACCGCCATTCGATCATGGCTGATATGTTTCTCATCCCCATTTTCCTGCCTTCTCCCCTGATCCCCCTATTAATCAAGAACCTATCTATCTCTGTCTTAAAGACACTCAGTGATTTGGCCTTCTGCGGCAAACAGATTCACCACCCTCTGGCAGAAGAAATTCCACCTCATCTCAGTTTTAAAGGCTCGTCCCTTCGGCCTGAGGCTGTGCCCTCGGATTCTCGGCTCTCCCATCAGTGGAAATATCTTTTCCACGTTCAGTCTGTCTCAACCTCGCAGTATTCTGTAAGTTTCATTGAGATCTCTCCTCATCTTCTTTACTCCATCGAGTACAGACCAGACCCCTCATGTGACAAGCCCTTCATAAACTGCTACTGCAACTCAGCATTACTGTAATGCACCACCACTACTGCAATGCTACAACACCACTGTACGACAATACTGTAACATAGTGCTGCACTATTGCAATGCACTGCTACAGCTAACCCAGTCCTCTAGCCTTCCAACAAATTCCAATTTTCCTGCTGCAGCTAGTGGTGCACTGAGGCAGACTTCCATTTGTTTCCATAGCTAGTACTTCCCGGAAATTGTCGCTAGTCTGTTTGCCAGAGATTTATAGCTTGAGTGGCGTCACTCCACATCAATCGTGGCTGACTAGGAGTCTCTCCCATTCTTACCGCCATCCATTAATATGTTTGGAAGGATTGGCAGGTTTGACCACGTTATGAACGCACTTTCCTTCTTGGCCATCACGTCCCTGGGTTGGACTCACACCTGGAGTTTCAGGCTCCGAGGCAGTAGAGGTAAGTTGAAGGAATAGTGTAGCGGTGCATTACAGTAGCAGTGCATTGCAGCAGTCATTTTCAAAGCCAGGATCGCGACCCACGGGCAGGTGTCGGGAGGCTCGCGATGCCATCAGTTGCGACATTCTCGATCGTGAGAAGAAGTGCCCAATGGCCACAACAGGCTTTCAGATCGCCAGCCATCACGTGCATGCGTGCCCCCTCAGCAGTGTGCAGGCCGGGGGCCCAGTGAGGCAGACCACCTCGTCCTGACATCAGCACGTTGAAGCAGGAAAGCAGGAGCAGATTCTTTTTAAAAATCGATGTACACTGACGTCACGTGCTCTGGGCGCAAGAGATTTGTCCATTTTGTAGCTGCCAGCAGTGCTAGTGTGAGCTCCAGGGCCTCTGGTGAACAACCCATGAAGAAGAAGCTGAGGACAGGAACAAAGCAGCGTAAAGATGATTTCTTGAGGTATGGATTTATTGATTCTGCCAACGCAAAACAGGTGCAAAGTTCGTGTGTGTTATATGCAGTACTGGCAAATGAAAGATTAAAACCTCAAAGGCATTTCAAGGCTAAGCATGGCGGGACAAACCTCTTGATTTTTTTCAACGGGTGCGGTGAGATCTTAAATCGTCAGCTGAATTCCTTAGCAGCAATGTAACATTGGGCGGGATGCTCCGGCTGCATTCCCCTGGCGACCAGAGAACCCTGCCTGAGGTCAATGGACTTTTCCATCGTCCGAGTCTCGCCCGTGGCGATCTTTGGGTGTGCGGGACAGAAGAATCCAGCTCATGGAATGACACAGCAAGTGAGATTGTGAGGACCAAGCAGGCACAGCTGTCACATTAAAGGTAATGGATGGCTGGGTGGTAAAAATGGGTCCCGTGCAAAAATGTTTGAAAAACACTGCATTATAGCAATGGCACATTAAAGTACTAGTGTAACCGTGCATTACAACTGGAGTGTAGCAGTGGTGCATTACAGTAATGGTGCATGGCAATAGTAGGGTAGTGCGTTGATTAGTTTCTCCACTATGGAGATGTTAGCGGAATGTTCTGAACAGATATGAAGATTTATGGAACTAAAGCAATGAAATTATCGCCAGATGTGAAATGAGTGGATTCGGCTCAGTTGAGTTCTTAACAGGTTTGGATACAAAGTGACTCGGAGAAATGGGTAACTACCCAACTGCTGCTGTATGAATTGCTCTTGTATTTTGGGGCTGAGTTAGACAAAGTTTTTATCAGTTGCTAAGTGTTCCACTTATTGATGTAGAGATAGTTTGGTGCTGACGATGCACATCTGGAATGGAATATCCGAGCCCTGAGCAATTCATATGGAAAAGTCAAGAGCATTGGAAGAAACAGATTCTTTGGAATGCTCAACCACATACAGTTCCATGAAAACTTGCTGGTGGCTACAGTAGCAGGTTTTGCGACCTAAATGTTACCACTTTGTCTCAAGACCATTCATACTTGCCATCTTTGTGTAAATCTTCAATGCAGCAGCACTGCACAATATTAGATAGCAACCAGAATTCTAGTGCAAGAGTCTCCATTGTTATGGGCCAGGGTTTAGAGAACCCCAAAGTGTATCATGGAGTTCACCAGACCCACAACTTTTACTAGATTGTGGTGTGGGGAGCACACGGCCCACTCTACAGGAGTGGTGCAGCAGAAATGGAAAAGTATTTTTTAAAGCAAAACAATGTTTATTCTATGAACTCAAGTTAACCTTTTTGAAACATACAGTGAACATCTTAGCAACCATCAATTCAAATACAACCCCCAAAGAATACAACACTAAGTAATCCTTAATAACTTCCCAAACAACATCCAGGAGACAGAAGAAACACCTTTTAACAGAAGCACATAAGGTTTACAGTCACCACTGAAAACATTTATAATTCTGAATTCACCAAATGATCAAGAGATTGTCTTTTCATGGCAGAGAGATCAACAGTACACCCGCTCTGTCTGGCTTCAGTTCCAACACTGAAAACAAAACTAGAACACACCCTGCAGCAAACAGCCTACAACGAAAGTAAAAAGCTGACAGACAGCCCAGCTCCACCCACTCTCTGACATCGCTGCAGTAATAAACACCCATTTCTTAAAGGTACTCTCACTACAGATATTTACATACACACCCATTTATAAACACCCATTTCTTAAAGTTACTCTCATTTGACACCATCATAGCACAATTTAAAAGGGGAGGCAGTGGGATAACGGTATTGTCACTGGACTAGTAAACCAGAGACCCAGCGTAATGCTCTGGTAACCCATGTTCAAATCCCGCCACTGCAGATGGTGAAATTTGAATTCAATAAAAATCTGGATTTTAAAAATTCTAATGATGATTATGGTTTGGGGCAGCATGGTAGCACAAGTGGATAGCACTGTGGCTTCACAGTGCCAGGGTCCCAGGTTTGATTCCCCGCTGGGTCACTGTCTGTGCGGAGTCTACACGTTCTCCCCGTGTCTGTGTGGGTTTCCTCCGGGTGCTCCTGTTTCCTCCCACAGTCCAAACATATGAAGGTTAGGTGGATTGGCCATGATAAATTGCCTTAGTGACCAAAAAGGTTAGGAGGGGTTATTGGGTTACGGGGATAGGGTGGAAGTGAGGGCCTAAGTGGGTTGGTGTAGACTCGATGGGTCGAATGGCCTCCTTCTGCACTATGTTCCAGTGAAATCACTCCCGATATCTGTGTGTTTAATAGAATTGATAAACTTGAGAACAGACAGAACTGGGGGAAAAAACCTCTGACTCACCTTTAAAAGTTGGAATTTTGATATGTTTGTGAATGACATTTAAAATTAATAGTTACAGCTAATTCTCATCATTTTTATTTACCTGCCCACCATGTGGTATAAGCAGAATATGTAATGAGAACTGTGAAATCTAATTTGGAACCCATTATTGCTGCTAAGCATAATTCATTCTGAATTTCATTTCCTGTCAGTGATCAGTATGACCCTGATGTAATTCAATTATCCTTAATGGTTCCTCATGTTTTCCGTTTCTCTGCATTAATAGTTGTTCTATTATTAACAATTTAAGTTTGTGGAAAAGGACCAACCTGTATTTATATAATGCTTCACTGAGTCTCCTGAAGTCTCAAAATGATTTCCCATATACAAAGAATCCCTACAGTGCAGAAGGAGGCCATTCTGCCCATTGAGTCTGCACTGACCCTCTGTAAGAACCCCCTATCAAGGCCCACTCCCCCCGTCCTAACCCCGCAACTAAGGGTCAATTTAGTATGGCCAATCCACCTAACCTGCACATCTTTGGACTTATGGGAGAAAACTGGAGCACCCGGAGGAAACCCACGCAGTCATCGGGCGAACGTGCAAACTCCACACAGACAGTCACCCAATGCTCCCGGAATTGAACCCGGGACCCTGGCGCTGTGAGGCAGCAGTGCTAAGCAATGGTTATTTGTTGTGCGCATTTTGGGAACCATTTTGGAAACACCATTCACAGTAGTGACAATGTAATGAATGGCCATGGAGTGCATTTCATTCGCAAGATGTGTTTCCGCTAATTCATAGATTATCATAGAATTTACAGTGCAGAAGGAGGCCATTTGGCCCATCGGGTCTGCACCGGCTCTTGGAAAGAGCACCCTACCCAAGGTCAACACCTCCACCCTATTCCCATAACCCAGTAACCTCACCCAACACTAAGGGCAATTTTGGACACTAAGGGCAATTTATCATGGCCAATCCACCTAACCTGCACATCTTTGGACTGTGGGAGGAAACCGGAGCACCCGGAGGAAACCCACGCACACACGGGGAGGATGTGCAGACTCCACACAGACAGTGACCCAAGCCGGAATCAAACCTGGGACCCTGGAGCTGTGAAGCAATTGTGCTATCCACTCAAGCTACATTCCTTAAGGAACCTCTTATCAGTCCCCTTGCTTCCTTTTATAATTTCTGTCCTTTTTGGCTTTTAACTTTTGTATCTGGACAATTACCAAAACACCCCCAATACAAGGTGCTATGTGGTCTGGCCAAAGGAGACCTCCAGGTCAATATGATATTTAGTTTGGTCCAGTGATGTCACATTTTGGTGGACTTGGCTAGCAGGGGAGTTCCAGAAAATTCTGACTAAGGAGGCAGACTCCATTTTGAGTTTAGTTCTGTTCTGACTCAGGAGAGTGGGGGACACAGATTTGGACTGTCTATCATCTTATGTCTGTGAAAGCTTAATACCTGTTTGAAAGGCTGAGGAAAGTACAGGCTGACATCTCTCCTGAGATCTCTAGAGGTCTTGAAGAAAGACCCTTTTTCTCTCTCTCTCTCTCTACTTCAATTAGTTCTGACCTGCAGAAAGATCAGGCCATCGGTCTAGAGGCGGAGTGGGCAAGCCCCTCTTTTCAATTCTCAGGCAGAGAATTCGAATTTTATCTCAGTATGACTGAGAGCCAGTCTGGTAGAGGTTAGTCAAATTAAAGTGACTCCCCAGGGGAAATTCTACAGTACAGCCTGCAGGTTCTAAATGAAGTCACAAACCAGAACGCCCAATTCAACCTGTGGGTTTCAACACTTATCGTCCTGGGAAGATAGCCGACGACAGAAACTACAACCTCAGCAGTGAGGATACTCATCTCTCATTCCCATTTTAATCCCTGTTATTTTTATCCTACCCCTCCCCACTGCGTATGTGTGGGTATAGGGTGGGTCGGTGAAGGGGGGACAATTAGAATAGCAGTTCATTATTCTATTGTCACCCTAACATGTTTATCGCTTATTATAAATAAACTGTCTTTTCGTGTTTACTTACAAATCTGATGCCTGTAAGTCATTGGAGCAGTCAAGGGTCAAAGATCTCAGAAAATATATACAAATCATAGGTTAATTGACTTGTGTTGGGACTCTGGGGCCTGTGGGGCTGGAATTGACCCCACACTAGCCCAGGGTGTTGTAACAATTCAAAACCTATTTCTTTGCAGCCTGTTCCTCTTAATTCAGTTGCTTAATTCAAGTCATCCAATAATTTCATTCGTTTTGTAGTTCTAAATTCCCATTTTGCCTAAGTTGGTACATTTGTGAGCATAATTTCAATGATTTGAGCACAAATTGATGACTTTAAATTATTAGGGTTGGGTAAACTGTCCTTTTCTATGATGGTATAAAGCTGCTGTTCAGCAACAGAGGGGTTGGCAATTGGCATTTCATTGGCCACTTCACCAATACCCCCTCAGCAACTGCAAAGGCGAACTCGCTGTTATTTAAATTAAAATGATAATTGTGACTAGCTGACTTGAAACATGTTCATGTTTTGCGCAACGTGCAAGTACATTGCAGAAAAATCCAGTTTCGGAGCAAACTCGCAGGGGTTTTCTCCTCCACTACAGTGCACTAACATTTTAAATTCCTTTTGAAAGCAGTTGAAATTTGTTCACATAAAGCCAGCAAACCCTATACATTTCTCACAACACTTCCGCCTTTTTCAAAAATAAATTTAGAGTACTCTTTTTTTTTTTCCCAATCAAGGGGTAATTTAGCGTGGCCAATCCACCTAACCTGCACATCTTTGGGTTGTGAGGGTGCAACCCACGCAGACACGGGGAGAATGTGCAAACTCCACACAGACAGTGACCCAGGGTCGGGATTTGAACCCGGGTCCTCAGCGCCGCAGTCCCAGTGCTAACCACTGCGCCACATGCCGCCCTTCACTTCTGCCTTTTTAAGCGCAATTTGCTCTCCATTACATGACACTGTGATGTTCCAGATCATAGGCCGATTATTTAGCACCATATGCCATTTCTCATCTGGGGCGAAATTCTCCCGAAACGGCGCGATGTCCGCCGACTGGCGCCCAAAACGGCGCCAATCAGACGGGCATTGCGCCGCCCCAAAGGTGCGGAATGCTCCGCATCTTTGGGGGCCGAGCCCCAACATTGAGGGGCTAGGCCGACGCCGGAGGAATTTCCACCCCGCCAGCTGGTGGAAACGGCCTTTGTTGCCCCGCCAGCTGGCGCGGAAATTACATCTCCGGGCGGCGCATGCGCGGGAGTGTCAGCGGCCGCTGACAGCTTCCCGCGCATGCGCAGTGGAGGGAGTCTCTTCCGCCTCCGCCATGGTGGAAACCGTGGTGGAGGCGGAAGGGAAAGAGTGCCCCCACGGCACAGGCCCGCCCGCGGATCGGTGGGCCCCGATCGCGGGCCAGGCCACCGTGGGGGCACCCCCTGGGGTCAGATCGCCCCGCGCCCCCCCAGGACCCCAGAGCCCGCCCACGCCGCCTTGTCCCGCCATTCAAAAGGTGGTTTAATCCACGCCGGCGGGACAGGCAATTTATCGGCGGGGCTTCGGTCCATCCGGGCCGGTGAATCCAGCGGGGGGGCCCGCCAACCGGCGCGGCCCGATTCCCGCCCCTGCCGAATATCCGGGACCGGAGACTTCGGCAACCGGCGGGGGCGGGATTCACGGCAGCCCCCGGCGATTCTCCAACCCGGCGGGGGGGTCGGAGAATGACGCCCCTGTTCTTTTTTGCCCAATGTTGGAATCAGCGATGCCATTCCTGGCGACTGGAAAAAAGACATTTCCTGAGCAGTAATGTGTCTTTTTATTCTAACATTAAGTAATGTTAAATAGACCCCCTTTCCTACCATGGTATAACAAGATACAGTCCATTTTGCAAGGCCAGGATCAGTTCTTGCCGTGGAGCATGCCTCTCATGATGCACAATATTCCAAAGAACATCATAGCCAAGGGTCACTCATTGCCTCATTTCCAAAGTTACAACAGTGCACACACACAATCGGCAACAATGGCAATGACGAGATTAAGTGCTGGTGATGTTTGTTCTTTCAAAGAGAGCCACCTGATGTTGTATCTACCTGAGAGGGCAGACAGATTGAAGAAGGGGCGCCATTGTTATTGGATTGGGGTATGACAAGATGGCTGGGGCATGATTGGCCTTGGAATCCATTGAACTGAGGATGTTTGGGAAGGTGGATGCTTCAAGATAGCGAGGGCGAGTTCACAGAAAGGAGTGCAATGACGCCGTTTCCATTGGTTTCTTGGCTGACGATGAAACCTGCGCATAATGGGAATGCATCTTTGTACCCTGTCTTTAGATTCAGTGGGTGTAATTTTACCCCAACATTTCGAAGTGTGATCTCCAGTGGGAAATGAGATGCAATTTCTACTGGATGGATCAGCATGATTCAGATCGCAATCCATCTACACTTAGAATTTTTTTGGAACGGGGATGATTCAAGCTGTGCGACCTGAAGAAACGGGCAAGGCTGGACCCTCAGGGGCACGGATTTTAAAGGGCTCCCCAATCTCAGAATAACGGTGCACTCTCTTCTCCCTCCACCCCCACCCCTTGCACAATCACTGGTAAAGCCCCCCTCCAATCGCTGGCACGGGCCCCTCCCCAATTGAGTGACACCCTGCTATGGGTTCAGCAGGGTGCCCCCTCCCTTCAGGTCCCACATTCAGCCTCCTTCAGACCCCCCTCAGTTCCCTCACCCACCTTCAGGCCCAGCCCTTTGGCAATGCATCCTGACACTGCATCCTGGCAGTGGTGACCTAGCACTGCGAGATTGGCACTGCAAGGGGACAGCACTCTGGTCTTTCTAGGAAGGACTTCAGAAGAGAGGAATCCTCAGCAGAAAAAAAACCTATGTTTAGAAACGATGCATACTCTTTCTAGGAAGCATTTCAGACCAATGAAATGGCCTCCTTTTAAAAACCACAGTTAGAAACAATACCTGCTCAAAGGAGGGAACATTTCAGGTCAATGGACCAGGAAGAGCTATAATAACAAACAAAGCTAATCCGTCCTTTGAAATAGCCTGGACCTGGCAAGAGGCTTGTAAAGGATAATGGACCGTGAAGAGCTATAAAAACAAAGCTAATCCCTCCTATGAAATGGCCCAGAGGCTGGTAAAAGGTAATGGATTATGAAATTGAATGCAAACAGTGCAGTTCAAAGCTTTTAGACTTTTCAGCAAGCACAGAGGCTTGTGAAAGTTACAGAGAAATGAAATTGTTGTGGAAAAGCACTTCAAAGGCACTTCAGTTATATCTTTGAACTTGACATGCTGGGAGAGACATCAAAGGTTTGAAGGCTACATAGTGAAAACTTTAACCTTCATCTGACAGATCATTTAAATTGATATGCTGGGACAGCTCACCCCTAGCCCCTTGACCCCTACCTCCCCTCAAGAATGCTCCTCGGTACCTTGGAGATGTATGTAAAGGGGGTACTCACCCCTGATCTCCCCATCTGTGTTCCTGGTGCCTGATACCTGCTTTTGGGGACCAGTCGTGATTCGTGACTGCGGGACTTCCATCAAATGGTGGGGGTTGGGGGGGCGGAGCATCCTGAGATTCCACGACATTCCACTTCAATCGCGCTAATGAGATTGGAATGGATGCTGACGAGTTCTTCTCAGTCTCTCGCCATTTCTGGGTGAGAAGCTGACCTTGCCGGGGGAGTGGGCCGGGGGACACGCGGCGGGTTTGACACCCAGTAAGAATACCATTTAGGGCCTTGAGTGCAACTCAATGAGGCAGCGGGAATCCCGGATTGGGCTAATGGCCCCAGAAAATCGCCCCCAGTATTAATGTTCAAATCACAAACAAACAAGTTGGTAGTAAAGACCTGTTTATTCTTACTTGTACAAATTCTGGCCATAGAGTCTACACATAGTGAAAACATTGAATTCTCTCACAAAAGTGACCTTCACTGTAATTTCTAAAGTGAGAATCATGGTAAAATTTGAGAAATATTTTACTGAAGGAAATAGATAAAGTACTGGTTCGATTGGAATTCAGCTGGTACTAAAAAGCAGCCCCCTCATCTTTCTCCTGCCTTTCTTCGCACAGTGGAAAGTCAGTTAAACACCATCTGTCGACAGCCACTTTGAATATACTTCAAATGTCTCCTTAATGGATTGTTTCTGATACAGGCCAAGAGTTTTAAATTTGGCAGATGGACTATTAATGAGGTTCAGAGCGAGGGAACTTGCGTTTATATATACTTACAGCAATGTTTGAAGTAGATCAAGGCATCACTCCTGGATGGGACTAATACGTATAAATGTCATTGGTTTCACCAGGTCCAAAACATCTGGTACTAAATGGATGATATTGGATTCTGGTCTGTTGCACTTGTATACAAGCAAGTGCTGCTTGTAACTGCTACATCAATAACAAAATGAATGTAACAGTCTTGAAAAGTGCGGAGATGGACCTGAAAGCTGATGCATTGAGGTATTCATCATAGTGGTTCCTTGTCTTTGATCAACACCAACATACATATAACACTGTTCACACAGTAAAGTGCCCTGAGACGCTTCGCAGGAATGCTATCAACAACATTTGCCACCAAGGTGATAATTCGGGCAGGTGACCAAGACCAAAGTGGTTTGTTTTAGGGAGTGTACATACATTGACATACATTGAATTCACAGTGCAGAAGGAGGCCATTCGGCCCATCGAGTCTGCACCGGCTCTTGGAAAGAGCACCCTACCCAAGGTCAACACCGCCACCCTATCTCCATAACCCAGTAACCTCAACCAACACTAAGGGCAATTTTGGACACTCAGGGCAATTTATCATGGCCAATCCACCTAACCCGCACATCTTTGGACTGTGGGAGGAAACCGGAGCACCGGGAGGAAACCCACGCACACACGGGGAGGATGTGCAGACTCCGCACAGACAGTGACCCAAGCCGGAATCGAACCTGGGACCCTGGAGCTGTGAAGCAATTGTGCTATCCACAAGGCTACCGTGCTGCCCCTGTGTCTCAAAGGAGTAAAGAGAGGTAGCAGGTAAGAGAGGTTTAGGGAGTGAATTCTGGAGATTCAGACCTTCCAGTTGAAAGTATAGCCATCAGTGATGAAGTGAGTAAAATTGGGATGTGCTCGAGACCAGAGTTGGATGAACACAAATATTTCATAGGGTTGTAGGATAAGGTGAGGTCACAGGGATAGGGAGGATTTTGACGGATTTGGAAACAAGTGTTTTGGAGGTGTTGCTGAACAGGGAGCCAAGGTAGGCCAGGGTGCACAGTGGAGACGGGAGAATGGGACCTGGTGCAAGGTTTGGATGTTTAAAGAGCGTACGTGTGGGAGGCCAATAATGAGTGATTTGGATTGATCGATTCTAGGAGTAACAGTGAGGGTTTCCACAGCAGATGGGCTGAGTTAAGGTGCAGTCAGGCAGTGCTACTGAGGTAGGCAGTCTTAGTAAGACACAAGACTGCTTGTCTTTCATTCTCTGCACGAGCTACTCTACTATAGAAGTAACACTGACAGAACAGTCTTTTAAGAAGCAAAGAGGAAAATCCACCCTATCCTCAGATCTGATTGCTAGTTGCTAGTTGAAGGAGATCGATGACAATTGTCTGCCATGTCCAAATTTCTCCCTTAATTCTTGGAACCACGAGACCTGTGCTAAGAGATTTCAATAAAACACCGAAGGAAAGATATTCAGAAGAGCACTTTGCTGTACAGAGTGGACAGATTGTTGAGTGTTTAAATATCATTTCGAAGCTTGAATTTCCAACTTGACTAAAAAAATGGAGGACGTTTTACCAGATGACTATCTGAATAGGTTAATCAGTATCTAACAAACACAATTCACACAATATCTCCAGGGTTACTGAGTCCTTTGCATCCAAATCCTAAGTCAGAAAATCTAAACAAGTTGGCACCATCATCATGAGATGCACAAGTTCATGGAATCATGGATTGAAATTTGATTTGTAGCCCAAGAAGCTCCAGGCTATGCATCAGTATCCCATGAAGCCAAATAAATTAGTTACACTCACCAGAGAGAAAAAGGCCATTGTTCAATTGTCTATTCTTACCCACAACTATTTTGGTTCATTACCCAATTTCAATCTATACAAAATAAAGTTTTTATTTACTGCTTAATTGGCAAAGATGTACGTTGGAACAATTCAGTCAAAATGACGCGATGAGAGACAGAATGGGAAGGAAAGCCTTACATGATTGGATGAAAAATGGAGATATTATGAAATGTTTTTTGATGATTAATGGTGTGTGTTGAGAATGTCATTCAAAAGACAATAATTGTTCCACCTTTTCTCTGCAACGAGGCTGTACACACGTCAGAATACCAAGCAGGTGGTGGCGTATGATATTTTATGTAACTATTAATGTCGCATTTTGAGCCGCACTTTACAGTCAAATGCACAACTCTGTTATTCGGCCAATTACGCGGCAACATCCCCAAGAGATGATGGCTTGAACGCCTTTCTCAACACTTTGTATTTAGGAATTATAACAGCAAATGTTTCTGCTTGCATCTTTGTTGCTGATGCCTTTGTGTAATTTCACATGATTTTCACACAAAATTCTTTTGGAGGGTCGGGACCAGACGTGTACCTGCTACGAGGATATTCCGGGTTTTTGGTCCTGGGGTGGAGAAATGGGGAAATAGGATAATTTAAAGCTGGGATGATTCACTGCCGAGCTGGATCCAGCTGGGAGGGGAAAGGGAAGGGATGTGTGGCAGACCAGGCCAGTTTCCATCATTAGTCCAATATTCCTCACTCAATCAATACCATGAAATATTGTTTGAGAGCCTTTCATCTCGTTGCCGGTTGCAGGCTGTTCCTCTGTGCCAAATGCATTTTGCATTCATCCACACAGCCACGGTTCACCTCAGAATTATTTTTTAAAACTCATTGATGGGATGTGGTCAGTTCAGAATTTCTTGTTCATTTGAAGTTGCTCTTGCGAAGGTGATACCTTTCTGAACTGCTCCGGTTGATGAAAAGACACCTACATGGCCGTGAATCCCGGAGTCACACAAAGGCTAGACCAGGTAAGGCCAGCAGATTGCTTCACCGAAAGGGCAGTAAAATCAGATGGGTATTTTCAACAATCCAGTAGTTACATGGTCACCATTACTAAGAGCAGCATTTTATTCCAGACGTAATTAACTGAATTAAACATTTCCAAATGACATGGTGGGATTCAAACTCTTGTCTTCGTCCAGACACCTGTATTTCTAGCCCACTAACCTAAACACAATACTACCCTGTCTCTGGCTTGCTACATTTGAATTGCTCTTTCTCCCATTGTGCAGAACATGCTACAATGTGATATTCCCATAATATGCCTGAGGCTCAGGTATAGGTCGGGGGTGAAATGTACTCTGGATTAGAGATGGGTATCCTTTCAGCAGCTGGCAAAGTTTGACAAGTGATTTCCTGCTGATTCAAAGCCTTTCAAGGTAGTGGGCATTGATCATTAGAAGGTTGGAGTGCCATGGCCAGCAAAGATGGAAGACGCGTATCAGCGTCCTTTAAACATCCAAAAATGCTGCGTCATTGTCGGTACTGCAAATAAATAACACAAGTTCTGGCATATGTGCTGTAAAATGAAGAAGGATAGAATTGGTAATTTTTCTTCATCGGGCATTCCTTGGGTATCAGGTAAGTGAACACAATTGGTTAAATTTAAGTTAATGGTTTGAAGTTCTCATTTCTTATTTTGTGTCCTTTATGAGCACAAGATTTGTAGTTAACTTGTGCTTTTTGCCGTTGATAAGCTTTTCTGAAGGGCGAAGTTCCAAGAATTTTTTTCTCTCGACAATATGCTACGTTAATATTTCTGCGTACAAAGCTAACCAGTCAAACTCCAACACAAATGTTACAAACTATTGAAGGTTTATTTCTTGTTAGGTATAGATGAACTGATTTAAATAGTCATATGTATATGAATGGGGTGATTCAACAAGTTACACTCCACCCTCATTACAGAAGTCTTCTTCATGTAATTTTTTTATGCTTCATGACTTGAGCAAAAAGTCAGTTCTCCGCTGGAGTGTTGGCTTTGAGGGAGTGCTACACTGTTGAAGGTCTCTTAGGTGAGACATTAAAACCAGGCTCCGTCTGTTCTCTTGGGTAGATGTAAAAGATCATGTGGCACTATTTTGAAGAAGAACAGCAGGGTTGTTCCTGGCATCCTGGATGGGTACTGCAGAACCATCTACATACTAATGAGCCATCCCCGGGAACAAAAGGCAACATTTAGGTAAACAATGCTAAGACAGACATCCCGGCGCCAGAGGAGACTAAAACAAAGCAGACCAACGGTCACCTAGGACACTCCCAGCAATCAGGGAACCCACCCCTCTATTGGAGGAAAATCGAAAAGGACAATTGGGAAACGGCCCAATTAATTGGGGCCATGTTCAAGGTCTGCCCAAAAGCGCGTGAAGCCCTTTTGGGGTATAAAAAGGACTCCCCAAGAGAGAATCGCTCTCTTGACCTTGGCTCTCAGCAAGGAGAGACCTGCCAAAGCTACTCCAGACCAAGTAAGTTCCAAGTCAACGCACGCTACGAGATAGACGCTCCTAGTTGCTATCCTGTAAACAGCTCAACCCAGCAGCCTCAGAACCGAGCAACAGCCATTGTTCCTCTGACTGAGTGGGCACCCAAAGCTAAGTATAGGCTTTTAGTAATAGTGATAGTTTAGGTTGTAGAGTTTTATGCATGAGTAGATTTGACTGTGTGTAAATAAATGAGCATTGCTTTTGAACTTACTAACTGGTGTATCGAGTCTTTGATCAGTGTTCGGTTTTGAACCTTGTGGCGGTATCGAAAGATACCTGGCGACTCTTGAGCAAACGTAATTAAACAGAGCCAAATTAAGAGACAACAGCAAGTTAGCAACATTTACTGGAGACTCCGCCAGGACTCGACTTAGAAGTGGCCTAACCACACCGAGAGAACCCAAATTTGAATTAAGAATCCAATTGGAAACAGGAAAACCACAAGTGTAAGAACAATACTGATCAAGCCTCCGAGATTCGGAAGTGTGTTAATGCATGCGTACTAACAGGGATATAAGGTAAACCTGAGAGATTTTGTTGTGTAAAACCGTCGGGAGTTTTGTAGGCCGGAAATTAGCGTAAGCCGTACCCGTGTTTGCATCACCACGTTATCACCCCTGTTCCAAATTCAGTAGAGAACCTAGATAGAGAAAATGGCAATGAAGGCAATGGAATGCCTTATGAACCCCCAGGAATGCGAGGTCACAGCGACCAGTAGAGTAGGACAGTGTCCCGTATGGGAGAGGAAATCAGAAAGTACCTCAAAGGGAAAGGATGGCCCCTTTGGAGCAAATTCTGCGCGAATGACGAATCAGATCCCGGGAGTATAGGACATACTTGGTGGGAGAACATGTCAAAGATCCACAAGAAGAGCTTAGGGAAAGCTCGCAAGCCGATGGCAATTGTGTCGTGCTTGGCACAATTGCAAGGCACATAGGAGGTTGTTAGGACGCTCCATAGAGAGATAGAGGAGAGAGACAGAAGTAGTGAGGTAGATGTGAGCGAAGTAGAGAAGGAGAATAGAGATTTAAAAGAGCAGTTAGCAGCAAGGGACAGAGAGGTGGATGATGCCAAGTGGGCACACCAGTCTTGGCTCGCGCATTTGAGTAGCTTCCAAACGCAATATGATAAGGCCTACCAGGACACGCAACGTGCAGTCTTGGTAAGACAAGAGACCGAGCAACAAGTTGAGAAATTACAGAAACAGTGCAATGATCTGAAAGTAGCCCTACGAGCACGCCATACTTCCACGACTGAACAAAGGCAGAGCTCCGTAGACCACGCAAAGTGCCGGAGGCAAGTTGCAGAATTGCAATCTCTGCTTTCCGTTCAAAATGGGTTTCAAAGCACATTTGGACCACAATTAGATCTGGAAAACGGCCCCAATTGGCAGGAATTGAACGAGACTGTCCATGGATAAGTACATGGGACATGTACACAGGAAAAATCCCAGAAAAGGAAAGCGCCCCAACTCCCAACCGAACAGGCAGAACACACCCCCAAGAACCCTGTAACCACACACTGCAGGGCCACAGCAGAAAGAGATGCAGATTTCCTTTACACAACCCCATTAACCGTGATCCAATTACGGGATGCGTGTGGGAAAATTACACCGTTGCTTCCCACATCAGACCCCCACCAATTTTTCGCGAAAGTCAAACAGCAGGCTACCATGTACGGCCTGGACGAGAAGGAGCAAGTGAAGCTCACGGTTTTAACCTCGACCCTTCAGTCGTGGCAGCCCTTCCAAACCCACAGAATGTAGGAGGAGGCACACTCCAAGAGATGCACATGGCGATCCTTGATGCGATCGGCTACAGCAGAGGAGACCCCGTAGAAGGCCTGAATAAGTGTAGGCAAAAGAAGACAGAGCACCCCACAGCGTTTGCTGGACGCTTGTGGATACATTTCACAGCAGTTTTTGGAGAGTTAGCCCGCGCCCGTTTGTCCCCAGATAATATGGCCAAATGGACTTGAATCCTAGTCTCCCACGCGACAGACGCAGGACAGAAAGCTTGTGCAAATTACGACCCCTCAGATGAGGCCCACAATGAAAAATGGGTTTTGAAGAGATTGTCCCGCACTTGGGAGCAATCAGTCCAAAGCAAAACCGCATTTATAAAACCCGATGAAGAGCAGGCAGATATGAATCCAGTTGAAGCGCACCAGAACCCCACATGGATAAATGAGGGCAGGAACAGCCCACCCCAGCCCAAAGTTCAAGAATGTTACAATTGTGGACAGTTAGGACGCTTTGCACGAGAGTGCAACGTGCCCCAAAAGCAGCAGAGAGACCAACAGACAGGCACCCTAAACGGGAATAGGGCAAAGCCGCTCCATAGCGTTAGCGCCCGTTCAGAGAATGTAGACATGAACGGCACCGACTGACGGTGTTCGGGTTCCCCAACTTGGGTCTACGACACCTTTTGGGACAAGTCCGGGAGACCGGTAGTAGCAGACAAAGTTCGGGGACACCCCGTAGAATTTCTTTGGGACACAGGAGGGTCCCGCACCACACTCAATTCCTCCATGATGTTCCAGCGAGACACGTGGCCCACAACAGACACCATCACACTCAGCGGCTTTACAGGCCATTTACAACAGGGACACATCACAGCCCCTGTAGCAATACGAATAGGGAACATCACAACTAAGCACCCCGTAGTTTTGGTTGACCTGCCCCAGACAGCAGAACATATCCTTGGGATCGATTTTATGAGCTCCCATAATCTTTCTTTTGACCCAGTTAACAAGCGTGTATGGAAAATGGCAAAGGCAGCACGAGCCCCTGCCACGCTCACAGTAGGAGAGTATGTAAACAGGATTAGCTCAGTAGGAGACTTCTGGTTCGACCCTTGAGCCATTAGTGCAGACAAACAGGTTAGGGGAGTCCTGCAGGAACATAAAGCAGCATTTGCACAGCACAAGCATTACCGTGGCAAATTGGCTGGCTTTGTGAACATTACAGGTCCCGACCCTAAACCCCAGAAGCAGTACGGATTTCCCCAGAAAGCAGAAGGAGAAACCTCCAAAGTAATAGAGAGTTTGTTGGATCAAGGCGTACTCCAATCAGTAGCCTCCACAAACAACGCACCAATTTGGCCCGTCAGGAAACCGGATGGATCATGGCGACTGACCATTGATTACCGGGAACTGAACAAAGTAACCCCAGCAGCAGTCCCCACCGTAGCCACGAGCCCCGAGACCATGCTCAAACAGGGACTCCAGTCAAAAAAAATTTCGGTTTCGGACATTAGTAAAGGCTTTTGGTCCATTCCATTGGCTAAAGCGTGCCAGTACAAATTTGCCTTCACATTCCAAGGACAACAGTATACGTGGACGTGCCTTCCACAAGGCTTCCACAACTCCCCCTCCATTTTCCACCGACAGCTGGCTAATGGATTAGAAAACTTTTCCCGCCCCGATTGTCTGGTCTAGTATGTAGACGACTTGTTACTACAGACAGACACAAAGGGAGAGCACATTTCGCTTCTCGCCGACCTCCTAGGACTCCTAAAAGAAATTGGTTGTAAAGTCAACCTCAAGAAGGCCCAGATTTTGAAAGAGAAAGTGATTTACTTGGGAACAGTGATCACACATGGTAAACGCGAGATTGAGCAAAAGAGAATTGACTCGATCGTCAAATTGCCCCTTCCCCATAATGTCTCAGCCCTCCGGTCAGTTTTAGGACTGGTTGACTACTGCTGAAACCATTTTGACGGTTTCACCACTAAAGCAGCTCCCCTTTCCGAACTTCTCCAGAAGCAGGCACCTTGGGGATGGCTTCCACAGCATACGGATGCCGTGGATGCTTTAAAAAGAGCACTCAGCACAGCCCCCGCACTACCGGTCCCAGACCCACTTTCCCCGTATACTATCGAAGTAGCAAGCACCGACCGAACCCTTTCGGTCGTGCTCCTCCAGGAACGCCATGACCAATTACGCCTCACGTGTGTTAGACCCTGTAGAGCAAGGATTTTCCGCCTGTGAAAGGCACCTGCTCGCAGTGTTTTGGGCAGTACAATACTTCGCCTACATTACAGGACTCAACCCCATCACCATCCTCACAGAACACACCCCGACACAGCTATTGTTAGACGGCCGACTTAAAGATGGCACAGTCAGCCAAATTCGCGCAGCTCGCTGGACCCTTCTTTTACAGGGACGGGACATCACGGTAAAGAGAACCAAGACCCACACCTTCCTTGCCGATTTATTTGCAGTATGCAGGAACTCCTCATGAGTGTGAGATCATCACCACAAAACAGAACACAGGAAAACACCTCCCAGAAAAACAGGTAGTACATCCCAGAGATCCCAGCTCACAGACACGTGCGCACCCCTGAAGATTTATGTGGATGGCTCCTCCACAATGTTAAATGGAAAGAGAATCACCGGTTGTGGTATTTACATAGAGGACACGCAGGGACGCGCCCTAGATGAGATTTCATTAAAGTTGCCAGGACACTTAGGCTCGCAGGCAGCAGAACTGGCAGCGATCGCTTGCATTGTAGACCACCCCGACTCGTTCCCGACCCCAGCAGACATCTATTCGGACAGCTTGTATGTATGTAATAGTTTGACGGAATTCCTACCCCTGTGGGAAACGCGAGGATTTGTTTCATCTGATGGTAAACCCCTACCCTCAGCCCCATTAGTCTGCCATTTCTTCGAGACAGTGAAGGATAGAAAATATGGAATAATTAAGGTTCGCAGTCATCACCGTTCTTCCCCCCCCTGGTAACGTTAAAGCAGATACCCTAGCGAAGGCAGACTCCAGGCATGGTTATTTCTGGACCCCCCCCCCCACCGAAAGCACCCCAGTACACGCAGTTCAGGTCTCACAGACCAATATTCAGGATCTAGCGAAGGCACAGAAAGAGGACGAGACACTCAGGGAAGTTTTAACGGGTAACTCCCCAGCCCCATATGATAAATACAAGAATGTAATAACCACACATGACGGTGTGATTTTAAGGGATGCCATTTATATAGTTCCCAGCCAGGACAGGAACCAGAATATTTGTCAGTTCCATGACAATCATGGACACCAAGGTATTGAACCCACCCTAGCCCACCTCAGACCGCTCTGCTGGTGGCCTGACTTAAAAGCCGATGTTACCCACTACATAGAGAATTGCTTGATCTGTGCCCAGAACAATCCGGACAGATATGCGAAAAAGGCTCAACTTAGTCATACCCGCCCTGTTAATGGACCCTGGACAAATCTACAGATGGACTATATAGGACCCCTACCCCCTTGCAAAAATGGTTATAAGTATGTGTTGGTGGTCATAGACACCTTCACAAAATGGGTGGAAGCATTTCCATCGAGAATTAATACGGCCAAGACAACGGCTAAAATATTAACACACCGCACCTTTACAAGATGGGGATCCCCCTCAGTATAGAGTCCAATCAAGGCTCCCATTTCACTGGATGTGTAATGAAAAACTTCCTCACGATTTGCGGCATTCGACAAAAGTTTCACATAGCATACCACCCCCAGTCAAGTGGTATTGTAGAGAGGATGAATAGGACATTAAAAGCCACCCTCAGGAAAATGGTTCAGCAGAATAACAGCACCTGGGATTCAGTTCTCCCATTTGCTTTAATGTTTATAAGGAACACGGTATCCACGTCCACACACTCATGACCAGATGCCCCATGAAAGGGACAGCTTAGTTATTAGGACTGGATTTGGGCAGCCCCGCAGTCACAGCCCTCACGCATGAAAATGCGGTTCAACAATTGATACAGAACATAAAGGCGGCCTAACTCGCAGCAGCTGTGAGACTTGGGACCAGGAAGAAACAGAGCAAGGCTTGTTTCGACAAAACAGTACACGCCACTGAGTTTGCAGTAGGGCAGCAAGTGATGCTTTCCCTATACAACCCCAGTTCATTCCTTTCCCCTAAATTCTCCGGACCGTACTCCATTTCGGACAAAGTCAGCCCCTCTGTATACAAAATTACATATCCCAATGGTAAGTCTGCGTGGTTTCACATAAACCAGCTCAAGGCTTATGGCTCGCAGAATAACCACACACACCACATCGTGCTCGCAGCAGCAGCCGAGCATGCCCCATGCACAGATGATGTATTCCTACCCTCCCCCAACCACTCCAGCCCGTCCTCAGACACGACTTCAACACCACCCCCAGAGGCACGACTCCGTCTCTCCCTTCCTTCAACCAACAGCGACGGTGATAGCGATCACAATGACGACAGCCACAGCACACCACGTTATGACTATACCCCTGTACCAGGCCCCACCCTCAGTGATTCCCAGCATGATTCCACTGACCCCTTTGAGATTACATATATCAAAGCCCCTGACCCAGACCCACCGCCCAACGATTACGGATTGAAACCTAGCAGCTCCAACCTCAACACACGATTCTGGCACCGAAACAATTCATTCAGGCTCATCCGGAATGATGAGATGGACCCCAATTCGCCCCAAGCAGCTTTAGCACGGTTACTACAGCCAAGAGTTTGGCAGCCGGGAGAAGATGATGACATAGAGTTTGACTCCCACCAAACAAATCCCTTTGCGACCCTGTTCGCTATTGAGCAGTGAGGTGTCCAGATGATGGAGAAAAAGGAACCGATGGAGAGATACGGTGTCCGTTCTGATGGAACCTGCACCATGTTTGTTGTATGTTTGTTCGTTGTGTTAATGTTAAGTGTTGTTCGTAAACTCGAAAGTTTTTCACGCCCCCACGTCACCACTCCTTTGACGTCCAATGCCTGTTAGAAGAACAAGTTTGTCCCCAGACAACTGTTCAGAGGAACTAGTTTGTCGACAGACACTACACATAGCTACTCTCCTGATTCGATCACGAGAAGTAGCCCCCCACGACGACCACATTCTTACCCGTTCTTGCCGGTTGCTCAGGCAGTGGAGAAACGGCATTGGTCCCAACCCTGCCTGAGGACCCCCCTCTGGTCAGCTACGCTCGGGTAGAGCACAAACGGCATTGATCACCGTCGGGGATTCCACCCATTTTTCACCCGCCACAGCCCATATGCACCCCATTTTGGCACTTTCAGTTCAAAATTCTTTTGTTTAGTTTTGGCAACCCTTAGGTGGCTTCTGTATGCTATTTACATCCTCAAACACTAGGATGGTAGATCACACAGGCGGCGAGACAGCTCGCACTATGTCAGTATTTTTCTCGATATCTTGTCCAAATATTTGGTTAAAAAAAAAATGAGGGAGTCACAGATGGTGACCAATTATAAAGGGAAATTGGCAACAAAGGACAGACAGGCATACGAGATCTTAAGCAAGATAATGACAAATATTATGCTTGTGTCCATAGAACTCCGGAACCTCATGAACCCCAGAGGAAGAAAAAGAAGAAGACAGAAAGACGGAAAGATGAAGACGACCTCCATCATGTTCTCCTGGACTTTAGCGGGATCCCTTCAGTTGCGCGCGGACGCTACCCCCCTGACCCCTACCACACAAGCCGTGAATGATCCCCACCCCTGCAATACACAGAACCCCGAGATAGCTAGCCCCGCGACAGCTAACAATACCCCGACCTGGTGTGATAAGTTTATCACCTGGTACTCACTATCGTATGTAGTAGAAGCCCTCTTAGTACTGGCGATACTTTGCAGTGTCGTGCAGACACTTAGAGTCAGAAAATGGCGAAAGAGAGCGTACCGCTCTAGCACTCCGGTATACAGGATTAGGTCCCCTATTTTCAGATTCCACCTTCCTCCGAACCCCTTGACCTGAATTAAAGTGCATTTGTTTCTCTTTATGTATTCTGTTAAATAAAGAAATGTAAACCTCTGTGTCTGACTGCCGGGCCAGAGAAATTTGTGTGCTGCTGTTTTGTACATTTAAAATGTTGTAGGTTTTTGGGATTGTTTGAGTAAGGATAGTTTATTGAGGATAGTTAGAGGCACCAGTTTTTTTATTTTTCTGTAAAGCATGCATTAATGTCATAGCACTCTGTAGAATTTTATAATAATGTATGTAATTAAAATGATTTAGGTAAAATTGTGTTTCATCGGATAGGGCAGAGTAGAGCCTGATTATGGGTGCCCCGTTTGGTCAGAGGACGAAGACGACGCAGTAATGTGATCCTTTACGCTTTGGGTTGAGGATCACAAGGAGGGAGTGTAGCCATCTAGGATGGCCAAGTCCCGATTACAAAATGGACACTTGCAAAGAATGCAGGGAAAATTGGACATTACCGAAAAAGCAAGCAGGTGCAAGGTCTGTCTGTTGATTAGAGCTGTAGCTCTCAGACAGGACCGGTACTGCAGAACCATCTACATACTAATGAGCCATCCCCGGGAACAAGAGGCAATATTTAGGTAAACAATGCTAAGACAGACATCCCGGCACCAGAGGAGACTAAAACAAAGCAGACCAACGGCCACCTAGGACACACCCAGCAACCAAGGACCCCACCCCTCTATTGGAGGAAAATCGATAAGGACAATTGGGAAACGGCCCAATTAATTGGGGCCAAGTTCAAGGCCCGCCCAAAAGCACGTGTAGCCCTTTTGGGGTATAAAAAGGACTCCCCAAGAGAGAATCGCTCTCTTGGCCTTGGCTCTCAGCGAGGAGAGACCTGCCAAAGCTATGCCAGACCAAGTAAGTTCCAAGTCAACGCATGCTACGAGGTAGACGCTCCTAGTTGCTATCCTGTAAACAGCTCAACCCAGCAGCCTCAGAACCGAGCAACGGCCATTGTTCCTCTGACTGAGTGGGCACCTGAAGCTTTTAGTAATAGTGATAGTTTAGGTTGTAGAGTTTTATGCATGAGTAGATTTGACTGTGTATAAATAAATGAGCATTGCTTTTGAACTTACTAACTGGTGTATCGAGTCTTTGATCAGTGTTCGGTTTTGAACCTTGTGGCGGTGTCGAAAGATACCTGGCGACTCTTGAGCAAACGTAATTAAACAGAGCCAAATTAAGAGACAACAGCAAAGATCAGCCATGATCTCATTGAATGGTGGAGCAGGCTCGAGGGGCCAGGTGGCCTACTCCTGCTCCTACTTCTTATTTATGTTCTTATTTATGTTCTAAGTTAGCAACAGGTGAGACATTAAAACCAGGCCCCGTCTGTTCTCTTGGGTAGATGTAAAAGATCATGTGGCACTATTTTGGAGAAGAACAGCAGGGTTGTTCCTGGCATCCTGGCCAATATTTCTCCAACAAACAGCATCACAAAAAAATACATTATCTGATGATTTACACATCACTGTTTGTGCATTATCAACAGCTCCTTCAAAAGTACTCCATTGGCTGTAAAGCGCTTTGAGATGTTCTGTAGGACACTTTGTAAATGCAAGTCTTTCTTTTGTGTTGACGACTTTGAAAGAACAAATTTTATTGTCTTTCTGAAAGTTCCAAATGTGTAATTTTTATCATTCTGATAAAGTAAAAACAACAGTAAATGTCAGGTACCAAAGAAAAAATGCTGGAAAATCTCAGCAGGTCTGGCAGCATTTTTCATTTTAACTGTCTTTTACCATTTCTTTCTTTCTTGTCTTTCTTTATATATATTTACCCCCCCCCCCCACCCATCTTATCCACCTTTCCTTCCCCTTTCTCCCCTTTGCTTTCCCTTCCGCGCCTCCCCACATCTACATCTGTCACAGCTTACACTCTGATGTTCGTTTCTCTGCTGTTTGGCCTTTCACACTTTTTGTTCTCTCTGGGGACTGCCATTAGCACTCTTGCCCCTTGGTTTCTGTGGCTATTAACACCCCGTTTCCCTGGGTTTCTGTAGCTATGACTCATCTTTCATTCTCACTCCGCAGTATAAATATTTCCCACTTTCTCTGTCTGTTAGCTTTGACAAAGAGTCATCAGACTCGAGACGTTAGCTCTTTTCTCTCCCTACAGATGCTGCCAGACTTGCTGAGATTTTCCAGCATTTTCTCTTTGGTTTCAGATTTCAGCATCCGCAGTAATTTGCTTTGATATAGTAACTGTCAGGTGTCACGGTTTTTCAACAGTTGGATCTAACAGGTTCTAACAGGAATGTCATGTAATTTCTATTAAAATATTGCCATTGAATTAAATTGAGTTCACAAAGGATTAAATCCATATTCTGGGAATGCAACTTAATTCCAGTTGAAGGATTTGGCCAGGATTGTGCTTCTCAGATAACACATCAGTTTGAGACAATGAGTTACATGAATACATTCCAGAGAGGAAGTTGGGGGTGGTGTTGGAAGGGCTCCATCCATAGTTGCTAGGTTAGCCTGGGATTGGAGCTAGTTTGATAGACGCAAAGCTGGGCCAAGCACCAACAGTGGTGATGGGATCAGAAATCAACACTTTGGCTCCTGCCTAACTAGAAGAATCTGTGCCCTTTTGAAAAGAAATGTCTGTCTTACAGTGATATGGCAGGATGTTCCCAGTCACGGAGAGGCAGGATTGAAAGCAGGACTGGGGGACATTTTGAAATGAGGACGTTGGGTCAGTGGTCCGCAGGTTCTCACCTCTGAATGATCTTCTCAAATGACGGTCATGTTACGAGCTCAGTTTATTCTATAACCAGACGGGTAGACCCCAGGTTGGAACCCCTGGCTCAAAAGACCATGGGCTGGATTCTCCGTTTCAGCGGCTAAGTGCTGACCCCAGCGGAGCATGCGTGGTCTTTTACGACCAAGGAATATGCGTGAAACCCTCACCGATTCCAGGACCAGTGAGGGGCTAGCACCGGCGCCGGGTGAAAAATAGTATTGGTGGATTTAAGGGGAGACTAGACATGCATTTGATGGAGATGTGAATAGATGGTTACGATGGTAGATTTATATGAGAATAGTTGGGAGGAATGTAATGATGCCCACGAACTCCACAAGCGATCATCGATTGATCTCTCCCTGAGCATTGTGGATTATGAGTTCTCTTATCGAGCGGGCGAACACTTGCCCAATGGAGACAGACCGGCGGGACTTTAAATCCTGTAACCCAGACACGGACCGGTGCTCCCGATGGCCCCGGGCTGGGTCACAAGCTTTGTACACCTTAGCTTCTTTCTTACTGGAATAAACCTGAGTTTGGTCACAGTCTGGCGTTATTACATAGATGCTTCAGTGGAGCAATACCAGCTAGGTCTGGCTGGGCTGAATGGCCTATTTCTGTGCTGTATGTCGTATGTAACCTTATCATCTTCCCAGTAGTGGACAATCCCCTCTTCTGAGGCCAAGTCTCATCAGGTGCCTGGGCCTGTGTTGCTGGTGGCTAACCATGGGGGCGGGGAAGGCGGTGAGACCTCTTTCAGCTCTGCACCCCCCAGCCTACCAGCATTGCAGGTTTTAGCGGGACATGGCTGTGGGCCACAGTCCATCCTGGGGTAGAGGGGTTTCCAGCGGATTTTCCCCTCCGCAGGGGTGGCCTGGCAGCTTTGGCCACATTTGAATTTTTAGAAACGAAATACCTCATCACCCTCGAGAGCGCCTCCCCATCCTACAGGTCAGCAACACACCCGCCACCCTGAATTGGATGACTGTAGCAGAAGCAGCCAATTACGAGGCGGCCCTCCCAGAAGATCGTGTGGGCGGACAGATTGCGAGGCTGTGTGGAGTTAGGACTCAGAAATGGTCCCACTTCCCAAGATTATTTAAAAAGGGCAAAAAAATTTAGGCCACTTGCCTTCCTTATTTCCAAAACACTAATTATTTTTCTTTTCTGTCTCTATCTTTCCCTCAAACACTAACTCTCTTTATATTCCCATCAATCTGCATGCAGCATTTCTGGGACGTCACTGCCAAATCTGTCCGGTTTTGACTAATTTTTGAATTTCTAAATACGTAGCTTGAGATTTATTAGATTTATTAATACTTTCGTTTTGAAACATAATCAACTCCAATGTGTCATATTTAACATTGAAATCAGTGGTAATGTAGTGCACACTCCACCCATATTACCTGGTGTCAAACGGTCTAACCTGCAGCTCAAAGGGACTTTACCAAAATACAACCCCGACACGTGTCCTGAGTGATATTTTTGTGGAGCCAGGAAGAGAGCGGTTCAGCACCTCGACTCATGGGACTATTATTGCAGAGCCCCAAAGTTGGTGAGTTGCAGCCAGAGCCACCCCTGCTACCACCGCCCTCACCACCCCCACCCCCCCCCCCACCCCCCCCCCCCGCCCCCCACCCCCCGCGCACCGGCTCCACCAATTTTAGTCTTTCAATGTCAGCATCAGTTGCTCCCAGAGTTGGGGTTTCTCACCTGGTTGATCCCTCCTCAGGCAATGTTTCATTAACCCAGGCTTTAGTAAAAATGTCCTCTGCTGAACTGTGGACAGGTCTGTGCTGTGAACGTCGAGACCAAGGGAACGCATTTCACAGGGCCTGGCCTAGACTCAAACTTAGGTTCAAGAGGTGAAAACAAAGATCACTACTGCCTCACCCAGTTCCCTTTTTATTTGTCGGACATGAGTTGAAGGGCAGCTCCAATAGAACACGGCAAATGGGATTATCCACCTTGCAAAGCTGTATGTCAACGTGTGGTATTCATTACTAGTTTGGAGCTCTCTGTGGGGACTGTGACTAGACACAAATGGGTTTTTATGGACAACAGAAACTTCTTCTTCACGTGTTATTAAAACTCAATCGTTTGTCACTCTACTTGTCTGAAATTGATTTTTAAAACCCACAATGCCACATGAGAAGTAGAAGCCTGACCCCAAATCGATCTGCCGACAAGCGATTTTCAATTAGATCCTAGTTGAACATGTAACAGTTAGAGAGGGGCAACATTCTGCACCGTTGGAGGAATTGTTTCTTATTTAATTATACCATCAAGATCAAACAAAACATGTGGTTACCAAGGTATCTGTAGCGAAGCGGTTTGCTATTAAAAGAGCCTTAAGTCAGGTCTTTTTAATTAAAGCAATTGTTTGAAACACCCACTTTGCATTCTATGGTAGCAAGAACATAATTAGATAAAGTTTTGTTGCTACACAGCTCTTTAATATGTGGCATGCTACTGAGGAGGCACTGGACCATAATTAATACACTGAACAGACAATTTCTTCAATCAAAGCTGTTACCATGATGCAGGCTGCCTGCTTATCTTAACTGTATTGAATATATTTCAAGGAACCTTTAAATTGTTTTATCAGTCCCCAGAGAATCTTGAATTGAAAACAACCTTGGAGACCTTCATTAAATTGGAATTCTTGCTGTTAAATTCCAGCCTCCTCTATTTTCATGTCACATGTGAAACTGTGGCCACAGTGTTGCTGTTTGTAACAGTACCTTTTTATGGACTCGCAGCACTTCTACCAGCGCTCACAGCTAATCTTGCAGAAAGCTGCCAACAGAGATCAAGAAACCTCTATGACGTGAATTTACCTTCCCCAGAGTTGTTTGAATCTGGCCCTTTTGTGAAGGCCACGAAGAGTCCAACATGAATTTGTGAGTCAAATTAAACTTAACTTTATTTACGCTAATATTTACACAGCACCAGTACTTCACTACTGGTCTCTTCCTTGGCTGGTGCCTGACTGTCTAGGTCTATTTATACAACAGAAAAGATTAACATTTGTCCCGCCCACTTATCACAGGAGCTCTTATTTCCCAAAATCCGTGAGGTAACCAATTGTCCCTACCAATAGGATCTGTGCAGATTACAACAGGCACCAAGTAACGGTGAGGTCATCAAACAGGATAAGTAACCAATCAAATTGAAGAATTCTCACAGACAGCAGACTAGGAAGTAAAATGCACTGATAGTCCTTCACTTTTTTTTATAGTTTACAGAGAGCAACCTATGAACAACACATCAGAATTTGAAGCATTATAAATTGAAAAAGAAAAATGGAAATGGTAACTTCATCATAATGAAAATATTCAACATTACACAAATATAAAATTTATTTTCCAGAGTCAGGTTATTCAGTAATTATAACTAAATACACTGTTAAAACAGGGTATAACTTTTTCCAGGGTTTTTAACATTGATATTAACACCAAACAAGCAGGAGTTCCCATCATTTCAGTGTTTTCAAAAGATTGCTGTCTGCAGAGAATTCAGCAGTATATGTATATCCTATGGGGGGGGGGGGGGGGGGGTAGAAACCTCTGACAGTAATCTTTGGATTTGAATACATTTGACTCCATTGGTGAAGATGCCCAAAGTTACTGTCAACTCCACAGGTGAACATTAATAGTTTCTCTGTCATTAGTGTAGTATAGTATAGTCTCGTATAGGGTAGTATAAGAATGTTTGGCATAGTAAACATGGCCTGTAGGTTAATGTAGGCCTGGCGAACAGTACTGCTCAGTGACATGACAAGGGACCTGGGTCAGTCTAAAAGTAGGGAGAGGCCTGTGTAGAAGTCAGCTCTTAGTTTGGGCTATAATTGTACATGTGTAAATAGTTATGTGTTACCCATAAACACCACTGTTCAATCTTACAAGGTCTTAGTGAGTCCTACTGAAATAACTCCGACAACACAACATCTATGAAGCATTTATATGTGCACTTGTGATGTCAAGGTATACAAGGCTATGCGGCAGGTGCTGGAAAATGGGATTGGAATACTTAGGTGGTTGTTTTTGACTGGCGCAGATGTGATGGACTGAAGGGCCTTTTCTGTGCTGTGCATCTCTATGGCTCTAACATGGTGGCAACTCATAAATGAACCCATAACCAAAGAAGTTGGCAAAGGACCACAGAGTCTGAAAATCTAAGGAGCACCATCCTGATATAACTGAAGTGCATCCCAACCAAAGGTACAGCTCGGAATTGGCTAAAATGTTCCAATGCAGATGTGGTTCTGAAGGGCAGAAGAAAGATCCACTATGTAGCTAAAGGATTCCACCTGAGCATGTGGTGATCCATTGTGAATCCCCATCAATTGCAGAGTCAAAGGACCCAGCAAAGTTGGGCAACAAATTCAGTTCTAGCGTTGAAATAGCCATTAAACATCTTTAGGCCATTAATCAGTTAGGCTGGTCCATTTTGTTAATCACGGTGTCAGGGTTCAGAGACGGTGACATGCGACATGGACACTAAGCTCTGTAAAAACAAACTTTCAAAAGCTCAACCATAACTAGAAATTACCTTTCAATCAATCTAAAATACCCAGAAAGCATTCGAAGATGGCTCAAATCTTTGATTTAAACATTTTCTGTAACAAATCGATCCCTTTGATCACTGCGGGAGTCTGCCAAAACCTGACCGGCGTGGGAAAGAAGCATTGAAGAAACAGTTACTGCAATGAGAGAGAACTGAAAGCTGCACTTGGCTGAGCTGAAGAGCAACCATGGATAATAAATCAACCCTCCCAGATCAATTTGGGACGATGCAAGGGCCAAACCAGATGCACAATTCGGCATCAGAAGGGTTCTAAATTACCGGAGTACAGGATTAAGTAGCAAATCAAAAGAAGCCCAAATTAATACATTTTTACACTCACCTGGTGAAATTACTGATGAAATAACTCTAATGCAAGGCATTGAGGAATCTTCAGCCTGCTTTGATGAGATATTAAAGGCCTTTGGCAAGTATTTTAATCTTCAAGTTATGGAGTGTGTTGCACTTAAAAAGAGGGATAGAATAACTGCAAGAAAGCAAAAAAAAGGGCAAAGACAATATCCAAGCAAACCCCACGAGGGTGGCAAAGAAATACATGAGCCAAAGAGTTCTGTGCAGAAGAAAGAGGAGTCTGAGAACCAGCTGGAAGGATTGGAAATAGATCCTCTTGAAAATGCCGACGCATTATCCAAACTGTGACAGAAGTGGCAGTGCTGAGCTGCCGCCTCTGATTGAAGGAAATGTAGAGTGTTCCAGGATGTGAGCGGATAATGTAGCCATGACTGGCACAATTGCAAAACTGAAGCAAGTTAAGACTTCGCCGGAGCGAAACCTGGCCAACAGTGAAACCAAAACGAAAGACAAGGACAAAGCATTGCTGCAGGTGAAGGAAAAAAGGCAGAAATAAGATCAGAAAATGTAAATCTGAAACTGAAGATCAAGGGACTAGAAGGAAAAGCACTCCGTGTCTCAAACTTGCTGCTGTTGAAAGATTAAATGGCTGAAATGAAAATGAAGGGCCTAGCGCCAAAATTCTCTGGCCGTTGCGATTCTCTGTTCCTGCCGGCAGTGTACTGCCCACCCTCGGGTTTCCTGGTGGCATGGGGTGGCTTCAATGGGAAATCCCATTGACAAGCGGCAAGAGTAGAGAATCTCACTGCCAATGAATGGTACAGCTGGGGGACCGGAGAATCCAGCCCTGGAATGTCAAGAAAACGTTAAATATTTGCACGAGAAAGTCAAAGTTCCCAAAAAGGAGAGTGAAGAGTCTCAGAAACAATTAGCAGAAGTGTAATTGCAGAATGTGCGCTTGAAGGAATTGCTGACGAATCGGAACTGTCGGCTGAATGTGGAATTAACAGCCAAAACTGGTGAAATTCTTGAACTTCGATCCAATTTGAAAGGTGAGATGCACAGTGCGGAGGAACAACTCCAGACATAAGCAGTAAAAGAAAATTCTAAGAAACAGAATGAGGATCAAACAAGTGAATTGAACGAATCTAAGGAGCAGTCAGTGATCATGGAAGAAAGATTCAAAAAAGGAACCGAATGTCTGTGATGTTCATTCTATAGTTCTCCAAGATGGTTAAAAGTCATAGTGTTGACAAAGAACATCAAGCTATGTATTTGAAACAAAGCTAGTTTATTTTTCATTACTTCAAATGGCTCGCACACTTCACTAAGTAATAGCTAATAAAACAACAGTATTAAATCTATGTTACAGAAATCTATTCTAGTGCAACTAACACTATCTCAACCTCTCACTATCCTGCTTCACAACCTTCTCCCACATCACCTGGAGATGCAGGGTTTTATAAGACTACTCTGTGATGCAATCTAGTTTTGAGATACATGAACATCACCTTGTTAACCCTTTACACTCCTTACATTATACATATCATTACATGTATACGCATTCTGCAGACAGCTCCGAAACAAAGACAACGGAATTCCTGAGTTGATTGAAAAGATGAACAAGCTTGAAGACAAATTGGGGTTTGAGAGTAATCACACATTTTGGTGACACTGTGAAACAAGTGGAAATGAAGGTTCCAATTTCCATGGAGATCATGGCAGATGCCATAGAAAAAGAAAACATGTGTTCATACCATGAAGGAATGGAGTGAACACTCTCTCTGGAAGAAATGAAACAAGACTATGGGCTAGGACTCCGAGCCCCCGCCGGGTCAGAGAATTGGCGGGGGGGGAGGTGCGAAAACACCGCCATGCTGCTCCGACGCCTGCCCGGGGTTGCCGCGGCACCGGTCGGGGGCCGTTGAAAGCGTCCCTGCCCCGTTTTCCGCGCTCGACGGGCCGAGTGCCTGCCGAGTTCCGCCGGCGTGGTTTACCTTTGGTCCCACCTGGCAGGACCTCCGCATTCTGGATGCGGGGGCCATCCTGGTGGGGGGTGTAGGGGGGCGGAGGGATCCAACTCTAGGGGCAGCCCTCCACAGTGGGGCTACCGATTGGCGGGCATGCTCATTCCGGGGGTGGAGGGCCTATGTTCCTCCGCGCCAGACCCCTGTAGGGCTCCGCCATGTTGCCAATGCGGAGACGGCAACCACGTGCATGTGCCGGCACGGAGACGCCGTGGCGCGCATGCGCGGACCCGCGCCGGCCGTGTAGGGACGGCGTTCGGCGCTGGAGCAGCGCACAGCACTCCGGCGCCGTTCTTACCCCCGAGGAAGGGGAGAATGACTGGTCCTGGAGGCCCGTTGACGCCTACGTCGGTCATGCCGGTTTTGACGCCATGGCAGGGTTATGTGGTGTTGTGGTCGCTGTTCTGAAGGCAGCAAACTAAGCGTTCTCCAAGGCGGCCTTCAGGATGCGCGACAATGCAAAATCGCTGAGCAGAAACTTATAGCCAAGTTCCGCACATATGAGTGCGGCCTCAACCGGGATTCATGTCGCATTACGTTCACCTCCCACCATCTGGCCTGGGCTTGCGAAATTCTACCAACTGTCCTGGCTTGAGACAGTCCACACCTCTTTAACGTGGGGTTACCCCTATCTCTGGATCTGGAAAGACTTAATTACCTGCGAGTGCTCACAATCAAAGCATTGTCTGGCATCTTTGACTTTGTCCATACATATGTTTCTGGAACCTACCTCTTCATTCACCTGAGGGAGGAGCAGTGCTCCCAAAGCTAGTGTTTGAAACAAACCTGTTGGACTTTAACCTGGTGTTGTAAGACTTCTTACTGTGCTCACCCCAGTCCAATGCCGGCATCTCCACATCTTAAAATGTTAAGTGAGCAATAAGACCTGGTTTGCTGAAATCTTCGCTCAGGTGAGTATCAGTTGTCAAACCTTCTCTAATCCTTTTTAGACATGTTTAATGCATTAAAAAAGGGCATCTTTACCAGGATGTTGGGAACATTTGAGACGTTTCAATTAGGATCCCAATTCTACCTTTCGTCAAGCTTTGATTCCAGAGTGGAAAGAGGCAGCTGCTCTGGTTCAAGAACTTTACCAAATATGTGTGTGGGGGGGCGGGGGGGGGGGGGGGGGGGGGGGGGAATTGATTCTGACTTTGAAATTCAATTATGGGCCAGATTTGGATTGGAGGGATACCTTCGGGGGACATTCCTATTGTTTAACTGATTTCAGACATTGTGTGGTTTAACACGGTGATCGTGGCATGACTGTTACTTAATAAGGGAATCACCTGCGTGGTGTGATGATGGATTGTGCTCCACCTATCTTCATGTTTGGCTGCTACAGTGATTTAGCTCTCTCTGAATTCTGGTACCTGTCAGAGTGATCAATGCAGAAAGGTTGCACATTTAACCTCTGGTGCTTCGCACAAGTCAAATCGCTACAACACTGATCATGCTGGACCCCTGATTTGAACAATCAGCTTTGATATGCATCGCTGACTGCAGGAGAAACTCAGGTTGTGGAAATAACACAGACTGATTTCAGTTTGTCACAGATTGGCAGACTTAGCAGGCTGCGCTGTGTGAGACCATCACATCATAATAAAGAGTGAATTGTTGGACACTGAAGGCTGACTATTGGCCATCAACCTCGCTTCAATTACCAGATCTGTTCATTGCACCTTTTCTGACATAGGGCACGATTTAACCACCACGTAGCGCCTGACACGGACGGGGGCGACGGTTAAATAGATCAAAATCGAGATTTGCGCCTTTGCTATCCAACCAGCCCGCTCCCAATGTCCTGGATCATGCTCAGATGTTAACTCCCATTTCCATTCATTTCCATCTCATTAGCGAGATTGATATCGAATGCAACGGTCCCCTGGGAATTAACCGGCTCCCCAGCGAGAAATCACGCGGGCATCTTTTAGCGGTCCTTTTTAAAAATGTGAAGCCAGAGACCAGGGATTGATTCAGACCTTGGGTGACTGTGTGGAGTTTGCACCTTCTCCCCGTGTCGGCGTGGGTTTCCTCCGGGTGCTCCGGTTTCCTCCCACAGGCCAAAGGTGTGCAGGTTAGGTGGTTTGGCCATGATAAATTGCCCCTTTGTGCGGTTACAGGGATAGGGTGGGGAATTGGGCCTAGGTAGGGTTGGTCTGACTTGATGGGCTGAATGGCCTCTTACTGCACTATAGGGATTCTATGATTCCCATTCCCCTAGTTCTTCCCACACTCCTCTACCTTCTTCCTCTTCAAGTATTTGTTCAATTCTCTGGGAAACCTTTATGGAATCAGCTTTCACCAACATTTCAGCTGATCCATCCAGTCCAGATTAGAACAACTTGTTGTGTATGCTTTTTTCCTCACATCACCTCTAGTTCTTTGCCAATGACCTACACTGCGTGTCCTCGGGTTACTGACTCTCCCGTCACGGGAAAGAGCTTCTCATCACTTACCCTAAGGTTAATTATTCTGCTATTCAGAAATATTTGGGAATCACAGAAAATTAACATGCAGGTTTAGCGAACAGTCAGGAAATCAAATGGTGTGTTGGCCTTCATTGCAAAGGATTTCAAGAACAGGAGTAAGGAGGTCTGAGTGTAGTTACAACAGTGATCCCACAACTGGAGTACCAGTGCACAGCTCTGGTCAGCTTGCCTCAGACTGGGGGTTAGGTGCCAGGGTGGGGCAGAAATGGGGGTCAACTCGATTGATTGCTGGGATGAGAGGGCTTTTCCACGAAGAGAGATTCAGTAGGATAAGCCAATGCTCTGCGATTTAGGAGGATGGGAAGTAGACTAACTGAAATGGATAATACTCTGAGAGAGCTGGACAGGATAATGGCTGCATATCCCCAGAGGTGTCATTCAGGGTAATGATAATCTTGATTGTCACAAGTAGGCTTACATTAACACTGCAATGAAGTTACTGTGATAGGCTGTATAGACTACAGTTGCTCATTTTTCTAATGTAAAACCCTTTAAATGCCCCCTTAACCTTCGCTGCTCTAAGGAAGATAACCCCACCTCTATTCCCTTCACATAACTGAACTCTCTTATTCCTGATATCCTTCGACTAAACCTTCTCTTTGCCTATCCTTCTTCAAGTGTGCTGAACAGAACTGGCTACAATATTTTGGCTGGGGCCTAACCATTGTTTTGTAAAGGTTCAGCATAACTTGCTCGCTTTTCTACTTGACGCCTGTTTACTCACAGCGTCTCTACAATACTTATTTTCAGTCTCCCTTTGATACCGGTGAAGAGTTTTTGTGAAGATTGTGCCAATCTTTGAGAAATGCCGTATTTGAACGATTTTAGTCATTTAAAGGGGTTCTTCACTATTCAACAGGAAATCCCTAATTTCTCTTGAGAAGATGCTGTTGAGTGGCGTAGTGGTATTGTCACCGGACTAGTAATCCAGGGATCCAGGGTAGTGTTCTGGAGATCATGGTTTGAATCCCACCACAGCAGATGGAGAAATTTGAATTCAATAAAAGTCTGGAAAAGTCTAATGATGACCATGTCAATTGTCAAAAAAACCCACCTGGTTCATTGATGCCTTTTAGGTATCGGAAATCTGCCATCCTTGCCTGGTCTGGCTCACATGTAACTCCAGATCCACAGCAATATTGTTGACTCTTAAATGCCCTCTGAAATGGCCCAGGAAGCCATTCAGTTGTATCAAACTGCTAAAAGGGATGAAACGGGACAGACTGAGACCGTCATTGTCGCAGGGTCAGAATCCGGGGACTTCCTCCCTAACAGCATTGTGAGTGTACCAACACTACATGGGAGGCAGTCAAGAAGACAGCTCCACAGCGTCTTCTCAAGAGAAATTAGGGATTGACAATGAATGGTGGCCTGGCCAACGACACCCACATCCCACGAATGGATAATTTCAAAAAAAGGTTTTCTATAAGTTTATAGGTTTTCTATATGTTAGTATGTCTCTGATTTGTACATGCAATGGCTTGGATTCTCATCCACCAGTCGGGTGTGCAAGGTCGGGGGAATTCCTTGCTCCACAAACACGGCAGCACGGTAGCACTCGTGGCTAGCACTGTGGCTTCACAGCGACAGTCCCAGGTTCGATTCCCCGCTGGGTCACTGTCTGTGCGGAGTCGGCACGTTCTCCCCATGTCTGCGTGGGTTTCCTCCGGGTGCTCCGGTTTCCTCCCACAGTCCAAATACGTGCGGGTTAGGTGGATTGGCCATGCTAAATTGCCCTTGGTGCCCAAAAAAGGTTAGGAAGGGTTATGGGGATAGGGTGGAAGTAAGAGCTTAAGCAGGTCGGTGAAGACTCGATGGGCCGAATGGCCTCCTTCTGCACTGTATGTTCTATGTATGCATCTATGTAAACGCAACATTTACAAATGGCCGGCTGGACCGCGCATTGGTCCGGGGGAGCAGGTTATATTAGAAGTCAGGTCAGGTGGCCCTGCAAGTTGTGAGGAGGTTGCCGGGTGTAGACCTATGGTTTTGGACAGTGGAGCCAGTGGTGTAGCGGTACTGTCACTGCATTAGTATTCCAGAGACCAGACTGATACTCTGGGGACGTGGGTTTAAATCCCACCATGGCAGCTGGGGAAATTTGAATTCAGTTAATAAATCTGGAATATAAAGCTAGTTTTGGTAATGGTGACCATGAAAAAACCTTCGATCGTCATAAAAAACCATCTGGTTCACTTTAGGAAAAGAGCTCTACCTATGTGACTCCATACCCACAGCAAAATGGTTGACTCTTAACTGCTCCTCTGAAATGGCCTAAGAAGGCTATGCAAGGGCAATTAGGATAACAAAGGCTGGCTTCATCAGCAACACCCACAAATGAATAGAAAACCCCATGGTCTCTCCAACCCTCCATGCCAAGCTATTGATACCTACTCCATGATGCCCCTATGGCAACATATACCTCCCTATCCACCACTCTTTGCCCTTCCACCTGCCATGCCAACTCACCCAGTGTCCACAATGGGCAGACCTCAGTATCCATGCAGCAATTAGATAATATTAAGTTCTAAACAATAAAGGTTTAATAATTCACTATATTGAAAAAAAAGCACTTGTTCAGAAAACCCCACTTGCTACTTTACATTTCTGAGAGCCTTATAACAACAAACATTTATTTTAAGTGCACAATCCCTTATAACAACAAGTATTGGCATTCATTGCTTCAAAGAGTCTACTAGAACCACTTGTAGCTGTCAAACAAACTGTAAATGGCTACGATGATAATGGATGTTTGTGTAATCAGTCATACAGCATTAATCCAGTCATGGAAACCCTTGGTGTATCTAAACAGACAGCGTGAAATATAAAGCAAGCATTTATTTTTAACTCTGGAGACATTTTTTCAAAGATATAAAGGTCCATGTTTTTAAATGCATTTACAGCTCTCTTTGACAAGTTCCTCTTGACACTTTTGACAGCGCATCTTGCTTTTGTGGTTGATTTTAACAGGTCTGTTGACAGTTCCAATGTGCTTGACAGTTAATGAGTTTATGCACTTTTTACGTACATTTATGCGTACCTGTTCTAAAGGACACGTGATCCCCCCCCCCCCAAGGGCACAGAAGCTCTCCTAAAGTACCGGGATCATACCCAAAGGCGGACCATACCTCTCCAAAGGCGTAGTTTTGTGAGGGCCATGAAGAATCCAGCACGAGTTTTAAGGATACCAAGAAATAACATTTATTTACAATAACATATATACACAACAGCAGCAGCACCTTCGCTTGCTGCTCACTCCTTCCTGGCTGGTTCCAAACTGGCCAGCTTTGTTTATACAGGGAGTCTGCTAATGATTTGTCCACCCCCCTCATTGGGGAAGCTCATACTTCCACAGGATTGTGGGATTGTCATTAGTCCCCCGCCAATGGTAAGCAGGCAGGTTGTAACCGGTAGCCTGGCTAGCCAAGGAAATGCACAATATTCAGACTTGCTCTTACCAGGTCTACTTAGCACACCTGGGATTTCACACACTTGGGTTACAAAAATCCAACTTCAGTGGAAGCAGCTGATGATTTAGATGGCCGGCTGTCTCCGTGATCCGCGCATGCGCAAAAGACGAACACCCACCCCGCGAAAATGGGCATTGCCTTGTTCGAGGGCGGCACTTGCGGCTCTCGGGCACTCCCGCCATTTTCACCACTGGGCAGGGGGTTCTTGTATAGGGACAATCGGGGGCCAATGCGTTTGTGCTGCATGATTTATATATTTTGGATGAGATTTACCAACCAACCCGCCACATGTTTTACAGCGGTGGAGGCGGTCCGCCAGCGGGCTTTTCTGATCCCGCCGTTGTCAATGGGATTCCCCGTTGACTGCACCCCTCATCGCTGGGAAACCCGTTCGTGGCACCGGAATATCCCGCCTGTGTAAGCAGCCGGCAAGCTCTGATTTTACACAGAGTCTGTGTTTGCCGATGGCTTATATATTTTGGTCCTTCTAAGATTTGATATTTTAGCTCCTCTCTGATTTATTATTTTCGTGTATATGATTGATATATTTTAGTCTCTCTGTGATCCTTCCCAGTGGGATCCTGTCAACTTGCTATGATTTTATTTGTTGGTCGTTCACTGATGTTGAAAGACTGAAGGGTGTAAAAATAGGGTTTGAATCGTTGCCAGGCTTCCTGAAACCTGAATGTAATCAGCAGCTGCTTTTCTACAATAGTAAGTCATTCGTGGGTGTTCCTTTGATAAAAGATATGTAAAACAGCAGTAGGATGCTGCACTTCTCACCATTTGCCTCTCAAAGAGCAGCTTTTGTAAAACGTTGTCTATTTTTATTGAGCCAGGTGCAAACATGCAGATTAGTTCCATTATTCTCCAGTAAGGAGGTTAGTGGCTGAGGACCCAGGAACACAGATTTAATTTTTCAACTGAGGCAGTCTTAATAAATCACGACTGAGGTGACGTGAAAATTGGATTCTCTTCCCATGTGAGGCGTTCTATCATTGACAATTCCCCACTGAATGCTTTGCTTTACATTGTTGAACACATAATAATCTTTTACAAAATTTATATTTAATAATCCAAAAACAACGCTGCTACTGTGAAGATTGTTACAGGTGTTAAAAACAGTGGGCAGTAACTAGGGTGCTCTTTCCCAGTGCAGACTCGATGGGCTGAATGGCCTCCTTCTGCACTGTAAATTCTATGATTCTCTGGTCTCCCAGCCGCATGTGTCTCGGTTAGTGGGAAGCGGCGCGCCGTTCGCTGGCGGAGGCATTCCCTGCTCTCGCCGCTGTCATTGGGAATTCCCATTGCAGCCACACCTTGCCATCAGGACCCTCTTGGGCAGGGATGCGCTGCTGGCTGGACCAGGGAATCCTGCCGCCAGCGAATGGCTGGAGAATTCCCGCCAGTATCTTGCATCATTGAAGGATCACGTTGCGTAAGAGCGTGAACACTATCTCGAATCTCTCTTCATTGAGCATATTTTTAAAAAGGTCGGCAGCTGCTGAGCGACGAATGTTGGGGTCCCAGGGATAAGGCTCACCTGGCGTTAACCAGAGACACACAGCAGGACACTGCATCAACAAGTAATATAAGGGGCAGGCACATATAGGGTGCGATTTAACAGGAAGAAAACAGAGTACCGTTTTGGGCGCAGTTAGCGGGGTGTTTCATGGCGCCTGCAGCACCGAGAATGATCTGCTATCAAACTGGACCCTGTTTTTTTTTGACCCGGCCGAGTAAGGCCCCGGCCGAGGCTGTTGGCATTGCTAAATGCCGCCCCGATCACTCTACCCCTTCTACACCACAACCTCCGGAATCCTCCAACGACCCAACCTACTTGTTATGACTCATCGAGCACCTTTCACCCCACCTCAGAAGTGAGGGGCACCTCCAAGCCCGTCCCATGCATGGACAACATACCACCCGGGCATCTTGGCACTGCCACCTGGAGTACCCAGGGTGGTGGTGCAGGATGACAGGGTACAAACCCGCCCAGAGCCCGACCACCTGGGGGCCTCCGATGGCCTGAGTGACACCCCCCACCCCCCCCCCACCCCCCCCCCCCCCAGGTACCACACGTTTGTGTGGACTAGTGCTGAACAGCGCCACGCCGAGGTCTTCCAGGCCTGGGTCTTCGATTCCGGGCCTTGGGATACTTAAGTGAGGCTAACTGTTCACGTAAAAATGCAAATCTGGATCATTCCCAGTGAGGGCGGGATCCAGATTGCGACATCTCGCTAGATCCTGTTAGATCTCGAGGAGGGTGTTGAGAGGTCTCTTGCGATACTTAACGGCCTTGTCGCGTACCGTGCGTGACGAGGCCATACAATCGCGCCCATAGAGTTAACCTGGGACTGAGTACAGTACAGTACAAAGAACAAAGAACAAAGAACAAAGAAAGGTACAGCACAGGAACAGGCCCTTCGGCCCTCCAAGCCTGTGCCGACCATGCTGCCCGTCTAAACTAAAATCTTCTGCACTTCCTGGGTCCATATCCCACTATTCCCATCCTATTCATGTATTTGTCAAGGTGCCCCTTAAATGTCACTATCGTCCCTGCTTCCACCACCTCCTCCGGCAGCAAGTTCCAGGCACCCACTACCCTCTGTGTAAAAAACTTGCCTCGTACATCGCCTCTAAACCTTGCCCCTCTCACCTTAAACCTATGCCCCCTAGTAATTGACCCCTCTACCCTGGGAAAAAGCCTCTGACTATCCACTCTGTCTATGCCCCTCATAATTTTGTAGACCTCTATCAGGTCGCCCCTCAACCTCCATCGTTCCATTGAGAACAAACCGAGTTCCTCCAAACCAGGCAACATCCTGGTAAATCTCTTCTGCACCCTCTCTGAAGCCTTCACATCCTTCTGGTAGTGTGGTGACCAGAATTGAACACAATACTCCAAGTGTGGCCTAACTAAGGTTCTATACGGCTGCAACATGACTTTCCAATTCTTATACTCAATGCCCCGGCCAATGAGGGCAATCATGCCGTATGCCTTCTTGACTATCTTCTCCACCTGTGTTGCCCCTTTCAGTGACCTGTGGACCTGTACACCTAGATCTCTCTGACTTTCAATACTCTTGAGGGTTCTACCATTCACTGTATATTCCCTTCCTGCATTCGACCTTCCAAAATGCATTACCTCACATTTCTCCGGATTAAACTCCATCTGCCATCTCTCCGCCCAAGTCTCCAAACGATCTAAATCCTGCTGTATCCTCTGACAGTCCTCATCGCTATCCGCAATTCCACCATCGTTTGTGTCGTCTGCAAACTTACTAATCAGACCAGTTACATTTTCCTCCAAATGATTTATATATACGACAAACAGCAAAGGTCCCAGCACAGATCCCTGATCACTGCGGACTAGTCACAACCCTCCAATTAGAAAAGCATCCTTGCATTGCTACTCTATGCCTTCTATGACCTAGCCAGTTCTATATCTATCTTGCCAGCTCACCCCTGATGCCGTGTGACTTACCTTTTGTACCAGTCTACCATGAGGGACCTTGTCAAAGGCCTTACTGAAGTCCATATAGACAACATCCACTGCCCTACCTGCATCAATCATCTTTGTGACCTCTTCGAAAAACTCTATCAAGTTAGTGAGACACGACTTCCCCTTCACAAAAGCCTGCTGCCTCTCACTAATACGTCCATTTACTTCCAAATGGGAGTAGATCCTGTCTCGAAGAACTCTCTCCAGTAATTTCCCTACCACTGACGTAAGGCTCACCGGCCTGTAGTCCACTGGGTTATCCTTGCTACCCTTCTTAAACAAAGGAATAACATTGGCTATTCTCCAGTCCTCCGGGACATCACCTGAAGACAGTGAGGATCCAAAGATTTCTGTCAAGGCCTCAGCAATTTCCTCTCTAGCCTCCTTCAGTATTCTGGGGTAGATCCCTTCAGGCCCTGTGGACTTATCTACCTTAATATTTTTCAAGACGCTCAACACCTCATCTTTTTGGATCTCAATGTGACCCAGGCTATCGATACACCCTTCTCCAGACTCAACATCCACCAATTCCTTCTCTTTGGTGAATGCTGATGCTCGGTATTCATTTAGTACCTCATCCATTTCCTCTGGCTCCACACATAGGTTCCCTTGTCTATCCTTCAGTGGGCCAACCCTTTCCCTGGCTACCCTCTTGCTTTTTATGTACGTGTAGAAAGCCTTGGGATTTTCCTTAACCCTATTTGCCAATGACTTTTCGTGACCCCTTCTAGCCCTCCTGACTCCTTGCTTAAGTTCCTTCCTACTTTCCTTCTATTCCACACAGGGTTTGTCTGTTCCCAGCCTTCTAGTCCTGATAAATTCCTCCTTTTTCTTTTTGACGAGGCCTACAATATCTCGCGTTATCCAAGATTCCTGAAATTTGACGTATTTATCCTTCTTCCGCACAGGAACATGCCGGTCCTGAATTCTTTTCAACTGACATTTGAAAGCCTCCCACATGTCAGATGTTGATTTACCCCCAATCTAGGTTCTACAGTTCCCGCCTAACATTGTTATAATTAGCCTTCCCCCAATTTAGCACATTCACCCTAGGACCACTCTTATCCTTGTCCACCAGCACTTTAAAACTTACTGAATTGTGGTCACTGTTCCCGAAATGCTCCCCTACTGAAACTTCTACCACCTAGCCGGGCTCATTCCCCAATACCAGGTCCAATACAGCCCCTTCCCTAGTTGGACTATCTACATATTGTTTTAAGAAGCCCTCCTGGATGCACCTTACAAACTCTGCCCCGTCTAAGCCCCTAGCACTCAGTGAGTCCCAGTCAATATTGGGGAAGTTGAAGTGTCCCATCACAACAACCCTGTTGTTCTTACTCGTTTCCAAAATCTAGCTCCCTATCTGCTCCTCTATCTCCCGCTGGCTGTTGGGAGGCCTGTAGTAAACCCCCAACATTGTGACTGCACCCTTCTTATTCCTGATCTCTACCCATATAGCCTCGCTGCCCTCTGTGGTGTCCTCCTGTAGTACAGCTGGGATATTCTCCCTAACCAGTAGCGCAACCCTGCCATCCCTTTTACAACCCCCTCTATCCTGCCTGAAACATCTAAATCCTGGAACGTTTAGCTGCCAATCCTGTCCTTCCCTCAACCTGGTCTCTGTAATGGCAACAACATCATAGTTCCAAGCACTAATCCAAGCTCTAAATTCATCTGCCTTACCCGTAGTACTTCTTGCATTAAAACATATGCACTTCAGGCCACCAGATCTGCTGTTTTCAGTAACATCTCCCTGTCTGCTCTTCCTCATAGCCATACTGGCCCTATTCCCTAGTTCTCCCTCAATGCTTTCACCTTCTGACCTATTGCTCCGGCACCCCCCTGCCATACTAGTTTAAACCCTCCCGTGTGACACTAGCAAATCTCGTGGCCAGGATATTTATGCCTCTCCAGTTTAGATGCAACCCGTCCTTCTTATACAGGTCACACCTGCCCCGGAAGAGCTCCCAGAGGTCCAGATGATGGAAACCCTCCCTCCTACACCAGCTGTTTAGCCACGTGTTTAGCTGCTCTATCTTCCTATTTCTAGCCTCACTAGCACGTGGCACCGGGAGTAATCCCGAGATTACATCCCTAGAGGTCCTGTCTTTTAACTTTCTGCCTAACTCCCTGAACTCCTGCTGCAGGACCTCATGCCCCTTCCTGTCTATGTTGTTAGTACCAATATGTACAACGACCTCTGCCTGTTTGCCCTCCCCCTTCAGGATGCCCGCTACCCCTACTGAGACATCCTGGACCCTGGCACCAGGGAGGCAACATACCATCCTGGAGTCTCTTTCACGTCCACAGAAGTGCCTATCTGTGCCCCTAACTATAGAGTCCCCTATGACTTTGCTCTTCTGCGCTTTGACCCTCCCTGCTGAACATCAGAGCCAGCCGTGATGCCACTGCTCTGGCTGCTGCTGTTTTCCCCTGATAGGCTATCCCCCTCCGACAGTATCCAAAAGGATATACCTGTTCGAGAGGGGGACAACCACAGGGGATTCCTGCACTGACTGCCTGCCCCTTCTGGTGGTCGCCCATTTCTCTGCCTGCACCTTGGGTGTGACCACATTTATATAACTGCTATCTATGACTCTTTCCGCCACCTGCATGCTCCTAAGTGCATCCAACTGCTGCTCCAACCAAACCATGCGGTCTGTGAGGAGCTCCAGTCGGGTGCACTTTCTGCAGATGAAGCCATCCGGGACGCTGGAAGCCTCCCGGACCTGCCACATCTCACAGTCAGAGCACTGCACCCCTCTAATTGACATTGCGTTAATTAATTAGTAAATTAAATTAAAAACATTTTTTTTTAAATGTTCCTGTTAACTATATGTTTCCAAGCACTAGATTTCTACTATAAATGTAAATGCAAAATACAGTACTCTCCGATCTCTGGCTTAGATACCCCTCGAAATTATAATTAAGTAATTACGTTTAATTAGTTTAACAATGTTTAATTTTTAAATTTAGTGTAGATTCCCAACCAGTCAATTAGGTCACAGCTTTACTGTGATGTCACCAGTCCCCCCCGTCCCCCCGTCCCCCCACACACACAATTTGAAAAGGTAATAAAAATAAAAATCATTTACCTTCCCAGGATGGTCTCTGGTTCTCTCCCTGCAGATTAAAAGTTACAGGCCAGAAGAAAGAGAACAAAACGGTAGGGAAAAACACCTTCTCCAACTCTGCACCAAATTACCTCACTGCACCAAATTACCAAGCCCCAATTCCCACTCAGGCTGTGTCTCCTTCACCTACGCAAAGCTTACTGAGTGCACTTTCTGTCTGTCTTTTATACAGACCTCAGCTAACCAGGGTGACTCACACTACTTAAGCTTCAAAGAGAAGAATACAATGTACACCCTTGTGCCACTAAACAGGCCTCAGGTGACTGACAGATAACTCCCTCTCAGCAATTAGGGTGGGGGCAGCTTCAGCCAATCAGACACTAAGCTACACACTGCACTTTTAACTGAAAAACAGCAGAATTAGACTTACCACTTACCTTTCCTGATTACCTCACTGTACCAAATTACCAAGTTCCAATTCCCACTCTGGATGTGACTCACTCTGGCTGTGTCTCCTTCACTTGCGCAAAGTACATAGTAATGTAAAAACAATCACTAGGATGTAGGGGTCAGTCTAATGAGCCGTATGTACCAGCAAGCATGGGGACAGCTTCTAGTTTGTACCCTTATTGTATATTTGTAAATAGTCCTAAGGGTCAGTATTATGGTTAACCTATGTATGACGACAAAGATTTCTTTAGACCTACACAACTGTATCCAAAAGCCTACAAAATCGTCCACATTTCCCATCCATTATATTCAAAACCTGAGGGCCATTTTGACTTTGACCACTGGCATAAACCAAATAATTTTAATCAGTCGGCAGTTGTTTGCCTTCTCCAGTTTCATTTCCAAAGTTTTCCAGCGAAGCTGAACACTCAGAAAATGTATCATTGTCAGTATCCCAAAGTGAGGAAGGGTGAAAAACAGCGTGGGTCCCTGCCCCGCATTAATAGCACGTTAACTTGCTGGAAGATGCTAACCTGGGGCCATTAGATAAGAGCAGGATTTGGCTCCATTGTGATGATGTCCATGGGAGAATATCCTGTTGGCTCAAATTTACGGAGATCCTGCCTTACTGGAGGAACCTCGACCACAGCAGAATGGCTTAATGGAATTTTTCACATTCAAGGTCCCATCTGGTGATGTGGGTCACTGAGAATTCAGCCTCTAATCTCCAGCCTCTCGTTCAAATTGCCACTCAGACATCGTTTTAAATTGCTATTGGAATCTGTGGAACTGAGTGCAATATGAAGACAATCTGTCTAACTGGAAGACAGGTAATAGATCCCTATTGGCCCACAGTACAATATAGTTAGAGCACTGATTTATAGAACTGTAAAGAGAGTTGACTTGATGCCGCTTTTCATGGTTGGACAGTCGAGGGGGGAGCGTGGTTGGGGCGGGGGGTTTGCAGAGATAGCCAACAGAACTCCAGTAGCATGATGCAGAATGTTACCATGGACATGCGTTGGACATGGAGCAACTGTGGAGGGTGGAAATTGAAACGGGACCGACCGCCAACAACGGGAATGTGAGGATCTCATCGGCCAGTTTAATATTACCTCCTTCTCTTAGTCATTTATACCTCTACATACAAAAATACAAACTTCAGTTTGTCTTTTTATGGGCCTATCACGTTCATTGGAGTTCCCATCAGAATCAATTCACTATTTGACATCTTTGCGATCAACATGAGCGTCTGGTCCTCATTCTTGTTTTGAAATGCATCACTTCACCTTTCTTTAAAATCACCCATGTCTGTCCAACAAGACTAGCCTGGCCCCAGCAATCTTTTATATTCCTTGTCACACATCTCACTTTTGTGTCACCAGTACATTTCATGCTGTTCCCTAAATGACCAAATATGGCAGTAAGTCCCTTTTGACCGTATCTCCATCCAAGTGGTCAGATTCTGCTTAATCGTTAGAGCCATTATCATGATATGCTCATCTTTTCATTTGTTACCTTAGCTTGTGCTTTTTAAAAAATCCCTGTAAGCTGCATCCATGGTGTTTCCTGGTATCCATCCCGCATGGAATTTTGGAAGGTTCATCAACCACATTAGAAATCTTTGTGACTGGCCCAAATGAACTTCATGTGCCTCGTAATTTTATCCCATAATACAGGCTCTGGGGACCATTACACATCTTCAAACATGTAATTTCTAAATGGTTCAGAATTGCTATTGATCCTGCCCAAAAAGGCTGCGCGTACACAGCGCTCAACTCTCCAGTCGAGGTAATTATGAATAATAAGCACTGCATCAGGTATCAATTCATCAGGAATTGATGAGATTCCAATGGCAGAGTTTTATAACAGGGAAGAAGACGGCCATTTGGCCCATTGTATCTGCACCAGCTCTCCAAATGAGCAGTGCAACTCGATGACGTTCTCCTGCCTTTTCCCCGTAGCCCTGCACATTGTTTCTATTCAATAATCTTTTAATGTCCCCTTGAAAGCCTCGATTGAACCTGCCTCCACCACACTTTCATGTCGTGCATTCCAGAGCCCAGCCACTCGCTGTGTGAAAACGTTTCTCCTCACATCGTATTTACTTCTTTTGCAAACCACTTTCGATCTCTGCCCTCTCGTTCGCGATCCTTTTACGAGCAGGAATCTTTTCTCCATATCTACTCTGTCCAGCCCCTGCATGATTTTGAACACCTCTACCAAATCTCCTCTGAGGCCTTCCTCACTCCAAGGAGAACAGTCCTAATCTCTCCAATCTATCTTCATTTCTGAAGTTTGTCAGTCCTGGAACCACTCTTGTAAATTTCTTCTGCGCGTTCTCCAATGCGTTAATATTCTTTCTATAGTGTGGCCCAGAACAGTACACATTACTCCAGCTGAGGTCTAACTAATGTCTTAGAAAAGCTCAGCATAACCTCCTTGCTCCTATATTCTATGTCCCTATTAATAAAGCCCAGGACATTGTATACTTTATTAACTGCTCTCTCCATCTGTCCTGCTACCTTCAAGTGATTTATACACATGTACACCCAGGTCCCTCTGCTCCTGCATCCCGTTAAGAAATGTACCTTTAGTTTATATTGTCTTTCTTTGTTCTTCCAACCAAAATGCATCACCTCATACTTTTACGCATTATGTACATGGATGTACTTCATGAACATAGAAAATAGCAGCAGGACTAGGTCATTCAGCTCTTCGAGCCTGTCCAACATTCAATATGATCATGGCGGATCCTCTGTCTCAACGTCGTAGCCCCTCGCTCTCCCCATACCTCTTGAGGCCTTCTATTTTATTCTTAAATATATTCAGTGATTTGGCCTCCACGGCCTTCTGCGGTAGAGAATTCAACAGGTTCACCCTCTGAGTGAAGAGTTTTCTCCTAATCTCCATCCTAAATGGCCTACCCAGTATCTTGAGACTGTGACCACATGTTCTAGACCCTCCCCCCAAGTCAGAGGAAACAACAACCCTGCATCCAGTCTATCTAGCCCTGTCAGAATTTTGCACATTTCTAAACTCCAGTGAATACAGGCCCAGTTGACCAAATCTCTCCTCACTCGACAGTCTTACCAGCCCAGGAATCTGTCTGGTGATCCTTCAGTGCGCTCCCTCGATGGCAAGTATATATTTTCTTAGGTAAGGAGACCCCGTGTCTGCGTAGGTTTCGCCCCCACAATCCAAAGATGGGCAGGTTAGGTGGATTGGCCACGCTAAATTGCCCCTAAATTGGAAAATAAATATTTGGGCACTCTAGATTTATAAAGAAATAAGAAATTTATGCTGGCTCTTCCTAATCAACCCATGTGACCACTAATTCTATCCCTAATAATTGTTTCTAGAAGCTTCCGTACCACTGAGGTTAAACTGACTGGTCTGTACCAGGGCTTACCCTTACAACTTTTCTCGAACAAGGATGCAATGTTGGAAATTCTCCAGACCTCCTGCACCTTCCTGAATCTAGGGAAGGTGGAACAATTATAGAAAGCGCCCTTGCAGTTGCCACTGTCACTGCCTACAATATCCTTGGATGCTTCTCATCCTGTCCCAGTGCCTTGTCAACTTTCAATGCTGACAGTCTGTCCAACACTTCCTTCATACTAATGGCCTGGATAGCATCTGCCTCCTTGGTAAAGATTGCTGGATAGTATTTATTTAGTACCGCAGCCATGCTCCCTGCCTCCATGTGTGTCATATTCAGGAAAGGATCAAAGATGGCGCCTGTCGAGTTTGTATAACATAATGCAAGGTAATAACCTTCACAAGCCTCACAGCGGCACTCCGAGTGATCCCCCCATGGCACGCGTGGAATACGAGCTCCCCCACTAGTGGACGGAGGCTAGGACTTGAAAGATCGGCTCATAAAAGCCGGCACAGACTGGGACCAGCGTGAGCAGTAGTCCCGGTTGTGACCTTTGGACTGTAAACCACGTTGTGGCCTTTGCTTTTGTTGTTAAATTACATTTTGTTTGACTTCCCTTCTCAAACCTTTTATACTGGCGGCAAGGAAAACAACAGCTGCGATCCTGGAAGTCCTAACAGCACCAGATTTCCCAGCCTGAGAGTAAGGCTGGCGAGATTTAAGAATGTCACTTTTTGGAAGGGTCGAGTCCTTGACTCGGGCGTAGAAGACTGGACCCAGCACACTGAATGGATGCAGTATTTCTTCCAGGTAAATGGTATTGTTGGGGACATCCAACAAAAGGTAATACGCCAGACCACCTGCAGGGCCTGACATTCATTGTGATCAAGAGCCTCACCTATCCAGCGGCCCCAGACTCGAGAACCTTTAGGGAACTCATGAAACTTGTAGTGAATCATTATAACCCTAAGCCACTGGTAATCCTGCAGAGAAATGTGTTCAATAGGACCGAGCGAACACCTGGGAACCAGTTGCGGAATTTCTGATGCACCTTCGCAAGTTAATTGTGACTTCGCAAGTTAATTTGACTTCTGCTCATCCTCCCTGAGAAACTGAGAGATCGGTTGGTGTGTGGCATTAACAATATGGCGAGTCAAAGTAAGCTGTCAACGGAACCGGCCTTGGATATGAAAAGTGCCATAGAAGTGTCACTCTTCTGCTAGAATGCAGAAAAGAGGGTCCATGGATTATGACGCACACAGCGTTGACCGGCTCCCAGTCCAACCAGCGACGCCCCCCCCCCCCCCCCCCCCCACCAAGTATAAGGCTTACGTGACCCAGTCACCACCAAAACAACGCCGTGGTTAGACCTGATGGCCAAGGGCCATCACAGTCTGATTGGACATCTCCCCAGTGGGTGATGAGGGGTACCCACAACAGTGCTGCACTTTGCAGTGACTGGAACCTTGGTGATCGAGGCTACCAGAATCGACAGCAAACGTGTCGCCATGGCCAGGTGTCACAAGCACCCTGAGCCAGGGCTTTTCACATTTCCCCACTCGAGGAAGATGACTACTTGCATTTAAATTGCATCACTGCCCCCAAAGTAGCCCCAGTAACAATAAGCTCCGTCTGGGGATCCAGCACCTGGGCTTGAAGGATACCAAGGCCCGGCTGGCAACATACACTGAGAAACATTGACAGTCATTGGGACCACAGTGACCCACGGACAACAGTCCGTCTGGCTGCCACACGAGCCCGGACCCAGCCTCCTAGGCCGAGATTGGTTACAAAGACTCCGCCTGGACTGGCAACAAATCCTACGGGTGGGTACTGGCAGTTTGTATGAAGTCTTTGGAAAGTATCCGGAGGTTTTCCAGGAAGGCCTGGGGGGAAGAAAGCAGCCCAAAGCAAAAATGTATGTTGATCCAGAGGCCCAACCCAAATATTTTAGAGCCTGTCAAAGGTAGATGACAAGCTAAGCTGGGTGGAGAACTTGGGCTTCATACACCCGGTCCAGTTCACAGAGTGGGCAGTGCCAGTGGTCCCGGTGCTGAAGCCAGACAAGTCCGCTCGCCTGTGTGACGATTACAAGTTGACAGTAAACAGGGCCTCCCGCTTGGTCAGGTACCCCATGCCACGAGTCAAAGACCTCAACGCGAAGGTGGCTGGGGTTCACTCATTCACAAAGTTGGAAATGAGCCACGCCTACCTCCAGTTAGACACGGCATCGAGAAAATACATCACCATCAGCTCCCATAGGGGGTTGTACGAGCACTCCGGCAACAATTGTACAACACGTGGCATTACACCAGCCAACGGGGTTACTCTGATACTTAACAACGTGTACTGAATTCTGTAGCAACATGAATGTTTACCTCCCACCTGAGCTGAGAAAGGTCTCAGTGTGCAGGTCTGCTGGTGTCTGATTGGCTTTAAGGAACAATTTCCTCACAAGAATTCCCTGTCTCCTTGTTCACATCAAACCCGTCCATGGCGCTTTTTCTTCCCGCCATTTTTGGATTGCAGCTCTCTGATCTGTGCCTGCTTTCCCTCCTATTTTGACAAATTCAGACTCGCTGTTCCTGTTCCCCGCTATCGATTCCCGGACAGGAGGTTGCAGCCGTGCCAGCCTCCCCGAACAGGCGCCGGAATGTGGCGACTAGGGGCTTTTCACAGTAACTTCATTTGAAGCCTACTTGTGCCAATAAGCAATTTTCATTTCATTTCAGAGTCGGCAGCCCCGTGAGTTTGCGTTCCCGGGGCCCCATTACATAATTTTGTGCGTGGTTTCCGCAGCTCCATCCACTTCACTGGTAAGTGTAGTGAAAACTTTGATAGTCTGTTTGAAGTAAGCCTCCAGTAACTCGCAGTTGTCCGATAGAGCAGCTCGAGCAGCTGTCACGATTGACCAGCTGATTTGCTGAGCCATGCTATAAACCTCACCGTGTCCAAGTATTTCCTTGAGAGTTGTTTTTACTGCCACAATGATGATTTAACCTTGGAATTCGATGATGTTTCTCCCGACCTCACTCCCGATAGTGTCTAGACCTGGATCTCACTCCCGATGGTGTCTAGACCTGGATCTCACTCCCGATGGTGTCTAGACCTGGATCTCACTCCCAATGGTGTCCAGACCTGGATCTCACTCCCGATGGTGCCCAGACCTGGATCTCACTCCCGATGGTGTCTCGACCTGGATCTCACTCCCGATGGTGTCTCGACCTGGATCTCACTCCCGATGATGTCTAGACCTGGATCTTACTCCAGATGGTGTCTAGAACTGGATCTCACTCCCGATGGTGTCTAGGCCTGGATCTCACTCCTGGTGGTGTCTAGACCTGGATCTCACTCCCGGTGGTGTCTAGACTTGGATCTCATTCCCGATGGTGTCGAGACCTGGATCTCACTTCCGATAGTGTCTAGGCCTGGATCTCACTCCTGATGGTGTCCAGGCCTGGATCTCACTCCCGATCATGTCTCGGCCTGGATCTCACTCCCGATGGTGTCTAGACCTGGATCTCACTCCCTATGGTGTCTAGACCTGGATCTCACTCCCGGTGGTGTCTGAGCCTGGATCTCACTTCCTATGGTGTCTAGGCCTGGATCTCACTCCCGATGGTGTCTAAGCCTGGATCTCACTCCCGATACTGTCTAGACCTGGATCCCATTCCCGATAGTGTCTAGACCTGGATCTCACTCCCGATGGTGTCGAGGCCTGGATCTTACTCCCGATGGTGTCTAGACCTGGATCTTACTCCCGATGGTGTCTAGACCTGGATCTCACTCCCGATGGGGTCTAGGCCTGGATCTTACTCCCGATGGTGTCTAGACCTGGATCTCACTCCCGATGGGGTCTAGACTTGGATCTCACTCGCGATGGTGTCTCGACCTGGATCTCACTCCCGATGGTGTCTCGACCTGGATCTCACTCCCGATGGTGTCTAGGCCTGGATTTCACTCCCGATGGTGTCTAGACCTGGATCTTCCTCCCGATGGTGTCTAGGTCTGGACCTCATTCCCGATGGTGTCTCGACCTGGATCTCACATCCAATGGTGTCAAGGTCGGACCTCACTCCCTATGGTGTCTAGACCTGGATCTCACTCCCGTTGGTGTCTAGACCTGGCTCTCACTCCCAATGTTGTCTAGGCCTGGATCTTCCTCCCGATGGTGTCTAGACCTGGATCTCACACCCGATGGTGTCTAGACCTGGATCCCATTCCCGATAGTGTCTAGACCTGGATCCCACTCCCGATGGTTTCTAGGCCTGGATCTTACTCCCGATGGTGTCTCGACCTGGATCTCACTCCCGATAGTGTCTAGACCTGGATCTCACACCCGATGGTGTCTAGGCCTCGACCTCACTCCCGATGGTGTCTAGACCTGGATCTCACTCCGGTTGGTGTCTCGACCTGGATCTCACTCCCGATGGTGTCTAGGCCTGGATCTATCTCCCGATAGTGTCTAGACCTGGATCTCACTCCCGTTGGTGTCTAGACCTGGCTCTCACTCCCAATGTTGTCTAGGCCTGGATCTTCCTCCCGATGGTGTCTAGACCTGGATCTCACACCCGATGGTGTCTAGACCTGGATCCCATTCCCGATAGTGTCTAGACCTGGATCCCACTCCCGATGGTTTCTAGGCCTGGATCTTACTCCCGATGGTGTCTCGACCTGGATCTCACTCCCGATAGTGTCTAGACCTGGATCTCACACCCGATGGTGTCTAGGCCTCGACCTCACTCCCGATGGTGTCTAGACCTGGATCCCACTCCCGATGGTGTCTCGACCTGGACCTCACTCCCGATGGTGTCGAGATCTGGCTCTCACTCCCGGTGGTGTCTAGGCCTGGACCTCACTCCCGATGGTGTCTAGACCTGGATCCCACTCCCGATGGTGTCTCGACCTGGACCTCACTCCCGATGGTGTCTAGACCTAGATCTCACTCCCGATGGTGTCTTGACCTGGATCTCACTCCCGATGGTGTCTCGACCTGGATTTCACTCCCGATGGTGTCGAGACCTGGATCTTCCTCCCGATGGTGTCTAGGTCTGGATTTTACTCCCGATGGTGTCTAGACCTGGATCTTACTCCCGATGGTGTGTAGGTCTGGACCTCACACCCGATGGTGTCTAGACCTGCATCTTACTCCCGATGGTGTCTAGGTCTGGACCTCACACCCGATGGTGTCTAGACCTGGATCTTACTCCCGATGGTGTCTAGGTCTGGACCTCACTCCCTATGGTGTCTAGACCTGGATCTCACTCCCGTTGGTGTCTCGACCTGGATCTCACTCCCGATGGTGTCTAGGCCTGGATCTCACTCCCGATAGTGTCTACACCTGGATCTCACTCCCGTTGGTGTCTAGGCCTGGATCTCAATCCCCATAGTGTCTAGACCTGGATCTCACACCCGATGGTGTCTAGGCCTGGATCTTCCTCCCGATGGTGTCTTGGCCTGGATCCCACTCCCGATATTGTCTAGACCTGGATCTCACTCCCGATGGTGTCTCGGCCTGGATCTCACTTCCGATGGTGTCTAGGCCTGGATCTTACTCCCGATGGTGTCTAGACCTGGATCTCACTCCCGATGGTGTCTAGGCCTGTACCTCACTCCCGATGGTGTCTCGACCTGGATCGCACTCCCGATGGTGTCTAGACCTGGATCTCACTCCCGATGGTGTCCAGACCTGTACCTCACTCACGATGGTGTCTCGACCTGGACCTCACTCCCGATGGTGTCTAGACCTGTATCTCACCACCGATGGTGTCTAGACCTGTATCTCACTCCCGATGGTGTCTCGACCTGTATATCATGCCCGGTGGTGTCTAGACTTGGATCTCATTCCTGATGGTGTCTAGACTTCGATCTCACTCCCGATGGTGTCTGGGTCTGGATCTCACTCCCGATGGTGTCGAGACGTGGATCTCACTCCCGATGGTGTCTAGACCTGGCTCTCACTCCCGATGGTGTCTGGGCCTGGATCTCACTCCCGATGGTGTCTAGACCTGGATCTCACTCCCGGTGGTGTCTAGACCTGAATCTCACTCCCGATGGTGTCTAGGCCTGGATCTAACTCCCGATGGTGTCTAGACCTGGATCTCACTCCCGGTGGTGTCTAGATCTGAATCTCACTCCCGATGGTGTCTAGGCCTGGATCTCACTCCCGATGGTGTCTAGGCCTGGATCTCACTCCCGATACTGTCTAGACCTGGATCCCACTCCCGATAGTGTCTAGACCTGGATCTCACTCCCGATGGTGTCTAAGCCTGGATCTTACTCCCGATGGTGTCTAGACCTGGATCTCACTCCCGATGGTGTCTAGGCCTGGATCTCACTCCCGATGTTGTCTCGCCCTGGATCTCACTCCCGATGGTTTCTAGGCCTGGACCTCTCTCCCGGTTGTGTCTAGACGTGGATCTCACTCCCGATGGTGTCTACACCTGTATCTCACTCCCGATCGTGTCTGGACCTGTATCTCGCTCCCGATGGTGTCTAGACGTGGATCTCACTCCCGATGGTGTCTCGACCTGAACCTCACTCCCGATGGTGTCTCGACCTCGATCTCACGCCCAGTGGTGTCTAGACCTGGATCTCACTCCCGATGCTGTCTCGAACTGGATCTCACTCCCAATGGTGTCTGGGCCTGGATCGCACTCCCGATGGTGTCTAGACCTGGATCGCACTCCCGATGGTGTCTAGACCTGGATCGCACTCCCGATGGTGTCTATACGTGGATCTCACCCGCGATGGTGTCTAGGCCTGGATCTCACTCCCGATAGTGTCTAGACCTGGATCCCACTCCCGATAGTGTCTAGACCTGGATTTCACTCCCGATGGTGTCTAGGCCTGGACCTCACTCCCGATGGTGTCTCGATCTGGATCTCACTCCCGATGGTTTCTCGGCCTGGACCTCACCTCCGATGGTGTCTTGACCTGGATCTCACTCCCGATGGTGTCTCGACCTGGATCTCACTCCCGATGGTGTCTAGACTTGGATCTCACTCCCGATGGTGTCTAGACTTGGATCTCACTCCCGATGGTGTCTAGACCTGGATCTTCCTCCCGATGGTGTCTTGGCCTGGATCCCACTCCCGATATTGTCTAGACCTGGATCTCACTCCCGATGGTGTCTCGGCCTGGATCTCACTTCCGATGGTGTCTAGGCCTGGACCTCACTCCCGATGGTGTCTCGATCTGGATCTCACTCCCGATGGTTTCTCGGCCTGGACCTCACTCCCGATGGTGTCAAGACCTGTATCTCACTCCCGATGGTGTCTAGACCTGTATCTCACTCCCGATGGTGTCTAGACTTGGATCTCACTCCCGATGGTGTCTAGACTTGGATCTCACTCCCGATGGTGTCTAGACCTGGATCTTCCTCCCGATGGTGTCTTGGCCTGGATCCCATTCCCGATATTGTCTAGACCTGGATCTCACTCCCGATGGTGTCTCGGCCTGGATCTCACTTCCGATGGTGTCTAGGCCTGCATCTTACTCCCGATGGTGTCTAGACCTGGATCTCACTCCCGATGGTGGCTAGGCCTGTACCTCACTCCCGATGGTGTCTCGACCTGGATCGCACTCCCGATGGTGTCTAGACCTGGATCTCACTCCCGATGGTGTCCAGACCTGTACCTCACTCCCGATGGAGTCTCGACCTGGACCTCACTCCCGATGGTGTCTAGACGTGGAGCTCACTCCCGATGGTGTCTAGACCTGTATCTCACCACCGATGGTGTCTAGACCTGTATCTCACTCCCGATGGTGTCTAGACCTGTATATCATGCCCGGTGGTGTCTAGACTTGGATCTCATTCCTGATGGTGTCCAGACTTCGATCTCACTCCCGATGGTGTCTGGGTCTGGATCTCACTCCCGATGGTGTCTAGACGTGGATCTCACTCCCGATGGTGTCTAGACCTGGATTTCACTCCCGATGGTGTCTAGGCCTGGACCTCACTCCCGATGGTGTCTCGATCTGGATCTCACTCCCGATGGTTTCTCGGCCTGGACCTCACTCCCGATGGTGTCTTGACCTGGATCTCACTCCCGATGGTGTCTCGACCTGGATCTCACTCCCGATGGTGTCTAGACTTGGATCTCACTCCCGATGGTGTCAAGACCTGTATCTCACTCCCGATGGTGTCTAGACCTGTATCTCACTCCCGATGGTGTCTAGACTTGGATCTCACTCCCGATGGTGTCTAGACTTGGATCTCACTCCCGATGGTGTCTAGACCTGGATCTTCCTCCCGATGGTGTCCTGGCCTGGATCCCACTCCCGATATTGTCTAGACCTGGATCTCACTCCCGATGGTGTCTCGGCCTGGATCTCACTTCCGATGGTGTCAAGGCCTGGATCTTACTCCCGATGGTGTCTAGACGTGGATCTCACTCCCGATGGTGGCTAGGCCTGTACCTCACTCCCGATGGTGTCTCGACCTGGATCGCACTCCCGATGGTGTCTAGACCTGGATCTCACTCCCGATGGTGTCCAGACCTGTACCTCACTCCCGATGGAGTCTCGACCTGGACCTCACTCCCGATGGTGTCTAGACGTGGAGCTCACTCCCGATGGTGTCTAGACCTGTATCTCACCACCGATCGTGTCTGGACCTGTATCTCGCTCCCGATGGTGTCTAGACGTGGATCTCACTCCCGATGGTGTCTCAACCTGAACCTCACTCCCGATGGTGTCTCGACCTCGATCTCACGCTCAGTGGTGTCTAAACCTGGATCTCACTCCCGATGCTGTCTCGAACTGGATCTCACTCCCGATGGTGTCTGGGCCTGGATCGCACTCCCAATGGTGTCTAGACCTGGATCGCACTCCCGATGGTGTCTAGACCTGGATCGCACTCCCGATGGTGTCTATACGTGGATCTCACTCGCGATGGTGTCTAGGCCTGGATCTCACTCCCGATAGTATCTAGACCTGGATCCCACTCCCGATAGTGTCTAGACCTGGATTTCACTCCCGATGGTGTCTAGGCCTGGACCTCACTCCCGATGGTGTCTCGATCTGGATCTCACTCCCGATGGTTTCTCGGCCTGGACCTCACTCCCGATGGTGTCTTGACCTGGATCTCACTACCGATGGTGTCTCGACCTGGATCTCACTCCCGATGGTGTCTAGACTTGGATCTCACTCCCGATGGTGTCAAGACCTGTATCTCACTCCCGATGGTGTCTAGACCTGGATCTTCCTCCCGATGGTGTCTTGGCCTGGATCCCACTCCCGATATTGTCTAGACCTGTATCTCACTCCCGATGGTGTCTAGACTTGGATCTCACTCCCGATGGTGTCTAGACTTGGATCTCACTCCCGATGGTGTCTAGACCTGGATCTTCCTCCCGATGGTGTCTTGGCCTGGATCCCACTCCCGATATTGTCTAGACCTGGATCTCACTCCCGATGGTGTCTCGGCCTGGATCTCACTTCCGATGGTGTCTAGGCCTGGATCTTACTCCCGATGGTGTCTAGACCTGGATCTCACTCCCGATGGTGGCTAGGCCTGTACCTCACTCCCGATGGTGTCTCGACCTGGATCGCACTCCCGATGGTGTCTAGACCTGGATCTCACTCCCGATGGTGTCCAGACTTGTACCTCACTCCCGATGGAGTCTCGACCTGGACCTCACTCCCGATGGTGTCTAGACGTGGAGCTCACTCCCGATGGTGTCTAGACCTGTATCTCACCACCGATGGTGTCTAGACCTGTATCTCACTCCCGATGGTGTCTAGACCTGTATATCATGCCCGGTGGTGTCTAGACTTGGATCTCATTCCTGATGGTGTCTAGACGTGGATCTCACTTCCGATGGTGTCTGGGTCTGGATCTCACTCCCGATGGTGTCTGGGCCTGGATCTCATTCCCGATGGTGTCTAGACCTGGATTTCACTCCCGATCGTGTCTAGGCCTGGACCTCACTCCCGATGGTGTCTCGATCTGGATCTCACTCCCGATGGTTTCTCGGCCTGGACCTCACTCCCGATGGTGTCTTGACCTGGATCTCACTCCCGATGGTGTCTCGACCTGGATCTCACTCCCGATGGTGTCTAGACCTGTATCTCACTCCCGATGGTGTCTAGACTTGGATCTCACTCCCGATGGTGTCTAGACTTGGATCTCACTCCCGATGGTGTCTAGACCTGTATCTTCCTCCCGATGGTGTCTTGGCCTGGATCCCACTCCCGATATTGTCTAGGCCTGGATCTCACTCCTGATGGTGTCTCGGCCTGGATCTCACTTCCGATGGTGTCTAGGCCTGGATCTTACTCCCGATGGTGTCTAGACCTGGATCTCACTCCCGATGGTGGCTAGGCCTGTACCTCACTCCCGATGGTGTCTCGACCTGGATCGCACTCCCGATGGTGTCTAGACCTGGATCTCACTCCCGATGGTGTCCAGACCTGTACCTCACTCCCGATGGAGTCTCGACCTGGACCTCACTCCCGATGGTGTCTAGACGTGGAGCTCACTCCCGATGGTGTCTAGACCTGTATCTCACCACCGATGGTGTCTAGACCTGTATCTCACTCCCGATGGTGTCTAGACCTGTATATCATGCCCGGTGGTGTCTAGACTTGGATCTCATTCCTAATGGTGTCTAGACTTCGATCTCACTCCCGATGGTGTCTGGGTCTGGATCTCACTCCCGATGGTGTCTAGACGTGGATCTCACTCCCGATGGTGTCTAGACCTGGCTCTCACTCCCGATGGTGTCTGGGCCTGGATCTCATTCCCAATGGTGTCTAGACCTGGATCTCACTCCCGGTGGTGTTGAGACCTGAATCTCACTCCCGATGGTGTCTAGGCCTGGATCTCACTCCCGATGGTGTCTAGACCTGGATCTCACTCCCGGTGGTGTCTGGATCTGAATCTCACTCCCGATGGTGTCTAGGCCTGGATCTCACTCCCGATGGTGTCTAGGCCTGGATCTCACTCCCGATAATGTTTAGACCTGGATCCCACTCCCGATAGTGTCTAGACCTGGATCTCACTCCCGATGGTGTCTAGGCCTGGATCTTACTCCCGATGGTGTCTAGACCTGGATCTCACTCCCGATGGTGTCTAGGCCTGGATCTCATCCCGATGTTGTCTCGCCCTGGATCTCACTCCCGATGGTTTCTAGGCCTGGACCTCTCTCCCGGTGGTGTCTAGACGTGGATCTCACTCCCGATGGTGTCTACACCTGTATCTCACTCCCGATCGTGTCTAGACCTGTATCTCGCTCCCGATGGTGTCTAGACGTGGATCTCACTCCCGATGGTGTCTCGACCTGAACCTCACTCCCGATGGTGTCTCGACCTCGATCTCACTGCCAGTGGTGTCTAGACCTGGATCTCACTCCCGATGCTGTCTCGAACTGGATCTCACTCCCGATGGTGTCTGGGCCTGGATCGCACTCCCGATGGTGTCTAGACCTGGATCGCACTCCCGATGGTGTCTAGATCTGGATCGCACTCCCGATGGTGTCTATACGTGGATCTCACTCGCGATGGTGTCTAGGCCTGGATCTCACTCCCGATAGCGTCTAGACCTGGATCCCACTCCCGATAGTGTCTAGACCTGGATTTCACTCCCGATGGTGTCTAGGCCTGGACCTCACTCCCTATGGTGTCTTGATCTGGATCTCACTCCCGATGGTTTCTAGGCCTGGACCTCACTCCCGATGGTGTCTTGACCTGGATCTCACTCCCGATGGTGTCTCGACCTGCATCTCACTCCCGATGGTGTCTAGACTTGGATCTCACTCCCGATGGTGTCTAGACCTGTATCTCACTCCCGATGGTGTCTAGACCTGGATCTCACTTCCGATGGTGTCTAGACTTGGATCTCACTCCCGATGGTGTCTAGACTTGGATCTCACTCCCGATGGTGTCTAGACCTGGATCGCACTCCCGATGGTGTCTAGACCTGTATCTCACTCCCGATGGTGTCTAGACCTGTATCTCACTCCCGATGGTGTCTAGACTTGGATCTCACTCCAGATGGTGTCTAGACCTGTATCTCACTCCCGATGGTGTCTAGACCTGTATCTTACTACCGATGGTGTCTAGACCTGTATCTCACTCCCGATGGTGTCTCGAACTGGATCTCACTCCCGATGGTGTCTGGGCCTGGATTTCACTCCCGATGGTGTCTAGACCTGGATCGCACTCACGATGGTGTCTAGACTTGTATCTCACTCGCGATAGTGTCTAGACCTGGATCTCACTCCCTATGGTGTCTAGACCTGGATCTCACTCCCAATGGTGTCTGGGCCTGGGTCTCACTCCCGATGGTGTCTAGACCTGGATCGCACTCCCGATGGTGTCTAGACTTGGATCTCACTCCCGATGGTGTCTGGGCCTGGATCTCACTCCCGATGGTGTCTAGACTTCGATCTCACTCCCGATGGTGTCTAGACTTGGATCTCACTCCCGATGTTGGCTAGACCTGGATCCCATTCCCGATGGTGTCTAGGCCTGGATCTCACTCCCGATGGTGTCTAGGCCTGGATCTCACTCCCGATGGTGTCTGGGCCTGGATCTCACTCCCGATGGTGTCTAGACCTGGATCGCACTCCCAATGGTGTCTAGACTTGGAGCTCACTCCCGATGGTGTCTAGACCTGGATCTCACTCCCGATGGTGTCTAGACCTGTATCTCACTCCCGATGGTGTCTAGACTTGGGTCTCACTCCCGATGGTGTCTAGACCTGTATCTCACTCTCGATGCTGTCCCGCACTGGATCTCACTCCCGATGGTGTCTGGGCATGGATCTCACTCCCGATGGTGTCTAGACCTGGATCGCACTCCCGATGGTGTCTAGACTTGTATCTCACTCGCGATGGTGTCTCGACCTGGATCTCACTCCCGATGGTGTCTAGACCTGGATATCACTCCCGATGGTGTCTAGACCTGGATATCACTCCCGATGGTGTCTAGCCTGGATCTTACTTCCGATGGTGTCTAGACCTGGACCTCACTCCCTATGGTGTCTAGGCCTGGATCTCACTCCCGATAGTGTCTGGGCCTGGATCTCACTCCCGATGGTGTCTAGACCTGGAGCGCACTCCCGATGGTGTCTAGACCTGTATCTCACTCCCGATGGTGTCTAGACTTGGATCTCACTCCCGATGGTGTCTAGACCTGTATCTCACTCCCGATGGTGTCTAGACCTGTATCTCACTCCCGATGGTGTCTAGACCTGGATCTCACTCCCGATGCTGTCTCGAACTGGATCTCACTCCCGATGCTGTCTCGCACTGGATCTCACTCCCGATGGTGTCTAGACCTGGATCGCAATCTCGATGGTGTCTAGACTTGTATCTCATTCGCGATGGTGTCTAGACCTGGATCTCACTCCCGATGTTGTCTCGACCTGGATCTCACTCCCGATGGTGTCTAGACCTGGATGTCACTCCCGATGGAGTCTCGACCTGGATATCACTCCCGATGGTGTCTCGACCTGGACCTCACTCCCGATGGTGTCTCGACCTGGATCTCACTCCCGAAGGTGTCGAGACCTGGATCTCACTCCCGATGGTGTCTGGACCTGGACCTCACTCCCGATGGGGTCTAGACTTGGATCTCACTCCCGATGGTGTCTATGCCTGGATCTCACTCCCTATGGTGTCTAGACCTGGATCTCACTCCCGATGGTGTCTAAGCCTGGATCTCACTCCCGATAGTGTCTAGACCTGGATCTCACTCCCGATGGTGTCTCGGCCTGGATCTCACTCCCGATAGTGTCTAGACCTGGATCTCACTCCCGTTGGTGTCTAGGCCTGGATCTCACTCCCGATGGTGTCTAGGCCTGGATCTTACACCCAATGGTGTCTCGACCTGGATCTCACCCCCGTTGGTGTCTAGGCCTGGAGCTCACTCCCGATAGTGTCGAGACCTGGATCACACTCCCGTTGGTGTCTAGGCCTGCCTCTCACTCCCGATAGTGTCTAGACCTGGATCGCACTCTCGATTGTGTCTAGGCCTGGATCCCACTCCTGATAGTGTCTAGACCTGGATCTCACTCCTGATGCTGTCTAGGCCTGGATCTTACTCCCTATGGTGTCTAGACCTGGATCTCACTCCCGATGGCGTATAGGCCTGGACCTCACTCCCGATGGTTTCTAGACGTGGATCTCACTCCCGATGGTGTCTCGACCTGGACCCCACTCCCGATGGTGTCTAGACTTGGATCTCACTCCCGATGGTGTCTCCACCTGGATCTCACCCCCGATGGTGTCTCGACCTGGACCCCACTCCCGATGGTGTCTAGACCTGGATTTCACGCCCGGTGGTGTCTAGACTTGGATCTCACTCCTGATGGTGTCTAGACTTGGATCTCACTCCCGATGCTGTCTCGACCTGGATCTCAGTCCTGATGGTGTCTGGGCCTGGATCCCACTCCCGATGGTGTCTAGACCTGGCTCTCACGCCCGGTGGTGTCTGGGCCTGGATCTCACTCCCGATGGTGTCTAAACCTGGATGTTCTTCCCGATGTTGTCGAAACCTGGATGTTCTTCCCGATGGTGTCTAGACCTGGATCTCACTCCCGATGGTGTCTAGGCCTGGATCTCACTCCCGATGGTGTCTAGACCTGGCTCTCACGCCCGGTGGTTTCTAGACCTGGACCTCACTCCCGATGGTGCCTAGACCTGGACCTCACCCCCGATGGTGTCTAGACCTGGATCTCACTCCCGATGGTGTCTAGGCCTAGATCTCACTCCCTATGGTGTCAAGACCTGGATCTTACTCCCGATGGTGTCTAGACCTGGATCTCACTCCCGATGGTGTCGAGGCCTGGATCTCACTCCCGATGGTGTCTCGAAATGGATCTCACTCCCGATGGTGTCTCGACCTGGATATCACTCCCGATGGTGTCTATGTCTGGACCTCACTCCCGATGGTGTCTAGGCCTGGACCTCACTCCCGATGGTGTCTAAGCCTGGATCTCACCCCCGATGGTTTCTAGGCCTGGACGTCACTCCCAATGGTGCCTAGACCTGGACCTCACTCCCGATGGTGTCTAGACCTGGATCTCACACCCAATGGTGTCTAGACCTGGATCTCACTCCCCATAGTGTCTCGACCTGGATCTCACTCCCGATGGTGTCTAGGTCTGGACCTCACTCCCGATGGTGGCTAGACCTGGATCTTGCTTCCGATGGTGTCTAGACCTGGATCTCACTCCCGAAGGTGTCGAGACCTGGATCTCACTCCCGATGGTGTCTAGACCTGGATCTCACTCCCGATAGTGTCTAGACCTGGATCTCACTCCCGTTGGTGTCTAGGCCTGGATCTCACTCCCGATGGTGTCTAGGCCTGGATCTTACTCCCAATGGTGTCTAGACCTGGATCTCACCCCCGTTGGTGTCTAGGCCTGGATCTCACTCCCGATATTGTCTAGACCTGGATCGCACTCCCGTTGGTGTCTAGGCCTGGATCCCACTCCTGATAGTGTCTAGACCTGGATCTCACCCCCGTTGGTGTCTAGGCCTGGATCTCACTCCCGATATTGTCTAGACCTGGATCGCACTCCCGTTGGTGTCTAGGCCTGGATCCCACTCCTGATAGTGTCTAGACCTGGATCTCACTCCCGATGCTGTCTAGGCCTGGATCTCACTCACGATGGCGTATAGGCCTGGACCTCACTCCCGATGGTTTCTAGACGTGGATCTCACTCCCGATGGTGTCTCGACCTGGACCCCACTCCCGATGGTGTCTAGACTTGGATCTCACTCCCGATGGTGTCTCGACCTGGATCTCACCCCCGATGGTGTCTCGACCTGGACCCCACTCCCGATGGTGTCTAGACCTGGATTTCACGCCCGGTGGTGTCTAGACCTGGATTTCACGCCCGGTGGTGTCTAGACTTGGATCTCACTCCTGATGGTGTCTAGACTTGGATCTCACTCCCGATGCTGTCTCGACCTGGTTCTCAGTCCTGATGGTGTCTGGGCCTGGATCTCACTCCCGATGGTTTCTAGCCCTGGCTCTGACGCCCGGTGGTGTCTGGGCCTGGATCTCACTCCCTATGGTGTCTAGACCTGGCTCTCACGCCCGGTGGTGTCTGGGCCTGGATCTCACTCCCGATGGTGTCTAAACCTGGATGTTCTTCCCGATGGTGTCGAAACCTGGATGTTCTTCCCGATGGTGTCTAGACCTGGATCTCACTCCCGATGCTGTCTATGCCTGGATCTCACTCCCGATGGTGTCTAGACCTGGCTCTCACGCCCGGAGGTTTCTAGGCCTGGACCTCACTCCCGATGGTGCCTAGACCTGGACCTCACCCCGATGGTGTCTAGACCTGGATCTCACTCCCGATAGTGTCTAGACCTGGATCTCACTCCCGTTGGTGTCTAGGCCTGGATCTCACTCCCGATGGTGTCTAGGCCTGGATCTTACTCCCAATGGTGTCTCGACCTGGATCTCACCCCCGTTGGTGTCTAGGCCTGGATCTCACTCCCGATAGTGTCTAGACCTGGATCGCACTCCCGTTGGTGTCTAGGCCTGGATCCCACTCCTGATAGTGTCTAGACCTGGATCTCACTCCCGATGCTGTCTAGGCCTGGATCTTACTCCCGATGGTGTCTAGACCTGGATCTCACTCCCGATGGCGTATAGGCCTGGACCACACTCCCGATGGTTTCTAGATGTGGATCTCACTCCCGATGGTGTCTCGACCTGGACCCCACTCCCGATGGTGTCTAGACTTGGATCTCACTCCCGATGGTGTCTATGTCTGGACCTCACTCCCGATGGTGTCTAGGCCTGGACCTCACTCCCGATGGTGTCTAAGCCTGGATCTCACCCCCGATGGTTTCTAGGCCTGGACCTCACTCCCAATGGTGCCTAGACCTGGACCTCACTCCCGATGGTGTCTAGACCTGGATCTCACACCCAATGGTGTCTAGACCTGGATCTCACTCCCCATAGTGTCTCGACCTGGATCTCACTCCCGACGGTGTCTAGGTCTGGACCTCACTCCCGATGGTGTCTAGACCTGGATCTTACTTCCGATGATGTCTAGACCTGGATCTCACTCCCGAAGGTGTCGAGACCTGGATCTCACTCCCGATGGTGTCTAGACCTGGATCTCACTCCCGATAGTGTCTAGACCTGGATCTCACTCCCGTTGGTGTCTAGGCCTGGATCTCACTCCCGATGGTGTCTAGGCCTGGATCTTACTCCCAATGGTGTCTAGACCTGGATCTCACCCCCGTTGGTGTCTAGGCCTGGATCTCACTCCCGATAAATTCTAGACCTGGATCGCACTCCCGTTGGTGTCTAGGCCTGGATCCCACTCCTGATAGTGTCTAGACCTGGATCTCACTCCCGATGCTGTCTAGGCCTGGATCTAACTCCCGATGGTGTCTAGACCTGGATCTCACTCCCGATGGCGTCTAGGCCTGGACCTCACTCCCGATGGTTTCTAGACGTGGATCTCACACCCGATGGTGTCTCGACCTGGACCCCACTCCCGATGGTGTCTAGACTTGGATCTCACTCCCGATGGTGTCTCGACCTGGATCTCACCCCCGATGGTGTCTCGACCTGGACCCCACTCCCGATGGTGTCTAGACCTGGATTTCACGCCCGGTGGTGTCTAGACTTGGATCTCACTGCTGATGGTGTCTAGACTTGGATCTCACTCCCGATGCTGTCTCAACCTGGATCTCAGTCCTGATGGTGTCTGGGCCTGGATCTCACTCCCGATGGTTTCTAGCCCTGGCTCTGACGCCCGGTGGTGTCTGGGCCTGGATCTCACTCCCTATGGTGTCTAGACCTGGCTCTCACGCCCGGTGGTGTCTGGGCCTGGATCTCACTCCCGATGGTGTCTAAACCTGGATGTTCTTCCCGATGGTGTCGAAACCTGGATGTTCTTCCCGATGGTGTCTAGACCTGGATCTCACTCCCGATGCTGTCTATGCCTGGATCTCACTCCCGATGGTGTCTAGACCTGGCTCTCACGCCCGGTGGTTTCTAGGCCTGGACCTCACTCCCGATGGTGCCTAGACCTGGACCTCACCCCGATGGTGTCTAGACCTGGATCTCACTCCCGATAGTGTCTAGACCTGGATCTCACTCCCGTTGGTGTCTAGGCCTGGATCTCACTCCTGATGGTGTCTAGGCCTGGATCTTACTCCCAATGGTGTCTCGACCTGGATCTCACCCCCGTTGGTGTCTAGGCCTGGATCTCACTCCCGATAGTGTCTAGACCTGGATCGCACTCCCGTTGGTGGCTAGGCCTGGATCCCACTCCTGATAGTGTCTAGACCTGGATCTCACTCCCGATGCTGTCTAGGCCTGGATCTTACTCCCGATGGTGTCTAGACCTGGATCTCACTCCCGATGGCGTATAGGCCTGGACCTCACTCCCGATGGTTTCTAGACGTGGATCTCACTCCCGATGGTGTCTCGACCTGGACCCCACTCCCGATGGTGTCTAGGCTTGGATCTCACTCCCGATGGTGTCTCGACCTGGATCTCACCCCCGATGGTGTCTCGACCTGGACCCCACTCCCGATGGTGTCTAGACCTGGATTTCACACCCGGTGGTGTCTAGACTTGGATCTCACTCCTGATGGTGTCTAGACTTGGATCTCACTCCCGATGCTGTCTTGACCTGGATCTCAGTCCTGATGGTGTCTGGGCCTGGATCTCACTCCCGATGGTTTCTAGCCCTGGCTCTGACGCCCGGTGGTGTCTGGGCCTGGATCTCACTCCCTATGGTGTCTAGACCTGGCTCTCACGCCCGGTGGTGTCTGGGCCTGGATCTCACTCCCGATGGTGTCTAAACATGGATGTTCTTCCCGATGGTGTCGAAACCTGGATGTTCTTCCCGATGGTGTCTAGACCTGGATCTCACTCCCGATGGTGTCTAGGCCTGGATCTCACTCCCGATGGTGTCTAGACCTGGCTCTCACGCCCGGTGGTTTCTAGGCCTGGACCTCACTCCCGATGGTGCCTAGACCTGGACCTCACCCCGATGGTGTCTGGACCTGGATCTCACTCCCGATGGTGTCTAGGCCTAGATCTCACTCCCTATGGTGTCTAGACCTGGATCTCACTCCCGATGGTGTCTAGACCTGGATCTCACTCCCGATGGTGTCTAGGCCTGGATCTCTCTCCCGATGGTGTTTCGACCTGGATCTCACTCCCGATGGTGTCTCGACCTGGATCTCACTCCCGATGTTGTCTAGGTCTGGACCTCACTCCCGATGGTGTCTATGTCTGGACCTCACTCCCGATGGTGTCTCGGCTTGGACCTCACTCCCGATGGTGTCTAAGCCTGGATTTCACCCCCGATGGTTTCTAGGCCTGGACCTCACTCCCAATGGTGCCTAGACCTGGACCTCACTCCCGATGGTGTCTAGACCTGGATCTCACACCCGATGGTGTCTAGACCTGGATCTCACTCCCGATAGTGTCTCGACCTGGATCTCACTCCCGATGGTGTCTAGGTCTGGACCTCACTCCCGATGGTGTCTAAACCTGGATCTTACTTCCGATGGTGTCTAGACCTGGATCTCACTCCCGAAGGTGTCGAGTCCTGGATCTCACTCCCGATGGTGTCTAGACTTGGATCTCACTCCCGGTGGTGTCTAGACCTGGATCTCACTCCCTATGGTGTCTAGACCTGGATCTCACTCCCGATGTTCTCTAGGCCTGGATCTCACTCCCGATAGTGTCTAAACCTGGATCTTCTTCCCGATGGTGTCGAGACCTGGATCTCACTCCCGATAGTATCCAGACCTGGATCTCACTCCTGATAGTGTCTAGGCCTGGATTTTACTCCTGATGGTGTCTAGACCTGGATCTCACTCCCGATGGTGTCTAGGCCTGGATCCACTCCCGATGGTGTCTCGACGTGGATCTCATTCCCGATGGTGTAGAGACATGGATCGCACTCCCGATGGTGTCGAGACCTGAGTCTCACTCCCTGTAGTGTCTAGACCTTGATCTGACTCCTTATGGTGTCTAGGCCTGGATCTTACTACCGATGGTTTCTAGACCTGGATCTCACCCCGATGGTTTCTAGGCCTGGACCTCACTCCCGATGGTGCCTAGACCTGGACCTCACTCCCGATGGTGTCGAGACCTGGATCTCACTCCCGATGGTGTCTAGGCCTGGATCTCACTCCCTATGGTGTCTAGACCTGGATCTCACTCCCGATGGTGTCTGGACCTGGATCTCACTCCTGATGGTGTCTCGACGTGGATCACATTCCCGATGGTGTAGAGACCTGGATCGCACTCCCGATGGTGTCTTGGCCTGGATCTCACTCCCGATGGTGTCTAGATCTGGATCTCACTCCCTATAGTATGTAGACCTGGATCTCACTCCGGATGGTGTCTAGGCCTGGATCTCACTCCCTATGGTGTCTAGACCTGGATCTCACTCCCTATAGTATGTAGACCTGGATCTCACTCCGGATGGTCTCTAGGCCTGGATCTCGCTCCCGATGGTGTCTCGACGTGGATCTCATTCCCGATGGTGTAGAGACCTGGATCGCACTCCCGATGGTGTCTAGGCCTGGATCTCACTCCCGATGGTGTCTTGACTTGGATCTCACTCCCGATGGTGTCTCGACTTGGATCTCACTCCCGATGGTGTCTAGACCTGGATCTCACTCCCTATGGTGTCTAGACCTGGATCTCACTCCCTATGGTGTCTAGACCTGGATCTCTCTCCCGATGGTGTCTAGGCCTGGATCTCACTCCCGATGGTGTCTAGACTTGGATCTCACTCCCTATGGTGTCTAGACCTGGATCTCACTCCCGGTGGTGTCTGGGCCTGGATCTCACTCCCGATGGTGTCTAGACCTGGATCTCACTCCCGATGGTGTCTAGACCTGGATCTCACTCCCGATGGTTTCTAGGCCTGGATCTCACTCCCTATGGTGTCTAGACCTGGATCTCACTCCCGATGTTGTCTAGGCTTGGATCTCACTCCCGATAGTGTCTAAACCTGGATCTTCTTTCCGATGGTGTCTAGACCTGGATCTCACTCCCGATAGTATCTAGACCTGGATCTCACTCCTGATGGTGTCTAGGCCTGGATCTTACTCCTGATGGAGTCTAGACCTGGATCTCACTCTCGATGGTGTCTAGGCCTGGATCTCACTCCCGATGGTGTCTCGATGTGGATCTCATTCCCGATGGTGTAGAGACATGGGTCGCACTCCCGATGGTGTCTAGACCTGGATCTCACTCCCGATGGTGTCTAGGCCTGGATCTTACTCCTGATGGTGTCTAGACCTGGATCTCACTCTCGATGGTGTCTAGCGTGGATCTCACTCCCAATGGTGTCTCGACGTGGCTCTCATTCCCGATGGTGTAGAGACATGGATCGCACTCCCTATAGTGTCTAGACCTGGATCTGACTCATTATGGTGTCTAGGCCTGGATCTTACTCCCGATGGTTTCTAGACCTGGATTCACCCCCGATGGTTTCTAGGCCTGGACCTCTCTCCCGATGGTGCCTAGACCTGGTCATCACTCCCGATGGTGTCTAGACCTGGATCTCACTCCCGATGGTGTCTAGACCTGGATCTCACTCCCGATGCTGTCCAAGCCTAGATCTCACTCCCTATGGTGTCTAGACCTGGATCTCACTCCCGATGGTGTCTAAGCCTGGATCTCACTCCCTATGGTGTCTAGACCTGGATCTCACTCCCTATACTATGTAGACCTGGATCTCACTCCGGATGGTGTCTAGGCCTGGATCTCGCTCCCGATGGTGTCTCGATGTGGATCTCATTCCCGATGGTGTAGAGACCTGGATCTCACTCCCGATGGTGTCTAGACTTGGATCTCACTCCCGATGGTGTCTAGACCTGGATCTCACTCCCTATGGTGTCTAGACCTGGATCTCTCTCCCTATGGGGTCTAGACCTGGATCTCACTCCCGATGGTGTCGAGGCCTGGATCTCACTCCCGATGGTGTCTAGACTTGGATCTCACTCCCTATGGTGTCTAGACCTGGATCTCACTCCCGGTGGTGTCTGGGCCTGGATCTCACTCCCGATGGTGTCTAGACCTGGATCTCACTCCCGATGGTGTCTAGACCTGGATCTCACTTCCGATGGTTTCTAGGCCTGGATCTCACTCCCTATGGTGTCTAGACCTGGATCTCACTCCCGATGTTGTCTAGGCCTGGATCTCAGTCCCGATAGTGTCTCAACCTGGATCTTCTTCCCGATGGTGTCTAGACCTGGATCTCACTCCCGATAGTATCTAGACCTGGATCTCACTCCTGATGATGTCTAGGCCTGGATCTTACTCCTGATGGTGTCTAGACCTGGATCTCACTCCCGATGGTGTCTAGGCCTGGTTCTCACTCCCGATGGTGTCTCGACGTGAATCTCATTCCCGATGGTGTAGAGACCTGGATCGCACTCCCTATAGTGTCTAGACCTGGATCTGACTCCTTCTGGTGTCTAGGCCTGGATCTTACTCCCGATGGTTTCTAGACCTGGATCTCACCCCCGATGGTTTCTAGGCCTGGACCCCTCTCCCGATGGTGCCTAGACCTGTACCTCACTCCCGATGGTGTCTAGACCTGGATCTCACTCCCGATGGTGTCTAGACCTGGATCTCACTCCCGATGGTGTCTAGGCCTGGATCTCACTCCCTATGGTGTCTAGACCTGGATCTGACTCCCGATGGTGTCTAAGCCTGGATCTCACTCCCGATTGTGTCTAGGCCTGGATCTCACTCCCTATGGTGTGTAGACCTGGATCTCACTCCCGATGGTGTCTAGACCTGGATCTCACTCCCGATGGTGTCAAGGCCTGGATCTCACTCCCGATGGTGTCTCGACTTGGATCTCACTCCCGATAGTATCTAGACCTGGATCTCACTCTGGATGGTGTCGAGGCCTGGATCTCACTCCCAATGGTGTCTCGACGTGGATCTAATACCCTATGGTGTAGAGACCTGGATCGCACTCCCGATAGTGTCGAGACCTGAATCTCACTCCCTATAGTGTCTAGACCTGGATCTCACTCCTTATGGTGTCTAGGCCTGGATCGTACTCCCGATGGTTTCTAGACCTGGATCTCACCATCGATGGTTTCTAGGCCTGGACCTCACTCCCGATGGTGCCTAGACCTGGACCTCACTCCCGATGATGTCTAGACCTGGATCTCACACCCGATGGTGTCTAGACCTGGATCTCACTCCCGATAGTGTCTCGACCTGGATCTCACTCCCGATGGTGTCTAGGTCTGGACCTCACTCCCGATGGTGTCTAGACCTGGATCTTACTTTCAATGGTGTCTAGACCTGGATCTCACTCCCGATGGTGTCTAGGCCTGGAGCTCACTCCCGATGGTGTCTAGGCCTGGATCTCACTCCCGATAGTGTCTCGACCTGGATCTCACTCCTGAAGGTGTCGAGACCTGGATCTCACTCCCGATGGTGTCTAGACCTGGATCTCACGCCCGATGGTGTCTCGACCTGGATCTCACTCCCGTTGGTGTCTAGACCTGGATCTCACTCCCTATGGTGTCTAGACCTGGATCTCACTCCCTACGGTGTCTAGACCTGGATCTCACTCCCGATGGTGTCTAGGCCTGGATCTCACTCCCGATGGTGTCTAGACTTGGATCTCACTCCCGATGGTGTCTAGACCTGGATCTTACTCCCGATGGTGTCTAGGCCTGGATCTCACTCCCTATGGTGTCTCGACCTGGATCACACTCCCGATGGTGTCTAGGCCTGGGTTTCACTCCCGATAGTGTCTAAACCTGGATGTTCTTCCCGATGGTGTCTAGACCTGGATCTCACTCCCGATTGTGTCTAGACCTGGATCTCACTCCTGATGGTGTCTAGGCCCGGATCTTACTCCTGATGGTGTCTAGACCTGGATCTCACTCCCGATGGTATCTAGGCCTGGATCTCATTCTGGATGGTGTCTCGACGTGGATCTCATTCCCGATGGTGTAGAGACCTGGATCGCACTCCGGATGGTGTCGAGAACTGAATCTCACTCCCTATAGTGTCTAGACCTGGATCTCACTCCTTATGGTGTCTAGGCCCGGATCTTACTCCTGATGGTGTCTAGACCTGGATCTCACTCCCGATGGTATCTAGGCCTGGATCTCATTCTGGATGGTGTCTCGACGTGGATCTCATTCCCGATGGTGTAGAGACCTGGATCGCACTCCGGATGGTGTCGAGAACTGAATCTCACTCCCTATAGTGTCTAGACCTGGATCTCACTCCTTATGGTGTCTAGGCCCGGATCTTACTCCTGATGGTGTCTAGACCTGGATCTCACTCCCGATGGTATCTAGGCCTGGATCTTATTCCCGATGGTGTCTCGACGTGGATCTCATTCCCGATGGTGTAGAGACCTGGATCGCACTCCCGATGGTGTCGAGAACTGAATCTCACTCCCTATAGTGTCTAGACCTGGATCTCACTCCTTATGGTGTCTAGGCCTGGATCTTACTCCCGATGGTTTCTAGTCCTGTATCTCACTCCCGATGGTGTCTAGGCCTGGAAGTCACTGCCGATGGTGTCTCGACCTGGATCTCATTCCCGATGGTGTCGAGACCTGGATCGCACTCCCGATGGTGTCGCGACCTGAATCTCACTCCCAATGGTGTCGAGACATGAATCTCACTCCTGATGGTGTCTATGCCTGGATCTCACCTAGGCACGATAGCACAGTGGTTAGCACTTTTGCTTCACAGTTCCATGGGTCTTGGGTTCAATTCCAGCTTGGGTCATTCTCTGTGCGGCGGAGTCTGCACGTTCTCTCCTGTGTCTGCGTGGGTTTCCTCCGGGTGCTCCGGTTTTCTCTCAAAGATGTACAGGTTAGGTGGCTTGGCCATGATAAATTGCCCTTAGTGTCCAAAAACTCTTGGTGGGGTTACTGGGTTATGGAGATGAGGTGGAGGTGTGGGCTTAAGTAGTATGCTCTTTCCAAGGTCGGTGTAGACTCGATAGGCTGAATGGCCTCCTTCTGCACTGTAAATTCTATGATCTATGATCTGTAAAGTGGCTCCCCACAGATTCACCTTTGTCCTCACGCGAATACCCCTGGATGTACGACAGGCCATGCAACAGGAATCTAACCATATGGAGGTGGGCTTCCACCAGAGACAGTGCTCTCTCTGCTACAAGAACCTCCTCGTGCTCCACCACCTCCATAAAGATGCATCGTAACTCTCAAAATTGGCCTTCAACATCCTGCACCGCAGAGCCAAGACTATCAGATGGATCATGCTAGCAACCATCATCCATCAGTGTGCACCGCACCGTCAGTGCAGGAAACCTCTCAAAGGCAGCTGTGCCTCCAAACACCAGGCCCCACCCTAACTCCCTCCAGCCACCTCAAAACAGTGAAGACTCAAAAGTGCTGAAGCACTGACCAACAAATCTCTGTACACGGTAAAAGCCATGTCAATGAGAAAAGATATAAAAGAGATGTGCACAAGAATAAAAATTAAGATAGAAAGATGAGAAGAGCCAGAACTTGCGCAATTCAGCTGCTCCCACATCACATGATCCCCCCCCCCCCCGAGGGCATTTAAGGGTCAACCGCATTGCTGTGGATCTGGAGCCACACGTAGGCCAGACCAGGTAAGGATGGCAGATTTCCGATTTCCTTCCCTAAAGTACCTTAGTGAACCAGGTGGATCTTTTTCGACAATCGATTCACAGTCATAGTCATCATTGGATTTTTAATACAGATTTCACCATCTGCCTTGGTGGGTTTGGAACCCAGGTTCCCAGAGCATTCCCCTGAGTCTCTGGATTGTTCGTCCAGCGACAATACCACTGCCTACCTGAAGCCCGTCATAAGCACACCTTTTCCTCTTTATCTTAATTTCTATCCCCTTTTTAATCCCGGGAGCTTTGGATCGCTTGCTTCACCTTTGTCTTTTGAGGGAATATACCTTGACTGTGTCAGGACCATTCCTTTTTTAAAGGGAACTCAATGTTCAGCTCCAGTTTTTCCCGCCAACCCTTCGTTGCACTCTACCAGCCCAGCTCCGTTCTTGCCCCATTGAAGACGGATCTCCCTCAGTTAAATATTCTTACTCTGATTACCTGAATTTTCCTGAACACAATCAAGAAACATTTGCCCCTCCTTCCCCCTTTACACTACCATTACGTTCCTGCAATTAAAGTACCCAATTATATAATGCTTGTATTTCTGTAATTTCCCTGCACTATATCTTTCCCACTAGTTGGTGGCCTGGAAACCACACCGAGCAATGTCATTGCACCCTTTTTGTTCCTTACTTTTAGCCAAATTGATTCTATTCTTGAACTTTCCTGCTTGTACAGGTGCCATCTTCCCCAGAGCCAGCCAAATATCCCAGGAATCTAAAGCCATCTTTCCAGCCACACATTCATTTATCTGCTTTATCCTCCTTTTTCTGAAGTCAGCACAGGGAGTTATACGAAGATTACTATTTTGGGATCCTGCTTGCTAATTTTCTATCTAGCTCCCAAAATTCGAGATTGCAGGACTACAGCCCCTTTCCAGCCTAAGTCATTGGGATCAACGCTGCCCACGACCTCTGTTCACCCTCCCTCAGATGAATGTCGTGCAGTCGCTCGGTGACATCCTTGACATTGGAATCAAGGAGATAACATATCATCCTGGTGTCACATCTATGGCCACAGAAATGCCTGTCTGTTCCCCTAACTAATTACTCCCCTATCATTATTGCTCTTCCGTTCTTCTTTCTTCTCTCCTGTACAGCCACAAACGTGACTCTGACGACGCTCCTCTGAGGAACCAGCTTCCAAAATGGTCAACCAATTTTGTGAGCAGGACCCCAGTGGACTCCTATACTACCTGCCTGGTTATCTTGAACTGCCTGATGGTCACCCATTTCCTCTCTGTCTCCTTAGCTGTGGTGTGACTACTTCTCTGAACGTGCTATCTGTGTGGCTCGAGGCTGCCCCGCAGTGACTCCAGCCTCCACTTGTAACTAGAAACCCAGACCTCAAATTTCTGCAACTTCCTGCACATATGATCATCTGGGACATCAGTAGCTTCAGTTACTTCCCACATATTACAGGACACACATTCGACTTGGCTGAGCCGGTCATGTTTTTAACTTTATTTCCCTTATGTTCCCTTTGGAATACGTAAATTAATTTATTATACTGACCCTGACTTTTTCTTATTCCTAGTGCTTCTCGCTTCAATCCAAATATAGCTACTTTTTAAAAAATAATAATTTACAGGCAATTAAAGTTAAAGGCAATCCAGAATTCCCTTACCAACCAATGAATGTATGGTTTGCTTTTTTCCTCTATTCGAACTCTGCTTGGGCCACTTCTGAGTAGGTGAATGATAAGCTGCCTCTCCAACCCCCAGGTAAGTGGACACAACTCCCTCTGGAGCCACAGACAGGACTGAATTGGATGTGTCCACTCGTCTAGGTTACTGTGTTGGGGTCCTCACTTCACCCACACTTCTAGGTGGTGGTTACAGCCTATTGCCTCCTGTTGGCCAGCACTAGGTGGTGGTTACTGTCTCCGGGTCCTCTTTTTGCCCAGTCTTTTGTTAAAGTGATCCAAAAACGTGCCTTTCTTTTATTTTACGGGACTTGGGGAATGTATGTTAACTGAACACAGCTGCTTCCTTTGCTGGAGAGAATTTAGTCAAGACCACTCCAATCACCCAGTGTCCCAGCTATCTTCATTTATGCTCTTTTGAGCATAACGGTCAACCAATTAAATTGAATTAAACAAACTAAGGGAAAGGGCAGTTTAAAAGGAAACTGTATCAAGAAAAACAAATCGCAAAAAAATGTTAAAACATTAACCCAAATTGCGATGGGGGTGTCGATAAAACACCCCAGTCCCCTCAGTGCCCACTGGCCATGGAATTCTTTGACGGTGCATTCTCTCTCTCCAGGGACAGCAGGCTACAAATATAGCCAGGTCACAGATGCAGGCAGTTGGGCCGGACGACACCCTTGGCCGCCTGCAGCCTGGACCTGTTAATCACAGGTTTGGCCAATTTCAGGAAATCCCTGTTTATAGAGGGATAAATTCCCACCTCCTGTTTAATAATGTAATTGCCAGCAAACCTGAACAATGTCACTAATAAGATATTGACAATGTGGACTTCACGCGCTCACAAAACCAAGATTCAATTGTCAGAGCACAGCTTGCATGTAAAGATCCCATGATGTCCCCACAAGAACTTTCCATGCAGCAGAATGGCTAAATTATCTAAATATAAATTGATCTACATATTATTGAAATGGTCCTTTGCTAGACAGCTGGTTTGTAATGCAGCATAATGCCAGCAGCGCGGGTTCAATTCCCGCACCAGCCTCCCTGAACACGCACCGGAATGTGATGACTTGGGGCTTTTCACAGTAACTTCATACTTGTGACAATAAAAGGTTATTATTATTATAAATCACTGCATTGTTACTGATATGGATCAAGCAATAATTCCTCTCATAAATTATCAACTTTATGAGAGTGATAGCTTGTCACCACAGCAGCTGGCCCAGAATCTATAAACCGCTTTAGTGTGTTGTACAGTTCTGTGTTCTATGTTCTATGTGGGGTGTCTGTTGTCAAGTTTTTTTTGAATCAGAAAAACTTATATTCTCAATAGTTGGAGGTGTTATCATTTAACTGTTTATGTCATGCATGCATTTCTTACTGGTATGCACAATGGCCAGTGGTACTGAAAGTGAAACAGGCAACATTTGCTTTCATAACACCGCTGAAAGTGACAGCAACTTCTGGTGTCTGCACATGTACAGTTAAACACAGAAATACAGACGTTGCTGTCAGTTTCAGAGGTGTAACGGCAGTGAACACGGACCTCAATCAATTACAAATTTAGCACACTGGGCTAAATCGCTGGCTTTTAAAGCAGACCAAGGCAGGCCAGCAGCACGGTTCAATTCCCGGACCAGCCTCCCCGAACAGGTGCCGGAATGTGGCGACTAGGGGCTTTTCACAGTAACTTCATTTGAAGCCTACTTGTGACAATAAGTGATTTTCATTCATTGATTTCATGTATTGATGAGAAGCTTCCTTTATACACTGTGACATCAAATTTTTACAAAATACTCCAAAAAGGAAAGAAAATATACATAAGAAAAGTAAAAAGGGAGGCCTTATGCCATCCCCCCACCAACTCAACCCACTAAACATTAAAGTGTCTAACAAACTGAAAGAAAAAATGGGGCAAACGACCCTTACAATAATAAAAACGAGCCAACCCCCCCCCCGCCCCCACTCCCTCCCCCCCTGGGTTGCTGCTACTCTTGAACTCCACCTAACATTCCACGAGAAAGTCTAGGTTGCCACTGCCTGGGGAACCCCTGCACAGACCCTCGCAAGGCAAACTTTATCCTCTCCAACTTGATGAACCCTGCCATGTCATTAATCCAAGCCTCCCGCTTGGGGGTTTCGCATCCCTCCACATTAGTAGGATCCTCCTCTGGGCTACCAAGGACGCAAAGGCCAGAACTCCGGCCTCTTTCGGCTCCTGTACTCCTGGCTCATCTGATACCCCAAATATTGCTATCCCCCAGCTCGGTTTTACCCGAGTATCCAAGACTTTGGACATAGCCTTGGCAAAGCCCTTCCAGAACCCCTCCAGCGCTGGGCACGCCCAGAACATATGGGCGTGATTCGCTGGGGTCCCCGGGCACCTCATGCAGCTGTCCTCCACCCCAAAAAACTTGCACATTCTCGCCCCTGTCATATGTGCCCTGTGAACCACTTTGAACTGGACGAAGCTCAGTCTGGCGCAAGATGAGGGGGAGTTAACCTTACCCAGGGCCTCCATCCACAAGCCCTCATCCAGTTCCTCACCCAGCTCCTCCTCCCACTTGCCCTCCAGCTCCTCCACCAAGGCTTCCTCCGCCTCCTGCAACTCCTGATAGATCGCCGAGACCTCGCCCTCTCCCACCCATACACCCGAGGTCACCCTGTCTTGAATCCTCCGTGCGGGGAGCAGCGGAAATTCCCTTACCTGCCTTCTCACAAACGCCCTCACCTGCATGTACCTAAAACCGTTTCCGGGGGATAACCCAAATTTCTCCTCCAGCGCCCCCAGGCTAGCAAAAGCCCCATCGATAAATAGATCCCCCATCCTTTTAATTCCCGCCCGATGCCAGCTCAGGACTCCGCCATCTATCCTGTCCGGTGCAAACCTATGATTATTCCGTATTGGGGACCAAATTGAGGCCCACAACTCACCCCTGTGCCGTCTCCATTGCCCCCAGATCCTCAGAGTCGCCGCCACCACCGGGCTCGTGGTGTACCGCGTCGGCGGTAGCGCCAAAGGTGCCGTCACCAATGCTCCCAAGCTAGTGCCCACGCATGACGCCACCTCTAATATTTTCCACAACGCCCCCTCTCCCTCCATTACCCATTTCTGAATCATTGCCACATTGGCTGCCCAGTAATAACTACACAGGTTCGGTAGCGCCAGCCCACCCCTGTCCCGACTACGCTCCAGAAACAGCCTCTTGACCCTTGGGGTCTTACTTGCCCATACAAACCCCAAATTGCTCCTGCTTACTCGCTTAAAAAAGGCCTTGGGGATGAGGATGGGCAGGCACCCGAACACAAACAGGAACCTAGGGAGACTGTCATCTTAACGGACTGCCCCCTGCCTGCCCGTGAGAGTGGCAACACGTCCCAGCTCCTAAAGTGTTCCTCCATCTGGTCCACCAACCGCGCCAAATTAAGCTTATGCAGGGCCCCCCCAACCCCTGGCCACCTGGATACCCAAATACCGGAAACTCCTCTCCGCCCTCTTAAGCAGCAGCTCCTCCAGCCTCCTTTCCTGGCCCCTCGCATGCACCACAAAGAGCTCACTCTTCCCAACATTAAGCTTGTATCCTGAGAAGTCTCCAAACTCCCTAAGGATCCGCATGACCTCTACCATCCCCTCCACTGGATCTGCGATGTACAAAAGCAGGTCATCGGCATACAACGAGACCCAATGTTCCTCCCCTCCCCGGACCAACCCCCTCCAGTTTCTAGATTCCCTCAACGCCATGGCCAGCGGCCCAATTGCCAAAGCAAACAACAGAGGGGACAGGGGGCACCCCTGTCTCGTCCCACGGTACAACCTAAAATATTCTGATCTCCGCCGGTTCGTAGATACGCTCGCCACCGGAGCCTGATAAACAATTTGACCCACCCTATAAACCCCTCCTCGAACCCAAACCTACCAAGCACTTCCCATAGGTACTCCCACTCCACCCGATCAAAGGCCTTCTCCACATCCATTGCCGCCACCACTTCTGCCTCCCCACCCCCGAGGGCACCATGATCACATTCAGGAGCCTCCGCACATTTGCATTTAGCTGCCTGCCCTTCATAAACCCCGTCTGGTCCTCGTGTATCACTCCTGGGACACAATCCTCAATCCTTGTGGCTAGGACGTTTGCCAGCAGCTTGGCATCTGCATTAAGGAGCGAGATCGGCCTACACGAGCCACACTGCAACGGGTCCTTTCCCGCTTGAGGATCAGCGAGATCAGCGCCCGAGACATTGTCGGAGGGAGAATCCCTACCTCCCTCACCTCATTGAAGGTTTGTGGTGATAATCCACTGTACCTCCCTAGCATTGTACATAGTTATATAATAGTTGTGTGTAACGTGGCCCTGTAATCCTGTGCATGGTACTGTGTATTGTACTGTCGCTCTGTAGAGGTTCGGTCACCTGTATGTAACCTGACCTGGCCACGGAGAGCTCCGCCTTGGCCACTCCCCGGGAGTTAAGTATAAGACCAACTTCTGTGACCAGTACCCATTTTGTCTGGTGGTCGTCTGTGTCGGGTAAGCTTCCTATGTAGTGTATTAAAGCCTTGGTTAAAGTCTCACATGTCTTTGTGGTTTTTGATGCTTAGTGCATCAATTTAATACACTACAGTTATAATGGAGGCTGCTCTGAAACCAGACAAGCTCTCGCTCGACCCCCACGCTCCACGCGCGGATCACCTTTTCAACTGCTGGCTCCGGTGTTTCGAGGCCTACCTGGAAGCATCCTCCGCCTTCGCCAAAATGGACGCTGACCGACTCAGCCTCCTGTGCTCACGGCTCGACTACGGGCTTTTCGACCTCATCACGGGAACAACGACCTACGCCGATGCCATCGTGAAGCTCAAAAGCCGGTATGCACGAACTGTTAATTCTATTTACGCCCGCCACCGCCTCGCCTCCCGGCACCAGCAGCCGGGTGAACCCCTATCCGTGTTCGTTCGGGACCTCCGTGCCCTCGCCCTCACCTGCAACGCGCCAGCAGTCTCCGCTGAGCAGAACACTGAGGCCCTGGCGCTCGATGCCTTTGTAGCCGGCATCGCTTCCGTCCCAATTTGCCAACTCCTACTGGCCCAAACTACCCTGACTCTGGACACGGCAGTCACTATGGCAGAGGCCCAACAGGCAGCCTATGACAATAATGCGTCCTACACGCCTGCCCAAACTTCCTATGTGCCTGCCCACGTTCCCCACGTGGCCGCTACCTCCCTGCCGCCCGCCCAGCAACAACCCCTGCAAGTCACGGCCCACCCAGCCACACCAGCAGTAAAAATAATGCCTGGGCCCCAGTGTTACTTTTGTGGCCAGGCAAAACATCCCAGGAAACGCTGCCCTGCTAGAGATGCTACCTGTTCAGCCTGTGGCAAGAAAGGCCATTTTGCAAATGTCTGCCGCTCCACCGCTGCCTCGGGGTCCAACACCGCGGCCTGCTACTCCTGGGTGCCACCATCCTCCGTTCCCGGCTCGCTATTCGACATGTGCGATGCATGGGTGCCGCCATCTTTGATTATCCCCAGCCCGGCTTCCTTCACTTCCGGTCCGCCGCCGATCGTCGCTTCCGGGTCCGCCCCGCCGCCGATCGTCACTTTCGGACCTGCGCACTCGACCGAAATGCTGCAAACAACTGAGATGCAGCCAACGACAGCAACCTGGCCTCCAACAGCAGCCTACGACGCCTGGGCTCCGCCACCTTCTTCCGCAGGCCGCTCCCCGGATCCGGCACCCTTCTCCAACAGCTCCACCATTGCATCCATCATCCTCGACCAGGACCGACCGCATCAGCTCGCCAGATCCACCATGGAGGTTCAGGTAAATTGTTTCACTGTTACCTGCCTCTTCGACAGCAGCAGCACGGAGAGCTTCCTCCACCCGGACACCGTGCGCCGCTGCTCCCTCAAGGTACTACCCACGCGCAGGCATATTTCCATGGCCTCCAACTCCCAGTCGGCCGAGGTTTCGGGCTACTGCGTCGTCACCCTCTCAGTGAACGGCGTGGTGTTCCAGGATTTCAAATTCATGGTCCTCCCTCACCTCTGTGCCGCCGCGATCCTCGGTCTGGACTTCCAATGCCACCTGCGCAGCCTCACCTTGCATTTTAATGGCCCCCTCCCCCCCCTCACGGTCTCCAGCCCCCAGTTCTTCCCTGATCCCCTCCCGGGTCCCACCTGTAGTATCTCCACGCTCAGGATCCCCCCCTCTTCACTGTTTGCTAACCTCACCCCCGACTGCAAGCCCGTGGCTACTAAAAGTCGGCGTTACAGTTTTGGGGACCGCCAATTCATTCGAGCGGAGATTAAGCGCCTTCTCTCGGAAAAGATCATTGCTCACAGCACCGGCCCCTGGCGAGCCCAAGTGGTGGTAGTCAAGTCTAGCGAGAAACACCGCATGGTCATTGACCACAGTCAGACCATCAACCGGTACACGCTGCTTGATGCGTATCCCCTCCCCCGCATATCTGACATGGTCAACCAGATTGCACAGTACCGGGTGTTCTCCACCATAGACTTGAAATCCGCCTACCACCAGCTCCCTATCCGCCCGGAGGACCGTAACTTCACGGCCTTCGAGGCGGACGGCCGCCTCAACCACTTTCTTAGGGTACCCTTTGGCGTCACCAATGGAGCCTCGGTCTTCCAACGGGAGATGGACCGAATGGTGGACCAGAACAGACTGCGGGCTACCTTCCCGTATCTGGACAACGTCACCATCTGCGGCCACGACCAGCAGGACCATGACATCAACCTCACTAAATTCCTCCAAACTGCCAAACGCCTCAATCTCACGTACAACAAGGCAAAATGTGTTTTCGGCACCACCCGCCTCGCCATACTCGGCTACGTGGTGGAGAACGGTGTCCTCGGCCCCGATCCCGACCGTCTGCGCCCCCTTCCCGAACTCCCCATTCCCACCTGCCCCAAAGAACTGAGGCGATGCCTCGGGTTCTTTGCCTACTATGCCCAGTGGGTGCCAGAGTACACTGACAAGGCCCGACCCCTCCTCCGTTCCCCCTCATTCCCCCTCCCGCCCGAGGCCTGCCAGGCCTTCCACCTCCTAAAAACCGCTATCGCCAAAGCCGCCATGCATGCGGTAGACAAGTCTGCACCATTCCAAGTCGAGAGCGATGCCTCCGACTTTGCCCTGGGTGCCACCCTCAACCAGCCGGGCAGGCCCATCGCCTTCTTTTCCCGCACACTCCAAGGCCCCGAGATCCGCCACTCCTCTGTTGAGAAGGAGGCACAGGCCATAGTGGAAGCCGTCCGGCACTGGAGGCACTACTGGCCGGAAAACCATTTACCCTCGTTACTGACCAGCGATCAGTTGCGTTCATGTTCGACAACAAACAACGAGGTAAAATCAAAAATGATAAGATATTACGGTGGAGGATCGAACTCTCCACCTACAATTACAGTATCTTATACTGGCCAGGTAAGCTCAATGATCCTCCTGATGCCCTGTCCCGTAGTACTTGTGCCAACGCACAGGACTACCGACTGCGGCACTACATAATGACCTCTGTCACCTGGGCGTCAGGCGGTTCTACCACTACACCAAGGGCCACAACCTGCCCTTCTCAGTCGAGGAGGTCAAGGCCATGACTAGGGACTGCCAAGTCTGTGCGGAGTGCAAGAGCAATTCTACAAGCCAGACAAGGCGCACCTAATCAAGGCTACCAGCCCCTTTGAACGTCTCAGCATTGACTTCAAAGGGCCCCTCCCCACCCACAACCGCAACACGTACTTCCTCAATGTCATCGACGAGTACTTGCGGTTCCTCTTCGCCATTCCCTGCCCCGACACGACCTCCGCCACCGTCATCAAAGCATTGCACGACCTCTTCATGCTGTTCGGTTATCCCAATTACATTCACAGTGACCGGGGCTCCTCCTTCATGAGTGAGGAGCTGCGTCGGTACCTGCTCGCTAGGGGCGTTGCCTCGAGCAGGACGACCAGTTACAACCCCCGGGGGAACGGACAGGTGGAGAGGGGGAACGCGACAGTTTGGAAGGCCGTGCTGCTAGCCCTCAAATCCAAAGGCCTACCAGTCGCCCGTTGGCAGGAGGCCTTCCCTGCCGCACTCCACTCCATCCGGTTCCTTTTGTGTACTGCAACGAATGCTACCCCACATGAGCGGATGTTTCTCTTCTCCAGGAGATCGGCATCCGTGACATCGCTTCCGTCCTGGCTCCTGTCCCCGGGAGACGTCCTGCTCCGCAAGCACATGCGGACCTCTAAGGCGGAGCCCCTGGTGGAGAGAGTCCGTCTCCTCCACGCCAACCCACAGTACACGTACATAGCGTACCCCCGACGGGTGTGAGGAGACCGTCTCCATCAAGGACCTGGCCCCCCCTGGGGCCCCTGCCGCCCCCGCCCCGCAACCTCCACCCCGCTCCCTCTCTGCTCCCGTCGATCCCTCGGCCTGTTACTATTCCGTGCCAGCCGCTGTCATCCCGCAGTTTCGCCTTGAGCCAGCCGAAGCGGTGGGGGACGTCATGCCGCCTCGCGACCCAGCACCACCGACCGCACGGATACCGCCGGACACTACCTCAGCGCCGCAGCTCCGACGTTCAAAGAGATCGACCAAACCCATCGTTTGTCTCGACCTCTGATGACACGGAACCTCCTGATGGACTCTGTTCGTTACTCCCTGTTTGTTCACTGTGTTTGCTACTCCATATTTTCACCCCGGACTTCCTTCTAAACAAGGGGTGAATGTGGTGATACACCACTGTACTTCCCTAGCATTGTACATAGTTATATAATAGTTGTGTGTAACGTGGCCCTGTAATCCTGTGTATGGTACTGTGTATTGTACTGTAGCTCTGTAGAGGTTCGGTCACCTGTATGTAACCTGACCTGGCCACGGAGAGCTCCGCCTTGGCCACTCCCCCGGGAGTTAAGTATAAGACCCAGCTTCTGAGACTGGGGTCGTCTGTGTCGGGTAAGCTTCCTATGTAGTGTATTAAAGCCTTGGTTAAAGTCTCACATGTCTTTGTGGTTCTTGACGCTTAGTGCATCAAGGTTCTCATCAGCAGCAGACCCAGCAGATCCACAAGCTTCCTGTAGAATTCAACCGGGAACCCATGAGGCCCGGGGCCTTGCCCGCCTGCACACTCCCCATCCCCGTAACCAGCTCCCCATCCCCGTAACCAGCTCCCCTATCCCAATTGGGGCCCCAGGCCTTCCACTTGCCCCTCCTCCACTCTCGGGAACCTCAACTCATCCAGGAACCACCGCATCCCCTCCCCCCCCTCCCGGGATTCTGACTTATACAGGTTCCCATTAAAATCCCTGAATACCTCATTTATTTTAGCCGAACTTCGCACCGTGTTCCCCCTCCGTCCCTGATTCCTCCAATTTCCCTCGCAGCCTCCCTCTTGCTTGACTGATGCACCAGCACCCTGCTCGCCTTCTCCCCATATTTGTATACTGCCCCCTGCACCTTCCTCCACTGGGTCTCAGCTTTCCCCGTGGTCAACAAGTCAAATTCCGTTTGGAGGCTCCGTCGCTCCTTCAGGGGAATCCACATACCTTCTATCCACCCTTAATATCTCCCCCACCAGCCTCTCCCTCTCCATCCTCTCTCTCTTCTCCCTGTGTGCCCTAATTGAGATTAACTCTCCCCTAACCACCGCTTTCAGAGCCTCCCAAACCACCCCAACCGGAACTTCCCCATTATCATTGGCCTCTATGTATCTCTGAATGCACCCCCGGACCCGCCCACAAACCTCCTCATCCGCCAACAGACCCACGTCCAAGCACCACAACAGGCGCTGGATCCTTTCCTTCCCCAACCCCAACTCCACCCAGTGCGGGGCATGGTCCGAAATCGCTATGGCCGAATATTCCGTTCCCTCCACTCTCCTCACCACAAAGAAGTCTATCCGTGAATAGGCCTTATACACGTGGGGAAAAAAAGAGAACTCTCTGGCCGCCGGCCCAGCAAACCTCCACGGATCCACTCCCCCCATCTGATCCATAAACCCCCTGAGAACCTTGGCCGCAGCTGGCCTCTTGCCCGACCTCGACCTGGATCGGTCCAGTGCCGGGTCCCGTACCGTATTAAAGTCCCCCCCCCCCCCGTGCCCCCCCCCATTATCAGGCTCCCCGATTCCAGATCCGGGATCCGACTCAGCATGCGCTTCATGAACCCTGTATCGTCCCAATTTGGGGCATACACATTCACCAGCACCACCCGGGTCCCCTGCAGCCTACCACTCACCATCACATATCGGCCCCCATTATCAGCCACAATGTTCAGCGCCTTGAACGACACCCGCTTACGCACCAGGATTGCAACCCCTCTATTCTTCGCATCCAGCCCCGAATGAAAGACCTGCCCCACCAATCCCTTTCTCAGCCTGATCTGATCCACCACCTTCAAATGCATCTCCTGCAACATAGCAACATCTGCCCTCAGTCCCTTAAAGTGCGTGAACACCCGGGCCCTCTTGACCTGCCCGTTCAGGCCCCGCACGTTCCATGTGATCAGCCAGACCGGGGGACAGCACCCCCCCCCCCCCCCCCCCCCCCCCCCGCCGACTAGCCATCTCCTTTCTTAGACCAGCCTCGTACCCACGCCTCCCGCACTCTCCAGCCCCCCAGGCAGAGGACCCAGGCCCCGACTCTCCCTCTTACCTCCAGCTCCCTTTCGGTCAATGCAGAAGCAACCCAGTTCCTCCCCCTCCCCCCCCACCCCGCTACCCCCCACCCCCCCGACTAGAAAACTGTCTAGCCCCATTGCTCCCCCCATTGCACTCCCGTAAGTCAGCTGACTCCTGTTGACCCCAGCCGCTCCTGCCTCTGCCAACGATCCCCCATTTAGATTCTCCGTCAAAGTCCCCCCCTCCCCCTTTAAATCGACACAGACACCCCTCCGGTACCGCCCCTCCCGTCGGGCCACGCCCCCCTTCTTTAGCGCGGGAAAAAAGCCCGTGATTTTCTACCGGGGCCGGCCCTGCCCCCTGTGGCACAGCTCCTTCCTCCTGCAGCCTCTCCCAATTCCCGACGACCCAGGGCCTCCGGCCCCCCCTCCTCCCTTCGAACACGAGGAGCAGCCCCTCCAAAACAGTACCCATGCCCAGTAAAACACACCTAGCACATCCAGTCACCCCTTCCCACTCCCCAGCTTTCCCAAAACCCACCGCAAACCATTAGTTCGAGTCCAATTTTTCATCCTGGATAAAGGTCCACGCCTCCTCTGGCTATATTTCAACTTCTAACATGTACATCCAAATCATTTACTTTGCTCTCTATCTTTCACCAAATGAATTTCACAATCATACTACCTGGAGGTCTGGCTGGCCAGGTACGGAGGGTACAGGAAAGATGTACTCGGATATTGCCAGCAATGGAGCATTTCAGCGATGGGGAAACATTGGATAGGCTGGGATTGTTTTCTTTGTACAGAGAAGACTAGGAAGAGATTTAAATGAGGTGTCTAGAACTAGAGGGCATTGGTTTAAGGTGAGAAGGGAGAGATACAAAAGAGACCAGAGGGAAAAGTCTTTCACACAGAGGGTGGTGAGCATCTGGAACGAGCTGCCAGAGGCAGTGGTAGAGGCAGGTATAATTTATTCCTTTAAAAAGGTTAGACAGTTACATGGGCAGGGTTGGTATGGAGGTTCATGGGCTAAATATGGACAAGTGGGGCTAGCATGGTGATAGAAGGCAGATAGATAGATGAGGGCAGCACGGTAGCACAAGTGGATAGCACTGTGGCTTCACAGCGCCAAGATCCCAGGTTCGATTCCCGGCTTGGGTCACTGTCTGTGCGGAGTCTGCACGTCCTCCCCGTGTCTGCGTGTGTTTCCTCCGGGTGCTCCGGTTTCCTCCCACAGTCCAAAGACGTGCAGGTTAGGTAGATTGGCCATGCTAAATTGCCCTTAGTGACCAAAAAGGTTAGGAGGGGTTATTGGGTGACAGGGATAGGGTGGAAGTGAGGGCTTAAGTGGGTCGGTGCAGACTCGATGGGCCGAATGGCCTCCTTCTGCACTGTATGTTCTATGTTCTATGTAGAAACTTGGCATGGACAACCTGGGCTGAAGGGCCTGTTTCCATGCTGTAAACATCTATGACTCTATGACTATGTCTCTATGTATAAAATTAGGAGGACATTTGAGAGATTGGATTAGAAGGACTGATCTTCCTCAGCAAAGAGACCAATAAGCAGGAGCACTGATTCAAAGTAATTGAAAGGAATTTCTTTATGCAGAGGATAATGGGCTCTGGAACTGATGGCCTGAAAGGTTGGTAGAGACTGAAACCTTAAATCGTTTAAAAAGTCCTCCAATGTATACTTAAGATGGAATAACTTACATGGCCACAGGGCAAGAGCTGGAAAGTGGAATTAGACTGGAGAGCTCTTTTCTGGCCGGGTACAGGAATGATGGGCTGAATGGTCTCCTTCTGAGTTGCAAGTTTTGATGATTCAAAGTCTGACGAAAGTCGCACGGAGCCAGTCACTGCAGGATCACAACACTTGAACACTGGGGTGAGAGGTTGATTGGACCGCTGTGCTGCCAGCCTATGTAGAAATTGTTTCCTTGCCCTGCCTATCAATATGAATCTTCCACTTGCTGAGAGAGCTTGATACACTATGTGACACTACTTCTCTCCACTCACTTAAAGGCAATGGAGGAATCAGATTTCGCACCCTGACTCTAAACTTCGCCCACTGCTTCTTGAGTTCTCAAGCTGGATTTTGTGATGCACGTTTCTCAAGCAATTTACGTTACGTGTCACTGCACCTGTGATTATTCCCCTCATCCCCAAAACAGTCGAGTCTGAACTGCAGAGTGCTTGGTAGTTAGGGGAAGCAATTAAATATATTTTTTTAAGTTGTTATAATTGCAACTGGGAATGACTTTCTAGCTGAACTGATCTGTCAAACATCACCCATTGGAATCAGATTCACTTGCTTCAGCTTGGGTTAAGACCCAGTGCTCAGTGTGTAGGGATCAGGTGCATGAACTCTCGTTATACACAAGGTCACTTGGGCAATTCTCTAACCTGATCCATAGCTTCACCACCTTCTGCCAAATCTAAGCAGAGGAAGGAACATTGATGTCCAGTAATGGGTAACCTTTGGATTTCGGCGGCAGCGGTGCGCAGGGGCCTTCTTGGAGGTGAGTAGCGACTTTAAAACCACTTACCTTTACAGGAGCAGCCCTTTGGATTTCGGCGGCAGCGATGCGCAGGGGCCCTCTGGGAGGTGAGTAGTGTATTTAAAAGCCTTACCTTTACAGGAGCAGCCCTTTGGATTTCGGCGGCAGCGGTGCGCAGGGGCCTTCTTGGAGGTGAGTAGTGTATTTAAAAGCCTTACCTTTACAGGAGCAGCCCTTTGGATTTCGGCAGCAGCGGTGCGCAGGGGCCCTCTGGGAGGTGAGTAGTGTATTTAAAAAGCCTTGCCTGGTCCCGTGTCTGTTCTTCTTTTCTGTTTTATTTGTTTTTATATAAGGCGGGAACCGGAAGTTCGACCCGCGGACCTCTGGGAAGTCCCCCCCCCCCAACCAATAAATTCTGGTGGAGAGGAAACCCGAGACACTACACGTGTAGTGTCTCCCACCCGCCCTCCTCCTCTAACCTAATAATAAGACCCATTGGTGTAAGGTAAGTGCCATATTATATTATTAGCATTGTGCAGGTCAAGGTTCGGAGGTGGAGGAGCAGTCTCTGTCAGCGAGAGAACCTGAGAACATCTAAGACACTCAGAAGGTAAGAAGGTAAGTAAGTGATTTTTACTTATTTTTACTTTTATACCTTTTTTCAAATTGTGTGTGTCGGGGGGAAACTAAAGTGACATCACAGAAAAGCTGTGGCCAGAGTGGCTGGTTGGGATTCTAACCTAAATTTAAAAAAAATTTGAGTATTTGGGAACTAATTAAACATAATAACTTAATTATAATTTAGAGGATATCTAAGCCAGAGATCGGAGAGTATTACAGTTAGCTATCGCATTTCTATTAGAAATCTAGTGCTAGGAAACAGATAGTTGACAGTAACTTTGAAATTTTTTTAAAAGTATTTAAAAAAAAGACAAATTTTAATTTTAATTTTAATTAATTGATGCAACGTCAGTTAGAGGGGTGCTGTGCTCTGACTGTGAGATGTGGCAGGTCCGGGAGGCTTCCAGCGTCCCGGATGGCTTCATCTGCAGAAAGTGCACCCAACTGGAGCTCCTCACAGACCGCATGGTTCGGTTGGAGCAGCAATTGGATGCACTTAGGAGCATTTAGGTGGCGGAAAGCGTCATAGATCGCAGTTATGTAAATGTGGTCACACCCAAGGTGCAGGCAGAGAAATGGGTGACCACCAGAAAGGGCAGGCAGTCAGTGCAGGAATCCCCTGTAGTTGTCCCCCTCTCGAACAGATATACCCCTTTGGATACTGTCGGGGGGGATAGCCTATCAGGGGAAAACAGCAGCAGCCAGAGCAGTGGCACCGCGGCTGGCTCTGATGTTCAGAAGGGAGGGTCAAAGCGCAGAAGAGTAATAGTAATAGGGGACTCTATAGTCAGGGGCACAGATAGGCACTTCTGTGGACGTGAAAGAGACTCCAGGATGGTATGTTGCCTCCCTGGTGCCAGGGTCCAGGATGTCTCCGAACGGGTAGAGGGAATCCTGAAGGGGAGGGCAAACAGGCAGAGGTCGTTGTACATATTGGTACTAACGACATAGGCAGGAAGGGGCATGAGGTCCTGCAGCAGGAGTTCAGGGAGCTAGGCAGAAAGTTAAAAGACAGGACCTCGAGGGTTGTAATCTCGGGATTACTCCCTGTGCCACGTGCCAGTGAGGCTAGAAATAGGAAGATAGAGCAGATAAACACGTGGCTAAACAGCTGGTGTAGGAGGGAGGGTTTCTGTTATCTGGACCACTGGGAGCTCTTCCGGTGCAGGTGTGACCTGTATAAGATGGACGGGTTGCATCTAAACCGGAGAGGCATAAATATCCTGGCCGCGAGGTTTGCTAGTGTCACACGGGAGGGTTTAAACTAGTATGGCAGGGGGGTGGGCACGGGAGCAATAGGTCAGAAGGTGAGAGCATTGAGGGAAAACTAGGGAATAGGGACAGTGTGGCTCTGAGGCAGAGCAGACGGGGGGAAGTTGCTGAACACAGCGGGTCTGGTGGCCTGAAGTGCATATGTTTTAATGCAAGGAGCATTACGGGTAAGGCAGATGAACTTAGAGCTTGGATTACTACTTGGAACTATGATGTTGTTGCCATTACAGAGACCTGGTTGAGGGAAGGGCAGGATTGGCAGCTAAACGTTCCAGGATTTAGATGTTTCAGGCGGGATAGAGGGGGATATAAAAGGGGAGGCGGAGTTGCGCTACTTGTTCGGGAGAATATCACAGCTATACTGCGAGAGGACACCTCAGAGGGCAGTGAGGCTATATGGGTAGAGATCAGGAATAAGAAGGGTGCAGTCACAATGTTGGGGGTATACTACAGGCCTCCCAACAGCCAGCGGGAGATAGAGGAGCAGATAGGTAGACAGATTTTGGAAAAGAGTAAAAACAACAGGGTTGTGGTGATGGGAGACTTCAACTTCCCCAATATTGACTGGGACTCACTTAGTGCCAGGGGCTTAGACGGGGCGGAGTTTGTAAGGAGCATCCAGGAGGGCTTCTTAAAACAATATGTAAACAGTCCAACTAGGGAAGGGGCGGTACTGGACCTGGTATTGGGGAATGAGCCCGGCCAGGTGGTAGATGTTTCAGTAGGGTAGCATTTCGGTAACAGTGACCACAATTCAGTAAGTTTTAAAGTACTGGTGGACAAGGATAAGAGTGGTCCGAGGATGAATGTGCTAAATTGGGGGAAGGCTAATTATAACAATATTAGGCGGGAACTGAAGAACATAGATTGGGGGCGGATGTTTGAGGGCAAATCAACATCTGACATGTGGGAGGCTTTCAAGTGTCAGTTGAAAGGAATACAGGACCGGCATGTTCCTGTGAGGAAGAAAGATAAATACGGCAATTTTCGGGAACCTTGGATGACGAGTGATATTGTAGGCCTCGTCAAAAAGAAAAAGGAGGCATTTGTCAGGGCTAAAAGGCTGGGAACAGACGAAGCCTGTGTGGCATATAAGGAAAGTAGGAAGGAACTTAAGCAAGGAGTCAGGAGGGCTAGAAGGGGTCACGAAAGGTCATTGGCAAATAGGGTTAAGGAAAATCCCAAGGCTTTTTACACGTACATAAAAAGCAAGAGGGTAGCCAGGGAAAGGGTTGGCCCACTGAAGGATAGGCAAGGGAATCTATGTGTGGAGCCAGAGGAAATGGGTGAGGTACTAAATGAATACTTTGCATCAGTATTCACCAAAGAGAAGGAATTGGTAGATGTTGAGACTGGAGAAGGGGGTGTAGATAGCCTGGGTCACATTGTGATCCAAAAAGATGAGGTGTTGGGTGTCTTAAAAAATATTAAGGTAGATAAGTCCCCAGGGCCTGATGGGATCTACCCCAGAATACTGAAGGAGGCTGGAGAGGAAATTGCTGAGGCCTTGACAGAAATCTTTGGATCCTCGCTGTCTTCAGGGGATGTCCCGGAGGACTGGAGAATAGCCAATGTTGTTCCTCTGTTTAAGAAGGGTAGCAAGGATAATCCCGGGAACTACAGGCCGGTGAGCCTTACTTCAGTGATAGGGAAATTACTGGAGAGAATTCTTAGAGACAGGATCTACTCCCATTTGGAAGCAAATGGACGTATTAGTGAGAGGCAGCACGGTTTTGTGAAGGGGAGGTCGTGTCTCACTAACTTGATAGAGTTTTTTGAGGAGGTCACTAAGATGATTGATGCAGGTAGGGCAGTAGATGTTGTCTATATGGACTTCAGTAAGGCCTTTGACAAGGTCCCTCATGGTAGACTAGTACAAAAGGTGAAGTCACACGGGATCAGGGGTGAACTGGCAAGGTGGATACAGAACTGGCTAGGCCATAGAAGGCAGAGGGTAGCAATGGAGGGATGCTTTTCTAATTGGAGGGCTGTGACCAGTGGTGTTCCACAGGGATCAGTGCTGGGACCTTTGCTCTTTGTAGTATATATAAATGATTTGGAGGAAAATGTAACTGGTCTGATTAGTAAGTTTGCAGACGACACAAAGGTTGGTGGAATTGCGGATAGCGATGAGGACTGTCTGAGGATACAGAAGGATTTAGATTGTCTGGAGACTTGGGCGGAGAGATGGCAGATGGAGTTTAATCCGGACAAATGTGAGGTAATGCATTTTGGAAGGTCTCATGCAGGTAGGGAATATACAGTGAATGGTAGAACCCTCAAGAGTATTGAAAGTCAAAGAGATCTAGGAGTACAGGTCCACAGGTCATTGAAAGGGGCAACACAGGTGGAGAAGGTAGTCAAGAAGGCATACGGCATGCTTGCCTTCATTGGCCGGGGCATTGAGTATAAGAATTGGCAAGTCATGTTGCAGCTGTATAGAACCTTAGTTAGGCCACACTTGGAGTATAGTGTTCAATTCTGGTCGCCACACTACCAGAAGGATGTGAAGGCTTTAGAGAGGGTGCAGAAGAGATTTACCAGAATGTTACCTGGTATGGAGGGCATTAGCTATGAGGAGCGGTTGAGTAAACTCGGTTTGTTCTCACTGGAACGAAGGAGGTTGAGGGGAGACCTGATAGAGGTCTACAAAATTATGAGGGGCATAGACAGAGTGGATAGTCAGAGGCTTTTCCCCAGGGTAGAGGGGTCAATTACTAGGGGGCATAGGTTTAAGGTGAGAGGGGCAAGGTTTAGAGTAGATGTACGAGGCAAGTTTTTTACGCAGAGGGTAGTGGGTACCTGGAACTCGCTACCGGAGGAGGTAGTGGAAGCAGGGACAATAGGGACATTTAAGGGGCATCTTGACAAATATATGAATAGGATGGGAATAGAAGGATACGGACCCAGGAAGTGTAGAAGATTGTAGTTTAGTCAGGCAGTATGGTCGGCGCGGGCTTGGAGGGCCGAAGGGCCTGTTCCTGTGCTGTACATTTCTTTGTTCTTTGTTCTTTGATGAAGTATGTATATGTTGTGTTGCCCTATTATGTATTTTCTTTTATTCCCTTTTCTTCTCATGTACTTAATGATCTGTTGAGCTGCTCGCAGAAAAATACTTTTCACTGTACCTCGGTACACGTGACAATAAACAAATCCAATCCAATCCAATCCAATCAAACAAATGCAAAATATCAAATTTGGGTGAACAAGTAATTTAAATTATCTAGTGAAATGAAATGAAATGAAAATCGCTTATTGTCACAAGTATGCTTCAATGAAGTTACTGTGAAAAGCCCCTCGTCGCCACATTCCGGCGCCTGTTCGGGGAGGCTGGTACGGGAATTGAACCGTGCTGCTGGCTTGCCTTGGTCTGCTTTCAAAGCCAGCGATTTAGCCCTGTGCTAAACAGTATAGTGTCAAGAGTGTATTGCTACAGTACAAAATATCAGAGTTTGTAAACATCAAAAATACTTAAAATCAGAATTATAGCTGCACAGGGCGAGGATCAACAGATCTTTGCGAGTGCAAAAAACATACAAACATGCAAATTAGGAGCAGAAGTAGGCCATTTGGCCCCTCGAGCCTGCTCTGCCAATCAGTAACATCATGGCTGATCGGTTTGTGTTTCAGGCTCTACCTTCCCAACTACCCCCCTACAAACTTCTCACCATATTTCAGCTCATCGTATCAACATAGCCTCTGCCTTCTTTCTTGTTCAGATCCTTACATGCCTCCCCTTGAAAGTATCCATGTTATTTGCCTCAACTATTCCATGTGGTAACATGTTCTACATTATCCCCACTCTCCAAGTAAAGATATTTGAATAGGCGACTGCGGGTCCTTCATGTAGCACTTTATTTTTCGATTGGCCGTCAGAAGCATGTTCCCGTGACTCTGAAACTGAAATAGATAGAGGAGCTGCAATCATTTACATTGACAGTAATCTCTCATTAACACTGAATTCTTCCGTTTTGAGCAAGCTGGGATACTGCTTCATAAACCCAGGGAATGTTTTGTTCAATGCTTTCATATTGGTTTTTATTTTTCCAATGGGATTGGCACGGATTTTTTGTATTTTCCACTCGCAGCGCGACAGCTGCCGTTTTTCCCTCTCTCTCACTCCCTCTCTGAGCGGTTACAGTTTGTGTGGGAAGGTCAGGAAATGTGAGCTAAGTCCTGTATGTTGATAAATAGCAAAAAAGACAACTAACAAAAATAGATGACACATTTAGGCAACATAAGATATTGATTGTTTTTGGATCAGCCATGCAAATTTATTACCACTGGAATTTGTGTGTACAACATTTTAAATTGCTTTTGTAGTCCTGGAGATTCAATAAATCATAGTATAGACTGCACAAACTGCTAGACACAGTTATGGATTTACACAGCCAGAACAGCAGCACCATTTCCTGTTATCTTTGTCGTTACAGTACAGTCTGGAGAGAACGGTTCAACAGTACAACACCAGTCCCCATCTCACAATATGCATTTTTCTTTTTTTAAATTCAGATATGTCTTGCATTTTATGTTATTGCTATGTATTGTTACTTTGGGGTGACATGATTATCTGAAAGCTGGACTCTCTTAATGTACTCCTGGAGCAAGGTCAGTGTTGCATTTTTAAAAAACAGTTAGTGAAGGATATAACTGGAGCCGATGTTTACACACTTTTCTGACTTATATAGCTACAGATTGCAAGCAAGTACCACCTCGCACAATAACCACAGTTTCACTCTGTTATTATTTATACGAACACAAGTGAACCCTCCCCATCTGCCTACAATTAAAAATAATTAATATGAAAGTAACAGATTCCCTTTTCTCTAAATAAAAATGAGAGTCTATACGTACAACCAAAATTTCAGAATAAATTCAATCAAAGATCTCTTTATTCTGAATGAAGCATTACATTGCGAGCCAACCATCTTCCAGGACCCCAAATAATTTCTTTGTTTTCGAAAAGGAAATGTATGGACAATCAAACGGTGAATGACTTGCTTCCACCCTTTTAATTTTAGAGATCTTCTTTCCCTCCAGCATTTGTTTCAAACCAGTTTGTTCAATCCATAACCTATTCTCACACATTTTGTAAGGAGTGCCTATTATCTCAAATCAACGATTATCTTTATCACTTTCAATGGGTAGGTAGTCTTCAGTACAGCTGAGGTCATGATTCCTCTCATAGGGGAACCTCAAATTAAGGGGCACGATTTCAAAATAGGTCTCTCCCATTTAATGAGGAGGAAATGAGGAGGAATTTCTTCGCTCAGAGGGTTATTAGTATTTGGAAATTCCCTCCTTCAGAGAGCAGTGGAAGCTGGGCCAGTGAATATATTCAAGACTGAGTTGGACAGATTTTTAAATGACAAAGAAGTCAAGTGTTATGAGGCAAACAGGTAAGTGGAGCTAAGGCCATGTCTGATAAGCAACTGCCAGAGCAGGCTCGAGGGGCCAAATGGCCTACTCCTGTTCCATTTCTTGCGTGACTATGTTAGCCATTCTCATGGCCTTGTCATTGAGGCACGGAGCTCCTAGCCTGCTGTTGGGAGGCAATCTTGATTGAGTCTGCAGCCTCTGCACATGGCAGGAGTCTGCTCTACATTGGTAAAATACCATCACTTGCACAAATGCCTCTTAAAAGAGGCCTTAATTGCATTAATCAGCCGCTTGCCTCCATGGAGCAGGCAGCACAACCCTGTTCCAGATATGCCTGTGTGTGAGAAAGTCACCTCAAGGTGGCAATGTGCCAGGGACACATCCTGACATGGCTCCCAGCTCCCACCCCATCTCAGTTAATAGGCCTGGAGCCACGCCCCTTCTCCATCCCAATGTCCCTTTTGGCTTCTGGTCTCTTTAATTGATCATGTCTATGCAGATAGCTGAGGCCATCTCCCCGTTGAGGCACCCATCTCTCCCATTGGGGCTGCTGGCCTGGCATTGCTGCAGGTCCTCAGGACCCTGCCATGTCCTTAGCAGAACAGGTGGAGGCCCCCTTAAAGGTTGCTCCTGTGGGCTTGCTGACGCTGCTGGTGGGCTCGTGACCCCCATACCGGGTCGATTTTGTTGTGTTCCCAAATCTGGCAGAAAACACAGCCCAACATTTTCATCTTCACCCACTAGTGAAGCCACCAGGAAGATTAACCTGTTTCTTCTCTTCTTCGACAATCACTCGCTAATGAGTATGATTCACTCGCTAACGAGTATGATTCTCCACCGAAGAAACTCTGTTATTGGCCATGGGTTCTGTGGGTTCTTGCATGGCCAGTGAGCCCGATCCTAGAGCCGCATCTGCAACTGCACACTTGGCAGGTGTTTCCAGGACATGGGATCCGCCCTTGGAAACTAGGTCACAGGTATTCCTAACTCAGGCTCTTTTTCCGGGCCTCCTATGGCCATCGGGTGTCCTCGGAGAATTGTCTCCTTTAAATCAGGAGGTTCCTCCAAGTAGGTCTCTTCTGAGCAAGGGTCTCGCAGGCGGTGATGTCGATGTTGCATTTCTTGACTTTAGCCTTCAGGGTGTCTTTGAAGCACTTTCTTTGTCCTGTGAAACAATGCCAAAAAATAACTAGTTTTAAGTTCTTTGCACCAACTAATAATATGATCTTGAGTATGCATTCTTTCAACTTTAATTGTATTAAACTTTTAATCGTTCCTTCAACATTTCACGACTTTAAGGTGTTGCATTGTGGCACTTTAACGGCAAACGTAAAAGAAGCATCTCCTTTAGTCTGATTGTCAACCCGCTCAACTGACCGATCAAGATTCACAATTGCTCTATGTATAAAAACAGAAAATCCTGGAAATACTCAGCAGGTCAGTCAGCATGTGTGGAGGGAGAAAGAGAGGTAATGTTTCAGGTCAATGACTTAAGTCTTGCTCAGGGACCCCCACATCCTTCCTAAAGTGCAGTGACTATAACTGGATGAAATACTCTAGTTGTGGTCTAACTAGAAGATTCAACATGACTTTCCAGATTTTCGACTCAATTCTTCTATTAATGGATCTTAAGGTCCAGGTTTCATAGTTAATCACTCTCTCAATATGTCCTGCTGCTTTCAAAGATCTATGCACATGAACCCACAGGTCACTCTGTCTCTGCATGCTCTTTAGAACTGTGACATTACGTCTATATTGCCTCAGCCTAAAGCTTCTGCCAAAATGCACCACCTCACAATTATCGGTATTAAATTCCATCTGCCACTTCTCTGCCCAAACACGTGTAGCCTTTGGCTATTGGGTGAATGATCAAGAAGCCCAGGAAATGACAGACATAGAGCAAGTCTGAAAGGGCTCTATAAAGCTTAAAGGGGCTGCGCCACCTTAAAGGGGCTGTGTCACAGTCAAAAGGCTATGTTACCTTAAAGAGGCTGCGTTGACTTTGCGACCTGAGTTCAGCCCATATTCATGAGGAATATCTCATTTATCAGGTGATTAGGATTGGAAAGCTACTCTTTTGCATCTGGAATGGTTAAATCTCAGCTTGCTTTCCAGTAGAAATATTGTCTATCTCTGTAGTAACCTGGTGCTTACTTTCCAGATGTCCTCAATTGTATCTGCAAGTGTAAGCATCCTTCCAGATATTTCCTTACTCCACCTTTCTTTAATTTTGCTGTTAGCATTCTGATGCATGGATTCTTAATGGGCATATATCTTTAAGCCGAGCACGGAAAATGAGGAATTCAAAAGCTACATAAAAGAACGCTCTGCTAGCTTTGGCAGCAAAACCCAGACTTTGTGGCACCCTAGCGATGAGTTGAGACTTGGTTCGATTGGTTGGCTGGTGGCCAATGAATTGGCCAAAAGGCCATATTCTGCCCAGTATCAGGTGGTGATAAGGTCCTTCCTGAGTGGGATGATTTCCAGAGACCTAAGGAAAGCAAAGTCAGGTCCCTGGACACCCAGGGGAAAGTACCTACTCTCTCTCTCTCCCTCTCTCTCTTGTTTGCTCCAGAAAAACTGCTGTATTTCTGAAACTGCAGAGACCTTAATGAGTCTACAGTGAAAACCATTACAGACTGGAAACAGAAATCACAAACTGAAAGCCTGGTTTGAAGGAAAGTGTGCTAGAAACAACGATCTGAAAAAAAGACTTTTATCTTTTACTTATTATTTTCACCCTTCTCTTCCCCTCTGTGTTTGTTTGCCATGTGTGTGTGTGTGTGTAGGGCAGCACGGTGGCGCACTGGGTGAGCACTGCACCCTCGCGGCACCAAGGTCCCAGGTTCCATCCCGGCTCTGGGTCACTGTCCGTGTGGAGTTTGCACATTATCCCCGTGTTTGCATGGGTTTCGCCCCCACAACACAAAAATGTGCAAGCTAGGTGGATTGGCCACGCTAAATTGCTCCTTAATTGGAAAAAATGAATTGGGTATTCTAAATTTTTTTTTAAAATGAGTGTGTGTAGAGAATGTGGGGTGAGTGAAATGGGTGGTTATGAATTAGTTAATGGTTACCCTGTTGTATTTGCTGCATATTTAATTAAGTTATTGTTATTATTAAACTTAATTGTGTTTACATTCACAAACCTGGTGACTGTAATTATTGGGCGGCCAAGGACCAAAGACTTCCGGTAGTTTTCTAAGAATTATTAGTTATTTCAATTGTGTTGTAACTCAGAGTCTGGGGGGGGTGGGGGGGGGGGCTGGAATTGACTGCTGCTGGGATTGACTGCGCAAGCTCCCTTTTCGGATGAAATATCAATGCAGGGACACAGATCACAGGATCCTTTTGTAAAGTACAGTTGAAAGGTGCCCAACATGACTGCAGGGTGGCAAAAAGTGCATGAATGGTAGTGGCACAAGGATTTGTGAACTGGGTCTGATGCAGGTTCAATGGCACAGTGTGAACTGTGGTCCAGGGTTAGAACTCTTGAAATCTGAAAGTTGTGGGTTCAAGATCCATTCCTGAAACTTAAGCACAAAATCCAGGCCGACATTTCAGTATGTCGCTGAGGGACTGCTACACTGTCAGTGATGCCACCTTTTAGTTAAAACAAAGTCCCTCTACCCTCACATAAAAGACCCATGGCATTATTTTGAAGGTGAGTGGATGAGCCATCCCTACTGTCCTGGCCAAAATGTGTCCCTCCACCAACATTATTAACCAGAATTTCCAGCTGTGATTGTGTTGCTGTTTGTGGGACATACTGTGTGTAAACGGTAGCATTGTTGCTTCACAGCACCCGGGTCCCAGGTTCGATTCCTGTCTTGGGGCACTGTCTGTGCGGAGTCTGCACGTTCTCTCCGTGTCAGCGTGGGTTTCTTCTGGTTGCTCCGGTTTCCTCCCACAAGTCCCGAAAGACGTGCTATTAGGGAATTTGGACATTCTGAATTCTCCCTCGGTGTATCCGAACAGGCGCCGTAATGTGGCGACTAGGGGCTTTTCACAGTAACTTCATTGCAGTGTTAATGTAAGCCTACTTGTGACAATAATAAAGATTATTATTATTAAACTAGCATTACAACTATGATACACTTCAAAATTCCTTCATTGGCTGTCAAGTGCTTTGGGACATCCCGAGGTTGTGGACATTGCGATATAAATGTGAGTTTTTCTTTCTCATGCAGACAAACAAGGTAGGAATGTGATAGAACACCTCTCAGTACCTGAGGTTGGTTGCAGCACCAACATCACCACCAGGATTTTGTAACATTTCCGTTCGCTCTTCCCCTCAACAGACACACGTCTTCCCTCATCAAACAATGTCCTGTTGGCATTTTCCCCATCAGACATCTTACATGAACTGTATGCCTGAGCTCATGACATTGCTGGAGTTCCCCGTCACACATGGCCTTGCCAGCATTGATTAGCCACACAGTAACACGATTGAAGAAAGGCTATTCTTTGAAAGGAAAAGGTTGCAAACAATTGGAGGAAGAGAAATGCATTCGAGAGGGCACCCAGCAATGAAAAGTGAATCTCCTGGAAATTCAAAGACGGTTTGGAATAATGTGACGGTCATTGGGTTCTGGTTGCCAACGCAGTGGTTTGGCAAAGGTATTGCACTGGGAATCTGTTAGCAGATTGGGCAGATATTTCTAAAGTGGAAAGCACTGGGTGCTTGAGGGGTTGTATCATTGAAGCTCGTGCCTTGACCATTGTCCTGTTTTATGGCCAAGTTCCAATGATTGGAGCTAAGCTTTAAGCGGGAGACCGTGAGCTGCTCCGAGGAGGAGTAAAACTGGTTCTCATTGTTGTTGATGGAGTTGGCGTATTAGGGCAGAAAGAGACTTTGGAGTGAACAAGGTCACATGTTAAATGAGCTATGAGGCATTCCTCAGGCGACTTATTTCTTAAGAAGCGGCAAGGGAATGTTTGCAAACCTTTGCCCTCGGAGAACTCAATTATTTTAGGGCAGGTGGGAAGAAGCAGAAAGGAATATTAGGAACAGGCCCCACAACCTGCTCCCCCAATCGATTAGATCATGGCTGGTCTGTGACTCAACCCCATTTACCCGCTTTATCTCCATAGCCCCTGGTGCCCTTACCTGAAGAAAATGGAGCGAAAGGAACACAGAAATAAAGATTATCTCTTCTGCTAAACAGGGACGGTGATGAAAATGTAATTCTGATTCATCTTTATCTGCCAAACTGCATTTTTCCATTCATGCCATGAAATAATAATGTGCTCAAACCCCTGCTTGAGACTGTCATCACATTATCGGAGTTTAATACCAAAGATTCAGGCTGTAAGCTTCAAGGTGTTTTTAGTGTTTAACGTGGCTTTCTAAACATTAAAAATGCGATAAAGCATCTGTTCAGAGGTTTTAACAAAAGGTTAGTTTCAAGGCATGCGTATTTATTACAGGCTTTTACATCATTATGCAAACTTATGTAAAAATGTACTCTGCTTGTGTTGGATTTGAGAACTAATCTTATTCCCAAACAACAGTAAGAATAAAAGAACATTTAATAACGTAAAATTCCTATTACTTCAGAGTAGAAAATATGGCTAACTTATTTCTCAGGGAAATCATGATGAATTTCACACACTCAGGAATACTAATTTGTTATTTTCTGCACCAGCTTCCTGGAAATCAGGCCCTATAAAAGTGTTCTGAACATTTATTAACAAACAGATCAGCTAACAGCAAGCTCCATGCTCAGTCGTCAATAACAGTTCTCCATCATTCTATCCCTGAGATTAACATTAAACTGCGGGATCCTGATGTTTTCTTGTGACTGGAATTCTTTGCTTTTGACAAGTTTTCCCTCCCAAGAATTTTCTTAAGAGCTTTCAGAATACAGGTTAAAGGCCAAAAACATATTTTTCTCCTCCTCTATGCTTCTCATTTTATCCCATGCTGCACTGATGTGAAAAACATGACCTTACAGTGACCTTCGGCCTTGTTAACGGCAGGTTTTGTATTGGTACTGGTTATTATTCAGATGTTTTATATTCAACTTCTTGTGGGCCTGATATTCTCTCGGTATACCTTTTATTCAGCACCATCCATAAAGGCAGCTTTCAAGGACACAATGACATTGAACGCATCATATCCTACAGTATACTTTTAATCACAGGAGCAGAAAATATAGAAAGAGTGCTGAATAAGGTATAGGGCCCAATTTTAGCCTGACAAGAATGGGACAGGTGGAGTGTTAAATTCAGGGCAGAATATTTATTATAATAATAATAATAGTCGCTTATTGTCACAAGTAGGCTTCAATGAAGTTACTGTGAAAAGCCCCTAGTCTCCTCCCCACGCACTCATTTAATCCCAATTGAACTCCCAGATTTTTAAAAAATAATCTTTATTAGTGTCACAAGTAAGCTTACATTAACACTGCAAGGAAGTTACTGTGAAGGCCCCCAGTTGCCACATTCCAGCGCCTGTTCAGGTACACAGAGGGAGAATTCAGAATGCCAATTCACCTAACAAGCACGTCTTTCGGGACTTGTGGGAGGAAACCGGAGCATCCGGAGGAACCGCGCAGACACGGGGAGAATGTGCAGACTCCGCACAGACAGTGACCCAAGCCGGGAATCGAACCTGGTACCCTGGTACTGTGAAACAACAGTGCTAACCACTGTGCTACTGTGCCGCCCATTTGTGGGAACCTGTGCTGAATGACACTCGCCCAATGTCTCCGAGGCATTTTGGAAGGCATGTGAGATAATCGTCCGCAGGCAGGTGAGGAACTCAGAAATGATCAGGGGTTGGGGCCAATACTATCTTTTGCATTCTGACACCATCAATAATCATCTTTATTATTCACAAGTAGGCTTACATTAACACTGCAATGAAGTTACTGTGAAAATCCCCTAGTCGCCACACTCCGGTGCCTGTTCTTGTACACTGAGGGAAAGTTCAGAATGCCCAATTCACCGAACAAGCACGTCTTTCGGGACTTGTGGGAGGAAACCTGAGCACCTGGAGGAAACCCACGCAGACACGGGGAGAACATGCTGACTCCACAGAGGCAGTGGCCCAAGCTGGGAATCGAACCCGCTTGGCCATGGGTCGTGGGCAGTGTCAAACGTGCTGGGGAAAGCTGTCAACATGTAGGCTCTGGGCCAGGAAAAGGCAAGAAAGGTAGGTTTTTAAGAGCAGTTGCTTCTCTGGGTTCCACAGGGAAATGTTATGGTGTCCCCCGCCAACCTTGGTTATTCCCCTCCTGTGAACACGCCTTCCCAACAGCCTTCACTGTCGTCCTGAGAACTCAACTTGGCATCATGGTCCTTCCTCCCATGTCCAAATCTAATTTGTCAGTCCCACTAGGTTTGGGCTTGAGTCAATTCTTGATGGTTAAAATAACTCACGCCTCACACCGCCAGCACAGCTCTGTGAGTTTGTCATCCCCCAAGTCCCGTACTCCACTGGCACCCTGAGTTAAAACTGGAGGAGCCATAGAATCATTGATGCTCCAGGAAATCCCAAAGAAGGAAATCACTGCCAGAGTTGGTATCCTTGTGAACAATAAGTTCACCATCAATCTTTAGGTATTTTACTCTCTTGTCAGCTGATGATGAAATGATTCATTGTGTGTCAGATTGTGGTTATAACAGGTTTGGTGGTAGATATGTGTCAAAAATGCATATTTCCTCCTCCCATTATCTCGTAATAATTCACAAGTTGACTTAATCCCGGGGCAATCATGTGGGGTAATTCTCCAGGTAATGTGATAGAGGCAAAGGCAGTGGGCAGTGAAAATACTGCCAGCTGCTGCTGGAGAGGAATCAATGAAAGAGGAGACGTAGTTGTTTAAAAAAAATATCCAGAAATAAAGTGAGCTAGATGTTCGTGCTGTTAACTAGATCCATGCTGGTTGGTTAAAACTAAGACACAGCTACTCTTGTTGCTGGGGAGGGAGAGAGAGTGAGTGAGAGAGAGAGAGAGAGAGGTCATTGACCTCATCCACAGTCAAAATTACTCCCAATCATCCCAGTGTCCCAGCTATCCCCATTTATATTCTTTTGAAGCAAAATGAATTGACCAATCAGGCTGAATTAAACAAACAATCCACGCTTATTGGTGTACAAATACCCACCATTAATTGCCATTAAATCATAACAATGTCATTGATAAGACATTGGCAAGGATCACGTTCAGTCCCTTCATAAAGTGAAGCATGGGCCAAACTCCAAGTTCAAGACAAATAGCCCAGAGGAAACACTGATGTTGGGGAATAGGAGTGATGGCTGAGAAATTAGAGGGGACTACAGGTTGAAGTAAATGTGGAAGGGTGTGTCTGACAGTGTGTTAACTAAAAAGGAAGAGATAAAGAAATGTAGGAGCATATCAGGTAATATCGAAGCAATGGGGAGGGTACGATTTCACAGGAACTCAGATGATGAGATATTTCTGAAATACATTCTTTATGTAAAAGGTGTGATGGGACTAAGACAATCCAGGCCAGCATAACCATGTTTCAGAGACAGTATTATCGGAGGCAAGGAAACAACGATGGGTACTGTTGGGAAATGAAGTTATGAACATAGAACATAGAACATCACAGTGCAGTACAGGCCCTTTGGCCCTCGATGTTGCGCCGACCTGTGAAACCACTCTAAAGCCCATCTACACTATTCCCTTATTGTCCATATGTCTATCCAATGACCATTTGAATGCCCTTAGTGTTGGCGAGTCCACTACTGTTGCACGCAGGGCATTCTACGCCCTTGCTACTCTCTGAGTAAAGAACCTACCTCTGACATCTGTCTTATATCTATCTCCCCTCAATTTAAAGCTATGTCCCCTCATGCTAGACATCACCATCCGAGGAAAAAGGCTCTCACTGTCCACCCTATCCAATCCTCTGATCATCTTGTACATCTCAATTAAGTCACCTCTTAACCTTCTTCTCTCTTAACGAAAACAGCCTCAAGTCCCTCAGCCTTTCCTCATAAGATTGTCCCTCCATACCAGGTAACATTCTGGTAAATCTCCTCTGCACCCTTTCCAATGCTTCCACATCCTTCCTATAATGCGGCGACCAGAATTGCACGCAATACTCCAAATGCGGCCGCACCAGAGTTTTGTACAGCTGCAACATGACCTCATGGCTCTGAAACTCAATCCCTCTATCAATAAAAACTAACACACCGTACGCCTTCTTAACAACCCTCTCAACCTGAGTGGCAACTTTCAGGGATCTATGTACATGGACACCGAGATCTCTCTGCTCAGCCACACTGCCAAGAATCTTACCATTAGCCCAGTATTCTGTCTTCCTGTTATTCCTTCCAAAATGAATCACCTCACACTTTTCTGCATTAAAGTCCATTTGCCACCTCTCAGTCCAGCGCTGCAGCTTATCTATGTCCCTCTGTAACTTGTAACATCCTTCCGCACTGTCCACAACTCCACCGACTTTAGTGTCATCTGCAAATTTACTCACCCATCCTTCTACGCCCTCCTCCAGGTCATTTATAAAAATGACAAACAGCAGTGGCCCTAAAACAGATCCTTGTGGTACACCACTAGTAACTGGACTCCAGTCTGAACACTTCCCATCAACCACCACCCTTTGTCTTCTTCCAGCTAGCCAATTTCTGATCCAAATTGCTAAATCTCCCTGAATCCCATGCTTCCGTATTTTCTGCAATAGCCTCCTGTGGGGAACCTTATCAAATGCTTTACTGAAATCCATATACACCACATCAACTGCTTTACCCTCATCCACCTGTTTGGTCACCTTCTCAAAGAACTCAATAAGGTTTGTGAGGCATGACCTACCCTTCACAAAACCGTGTTGACTATGTTGAATCAAATTATTCCTTTCCAGATGATTATACACCCTATCTCTTATAAACCTCTCCAAGATTTTGCCCACACAGAAGTAAGGCTCACTGGTCTATAGTTACCGGGGTTGTCTCTACTCCCCTTCTTGAACAAGAGGACAACATTTGCTATCCTCCAGTATTCTGGCACTATTCCTGTAGACAAAGATGACTTAAAGATCAAAGCCAAAGGCTCAGCAATCTCCACCCTAGCTTCCCAGAGAATCTTAGGATAAATCCCATCCGGCCCAGGGGACTTATCTATTTTCACACTTTCCAGAATTGTTAACACCTCCTCCTTATGAACCTCAACCCTTCTAGTCTAGTAGCCTGAATCTCAGTATTCTCCTCGACAACATTGTCTTTTTCCTGTGTGAATACTGACGAAAAATATTCATTTAGCACCTCTCCTATCTCCTCGGACTCCAAGCACAACATCCCACTACTGTCCTTGACTGGCCCTACTCTTACCCCAGTCATTCTTTTATTCCTGACTTATCTATAGAAAGCTTTAGGGTTATCCTTGATCCTACCTGCCAAAGACTTCTCATGTCCCCTCCTGGCTCTTCTTAGCTCTCTCCTTAGGTCCTTCCTAGCTAACTTGTAACTCTCGAGCGCCCTAACTGAACCTTCATGTCTCATCTTTACATAAGCCTCCTTCTTCCTCTTGACAAGTGTTTCGACTGCCTTAGTAAACCACGGTTCCCTTGCTCGACCACTTCCTCCCTGCCTGACAGGTACATACTTATCAAGGACACACAGTAGCTGTTCTTTCAACAAGCTCCACATTTCCATTGTGCCCATCCCCTGCAGTTTTCCTCTCCATCCAATGCATCCTAAGTCTTGCCTCATCGCATCATAATTGCCTTTCCCCCAGATATAACTCCTGCCCTGCGGTATATACCTATCCCTTTCCAACGCTAAAGTAAACGTAATCGAATTGTGGTCACTATCACCAAAGTGCTCACCTACCTCCAACTCTAACACCTGTCCTGGTTCATTACCCAGCACCAAATCCAATACAGCCTCGCCTCTCGTTGGCCGATCTACATACTGTGTCAGGAAACCCTCCTGCAACATTGGACAAAAACGGACCCATCTAAAGTACTCGAACTATAGCGTTTCCAGTCAATATTTGGAAAGTTAAAGTCCCCCATAACAACTACCCTGTTGCTTTCACTCCTATCCAGAATCATCTTTGCAATCCTTTCCTCTACATCTCTGGAACTTTTCAGAGGTCTATAGAAAACCCCTAACAGGGTGACCTCTCCTTTCCTGTTTCTAACCTCAGCCCATACTACCTCAGTAGACGAGTCCTCATCAAACGTCCTTTCTGCCACCATAATACTGTCCTTGACTAACAATGCCACCCCTCCCCCTCTTTTACCACCTTCCCTGAGCTTACTGAAATATCTAAACCCCGACACCTGCAACAACCATTCCTGTCCCTGCTCTATCCATGTCTCCGAAATGGCCACAACATCGAAGTCCCAGGTACCTACCCATGCCGCAATTTCACCCACCTTATTCCCGATGCTCCTGGCATTGAAGAAGACACACTTTAAACCACCTTCCTGCCTGCCGGTACACTCCTGCAACTTTGAAACCTTAATCATGACCTCACTACTCTCAACCTCCTGTATACTGGAGCTACAATTCAGGTTCCCAAGCCCCTGCTGAACTAGTTTAAACCCTCCCGAAGAGCATTAGCAAATTTTCCCCCCAGGATATTGGTAGCCCTCTGGTCCAGGTGTAGATCACCCCGCTTGTAGAGGTCCCACCGACCCCAGAATGAGTCCCAATTATCCAGAAATCTGAAACCCTCCCTCCTGCACCATCCCTGTAGCCACGTGTTCAACTCCTCTCTTTCCCTATTCCTCGTCTCGCTATCATGTGGCACGGGTAACAACCCAGAGATAATAACTCTGTTTGTCCTAGATCTAAGTTTCCACCCTAGCTCCCTGAATTTCTGCCTTACATCCCTATCCCTTTTCCTACCCATGTCGTTGGTACCTATGTGGACCACGACTTGGGAATGCTCCCCCTCCCCCTTAAGGATCCCGAAAACACAATCTGAGACATCACGCACCCTGGCACCTGGGAGGCAACACACCAACCGCGAGTCTCTCTCGTTCCCACAGAATCTCCTATTTATCCCCCTAACTATGGAGTCTCCAATGACTAATGCTCTACTCCTCTCCCGCTTCCCTTCTGAGCAACAGGGACAGACTCTGTGCCAGAGACCTGCACCCCATGGCTTACCCCTGGTAAGTCCCGTCCCCCCAACAGTATCCAAAGCGGTATACTCGTTACTAAGGGGAACGACCACAGGGGATCCCTGTACTGACTGCTTCCTCCCAGCCCCTCTCACCGTCACCCATCTATCTTTATTCTTCGGAGTAACTACATCCCTGAAACTTCTCTCTATGACCTCCTCTGCCTCCCGAATGATCCGAAGTTCATCCAGCTCCAGCTCCAGTTCCCTAACGCAGTTTCTGAGGAGCTGGAGATGGGTGCACTTCCCACAGATGAAATCAGCAGGGACACTGACAGCGTCCCTCACCTCAAACATTCTTCAGAAGGTAGGAAAGCCGGCAAGATAGAGATAACCGAAGTAAAATCAACAATTTTGATTTAAGTGAAATGCATGTCCTCGACTTACGAGCTCAAAACAAGCAAATCAACAGTGATAGGCAGTGACACCCACATCCTGTAAATGAATAATGAAACAAATTAGCCCAGAATTCTGATTTGGGGATTTTTTGTGTGAGATGGACAATTATGAGAGCGTGAAAGAGCACAGGAGGAGCCCCAAAATTAATTGACATATTGATAGTTTCACTCCTGTCACATAAAATTGTTATTTTACCACGTAAAACTCTAATTGTTAATCTGACATTGTGCATTCCATGCCAAGCTCTTGCCTCTGAAAAGGATATAGTTGCAGAAATCCCCTGTTATATTACCATGATTGGTAATATGTTGTATTCTTTGTCCTTACTTCCAGAATGGCCCGATGTAGTGTTGACAAAGAATATACCAATCAAAAGATTGAAACGAAACTAATTTATTATTACACTACTAATTAAATGAAGATTGAACACTCTACTGAGCTACAGCTAATAATTAAATGAGGAGATTCACTAGGTTAATCCCAGAGCTGAAGGAGTTGGATTATGAGGAGAGGTTGAGTAGACTGGGACGGTACTCGTTGGAATTTAGAAGGATGCGGGGGGGTTCTTATAGAAACGTATAAAATTATGAAGGGAATAGAAAGGATAGATGCGGGCAGGTTGTTTCCACTGGCGGTGAAAGCAGAACTAGAAGGCATAGCCTCAAAATAAGGGGAAGTAGATTTAGGACTGAGAAGGAGGAACTTCTTCACCCAAAGGGTTGTGAATCTATGGAATTCCTTGCCCAGTGAAGCAGTTGAGGCTCCTTCATTAATTGTTTTTAAGATAAAGATAGATAGTTCTTTGAAGAATAAAGGGATTAAGCGTTATGGCGTTCGGGCCAGAAAGTGGAGCTGAGTCCAAAAAAGATCTCATTGAATGGCGGAGCAGACTCGAGGAGGCAGATGGCCTACTCCTGCTCCTAGTTCTTATGTTCTTATGATATTGAATCTGTCTTACAGTACTCAATATTATATCTAGTCACTAACTGCACTATGATCTAACCTTGTGCTATGTCTATCTACTCTAAGCTGCTTCTTGTGCTTTCACCATGCTTCTCCTTGTGCTATTCCCAGAATTCCCTGAGAGGCTGTCTTAAATACAGAGAAGTTGTAACGCCCTCTAGTGTTTGATTTGCACAGAGATGTAATTATTTACTCTTCACTAACCTGATATATACATATCATTACATCCCCTTCTTCGGAACTTCTTATCAAATGATTAACGTTCTCCGAGATAGATGCATCAGAATTGTATTAGAATGTCTTTTCACTAGGATAACTGAAGTGAGCAAACCAGTGTTTCAGAGTCAGTCTTTCTTCAACAGTTTGGCTTGGTAAATTCAAGTGCATCGAAATCGACTGACTAGGTAAAAGGTTACTATCACCACAGTATAAAGACAAAACAATAGCAATATTACCTGATCAGAGTTCAGGACAGTTTGATTAATCACTTCCTTCCATTACCTTGTCTGTTTTTTTCCAAATATAGTTATAGAGACACAAGAGAAATATTTAATTTTCTTTTCATTCATTTTTATGGGATGTGGGCTTCACTGTCTCGGCCAGTATTTCTTGCCCATCCCTAATTGCCCTTGAGAAGGTGGTGGTGTGATGCCTTCATGAATCGCTGCACTCCGTGAGGTGTAGGTACACCCACTGTGCTGATAGGGAGGGAGTTTCAGGATTTTGACCCAGCGACAGTGAAGGAGCAGCGATATATTTCCAAGTCAGGGTGTTGAGTGACTTGGAGGAAAACCTACTGGTGGTGGAGTTCCCATATATCTGCTGTTATTGTCCTTCTGGATGGTGGTGGTTGTGTGTTTGGAAGGTGCTGCCTAAGGAACCTTGGTGAGTTCCTGTATTGAAGAGACTTATTTTATTCTTTCATAGGCTATGGGCATCATTGGCTAGACCAATGATGCCAACGTACGTGTCCCAGCACGGGACCAGCAGGAACTCCCACTTTGGGTCTAGAATAGCATTTAAAGAGCTGGGTGGGCCTCCGCCCATTACCATGGGATCTCGTACTCCACAAGTTCCAGGGGAGATCGATAAGTGATTCCCCATCGTCTTCCTGAGTGTTATCACATCCCTCCAACCGCCTCCCCCAAGTCCAGATCCTCGCTCTTACTCCCGCGATGGTAAGGCCTCCTTTACCCCTTTGCGCATGGCCTTGAGTCCATCATCAGTGGAGACGGATCTGGGGATGTGAAGTGGATGGGGAATCAGAGCTTCCTAGCTGAGCATCGAAGGTCCATTGATGGGGGCACTTCCTCAATGGTGACTTCCCACTGCGGGTCAGTCATCTCAGTCTCCATTTCTGAGCCCGAGTCTTTTTCCTCTTGGGACAGGTTGTTGGAAGGTGGGGGATATGGTGCAGTTTGGATGAGTTTTATCCTGTTCGACTGCCTTTTGGCACAAACACCTGGAATTTAAAAAAATTTTAGAGTACCCAATTCTTTTTTCCAATTAAAGGGCGATTTAGCGTGGCCAATTAACCTACCCTGCACATCTTTGGGTTGTGGGGGCGAAACCCACGTGAACACGTGGAGAATGGGGATGACCCTCCCATAGTGCGTTGTGGCTTGGGAGGTGTTCGGGGCCCCTGAGATTCGGACGCCATTTAAAGTTGGCATCCCAATCTCTGGCTACACTGAGGAGTTGTGGTGAGCGGAGCTCCTCGGTGCAGGAAACGGGCTCTATGCAGCCTTGGCCATACGTTCCCCACTGAGGCGCCCCATCTAACGCGAATGGCATTTTATAGCCATGTGCTTCTCGGAGCTGCGAGTGCCAGGAAACACGCGGCTAAACACGTTCGCTATGGGACTTTGTTCCCTTTTAGTAAAATCAGGCCCTCATATGTTTCAGTCTATGGATGGGACATAAAACCAAACCTTATGATTCGGAGGTAAGTGTGTTTCCATTGAGCCACAGCTGACACTTTAGGACAGACAGCAGGAAAGGTTTCTTCTCACAGACACTGATCAATACTTGCTATAGATTCCCAAACAGGGTGTCAGAGGCGAGTCTATTAAAAAGCAATGTGATGCAGCAATTCAGAATGGCGGAGGTGATCAATTCGGAAACAACTAGATGTGGCAATAGAGAAACTGTAGGGTGTTAGTGGATAGATTCATTGACATCCAATGGTCTTCCTCATCGATAATTACCCTATGATTCTAGGAAAGGTTTTGAACTCAAAATGGAATATGAGCTGAATTACTTCAACCCAACCTCACAATCATTTACAAGGTTATATTATATCATTTTGGTGAATTTGTACTTATAACACTCCACAATCTTTCCTGTGGAGATGTGTCCAAAACTACCTAAAACTCTGTGCAGGGAAGTATAACTATCTCCCCTTTCTATTCCAGACCACTTGGAGATATTCCCTATTGACTGTGTATTGAACCCATACCATTTGGTCGTAATGATCTGTGCACCTGGATACCAAAATCACTTCTCTCTTTAACAGGACCTGTGTGGCACCATTAAGACACCATTCCTCCGCCACTTCATGAACCCGGGCACAAAAACAATTCTGTGAGTGTTGGAAAGCTGAAATAAAAATGGAAAATGGTGGAAACACTCATCAGCTCGAGCACAACCTGCGGAAAGAGAAACAGATTTAATACTTCTGGTCAATGATCTTGGGTCTTTAGTTTGTGTTCATGCAGATAGGGTTGTTTCCAACCAACTTTGGGAAACATTGTCCAAGCTCTCCTGCTTTTGAATTCTGTTTCAGAAATAATATTTTCCTCCCCATCGATGTTTGCCTGTGGAACACACGTATGTGTTGCTCACAAAAGGTTCAAGTTTTGATTATTCTGTCTTGTTTCCACTGCCATTGGGTCGCCATGGTAACCTAACCTTGATACTGAAGAGATGTTATCTTATAGATGGGCTGAAATAAACAATTTGTATTATATGCAAATCACGTTGAAAACAGGAATAGTGATGAAGTGTGTAATTCACAAAGGGAGTGAACAACATTGAATTAGATCCTGGCTTCTTTCTCTGTCCTTGAAGGGTCCCATTTTCCAACCCAACATTATTGGTGAAGGTCATGTGAGATTGATTCAGCTCACAGCACAATTTCTAAGTTTCCCCAGGGCCTTTACTTCAATTATTTTTAGTGTCTAAAGCATGAAGAACTCAAGAGACTGCGGAATGAAAGGGTCAATCTGACGCTATTACTTAATGTTTAAAGTGGGCTGTTTGTTAATATCCATGCTGTACCATGTTATTGGCAAAATAATAATTAATAATTTTCTAACCTGAAATCAATAAATTAATGTTAACCGTTGCTGAGTGTATGGTTTAAAGTTGGTTATTTGAAGTTTGGTTTTATTAAAAGAATAGGTCCCATATCGCTAATTGGATTGGATTTGGATTGGATTTTGTTTATTGTCACGTGTACCAAGGTACAGTGAAAAGTATTTTTCTGCGGGCAGCTCAACCGATCATTAAGTACATGAAAAGAGAAGGAAATAAAAGAAAATACATAATAGGGCAACACGAGGTATACAATGTAACTAGATAACACCGGCATCGGGTGAAACATACAGGGGTGCAGTTTTAATCAGGTCAGTCCGTAAGAGGGTCATTTAGGAGTCTGGTAACAGTGGGGAAGAGTCTGTTCGTGCGTGTTCTCAGACGTCTGTATCTCCTGCCCGATGGAAGAAGGTTGGAAGAGTGAGTAAGCCAGGTGGGAGGGGTCTTTGATTATGCTGCCTGCTTTCCCCAGGCAGCGGGATGTGTAGATGGAATTCCACCCCCCACCCTCTTTATTTGTCTCTCCTTCATGACTGTGGTTGGGCACTCCTGCAACCAGAAGTGTAGTTGGGGAATCTTCTCCGAGGTCCTCCACCAGTGCATAGTATTGGATCATCTGTTTGGAAGTGATCCCACAGGAAGTTACCTGACAGCTACTCCATGCCTCCCAATAGCAGTGCCAGAAAGAGACAGGACTTGCTGAGTGGGAACTGTACTCTGCATATCCACAGTTTACAACTGTGCCATTCAGAAAATATTCCTATTGTGCACCATTAAGGAAATAAAACATCAGCATTTTTATAAGTCTCCAACCCAAACCAGTGAGATCCCTACAAGCTGTAATATTTCAGTTTCCTCGTCACACTCCACCCTCCTCAATCTAGAACGTTTCTGCAAGTGTTGGCAGATCCAGGCTTTGGGAATCTCCACCATGTGCAAGAATACTGCCAAGGTTGAAGTAGATAAATGGCACCATTTACAAATACCCAGAATATACAGCCACTTGTTCAGCTAGAATTGACCTACATTATTAAAGAGGTTATAGCAGGGCACTTAGACAAGCTCAAGCTAATTGTGAAGAGTCAGTGTGGTTTTGTAACTTTTAAATCTTCAGAGTGTGTTCTTGCCCTGCTGTAGCTGAGGCTACAAGGGAGGGAGCTGATTGGTGAGTAGTGAGCAAGGTCAGTAAGTCTTCACAACTTTTGTTGCTTATCGTTGAAGATACGTTTTGTAGTTCACAAACTGTAAAAGCTATAATTGGTAGTAATAAGGACAAGGAAATAATTGGATTTAATCTAATATTAAGGATCTTCCAAAGGTTTAATTTAAAGGGATAAGTCATGGCAGGAGAGCTGAAAGCCTTGGTTTACTTCTCTTGCTCCATGTGGGAAGCCAGCAACATTTCCAGTGCCCGGGACCAGCATGAGTGCAGGATGTGTCACCAGCTACAGCTCCTGAAAGCCCGGGGTTTGGAGCTGGAGGGGCGGCTGGGGACACTGTGGCACACCTGCGTGGCAGAGAGTGTTGTGGATAGCACTTAGAGAGCAGTGGTCACACAGCTCAGACTCTGCAGGCAGGAAGGGAATGGGTGGCCAGCAGGCAGAGCAAGAGAGCTAGGGAGGCAGTGCAGGGGTCTCCTGTGGCCATTTCCTTGCAAAACAGATATACACTTTGGAAACTGTCTGTGAGAGTACCTTTAAGACATGGATGTTTAAGAAATGTACCTTTAAGAAAACAGTGATGTCAGAGAGTGGGTGGAGCTGGGCTTTAGATCAGCCATTTTGCAGTTTTTAGTTTTGCAGTTTGAAAAGAGCTTGGCAGTGTCTGTGTTTGCAGTGAGCTGGATCTCTGCCATGAAAGACTATCTCTGGATCATTTGGGTGATTTAAACTCATAATAGTAAAGCCTTTAACCTGATGTGATTCTGTTTAAAGGTGTTAAGTCTCTTGGAAGTTTGAAGGAACATTTTGAGGAATTATTTACTGTTGCAATATTTTCGGAGTTATCTTTGAAGTAAGGGGTGTTAAGAGATCCAATGTTTATTTAAGATGTTAAGTTGAGTTCATGGAATAAACATTGTTTTGTATTTAAAAACCCACGTGTCCATAATTGTAACCCCACTCCTAGGGAACAAGCCGTGTGCTAGGAAAAGCAACAAATACATTAAAGGGGGAGGTTGGTTGAACTCCATGATACATTTTGGGGTTCTGAAAATACCTCGCCCATAACAATACTGTTGAGGGAAATGGCCTCTCTGTCGAAAGCAGCAACAACCAAATTTGTTGTACCATGGTTGGCGCTGCTGCAGAGGGAGGATGGAGTCTCCATCTGTCCAAAATTCTGCACTTTTTTCCTGTAAAATTTTATCAAATAAACCCCCCCACCCCCCGGAACTTGTAAAAAAAAATGAATAAAATAAATGAAAAAAATAAAAATTAAATGAATAAAATACATGAATAAAACCTCTCTGAACTTGTGAAATAAAAAGCTGCGACCGGTTAAAAAAAACGGCTGCACTGCGCATGCGTGCCTTATCATCGGCGCGCATGCGTATAGTTTTGCGCATGCGCAACGATGATCGGGCGCGCATGCGCAATGCGGCCGATTTTTAAAATATGTTTGTGGCCATTTTGAAGGCCGCTTGCAGCCGGCGTTATTAAAAGCCGGCTGCTGCGGCTGATTCACGCGATTGGGAGCGCCGTGAAGGATGGCCTGGCGTCCCTCCCGAGACCCGCCCGACCCCGAGTTTGAAGAACACTGAACTAGAGAGCAGGCCATCCTAGACTGGGTACTGTGTTATGGGAAAGGAATCATTGGCAATCTAGTTGTGTGAGAGCCCTTGGGGATGAGTGATCATAATATGACATAAATTTTCATTAAGATGGAGAGCGAGGTAGTTGATTCTGAGACTAGCGTCCTGAATCTTAATAAAGAAAACTACGATGATATGAGGCATGACGTTGGCTTTGATCGATTGGGAAACATTACTTAAAGGGATGACAGTGGATAGGCAATGGCAAACATTCAAGGAGCAGAGGGAGAAACTGCTACAATTGTTTATTCCTGTCTGGTATCAAAGTAAAATGGGAAAAGCAGCCCTCCATGGTTTACAAGGGAAATTAGAGATAGTATTCGATCCAAGGAAGAAGCATACAGATTGGCCAAGAAAAATAACAGGTCTGAGGATTGGGAGCAGTTTAGAATTCAGCAAAGAAGGACCAAGGGATTGATTAAGAAAGGGAAAGTGGGGTATGAGAGTAAGTTTGCAGGGAACATAAAAACTGACTAAATGTTTCTGTAGGTAAGTGAAAAGAAAAAGAAACGTGAAGACAAATGCCTTACAATCAGAAACAGAGGAATGTATAACGGGGGACAAAGAAATTTCTGCACAACTAAACACATACTTTGGTTCTGGTCTTCACAAAGGAGAACACAAATCAGATACAAGAAATGTTGGTGAATGCAGGGTTTAGTGAGGGGGATGAACTGAAGGAGATCAATATTAGTAGAGAAATGGTGTTGGGGAAATTGATGGGATTGAAGGCTGATAAACCCCCAGGGCCTGATAATCTACATCCCAGAATACTTAAGGCAGTGGATCTAGAAATAGTGGATGCATTGGTGGTCATCTTCCAGAATTCTATAGACTCTGGAACAGTTCCTGCAGATTGGATGGTAGCTAATGTAACTCCACTATTAAAAAAGGGAGGTAGAGAGAAAACAGAGAATTATAGATCAGTCAGCCTGATGTCGGTAGTGGGGAAAATTCTAGAATCCATGATCAAAGATTTTATAGCAGGGTACTTAGAAACAGTGGCAGGATCAGACAGTCAGCATGGATTTATGGAGAGGGAATCATGCTTTACTAATCTCTTGAAATTCTTCAAGGATGTAACTAGTAGAGTTGATGAGGGGGAGCCAGTGGATGTGGTATATTTTGACTTTCAGAAGGCTTTGACAAAGACACGCATAAGAGATTAGTCTGTAAAATTAAAGCGCATGAGATTAGAGGTAGTGCATTGAGATGCATAGAAAACTGTTTGGCAGACAGGAAACAAAGAATAGGAATAAACGTGTCTTTTTCAAATTGGCAGACAATGACTAGTGGGGTACTGTAGGAATCGGTGCTAGGGCCCCAGTATTCACAATATATTTTAATGATTTAGATGAGGGAACAAAATGTAATATCTCCAAATTTGCAGATGACACCAAGTTGGGTGGGAGGGTGAGCCGTGAGCTGTGAGGAGGATACAGAGATCCTGTGATTTGGACAAGTTGAGTGAGTGAACAAAGAACAAAGAAAAGTACAGCACAGGAACAGGCCCTTCGGCCCTCCAAGCCCGTGCCGACCATGCTGCCCGACTAAACTACAATCTTCCACACTTCCGGGGTCCGTATCCCTCTATTCCCATCCTATTCATGTATTTGTCAAGATGCCCCTTAAACGTCACTATCGTCCCTGCTGCCACCACCTTCTCCGGCAGCGAGTTCCAGGCACCCACCACCCTCTGTGTAAAAAACTTGCCTCGTACATCTACTCTAAACCTTGCCCCTCGCACTTTAGACCTATGACCCCTAGTAATTGACCCCTCTACCCTGGGGAAAATGAATGGGCAAATGAATGGCAGATGCAGTATAATTTGGAGAAATATGAAGTTATCCACTTCTGTAGCAAAAACGAGAAGACAGACTATTGTCTGAATGGCCATAAATTAGGAGAGGGGAATGTGCAATGAGATCTGGGTTTCCTTGTACACTAATCACTGAAGGTAAGTATGCAGGTGCAATAGGCGGTAAAGAAGGCAAATGGTAGGTTGGCCTTCATAGCGAGAGGATTCGAGTACAGGAGGTGGGATGTCTTGCTGCAATTCTACAGGGCCTTGGTGAGGCCACACCTGGAGTATTGTGAGCAGTCTTGGTCTCCTTATCTGAGGAAGGATGTTCTTGCTCTAGAGGGGCTGCAACAAAGGTTTACCAGACTGATTCCTGGGATGGCGGGTTTGATATATGAGAGGAGATTGAATCGGTTAGGATTATATTCGCTGGAGTCAGAAGAATGAGGGGGAGGGGTCCGCATAGAAACCTATAAAATTCCAACAGGACTAGATTGGCTAAATGCAGGAAGGATGTTCCCGGTGGTGGGTGAGCACCAGGGGTCACAGTCTGAGGATACAGGGTAGACAATTTGGGACAGAGATGTGGAGAAATTTCTTCACCCAGAGAGTAGTCGACCTGTGGAATTCGTTACCGCAGGAAATGGTTGAGGCCAAAATCTTGTATGTTTTCAAGAAGCAGTTAGATATAGCACTTGGGGCGGAGGGGATCAAAGGTAATGGGGGGAAAGCGTGATTAGGCTATTGTGTTGGATGATCAGCCATGATCATAATAAATGGCAGAGCAGGCTCGAAGGGCCGAATGGCCTCCTCCTGCTCCTATTTCCTATGTTTCTATGCATCTATGACAGAGAAATCATGTTTAACCAATTTACGAGAGTTCTTCGAAGGAGTAACATGTGCTGTGGATAGAGGGGAGCCTGAAGATGTACTGAACTTGGATTTCCAGAAAGCATTCGATAACGTGCCACATCAAAGATTATTGCAAAACATAAAAGCTCATGGTGTAAAGGGTAACACATTAGCTAGATTGAAGATTGGTTGGCAGAAAACAGAGAATATGCATAAGTGAGCCTTTGTCTGATCAGCAGGATGTGACCAGGGATCTGTGCAGGGGCCTCATTACAGTAATGAGTTAGCTGAGGACAGTGAGGGTATGGTAGAGTATTAACTCGCGGGATTACCCACAGGCAAGTGGGAAGAATCAGGGGCTAGAATTTTACAGGGGGTGTGAACCTGACCCAGAGGCACGTGAAATTGTGCAAAAAGATGCTGCCCACTCATTCCGACATCATCGTGCAGTCATGCAATATTTCAGTTGGTGGGAATACGTGAGAGTCGGAATGACAATTAAAAAGCCAATTTAACCCATTATGGGGTCAATCGAATGCAATTTTATGTGGCCCACCTGCCTTTGGAGTTGCCGGGCAGGCCGATTGGTCAGGTATCCGACGCGTTTTAGCTTCAAGTGTGATCCAGGCCGGGGTGAAATATAAGGCTGGAATAAAATTTTAAAAGGTGTTTAGGGACTGAGGTTTGTTTTTGAATGTGCTGCCTGGACACACCTTGCATAACTTTCCCATTGCTATTTCTGTTTCACGAGTCAGCATCTCCCAGGGACAGCTCCGCAGCCGCTGTCCCTCTGAGAGAGCACATTCGAAGCTCCAGCCCACACGCTCCCTTTTCTCAGTGCCTGCCCTCTTCCCGCCCTTCCCAAGGCAGCGCTCAGCCTTTTCCCGTGCGTGTTTCATGCTGGCTGACTGTTCAGTAAAATTGGGACGGGGCCGGGGACCCGTTTCACACCCGCTTCCTGGCCTGATAAACACATGCGCCCGACAGGTGACAAATTCAGGCCCTAGTCTCGGGAAATAAGTCTACCACCTGAGGATCCATTAGCGAGCAAGATTAGCTGGTTAGTCCTCAATTGTGACCCGGAGTACTGTGGGCCTGATCAGTTCAGCTTTCAGATGGCCGGGTTTGCCACAGAATTGACTGACTGCATGTCATCTTGGAATCTGTTTCACTCAGTCCACTCACCGATGGCCCCAGGACAATGTGGGGCACAGTGGTTAGCACTGCCGCCTCACAGTGCCAGAGGCCCAGGTTCAATTCCAAACCTGGATGACTGTCTGTGCGGAGTCTGCGCGTTCTCCCCGTGTCTGTGTGGGTTTCCTCCGGGTGCTCCGGTTTACTCCCACAGTCCAAAGATGTGCAGGTTAGGTTAATTGCCCATGTTAAATCTCCCCTTGATGTCCAGGAATGTGCAGGTTAGGTGGGGCTATGGGCAAAGGGCGGAGGAATGGGTCGAGGAGGGGTGCTTTTTCAGAGGGTCGGTGCAGACCCAATGGGCCAAATGGCCTCCTTCTGCATTGTAGTGATTCTATGAATGCAATGCCATATTATAGGCGATGGCCTTTCCTCATAATAAACCAGAGGTACAGATCAGTTTTTGATAAAGACTATATACTGGAGGGACTGTAGCTGGACAGACATTTCCTAGTCATATTGTATGCTAATATGAGGAGGTCCGGTCCATATTTTCCCAGAGCACGACCATCCCCACAACAAACGTACTACTTAAGCAGAGTTAAGCAGAGTTAGGTAAGATGCCATTACAAGCGACTGATGCCAATGACTGCCTGGAACTGGGGAAATACAAACAGTTCGAACATTATTCCCAGCAATCCTCTTGGTATCAATACCACCCCTCCTCTAATACTCAAAGCACTTCCTAATGGGGCAGCATGGTAGCACAGTGGTTAGCACTATGGCTTCATAGCCCCAGGGTCCCAGGTTCGATTCCCGGCTTGGGTCACTGTGCCAGAGGCCTGGGATCAATTCCAACCATGGATGACTGCCTGTGTGGAGTCTGCACATTCTCTCCCGTGTCTACGCGGGTTTCCTCCCGGTGCTCCGGTTTCCTCCCACAAATCCCGAAAGATGTGCTATTAGGTGAATTGGATATTCTGAATTCTCCCTCAGTGGATCCGAACAGGCATCGGAATGTGGCGACTAGAGGATTTTCACAGTAACTTCATTGCAGTGTTAATGTAAGCCTGCTTGTGACAATAATAAAGATTATTATTATTATAAATGGAGAAGCCAGACCCATTTTACTGCAGTTGTAGCAAATCCATCCCTGTGTTTAGGGAACTCCAAGCCTAATCACTAATAAGTCAACACAAGTGCAGTTTGTACTTACCGGTGGTAGATTGCATCTTGTCACTTCATAGGAACACACCCACTCGCCTCAATCGAGGGAAATTAGATCAGGTTGGCAAGGGCAGTGACTCCAGTGTAGGGGTACACCTGGAGAATTACCAGTTAAAACTCTGCAACTTGCCCAAACTGACCGCTGGTAAGATTCTGACTACTTGATCTGCTGGGACCACCTTCTCTTATCGCACATTGGCACAGGTACCAGCCCTCAGGAGAGGCTTATCTCCCTCAAACCCAGGCAATGAAACAAGCTGTCAACGTATCGCTTGCTAAGTGGATTACTGCAGATTTGACTGGCACATACAGTGGATTACCAAATCTGCCACACAGGATTTACTTGCCCCAGTAAAAATACAACCATATTGAGTCCCCTTAATGCATTTGTGGACTTCTGGTGCAAGCATTGTGTCATTAAAACGTAACATACCAACATGAATGATAAATGAGATGAAAACCCTTAATAAAATATAAGTTAAAAACCACAGACAGAGAATATGTTTACTCTTTGCCTATAAGAGATCTCGAACTCCTATTATGACCATGGAGTCCTAGTCTGTTGAATGTTAAGCTGTATTTGGCAGCTAGTTCTGTGACCACAGCCAGTGTCAGCTTTAGCTCGAAGCTGACTGGATTAGTTATGCGAACAATATTTATCACTGGCCAATTCATTAGCCCTGCACAGGGAGGCCAGATAATTCTTGCTTCTGCTAATGCTTGTGGCAGCATTTTCCCATTAGTGCACATCCTCCCAACAAATCCTGCTCGATGAACCTGACTGTGCTTTCCATACATTATTCAAAATGGGACAAGGTTTCCTTGCACACTAATGTACAAAATAATCCTGGTCTTCGAGGCCTGATCTGCTAACATTGGATGCCACAGCGATCGATCTGTTCCCAGGGCCTTCGCACAGTTTGTCTGAGGGGGGGACTCCTGCACCTCTATGAATAGAGGATCTCCCTCCTCCATTCCGCCAGCTCTGCTGATGTATGCAGTGCAGCACTAAGAAAGTTGGCCTGTACACTCTCCTCTTCTGCGACAGGATTCACTCTGACTCTGACCTCTAGGACATGCCTGCTTTCCCCTTACCCCATCATTGGCCGCGATGCTGCTTTTGCCTGGGCCCCACATTATATACCTCACAGGTATGACAACTATTCTAAGCAACCATATGCATTATTGTGCACGAGTAACAATGTGTAATAGGGGGATTTTTTATTGTGCCGCTGTGTAGTAGGGCAGCAATCTGTGGCGTCAAGAGTATGTTTACACATTAAGTTACACTTAATTTAGTTTCCATATGTGGAATGTTGATGTAAGAAATAGCAAAAGAGAAAAGCCAGCCAGTAGCTCCAGTGCTGGAGTAATGGATTTGTGACTGTCCTGAGTCAGCGTATAGGAATGTGACAACAGTTATAAGGAAGATGTTTAAGTGGTAGATGAGAAAAGTTGGTTTACTCTGTCCTCAATAGTTGACTGTTAAAACAGTGATCTCGGATATGGTCCCAGTTTGTCATGCTCAGAATAAATAGATGTGCGCTCATGTTCAAGGGGAGTTTAGTTTGCATGAATTTGATGTGCATTTATTTGTAGGGGTTGGTTTATAAATTTATAGGGGTTGGTTAATAAATTTATTTATTAGGGGTTGGTTTAGCATAGTGGGCTGAACAGCTGGCTTGTAATGCAGAACAAGACAAGCAGCGCGGGTTCAATTCCTGTATCGGCCTCCCCGAACAGGCGCTGGAATGTGGTGACTAGGGGCTTTTCACAGTAACTTCATTGAAGCCTACTTGTGACAATAAGCGATTATTATTATTTATAGTGACTGTTAACAGAATTAAAAAGTGGCACTCCCCTCTGACTTGTGGTTGGGATTCCTTGTCTTGGCAGTCTTCAAAAACAGACTGACCCCAGGTTTCCCCTCTTCTGACACACCATTTTTTTGTGTTCTTTGCTAATGGACTAGGATTACTGTCTGGCCACATTTCCACATTATCACCGGCCATGGCTGACACTCGAACTAGATCTGAGGTTGTTGTTGTCTCAGATAATGCTCACATTCTGCCTTCCCCCTCGGGCGACCTTTATGTCAGTTCGTCGCTGCGGAGGGATAAAGACCAGCCGATGAGAGGTCATTCTGTAGCTACGGAAACCATCTTCATGAAGGTGAAACGGAGGCTGGCCAGTGTACTTTGAAGTGCGTTTACTAACTGGACCATCAAAATGATTTGGGATGCAGTCGCATGGATGGAAAAAGATGGATTAATTTACACTTTGGGTACGATGTCCAATTCTGGTCATCGAGGTACAAGACCCAGAGGCAGTTCTTCGAAGAGCCGTAAGTCTGAATCGGATCACAGGGCTTTTCGATCTTTAATGTGGATGAGAGAGAGGTAACCATATGGTGATATACCTGTCACACCCCTCTCATTTGTATTCATTGATTTTTGTATTTGATTAAGAAAAAGTTAATAATAATCTTTATTAGTGTCACAAGAAGGCTTACATTAACATTGTATTGAAGCTACTGTGAAAATCCCCTAGTCGCCACACTCCGGTGTCTGTTCGGGTACACAGAGGGAGAATTCAGAATGTCCAATTCACCTAACAAGCACGTCTTTCAGGACTTGTGGGAGGAAACCGGAGCGCCCGGAGGAAACCCACGCAGACACGGGGAGAACATGCAGACTCCGCACAGGCAGTGACCCAAGTCGGGAATCGAACCCGGAACCCTGGCGCTGTGAAGCAACAGTGCTGACCACTGTGCTACCGTTATACCAGATAGTAAACGGTAAGGAAAAAGTACAATCTAGACCATTCCTTTACTCAACCTGGAAACAGAACAAGGAGACAGACGTTGAAGCGAATCGGGAGTGTTGCTGGGTAGAATAATGGAGGAAGACCTCCTGCAATCATTTAAGAAGCCTGAGGGTGGGGTTTGTGATGTCCTCCTGTGCCGTTGTTCACTGAAATGATTCTCCTCAGTCGCATCTAGTAAAAAGAGAGCCAAGATAAATTCTGAGTTGGTGTTATGTGTGAGCGCTAGGACCCTGAAGAGTTTGCCTCTATCTGCTGTTGGAGCTCCTGTCCATCTCTTGCGACTTAATCGCAATGTGCAGAGTGCAATCCCGTTCACTCTCTCCAGTTTAAAAGGCAAAGCAGAGCCGACGAGGGGGCAGGCGAAGAGTAAAGCACTCACTGGGTTGTATCTGACTAACCATACAGCAAAAAAAAATCTAAAATCGAATAATCGCCTGGCTATCATTTAATTTTAGTTTTTGTTTTGCACAATTTGCGTTACTTTGATTCAATATTTTTTGGGGGACATTTTATTCTGGGTGGCGGGTGGGGGTTTGAGCAGAGTGGATTGAGCCGTGTCACTCACTGGCACACAAGAAGAAGGGGTTTGAGTTGTGTGGCCCAGGTAGGGGCTGGCCGGCTGGACACTAACATCTATGCAGCAATTGTGAGTGATCGCTACTCATTGTAATTCATCACGCGCGAGAGAAGGGGCAAAAAAAAAAGACCCAGAGAAAATGCGGAAGAGGGCATTCCTCCTGAGAAAAGGGTGCAGCTTCGAGATACAAAGGTACGGCATTGAACTGTCTCCATTGGGGAGGAGGGGGGGAACTGGCCAGGTGGACTGGCGATGTCTGGAGCTCTCCCATTCCTGTTCGACTTCGCTGGGAACCGCTGTCAGATTTTAGGAGATCTTTTGCACCGCCCTTTTCAGAGTTGCTGAGATGTGTCTAATTTTTAATCTGCTCCAATTGAATTCTTCTCTTTTGAAAAGAAGCAATCAGCAGTTAATCCCCCCTCATCCCTTTTCTAGTTAAACATTTGAAAACATTTTTGGGGGTGGGGGGAAGAATCTGTCTTCACGGTTTAATCCTTATTGTCACATGAAGGCAGGTTCTGTGTATGGAGACAAAAGTTTGTCTCCCCCTCTCCCTCCCATTCATTTTAACGCCCTGAAATGGACCGGTGATAGAAATGTGTTTTGGGGATGGGTGTTTGTTACTGTGTTGTGAGTGGCCCATTCCAAGATCTTTCATTCCCAACGGGAGATGGAGTCAGACAGACACACGTCAGGCGCGGGGTTGGACTGACCTGACTAATGAATGTGGAAAATAATAACAATGATACTGGTTATTTCTGCACCTGCCTTTCATAGAGAGGATTTTCAGCTCGAAAGGTCTTTAACCCAGTAAAGGAGAATTTGCAAATACGATTTCTGATGGAAGTTAGGAGACCCCCCCCCCCAACCTTCCCCTTTGAGCCAAGCTGCTGATTCCTCTGTATTTAGAAATAGTTTCTTCCCCCTTCTTTTGCACAGGAGAAAGATGCGAGGTTGGATGATTTTTGGTTCTGTTCCTCAGCTAACCCTGGCTGATCAATGTGGACTGTGCACATTCCGCGCCCGCTTGTACCTCCCACCCCCCCAGATGCACCCTTAAATTTATTTGAACCCATTTTGAAAGCACTGACTTCTTCAAGGAATGTTTGGCAAATGGGGTTTTTGTTTTGCCCGGGATTGTGTGAAATAGCTTTGTTCCTGTGCTAACTGCCGCGATTTGTACCCGCCCCCACCCCCGGGGGCCAGAGTTGCTGCGATGTTGTCGCACTGGGACTAAATGAGGGTATGTGTCTGTGAACAAACTCGCAAAAGCTTTGCCAAACCTTTTTGGTCTTTACTGACCACCACCTTTGGTGTGCTCCCCCCCTCCCCCTCTGCGCTTCCCCCCTCCAGTTTACCCGCAAAATCTCTCTAAAAGCATGTTTAACGAACCAGTTCGATTTCCAGCCTGTCGCCTGTCCATTGCATCAAACAATCTGTTGTTATTTTTTTGTTTGTTTTGTAATCCGATTTACAGTCATGTTATAGGGCAGTGTGAAATCAATCCGGACTATAGATTTACAGCATGTTTATGAGGATGAAACTACTTGTTAACTGACCACATAGCTGTCCGCCCTGCTGAGTTTTTCTGTATTTGTCCAGAATGCACAAAAAATCGACACTAATCTTTTGGGTTGATTGCCAACAACATTCTGGAATGTCCAGGTGTGACACAGTCTGTCCATTTGTCACTGAGCCTGTGCCTCCGTGTGGAATGTTTAGTGTGGCACTGTCAGTGTATCGAGTTGATGAGGACTTGGTGCATCTCTGCCTTGGATCTCAGGTTAGAATGGTTAAGCAGCTTTCTTCCAGCCAACAACACAGAGAAGAATATGCCAGAGTGCCCATGCTAAACACATCCCTGTTTGAACCCACTGCAGGCCTCGCAGTGTTCCAGTATTGCTCCGTCACAGCTGGCCTTACCCATCATGTTGTCCAAAAAAGAGGTGATCACATTAAGCAGCTTTGGCAGGCAGCTAATTTTCTCCAGCAGCTTAAATGGTTGAATGTCTCGGTGAGATCTATGAAGACAATATATGTAAAGAGGTTGATTTGACCATCGGCATCAGGGAGACAAATGTTGCCGTACCGCTGTCTATCAGCATTGACAAAATTATGCTAGAAGTTGTTGATGGATTCACATATCTAGGTACCAGAATTACCAACAATCTGTCACTTGATGCGGGAATCAAAACACACATGACAAAAGCTCCAGCAGCTGTTATATCCAAGCTGAATAAGAGAATGTGAAACAACAGCAACCTGACTGAGAACAACAAACTGTAAGTCTACCAAGCCTGTGTCCTCAGTGCATTCCACCACAGTGGTGAGAGTTGGACAACATTTGTTAAGCAGGAGAAAAGACTGAACAGTTTCTGCTTTTGCTGTCTCAGACATATCCTTGGCATCTCTTGGCAGGTCACCAACTCAGAGTTGCTGGAGGGTGCTAATTCCATCAACATACACTCATTGCTAAGCCAATGATGTCGGCCTTGACTGAGCCGCGCTCATCAAATGGATGATGGCCGATATCCAAAGATCTCTTGATCGGTGAACTGGCCACTCCGTTGTAACCTCCTGGGTGTCCATGACTCAGCTACGAGGACACCTGCAAGCGAGATATTAAGATGGCGGATTTTGACATTGTTAGCTGGAAGACAGTCACTGACAGCCACAAACTCTGGGGGCTGACTCTTTGGAAGGGCATTGGAAGAGGTAAAGAGAAACAAGAAGCTCAGCTGGTGGAGAAGGAGGTCCAGAGAAAACAGAGGCCAGTGAATTGAGCACCTCCTCAGCCCACTGTCTTGCTCTGCAGTAAATGCGGCAGATACTGCCTTGCCTGAGCCACACCAGGCGATACTTTACAGAGTTGGCCACCATGGCGCAAACCATTGTCTTGTGAAACAGAAAGTTGCCATTGAGAAATGTCTGGGGGATAATAAGTTATTGGTCACAAATTTAAAATGGAAGTGCTGGGGAACACGTATAATTCAAAAATGATGCATTCGCACCACTGTGTAGTGACTCTCAGCATTGCTGTTTTGGGCACATATTGGTCCAGAATTTCCTGGACCGTGCTTGCACCATATGCTGAGCAGCAACAACAAATTGCACCCAAATTTCATGAGAATTGCATGAGCATAAACTGATGCATAAAACAAGTGAAAATGATCAAAAGCAATCTGGTCTTCAAGAAACATCATCTTCCTTCTTTAGGTTTATATCCCAATGATGGATGAAAATTGAGGTTTGAAGTCAACCAACCATCTTTTACACCCATCGATCAAAATGTGTTTTAGAAAACACATTTGTTGAACTTTTTCGCTTTTGAATGTAACACATTCCAATACCATTAAAAAATATTCCAAAGCATAAAACTATGGAGTCAGGAGAATTTTAAAAAGCACTAAAAGAAAACCACCAGATCCTGCCAAGTTTCAAATTTTGGGTGGATGTTTATATTGTTGAGAACAAGTTTAAGATACAGGAAACATGTGTTCTGTTGTCGTCTGCATGGGTGGAGGGGCAGAGCTATGTTAACAAGCCAGGTAGGGTTTTTAACGGTTATTACACAGGAGTGGTGCAAGTGATTGAGGAAATTTGCACAGTGATGTTGCAGTGTAAAACCAGCTTAAACCCTGTGCAAATATCCTTGGGGCGGGGGGGGAAATAAATCAGTGCAAATTTATTCTTGCACCATATTTACAGGGTAGCAGTTCAGGAAAATCTGGATAATTTTCTGTACGAAAACCGGCTTTCGAACGGAACCCCTCATGAATTAAATTGGGTGTTTTTTAACAACATCTGACAACGGTTGCAAGGTGGTTTATTTAATGTAGAAGCTCCAATTCAACTGAGCTTATCTTCTGCTGCAAAGGAAAGGAGCCCAGATTTAGTATTTGTTCTATCTGCCCTTCCTACAGGATTAAATTTACTAATGGCACTGTGAGGATTAATAGTGAATGGAAAGTAAATGGCAGTATTGGCAGGAGCTGTATGGATACAATAAAGCTACATACAACATATGCTCAAAGTATTATCTGATTCAGTTCAGGATGAAAAGCCACAAGGGCAGGAACAGAAGGGGCCCTATTTTTCAAAAGCACCAGGTGCATTTTTACACTCAGCATAGACTGAGTTGGCAGCCTCTGAATGAATCTCAGAATCCCCACAGCGCAGAAGGAGGCCACTTGGTCCACAAGGCTGTACCCACCCTCTGAAAGAACAATCCACCCGAGCACATTCCCCCCCGCCTATCCCAATAACCCCTTAACCTAACCTACACACATCTTTAGACACTAAGGGGCAATTTAACATGGTCGATCTAACTGACCTGCACAACGTTGGACTGTGGGAGGGAACATGAGCACCCGGAGGAAACCCATGCAGACACGGGAGAATGTGCAAACCCCACGCAGACAGTCATCCAAGGCCAGAATTGAACCCGGGTCCCTGGCGCTGTGAGGCAGCAGTGCTAACCACTGTGCCACCATGCTGCCCCAAAAAATATTGATGTGAGAATTTGGAATGCATATCGGTGGATCTTAAGCTGCTGGGTTTCCCCTTCAAACCTTTGTTTCTGTCAACAGCTTCAACATTTTCAATTTGTCTCATCGGAAAATGGATTTTAACAAAGCCTATAACACTATCAACAGAAAATCAAGACTTGTACACAAAACAATGTCTAGTGAGTGAACACAGAATAGGGAAAGAGAGGCTTTAACCATTCTACCCTTCAATAAAGTCATAGGGCGAGATTCTCTGTTCCCCAACACCAATTTCGTAATCACGATCTTGCGGAGAATCCCGTTTTACGATGGAATTGGGGGGCGGCGCCTGTATTCGCACGCTCTGCCTCCTCCAAAATGGCGTCATCGAGGCGTGTGCCGCACGCCGTTGGGGCGGCCTCAGCACGTCACCAGAATGCCCGCCCCTGATGCCCCGCCCCCGATGGGCCGGGTTCCCGACCGTGCGGTTGACGTGTGGTCTCAGCGGGCGGGAACCCAGCGTGGTGGGTGCGATCTGTGTCCAGCGCCGCCACAGTCGGGTGGGAGCCGTGCTGCTGGCCGAGGGGCTTCAGCGTGTGCTTGGGGGACTGGTGGCGGGGGGGGGATGAGGCGGTGTCCAGGGGCACTATCTGGCAGGACAGGTCCGCGCATAGCCGGCGCCATGTTGTACGGCGCGACTGCTGCAGGTCATCGCCGTGTGCATGCGCGGCCATGGACCCGGCAATTCTCCGGCTGATTTTGTCGTGGAGGCTGGGCATTTTACGTGGCGCAGTTGCTAGCCCCTAACTGGTCGGAGGATTGGTGCTGGGGCGCCGCCGATTTTTCCCACGTAAAACGCCACAGATCCTCCGGACCTAGCCTCCAAATTGGAGAACCAGCCCATAGAGGTTTACGGCACAGAAAGAGGCCATTCGGCCCACCTTGTCTGAGCCAGCCATCAAGCACCAATCTGTTGCAACCCCATTTTCCAGCGCTTGGTCCGTAGCCTTGTATGCTCTGGTGTCTCAAATGCTCGTCTAGATGCTTCTTAAATGTCCATTCTATTAACCCCTGTTACTTATTAGTAAAGAAAGAGTTGCATTTATATAGTTCCCTTCATGACCTCAGGATGTTCCAAATTGCTTTACAGACAATGATAAATGATTGACTCATCAAGGTTTATGCCCATGGTATGTTGCAACATCATTTCTGACCAATGAAATTGATTCTACTACATGAGAGTAAACATAAAAGCAGCTTTGCACCAGCTACAATAAAGGTCCAAGTTCATATTTAAGAAAACCGCCAAGATTGAACATTGTCGAAGAGCTACGCTAGATAAATAAGTATTAGGTGGCTGTTGTAAAAGTAAAGTTGCCATTGTCCCAGATGGCCATAGGCTGCTTTCCCCTTTGAGGGGGAAGAGCTGACTGGTGGTAATTTAACCTGAAGATCACCACCACCTCAGGCGAGGGGCAAGATTGAGAAGGCTTCATGAATAACCTCAGCCGGTACAGGAATTAAACCCACCCTGTTGGCTCGCTCAGCATCACAAACCGGCTGCCCAGCCAACTGAGCTAAACCGGCCCCCAAGGTGACTGTAGTAACCCACATGGGACCCACGAGGCCAGGCCGATTTGTCCTCGCCCCCCCCCCCCACTCACCCTCCATGAGTCTCTGGAGTATGAGCTTTCCCGCCGTGGGGGTCCCCTTTTATCAGCGGGAGAGGAAATCAGAGTATTTAAACCTGACCCAAGGTGAGCCTGGCGCGGTAGTCCCTACCTGTGTAAACAGTCTTTTCATACTTCTGTAAATAAACCTTTCGTTCCCAACACTTCCCGTGTGGATGCTTCTGTGAACTCAACACTGACAGAAAGTTGGAGTTGTAAATCAGTGATGTGGTGTGAATGGATCTGTGACAAACACTGCAATTAAGGTTTTGGTCCAGCCTGCTTAAGGAATTGCACCCACCCTGAATAAACACACTGGAGATGGGGATGTTTTTTACAAAGCAGGAGCGAAGAGCTACTCATTGCTCTTAGTGAAATAAACTTTTTTTTATATAGGAGTGGATTACCAAACCTTTGAATTAATTTGGAAATTGTTTAGACTTATTCTTTTTAAATGCAATTCCAAACTCAATTGCGTACTAACTGCTGCCATTTAATTCACAATTATGCTTGTTGGGCCCTGGTGCTGTCATGCCCCGTCAGGTTGATGCAGTTGGGATGGCTGAATATATCTTTTGGGCAAAGGTTAATGCGCACCTGGAATTCGCTGAGAAAAGATACATTCTTATTGACACAACGAGCTTCACCTCTGCAACTGCGGGTGAATGAAACTCGTCCATGAAGCGTTAATGTGGAGCGTGACTTGTGCTGTCAGAATAGGAGTTGATACGTCTGTCATTGGTTTGCCGGAATTAACAGTTTTAGCCCAAAATTAGAATGGAACTAAACAATAAAACAGTAGGTTGGCACATGGTAACAAGACACAGCTCCTGTCAGCCGATCAGGAAGAGGTATTCATGGGATTTGTCACCAGTTTTTGCAGAGAAATGCTCAACATCTCTGTTAATTGTTGATCACAATGCTACCAAGTGACTCTGCCGAGACCTTCACATCAGAGAAACAGGGCATTCAGCCAGCCAAACATGTCTCTGCTGGCACGTAACTCATTTTCCCTCACCTGTCAACATTTTTTTCTATTCCTTCCTCCCTGATGCACTAATTTATGTAGTGTCCCTTAAATGCTTCTATGCTATTTGATTCAACTACACATGTGAGGTTAACGATGATCAGATATCCGCGAGAACAGACTCGGGGATCGGAAAGCGATCAAACAAGGGGTTTAAATAAAGTTGTGTTCCCTCAGACTGTTCCTCCCTAAAGAGGAAATATATTTCCCCCTCGGCCTATCCACTGATTCTCAAATTGCGCCCCTTCTCCGCCCTCCCCCAAGTCCACGGGAGACCCTTACCCTTACCCTCCCCTCCCCGGGACCCCTGCCACTCCGATAAGCCAGACCTGTTTTTACAGAATCAAGCATCATTTTAAGAAAGGTTAGTTTGAATCTTAAAAAGCGCATCCATGTATGAAAATGCTATGTCTGGTCAGGACTGAATTATGGATGTGAAGTGTGGAGCATTGCGAAAGAGGTAGGAAGAGAATTAACAGCTTTGAAATGTGGTGCTTAAGGTTGACCCCAAGGTTAAGTTGAGTGAAGAAAATAACTGATGAAGAAGTATTGACTGAGGCGGCAGAGCCAGAGAATTCTTCAATAATATCATACAAAGAAGAGTAGACCACTTTGGGCATGTTATCCTTGAAGAAGGGTTGGAGTGCCTAATCTCTACTGGAAGGATTAATGGAAGAACAAGAGGCCAACAGTGAAGGAAGCAGCTAGATAACACTAAATATATAAAAGCAGAAAATGTTGAATGAACTCAGCAGGTCTGGCAGCATCTGTGGAGGGAAATGCTCCGAAACGTTAATTCTGTTTCTCTGTCCACAGATGCTGCCAGACCTGCTGAGTTTATTCAGCTATTTCTGTTTTTAACTTCAGATTTCCAGCATCCGCAGTATTTTGCTTTCATTAGATAACATTAAAGATTGGCTTGATCAAAACTCCAATAATCAGGTCATCCACTTTGATTGGAAAGTTCGGATTTCACTTGGCATTGCATATGATAAAAAACGTTCCACATTCTGACCACTCTCTGGACAGAGGTTTCCCCCCCCCCCCTGAATTCCTTATTGGATTTATTTGTAATTTTATTTCTGGCACTTACTTTTGTACCCTGTTGTGTATTTGCCAGGTTCCATTAGATCTGAGATGATGAATTTACCTCCGAACAATGCAGAGATGACACTTGTGCAGGATCCAAGCAGTTTATTTACATTACTTTAACATGTCTTACGGCTTATAGGACTTTGTACTGGCCAGATCCCAGATCTGTTCTGGAACATTCTCTGTGTGGTGTTAGTACTTGCACCTACATTCTTAGCAATCGAGTCCAATTACGAGGCTATGTTACCAGACTGACAATCAAACACTGATTAATTAAACCATTGAACACTACACTCTCCACAAATGGAAATTTTCTGTGTCAACCCTATCTAGCTACTTCATAATTTTAAACAATGCTAGCAGCCAGCTCTCAGTCTCCTCTCTTCTTTTCCCGAATGCCTCATTAAAAAAAGAGAAACAGAATTCAAAGTGAAAGAGTCCTATTTCAAGGAATATCGGTCTGATTTGTTGCATTTTGTGCTGCATTTCAAACAATGGTACACAAATATCTCCAATCCAGGAATTGTATTTCTTGCTAAAGTAAAAGTTTACGGCCACGATTCACCCCAAAAAAGACTGTCATTTTGTGTGGGTTTGGCGGGGTGATTCACCCTGATCCAGACGCACGCGTAATGGAACTCCGGGATTTTCTCTCCGGTAAATCCCACACTTTAAATTGTTTTCTGAAGTGGGGAACTAAACTCGCAAGACCAGCTCCTCAGAGATCGGGGTGCCATTTTGAAAGGGTTCCCCGATCTCGAAGTGAGGTTGAGGACCCCTCACCCATGGACAATGTGACTCCCCCCCCCCCCCACATAGATGGGCAACACCCCCAACCTTTGGTCAATGAGGGGGCAACCTCCCCCATCACTAATATTAGCATGAGCCCCCCCTCACCTTGAGGGCCCCTCCCTTTCACCCTTTCAGACATCAGGGTCAACCTGCCTCACCCCCACCCATCCTTGTGGGCATCGAGACCCCCCCCCAAGTGAGCATACCCCATTATGGGGCCGCTGAGGGCCCCCCACCTTGAGGGCCCCTCCCTTTTAGCCCCTCCACTTTCATAAACCCCCCTTCACCCAACCACCTTTCATGACACCCCCTTCATATGCCCCCTTCATCCCCCATCCTTCATACCCGCTTCCCCCCCTTTCATGGGCATGGCCCCCCTCAGGCCCCACCCCTTGGTACTGCCAACCTGGCACCAGACACTGCCAACCTTGATTGGCACTGCTAAGTTGGCAATGCCAAGGGTAGTGCCAGGGTACTTTCCTGCCCTGTCCCTGACCATCCGGTGGCTCCAATGGCTTCCGAGCCCTCTGATGTGACCTTCCTGCCTGGTCTCCAGACCTGGACTAATCCAGCCGGTGCGGCTGGTGAATACCAGGAGCCGGGAGAGTGCAGCCTCAAAGCGGGTCGAGCATATATAGATGAGCCATTAGGCCCAGCGAGGACATAACCCAGATTGCGGCGGGCGTAGCAAGTCATGTGACTTGCGATCGGCTCAGCCCCCGGCGCGAAGACCATTTTGGGCCTCTCCCGCGATGCACCCGGCCCAACAGGATCAGCGCTGGGTGCAATGTGGTGGGAAAATCGAGCCCTACATCTGCATTCGGGCATTGCAACAGTGAGGTTAATTTTAAAACACAGGTAATGTGCACAAACGACAGTACAGCAAATCATTTCAGCCTGTTGACTGGTTAGGGATCGGGAGGAGGAGACCAGGGCTCCTTTTCCCACTCTCCAGACCAGCAATTTGGAAAGCAAATTACGCCCACTCTCTTTCGGATCATCATCGACTGGGGGAAGAATCGGAGGCAGCTCTTTTCAAAATAATTGTAGGGAGAGGTCTGCAAGAATACAGATTACTGGGCTGAAAGAATATCCTTTCACCTTTGTGCCCCTGATTCAAATCCATCTCAGACAGATCGAATGGAGCGATGCCCATGGATTGTTGGTGCACTATTTTAACCAGTCCCTGGATTGCTAAAACTTTGTAGAGAAGGGATTGGTGCAAAATAACTAGACAGACTGAAATCTATAACATCAGGAATATATCGAGTCTTTCACATAGAGGAAGAACCAAGGTGCTCCATAAGAGGGACAAATATTGCCACTGAATAGCTGAACAAATAGCTGAACAAAAGAAGGAGGTTTTAAGGAGTTTCTTGAAGGTGGAGAGAGAGGTGGAGAGTCAAGGAGGTGTAGGGAAAGCACCTGTAGGCATGGACCCCAGTGGTGGTGCAATTAAAATTAGGGATGCGAAGGAGTCAGAATCAGAGGCGTGCAGAGACCTCAGAGCGCTGTGAGGCTGGACAAGGTTCCAGAGATAGGGAGAGCTCGGCCATGGAGGGAATTAAAGCCAGCGATTTAAAAATCAGGGAATAAAGCGGACAGAAGCTTCGAAGCCACACTATTTCTACATGAGATTTACAAGCGAATAAATGAGCTTACAAACAGCCACTGCTGAGGGTTTTGTAGAGGCAGAGGTGGGTTCAACCATTAAATTCATGGGCGACACGGCAGCTCAGTGGTTAGCACTGCTGCCTACTGTGCCGAGGACCTGGGTTCGATCCCAGCCCTGGGTCACTGTCCGTGTGGCGTTTGCACATTCTCCCCGTGTCTGCGTGGGTTTCGCCCCCACAACCCAAAGATGTGCAGGTTAGGTGGATTGGCCATGCTGAATTGCCCCTTAATTGGAAAAAAAATAATTGGGTACTCTAAATTTAGAAAAAGAGACCCCCCCCCTATTATATTCACAATGTATCACATTCATATTGTAATACTCTGGTTGGTGCCATAATGGGAGAAAGAAAGGATTGTTTTGATGGCCTTGCTGGGAACTGATTTCAGAATGACCAAAAGGAATCATGCAGCAACATAAGAAATGAGCCAACCTGCACCTTTTGCAAGCTAGTCATTAATAAAATTGTAGTTTTGCCGATGAATACAAACGCTTTAAAAACAAATATTGTCAGCGCCAACATCACAACAACAGATCATTTGCTCATGATCGTAACGTATTTTGTGGGAGATTGTTGTCGGCAAATTGGCATCTGCGTTTCCTATATTATAATGGTATGCTGGCACAGTGGTTGGCACTGCTGCCTCACAGCGGCAGGGACCCGGGTTTGATGGCATTCTCCTTTTATTCTTTCTTTGGATGTGCGCACTGCTGGCTGGGCCAGCATTTGTTGCCCATCTCTAATTGCCCTTCAACTGAGTGGCTTGCTGGGCCATTTCAGTGGGGGTGCAGTTAAGAGTGAACCGCATCGCTGTGTGGGTCTGGAGTCACATGTAGGCCAGACCGGGTAAGGGTGGCAGATTACCTTCCCTGAAGGACATTAGTGAACCAGGTGGGTTTTCGGGATAGTGCTCCTGATGACCAACTCCTGATGACTGCCGAGCTGATTATCAGCCCATTGAACCACGTTATGAATGCTCCTTCGAGAGCTGACAAGTTCTTACATTGGACTCGATCTTCTGGTCCAGCGCTAGAGGCACTCCCACTGCCCTACATGTCCTTTACTGTGACCACATTGTATCAAACACAGGAATATGAGACTTTCAAATTTATTAAGTTCTGGTGCTGGGTGAAGATTTAATAGAAAGTCTTAAATCAATGAAGTCAGTCATTGAAATATCTTCAAAACCACTTAAAGCTTCATTTACCAATGGACCAGTAACCCCCGAGGATTATGCATATTTAGTGAGTAATCACCTCAGGAGTCCCTGACAACTCCAGATATTTTGCAATATACTGATGTCCTGCCCATCTGATCGTCCTCCGTTGTGTCAGGTAGATTGTTGTAAAAGGTGAGTTGCGCGCTGCTGAGGAATGGAATACCTCTTTAATATTCTTACACATGGGCCAGCATTTGGTGCTCCCACGCCAGGGGTAGCATGACCAGGTGAGAAATGAAGTTGCCTCTACTTTAACCCCACAATGCGCCTCAAATCTCACCTTCAAAGCTGCCGTACAGAGTGGTTTTTCTACACCAGCCTATCTGTGGCCTATCTGACATAAAACGCTGGATTAGCGTCCGTACCGGTTGAATCGTAGACAGTTCTGTGCTGTTCCCGGGGAACTAGGTTTAAGATTGCCCAAAAACGCCTTCCAAGACAGAGAAATGATCTTCATCCCATTGCCCTGATGTGGAGTCAAGCTGACGTACGCTAGAGTTGAAGGCATATTGTAGCAACTGGTTGGCGCATTATACATTTTGCTATTTGAAACTCCCCTTTTTTCCCTGACACTCATTTCATCCCCACTTGCCTTGTTTGCTTCCTTGCCACCTTTCCTCGAGCCTTTTTAGGTTTGTGCAAGGAGCAGGATTTTTTGATTTGAAACCTCAGCTAATGCTGTTATGGAACTGGCTGGAGTGGAATCCAAAGCTATCCATTAAAGAAGAAGTTGTATCCTGGGGTTATGAGGTGCAAAGTAACTGGATCGTCATTTCCCTAACACTTCGCTGGTTCTATCAATAACCTGCTTTTTCACATTCCCAAAACCCTTTTGATGAATGACAATGGGAGAGAAGTTTCAGAATCCTGTCCTGCTGTGCCACCTAGTGGTCATAGCTTGCAGCTTCACTGTGACAGTTGACATAGTAAAATTAAATTGGAAATGTTGACATAGCATCTTAGGAAAAGCATCACCAAAAATCATGACAATAAGAAGTGCACTACACTAGATGTGTAGATAGTGTATAATTGGCGACACAATAATATTATCACAAAGAAATTGGTGAGACAATAATGTTATCGCAAATAAATTATGTTATGATATGCATATGGATGTCACCTGTGCCATTCAGTGAGAATGCCTGTGGGAAGTGGATGGATTGAGAGATGGGCGCCTCTAGGAACTGGGGGTGTGTGGGGAAGAGAGGAGACCTCAGTGCTGAGAGGCAGCCTCTGGGAACTTGATGGGGGTGGGAAGGATACGAGAAGCGCTCCCTTGGGAATTAGGGTGATGGGGATGTGTTACGAGGGACTGGGTAGGTGCGGTGAGAGCAATGTACTTGTGAACTGTGGCGAGAGAGGACAGAAAACTCTGCCCCTAGGAATAGGATATGAGGGGAGAGAGTCTCTGGAAATGGGGTTTGAGAGGAGAGTCCCTCTATGAATGGGAATGAGGGGAGAGTGCCTTCGGTAATGGGGGTGAAAGGAGACTGCCTCTCGCAATAGGAATGAGAGGAAGCCAATGAATGTTATCAGTATCATTGTGACAGTCAAAAAAAGCATTTAGCAATATGATTCTGCTACAGAGATAATGAATGAATATCCACAGCAGCCTGTAATATTGGTGCAGTGAATGAGGGAAATAGTCTGTGTTATTTCCCTACTTTCCCCCTCTTCTAGTGTTGGACGCGGGTGTAACAATGGATTGTACTCTGACCGTTCTGTATCCCACTGTACACTAAGTATGGTGACACATTGCAGAACAATGGTCAGGATTGAATGGTTGATATTGTTGGAAGCTATCGCTCAGTTTTTGCAGGTTGGCTAGTTTTGCATGTGTACATATTACCAGCATATAAAGCGTATAAAGGCTCCCTGGTTATGATAGCCCTCTTATTGTTTAACAATGTTTAATTATTAATGTATTCATTCTTCATCATGCATACATTTATAAATTCATTCGGAATTGAATTTCAGTTGATTGCTGATGATCTGTAGCGGGGGCTCTCCACCTAAAAATCTCCCCTGCCCCGCGCTCGCCGTGTTTTCTGGAGGTGGAAGAGGCAGCACGGTAGCACAGTGGTTAGCATTGTTGCTTCACAGCGCCAGGGTCCCAGGTTCGATTCCCGGCTGGGTCACTGTCTGTGCGGTGTCTGCACGTTCTCCCCGTGTCTGCGTGGGTTGCCTCCGGGTGCTCCGGTTTCCTCCCAAAGTTTCAAAAGACGTGCCGTTACGTAATTTAGACATTCTGAATTCTCCCTCCGTGTGCCCGAACAGTGGCCGGAATGTGGCGACTAGGGGCTTTTCACAGTAACTTCATTGCAGTGTTAATGTAAGCCTACTTGTGACAATAAAGATTATTATTAAAAGAAGCTCGCCATTGGCTGGTTGCAGGGTCCTCTGGGCCCACTGAAGTCGATGGCGTTTTGCGGAGCTCGCCCATCCCGCCATCAGGGAGCCCGCAGAGTGGGGAGGGGGGAGGGAGGGGTTACGTCCAGCGGGGCAGGAGTGACCCTGCTGGCGCAAAGGGCCAGAAAATCTATTTTTAAAGGTTCAGTGGATAGTACTTGAGAACAAGTGACCGATTTGTGTTTTATTAAAAAGTAATGGCCGGGATTATCCGGTATCCGGCGGGCGGGCCGTACCACCACCAAAGAGTGGCGTGAACCAGCCCGGTGTCGGGCCGCCCGGAAGGTGGGGAATCCTCCGCACCTTGGGGGATAGGCCGGCACTGGAGTGGTTGGCGCCGCACCAACCGGCGCCGAAGGGCCTCCGCCGGCCGGCATGAGTTGGCGCATGCGCAGGAACGCCAGCGTGTTCCCAGAACAGCATGCGCAGTGGGTTTCTTCTCCGCGCCGACCATGGCGGAGCTTTACACAGGCCGGCACCGAGGGGAAGAGTGCCCCCAGGGCACAGATCCGCCCGCAGATCGGTGGGCCCCGATCGCGGGCCAGGCCACCGTGGGGGCACCCCATGGGGCTGGATCCCCCCGCGCCCCGCGCCCCCCGGAGGACTCCGCAGGCCGTCCTCAGAGCCAGGCCCCGCTGGTATAGACCTTGTGTAATTCACGGCAGCGGGACTGGCCGAAGACGGGCGGCCGCTCGGCCCATCGGGGCCCGGAGAATCGCCGGTGGGGGCAATGCCAACGGCCCCGACTGGTGTGACGTGATCTCCGCCTCCGGCAAAAAACTGGCGCCGGAGAATTCGGCAGCCAGCGTGGAGCGGCGGGGCGGGATTCACGCCGCCCCCCCCCCCCGGCGATTCTCCGGCCCGGCCGGGGGTCGGAGAATCCCGCCCTACATGTTTATTAAGGGCTTACATTTTGCTAAATGGCGCAACAAAATAATACATCGCCATAAGCAAGTCAAAAGCTCAACATATATGAGTACAGAGAGGGACAGGAGAACAACATGACAACTAGCTCGATACAATCATTAGACACAACTAGATACTTATACACCGCCACCAAAGACCAGGGAGAAACAGGATGAGGCCATGGAACAATGGTGCACATCCTCCCACATCACTTCAGCTCGCAATTACCACAAGAATTTCAGGATAAGTTTTCCACGACATGTTCGGGCATGCACCAACATATATCCCCCTCAACTCTGGCAGCACCAAAGGCACCAATAACCCACCACAGTCTCCTTTCCTTGGATACCAGGCTCCTCTGCACCATGCAGGAGCCAAGCGCAGATTGTTCATAACCACACTTACAAAAAACAAAGACAATACAGGAAACCTCCAGTTCTAAGGAGAGTTATATATATATAAAACACAATTTAACCCCAATCTGAGGCCCAGTGAAGAATCAACATCATTCCATAAAATTGTACAGAGACGACTGGCATGTTCAGATTACGATCAAACCTTCAGGGCCACCCGAGAAGGAAAAAGATGAGAGAACGTCTAGAATTAACCCACAGGATAACAAGAAAACAGGACCCAACCCAGACTTTTTATTTCTCTGGCACATGCCGCACACCCACTAGGAAGAGAACAAGCTGCTCATTCAACCAAGAAAGCGCCCCACCCTCCAGGGGGATCGCACAATATCCACCAAAGCACAGGACTCGGTTCATCCCCTGGCTCCTGTGCACAGAAGAAGCAAAACCCAACCTCTCAGGATGTCCCTAATAAGTGCTTTCGAGAAGGGACATCCCAAGGGGAACACAATACTAACCACAGCTCCAGGCCTGGCCTAGCCCAGCACATCCCGATGCACAGGAAACTATACCAGTAGGACTTCCAGGACATCCCAAAACCTGCTCCTCAGTCGAACCTACACCTCCACCTCTGCAACCTCATCCAGGGAAATGCACCGTCCCCATTTATACTAAGAAGAAAAGGATAATTCTGCCAGTCCCAGCCAGGGAGACCCCATCGTGAGGAGAAGAAGAATCGTCAAGACACCCAACAATTGGGCATCCTGGGATAGGGGGGGTGGGGTAAGCTGCTGATTCCCTCCTCCCCGGTGCAACTGGTGGAATCTCCCCCAAACCACTGGACCGGACCAGGATTAGGGACAGCACCCTGCTCCCCTGGATGAAGAGAAAAAACCCCAAGGGTAAGAAAACACCAAAACACAGGACTAGGCTCATCGCCAGACTCCCATGCACAGAAGAGGCAAATCTCAACCTCGCAACCTGAACTGACTCAAAAACACCCATTACTGCCCCACACCATCCACCATCATAGAGAGTATACAAGAGCAATTCCTCTTCTCAGCTAACCAACCACTAATTAACCTACCTCACCCCAGCATGCGTCATTACTCAAACCCTTTCATTCCAATAGCTCTAAAGAGGAAAAGAAAAGAGACCCAAAAGAGAAGCTCAACCCAAAGGAAGAGTCAGGAGGAACCCAGTCCTCCCCAGGACACACATCCTGCCCAGGCCATCGAAGGATAAAAGCACGGATTCTTAAATTCAAAGTAACATTTTAACGTAACGTGTGGGCAGCACGGTAGCACACGTGGCTAGCACTGTGGCTTCACAGCGCCAGGGTCCCAGGTTCGATTCACTGCTGGGTCACTGTCTGTGCGGAGTCTGCACGTTCTCCCCGTGTGTGCGTGGGTTTCCTCCGGGTGCTCCGGTTTCCTCCCACAGTCCAAAGACGTGCAGGTTAGGTGGATTGGCCGTGATAAATTGCCATTAGTGTCCAAAAAAGGTTAGGAGGGGTTATTGGGTTACGGGGATAGGGTGGAAGTGAGGCTTAAGTGGGTCGGTGCAGACTCGATGGGCCGAATGGCCTCCTGCACTGTATGTTCCAAAGAAAACATAAAGAATAAATACAAAAAAAATCCCCGGAACAGATTAGCTATAACTAGAGGGCTTATCCTCAATGTCAGTGAGGAGTGAACTGACCCTACCATCCCCAACTTCCTGAACCAGTCAGGATAGGCCACACTCCATGCAGCAGGATTTCAATGACACTAAGATGGACCCTTCCCAGGTGTCACAACCTGCACGAGACCTATGGGGTCAGACCAATTAGTGTCCCCGTCAGTCTGGTTGAGTATGAGCTTCCCTGTTGAGGGTTGGAGGCCCCCATCAGCGGGACCATGGACAATATGTATAAAAGCTCTGCCCGGGTAGGAGCCAAGCAGAGGAGTCCCAACCGGGACTTGCGCACAATGTGTAAATAGTTTCTTGTTCAATCAACAAACAGTTTCTCTTAGCCTCTTGCGTGGACTCCTCTAGTGAACGCAATACCAGGAAAGAACTCCATCGAGGGTAAGGATGCTCTCATGTGCCTTCACCATCTTCCGACAGCCACCTCGCAATTCCTCAGCGTGAGCTCCAATGACCTGCACTGAAGAGCTGAGATCTTCAGCCAGAACAATACCTTGAATGGTCGCCATCATCCGGATGCACGGGGCATTGCCAAAGCGGGCACCCGCTCACCAGTAACTGCGCACCACAAGCTGCCCCCCTCCCCGCCCCTCGTCCACCCAATGCTGCAAATAATGATTTATCTCGGCTCCTCCTCGCAAAAACACCAATCAGGATTCTCCAGGGACATAGCGCAAGCCATGTCACCAAGAAAAAGAAAAAATGAAACATGCACCAGGATAAAATAAAGGATTACGAGATGAGTTCAGTAAAACGCAAAGCTCCCGCGCCCATCATCAAATAACCCCCCCCCCCAACTTTATGTTGTATTCATGTCCCCGCCTCAGAGTCTTCAGCCCTTCAACTTGATGAATGAAATTTCATGGGTTTTGTTGTTCTGAAGATGATGGTCCAATTAAAAATGAATTTGTATCTGGTGCTCACTGTGCAGATTCATAATGATTTTTCCTGCTTCTGTAATTTAACTTGCTCCAACTTAATAGCTCCATTACACCTTACATCAAGAGAGAACATAGTTTTTACCCCGCAAACATTCTGTTCTTTCAGCATGTAACGAGGGCACGCTAATTAGCGATGGGCACAAATGCCAGTTTTGCCCACAGCGCAAGGATCAAAAGATATTTTTAAAAACCTCAGGTCGCACCAAAATGGTGACTAATGCAGGAGACGCCCAACCTCAAATGAGTTAACTTTTCATCAGGGGTGGCACGGTGGCGCAGTGGTTAGCACTGCTGCCTCACGGCACTGAGGACCCGGGTTCAATCCCGGCCCCGGATCACTGTCCGTGTGGAGTTTACACATTCTCCCCGTGTCTGCGTGGGTTTCGCCCCCACAACCCAAAGTTGTGCAGGCTAGGTGGATTGGCCACGCTAAATTGCCCCTTAATTGGAAACAATAATTGGGTACTCTAAATTGATTAAAAAGAGGAAATACTTTGAAGCTTTTGAGTTTTACCAAATGATACTTGTTATACATGAGGGATTACAGCCAATAAAGTAGTTTTGAAGTGTAAGTGACTCTTGTAATAAAATATTTCCGGGCAGTAACAATGTCAATATTCAGGATTAGATTAGGCAGCTGGGCAAGGAGAAAAGAATGCAGAAATAAAGTACAGTCGGGGAGGGCTGATCCGCAGGCAGGGGGGTCTTTATCAGGGACTGGGGCACTGTGGGGTGGGGGTGGTCCGGGGCTCGCGAGCTGACCAAAGGGGGGGCACTATTTTTCAGGCCGGGTCCGCAAGCAGCTGCCGATGCAGGCCACCTCCGTGCGCATGCGTGTCCACGGGCCCGGCAATTCTCCGGGCCGTATCGGCAGCTAGAGCCGGGTGCTCTACTCTGCTCGACTGCTACCCCCCAGCCAAATGGAGGATCGGTGGCCGTTTTGCGCTGTAAAACGCCACCGTTCCCACGCCGGCGTGAGGACATAGCCTCACAATCGGAGAATCCAGCCCAATGTATTTCTGTGGGGGAACATTAAAACGCTCCCTCTGCAGACTACAAAGGGTTAAAATAAATAGCATGAAGGGGAAAGGCGAGTCAGTGCAAATGAACTTCACACTGAAGTGAAGGCAGTGGACGTGAGCCTGTTTTTTGTTGGCCCCTAAACACATTAAAGAAGCCATCCCCAATGGGCAAGCCCTCCATATACACAGGATCTGCTCAGACGAGGAGGAGCGTAAAAACATCTACAGACTCTGAAAGGTGCCCTCATACGAACGGGATATGGCACTCGAGTCATCGATCGACAGTTCCAATGCGCCACAGCAAAAAAACGCACCGACCTCCTCAGAAGACAAACATGGGACACAACCGACAGAATACCCTTCGTCGTCCAGTACTTTCCCGGAGCGGAGAAACTACGACATCTTCTTCACAGCCTTCAACACGTCATCGATCAAGATGAACATCTTGCCAATGTCATCCCCACACCCCCACTACTTGCCTTCAAACAACCGCGCAACCTCAAACAAACCATTGTTTGCAGCAAACTACCCAGCCTTCCGAACAGTGACCACGACACCACACAACCCTGCCATGGCAATCTCTGCAAGACGTGCCAGATCATCGACATGGATACCACCATTACACATGAGAACACCACCCACCAGGTACGCGGTACATACTCGTGCGACTCGGCCAATGTTGTCTACCACATACGCTGCAGGAAAGGCTGTCCCAAAGTGTGGTACATTGGCGAGACCATGCAGACACTTCGACAACGAATGAATGGACATCGCGTGACAATCACCAGGGAGGAATGTTCCCTTCTAGTCGGGGAACACTTCAGCAGTCAAGGGCATTCAGCCTCTGATCTCCGGGTAAGCGTTCTCCAAGGCGGTCTTCAGGACGCGCGACAATGCAGAATCGCCGAGCAGAAACTTATAGCCAAGTTCCGCACACATGAGTGCGGCCTCAACCGGGACCTGGGATTCATGTTGCATTACATTCATCCCCCACCATCTGGCCTGCGAAATCCTACCAACTGTCCTGGCTTGAGACAATTCACACCTCTTTAACCTTGGGTTACCCCATCTCTGGATCAAGCATTGTCTGGCATCTTTGAATTTGTCTATATATATGTTTCTGGAACATACCTCTTCATTCACCTGAGGAAGGAGCAGTGCTCCGAAAGAGGGGCTGTTTAGCACAGGGCTAAATCGCTGGCTTTGAAAGCATACCAAGGCAGGCCAGCAGCACGGTTCAATTCCCGTACCAGCCTCCCCGAACAGGCATCGGAATGTGGCGACGAGGGGCTTTTCACAGTAACTTCATTTGAAGCCTACTTGTGACAATAAGCGATTTTTATTTCATTTTCATTTCAAGTTAGTGTTTGAAACAAACATGTTGGACTTTAACCTGCTGTTGTAAGACTTCTTGCTGTGCTCACCCCAGTCCAACGCCGGCATCTCCACATCATGTTTTTAGTTGGGCAATGCAATTATACGCTAAACGTTTGAGGGGCGACAGATTCCTGCCAGCCTCCGAAACGACTGCCACATCAGCAGACGTCTGCCCAGTGTCTGACAGGTAACCTCCCAAATCTGATGGATACTGTCTGAAGTACAAACCCACCCAAAAAAATACATCCCCAAAGAGCAGGAGACAAATCTGTTGCAGCAACTGGCAGATCAGTCTTCTTCCCTTCCACTTGGTGGCAGTGTGATGACAGAGCGAGTTACCACAGAGTATTCGGCAAGTTTACCATTTGGCTTCTGTGATTCAGAAAACTGCAGCTCAAGCTCCAGTTGAATCGATGATAAAATCCTTCACCTGACAACCTTCACTAGCAATAAGAGAGCGATTGTCTGAGGGACAGTGAGTTACACTTTTAAATGCTTGTTTGATTGGACTTCAGTTAATAGCAGAGCAGTCTTCCCGAACCCAGGATCATTTTATGTGAGGTGCAAGCAAATGAATTTTTTTAAAAAGGCTGGTAACATTTGAAGTTTTATACAAGGGACAAAGGGCAAAGAGGTCACAGCCACCAGCCCAAGTTAAAATTGTGTTAGGGTCCGGCTTATGTCTTCGGACCTCAACATACGGACATATGAAATAGGAACGGAAGCAGGCCATTCAGCCCCTTACGTCTGCTCCACCGTACGTTAAAAATCATGGCTGAATTGTTTGTGTCTCGAGTCCCACATTTCCATATTACCCCGAAAATCTTTGAGTCCCTCGCCTAATTAACCTACCTCCGCCTTAAAATTATTCAGCCCCCCCCCCAGCTCCATCACCTTCCGAGGAGGAGAGGGTTCCAAAGTCGCATAATCATCTCAGAGAAAAATAATTCTCCTTGTCCCTGTCCTCAGAGGCTGACCCCAGTTTTACAACAGTGCCCCCTGGTTCTGGACTCGCTCATAAGAGGAAACATCCTTTCCGCGCCCTCCTCGTTCAGAACTTATCCCCTTTCATCAAGTCGCTCCCTCACTCTTCTAAACTCCATTGGAAACAAGCCCAGTCTGTCCAAGCTTTCGTCACAAGACAACCCGCTCATTCCGTGTATCAATCTAGTTAACCTCTTCTCAACTGCCCCCAACACATTTACATCCTGCCTTAAATAAGCACTACACACGGTATTTGAGATGTGGTATAACTGAAGTATGACAGCCTTACTTTTATGTTCACTTCCACTTATAATACAGTATCGCATTCCATTAGCCTTCTCAATGGCTGGCTCTATCATTGTCCTATCCGCGATCGATTGGCCGAGTTCCCGCTGCCGTGGTTCTAACATGCGTACTAACCTTTTGCGCTAGAACACCTGGGCTCTGCACCTCGGAATTCTGCAGTTAGAATTCAATATTTAAATATATTTTGCCTTTGGAGAGGGTCCCCGATGCTCCTGAAAACTTGTGAGTTAAAGTGATGGCAGGCGCGATCATGGAATAGTTCCCTAATGCTGCCCGGGATTCTCTGAGCTTCGGCGCGTAATCGCGCTCGGCGCAGGTGCGGAGAATGGGGCCTTAGACCCACGATCGGGTCCGACACTGGGATGCGATTGTCCGGCAACCGGAGAATCGCCGCCAGCCGCTCGCGCAGTCGACTCGGCGCCGGTCGGGGGCTGTTGAAAGAGGCTCCCGCGGCGATTCTCCGCGGTCGATCGGCCGAGTTCCCGCCGCCGTAGTTCTAACATGGTTCCATCCAGCGGGAGCTCGGACTCGCGGCCGCGGTAGCCGTCCTGGTGGGGGGCAGGGGGATCAGACCCGGGGGGGGGGGGGGGCTTCCACGACGGCCTGGCCCACGATCGGGGGCTACCGATTGCCATGAGCGCGCAGCGATCCGGGGGGGGGGGGGGGGGCGGCTACCTTCTTCCACGCCGGCCAGCTGTGTGGCTTCGCCATGTTGCACGGGCCCGGCGCGGAAGCGGCCGCTGCGCGGCTGCACGCATGCGCGGACCCAGGGCCGGCACTGCAGGGCCGCCTATCACCGCCGGATGCACGGAGCACTCCAGCACCATGCTGGCCCCCTATGGGCTTCAGAATCGCCGGGCCAAGAGGCCCGTTGACGCTGGCGTGAAACTGCGGTGTTTACGCTGGCGTCTACACTTAGCCGCATTTTTGCAGAATCCCCGCCGCTATTTTGGCCCTCTACCCATCCCATTCGTAGCCGGGGAGCGGGGTGACAATCAGGCCTGGGAGGCAAGCAGTGTAGATTGATCTGGAATATGTCAGGGCCAGAAATAAGAAGAGGCTCGGGACATTGGGATTGGAGCAGATAAGTCTGAGGAGAGTTAAAAGAGGCTGGTTGGGACAGCAGTTAGGAGAGGGGAGGAGAAATGGCTTCATACGAAGGATCTTCGAAGCATGGAATTCTTTGCCACAGGCTGGCCAATGCAGAATTATTCTGGTGACTCTAGAAATTAAAAAACATTAACTTCCCGGATACCTCTTGTGGGTAACCTGGGAGGGAAACCATTGGTGCATTAGAAACATTTCTGCGTGTTTTTAAAAAAAAGATAAACTTTCAACATTTTAACTTATTAATTACGAAAGTATTGGAGATGGGGTGAGCAAAAAAAAATGCTGATTGACTGAGTGGGCTTCCCTAAACCCTTCAGAAATGAATCCTGCCAGCACTAGCAACCCGAGTCGAGGCAGAGAGCATTGCAATTTTAAAGGTAAATGGCATAAGATATGGAAACCGAGTAAAATAGAGCTAGTTGCAGTACAGAGAAAATATAACTATTTGCAGTGATCTCAGAATAGTAATGGATCATCCTAGCAGGGAGTTGATGGACTGAACAGTCCTATTTAGGGCTGTGGCCGTGTACCATTGTGCAGTTTTAGGTCTGCATGTCAACACTATAATAAATGGGGTATTGGAAATAGGACTGTAATATGCGTTTGTGCATTTGTAAATATTTTACACTGGGAGGCCGATCTGGACCATTCCTTTTTTTGTAAAATATGTTTTCTGTGTCATTTGTAAGATGTGCTCGTAACTTCACTTCTCCATGTGACGAGTCTCAGCTGGACAATCGGGTAAGTGGAAATAAACTGCAGGAAGGAAGGGAGATTGCAGGGCCCCAGCCTCGCGGGACCCTCTCCATGTCTGGGAGATTGGTTACGGTTCTGACTAGCTGCCCTCAGTTGGAATCGGACACATTCCATGGGATCGGGGTGGGGGTGGTGGGGAGAGTCAAGCGCGAAAATGAAAAATTGAACTAGCCCAGGAACACTGAGCACAGTAAAATGCATACACGCTGCAAGAGGTTGCGGTGACAAGAGTTTAAGATGCACATTGTCGTCGTCCCCCCGCCCCTAGACAGCTTGGACAGACAGGCAGGCATGTGTCCAGTCCCTGTGCCAGGGTTCTGAAGGCAGAAACCCCTGACTGACTGTCTGTTGTTTGTCCACAGATGCAGCCAGATCTGCTGAGTATATCCAGCCCTGTTCAATTTCTTAAAAACATGGAGCCGATCCTGTCTTTTCATTCATTTCATGAAAAACAGCAGTGCTGGCAAATAAATCATGGCGTACAGCAGGAGGCCACTTGGCCCATCGCACCTGTGGTAGCCCTTTAAGTGACCAGTCCAGTTAGGTCTCCTGTCCCCTGCTTTATGCCCCCTCTGCCCCCTCCCCCCTCCCCCCAGCCTCTTTGCTGCATGAACCTTAGGCAACGTCTTGCTAACCACATGGAGAGACTGGCAATGGGTTAAGAAATGTTGCTCTCTTTGGTTGTTTCTAAATATAGCGGTCAAGATGGTCACCTTCCTTAATTCTAATTACGTTTGCTTTAGAGTCGCCAGGTATCTTTCGATACCGCTACAAGGTTCAGACCCGAATACTGATCAAAGAGTCGGTACACCAGTTAGTTAGTTCAAAGTCAAGAGTATTTATTTACATACACAGCAATATCTACTCATGCACAAAATACTACAGACTAAACTATCACTACTGCTAAAGCCTATACTTAGCTTCGGGCGCCTACTCAGTCAGAGGAACAATGGCCGTTGTTCGGTTCTGAGGCTGCTGGGGTCGAAGTGATAGAGGGGAACAGCTAAGGTTGTCCGTCTGGTACCGAGCGTTGACCTTGGACTTACTTGCTTCTGGTGCAGCTGATGGACGGGTCTCTCCGCTGTGAGACCCAAGTCCAAGAGAACGACTCTCTCTTGGGGCCTTCTTCTTATACCCAAAGGGGGCTTCGCGTGCTTTCTGGCGGGCCTTGAACTTGGCCCCAATCAATTGGGCCATTTCTTGATCATTTGCAATGATCATAACCAATAAAGGGGTGGGTGCCCTGATGGCTGGGTGTGTCCTAGGTGGCCGTTGGCCTGTTTTGTTTTCTGCTTTCGGTTTGGGGAACTGGCGCCGCGAGGTCTGGGGTCAGATCGGTTACTTAAGTATCTTCCTTTGTTCCCGGAGATGGGCCATCCATATGCTAATGGGCCTACAGTTTCAGTCCCGTCTGGGAACTGTTTCTCCAATATGCAGACAGGCTCTATGCCTGCTTCCTTTCTTAACATTGTCCATTTTTCCCTGCAATGGAAGTAGCCATCCCAGATGGCTACAGAAAGCTGCCTTTACAATGATTGCAGCAGAAATATTAGTTTAACCTCCTTGATTTCCCCCCCCCCCCCACCTTTGGGTGTGGTACAAAATTGCAAAGAGTAAAGTCCCCATTTCTAAAAGTAGATATCCATTTCGCTGCTGGGTCATGCTTGTTCATTGCTTCCACAACTTGCAATGAAGCTGGGGAAGGCTGTAGTACCACCACGGTGTCATAGATGGTGCTGTGGTGCTGCCACAGCTCGTCTTCCATGCGTTTTCTACCCATTGGCTTTCTACAGGTGCTACACCTCATACGATACACCAGAGGGCACCATTATGCCTTGTATTGATTCATCGAAAATAAATTAAATAATTGGAAAATTAAGATCCATTGAATGAAAAATGCATGGTAGAATCTAAAATTGAAATTTATACAGGTATCCTCCTATTCTGATTGCTCACTTTAAACATTTGCTGCAAGATGCAATTGAACAATCAGCTTATTATTAACTACCTAGAGAACATTTCTAAACATAGTTAGGTGGCTGGGTGATTTGAGCTCCCCAGATGTGTATGAAAACAGAGCTAACTACATTATTTTGTTTTGCTTGCTGATCTAATTGCATGGGTGGCCTGTCCATCCTAGCCTTAGACATTTGTAAAAGATATTAATTCGAAATGATTGCCATTTAAAACGCCTCAATATAATATTGATGCAGCCCAACCTCACGGTCCACCTGATATAAACTTACAGAATTGATGCTTCTTAAAAGATTTTGTATTGTTACAACCGGATGAGAAGGAGTCAAGTGGCTCCCCTCTGTTTAACCACCTCCCCTGGTCACAACAACGGTTAAAGTTTCTTTATCAGGAGGATTTGCCTTTTCTGAGTCCAAATGTATTTAAACTGTGAGCAATAAGGAGCCAATCAAACAGGGTACCCTTGGGTCAAAGAAAGTGCAAATTTATTAACCATCAAACCCACGGAAAATAATAAAGACACAACGTCAAGTAATCAGCCCTCACACAGTCATTTAGGCAACCCACACATAGACAGACGCACACACCGACACACAGACAGACAGACACACACACAGGCAGACAAACATGCACACAGCCACTCAGGTTTCAGACATAAAAGAAGTTAGAGTCCAATTAAAAAAATTAAAAGGTAGCATTGTGGATAGCACAATTGCTTCACAGCTCCAGGGTCCCAGGTTCGATTCCGGCTTGGGTCACTGTCTGTGCGGAGTCTGCACATCCTCCCCGTGTGTGCGTGGGTTTCCTCCGGGTGCTCCGGTTTCGTCCCACAATCGAAAGATGTGCAGGTTAGGTGGATTGGCCATGATACATTGCCCTTATTGTCCAAAATTGACCTTAGTGTTGGGTGGGGTTACTGGGTTATGGGGATATGGTGGAGGTGTTGACCTTGGGTCGGGTGCTCTTTCCAAGAGCCGGTGCAGACTCGATGGGCTGAATGGCCTCCTTCTGCACTGTAAATTCTATGATAATACACGGTTAAGTATCCCTGAGGTGTTGACTTTTAAACGCTGTGGCCAGTTTGGGTTTCGTGGATACAGTTAGATGTAGAGGAGGATGCAATTATTTTGAGATCTCGGTTCATCGGTCGATTTCTAGTAAAGTTGGCTTCCCAGCCAGATATACACTCGTTCCAAAAGTAGAGAGGGAGAGAGACTGCTTCCTCTGCTGACAACTTTCTTGCAATCTCTCTCTCTCTGTAGTGGTTGGCAGTCTTGCCCTGAAATACTTCACCCATTGTGTATTTCCATATGATTTTGGGTGGGTCTGTCTGATGCAACCAATGTTTCAATATCCACCATTTTGCATTTTTAATGTCTCTTCCTCAGACAGTGACGAGTTTCGATGCATCTCTGAACTCCAGGAGATGTCTCTCTCTTCACACCCCCCTGGGGTGATTTGTTCGTTCTTCACCTCCACCTTGGAAGGTGGCCTTGCATTCTTAAGGAGTTCTTTCTGTCTCATTTCAAATTGCAAAATTTCCAGTCAGTTGAAAATTGAAAAATCAGTATTTTAAAGAGCATGCCCACGTGACAGTATGACATATGAAGAAATGGGCTTAATTAAGTAAGCTGTGCCAAGAACCATGAGAGGCATGAAGGGCTATATGTCCTCCACCTGTGCTGTATTCTATAATTTTATATAATTGTGGTCCAGTTATTGTAGGACATTGCTTTTTGGGCAACATGGGGGCACAGTGGTTAGCACTGCAGCCTCACAGCAGCAGAGATCTGGGTTCAATTCGGACCTTGGGTGACTGTGTGGAGTTTGCATGTTCTCCTCTTGTCTGTGTGGGTTTCCTCCGGGTGCTCCGGTTTCCTCCCACAGTCCAAAGATGTGCAGGTTAGGTGGATTGGCCATGATAAATTTAAACTTAGGGATGTGCAGATTAGGTTACAGGGTTGCTATGGAAATAAGGTGGGGTGGAGCTGGATAGAGTGCTCTTACAGAGGGTTGGTGCAACGTCTTTTAAAAAATATTTTTTTATTCTCCTTTTTCACATTTTCTCACAAATTTACAGCCAACAATAAACAATAATCAGTAGCGAATGTAATGTCAATCCCCATATCAATAACAACGATCCCATCCTCCCACCAAACCCCAGACATTGGCCCGCATGTTAACATAAACAAATTACACAAAGGAATCAGGAATCACCCATGGTCACCATTAACACATACAGTCCCTCTCCCCCAACCCTCCCAACCCCCCTAATCCCCCTAATGTTCGATGTGATGGGTTGGTAAAGTTGATGGGCCAAATGGCCTGCTTCTGCACCGTCCGGATTTTATGACACTGCATAGAAAATGCTTGTGATTGGAAGGCTGTTTTAATGAGGGGGTCAGGGGCAAGTGTCAACTTGGCTTATTGTTAACCCACTTGCCACTGAGTGAGAAGGTTGTGGACCCATGAGTCCCATTCCAAGCATAGAGAACAAGACTGAGGCTGACCCTGCAGCCTGCTACTGATTGTTGCAGTTAAAGGTTCCGCTTCCCAGTCAAACTATTAACTGAGGCTGTGTCTGCTGCCTTGGGTAGACGTAACAAAATCCCATGACACTGTTTTGAAGACGAACAGGGATGTTCTCCCTGGTGTCCCAGCCAGTATTTATTTTTAATTTCTCAAACAACATCAGTAAAACAGATTATCTGTTAATTGCCTTGTGTGGGATCATAGAATCCTTACAGTTCAGAAGGAGGCCATTTGGCCCATCGAGTCTGCACCGGCCCTCTGAAAGAGCATCCCATAATGTAATAATAATAATCTTCATTGTCACAAGTAGGCTTACATTAACACTGCAATGACGTTACCGTGAAAAGCCCCCAGTCGCCACATTCCGGCGCCTGTTCGGCTACACGGAGGGAGAATTCCGAATGTCCAAATTACTGAACAGCACGTCTTTCGGGACTTGTGGGAGGAAACCGGAGCACCCGGAGGAAACCCACGCAGACACAGAGAGAAAGTGCAAACTCCACACAGACAGTCACCGGAGGTCAGAATTGAACCTGGGTCCAAATTGGCTGCCATGTTTTCAATATTGTAACAGCGACTACACTTCAAAAGTACTTCATTGGCTGCAGTTCCAGCAATCTATCCTTTCACTCTCCCGCACATTTAAAGATCTGACACAGTGCCTGTACGAGTGAGGCTACCCGTGGAAATAAACCTGATGGCGAATAAGAGTTGGCCGTTGCAAATAATCATACGGAGGAACTTCTTGGAGACAGGAGGAATGACAAGCTGGCTGACATTGACAAAGCTTATCTTGATGATCAATTAGAGTGGTCAGAAAAAGTTGTGTTTGAAAGTAGCTTGTGGGGGTTCGTTGGAGGTTGCAATATGTTCAAAAACATTCTCACCCCTTACCTGATCCCTGCTTCTACTCAAACCCCTATCTATGGGTTTGATACCTCTAGAGTAGATTTCTCCAAGGTCTCCTTTCCTGGCCTGCCACTCCACCCTCCCCAAACTCAAATGTCAGTACATTTGTCTCAATTGTTCATCTTGCCAATCTGCACTGGCTGTCTGTGTCCCAGTGCAATAAATTTATAATCCTCACCCTCATCTCTGAGTCTCTCCATGGCTTCATCCTACCATATGACTGCAATCTCCTCTGGGATTGCTTCCCACCCTCCTTCATAGGCCTTCAAACTTTGTGTGTTTCTCCCACCCCTTTGACTAACTGTTGGTGCCAAAGCCTTGAACCGTCTCTGAAACTATCTGAAACACCCGCTGTAAAACTGTTCCTCTCCTTTCTCCACCTCTAAAAAAAACCCTTGAAACCTATCTTTTAGACCAAATTTTCAGTCGTTCCCTTGACCCACAAACGTACATCAATGTCTATTGCTTTATCCCTTCTGTCTGCCCCCTTCTTCACTAGATCCTGAGGGGTATTGACAGGGTGGATGTGGGGAGGATGTTTCCTCTTGTGGGAAAATCCAGAACTAGGTGTCACTGTGTAAAAACAAAGGGTTGCCCATTTAAGAGGGCAATGAGGAGAATTTCTTTCCCTCAGAGGGTTGTGAGTCTCTGCAACTCCAATTCCTCAAAAGGCGGTGGAGGCAGAATCTTTGAATAGTTTTAAGGCAGAGCTGGATAGATTCTTGATAATCAAGGGGCTGAACGGTTATCAGAAAGGGATGGAAGGTTATAATCCGACCAGCCACGATCTTACTGAATGGTGGAGCAGGCTCGAGGGGCCGAGTGGCCTGCTCTTGCTCCTAGCTCGTATGTTTGTGTGTTTGTTCCTATCCTCCACCTCCATATAAAACACTTCAGGGTGTTTACCCAATTCATTTTTTTCCAATTAAGGGGCAATTTAGCGTGGCCAATCCACCTACCCTGCTCATCTTTAGGTTGTGGGGGCGAAACCCACACAGACACTGGGAGAAAGTGCGAACTCCACACGGACAGTGACCCAGAGCTGGGATCGAACCTGGGACCTCGGCGCCTTGAGGCAGCAGTGTTAACTACTGCGCTACCTTGCGGCCTGTTTTCAATCTTAAAGGTGCTATATAAATGTAAGTTCTTGCTGATAACCAGAGATATTTAAATTTGACAATATTTAGCTTGGACCTCCCTGACTGGTAAGCGGGATCAGAGATTCTTGATAAACAAGGGGGTGAAAGCTTATCGGGGGTAGGCAGGAATGTGGGGTTGAGGTTACAGTCAGATCAGCGAGGATCGTATTGAATGGCTGAGCTGGTTTGAGGGGTTGAGTGCCCTTCGCCTAATTCGTATGTTCTTAACTCCATGAAACACCCGTTGATTGTGGTTTTTGGGCTCCCGTGTCCTGGCTCTGAATTTAAGTTGTATTGTTTTAAGCAGGCCATAAAGTGGCAGTCTGGTCTCATTATGTCTGAAGGTTCAGGAGCTTTACAGCTAATTCATCAGAGATACAGCCTCACTTTCTATTCAGGTGTGTGTGTGGGGAAGGTGGGGGGTTGGGGGGGGGGGGGGGACTGGAGAAGGAGATTGGAGGCTTTCCTTTGAAGCGGGAGGGGTTGTTACGTCGATGTTCTTTGTACAGGTGGTCGAATGGCAAGATGGAACATTCCGCGGAGCCTCACAATAATTCCCTCGCACTGGGATAACACTTGGAAGCATGACATCATCTTGCCATAGAAACCGGCTCAGCAACTACTGGTGATTCTCGGGGGCATACAACATTAAACAAACAGGGCAGAGAACACAAGCTGCCAGACTTAGGAATTCTAGTCATAAAACATTGAGCAAGACAGCTTTCAGCAAAAAATGTGTACAGAAGTGTTGTATGTACCCTGGTAAAAAGTGAAAAGGAATCAGAGTATAAGGGGAACTGCTAATTAATGTGTTTGGGGCGATCTCACTTGTCTCCTTTGATGATATGCATCACTGTATATACACAAGGGGTTAATGTAAATACACTACAACTAGGTAACCACTAGAGGGAGCACCAGAGATGTCATGACATGCAAACATACAGCCAATGGGTCATTACAACAGGACACAACCAATGGGTAATCAGGACACCCAGAGGTGGCATTACCACAAGGGGGCACTTTACAACCCATATAAAAGGACAGGGCACACATGCTCTACCTCTTACCACAGACAGACATCTAGAGAGTACATCAGCGTTGATCAACAGCATCACACTCAGCACGTGGCTTAGAGCAGGCTGGTAAAGATAGACTGAGTTACTACAGCTAGATTAGCAGAGAGTCGAACTCATTTAAGAACTGTGTTAATAGTTCAATAAACAAGTGGAACTCATTTAATAGTCTGGAGCTTCCTTTGTCAAAGTATACATCAAGGAAGCAGCTTATGCTACACGAAGCAGCATAACACAACATCTCCTATTGCTCGTTATTTGCTTTTCCCACCTGTTAAATAACTGTGCAAAGTCAGTGCTCTCAGCTCCAGCTATTAATAGTACCGGTTATATCTGTCTTTGTGGCAGCGAATCCAGTGTGATTTCTGCTTCGCAAACTGGTGACATCCTCAACCACCCGTCTCACCGCCCCCCCGCCCCCCCCCCCCCCCCCCCGGACCCCACCTGACCCCACATCAATGCATCAAGACCTACTGGAGGGCGTTTTTTGTCGAAAACCTGAGGCTGGATTCATTTTTGAGACGAAGTGCGGAGGATCAAAAAAACTTTACGTCAAAAAAATTCGGCGGCGCTCCCTCACCGATCCTGCGACCGGTGAGGGGCTAGTAGCGCGCCGCATCAAACTCACGGCTCCCGCGATAAAAATGGCTGGAGAGTGGCCGGGTCCGTCGCCGCGCATGTGCAAGGCGATGACCTGCAATGGTCGCGTCGTAAAACATGGCGCCAGCCGTACGCGGACCCGACCTGCCAGATAGTGCTCCCCAGCACAGCCCCCCCCCCCTGGCCAGCAGCACGGCTCCCATCCGACTGTGGCGGCGCTGGGAACAGTCCGCAGCCGCCACGCCAGGTTCCCGACCACTGAGACCACATGTCAACTGCGCGGTCGGGAACTGGGCCCATCGGGGGTGGAGCATTGGGGAAGAGCCTACAGGTGACACACTAACGCTGACCCAATGACATGCGGCGAGCGAAGCGGTGACGCTATTTTGTGGGGGCGGAGGATACAAAACCTGCATCAAACAGGCGCCGCCCCCCGATTTCGACGTCAGAAGGGATTCTCCGCCCGATCGCCGATTACAAAATCGGAGTCAGGGAACGGTGAATCCCGCCCCTTACACCCGCATAGTACCTTCCACAACTTCAGAACATCTTAAAGTGCTTTACGGCCAATTATCTACTGTTTGAAGAATGGTCATTGACGTAATGTACAGAAATGTGGAAATGACTTTGTGGATGCATGTTGACTCAAACATCAATGAGATTAATGACCAGACAATCTAGTGATGTTGGTTGGGGGGGAATATATTTGCCCAGTCACTGGGGCGATCTCCCCCAATCTTCTTTGGATGGTTCTTGGCGATATTTTCTGTCCAGCTGAGAGGGCTGATGGGAATTCCTTTTAACATCTTGGCCAAAAGGCTACACCTCTGGCAGTGCATTCATTACGAGCTTGCCGCTCAAGCCCTGCAGTGGAACGTGAACCTGGAACGTTGTGACTAAACATACTAAAACATGTAGATATTGATGGAAAAGGAGACTTGATTGCATTTAGTGAACAGGGCTGCTCCATACCTACCCGTGGCTTTCAAATGTTCAAGACAGTTTCATTGTGGCGCATGCCAGCTTTGGCTCAGTTTTGTATTATTCATTCACGGGATGTGGGCGTCGCTGGTTAGGCCAATATTTATTGCACATCCCTAAGTGCCCTTGAGATGGTGGTGGTGAGCTACCTTTTTGAAAGGCCACGTGTTGTAGGTACACCCACAGTGCTGTTAGGGAGGGTGGTCCAGGATCTTGACCCAGCGACAGTGAAGGAACCGTGATATATTTTCAAGTCAAGATGGTGAGCGACTTGGAGGGGGAACCTCCAGGTGGTGGTGTCCCCATGTAGCTGCTGACCTAACAGTCTTGGTTTTGGATGATGATGAGTTTATTGAGTGTTGTTGGGGTTGCTCTCATCCAGACAAGTGGAGACCATTCCATCACACTCCTGACATGTGACTTGTAGATGGTGGACTGGCTTTTGGGGGGGGGGGGGGGGGTGTCAGGAGGTGAGTTACTCACTGCAGAATTCCCAGTCTCTGTCCTCATTTTGTAGCCACAGTATTAATATGGCTAATCCAGTTCAGTTTCTGGTCAATGGTAACTCCTAGGATGTTAATAGTGGGAGATACAGCGATGGTAATGCCATTGAATATCAAGGGGCAATGGTTAGATCCTCTCTTGTAGGAGATGGTCATTGCCCGGCACTTGTGTGGCTTGAATGTTACTTGCCACTTGTCAGCCCAAGCCTGGATATTGTCCAGGTCTTTCTGCAATTGGACATGAACTGCTTCAGTATCTGAGGAGTCAGGAATGATGCTGAACATTTTGCAAGCATCCACAAACATCCTCACCTCTGACCTTATGATGAAAGGAAGGTCACTGATGGAGCAGCTGAAGATGGTTGGGACTAGGACATTACCCTGAGGACCTCCTACAGTGATATTCTGATGCTGAGATAATTGGCGTCAAACAACCACAACAATCTTCCCTTATGTCAGGTATGACTCCAACCATCAGTGTTTGGGCCCCAGCTTTTCACAACACACATCAACACTTTGAATGAGGGAATAATTTGCTGATGACACAAAACTATCGGGAGCGTGAGTGATGAGGAGAATGTGAAGAGGCGTCAAGGTGATTTAGACAAGCTGAGTGAGTGGGCAAATATAAAGCAGATACAGTGTGACGTGGATAAGTGTGAAGTTGTCTACTTTGGTAGGAAAAACAGAGGGCGAGATTCAGCAAGCCCGCTGACACGGATCTGGGCGCAATGGGTGAATCGCACGAGATCCCCAAATCGGGCTTGGCGCCGGGCTGATCGCGAGTCACCCAACTCGCTCCGCCGGCCGCAACCTGCAATCTGGATCTCATCCTCACTACTTGTGGCAATAATAAAGATTATTACAAGGTGCTCACTAAATGTGAGTCTTTTTTTCCTGGCTACAGTGGTGTGGTGTTGTCTTTTTGGAAAGTACTTTTTGAACGTATTTCCAATCATGTTGGCAGCAGTGTGCGTCGTTGATGTGCCTTGAATAGGTTCAACCCCATATTCCACCCCTTAATCTGCACACTCTGCTCCATTTCCCAACTCGTCTCATTAATGTGGCTGAGGTGATCACCACTCTGTCCCTTGCCCTTGGCAGCTTAATCCATTGCAATTGCTGCAGGTAAAACAGTTTTTGTTCTGAAGCACCCAGCCTCACCACAGAATGACAATGAAATGAAAATCGCTTATTGTCACAAGTAGGCTTCAAATGAAGTTTTTTTTAAAATAAATGTTTTTTATTGTTTTTTTGTGCTTCAAATGAAGTTACTGTGAAAATGCAACACAGTCATGTTGCATTTTCTCGTGATTGTGTTCCTTACACAACATAACTAAGATCCTCTTGGGTGCACAGAATTGCCTGGGGAGCTTGCTTGCAGTGCAGGGGCAGGAGAGAAGTGTCACAATTGTAAATACGTCTTCCCAAAACAACCCATTCCTTCAGGCAATTCGCGCAAAATATCTTTTGTTTCTTCAATTTCCTTATTATTTGCCAAGCTTAGAAGTGTTCGTTAATAACTGTTAGGTTTTGCGATGGGTGTGTGGGATATAGTGTCCACTCCATGCTGGCCACGCTGGTGTACAGTGGCGTGAGGATCACTTGACTAAAGTAAATGCTTTTGAGATTGTTGGAGGACGAAAATGGAAAGGGGGGATAGCAGGAGGGTCAGCTTGCACCAGGGGTGACTTGTAGCCACCGTTACCCAAAGTGGAGTACCCCATAGGGTGAGGCAGAGCTATCTGGCATTAGAGGAGGTGTGCCACCTACAGAGGCTCAGGTGGAACAGGGAGGCCGGTGAGGATATGTGCCAGCTACTGTAGATAACGTCTGTCACAGGGGCAGCATTCCTGGTCACCATTGCCCTCAACCTTTATGCCTGTGGCTTCTTCCAGGCGACCATGGGGATTTTGTGGGGGAGGGGGTCAGGGGGATGTTAACAATTGTCACAAAAACCTATCAGGGAAATCTAAGGAATTGCAATATTTTCTGCTGCTTATGTTCTAGTCGTTAGTAAGCTGGTTAAGGCAAGCGACAGAGTGACTGTATTGCAAAGAGAATTGGACATTTGAAACCTGTGGGAAAAAAGACAAACTTGGACTCTGTTTTTACTGAACCTTTGGGGTATATTGTCATGTTAATGCATGCATCCTGTAATGTAATAGTGTCTAGATTAGACATAAGGAGGGAATAGCATGAGAAGTTTGAAAAAAATGAAACTTTCAAATAATAAAATGATGACCGTTTTTCATAAAAAGTGGGGAAAAAGATATCAGGGGAATCCAAGAAATTGTAATATTTTCTGTTGGTTATGTTTTGGTCATATCTTTAAACTGTTAGTATGATAGTTAAGGCGAGGGACAAAGTGACTGTGCAAAACTATCATTTGCTATGTTAATGGACCAAGCAAGACTGCAAACAAATATTTACCTGAGCCAATTTAGTAAGAGTGGGTACACAACAAGACTAGACCGGAATGGGTTGTTAGGATTCAAAGGAAGATATGCAAAGTGTGAAAGAAAGGTGTCATGGGGAAGGTGGATAAAGTGAGTTTATTTTTCTTTTAGACTCTGAAAGCTAAAATAAAGAGATGGAGTTAATTAAATCTGGGAGAGTTCAAAGGGAAAAACTTATTTAAGGGGATATTGAAACCAATGAGGGGAGCTGCTTTACATCTCAGCCAATAGCAGGAACAACTGTTTACCTGCCAGCAAGCAGTGTAAAGAAAACCAGATTCGAAAAGCAAACTGCTGCAAACCGTCCTCCAAAGAAACTGCACCAGAAGTGAAGGCACTATGTGGCAAGCATCACCGGATTTTTACAAATCTTAAAATCTGTAAGCTTTGTTGGACAGACTGGGGAGAGTTTGCTCTGAAGGTAGTTGAAATAAGATTGTTTGGACCTGTTTAAAGTATTGATACTGGGCAAAATCATTGTTTTATTGAAGTGTACTTTTATTTTATTGTTATTTTTCTCGATTTCATAATAAACATTTACTTTGTTACAAAATTATCTCATGTATTCAGAGGCATCATTTCTGGATTTTAAGTCTCTCCTCGTACGATATAAATTGCAAATACGGTTGAGGGCAGCTGTTTCAAGTTTCTCTTTTTGGGGATTTGAACAACTTGATCTTTGTCTTCAACTGTGCCCTTGACATATAGATGATCAAAACAGGTGATCAATGCATTAATCACCAGGGCAAACACTTTCATCAGCTTTGTCCTGCAAGGTCTGGAGGGGCCCAGTCAGAATATCTTTTGATAGAGTTATCCCCTGAGCTGGCAATCTGTGCTGAGGGAGGGTCCACTGTAGAAGGCTCTCGAGCGATCACATTTCTCCATCATGGTCTACAACCGAGTCACGCAGGATTGCATGGATACAGGTTGTCAGCAAATCCACGGATGTCTCCAATCTTTACAAGCGACTTGCCATTACGCCATAAAGGACAGATGTAACAGCTTGCAATTCAAAGTCACAAACCATCCTGCTCGGAACTTTATTCCCGTTTTTTTCAATGTCAGTCGGTCGACATCCTGGAACTCCCTTCCTAACTTCCACTCCCCACCATGACTTGGAAATGCATCGCCGTTCCTTCACTGTCTCTGGGGCAAACTCCAGGAACTAACCCCCGCCCCCCCCCCCCCAACACACACACACACATACTCCTAACAGCACATTGGATGTACTTAAACCTCAGGGACTGCAGCGGTCCAAGAAGGCAGCTCACCACCACCTTCTCGAGAGCAATTCGGGATGGGTAATGAATGTTGGCCTAGCCAGTGACTCTCACATTTCCTGAACGAATAAGAAAGTTCTACTTGTGCTCTGTGCTCCCACTCGTGCTTTCTGCTTTACCAATTGCTCGCTCCCTCATGAAGGTGACTAATTGAATCCCTGTCTCTTCCTCCCCCAAGTGAAGGTACCTTGTGCATCGCAGGATCAGATGCTGTAAAGAGCTGTGTTTGAGGTGCTCCATTATGGTGGTCAGTGGGCAGTAACAAGAATAGAAGATATATCGCAGTGTTAATATGTGTTAACATTATGATATCCCATGAGGCAGTGCTATATAGAGCTGTACACTTCAAGCCATGGATGTGTGCTGTGCTGCAAAGTATGAGAGAGTGAATAAGTAAAGGAATGAGGGAAGTGGGATGGAAATTTTCGGAGATGGGAGGAGAAAGGAATTAGGACACTAAAAGATTTGTTTCTTGGGGGTCGGTTTGCAGGATTGAAGGAGCTGGGAGCGAAGTATGGGCTGGAGCAGGGGGAAATATTTAGAGTCCAAAGATGTGCAGGTTAGGTGGATTGGCCACGCTAAATTGCCCTTAGTGTCCAAAATTGCCCTTAGTGTTGGGTGGGGTTACTGGGTTATGGGGATAGGGTGGAGGTGTGGGCCTGGGTAGGGTGCTCTTTCCAAGAGCAGGTGCAGACTCGATAGGCCGAATAGCCTCTTTCTGTACTGTAAATTCTATGATATCTATGATACATGCAGGTTCGAGACTTTGCCAGAAAGGAGGTACAGAGCTTCCCGGTAGAGCCAGCTTCCACATTGCTGGAGGAGGTGCTGACGACAGGGGGACAGGAGAAGGGTGTAGTGTCGGCGGTTTACGGGGCTATTTTGGAAGAGGAGAAGGTGCCGCTGGAAGGAATCAAGGCAAAGTGGGAGGAAGAGTTGGGAGAGGATATGGGGGAGGGGTTCTGGTGTGAGGTGCTCCGGAAGGTGATCGCCTCCATCTCCGCTTCCAACTCTTGTGCGAGGTTGGGGCAGAGACAGCTAAAGATGGTATATACAGCACACCTTACAAGGGCGAGGATGAGCCGGCTCTTTGAAGGGGTAGAAGATGTGTGTGAACATTGCGGGGGATGCCCGCAAACCACATTCATATGTTTTGGTCCTGTCCAAAGCTGGAGGATTACTGGAAGGAAGTTTTTAGGATAATTTCTAAAGTGGTGCACGTGAAACTGGACCCGGGTCCCCGGGAGGCCATATTCGGGGTGTTGGGCCAGCCAGGGTCGGAAACGGGTGCGGAGGCAGATGTTGTAGCCTTCGCCTCGTCCTCGTTGATCACCCGAAGGCAGATCTTGATGGATTGGAGATCAACCTCTCCAGCCTGTGCCCTGGCGTGGTGGGGGGACCTGCTGGAATTCTTGACTCTTGAGAAGGTCAAATTTGAACTGAGGGGAAGGATGGAGGGGTGTTACAATTCATGGGCGTTATTCATTACGCACTTTCGAGAATTGGATTACATTGAACATTGGGGGGCGGGGAGCTGGGAGGGTTGGGGGAGAGGGACTGTATGTGTTAATGGTGACTATGGGTGATTCCTGATTCCTTTTTGTCATTCATTTGTTTATGTTAACATGCGGGCTAATGATTGGGGGTTTGGTGGGAGGATGGGATGGTTCTTATTGATATGGGGATTGACATTGCATTCGTTACTAATTGTTGTTTATTGTTGGGTGTAAATTTGGGAGGAAATGTGAAAAAAGAGGAGAATAAAACTATTTTTTTTAAAAAGGTAAAGAAATGAGGAATGAAGAGCAAAGTATTCTTGTTCTGTAACACATCTGTTGAACTGTGTAAGTGTCCATTAGTTTCCTGTGAACAATGCCAGGGGAGGTTTCCGAGATTATCTAAAGAGATTTGTTTATGCTGTTGTTTAGTCTGATAAGGCTTTAATAACGTCAAGAAATTCTTGGCACTGCAATCCACATTTCTGTGTTCAGATGGTCAAATGACAGGCACTCGATTCTTAGGAGGAAGGGATTCTGAGTGACATTCACTGCATTCAGAGATAGGCTTCTTCTTTTCCAGTGTAACTCAGGCATGCGTACAGGGAAGGCGATGGTGTTGTGGTATTGTCACTGGACTAGTCATCCAGATACCCCGGGTAACATGTTTGGGACCCAGGTTCGAATTCCTCCCTGGCAGATGGTGTAAATTCAGCTCAATTAAAAAAAAATAGAATTAAAAGTCCAATGATGACCATTGTCGATTGTCGTAAAAAAAAACATCTGGGGCGGGATTCTCCGACCCCCCCGCCGGGTCGGAGAATTGCCGTGGGCTGGCGTGAATCCCGCCCCCGACGGTTGCCGAATTCTCCGGCACCGGATATTCGGCGGAGGCGGGAATCGTGCCACGCCAGTTGCCGCCCCCCCCCCCCCCCCCGGTGATTCTCCGGCCAGGATGGGCCGAAGTCCCGCTGCTGGAATGCCTGTCCCGCCGGCGTGGATTAAACCACCTCTCTTACCGGCGGGGCAAGGTGGCGCGGGCGGGCTCCGGGGGGGGGTGCCCCCACGGTGGCCTGGCCCGCGATCGGGGCCCACCGATCCGCGGGCGGGCCTGTGCCGTGGGGGCACTCTTTTCCTCCCGCCTTCACCACGGTCTCCACCATGGCGGAGGCGGAAGAGACCCCCTCCACTGCACATGCGCGGGGATGCTGTGAGCGGCCGCTGATGCTCCCGCGCATGCGCCGCCCGGCAAAGTCATTTCCGCGCCAGCTGGTGGGGTACCAAAGGCCTTTCCCGCCAGCTGGCGGGGCAGAAATCAGTCCGGCACGGGCCTAGCCCCTCAAGGTTAGGGCTCAGCCGCTCAAGATGCGGAGGATTCCGCACCTTTGGGGCGGAGCCATGCCGGACTGATTCGCACCATTTTTGGCGCCGGTCGGCGGTCATCGCGCCGATTGCGGAGAATTCCGCCCCTGGTTTGCGAATGTCCTTTAGGGAAGGAAATCTGTCGCCCTTACCTGGTCTGGCCTACATGTGACTCCAGAGCCACGGCAATGTGGATGACTCTGAAATGCCCTAGCAAGGGAAATTAGGGGGAGGCAACATCCACGAAAGGTTTTTTTTAAAAGAACTCCCGATGTGAGGTAAAAACTGGAAATGGCGGAAATACTGAGCAGGTCAGGCAGCATCTATGGAGAGCGAAACAGAGTCAGCCGACAGTCATTCTCATCATGGCATTCTTACATGAGGTCCTTCCATTGTAACATTCTAGTGCATATTAATAGAAAGAATAATTAAATTAATAAACATTAATATTAATGTCAAATATTTATCGGCCTGCACCCAATTCCGAGGTACGTCATTTGATAAATATCAGATTTTTAAAAAGAAACTGGTATGAAGTGTTTTATGTTGGTTCTAAAGTAATTATTAATAATATAAAACTGAACAAAGTTTAGTTCCTGTAGGAAAAGACAGAGATGGATAAGCGATGTAAAGAGTGGGTAGTACTGTGTGTGCTCATTTTCTGCAGAGTCTAGATATTTCAAATAATAATGCACGGACAGAGCACATATAATTACGGTTCAATGTATTTTAATACCTTAAACTAGTTGGATTGCGATCTTTAATCTAATTGTTTTATGAACTGTGCAAAAATATTTACTATGTGTGATGTAAGATGCTTGCTGCGGTTTGTGAACTTTGAGCCGTAAATATACCGTCCATCTCGGAGTCAAATGGTATTTGATTAGCAGGATTCTGCAGCGAAGCACAGTTTGCTACTAACATCGGGTAGACTGGGTATAGACAGGGAAATGGACAGAAAGCATTTGGAGCGGTCAGTTTTGCTTTTAGGCTGTGGCTAAGCTCCACACCCAGTCTAGGACTTGAACATAAGCACTGTGCTGATGTTCCATCTCAGTACTGAGGGTGGGCTGTGCTGCTGGAGCTGCAACGGTCTCAGACGAGATGTCTGGCCAAGACCTTCGGTTCAGGTAATCCCGTAGGGATCCCACGTCTCTTTGTGAGGAAGAATATGGAGTTCTCCAGACATTCCGTCCTTCGCTCTTCCCTCATCCCACACCACCAAAAAACATACCAGTCACTTAACTCACTGCCATTTGTGGGATCTTGCTAAGCACAAAATGGCTGCCTTCACTGACTGCATATCGGTTGTCAAATCAATTCATTCCCACGCAGCATGTCTGACAAATATGAAAAATACCCTCTAAATTCAAGTCCTTTTGCTTTCTTTGCGCTACTAGTCTGAGACCTGTTACCGGTGCAAAGACCATGGGTGGGATTGTCTACTCTCGCTGGTGGTAAGCTTGGAGGAGGGAAGGGCATTTGCTTGGACGGGCCACCTCTCCGCCTCCACCAGAGTTAAATTCTGGGCAGGAAGGATCATGCTCGATCTTCCCGCTTCGCCACCAATTGAAGCTTTTTAGTGGACAATTAATGACCTTTTAAGGGCTTCATCCCACCTCAGATGGTATGGAGCCCAGCTGCAGGCGAGCCTGTCACCGTGCATTGTGCACAATAGGTGAAACTATATGGGCTGCTTGTCACCTTGGGGATGGGGCCGTGAGGCGGGGTCCCTCAATCAAAGGCTCACTGCCTGATTGAGTGATTTGACATCAGGAAGGGGGAACTGCTGAGACTACCCCACCTCTCCTTTATTCCCACCCTCCTGCTCCCCCCACCCCCATGATCACCACTCCGCGAACACCTTCCCTCCCTCCCCACATTACGTACCTGTAACCTGGGCCCTCCATGATCCTGGGACTCTGGGGGGAGGGAGGGGCTGGCCTTCTGGCAGCATCCACGGCTTCCTCAGCGGTGGTGCTGAGCGCAAGATCTGCCGGAAGCTCATCTTCCCAGGAGCTTAGGCTGCTTTAGCACACTGGGCTAAATAGTTGACTTGTAATGCAGAACAAGCCAGCAGCGCGGGTTCAATTCCCGTACTGGACTCCCCGAACAGGCGCTGGAATGTGGTGACTGGGGGCTTTCCACAGTAACTTCATTGAAGCCTACTTGTGACAATAAGCGATTATTATTATTATTAGCTCTCGCTAGGTGGGACCTGCTCCCGGGGCCTTGATTCCAGGGAAATATTCCCCCCCCAACCCCCCCCCCCCCCCTCCTCCCGTGGCCATGTTGTTCCCTGATTGAGGTGTGGATCAGCGAGCCTTCCTGAGCAGACGTAGAAAGGGCCTCTTGCTAGCTCCCCAGCCGGTAGTCCCAACAAAACTCTGCCTCACCGTTCCATTTTGAGCTGTAATGGTGACAGTGTAGCTACAGGTTGCAGAGCATTAAGCAGTCAGCTCGACCTGAGCCCCTTACGACTATTCTCTCAATAATAATGATGCTAATGGATGGTTAGAACATTTATTGTCAATAATTAGAATGTATTCAGTCCTTTGATTTTATTATATTTTTCAAAGTAAGCTACCCGCACAGAGGTGGCATTGTAAACCTTACGCATCTTCACTAAGGTTCTCCATTAAACAGGATGCTCACTGCGCTTCTTTAATGTACAATTTTCAACATCTCTATTACTAAGTAGCTGCCAATTCTTAATAATCTTTTACCACCTTTCCAGTGCACTTGAACACTTTAGTCGAGATGCTCATAACAATAGTCGTAAGGGGCTGAGTAGAGATGTTTACCTTTGACTTCTATCCGAAGACATCCACACACACACACTGCTGCTTTACAAATCTGCTGTTGAGATACATTTAAGGCAATAACTAAGTGGCTTGACAAATGTTTGTCAGCAGAGTGGCTTGACTGCAAAACTTTATTTCAATCATTAAAATAATATGTCAGTGCCAGTTCAATGATCTTTGGCGACTGGTTGATACAATGTTCATTTACCCCCTCCCAAGTGCTAGGCGGTCATTAAACGCCGCTCCCTCAAGTTGGTTAAAATGATATCCCTGATTTGGACCTCGAAGAAAGATACTCACAAAGACCGAGTGATCTCTGTGGTGTAGATTTCCCCTTTCCTGATGTCGGTTTGAGTTTGGCGTCAAATCAAGGGGCAACTCTGGTCAACAGTGGTGTCATCATGCAGAATAAGCAGCCAATTGCATTGAACCATTCTCACAAATGACAAACTTAATCTTCCTACTTCAGGTACCAGACCATGGACGTCCATTGCATTGGTCCATGATTATCCTTGGCAAAGTACCCTCGAGGTTAACAGCAAACCAATATTTTACGATGCAGCGGATTCTTCGCTTTTGATTCTAACTTTAGAGAGTGAAATAAACGATTGAGACGTTCACATGGGCAAAGGTAGAAGCTGAAATACCACAAACATCCTTTAAAAAAAACTTAAAATGTGAATCGTCATTCCCCAAATATAAAGAGTTTCTGAAGGCCAGTGAAGCTGTCCTAGGCCTGCTGCAGTGTCCCAGCGCTGCCCAATGCAAACTGAACGAACAACACCTCATCTTTGTATTATGTGCGTCACAGCCTTCTGAACTCAACATTGAGTTCAACGACTGTAGACGGTAAACTTCCTCCTCCATCTTGGAACCCCCCCCCTCCCCCTCCCCCATCCTGCCCTGGCAACCTTTGTAGTTTGTTGTCCATTGGTTTTTATTTCCCTGGCCTGCCCCAACACAACCCCGCCCCTATCCCACTTGGCCTCCTGGCCCTGGCTTTCAGTTGCTCCCATTAACACAGTCTGTTATCCCACCCATGGCCAAAGGACAGAATCACTGACTGTAATGTCTGCATTTCCACATATAACCGTGTAGGTGCGGACTCCAGAAGTCCCTGTCAATTTCACAGAGTAATGGTGCCAAACACTGACACCGTCACCTGCACTGCTACTGCAGAAGCTTGGCCGATATCTCGTAAATTCCACGTGCCAGGATTCTCCGATGAAGGCCATTTGTGAAGCTATTGCTACCAGAGTTCAGAGTGATATTTTGAAGAATGCGTGCATTTTCTGCTGATCCCGTAGAATGACATAGAATGCACAGCACAGACCAGGCCATTCAACCCAAAGGTGTGTTTTTGCCCCTGCCCCAACTTTCTCACACTCTCTTCATCCAGCTCTTCTCAACATCACCTTCCATTCCTTCCTCCTTCATGTGCTTATCTAGCTTCACCTGTAATAGATCTATTCCATTCACCTCAACTATTCCACGTGGTAGCAAGTTCCACATTCCATACTCTGGTAAACGTTTTACCGGCTCTACAAGTAGCTTCATTATGTCTCCTTCATAATCTGAAAGGCTTCACCCCTCAGCCTTCAGAGAAGGAAAGTAAATTAACAAGGATTTCCCTAGTAACTGCGAGTGAAGAGCCCGGCGCCGGATCCCTGCTCGCTTGGCGACTGCGGGAAATGTGATGTATTGAGGACCTTTCTCTGACGACGCTTCTGGGCCCAGGCCCTTCTGACCGAGGCTTCGCTTGTGGACGATGTGAGGCTGGTAGCAGCCTCTGGCTCATTGGGATCCTCAGAGTTGAGTCGATTGTGAATACACCTAAAGTGGGTGGTAAACTCCATTGAAGGCTAAATACTGGCACAAGACCGATAGTCAGCGAGTACCGTAAGGGAGAGTTGGAAAGAACTTTGAAGGTGGAGTTCTAAAGGGCGTGAAACCATTAAGAGGTAAACAGGTGGGATCCGTGCCGTCTGCCCAGAGGATTCAACTTGGCAGCTCAGGTTGATTGCGTCAGGGCTCAGCGGATGTCCCTGTCCTGTGCAGACACAATAGGCCAAATATCCTCCTTCTGCGCTGTAACAATTCTGTGATCCTTTACTCCAGAGAAAAGAGCCGCAGCCTGTTCAACTGTATACAATACTCTGACCGGCCCCTGCACCCACATGATTCCTGCATTTGTTAACTGTCTTTACCTTCTTTAACGTATCATTTTCTCATCACATCTAAAATGTAAATTCCTTGAAAACTTTTATGTTTTATGGGTTTTTGTTTGCAAGTTTCTGCCTCTTGCTCACAGTGACTACTCACAACTCATGTGGGGATGTCAAAGACAGGATGCAATGTTATTTGCAATGTCCCAAGAATGTGACTTAAGATACTTTCACTGTATCGTGTGCTCTTGGCATTGTGGTAATGTCACTGGACGGGTTACCCAGAGGCCCACGCTCTGGTGACATGGATTCAAATCCCACTATGGCAGCTGATGGAATTGAAATTCAATTAGCGGTGACCATGACAACGATCATTGATTGTTGTAAAAGTTTATCTGGTTCACTAATGACCTTTGGTGAAGGAAATTTGCCGTCCTTACATTGTCCAGCCTATACACGATTCCAAGACCACAACAATGATATTGACTTTTTTTTTAAACAAACATTTTATTGAGGTAGTTTTTGGTATTATAACAACACAATAAACAATGTACATGAAACTATAAACATGGTGCAAAAGCCGTCTCCCTTCCTTACAGGTCCCACCTTTATTAACCCCCTACTCTAAGCTAAACTAACCTTCCCCCTTCTGCAGACGATTAATTTTCCGCGAAGAAGTCGATGAACGGTCGCCACCTCCGGGTGAACCCTAACATTGACCCTCTCAAGGCAAACTTGATTTTATCCAAACCGAGAAAGCTAACCATGTCCGATAGCCAGGTCTCCGACTTCAGGGCTTTGAGTTCCTCCAAGCTAACAGTATCCGTCTCCGGGCTACCAGGGAAGCAAAGGCCAGAACGTCTGCCTCTTTCTCCTCCTGGATTCCCGGGTCGTCCGACACCCTGAAAATCGCCACCTCTGGACTCAGCGCCACCCTTGTTTTTAACACCGTGGACATGACATCTGCCAAAATCGCCTAAGCTTCAGACATGCCCAGAACATGTGGACATGGTTCGCTGATCCTCCCGCACATTTTGCACACCTGTCTTCCACCACAAAGAATCTGCTCATCCGGGCCACTGTCATGTGAGCCCGGTGAACAACCTTAAATTGTATCAGGCTAAGCCTGGCACATGTTGCAGACACGTTGACTCTACTCAACGCGTCCGCCCATAGACCATCTTCTATCTCTCCTCCCAGCTCCTCCTCCCACTTGCGCTTCAGCTCCTTGGTCTGCGTCTCCTCTGACCCCATAAGTTCCTTGTAAATGTCAGAGACGCTCCCTTCTCCCACCCACCCTCTGGAAACTACCCTGTCCTGAATCCCCCTTAGTGGTCGGAGCGGGAAGGTGGACACCTGTTTACGTAGGAAGTACCGCACCTGCAGATGCCTGAATTTGTTTCCCCTCGCCAACCCAAACTTCTCCTCCAACGCCCTCATACTTGGAAAACTCCCCTCTATAAACATATCCCCCATCCTCTCAATCCCTGCTCTCTGCCATATCCGGAACCCTCCATCCATACTTCCCGGGGCAAACCGGTGATTATTACAGATTGGGGACCAGACCGATGCTCCAACTGCTCCCACATGTCTCCTCCATTGCCCCCAGACTCTCAGGGCCGCCACCACCACGGGGCTGGTGGAGTCCCATGCCAGCGGGAACGGCAGAGGCGCAGTTACCAACGCCCCCAGACTGGTGCCCTTGCATGAAGCCTCCTCCATACGCTCCCATGCCGACCCCTCCCCCACCACCCACTTCCTGATCATGGATATATTCGCCGCCCAGTAATAGTTACTAAAATTTGGCAGCGCCAGTCCGCCCTCTCCCCGACTCCGCTCAACCATTACCTTCCTTACCCGCAGGGCCTTGCCCGCCCAAACAAAGCCAGTGATCACTTTGCTGACCCGTTTAAAAAAGGACCGCGGAATAAAGATGGGGAGACATTGAAACACGAACAGGAATCCCGGGAGGACGGTCATCTTCACCGTCTGCACCCTCCCAGTTAATGACAATGGGAGCGCGTCCCATCTCCGAACATCGTCCTTCATTTGGTCTACTAGCCGGGCGAGATTTAATTTATGCAGCCGGTCCCATTCCTGCGCCACTTGAATGCCTAGGTACCTAAAGCTTCCCCCCACTAATCTAAACGACAGCTCCGCCAATTGCCTCTCCTGTCCCCTCGCCTGGACCGCAAGCATCTCACTTTTCCCCATATTTAGCTTATACCCCTAGAATCCTCATGATTTCTTCCATCCCCTCCAATGGGTCTGATACATACAGAAGCAGGTCGTCTGCATAGAGCGAGACTCTGTGCTCCACCCCCCTTTGGACCAGCCCCTTGAGGCCCTCAGAGCAATTGCCAACGGCTCAAAAGCAAGCGCGAACAACAGTGGGGAGAGGGGGCATCCCTGTCTCATCCCCGGTGCAGTCTAAAATAGTCCGATGTTGTCCTATTCATCCATACACTTGCCACAGGAGCCTCATACAGCAACCTGACCCAATCAATAAAGTCCCGCCCAAATCCGAACCATCCCAGTACTTCCCACAGATAATCCCATTCTACCCGATCAAAAGCCTTTTCTGCATCCATTGCGATCACTACCTCCACCTCCCTACCTTCCGGGGGCATCATGATCACATTTAACAACCTTCTTACATTGGCCACCAACCGCCTGCCCTTAACAAACCCCATCTGGTCCTCTCCAATAACGTCCGGAACACAATCCTCAATCCTGGAGGACAAAATTTTGGCCAGCAGTTTGGCATCCACATTCAACAGGGATATCGGCCTGTAGGACCCACACAGCTCCGGGTTCTTGTCCCTCTTCAGAATCAGTGAAATCTTGGCCTGTGACATCGTCAGGGGCAGCACCCCACATTCCCTTGCCTCATTGAACATCCTCATCCACACCGACCCCAATATCCCAGAGAACGTTTTATAAAACTCCACCAGGTACCCCGTCTGGCCCCAGGGCTTTACTCGACTGCATGGCCTTCAGACCCTCCACTATCTCTTCCAATCTGATCGGGGCCCCCAGCCCTTCTACCAGCTCCCCGTCCACCTTTGGGAAATTCAGCCCCCCCAAGAAGTGCCTCATCCCCTCCGGCCCCGTAGGGGGTTCCGACCTGTACAGCCTACTGTAGAAATCCCTAAATGCCTTATTCACCCCTGCTGAATCTCCAACCAGGTTCCCATCTCCATCATTTACTTTCCCTATCCCCCTGGCTGCCTCCCTCTTTCTAAGCTGCTGTGCAAGCATTCTGCTGGCCTTCTCTCCATGCTCATAGATCGTCCCCCCTCGCGTTTCTCAGCTGCCCTCCCTGTGGTTAACAAGCCGAACTCCGGCTGTAGCCTCTGCCGTTCCATTAATATCACTGCCTCTGGGGTCTCCTCAACCCTCCTATCGATCCTTTACAAGTCGGTCCGCCTCTTCCCTGTCCACCTTCTCCCTATGGGCCCGGATCGAGATCAGCTCCCCTCTGACCACCGCCTTCAGTGCTTCCCAGACCATCGCTGCTGAAATTTCCCCCGTGTCATTGACCTGCCGGTAGCTCTGAATACATTTCCTCAGCCGCTCGCACACCCCTTCGTCAGCCAAAAGTCCCACATCTAACCTCCAGTGCGGGCGCTGGTTACTGTCTTTAGTAACCTGCAGGTCAACCCAGTGCGGAGCATGGTCTGAGATTGTAATCGGCGAGTACCCCGTGTCCACCACCCCAGCCAGCAAGGCATTGCTCAAAATAAAGAAATCAATCCGGGAATACACTTTATGCACGTGTGAGTAGAAGGAGAACTCCTTCACCCTCGACTGCCCAAATCTCCATGGATCCCCCCCCCCCCCCCCCACCTGCTCCATGAACCCTTTTAGTTCCTTTGCCATTGCTGGCACCATGTCCGTTTTCGAGCTTGACCGGTCTAAGCCAGAGTCAATAACTGTGTTGAAGTCCCCTCCCATGACCAACCTGTGCGAGTCCAGGTCCGGTATCTTCCCCAGCATCCTCTTTATAAACTCCACATCATCCCAATTTGGCGCATACACATTTACTAATACCACCTGCACCCCCTCCAATTTCCCACTAACCATAATGTACTGACCTCCCACAGCCGAAACTATTCTACCCGCCTCAAACACCACCCGCTTATTGATCAGGATCGCGACCCCGCTAGTCTTTGAATCCAGTCCCGAGTGAAAGACCTGACTGACCAGCCTTTCCTCAATCTAATCTGGTCAGTTAGTCTAAGGTGCGCCTCCTGCAACATTACCACGTCCGCCTTCAGTCCCTAAGATGCGCGAACACACGTGCCCTCTTGACCGGCCCATTTAACCCTGGAACATTCCAGATGATCAGCCTAGTTGTGGGGCTCATTGCCCACCCTCTTTGCTGATCAGCCATCCCCTGTTTTGGGCCTGCCTCCAGCCCATCCTTTGCGCCTCCACCGGCCCGCCCCCAGGTAGCGTCCGCCCCCAACCTCCTCTCTGTCCCTTGGCCCAAGTCCCTCCCTCATCAGCAGAACATTTTCCCCCATCCCCCCCTAGTAACAACACTCTGTAACCCAACCCCTTTGATAAACCAAACATCTGCACACCCCCCACTGTGCTTCCGTGAGCTAGCCCACCCAGCTAGCTTGGTGGCCCCCATCCCTGGCGCCGGATAGTCTCCCACCTATTGTTCCCTCTCCTCCCCCCCCCCCCCCCCGCTTATACAAACATACTCCAACATCAAACAATCCCCACACAATTGCCCGACAGAAAAATACCAAAATCTAAACAGGCACACCTCCATCCCCAACAGTGCAAATGGAAACCTTAACTCACTCAGCTCTGCCACAGGTCCCAAATCAATACAGAAGGCATTACAAACAGCTTCCACAAAACAAAAAACGGGAAACATTTTTCTTGAAAAGAACAGAGAAACAAAAAGAAAAAAAAATGTACGTTGCAGCAAAGTTCAAAAGTTCTCAGTCCGCCATCAGTCCTTTCCTTTTCACGAAGTCCAGCGCGTCCTCAGGCGGCTCGAAATAAAAGTGCTGTTCCTCGTACGTGACCCAGAAGCGTGCCGGATACAACAGTCCGAACTTGACCTTTTTCTTAAAAAGGATCGACCTAATCTGATTGAAGACTGCTCTTCTCCTGGCCACCTCCACACTTGGGTCTTGGTAGACTCGCAGGATACTATTGTCCCGTTTACAGCTCCGTGTCTGCTTGGCCCACTGTAGAATGCGCTCCTTATTTAAGTACCTGTGGAATCTCACCACCATTGCCCTCGCGGGGGGGGGGTCTCCCGTTCGCGGCTTCCTCGTGAGTGCTCTGTGAGCCCTGTCCACCTCCAAGGGTCGGGAGAATGCCCCATCCCCCAGCAGCTTCTCAAACATGTCCGCGATGTATGCCCCAGCGTCCGCTCCTTCGGACCCCTCCGGGAGCCCAACAATTCTCACGTTCTGCCGGCGGGGCCTATTCTCTAGGTCTTCCACCTTCTCCAGGAGGTTCGTCTGCTGGTCTCTCAGCATCCCCACCTCCAACTCCACCGCAGTTTGATGTTCCTCCTGCTCAGCCAGCGCCCGATCTTGGGCGTCCAATCTCTGCTCCAGCCGCTCAATCGACTCTTTTATCGGGTCCAAGCAGTCCCGTTTCTGCTTAGCAAAGCCTTCCTGAATGACTTTCATCAGCGGCTCCGTTGGCTGCTGGGTCGACAAACCAGAGGTCCGGTCCTCCGCCATGCTGTCTCCCGCTGCAGCTTCGGCCCAAGCCTTCTCTGTCTTTCTGTTTCTGCCTTTACGAGCACTTCTAGTCCTTCTAATGATATTGACTTTTAACTGCCCTCTGAAATGGCCTAGCCACTAAGTTCAAGGGCAATTAGGGATGGGCAATAAATACTGGTGGCAAGCGTTGATTGGGGTGAATTTCGAACTATTTTAAAATGAGGGGTAATGGAATATAGGAGCAGGAGGAGGCCATTCAGCCCTTCAAGCCTGCTCCACCATTCATTGTGATCATGGCTGATCATCCATCTCAATAACCTAATCCTGCTGCCCCCCCCCCATACCTTTTGATCCCCTTCGCCCCAAGTGCTATCTACCTGCTTCTTGAAAACATAATATTTTGACCTCACCTACTTTTGACCTCAACGGTGTTGAGCCCACAATTGTTCACAATTTACATAGATGATTTGGAGTTGTGGACCAAGTGCAATGTGTCCAAGTTTGCAGACGACACTAAGCTGAGTGGTAAAGCAAAAAGTGCAGAGGATACCGGATGTCTGCAGAGGGATTTGGATAGGTTAGGTGAATGGGCTAGGGTCTGGCAGATGGAATACAATGTTGACAAATGTGAGGTTATCCATTTTGGTAGGAATAACAGCAAAAGGGATTATTATTTAAATGATAAAATATTAAAATATGCCGCTGTACAGAGGGACCTGGGTGTACTAGTGTATGAGTCACAAAAAGTTGGTTTACAGGTGCAACAGGTGATTAAGAAGGCAAATGGAGTCTTGTCCTTCATTGCTAGAGGGATGGAGTTTATGCTGCAATTGTATAAGGTGTTACTGAGGCCACACCTGGAGTATTGTGTTCAGTTTTGGTCTCCTTACCTGAGAAAGGACGTACTGGCGCTGGAGGCTGTGCAGAGGAGATTCACTAGGTCAATCCCAGAGCTGAAGGGGTTGGATTACGAGGAGAGGTTGAGTAGACTGGGACTGTACTCGTTGGAATTTAGAAGGATGAAGGGAGATCTTATAGAAACATATAAAATTATGAAGGGAATAGATAGGATAGGTGCGGGCAGGTTGTTTCCACTGGCGGGTGAAAGCAGAACTAGGGGCCATAGCCTCAAAATAAGGGGAAGTAGATTTAGGACTGAGCTTAGGAGGAACTTCTTCACGCAAAAGGTTGCAAATCTATGGAGTTCCTTGCCCAGTGAAGCAGTAGAGGCTCCTTCATTAAATGTTTTTCAGATAAAGATAGATAGTTTTTTGAAGAATAAAGTGATTATGGTGTTCGGGCCGGAAAGTGGAGCTGAGTCCACAAAAGATCAGCCATGATCTCATTGAATGGCGGAGCAGGCTCGAGGGGCCAGATGGCCTCTCCTAGTTCTTATTAACTACTTCCTGTGGTAACAAATTCCACAGGCTCACCACTTCCTGGGTGAAGAAATTTCTCCTCATCTCTGTCCTAAATGATCCAACCCCTATCCCCAGGCTGTGACCCCCACCATCGGGAACATCCTTCTTGCATCTACCCTGTCTAGTCCTGTTTGAATTTTATAAGTTTCTATGAGATTCCCCCTCATTATTTTGAACTCCAGCAAATACAATCCTAACCGACTCAATCTCTCCTCCTACGTCAGTCCCGCCATCCCAGGAACAATCTGGTAAACCTTCTCTGCACTCCCTCTAGAGCAAGAACATCCTTCCTCAGATAAAGGGACCAAAACTGCACACAATATTCCAGGTGTGGCCTCATCAAGGCCCTGTATAATTGCAGTAAGATATCGCTGCTCCTGTACTTGAATCGTTTCGCTATGAAGGCCAACATACCATTTGCCTTCTTTACCGCCTGCTGCACCTTCAAGCTTACCTTCAGTGACTGGTGTACAAGGAAACCCAGGTCTCGTTGCACATTCCCCTCTCCTAATTTATGGCCAGAAAGCTTGCCTTCTCGTTTTTGCTACCAAATTCACCCTTTTTGGATGGAGATGGGGAGCATTTGTTTTCCTGAGGGTTGCGCGACTTTGGAACTCTGCCTCAGAAGGCGGTGAAGGCCGGGTCATTGAAGATCTTTAAGGTGGAGGTAGACAGATTCTTGTTAGGCAAGGGAAACAAAGGTTATCGCGGGGGTGGGCGGGAAGATGGGAATGTAGTACCTGAAACACAAACCGAGCAGTCACGATTAAGCAGATGGCGGCGCAGGCTGGAAGGGTTGAATGGGCTACTTCTGCGACTATTTTCTATGCTCCTGTTTTGAGTTCCCATGTTGCCAGCAACCTCCACATCCCATGAAAGAATAAAAGAGAAAAAAAAAAACAGGTTTCTGAATGCGATGGCTAATTTATGTCACATTATGGACAGTTTGTCGATGATTTTCTGAAGCTATATCAAACCAACAGAAGAATCTAGGGCCGGATTTTACAGCCCCTCCCATCAGTCGTACTTTCCCATCCTCACCTCATTTTAAGGGCCCCCCCTACCCGCAACAGGGGTGTAACATTCCTCCCCTTGATAACTTGGATAAAACTTCAATATACATTCAAAGGGAATGGAGTATAACAATGTGGAAGTCTTGGTAAAACTATGCAAGGCACTGGTAGACCACACCTGGAATACTGTGAACAGTTTTGGCCCTCTTATCTAAGGAAAGATAGACTGGCAGTGGAGGCAGTCCAGAGAAGGTTCACTACGTTGATCCAGGGTTTTGAGGAATTTACTTATGAGGAGAAGTTGGATGGTTGGCCCTGTTCTCATTGGTGTTTAGAAGAATGAGAGGCGACTTTATTGAGATGTATAGGATTCTCAGGGGGCTTGACAGGATAAAGGCTGACTGCTTGTTTCCCCTTGTGGGAGAGTCTAGGACCAGAGGGCACGGCAAGGGGTTGTACATTTAAGACAGAGATGTGGTGGAATTTCTCCTCTTAGAGAGTAGTGAATCGGGACTCCTTACTGCAGAGGACTGAAGAGGCTGGGTCATTAAATATGTTCAATGCTGAAATAGACACTGAGGGAATCAAGGGTGATGGGGGTAAATGGTGGGAAAGTGGAGTTGAGGATTATCATATCAGATCAGTCATGATCTGATTGAATGGCTGCGCAGACTTGATGGGCCGAATGGCCTACTTCTGCTCCCAAGTCTTATGGTCTTATGGATAACAGGTCCTAATGATCAAATGTAGACCGGGATGAAGTAAGCTCAATGCAATCTAGTGCACAGAGTCTGTGAGGATCACCCTGGTCTGCAGTATCGAAATGCATCTCCACGTTATTTAAAATAATTACTCTTGACTTTAATTAAGGAGCGCTTTGAGGGAGAATAATTTAAAAATTATAGTTCCCTGCATCGTTTCAAAAGTGATGCCATCTCTCCATGTAGGAATTCACCCTAAACTATTATTTTCTTTTTAGTTTAGTACAGTGTATCCGAGATGAAGATTTGATTTCAGCACACAGGTTACATATAATCATTGGCTGGCTGTGCAGCATCAGGGGCCCTGCGAATTATATCCATCCAGTTTATTCTTGTGCAACCTCCCAAACTCCAACTCTGCACAGTCCTCACATGTCCAGCCTGAGGTGTGTTTGTGGTGACAGAATTCCTTTGTTAACATTGCTTCCCAGGGGTTGATTGGTAGATCGCTGAATTGTTTAATGCCCCCCCCCCCCCCCCCCCCGGATTTCTTTGGGATGTTCCCAACTCAGTCAGGAGTGGTTTTTGTCAAGGATATGGCCTGTTGGCACTATGGTTAGCACTGGTTGAATTCCGGCATTGGGGGTATTGGGTGACTGTGTGGAGTTTGCACATTCTTCCAGTGTCTGTGTGGGTTTCCTCGGGTGCCCCGGTTTCCTCCCATTATCACAAATTGACAAGTGTTTTGTTAGGCAAGACTATTGATATCAAGCCAAGGTGCATATTTGGAGTTAAGATACAAAACAGCCATGATATGACTAAATGGCATAATGGCTGAAAGTCCTGAATGGTCTCCTTCTCGACCTATGTTCCTCGTCATGCCGTCAAGGTCACTAACTAAAACCTCTAATCCCCAGTGCGTCTGCTATCATAGAAGTTCCTCCTGTGCAGGATGTGCAGGTTAGGTGGACTGGCCATGATAAAATTGTCCCTTTGTGTTCAAAAGGTTTGGTGGGAATACTGGGATAGGACGGGGGTGCGGGCCTAGGTTAGGGTGCTCTTTCGGAAGTTCGTTGTAGACCCGATGAGTCGAATGGCCTCTTTCTGCACTGGAGGGATTCTATGACTTCTATGATAGCAGGCGCACTGGGGTTAGAGGTTTTAGTTTGTGACCTAGACGACGTGACAAGAAACATAGGTCGGGAAGGAGAACATTCAGCACCTTATGCCATTCATTCATATCATGGCTGTTCTGTATCTTAACTCCAAATATGCACCTTGGCTTTACATCAATACTCTTGCCTAACAAAACTCTTGTCAATTTAAGTTTGAACTGTTCAATAGGTGCCTCGCATCAAAAATGTTTGGAGTGAGAGCATTCCAGATTTCCACTACCTTTTCTGTGGCAGAGTGCTTCCTGATATCACTGATAGACATAGCTGTAGACTCTAAAGGTATCAGGGGGTACCAGGAAAGCGTGGGGGTATGGTGTTGAAAATCAGCTATGATCATATTGAAAGGCGAGGCAGACTTGAAGGGCTGAATGGCCTGCTGCTGCTCCAATATTCTATGTTTCCATGTTTCTAATTTTAAGGATTTGGCCCTTCTTCTGGACTCCACCACCAGAGGAAATAATTTATCTCTATTTAGTTGATCAGATCCTTTGCACCTCAATGAGATCACTCCTTAATCTACTTTTCTTCAGGAAATGCAAGGAAATACGTAACCTGATCTCATAATTGAATCTTTTTAGCCATGTGTCATTCCGATGAATTGTGCTACTGTCCATCCAGGACCAAACAATCCTTCCTGTGGTGCGGTGCCTGGAATTGAACTCAGCATTCCAAATGGGCTCTAACCTGAGCTTTAGACAACTGTTACATAACTTCCATCCCACTCCGCTGAGGACCCGGGATCGCTGTCCTTGTGGAGTTTGCACTTTCTCCCCGTGCCTGCGTGGGGTTTCACTGTCACAACCCAAAGATGTGCAGGGTAGGTGGATTGGCTGAGTCAAATTGCCCCTTAATAGGAAAAATATAAAAAAACGTAACTTTCACCCATTTATCTCCCAACCCCCTCCTCGAGATAAACGTTTCATTCGTCTTTTTCTTTGCTTCTGCCCACTAGCGTTTAGTGATTTCTGTGTGTCCATGTCTCCCTCTCTCTCTCCTTTTCCCCCATTTAGGAATTACTGCCTTATTACTGCCTAATGGCTAACCTTACATTGAACTGGCCACAGTTTTAGCCCCCTCGTTCAATCTATCGCTCACCTCCCCTTCTGCAAGTATTTGCTCCCATCTACAATACTTTCTTTGCTACCTAAATGTTTTTTTTGTACTGTAATGTGATCACAGCTTGTGGTGAAGATGCTGCCTCAGAATCCTGTTCTCACAATTGACAAACATCAGGGCATATTTGTGCTATGTTTGTTCATGTAGGAAGCAAATTTGGGCTCTTTGAGTGTGCGTGCGTCCAAACCTTCAACATAATGACTCGGTAATTAAACGCGTCAAATTATGTTTTGAAATATCAAATAATATTCACAAGAATTGACCAAATTTAGGAGAAATACAAAGATGGGAAAATATTTACAATCTAATTGCATATCTAACAGTCATAACAGTTTCAAATTGATAACTGCATCATGACGTAATCTGTTTTAGCAACAGAAGATAATTCATGCCACCTTCCTGTGGTGAAGCAACAATTTCATTTATGGTGGTGATAAAATCCTCTCTCTCATGTGTTAATTTATTTGAAGCTGATAATTAAAAAATATTGCTCTCCCGAAACTGGGCTTGGAAGGAGGTTGGGCTGCCGTATATTTTGATTTGTGCAGCTGAGAATAGGACACTGTAAAGTGAGTTTTGTTTATGGAATGGTGGTGGACTGCACTAAAACCTGGCAGTCTCACACAGCAGAGAGGAGAACACCCTTTAAAGGCCAAATATGCTTCAAGGCGATCATCTCCTCAACAAAAGAATAAAAACGCAGCCACGTTAATTGCATTACAGACTTGCAGATGAACTTCCTTAATTCTAAAATTCTAAATGAAAGTGAAGTTGAATTTAAATGTGCATCGTTCAGCTAAATCCGTGGTCCCTGAATAAGAGAGTGTAGGTTAAACAGAAAGGATGCATCGGTTAAGACTGGCCGTTTATGGGTTCTCCTTTTCCTTTTAGAATCCCTACAGGGCAGAAGGAAGCCCTTTGGCCCTTTGAGTTGGCACTAACCCTCTGAAAGAGCATCCTACCTAGGGCCTAAACCCACCTAACCTGCACAACTTTGAACACTAAGGGGCAATTTTAGCATGGCCAATCCACCTAACTTGAACTGTGGGGGGAAACAGGAGCACCTGGAGGGAAGCCATGCAGACGTGGGGAGAAAGTGCAAACTCCACACAGAGAATCACCCGAGGCTGAGTTGAACCCGGGTCCCTGGTGCTGTGATGCAGCAGTGCTAACCACGGTGCCACCATGCTGGCCCTTTCATACTTCCACAGCATCCAACTTAATGGGCAAACAAACGGCATTTTCTTAGGTCTCGTTCAATGTTGCTCAGTTACCTGTTTCTAAGAGGTATGGCCTGTGTTGGGTACTTGCTTTTGAATTCTCCGGCCACTCTCCAACCACCCCGCTTGGAAAACACCTTGGCCTGAGCTCCAGGGGCCAGATAAGCAGGGGTGTAAATAGTGCCATCAGCCTGTATGCCAGTTCCCCGACCCCATTTCATCCCGAGACTACTTTGCACAGGCTGAATTGTGGAGGTGGGGGAAGGGTGGGCGGGGAAGGGGTTGGAGGAGAAGGGGGGGGGGAGAGACAGTAAGACTACAATCTGCACCCTACAGTTAGCTGATCAGACTCTTTAATGGCCACTTGGGGCTGACTGCAATTTACCAGTTGGCTTCCAGTTTCCACCTGTGCAACAGGCCAGTTCAATTGACTAGAGGTGGCCTCCCAGTGGCAGACCAGGGGACCAACACTCTAGGCAGGTTTGGATGTCCTCACTGTCTGCGCTCAGCAGTAGCCCCGCGCCGCCCTGTACAGGGGAGGCACCCGCAAAGCGGTGACCTGGCTGAAAAAGTTATTTTTATTGGAAATTTTGAAAAGGTTAGAGAGAGGACGGCTCCATCTTGAGGAACCCGCTCCCTTTCTTACCTTCCATTGCACCCCGCTGCTCCCATCAATCTGGAAGGCCTCTAATTGGCCCTCCAGTTTTGAGAGCCTGCCTGCTCAAATCACGTGGATGCTAGACTGCCCTCTGGCCATTAATTGGGCATTCCTGATTAAATGGCTTTGAATCACTGTTTCCCACATTTCAGCTTGATGGCAGGTCCTTTAATCCGCAGGGAAATTCCTGCCATTCATCTCTGCTTCTGCGCCTTATCAACCTGTGAGGCAGATCTGAGGCTTTGCAGGGTAGGTGATTGTGGAGCTGAACCTGTTTTCTACAAATCTGTGGCGTGACATGTTGCCATATCGATGCATTGTGCTAATCCCACCTTTTCCTTTGGGACATTAGTGTTTTACAATTATTATAATCCCGGACCAGACCATAACTATCTGTGACTTTCTCATTTCCCCAGTTTCTATCCTTCACAGATGGAAATTGATGTTCAAATCCAGATTTTGCTTTGTGAACTAATTCAAAATCATCTGCCATTGCTGCTGCCAGTCTAACAGTTTTAACCTTTTTATCTTCCACATGAGTTCTCACTACTGCGGGAAATTAATCTTTAAATTCCTCCAAGATAATTATTTCCCTAAGATCGTCGTACGTTTGGTCTATATTTAATGCTCTTATCCACCTTTCAAAATAATTTTATAAACCAGCCCAAGTTACCTCTTCCACACCCAGGAACATGTTTGCAACTGGAAAAGCCATCTCAGTCACCCCCTATTTAAACTTGCAAACCTGAAAGAATGCAAACATTCCACCCACATTCTTTAAGTTCAATTCACCCAAGCCAAACAAGTTAAATTAAGATCCCGGACAAACCCAATTTGATTACATTCCTGGACTGGACCAGCCACCAACTGTGACTAAGATACGGGACAGAAAACCCAATATTTTATTTTAATTTTGTAAGACTGTGAGGAAAGAATGCTTCTCTCCAGGGGTGATTTCACACAAAATAGGGATATGGTATATAAAAACAAATGTTATTACTAACACAGTATTAAAATGTCCTTAACCTAATACTAGAAAAATCGGTGGAGCCTGCATTGCCGGCTCTATCAGGCCCTGCCCTGCTAGACTGATAGCGCAATCCACTCCCCCAGATTCTCGGTGCACAGAATGCCAGAGAATCTGGAGAGAAAACTTGGCTGTGCAGCTGGAGAGCTACACGCTGTTTAAATTGGCACTGACAAATTGTGGGAATATTCCACCCGGAGTCTCACCTGAACAGCTGTAAGAATACTTAGACTCAATTCCCTTTGCAATAGACCCCAACATTTCATTTGCCTTCATAATCACTTTCTGTACCTGCATACTGACCTTTTGTGATTCATGTACCATGACATTCAGATCACTTGTACTGTAGAGTTCTGCAGTCTCTTGCTACTTAAATAATACACTGCTTTTCTATTCTTCCTGTCAAAGTGGACAAGTTCACATTTTTCCACATTATACTCCATCTGACATTTTTTTCTCACTCATTAAACCTATTTAAATTCCTTTGTAGACTTTTTACAACATCTTCGCAACTTACTTTCCCAACTATTTTTGTGTCATCAGATAAACTCATTACCATACATTTGGTTCCTTCGTTCAAGTCATTGATTAGATTGTAAATAATTGAGGCTCCAACACTGATTTCTGTGGCATTCCATGAGTCACAGTTTGCCAATCTAAAAAACTCTCTACTTCTTGTTCGCTAACTATCCCTTTATCCTTGCTGATTTGCTACCCCCTGCACCATGAACTCTTATTTTGTGTAGTAGCCTTTAATGTGGCACTTTATTAAATTCCTTTTGGAAATCCAAGTTCACCAAATCTACAGGTTCCTCTTTATCCACTATTGTAATAACCATAAAGGAGACTTTGGATCGTCGGTGATCTCCCCATATGGTTCGTGGAATTCTGAGTTCCCCTATTGAGCAGGTGGAGGCTCCCCAATAGGAACCTTTTGGTAGGAGTTTAAAGCCTGCAGCTCAGACCTGGACTGGCGTTGCCGGAGATCTCTGGGCTGGGATACAAGCACTGTACATCATAGCAGCAGTTCTTTCTGTTGTTCGCATTGAAGCCTTGCCTTGACGGAGTTATTACATCCACCTTACTTGTTACGTCTTCAAAGAACTCTAATAAATTAGTCACATGATTTCCCTTTCACAAAACCATGTTGACTCTGCCCGATTGCATTATGATTTTCTAAATATGCTGCCACTACCTCCTTAATAATACCAGTATATTCCCAATGACAGGTGATAGACCTACTGGCCTATAGTTTCCTGCTATCTGTCCTCCTTCTCTCTTGAATAGCGGTGTTCCATTCGCAATTTTCCAATCCACGGGGATTCCAGGATTCAGCAACATAATGGAAAATGAACCTAAATGCTGATCTCCACCATTACTCAAGATGCCGGAAAGGTTCGGAGCCAATGTCATTTTAAACAACTATTTTCAAACACGACCTGGAATTGCATGGAATATTGGTGAGGTGGGTTGGGGTTGAGTCAGCAAGTTTGAATTGTTTTCCTTATTCGATTCTCTTGGACTGCCTCCAAAGGATTTGGGATTGAATTACATTTTGAGTGTTTTGTTTTGGAAAAGTGAATTTACTCACTTGAGAAAGCGAGAGGCTACAGCAGCGAGCAGAGGGGATTTTGATACGTTGATGAATTAGGCATTGAAAAGGTCATCCATGACTATGGATGTTAAACTGTTTATTTATCCAGTCTTGGAGGGTTAACAAATATTCACGTTCATTGTGATAGGACAGTTTGATTCATGTGGGCACAGGTCACCTTGATTTCAACTTGGGACAGCCGTCAGGCTGGTGGGGGGCGAAAAGGTGGGCACAAATCCTCCCTTGACCTCAGCAGCATGAGGGAGATTTTGACACTGGGGTCTTGTCTGCAACCCCCCCCCCCCAAACCCCCCCTCCCCCGATTGTGGCCTTGTCTGCAAACCACTAACGACCCCCTCTCCCCCCGCTCCACTCTCTGGTAAGTTTCCTGTCCAAAAGCAGCAGTGTGAAATGGGCGACAGGGAAATGTTGGGGAGGAGGACTGAAGAGAACGTTCCCTGTCACTCAATCACGTCAGTCTTGGGAAGGGGAACCCAAGGGACAGGAGGTTTTAACTTTCCTTGAAGGACCTTGAGAATCACTTCTGCCCCTCTTGGCCTTAGAAGGAATGTAACAAAAACAGTAAAAAGAGTTACCGCCTCTCCAGCAGTCTTCTGCTCCAACTCCTTTGGTTGGAGCGAGATTGCCCTGGGAGAAATCCGCAACAACATAACAGGGCTAAATCACTGGCTTTGAAAGCCTGACCAAGGCAGGCCAGCAGCACGGTTCAATTCCCGTACCAGTCTCCCCGAACAGGCGCCGGAATGTGGCGACTAGGGGCTTTTCACAGTAACTTCATTTGAAACCTACTTGTGACAATAAATGATTTTCATTTAATTATCTAGCACCCTTAACTTGGAGAAATATTCCAAGCTACTTCCCTGTTGTGTAACCAACAAACACTTTCCCACTCAGGCCCATAGTTACAATAGCAGTTGTACCCCATTGACATTAGCGGAGCCTCATCTGCATATTTAGCGAAGGTCTCGGCTGATGACTAGATGATGCCACTCCACACCTGGTCATAGCAGGTAAAACTGCAAGATGCAGGGCCGACGTAGAGTCCCACAGGCAATTGTAACTGCCTTCACATCCTGTTTCTGTCAGTTGGGCAGGGTTAAAATCCCGTTTACTCTTAGGAGAGAGGGTAGTCAGTTTGACTACTGCCTTAGAACACTTTAACAGAAAGATTATGACACATCTTATCTCTGCCGGCCGAAAAACGAGACACCCAGCCTAACTCGCATGACCCAGCCACATCGCTGCTTGGGGGAAGGTATCGGACACGCTGCCCCTCCCTTTCCTATGATCAGAGTTAGCAAACTGATGGGATAAAAAGCTGTTCCGTTAGGCAGAACCATGGATTGTAAGGGCCAGAATTGGAGTCCAAGATATTGGGGATTAGGATTTTGTTACTGGGAAGTGGCTTGAATGAAAAGTGATTCTTTACCTGTGTAAGGAGGTAAGTCAGCAACCAAAAGAGATTGGACATGGAGTTTATTATCTGATTATATGAGGAGAGAAGTTGGCTGAGGTGAACAAGGTTTGATTATTAAGTGTTACTCCGTTCCCTTAGGCAGCTTTGTGACTCTTCTAACTAAATGAACCTCAGCCTGCCTTTTGCCACCTGAGGGCAAAAGACATGAATATCCAGTTTAGATCATAAGATAGATTCTATTGCTGCACACCTCTGCTATGCTACTATATGATTAGAATATAGACTCTACTTGTGAATGCATGATGCTCAGACAGCTTATGGGGGGTGATCGCAAGAAAGGAAGATAGACCTCTTAACCTCCAAATGTCCCAAAGCACTTTACAGCCAATTAAATACCTTTGAAGTGAAATCACTGCTGTCATGTAGAAAGTGTTGTAATGAGCAGCGCCACTCTACCTGAAAAAGTCTCTAACACAGAGCTGAAACTGTAACAAAGTGCATCATCAATATTCAGAGATCTTCTAAAGTGGAATAGACAGCAGAGCGCTGATTAAAATGTTCTGCCGTGCTCATTCTTTTAATGAACTCCTGATTGAGCCCATTGCCGCATCGTCAAACATGTGGGAACATTCATTAAATGTGTTGTCGAATGGGACATAGGCCCGGTCATTGGTGACGATAAAGAATTAATAAGGTATTGGGTTGGGTGTGGTGAAGATCCTCCAGAAGGGCACACATTAAGACTCATTGGCTTGATTAACCCTGTTTTGCGTCCATAACAAGCTGTCTGACATAATAATCTTTAGTGTCACAAGTAGGCTTACATTAACACTGTGAAAATTCCGTGGGTGCCACACTCCGGCGCCTGTTCGGGTACACAGAGGGAGAATTCAGAATGTCCAAATTACCTAACAAGCACGTCTTTCGGGAATTATGGGAGAAAACCGGAGCATCCGGAGGAACCGCGCAGACACGGGGAGAATGTGCAGACTCCACACAGACAGTGACCCAAGCCAGGAATCGAACCTGGGACCCTGGAATTGTGAAGCAACAGTGCTACCCACTGTGCTACCGTGCTATATGATTGAAGTTGAATTAATCAGTGTGAAGAACAACAATCCAATTGTTCGTATTATGCTTGGAGCAATTCGAATATGTATATTGGGATAGAATTTTCGGTCAATGTAGCAGTGACGCTTACGGCGCTTGCTATTATCTAAGAATAAATGATACAGCAATTACAGTCATGGGAAAAATGCAGGATTAAATGTCAATATCCAAAGTAGCTGTCTGGATTGCCTCGCTCCACTGTTAATCTTTCAAAAAATGGCATCTTACTCTCTGCCTCACCACTGAAACCCATTGAATAGTGTGAAGATACAGTATTTACATGGTAGACATGCACTAAACCTGCTGCAGAAACTCACAGCTAGTAATGACAAGTGTAAGTACCACTTTTGACCTGATAATAATCTAATATCATTGTCACCATGTATAACTTTCATGGCCTAGAAAGTGAAAGTGAACAATTCAAAGTGTGAATGTATTAATGATTGTCAGAGATTTTAAAAATGTAGCATTAGGGAAAAAAATATTTTGTTTTTTTCTCTTAATTCAAGATTTATTTCCCTCTCTTTATTTCTCTTTCTGTGACTGATTTTACATTGAATTCACCCTTGTTTGTTCTCAGTTCTTCAATCTGATTGGTTAAGGCGATACATAGTTTCTTGCTCAATGCCCCTTTTGCAATGTTATGACCTCACACTTTCAGCAACTGTCACACAAATCATTTGAAGCCTAAACGTGATCAAGCCCAATAAATTTCAGATACTGCCCCTTCTCAGCAAATTTTGGACCAATGCATTGATACATTCTACTGTGGAAAGCATAAGAAGGAAGACAGGAAATTGGAGCGGTGGTAGATTGTACAACCCATTGAACCTGCTCCACCATTCTGTATGATTATGCCTAATCTTCAACATCAACTCCACCTTCCTGTCTACTCCCTATATCCCTTGATTCCTTGAGGGACCATAAAGGTTTCTATCTCAGCCATAGAACATAGAACATACAGTGCAGAAGAAGGCCATTCGACCCATCGAGTCTGCACCGACCCACTTAAGCCCCCACTCCCACCCTATCCCCGTAACCCAATAATCCCTCCTAACCTTTTTGGTCACTAATGGCAATTTATCACGGCCAATCCACCTAACCTGCACGTCTTTGGACTGTGGGAGGAAACCAGAGCACCCGGAGGAAATCCACGCAGACACGGGGAGAACGTGCAGACTCCGCACAGACAGTGACCCAGCGGGGAATCGAACCTGGGACCCTGGCGCTGTGAAGCCACAGTGCTATCCACTTGTGCTACCGTGCAGCATGAATGAGATTCTCTCTCATTCTTCTAAATACCGCAGAATCTATGCACCCAATTTACTCAACCTCTCATCAGAGACAACCCTCTCATCCCAGGGACCAACGTAGTGAACCTTTAATGCACCTCCTCCAATGCAGGTGTATCCTTCCTTAAAAACAGAGACCAAAACTGTGGCCAATATTTCAGGTGTGGTCTCCTTAAGACCTTAGACAATTGCAGCAAGGTTTCTATATTCTTGTATTCCAATCCTCTTTTAATGGAGCTTGACAACTCAAATGTCGTTGCAATCCTTATAACTGCATTTTTTGTTCCTATTCTCCAATCTTCATCAGTTTATGCCAAGCAAAAAATAATATTTTAAAACATCCTTTCATAGGATGTTGCTGGCTGGTCCAGTATTTGTTTCCCATTGCCTAATTGCTCTTGAGAAGGTGGTGGTGAGCTGTCTTCTTGGACCGCTGCAGTCCCTGAGGTGTAGGTAAACTGTTATGGGCCAGGGTTCAGAGAACCCCAAAGTGTATCATGCAGTTCACCTGACCCACAGCTTTTAATAGATTGTGGTATAGGGAACACATGGCCCACTCTACAGGTGTGGTACAGCAGAATTCGAAAAGTACTTTTTAAAGCAAAACAATGTTTATCCTATGAACTCAAGTTAACCTTTTTAAAACATACAGTGAACATCTTAGCAACCATCAATTCAAATATAACCCCCAAAGAATACAACACTAAGTAAACCTTAAGCTGTCCTTTTAACATCCATAAGACTTAGAAAAACCTTTAAACTGAAATACATCAGGTTAAAGTCACTACTGAGAACAGTTATTAGTTTTAAATCACCAAAGGATCGATTTACAGTCTTTAGATTACAGAGCAAGAGACTCATACACCCTCTGGCTGTGACTGCAGCTATCCAGCTCTGAAAACGAAACTAAAACACACCCTGCAGAAAACAGCCTAAAACGAAAGTAAAAAGCTGACAGACAGCCCAACTCCACCCACACTCTGACATCACTGATAAACACCCATTTCTTAGAGGTACATTTCTTAAACACTCATTTCTTAAAGGTACTCTCACATGACAACACCCACAGTGCTGGAAGGGAGGGAGTTCCAGGATTTTGATCCAGTGACATCAAAGGAACAAACTCCATATAGTTCCAATTCAGGATGGTGAGTGACTTGGTGGGGAACCTGCAGGTAGTGGTGTTCCCATGCACCTGCTGCCTTGTCCTTCTGGGTAGTAGAGATTGCAGATTTGGAAGGTGCTGTCGAAGGAGCCTTTGTGAGTTGCTGCAGCACATGACATAAATACCACTGCTGCCACTGTGCGCCAGTGGTGGAGGGAGTAAATGTTGAAGGTACTGGATTTATGTGGACTGCTTTGTCCTGGATGGTATCAAGCATTGCAGCAGCACTCATCCAGGCAAGTGGAGAATATTCCATCACACTCCTGACGTGTGCATTGTAGATGGTGGCAGGCTTTGGGGAGTTAGGAGGTAAGTTACTCACTGCAAAATTCCCAGCTTCTGATCTGCTTTTGTGGCCACGGTATGTATATGGCTAGTCTAGCTCAACTTCTGTTCAGTGATGACCTTCTAGGATGTTGCAATTGCAGGGCAATTGCACCTACTGCTAAGGGTGACTGATAAACCTGGTAACTACAGGCCAGTCAGCCTAATGTCGGTAGTGGTGCCAGTAGCCAGGAGAAAATTAAGTGGCATTTGGAAAAGTGTGGGCTCATAAATGAATGTCAGCACAGATTTGCTAAAGATAAATCATGTTTGACTAATTTGATTGAGCTCTTTGATGAGGTAATGTCGTGGGTTGGTGAGAATGGTGTAGATGACTTTTTTATACGCAGTTTCAAAAGGCATTTGACAAAGTACCACATAATAGACATGTTAGCGAAATTAAAGCACTTGGGATTTAAAGGGCTGTGGAGAGTTTGGATATAAAAATTGGCTAATGGACAGAAAGCAGACAGTAGCAGTGATGCTTGAGTTTTAGACTGGAGGAATTGATTGATTGATATTTATTATCATATGTACCGAAGTACAGTGAAAAGTATTTCTCTGTGGCGAAGGGAACGTACACAGTACGTACATTGTGGACGAAAGAATAATCGACAAGAGTACATTGACAGTGATGCAGTAATAAATAGTGATTGGTTACAGTGCGGAGCAAGGCCAAACAAGAGCAGCATTAGGGCGTCGTGAATAGTATTCTTACAGGGAACCGATCAATCCAAGGGAGAGTCGTTGAGGAGTCTAGGAGCTGTGTAGAAGAAGCTGTTCCTATGTCTGGATGTGCGGGTCTTCAGACTTCTGTATCTTCTGCCTGATGGAAGGATCTGGAAGAGGGCAAAGCCTGGGTGTGAGGGGTCTCCCTTGTCTGCCTTGGTTTCCTCCAGGAATTCATATTAGGACCATTGCTCTTTATGTTACACTTTGATAACCTGGATTTGGCCATACTGGGCATAATTTGAAAAGTTACCAATATCATAGAACTTAGAAATGCAGAAAATAATTGGAATGATAGTGACAGATTTCTGGAGAACATGGATAGATTGGTAAAATGGCAAACAAATAGCAGATTAAATTTAATACTGAGAAGTGTGAAATTACACATTTTGTTGAGAAGAATGAGGAGAGGCAATGTGAACTATATGATACAATGTTAAAGTGGGTGGCAGATCAGAGATACCTGGGCTGTTATGTACGCAAATGTTTGAAGGTGGCAGGACAAGTTGTGAAGACTGTTAAAAAATGTAAAGGGGTCCGTAGCTTTAACAGAATAGAATACAAAACCAAAGAAACTGTGTTGTACCTTAATAAAAAAGCTGCTTAGGTCACAGTTGGAGTTTTGTGCTCAATTCTGGGCACCACGCTTTAGAAAGGGTGTCAAGGTCTTGGAAAGGGTGCAGATGAGGTTCACTGAAATGGCACCAGGGAAGAGGGACATTGGTTTATGGAGAGATTTGATACATTGGGGTTGACTGCTTAGACCAGAAAAGATTAAGAGGAGACTTGACATAGACGTCCACAATTATGACTGGTTCGGATACAATGTACATGGAGAGTGGCATGAGAGTTGGTAACTGGAGGAGACAGATTCAAAGTGATTGGCAAAAGAGCCAGAGGTGACACGAAAAACATTGTTTTACACATCAAGTTGTTGTGATCTGGGATGGTGATGCCAGCAGATTAACTAATAACATTCAATAGAAAATTGGATAAATACTTGGAAGTAAATAAATTGAATGCAATGTGGAAAGAGCAGGGGTGTGGGATTAATGGAATAGCTTCATCAAAGAGCTGGCCAGTCTCTGTACTGTATTACTCGATGATTAAAAGACCATTTTGGAGCTGTTCTGGGGCCAGGGGAGCAACTAATCTTAGTACGCTGCTCTTCAGACCTGCATTTAATATCTTTTAACTTGTAAAACAAGGAAGAATGAATCATATAATTTGCATGTTGTCAAGAAGTTGTGATAAAATTAAAATTAAGGAATCTAATAAATGGGAAGTGCTTAAGGAGGCAGATTGGGAAGGGGGGGGGCAGGGTGGCACAATGATTAGCACTGACGCTTCACAGCACCAGGGATCCGCGTTCGATTCCAGTCTTGGGTGACTGTTTGTCTCCTCGTGTCTGCATGGGTCACCTCTGGGTGTCCCGGTTTCCTCCCATAATCCAAAGATGTGCAGGTTAGGTGGGTTGGCCATGCTATATTGCCCTTTAATGTCCAAAGGTTAGATGGGGTTCCGGAGAAGGGGCAGGGTGTGGACCTGATTGAGATGCTCTTTCGGAGCGTCAGTGCAGACTCAATGGGTCGAATGGCCTCCTTCTGCACTGTGATGATTGACTGAGGTTTTTTTTAAATATGTAGACAACACCTAAGTGAAGCAAAGAACAATAGGGCACAGAATTTCAGGAATTAAAGCACGGGTGGTAAAAGTTCAAAAGAGAGGTGAGGGTGAATTTCACACTTACATTCTTAAAGTGTGAGCTCATGTAAGAAAGGTCATTAAGAGAATTTGTTCAGGTAAGAAAAAGCTGAGCACAGTCACACACGGCTGGAGACCAGCCATTGCCTGGGGGATATTGGGCTGGATTCTCCGCCGTCGGGGTGCTCCGTTTTGTCGGCAGCCCGGGGGTTTCCCGGGCTGGATTCTCCCAAAATGGGACTATGTCCCCTCATCGGCGTAGAAACGCTGTAGTTTTACTCCAGAGATTCCTGTAAAAAAGTCCAACTAATTCAATGCCCTGCAGGGGGCCAGCAGGCCCCCGCACGTCCGGTCTGAAGTCTGCGCTGTGCCGAGCTCCATGGCGGACTCAGACCGCGGAGCCAGGCGCAAAACGTAGAACCCCCCGATCGGCTGTGCGCCCGAGCATCTAACCGTGCACAAGCACTCCCCCATTGTCCGATCCCCCATCAGGGTGGCTGCAGACTCCATGCAATCCATGCAGTTCCACGCGGTCGGGAACTCGACCGGTCGGGAGCGGAGGATCGCTGGGCGGCCTCTGTCAATGGGTTCCCAGCCGCCCGGCGTACTCTGCGACCTCGCCGATTCTTGGGTCCCGGAGAATCTCCGCGCCGGCGCCGGGCCCGGATTCGGCGTGAAATTGGATTCTCTGCCCCTGCGCTAAACCCGATTTCAGCAAAGGGCTGTGGAGAATCCAGCCCCCTGTTTGTATAGCCAGTTGTTGCCAATCTGAACCAGAAGCAATTCCCAAAAGAGATTATTTGGTGCTGAGTGTGGCAATTATTGCTTGATTTTACTTATAAAGTTAAAAACTTTGGGATGTTGTTTGGGGGGTTTAGCTCTGAGTTTAGGAAAATAGAGAGGGTTGGAACTGGGCCAATTTAATTATACTGTGTGTAACTACTATTGTAGTGAAGTGTGTTTTTAGTTGCCTTTCTTGTGTGTTTTATTGTTTGATAAACATTTATTTTGCTTAATTATTACAAGAATACTGGAGCCTTCCTCACTGGTCTTCCCATCTTTCCTCACATTGCACCAAATTAAATAAGAATACAGTTAGAAGCCAGCATTCCAGGTTTCCCCTCTGGGATTCGGAATACCCTAGAATTTAACATTAGCTGCGTTCTTAACAATTTACATAATACCTGTCATCTCTTCAGCATGTCAATGCCCTCCACAGCTGGTGAATTACTTTTGAAGTACAGGCAAGGCACCCAGTCAAACTTCAGAAATGACAGTGAGATAAAAGGTCATCTGTTTTGTGGAGAGATGAATATTGGCTAGGATACAACGAGAACCTCCCTCTTCATCATAGAATTTACAGTGCAGAAGGGGGCCATTCGGCCCATCGAGTCTGCACCGGCACTTCGAGGTGTTTCATGGGATCATTGGTGTCAACCTGGACAGGCAGATATTCCTTTGTTTAATGTATCACTGGAAAGATTACACCCTGCACAGTGCAATGACGCCTTCGTATGCTACAGCTGCGATGCCTAAAGCATCATTGTTCAATTTTGCGTGCTGTTCCGTGAATATTGGAAAAAGTGCAATCTGGTGTGAATCCTTTTCCACTTGCCTTTGGACACATCGCCTTATTTCTGCAGCTCAGCAGCCCGAAGCCATTGGTTAAGTTGGTAGTTTTGTATAAATATAAGTTTACATCTGATTTGAATAGTTTCCCAGTCTGCCTGGGGGGTAACATTAATCATGGATCTGAAAGCAGGGGTTGGAAGATGTGGACTGGGCTAATCCTGTCCAAAGTCCCTTGATGGGGGTTTCCTGGGCTGCAATACAGCTTTGACAAAAAAGTCATCCAGACTCGAAACATTAGCTCCCTCCTCTCTCCACAGATGCTGTCAGACCTTCTGAGACGGGCCAGCATTCTGTGTTTGTGTGACCAGTGACAAGAGAGCAGTTTGGCGAATATCTAATTTCCCCCAAAATATTTTTAGACAGTTGAAAAATATGAAGATTGGAATGTTGTGCGGCAGCTCTCCGGGATCGGGGGGGGGGGGGCAAGTCACATCAGGGCAATGTGGTTGACGTTAACATTTGCTAGTTGTACTCACTGAAACACAGCCTTGAATAAAGCCTTGTACATTTTGCGGCACCCTGGCTGACAGGTATATTTCTAACAGCTGCCAGTCAAAATGTAACCAGCGCAACGCTCTGGAATGGATACAGTGGGAGCTCCACCAATCAGCGGCGGCTGGGGGGGGGGCGCGGTGCCCGCCGGTAGTTGTAGTCCCAGCGTTGACATTCCCTGTGGTTCCCAGGGCAGGGCGGCAGAGGACGGGAAACTACAAGGGGGCTGGCTCTGGGAGGTGCCTCGGGCTGCAGTGTGGCGGCAGAGGGGAGGGGGGAACAGCGTTGACATGCAAAAGGGGTGTGTGCGTTACGCCCCTTATGTGTTGAGAATGAAGTGCTGAAGCAACACAAGAGAGCCTACATTCACTATTTAAGATGTGAGCCACGTTTTGTCAGCTCTCATTACCCTGCTATTATTTGGACTGGGGGCGGCTCACGCTTGCTAATGCGTCGCCTTCCCCCCCTACCCCCCTTAAATGTTGCATTTTTGTGGGGCATTTCATTGTTCCTACCGTGCCGTCGCTAGAAAACACACTTTCAACACCCGCCTTGGGAGATTGTTAAAAAAATAAGTCTGCAGAATTGAACGTGAAGTTGCATTTTTCTCCATTAAAGATTGCTGCAGATGAAATGTCTAGTTCCATTGACTAGAACTGGTGTGTTGATCGAGAAGCGCATGTATGGACATGAGCAGTGCGGATACAGCTTCCACTAAACTGCTGACTTTCACACAACGGTAAAACAGATTTCAATATTTATTTTTTAATGTGTGCTTTCATTCTGCTGCTTGAGAATATAAGCGGGGCGCCTCGCCACTGACATGTTGAGTAAGGGTTGCTGTTCCCGAATGTTTCTCGATGTGTCGAGACAGTCCTTCTGCAGGTACTGTGAAATGCGCTGTCTCCTACTTTATTATTGATATGTGCAAGAGAAAAATACCCACCTCCCTTGCGCTGAGGAGGAACGGAAAATCCTGCACTTTTTCCATCATTCCTTTCAACTTTGTTTTTTTTAAATAGATGTTAAGAGAAATGCATTATTATTTCAGGCGTCCAACGCCAAATATTATCAGATGGCTGACAAGGTGTTTTATCCATAAAAGACTGGCCCACGACGGAAAAGTGGGCGTTGTGTACTTGAACGCTGTCTAGTTATACTACACTCCCATCAATGAACTAACTTGCTCGAGCTGGGAAATTAAACCATTTTTTGGGGGGGGGGGGGGGGGGAGGGGGTTTCTTTAGGCAAGTATGGGGTGTCCACTCTGTGTCACGGGCAGCAAGAACAACCAGTTGGGCTGTTTTGAGATTCTGTTGCCCCCCCCCCCCCAATTGTACAAATGTCCATAACTTTCGCCCCCCCCCATTGTTCCGTTCAGTATTTGCTTTCCGTGGGAACGCTAGGTGTAATTCTGAACACCTGTAATTTCCTGAATAACCCATAGGAATAATAATTACTAAGTAATTTCAGGAGAGCTATTACTCAGCATTGTGCCTTTGTACCATATAATTGCCTCGCGTCCACATATTAAAGGGTGTCTTATGAAATCTAACCTGGGTTTAAATAAAGGGCAGGATTCACCCCCCCCCCCATCTTCGAAAGTGGCGCTCTATAGGGATTTATGTTACAGATCCCTCTATTCAATGTCCTTACTATTTGAATGCATTCCACCCATTTGACGGTTACACTGCGTCAATGAAATATTTCTTTAAAATGTAGTTTTTATGCTGCCTGTCAGTGCTAAAGGATCTCTAAAATGATGCTTGAAAAGGATTTACCCATTCATTGTTGGTCATTTAAATATTTCCACTTGCAGGGCTGGTTAATGTGAAGCACAAATAAGAGCTGTTGTTTAAGACATAAGTTGCTGGAATCTCTTTGAATTGGTGTTTGTGTATTTTTTTTGAATGATATGATACCGAGCTGCATAATAGTCAAAATATGTTTCCCCTGATGGGCATGCTTCATGGAAAACAGATCACTCGTATTTCAAAATAAGCTGGAGTTGAGCTCCCCTGCTGGGCCAGAGCGTAATTACAGGGAGTTGCAACTGAGCTGTACCGATCAGGAGGGAGTCTGGGGTTTGATGCCTGCTCTGGGCGGAGGCTCCTGGGCTCCTGCATTTCTCTCTGTGGGTTAGGATACTGGAAATACTGGCCGGGCAGGGTTCCTACTGAGTCAGTGACCAGTTCTGGAAGTCCATGGTACTTGCAGGGGGGGGGGGTGTTTGTTGTGGTTGTTTGCTGAAAGGTCAGCTTTGACTCTGGTTCCCTCCTCGTGAACTGGAGCATTGCTGGACATTATTGAACAACATGCAATCAGGAGAGGGGCGAGGACAGAATGAGGGAGACCAAAAAAAAGTCTTACTTGATAGCTATATTTATACCTTAAAAATGTGTTAAGGATGTGAAACCGATGCCGCTTTGAATGTAGTTCAAATGTAATTGTGAAAAAGAAAAAGTGTTATTCCAGCTCTTTTCAAATGCTGTATGTTTACCTTATTAGAAATGCTCAGGCAAGAGGGGTATGCACAGTCCTTCAGTCGCTTCCCACTTGCAAATCCTGAAAGCCACATAACTCTCTTTCAATATCATTGCCCTTGCTTAAGTAGTTGGAAGCAATTTTCTTTCTTGCACCACTGTCACTCTCTGCCAAGGCACTGGGAGAACAAATGGACATTTCTGCATTGATTCCTCTCTCAGTGAACCACTGATCATATCGGAGCATCCCGCAGGAAAGGGCATCATTCCAGCAGCCACAGAAGGTTTTATGAATGCAGCAGAAGTGTTTTTTTTCCCTCAGCAGGCAATGAAAGGCACATCATTGTACCACCTATCTTTTTACAGCTAAAAAAAGTCATCACTCCATACCTGCTGATGTAACCAGGTTCTGGATTAAACCAGGCATGAGTTTATGACAGACTTAAACTGTGTTTAATCTTAACAAAAACAAAGAAACGCAGAGCATTGATATTCTGATTTTGCCTCCAACCCAAGAAAAATACCTTTGCACAAGATCCTTTTTGTTTACCTGCTGTCACTGTGCAGATGTCATTAACCTTCACAGTTCACCTCAGTCTTGCAGGAGACGGTAATTGCAAACACTTGGGAGACTGCTTCTGCTGAACACATTGAGGTTTATTGACATTATTATTGCCAAGTTGGCCACTCTTAATGTGCCTGTGAGCAGGACTGCCTGACAAAATTTGTCAGCCCAGTTGCCCAATGCGTCTTAATCAGCAACATTGCAGTACAGATGAAATGTTATCATGCTCAGAGATACCTGAAGAAGCACTGCAAACAGTGGCCACTATTCTGGATATAACAAATAGAGGCTTTTAAAAGCAACAACATAAAAGCAGGGAAAAATTAATCATTTTATTCTCCTAATAGAAAACTTGTTTAATATTGGAGGGGAGGGGAACTGGGGTGTTGATCTACAGGTTAGAATCATAGAATTTATAGTGCAGAAGGAGGCTATTCGGCCCATCGAGTCTACACCGGCCCTGAAAGAGCACCCCATCCAAGCCCACACCTCCACCCCATCCCTGTAACCCAGCAACCCCACCTAACGTTAGGACACTACAGGGCAATTTAGCATGACCAATCCACCTAACCCGCACTTCTTTGGACTGCAGGAGGAAACCAGAGTACCCGGAGGAAACCCACGCAGACACAGGGAGAACGTGCAGACTCCGCACAGACAGTGACCCAAGCCGGGAATTGAACCTGGGTCCCTGGCGCTGTGGAGCAACAGTGCAAACCACTGTGCTACCGTGCTGCCCACTCACTCATTTAGAACTCTGGCTTATCCTCCTAGCCATTCTAAAGGGGCGGCGGTGCTGCAGTGGTATTATCGCCGGACTAGCAATCCAGAGTCGTAGAGTAATTCCCTGGGGACCTGGGTTCAAATCCCACCATGGCAGATGATGACATTTAAACTCTAAAACATCTCAAATTAAAGTCTAATGATAACCATTATTGATTGTCATTAAAAACTCATCTGGGTGTGTTACATTACCTGCCTGGCCTAGATGTGACTCCAGACCCACAGCAATGTGGTTGACTCTTAAATGGCCCAGCAAATCACTCCGTTGTATTTAACAGCCACAGACAAATGATACCAGATGGACCACCATCTAGGTACTGGAAACATCAATGGCAAACCGATCCCTGTCAATCTGCAAAGTCCTCCTTACTAACATATGGGGGCCTATGCCAAATCTAGTCGACCAAAAGCCTGATATAGTCATACTCACAGAATCATTTCTTACAGATAATATAACCACCATCACTATTCTGGCAGGACAGACCCAGCAGAGGTGGTGGCACAGTGGTACACAGTCAGGGGGGAGTTGCCCTGAGAATCCTTAACATCGACTCTGGTCACCCTGAGGTTTCATGGCTCCAGATTAAACATGGGCAAGGAAACCTCCTGCTGATTACCACATATTGTCCCCCTTTCAGCTGATGAGTCAGTACTCCTCCATGTTGAACATCACTTGGAGGAAGTACTGAGGGTGACAAAGGTGCAGAATGCAGTCTGGGTGGGGGACTTCAATGTCCATCACCAAGAGTGGCTCAGTAGTCCCACCACAGACCGAATTAGCCAGGTCCTAAAGGACAGAGCTGTTGGTCTGGGACTACAGCAGGTGGTGAGGAAACCAACAAGAGGGAAAAACATACTTGACCTCATCCTCACCAACCTGCCTGCTCCAGATGCATCTGTCCACGACTGTATTGGTAGGTGTGACCGCAAAGTCCCGTCTTCACATTGAGGAAGCCCTCCATCGTGTTGTGTAGCCATTACCACCATGCTAAATGGGATAGATTTTGAACAGATCTAGCAACTCAAGACGGGGCATCCATGAGGCGCTGTGGACCATCAGCAGCAGGAAAATTGTTCTCAGTCACAATCTGTAACCTCATGGCCCAGCATATCCCCCTCTCTACCATTACCACAAAGCCAGGGGATCAATCCTGGTTCAATGAAGAGTGCAGGAGGGCAACACCAGGCAGACCTAAAAATGAGGCGTCAACCTGGTGAAGCTACAACACAGGACTACTTGTGTGCCAAACAGCATAAGCAGCAAGTAATAGGCGGAGCTATGCAATTGCACAAACAATGGATGAGGTCTAATTTCTGGAGTCTTGCCACATCCAGCCGTGAATGGTGATGGACAGTTAAACAATTCACTGGAGGTGGGGGCTCCACAAATATTCCCATCCTCACGGATGGAGGAGCCCAGAACATCTGTGCAAAAGATAAGGCTGAAGCATTTGCAATAATCTTCAGATAGAAGTGCTGATTAGATGATCGTTCTCAGCCTCCAAAGCAGGTTCCAGCATCATAGATGTCAGTCTTCAGCCAATTTGATTGACTCCACATGATATCAAGATGTTCTTGCTCTGGAGGGAGTGCAGTCAAAGTTTACCAGACTGAATCCTGGGATGGCAGGACTGACGTATGAAGAGAGATTGAATTGGTTCGGATTGTATTCGCTGGAGTTCAGAAGAATGAGGGGGATCTCATAGAAACCTATAAACTTCTAACAGAACTAGACTGTATAGATGCAGGAAGGATGTTCCCGATGGTGGGTGTGTCCAGAACCAGGGGTCACAGACTAAGGATACCGGGTAGACCATTTAGGGCAGAGATGAGAAGTTTCCCCACCCAGAGAGTGGTCAGCCTGTGGAATTTGTTACCACAGGAAGTAGTTGCGTCCAAAACATTATAACATGTTTTCAAGAAGCAGTTAGATATAGCGCTAAGGGAAAAGGGGATCAAAGGATATGGGGGGAAAAGCGTGATTAGGCTATTGAGTTGGATGATCAGCCATGATCATAATGAATGGCGGAGCAGGCTCGAAGGGCCGAATGGCTTCTTCCTGCTCCTGTTTTCTATATTTCTAGGAAGCGGCTGAGGCACTGGATACTGCAGAGGCTATCGGCCCTGACAATATTCCGGTAATAGTCCTGATGTCTTGGGCACCAGAACTTGCAAAGCTGTTCCAGTACAGCTACAACACCAGTATCTACGCGGCAATGTGGAAAATTGCCCAGGTATGTCCTGTACATAAGAAATAAGACAAATCCAACCTGACCAATTACCGCCCCATCAGTCTATTCTCGATCATCAGTAAAGTGATGAAAGAGATCATCAACAATGCTATCAAGCGGCACTTCCTTAGCAATAACCTGCTCACTGGTGCTCAGTTTGGGTTCCACCAGGGTCACTCAACCCCTGACCTCATTACAGCCTTTTGTTCAAACGTGTACAAAAGAGCTGATGCCAGAGCTCAGATGAGAGTGATTGCCCTGATAGCAAGGCAGCATTTGACTGAGTATGGTAACAAGGAGCCCAAGCAAAATTGGAGTCGATGGGAAGCAGGGAGAAAACTCTCCATTGGTTGGAGTCATACCTGGCACAAAGGAATATGGTTGCGGTATTTGGAGGTCCACCGTCGCAGTTCCAGGATATCACTGCAGGAGTTTCTTAGGGTAGTGTCCTAGGCCCGATCTTCTTCAGCTGCTTCATCAATGACCTTCCTTTCATCATAAGGTCAGAAGTGGGGATGTTCGCAGATGACTGCACAATGTTCAGCACCATTTGCAACTCCTCCGATACTGAAGCAGTTCATGTCCAAATGCAGCAAGACCTGGACAATATCCAGGCCTAGGTTGAAAATGGAAAGTAACATTCATGCCACACAAGTGCTAGGCACTGACCATCTCCAACAAGAGAGGGTCTAACCATCATCCTTTGACATTCAATGGCATTACCATTGTTGAATCCCCTGCGATCAACATCCTAGGTTACCAATAACCAGAAACTGAACTGACCTAGCTATATAAATATTGTGACCACCAGAGCATGTTAAAGGGTAGGAATCCTTCGGACAGTAACTCACCTCCTGACTCCCCAAAGCCTGTCCACCATCTTCAAGGCACAAGTCAGGAGTGTGATGGAATACTCTCCACTTGCTTGGATGAGTGCACCTCCAACAACACTCAAGAAGCTCAACACCATCCAGGACAAAGCAACCCGTTTGATTGCTCCTCCTTCCACAAACATCCAAACCCTCCACCACTGCCAAACAGTGTGCAGCCGTGTGTACCACCTACAAGATGTACTGCAGGAACTCACCAAAGTTCCTTAGGCAGCATCTTCCAAACCCATGACCACTACCGTCTAGAACAGGCATTGCCAAAGTCGGAGGCGTAACCCGCGGGTGTCGGGAGGGTTGCGGAGCCGTCCATCGTGGCGCTCTCGATCGTGCAAATCTGCGCGCAACAGCCACAGCAGCCGGCTTTTAATTATGCCGGCAGCAAGCGGCCTTCAAAATGGCCACGAACATATTTTTAAAATGCAGCTGCCCTGCGCATGCGTGCCCGCTCATCGGTGCTCATGCGAAGAGTTTTTGCGCATGCGCATTGATGAGCAGACACGCATGCGCAGTGCGGCCGCATTTTTTTAATACGGCCGCAGCGTGTTTTTTAACAAGTTCGGGGGAGTTTTTATTTGATAACATTTTACAGGATAAAAAATGCAGAAACTGAAAATGTTTTCATCCTCAAGAAATTGGAGGTTCACCACATTTCACCTAAACATTACAAGATGTGGAGATGCCGGCGTTGGACTGGGGCGAGCACAGTACGAAATCTTACAACACCAGGTTAAAGTCCAACAGGTTTGTTTCGATGTCACTAGCTTTCGGAGCGCTGCTCCTTCCTCAGGTGAATGAAGAGGTATGTTCCAGAAACATATATATAGACAAATTCAAAGCTGCCAGACAATGCTTGGAATGCGAGCATTAGCAGGTGATTAAATCTTTACAGATCCAGAGATGGGGTAACCCCAGGTTAAAGAGGTGTGAATTGTGTCAAGCCAGGACAGTTGGTAGGATTTCGCAGGCCAGATGGTGGGGGATGAATGTAATGCAACATGAATCCCAGGTCCCGGTTGAGGCCGCACTCATGTGTGCGGAACTTGGCTATAGGTTTCTGCTCGGCGATTCTGCGTTGTCGCGCGTCCTGAAGGCCGCCTTGGAGAACGCTTACCCGGAGATCAGAGGCTGAATGCCCTTGATTGCTGAAGTGTTCCCCGACTGGAAGGGAACATTCCTGCCTGGTGATTGTCGCGCGATGTCCGTCCATTCGTTGTCGCAGCGTCTGCATGGTCTCGCCAATGTACCACGCTTCAGGACATCCCTTCCTGCAGCGTATGAGGTAGACAACGTTGGCCGAGTCGCACGAGTACGTACCGCGTACCTGGTGGGTGGTGTTCTCACGTGTAATGGTGGTATCCATGTCGATGATCTGGCTCGTCTTGCAGAGATTGCCATGGCAGGGTTGTGTGGTGTCGTGGTCACTGTTCGGAAGGCTGGGTAGTTTGCAGCAAACAATGGTTTGTTTGAGGTTGCGCGGTTGTTTGAAGGCAAGTAGTGGGGTGTGGGGATGACCTTGGCAAGATGTTCATCGCAACATTACAAGGTAAGAGAAAATGGTGGGTCGCGCAGGTCAGCCGGCATGGGCCGTGAAGGTCGGCCGGCGTGGGTCGGGAAGGTCAGCCGGCATGGGTCGCAAAGGTCAGCAGGCGTGGGTCATGATGGTCGGCCGGCCGGCGTGGATCGTGAAGGTCGGCTGGGTTGGGTTGCGAAGGTCGGGTGGGTTGGGTCCCGAAGGTTGGCTGGTTGGTAAAAATGGATCCCCGGAAAAAAAGTTTGAAAAACACTGGTCTAGAAGGACAAGATGTGGAGATGCCGGCGTTGGACTGGGGTGAGCACGGTAAGAAGTCTTACAACACCAGGTTAAAGTCCAACAGGTTTGTTTCAAACACTAGCTTTTGGAGCACTGCTCCTTCCTCAGGTGTGGACTTTAACCTGGTGTTGTAAGACTTCTTACTAGAAGGACAAGAGCAGCGGGTACCTGGAAAACCCCCCACCTGGAGGTTCCCCTCCAAGTCACTGGTCACCCTGACTTGGAAATATATATACGTAGGCATTCCTTCATTGTTGCCAGGTCACAATCCTGGAACTCCCTCTCTCACAGCACTGTGAGTTCACCTACACCTCAGCGACTGCAGCAGTTCAAGAAGGCAGCTCACCTCCACCTTCTGAAGGGCAACTAGGAATGGGCAAATAATGCTGGCCTAGCCAGCAATGCCCTCATTCTGTAAATGAATTTTAAAATTATTATATTGGCTTGCTGCCTGGTGGAACATAGGTAGTGGACCACGATTATCTCTTCTTTCCAGAAGCTTCAGGAAGCTGAATGGAATCTCCTTCCTGGAAGTTAATTAAAGCAAAACAGGACAAATAAAAATACGGTCAGATAGGTTATGTAGGCATCTGTCAAATCAGGCTTACTGCAGGCTCCCAGTTCTCAAGATAAGATTCTCAAATGTAATTACCATTGAGAAGAATTCTTGAAATGTTTATCGATTGATTAATGACATAATATTTAATTGAATCACTGGTTTTCATCTCAAGTCTCAGGCATTCCACATTCCTCCTTTTTGGGGGCAGAATTATGCTGTCCTAGGCAGCAACCCATGCTGTTTGCAGGGAACAAAACCCATTGATGGTGTAGAAGCCATGCCATGAGTGAAATGGTTGAGCCATACCTATAGGCTATGAGCTAGTTTATGTGAAAAACCTGGGAAGCGTTGGATATGTTCATTGATGAAGCATTTCTCTTTCAGCTCTGCCTCCGAAGACCTGGGCTGTCGGCGTGGGGAGTTCAGCAGGAAACACTATGGTTCTGTGGAACTGGTAAGTCCTGAGATTCTACTGCAGTGAAAACATCGAACATAGAACATTACAGCGCAGTACAGGTCCTTCAGCCCTCGATGTTGCGCCGACTTGTGAAACTACTCTAAAGCTCATTTACACTATTCCCTTATCATCCATATGTCTATCCAATGACCATTTGAATACCCTTAGTGTTGGCGAGTCCACTACTAAAAAGAGGTATTTTTGATGAAAAAGAATAGGAAATGAATATCAAGTGCCGAACAGTTGTGCAAGCTCCTTCTTTATTGCAAGCAATAAACTTAAAAATTTTTTTTTAGAGTACCCAATTCTTTTTTTTTCAATTAAGGGGCAATTTAGTGTGGCCAATTCACCTACCCTGTACATGTTATTTTGGTTTGTGGGGGTGAGACCCAAGCAGACACGGGGATAATGTGCAATCTCCACATGGGCAGAGACCCGAGGCCAGGATCAAACCCGGGTCCTTGGCGGCCTGAGGCAGCAGTGCTAACCACTGCACCACCGTGCCCCCCCCCCCCCCCGCAATCATCCTTAATATCGTGCAAAATGGAACAATCAAACAAACAATTTTTCATGAATATCGTGGCGAAGATCAAGCGTCAGATCGAGCCTAAGATGAGGTGCAAAGCCTTTTCTTGTCAGCCTGGATCTTGGGTAGACCATGAATTGGCTTCAATTTGAACTGGTTTTTCACGGAAGCAATGAGATGGATTAAGGGTTTGCCCTGCCCACTCTGCGCATTGGCTCCGGAACTTGAAGGATGGGATAAAGAAACAAATATTTGGGTGTGAAACAGTAGCACAGATAATCCATGTCAATTCTCAAGTCGAGATGGAGTTATCATGTTTAAATGATTTTTGGATCAAAATATTAATCATCAGTTCTTTGCTGGTGTCTCGTATAAATTTAGTTTTAGTTGTTAACAGCTGATGTGACGCTGTGAAAAACACATGATGTAATACGGGCCACAGGGCAGTTAAGCAAAATGCAGTATACTTTGCATCTTAGTCAAACTTAGACAAGCCCATGGATTTTCCTAAATATTGTTGACATGATATTAACCCTTTTGCATCACGTTTTACTTGGAGCTGTCCTTTTCGGAGTGCCAGTTTAAAGGTTCTGCTAAACAACTTCAGTCACTATTTTGTGGGATGCAGCAAAGGAAGCCACAACCCAAGCAGTAGAACCTATAATGTCCTCAGGATCCAGCCAAGGGGAGGAGGTGGCTAGTGGTATTGTCATTGGACTGGTAATCCAGAGACCCAGGTTAATGCTCTGAGAACGTGGGTTCGAATCCCGCCACGGCAGTTGGTGAAATCTGAATTCAATAAAAATCTGGAATTACAGGATGGTCATGAAATCATTGTCAATTGTCGTAAAAAACCCATCTTGTTCGCTAAGGAAAATATTGGAGTTCTGACATACTTTAAAAGGGCATGTTGGGTGTAGAGGGATATGGGCCAAGCAAGTGGGACTAGCTTAGCGATAGAAACTGGATGGCATGGACAAGCTGGCCTGAAGGGCTTGTTTCCGTGCTGTTAACCTCTAAGTATCTTACCCACATTGTTATAAATTGTGTGGTTATTTATCAAGCATTAAATACAAGTAACTAAAGTGAAGTCACCACAGTCCCAGATGACCAAAGGCTGCTTTCCCCTTTGAAGGAGATGGTGGTGGTTTAACCCGAGGGTCGTCACACTTCAGGCTTGAGGTTATTCACAAAGGTTGAGAGTGCCCTTTGTGAATATCCTCAGCCCGTGCGGGGATTGAACCCGCGCTGCAGGCCTCGCTCTGCATCATGAACCAGCTGTCCAGCCAACTGAGCTAAACAGGCTCCCATGAGCAAAACCGGCCTCCAGACCAAAATGCAGGCAAAGACATGTTTCTCAAATAGCAAGCCAGTGAAAGGTTTTCCATTTAGTAGCTTCAGTGCTGCACCATAAAATAGTGCTATAAATTATAGCGATTACAGACATTGCATGAATTGAGCTTAAAATACGAGGGCCATATTTTCCCCTTTGCTGATTCTTGTGGGCATGAATAAAGAACAGTTGGAGAAAGTGCCAGTGTTCTGAGTGTTGCCCTCATTCAAAAGTGATTTGGGGAAAATTAACAAAAAAGAAGGGATGGAGGCAATAAAAGCTGCTCTTTTCCTGTTAAAAAGTCAATCAGGAGCAATTGATGCAGAATTACATGGCGATCGGGTAAAGCAGACAACACACATGGGGTCGGATTTTCCCGTTTCAGACGGAAATCAGATCCTGGCTCGTTTCTCGCCTCCGCTGCCAGCCTGCCGGGAAGTGGGATTTTCATAGGATGGGGGGTCTTAGTGACCCTAAAGACAACTCTGCTCCTGGAGTAGTGGGGGGAATTGGGGTTGGCCACACACTGGCCTGAAATGGCAGCCATTGCTTGTCTGTGCCTGGTCTTAATAAAAAAAAGAGAGGTTCTTCATCTTCTGAGTAGCCAGGGAACATGGAGAGCTAAGGTCAGGATAGGTTTGTTCTGAACATTTCATTGCTGCTCGGTAGTTTTTAATTCTGTCCCAAGTTGCACACTTTTTCCATCCAATATGACAACTGTTTCAACGCTGCCAGACTGGAGCTGGTCAACGTCAGAGAGAGCCGAACAACTTCCTGTCCCGATGGAAATCCCGGCAACTCTGAAGGCGTGCTCTCGGCTTCACTTTCTCCCCACTGTCCCTGGGGAAGTCTGCTCCGGGTATTACTTAGCTAAATGAACGGGAAGATTTGGAGGCAGCACCACAGTGCTGAAAGAAATGTCTGCCCCTCAAAGTGGAAACTATCTCCTTATCCAAATCCTGTCCATTCATCTGGTTTCTGCAGCTCCACACTCTGAATGCTAGTTCCACGACAGGGCAATGACCACCCAACATTTGGACCACAGGGGTGGAAATGTTTAGTTTATTAAGATGCATTTGTATAGCGCCTTTAACTTTGAGCACTGAAGGTGGCACTGAAGCATTCGAGACATTGCGTTAGGGCACGGAGGTTGGTCTGAGAAATGAGCAATGAGCAGGTTTTCAATGATATAAAACATATAGGTCTGGGGGGAGGGTTCAGAGGAATCGGACCATGACAGTGACAGGGTCTGCTATCTAAGATGAAATATTGGATGTGAGGAACCCCAATGAGAGGAGATATGAGGGAATGTAAAACAACAAGGTTGCAAAGAACATGTAGAACAAGACAGTGGAGGAGTTTCATAGAATTTACAGATCATAGAATTTACAGTGCAGAAGGAAGCCATTCGGCCCATCGAGTCTGCACAAGCTCTTGGAAAGAGCACCCTACCCAAGGTCAACACCTCCACCCTATCCCCATAACCCAGTAACCCCACCCACACTAAGGGCAATTTTGGACACTAAGGGCAATTTATCATGGCCAATCCACCTAACCTGCACATCTTTGGACTGTGGGAGGAAACCGGAGCACCCGGAGGAAACCCACGCACACACGGGGAGGATGTGCAGACACCGCACAGACAGTGATCCAAGCCGGAATCGAAACTTGGGACCGTGGAGCTGTGAAGCAATTGTGCTATCCACAATGCTACCGTGCTGCCCTATTTTGGAGATAGGGACTTCGTGTTGGTCAAAAGGAAGGCAGTGATAGGTATGTGGCACTTGATGTGGGAGAGGATGAAGGCACCGACTTCTCAACCTTTCCCCTCGCCTGAGGTGTGGTGATCCTCAGGTTAAACCATCACCAACAAAATGTCACATCTCAAAGTTTGCAGATGAGACCAAATTAGGTGGGAGGGTGAATTGTGACGAGGATGCAGGGGTTCCACAGCAAGATCTGGACAGGTTGGGCGAGTGGGCAAACCAATGGCAGATGAAGTATAATTTGGATAAGTGAGGTTATTCATTTTGGAAGCAAAAACAGGAAGGCAGATTACTACCTGAATGGTTGTAAATTGGGAGAGGGGAGTGTGCAGTAGGACCTGGGTGTCCTTGTGCACCATTCACTGAAGGTAAGCATGCAGGTGCAGCAGGTGGTAAAGAAGGTTAATGGTATATTGGCCTTCATTGCGAGAGGTTTTGAGTATAGAAGCAGAGATGTGTTGCTGCAATTGCACAGGGCCTTGGTGAGGCCACACCTGGAGTATTGTGTGCAGTTTTGGTCTCCTTATCTGAGGAAGGATGTTTTTGCTCTCGAGAGAGTGCAGCGAAGGTTTACCAAACTGATTCCAGGGATGGCGGGACTGTCATATGAGGAGGGATTGACTAGGTTGGGATTGTTGGTCAGAAGATTGAGGGGTGGATCTCATAGGGACTTATAGAATTTTAATGGCACTCGACAGGGTAGATGCAGGGAAGATGTTGCCAATGATGGGTGTGTCCAGAACCAGGGGCGGGATTCTCCGACTCCCTGCCGGGTCGGGGAATCGCCAGGGGCAGGCGTGAATCCCGCCCCCGCCGTGTCCCGAAGTCTCTGCCACCAGAGATTCGGCGGGGGCTGGAATCACGCCGGTTGGCGGGCCCACCCCCGCCGATTCTCCGGCCCGCGATGGGCCGAAGTCCCGCTGCTGGAATGCCAGTCCCGCCAGCGTGGATCAAACCACCTTTTGAACGGCGGGACAAGGCGGAGCAGGCGGGCTCCGGGGTCCTGGATGGGTGGGGCGCGGGGCGACCTGGCCCCGGGGGGTTCCCCCACGGTGGCCTGGCCCGCGATCGGGGCCCACCAATTCGTTGCCCGGCGAAGACCTTTCGGGCCCCGGCTGGCGTGGCGCCAAAGGCCTTTCCCACCAGCCGGTGGAGCGGAAACCGCTCCGGCGCGGGCCTAGCCCCTCAAGGGTTAGGCTATTGAGTTGGATGATCAGCCATGATCGTGATGAATGGCGGAGCAGGCCCGAAGGGCCAAAAGGCCTCCTCCTGCTCCTATCTTCTATGTATCTATGGAAGCCAGTTCTTGTTGCAAGTGATAAAGGATGACACCTTTGTGCAGCGTTTACTTCAATTCTCCGTTCCCGCTGCAGTGAATGGAGATTTGGCTCAGTGCCAAATTCTCCGTCGTTGCTGGCAGCGGGAGCAAGAATGGACTCGCAACGGAGAACCCCGCCCAATTCAAATTCCTTTTTGCCTTTGTAATCAATAAAATCAAACTTTGAATTTAAGCAGAGAATAGGAGTAAGATGTTGTGGGTGCATTGTTTTTCCTAGCTATCCGAGTGTATTGGCATTTCCCAGTCATTGGGTCACCTTATATCATAAGCCGACCTACAGCATTATACGTAAGGGTTTTGAACAACTACCGCTTTAATTCGATTTTAATGGATAAGTTGCTGTTAAGGGTCTTCAAGTTATTGCTTTTTGTTCTTAAGGAAGCTCTTTCCTGCCTGTGTAGAGGAGGCAGGATTCCTTATTTTGATCCTCGGAGAAATGCTAAGGAGATTACAGCAATCGACATTTAAGGATACTCTACCAAACTAAATTAGAATGAATATATAACATATCTGTAACAAGATCTATTGGGGCACTTAGTGTTTTTTGCCTTCTTGTAGTGGTGTGAGTATATCAAAATACTAATTTAACAGTTATCTATCTTACTGGTGTGCTACATTATCTTCCATATGTGAGAGTGGGGGATCTTTTTAAACAATTCAAAGTAAGTGGGTCACTGATATTAGGGGAGACCACATATTAAATTGATTGATGTTACAGCTGCTCAAAATCAAGACATCCAGGCAGCATTTGACTGACGTGACACATCAATGAGCCCGAATAAAATTGCAGCCAATAGAAATCGGGGAAAGCTCCCCACTGGGTGGAGTCACAACTAGGATGAAGGAAAGGTGGTTGTGGTTGTTGGAGACCAGTTATTTCAGTATCAGGACATCATTGCAGTGGCATGTCAAGAGTTTGATGGAGTACTTTCCACTTACCCGGATGAGTGCAGCTCCAGTAACACTGAAGCAACTCAACACCATCCAGGACAAAGCAACCTCCTGGCTTGGCACCCCGTACTACGTTAACCATTCACTCTCTTCACCTCCAATGCACTGTGGCTGTAGTGTGTACCATCTACAAGATGCACTTCAGCATGCCATCAAGATTTCTCCTGCAGCACATTGCAAACCCACAACTACTACCACCTAGAAGAAGCGAATGGGGTTGACTAGGCTGGATGTGTCACGCCTGGCGCCCAGGTCAGTAGTGGTGGTTTGTCCATTCTTTTTCATTCTCATTTGAATTCTTTGTCGTGGTTTGACATGACGGAGTTAACCACATGGTAATGGGTTCAGTTTACTGGATTTACTGCCCATTTCACAATTTATCATGCTGGGACCTGAATACTTGCTCAATGTATCCTTCAAGATGTGTGCATGACAACCACCTGCCTATTTTGAAGAACCTGCCATACATGGTAAACAGATGGTAGAAGGAAGGTCGCTATTGCTTATCTGGTGTGCTAGCCCAGTAGCTGGATTCCAATGGACGATTTCAAACTTTTCAAGCTACTTTGAGCGAGGGCATGCATCAGATTTGGCGCTGTGGCTTAGTTGGTTAAAGCGCCTGTCTAGTAAATAGGAGATCCTGAGTTCAGATCTCAGCAGTGTCTTCCTTTCTTCCTGGGCGGCATGGTAGCACAGTTGCTTCAAAGCACCAGGGTCCCAGGTTCAATTCCAGTCCGTGTGGAGTCTGCACATGTCTGCGTGGGTTTCCTCCGGTCTCCAGCCACAAGGCCCGCAAGACGTGCTGTTGGGTGAATTGGACATTCTGAATTCTCCCTCCGTGCACCCGAACAGGCACCGGAATGTGGCGACTAGGGGCTTTTCACAGTAACTTCATTGTAGTGTTAATGTAAGCCTACTTGTGCCAATAAAAATTATTATTATTAGATATCACATTGTTCCAAATCCGATACAGTTGCATACAGTTGATGCAATAACCCTGGGCAGCACAATGGCATAGTAGTTAGCGCTGCTGCCTCACAGTGCCAGGGGCCCGGGGTCGATTCTGACCTTGGGTAACCGTCTGTGTGGAGTTTGAACGTTCTCCCCGTGTCTGCGTGGGTTTCCTCCGGGTGCTCCGGTTTCCTCCCACAGTCCAAAGATGTGCAGATTAAATGGATTGGCCGTGATAAATTGCCCTTTAGTGTCCAGAGGTTAGCTGGGGTTATGGGGTTGCAGGGATGGGCTGAGAAGTGAGCCTAGGTAGGGCGCTCTTTCGGAGGATTGGTGCAAAGTCGATGGGCTGAATGGCCTCTTTCTGCACTGTAGCGATTCTATCACGTGCCATTCTTTGTTTCTGTTATGGTTTATGTTTCGTAGTGGGGTAATCTAATTTATTTTCAATGTTATTGGACTTTCAAAAGGCGTTCAATACAAATACCACACGAACAGAAGTGTCAGAAAAGTTGTAGCTCATGAAGAAGGTTCAGAGCTTCCGTGAGGCGCCGGCCTCCACGTTGTTGGAAGAGTTATTGATGGCAGGAGGAATGGAGAAGGGGGTGGTGTCAGCGATCTATCGGAGGTTTCTGGGGGAGGATAAGGTATCCTTGGAGGGGGTGGGATTAAAGCCAAGTGAGAGAAAGATTTAGGGGAGGTTATGCGCGAGGCTGGGGCCGAAACAGCTGAAGGTCGTGTATAGGGCGCACCTCACGAGGGTGAGGATGAGCTAACTCTTTGAGGGGGTGGAGGATGTATGTGAGCGCTGTGGGAGGAGTCCCGCAAACCATGTTTACATGTTGTGATCCTGCCCGAAGCCGGAGGAATATTGGAGGGAGGTTTTTAAGATCATCTCGGGGGTGTTACATGTGAATTTGGAACCAGGGCCCATAGAAGCCATTTTCGGGGTGTCGGACCAGCCCGGGCTGCAGCCAGGTGCTTGGACAGATGTTTTAGCTTTTGCCTCACTGATTGCCCGGAGGTGGGTCCTGCTGGAATGGAAGTCAGTCTCTCCACCCAATTCCCTGGCGTGGCAGGGAGACCTGCTGGAGCTTTTGACGCTCAAGAAGGTGAAGTTTGAGTTGAGGGGTGGATGGAAGGGTTCTACATTTCATGGGCATTGTTTATTATGCCCTTTCAAGAATTGGAAGCCACTGAACATTGGGGGGGGGGGGTTGAGCATATTGTTTATGGGATGACCATTGATTCCCTTTAGGTCTTTTAATTTTGTTATATTTGGATTGTATGGGTGATGTTTGGGTTTGCATGTTGAAGGGGATGCTGGTTGGGGGATTGATACTGTGTTTGTCGTTGTTGGCTATCTTTTGTTGTGTATTTGGTGAAAATGTGGAAACTGAGGAGAATAAAATAAAAAGTTATCGCTCGTGGAACGAAAGGGGCAATAACAATGTGGATAGAAAATTGGCGCAATTACAGGAAGATGAGAGCAATGGTCAATGGATATTATTCGGATATTATTTGGAGCAAGGTTTGGAGTGGAGTTGATACTGGGGGTTGGTATTGGGTCTCTTGCTTTTCCTGATACATATTAATGATCTAGATCTTGGTGTGGAGGGGTCAATTTCAAAGTTTGCAGATGGTGCAAATCCTGAAATATTGTAAACTATGAGGAGGCAGTGGAGAACCTCAAAAGGACATAGACAAGTTGGTGGAGTGGGCAGATCAGTGGCAGATGAAGTTCAATGAGGAGAAGTGTGAGGTGATGCATTTTGGTAGGAAGCGCATGGACAGACAATATAAATTAAGGGGTACAATTCTTAAGGGGTTGCAAGAGCAGAGGGACCTGGGTGTATACGTGCATGGATCATTGAAGGTGGCAAGACAGGTGGAGAGAGAAGTTAATAAAGCCTATAGTGTTGTGGGCATTATTATTGGGGCACAGAGGGCAAGAGCGAGTAGGTTATGCTGAACTTATACAAGACACTAGTAAGGCCTCAGCTGGAGTACTGTGTACAGTTCTGGGTGCCACACTATAGGAACAATGTGAATGCATTGGAGAGGGTGCAGAAGAAATTTGCAAGGATGGTTCCAGGGATGAGAAACTTCAGTTATGGCTAGATTGGACAGAAGAAGGCTAAGTGGAGATTTGATAGAGATGCTCAACATTACGATGAGGCTGAAGACAGTAGGTAGAGGGAAACTGTCCCCACTTGTATAAAGATCAAGAACAAGGCTACAGACCAAGGCTAAGGACCAAGTGCTGGAAAATGGAATTGCCGACACAGACATGATGGACAGAAGAGCCTCTTTCCGTGCTGTAAAACTCTGACGGCACAGATTTAAAGTGATTTGCAAAAACAGCAAATGTGATGTGAGAACTTCTTTTTCACACATTGAACGGTTTGTGTTTGGAATGTACAGCCTGAAAGTGTGGTGGATGCCCGATCAATTGAGGCATTCAAGAGGACATTAGATGATTACTTGAATAGAAACAATGTGCAGTGGAACGGGGAAAAGGCAGGTGGGGTGATGGCACAAAGCTAGAATGCTCATTTGGAGAACCTGTGCAGATACAATGGGCTGAATGGCCACCTTCTGTGCCATACCAATTCTGTGATTTTATCATTGCTCCTCATTGATTCCATACCCAGATCTGGCTTTTCTTGTATGACAGGTTTTTCATGCGTATCTTTCTACATTTCCCACGCGTAGTCTGTCATGGGCATGAACACTGAGCAAAGCCCATAGCATTAAATTAAACTGTTACTGTACTATTCAGGTTTAAACGGGAATGCTTCCTCTCTTTGACTGTGCTCCAAAACTTGCTGTTTGTAGCTGTTTTCCTCTCTGTGTTCCTTCTCTCTTTCAATCCTCCCTTCTTTTACCATCCTCGTTACTTTCTGCCTCTTTCTCGTCCTTGCTCCCAAAATCAAATTTGTTGCTGATCAAATTCTGAGTTCAGAGGGCAGCTTAATGACCACACATGGAATACTGTGTTCAGTTCTGGTTACCCTCTTATAGGAAGGATATTGTGAAACTAGAAAGAGTGCAGAAGAGATTTACGAGGATGCTACCAGGACTTGATGGTTTGTGTTATAAGGAGAGGCTGGATAGAATGGGACTTTTTTCCCTGGAGCATAGGGGATTTAGGGGTGAACTTATAGAGGTCTATAAAATAATGAGCATAGATAAGGTAGATAGTCAAGATCTTTTCCCAAAAGTAGAGGAGTCTAGAACTGGAGGGCATAGGTTTAAGGTGAGACTGGAGAGATACAAAAGAGACCAGAGGGGATAGTTCTTCCCACAGAGGGTGGTGAGCATCTGGAGCAGGCTGCCAGAGGCAGTGGTAGAGGCGGGTATGATTTTGTATTTTAAAAAGCAGTTAGACAATTACATGGGGAGGGTGGATATAGGGGGATATGGGTCTAGAGGGATATGAACTTAGTGATAGGAACTGTGCGGCATGGACAAGCTGGGCCAAAGGGCCTGTTTCCATGCTGTAAACATCTATGACTCTATGATGACATTTGCAGGGGAGATAGAAGTTGCCATGTCTTGGAATAATGTCAGTGCCTTATTGTGCACCTGCCTGGTGTTGGTTGGCACATTCTGTCCCATTCGGTTATTGTAATTGTACATAACTTCAATCTACCACTTTGCATAACAATAAGCACTGAATAAATTATTTGTGAATGAAAGAGAGCAAATTGTTGGTTAGAAACTCACGAAAACCACAGGAAGGGGACGAAGGCAGGAGAACTGAATGAGGACAGCCACTTACTGGTGTGAAAGTTGCGAGGGTATCTGTCACAATTTAAGTTATCAGCTTGCAGAAGTGACAAAGACACAACCAAAGATATGCCATTCACTCACGCCTAATGAACGTCTCAAATTGTTTCCTATCTGGGTTACTGTTTAGGGGAGGTTGCGATGAGCTTTCCTTCCATTGGTCTTGTTGAACAAAGTTGCTTTTGAAAAAGGAACACCTGTAGCTGCTTTAAGTTAACTGCCAAGGGCCATGTCCAACATAAGCCAGTTTTAACATGTTGTGAATTTGTCTGAAATCCTAGACAGGCTAATTTCCATATTTTGAGGCTATCCTACAGGGAAGTGTTGCGTCCTGGAGAAAGAAGACGACTGAGTCATTATTCAAATCAGCCAGAAAACTCAGCATCCTTTGATTGAAAAGATGCCCTTCCGTTTAAAGTGTGGCCAGTTAAAATGGAACCTGATACTGTGGAGAAAATGCCCAAATAGTGCAAACCAAACATGACGTATATTCACAAGCGCCATGAATGTTGAGCAGTGCAGGCCCAAGCATTCGGCATCATTCGGCAATATTTTGCTGTTTCTGAAATCTTAAGTGAGTAAATGTTGGAAAGTGGTTGAAGGAACGCCTTTCAGAAAGTCTGAGCTCTGAGCCTGTCAAAGGGATGGCAACATATAATCACCAACTTTGGTAAAGACTAAAGACTGCACGGGGGTATCAGTTTACACACACTATGTATGAGTTGATCAGTAACAGCGATTTGGATATGCTGTCATCACCTGACACTGAGTAACCAGAACCTAACTTTCCAAGTGTACGTAATGCTGTCTTCTCTTTATTCAAGCACCCACAGTGTGTTCAGTTGCTTCTAACATGCTGCCGTTAGTACGACATGGCAGGGTAATTAATTGGGCTCTTCTCCCATTATTAAACCAATCCAGCTTCTTTGTTGTGAGATTATATTTCCAGTGCTGTACAGGTACCGGAACTCGCATCCGGGAGGCTTGGGACCGGATGCTTTCCTGGATTTGCCGATTTTCCGGATTTTGGTAATATGATAGTGATTAAATAAAACTCTCGCTGGGCTGATTTCTCTGCCCCAGGGAGAGATGAGAGGCAGGGCAGGCCAACTTCTGCGCTGTTAACCCCAACATGGGATAAGTAAGGTCGATCCCAAAGAGCAGGGGACCAGCGTGCCGTGACCTGGATTTCAATGCCTGAATGGGATTCTAGACCCATGGACAGGTCCTTGTGGATTTTGGGGTGCTGGATAGGGGGTCCGTATCTTTGGACGGGATTTTTCAAAGCTTTGTCAGAGTGTCAGGTTCAGACTGAAAACCGGCAGGTATCTCTCCACATGCACAATCGAGTTTTCACTCCGATTCTCTAGCATCCATTGCACAGAAAATCTGGGGACGTGATTTGTGCCATCACTCTGGCGGCTCGGGGTCTGATAGAGCCGGCAACACCGTCTCCACGGAGATCGAGACGTCATCTTTAAAGGGCACCCTGATCAGCAAGAAATATAAACTCCCTCCCATTCCATCCTGTGGCCATGGAGGATCCCCATCCGCAAGCATTGTAGCGATTTTCCCCCTACCCACCACACAAGTGGCGGAGCTCCCCCCACCCCACCCACCTACCAAGCAAGTTTCAGAGCATTTCCCTCAGGACAAGTGCCCACCCATTCGTCCCACCACACATAAGGGAAACCCTCACCCAGTTGGGGATCCACAGAGGGCCTGCCCTGGCAGCGCCATCACGGTATGTCCCTCACCATCCGGGGCTATAATTACCTATGCGGCCCGGCATGGTCACCATGACTGCTTTTCGGCTAGGAATACATCACGCTGGCTGGGTGGGATAATGCGGAGAGAGTGGAAGTAACGGCATTTAGCGCTATAATGAAATTTAAATTTATGTTAAAATGTGCCATTCAAGCTTGCGCCTTTCCTGGGCGTGAACCTGATCACATTGGGGGAGGGGGGCTTGGGAAGATCTTGTTCCGACATCGCACTGACGTAAATTCCTGTTGAACCCTCTCGTGCGATTTCGCAGCCTTTACTGGATTTACGCCTGCGACTAATGCGGCCGCTGTATCTTGGCCTTTTATGCTTTGATTATAATTCAATGTACAAAAGTGACCAAAGATATTAAAAACAAACCAAGCTTTCCAGTTAAAGTGAATGAATTAACTTTTTTGCTTCAGAAATTCTCATCCTAAATGACCCAGAAAATTGGTAACAATTACTCATTTTCATCTCGGGCTATTATGGCAGAACAATAAAGAACAAAGGCAAAGCACACTTCATAAAATGACTACTTTTACCTGCCAGCTCTGCGATTCCATGCACCACAGTGGGTTCGATTACAGCAGCTCGCCTCAGTATGAATAGGAGGAACCCGTTGGGGAGAGGGTGAAGTAGTTCAGGAAGTTGTCGTTCCTGCACAAGTTGAAGTGGTCGTGTCGGCCATTGTGCCCCTGTTTTATTTGGATTTTCTATCTGCAAGTGGCTGCTTTGAGTGACATCCAGAGTAAATGCTTTTTGTCCAAATTCTTGTGAAAATGTTCATTGCCAGAGCTCCTGCAAAAAGGTTACACAGTAGAACAATTCACAATGACAAAGAATGAGAGTGGTCAATCTGTGGGGATTTTCAGCACACAACAAACACACTGTATAAATCCCCTTTCGCTTGTGGATTGAGGTCACAACGTGCGTTCATCGGAGAGGGTGGGATTGCGTCGTCTGCGATGATTAATGTGCAGTTAATGACAAACTGCATATGACTGTCTCTTTGCTTGTCAACTTTCTACTAATTGAACTGAAAGGGAGAGAGAAGTATTGTTTTCTGTGGTGGGGGGTAGAGGTTTTTAACAGAGGTGGGATGGACACTTGACAGCGAATGGGACTTCATAGAGAGTGGAGCCAGCAGCACTTTCTGCAGAGGTGGGGAGGGAAAGGCTGTGTGGTGATAGGCAGGCAACATGACCAAGGGAGCAGCCATCTGCAAGACAGTGAGTAAAACCCCCGGAGGGGGTGCTCCGATATGGCCTGGCCCGCGATCGTGCCAGCTCTCTTTAAAGAATTTACTTGTGTGGGTAAAGTTTACTCCTGTGTATCAGGAGGAGCAGGTAAAGAATCACAATTTTAAGAGGTACAGGGGCTAGTCAATCTTTAATGGTAAGAGATGAGGAGTTATGTAGTTTGGGAAGAATGTTGCCCGAAAAGGTGGTGATATGTGGAATTCAGGGTTAGAGGAGTAGCGTGCCATTATATAAGGTAAGGTTGGAAAGTCCAGTGAAGAGTGGTGAAGTGGTAGTAGGAGTAATAGAGAAACTATCTCATCAAGGAATACAAATTATCTTGGGTAATGATGTAGCTGGATCGCAGGTGGGAGTGATGTCTACTGTGGTTGATAAGCCAGTAGAAAATCGACAACTGAAGGGTTGAAGGACCAATATCCTGGGATTTTTCCGGATTGTGTAGTAACAAGGTCGCAAAGTCACAGGTTAAGACAGGAGAAATCAAAGAGTGAAGATGAGATTGAAGTGCAATTATCAGAAACGATTTTTGATTAGATGATTGAAAAAGAACAAGAACAGGTGGAGGATGTGGTGGATATTTTTATTTCAGGAAAATTGGCGGAGTTACAACAGAAAGATATAGAAATAAAACAGATGTATCAGAAAGCATATACGGAAGAGGAATCTGAGAGTATACCAGAGTGTTATTATCGTAAAAGTGATGTCTTGATGAGAAAATGAAAACTCAAGCTAAAATCCAAAAACATTTTTATTGGCCTGGACTACTTAAAGATGTAGTTAAATTTTGTCAATCATGTCACACATGTCAAGTGATAGGGAAACCTCAAGCAGTGATAAAACCAGTGCTCTTAATACCCATTCCAGCATTTGAGGAACCTTTTACAAGGGGCCTAATTGATTACGTAGGCGGGCTTCCTAAAACAAAAAGTGGGAATCAATATCTTTTCACTATAATGGATGTGTCTACTAGGTTTCCAGAGGCCATCCCATTACGTAATATTACAGCTAAAAAGATTGTGGAGGAGTCACTTAAATTCTTTACTAGATATGGACTACCCACAGAAATACAATCAGATCAAGGATCAAATTTTACCTCGAGGTTATTCAAAGAAGTTATGGATAGCTCAGGAATATCACAATTTAAATCAATTGCGTATCATCCAGAATCGCAGGGAGCTTTAGAAAGGTGGCATCAGCCATTAAAGACAAAGTTGAGGGTTTAATGTCAAGATTATCCAGAGGATTGGGATAACGGAATTCGATTCGTACTGTTTGCAATTAGGGATGCACCTAATGAGTCAACCAAATAGAGCAGGTGAATTGGCGAGACAACATTTAAAAGTTGCACAATATGTGATGAAACGGGTAGCGACAAGAAATACAAACTTTATAGTTTTGCCAGTGGAGATAAAGTTTTAGTATTGTTACCAGTGGTAGGAGAACCTTTAAAAGCTAGGTTTTGTGGACCTTATCAGATTGAAAGGAAATAAGTGAGGTGAATTATGTGGTAAAAACACCAGATAGAAGGAAGACTCGCCGAGTGTGTCATGTGAATATGCTTAAAAGGCACATTGAAAGGGAAGGAGAGAAAAAGGAGGAGGTTTTAATGATTCTAACTCAAAGTGACGAACCAAATCCAGATGACTGTGAATTTGATATACCTTAAATTAAATTGGAAAACGAGGATGTTCTTAAAAATTGGGATAAATTGCTGAGTTACCTTCCAGAGGAAAAACGGATTGACCTGAAAGAGTTATTGAAATCACATGGGCAAGTTTGTGGAGATAAATTGGGAAGTACTAAAATGGCTGTACATGATGTAGATGTGGGAAATTCTGTTTCCATCAAACAACATCCATATAGACTTAACCCTTTAAAATTGGCACAGGTTAACAAAGAGATTGAGAGTATGTTTAAAAATGACACAATTAAAGTGGGTTGCAGCCAATGGAGCTCACCCATAGGGATGGTACCTCAACCAGATGGCACCCAATGGTTGTGTGTGGACTATAGAAAGGTTAATGCAGTTATAAGAACTGACTCTTATCCTATCCCACGTTTGGGGGATTGCGTTGAGAAAGTGGGACAATCAGCTTTTATTTCCAAACTGGATTTACTTAAAGGTTACTGGCAGGTACCTTTATCCAAAAGGGCAAAGGAGATTTCAGCTTTTGTGACTCCAGATGGTATATACCAATTCAAAGTCTGCTATTTGGCATGAAAACCGCCCCAGCCACATTTCAACGGTTAACTAACAACGTTGTTTCAGGATTACCCAATTGTGCGGTATACATCGTCAATCTGGTCATTTTCAGCCAGACATGGAAAGAGCAGTTAAAACATCTAACTGAGTTATTCGATCGACTTCAGGAGGCAGGTTTGGTGATAAACCTAGCCAAAAGTGAATTTGTAAAATCCCAAGTCACTTTCCTTGGCCATACAATTGGACAGGGTCGGATGGTCACACAGGATGTGAAACCTACAGTTATTGAGGAGATTCCGATACCCTCAAGACGAAGGGAAATAATGCGATTTCTTGGCATGAGTGGATTTGATCGAACATTTGTGCAAAATCTTTGTAGCGTGGTTGCTCCACTGATGGACTTGCTGAAGAAACGTCGAAAATTTCAGTGGACAGCGGAGTTTCAACATGCATTTGACTGCCTGAAAGCTGTGATAACCAACGCTCCTGTGTTGGAGAATTACAAGGGACTCTGTGATCAGATTGAACTAAAGTATCTGCCTTTAAAGAGAAATGCCGAGGCGTGGAGAAATGGATGGATCGTGCAAGGACCTTCTTGTTCAAAGAGACTGTCAATCGAGAAGGATTTCAGTTGGAGGAAGAAGAACAAAAAAATGGACTATATTATTATACCTGTTTGCGTGTGTAGTTTTTTTAAACGATAAAGTATATTCACTGTGTGCATTTCTTAAAGGACAGTGAAAAGGTGAAAAATGAAACCATCTTGAAGTTGATGGTTTATTTTTTTTGTCTTGGGGAGAGGTGTCATGTGATAGTACCTTTAAGAAATGGATGTTTATAAATGGGTGTGTATATAAATATCTGTAGCAAGAGTACCTTTAAGAAATGGGTGTTTATTGCTGCAGTGATGTCAGGGAGAGGGTGGAGCTGGGCTCTCTGTCAACTTTTTACTTTTGTTTTAGGCTGTTTGCTGCAGGGTGTGTTTTAGTTTCGTTTTCAGAGCTGGACAGCTGCAGTCACAGCCAGAAGGTGTATTAGAGTCTCTCTCTGTAATCTAAAGACTGTAAATCGAGCCTGGTGTTTTAAAAATAATAACAGTAGTGACTTTAACCTGATGTGCTTCTGGTAAAAAGTGTTTTCAGTCTTATGGATGTTAAAAGGAAAGCTTAAAGGATTACTTAGTGGTGTATTCTTTGGGGGTTGTATTTGAATTAATGGTTACTAAGATGTTCACTGTATGTTTTGAAAAAGTTGACTTGAGTTCATTGAATAAACATTGTTTTGCTTTAAAAAATACTTTTCCATTTCTGCTGTACCAGTAGAGCGGGCCATGTACTCCCCATACCACAATCTATTAAAAGTTGTGGGTCAGGTGAACACCCATGATACACTTTGGGGTTCTCTAAACCCTGGCCCATAACAAATGTAGGCTTTTAATTTAAAAAAAACCCCATCCAGATACAAACAATTGTGATGTAAAAGTGAGTTCTCCTTAAAACAGAGATGAGAAGCTTAATGGGTTCAGATGACATAGGGTGACCCTGTGAGCGTCTTAATTGGTGCTGGGCTAAAGTCTCTCCATTAGGATGAGTCACAACGTGCTATAAAAACATTGGCCCTGAGTTGTTCCAGGGGGAGAGCAAGACTGCAAGCCCTTATTCTGAATTCCTCGGATGTGAAACTATTTCTTGCTTGCTCTCGAATGTGTAAAAAAAATAATCAATTTATGGATCAGTCCTGACTGGCATTCAGATTCAGGAGTTGTCCAGTCACAGGATCAAAAACAGGTTTCGGAAAAAGACTGAGCCTCCAAGCATGTTGGGGCTTGCATTTTGGTAGGTGTGCCGGACTCATGTACTCAATACAAGCCGTTTTGTTTGAGTTACAGTGAGGATATCTTGAGCTAGTCATTCTTTAACATAAATGATTGAATTTTGATCCTTTCTGGTTTGTCGCTGGGATTGTTGCAATTTTTATAATACAACCATTAAACAATGAAAGAGCCGATGGGCTGGAGTTTTGTTGCCAGATAATTACTGAATAAAAGTTCCCATAAGGCACGCTGAAAAGATCTATGCCCGTGTTCCTGGTTTTATCTTTAATTTAAGGCCACAATGCTACAATGAAGTGCAACGACCTTGTGCTGCCAGTGACATACCTGATGTAACAACCTCTCCAGAGCTGCCTCGGGCGGTCAGCTTGGTGGTGGAGAGTGGGGTAAGGGTGGTGGGGTGGGGAGTGATTCTGTTTTTGGAGTGACTCGACCCCAAAGTGTCCCGCGAAAGGAACGGTTGACCTTCCTGCTCCTTATTCATGGGATGTGGGTGTCATTGGTAAAGTCTGCATTCATTGCCCATTCTTACTTGCCCTTGAGAAGGTCATGGAGACATGCCTTCTTGCACAACTGCATTGTGTGCCAGGGAGGCACGCCCATAGATCTCTTAGTGAGAGAGTTCCAGAATTCTGACTCGTTTGAGGAAGGAACGGTGATGACACGATAAGTCAGGATGGTGCGTGACTCGTCAGAGGCAATTTAATTTTCTCGGCACTTGTGTTCTGAAAGATTGGTTACCTATTCCCAGTTCAGGGAGACTCTTTCGGAATGTGGGTTGTAAGTGAACAAAGAACAAAGAAATGTACAGCACAGGAACAGGCCCTTCGGCCCTCCAAGCCCATGCCGACCATGCTGCTCGACTAAACTACAATCTTCTACACTTCCTGGGTCCGTATCCCTCTATTCCCATCCTATTCATGTATTTGTCAAGATGCTCCTTAAATGTCACTATCGTCCCTGCTTCCACCACCTCCTCTGGCAGCGAGTTCCAGGCACCTCCAAGTGCTGCATCTCCAGACTGGAACTTGTGGTTTCCTGTGTTGAGCAACTCCAGAGCTCCCTTCAGACTCACTCCAAGACCGAGCCCTTGCTGCTTACTGTCCGGCAGCTTGGGAAAGCACTGGCATGACCTTCAAAATCGGTCACTGAAGGGACCGACCCTCCTTCTAATGGCCCCACAATCAGATCACTCGGTCAAAACAATGAAGATATTTCTATTGAGGTTCATTTTTTTTTTTGTAAAAAGGTGTGTGCACTTTGAACAAAATGTATTTCTCATGGCACCTGTTTCCCTTTATCTACCCTACAGGCGCACATTCTATAATGGCCACTATATCTTTCGAGAGGCCCAAAATGGGATTTGCGCCAGTGAGACTTTGGTTTGGGATCTTCCCTGCCCCCCACCCCACCCCTCCCCTCCGATTCTGCGATCAGGTTGACACCCAGGAAGGGTGTGAGCCTAATAATTTAAAATCAGTTATCTAATCAGAAATCATCTAATTAAAGGGCTTGACACCGCTACTCTCTGTAAGATCCTACCCAGCCGGCGTGAATCACTACTGATGACCACGCCAGGGGGTGCACAGGCAAGTGTGACCTCTGGCCAGCGCCCTGATCATGCCATTTTGGCATTGCGCCAACACCTCAGAGGGCTGATGCCTCTGAAGGGAATAGGCCTGATACTTGCGTTGGGAATGGAGGGACGGGAAGTGCCCAGGTACTGATATGGTGGGTGTGGGTCACTCCACTGCTTGTGTGGAGGGTGCTCCTCTGTGTCCGTGGAGGGTGGAGGGGGGGGGGGGTTGGAGGATGTTTATCTTTATTGTAAATTGGGAGATCCTTTAAAGACGGTGCCCCAATCTCTGTGGAGTCTGTCTTGCCGTCTCTATCGGGCCCCCTCCCGCCAGAGTGAGTGTGCAAACCATGCCCCCCCAGATTCTGTGTGCCCTGAGTGCCAGAAATTCCGGAGTGCAATCTTGGCTGTGCAACTGGAGAGATTCCCACCGGTATTCAATCCGAACCTGGCTGGCACCGTGCCAGATATTGGGAAAATTCCACCCTTGAGTTTGACAGCACAAAAAGGGGCCCTTCAGTCCATTGTGTCAGTACTGACCATCAAGCACCTATCTACTCTAATCCTATTTGCCAGCACTTGGTCCATATCCTTGTATGCTATGACGCTTCAAGCGCTCATCTAAATGCTTCTGAAATGCTGTGAGGGTTCCTGCCTCCACCGCCCTTTCAGACAGCGAGTTCCAGATCCCCACCACCCTCTGGGTGAACAGGTTTCACCTCAAATCCCCTCTCAACCACCCATCCATTATCATAAATCTAAGGCCCTTGGTCATTGACCCCTCTGCGAAGGGCAAAGGTTTCTCCCTGTCGACCCTATCTAATTCTGTACACCTCGACCAGGCCCCCCATCAGCCTGCTCTGCTCTGAGGAAAACAAACCTTCTGCAGCAAGCGAAGCGACTGCCCCTTTCCCTTTGTGGCTGAGGAAGAGCAACTCCCGCAGTGTCAGACAGATTTCTCCACAGCTTTTGGCCACGGTACCTTCCTCAGGACAAGGCAGCATGAATGGATGGAAATAGGCATTCATTTCACCAAAAATCTGCCAATCAGTTTCCCAGTGGAACCAAGCAAGGCTGGAGGAGGAAGCTTCGCTTGAAGGATCCTTCAAAGCCTTTCCCATGGAGGGGAAGAGATTGCACTTGCTCACATTTGGAAAACAAGGAGCAACCTCAGGGGGTGAGGACCGGTACTCCCAACTCACATCCCCCTTTTAAAAAACTGATGTGGGTGTTTCTGGCAAGCGTGGCAATTATTGCTGATCACCAGTTGCCATCGGGAATGTTGAGGTGGGTCTCCTTGGAGTGGTTTGTTTCAACTGGGTGACCGACAGGGGCCACTGAAGAGGGCAGAGTCAACCATGCTGGTGCAGGACTGCAGTCAGATATAGGCCGGTCTGGCTAAAGGATGACAGGTTTCCCTTCTGAAAGGACACTGGTGAACCTATTGCATTTGTATGACCATCTGACAGCTCTGTGGTCCATCTTACTGACCCCAGTAGTTCATCTCCAGAGTTTCACAATCAGCAATTCAAAATCTTAAACTGCTGCGGTGGGATTTGGCCTTATTCTTGGATTGCTAGTAGGCCGCTAACTCATTATTCGCTCAGCATAACCACGGCTCTACTGTCCCCGAGTGCTTTGAGAGGCAGGAGACGGAGCACTAAAATAAGTTGATAGTGATGTAAAACCTGAGGTTTCGTCAGCCGCATCCTGGCTTTGTTTTCTAGCATCGCTCTGTGTAAACTGGCTGGGCACAGTTGGAGAACAACTTGTCAATCTGTTGATTGTGCTAGTCCACCATCTGTCGCCTTCCTCCACACAGCTTAAGGAAGTCCCCAGTCAGGTCTCCTTGGAATCTACTGATAACAGCACAGTCAGCGCAGCCCCAAGTGCCACTGTAGCTGCTGCTTCACCACTGTTTTTTTGATTGATCATTGTGGAAGCCCTTTGGACTGATCACTGCCCTCCCCTTCCCCACGCTCCACCTTCTGTCACAGGTGATTTTCCCTTTTGGGTTTTCCGACCATGTTCTGCATAACCCAATCCATCTTAAAAATATCCATAACCCCCACGAGGACCACGGGGAAACCATTATTGATCTCCCCATGGGACACGTGGAGTACAAGCTTCCCTGGTAGGCTGGATAGAATTCCCTGGAGGCCAACTATCTGGGGCTTGTTATGAGCTAACATAAAAGCAGGCCCAAAACAGGGCCTGGTGTGGTTAGCCCTCCCAATTAAACTATTGGAATAAAATCAATTGGATGTTTCAAAAACTCACTGTGGTAAGCTAAGTATGAGAAAATCTTGATTAAATATCAATCTCCGTTATCTACTGACTAGGTTCCTTCCACTTTCATGGAAAGAAAAAGCTTTCATCCATAAATCAACTCAAAACATCCCCAGGTATTTCAAGGTCCTTGAATTACGTTTAGAAGTGTTTGTGTTTAAACAAGCATAACATCTGATTTGGGTCCAAGGAAACAGCACGAGATGAAGGAGTTGTTAATGTATTTTGGAGGTATTGGATGAACAAAGCGTGTCAAGTAGGACACCAGGGGATCTCCCTGGTCTTCATCGAAAGAGTGCCTTTGGGTCTTGCACATTACCGTAAGGAGGCAGGCAGGCCTCGGTTCAATGTCTTGTTTGAAAGACGCCGCCTTTGATGATGTGACACTTCCTCAGTGTGGCACACATCGTGTCACCCCACAGGTGAGAAGTAATGAGTCAAACTGGCACGAGGACGAAAATCGAAGGTTTCACCCTAGTTTAACTGGTCTGCCTCGAAGTTAGTGCAGGAAGTGAAAGTTTGTGATGAGAATAACCACCAAAATAACCATACAGGTGTTGGCCATTCAGCCCTTCCAGCTTGTTCCACCATTCAATGGTTGGCCTGTATCCTAATTCTATCCAAAAATAGAACATAGAACATTCAGTGCAGAAGGAGGCCATTCGGCCCATCGAGTCTGCACCGACCCACTTAAGCCCTCACTTCCACCCTATCCCCGAAACCCAATAACCCCTCCTAACCTTTGTGGTCACTAAGGGCAATTTATCATGGCCAATCCACCTAACTTTCACGTCCTTAGACTGTGGGAGGAAACCGGAGCACCCGGAGGAAACCCACGCAGACACAGGGAGAACGTGCAGACTCCGCACAGACAGTGACCCAGCAGGGAATCGAACCTGGGACCCTGGCGCTGTGAAGCCGCAGTGCTATCCACTTGAGCTACCGTGCTGCCCTCAGACATCAGGGGCGAAATTCTCCCCAAACGGCGCAATGTCCGCCGACTGGCGCCCAAAACGGCGCCAATCAGACGGGCATCGCGCCGCCCCAAAGGTGCGGAATGCTCCGCATCTTTGAGGGCCGAGCCCCAACATTGAGGGGCTAGGCCGGCGCCGGAGGGATTTCCGCCCCGCCAGCTGGCGGAAACGGCCTTTGTTGCCCTGCCAGCTGGCGCGGAAATGACATGTCGGGGCGGCGCATGCGCGGGAGTGTCAGCGGCCGCTGACAGTTTCCCACGCATGCGCAGTAGGGAGAGTCTCTTCCGCCTCCGCCATGGTGGAGACCGTTGCGGAGGCGGAAGGGAAAGAGTGCCCCCACGGCACAGGCCCGCCCGCGGATCGGTGGGCCCCGATCGCGGGCCAGGCCACCGTAGGGGCACCCCCAGGACCCCGGAGCCCGCCCACGCCGCCTTGTCCCGCCGGTAAATAGGTACTCTAATTTACGCCGGTGGGACAGGCAATTTATCGGCGGGACTTCAGCCCATTCGGGCCGGAGAATCCAGCGGGGGGGCCCGCCAACCGGCGCGGCCCGATTCCCGCCCCTGCCGAATATCCGGTACCGGAGACTTCGGCAACCGGCGGGGGCGGGATTCACGGTGCCCAACGGCCATTCTCCGATCCCGCTGGGGGGTCGGAGAATGACGCCCCATATTCATAACCCATGGTCAGCTACTTTTTTTGTGCGAGAAGGTCACCGATTGCGGGAAGAGGCATATCCGAACTTCTGTCCCAACTGGTTGGGCTCTCATTTTAAGGTTATGGCCACTTGTTCTAGATCCCCCCCCAGCGTCGTTCCCTTTCTCTGATCACTTTCTTTAAAAATCCTAAAAATCTCAATCAAATCACCCCTTAAGCCTTCTATATTCCAGCGAACACAAGCCTATTTATTGGCACCTTTCCTCATAATCTAACCCATGGAGCTTTGGTGATATTCTGGTGAATTTGTGCGGTCAATATATCCTTTCTAAAATACAAATCCCAGAACTATACCCAGTCCTTCAGATGTAACCTAACCAGGGCTTTGTACAGCAGTGGTTACAGTTTATATTCCAGCCCCTTGGGTAACATTCCAGTAGCCTTTTGAATGCTGTTTGTGAACATGACCATTACATGAACATTTTTAAGTCTCTTTGGACCTTCACTGTTCCTAACTTTTCACCATTTAAATAATACTTGAATCCATCCTTTCCTGGTTCATGATGAATAGCTGTACTGAATCCTATTTGCCACAATTTTCCTCCTTCACTTTAATCCATCAATGTCTCTTTGTAATGTGATTATCCCATGTAGACGACTCGCTACGCCGCAAATCTTTATATCAACAGGAAACTGGGATATACGGCTTTCTATTGTGTTGTCTAAGTTATTAATAAATACGGTGAATATTTGAGACCTCATCACCATTAGTCACTTGCTTCCAATTCCTGTGCGCAACCACAATCCCTACTTTGCGTGCCTCCTGTCAAACCAATCTAACCATGCCAGTACTGGGCTAACCAGCAGTGGACAAGCGCTATACTGTGGTAGGAGTCGGAACTGTTGAGTCAGCTACTTGGATATTTGAGCTCAGTGCATGAGCGTGCTTTTTCTTAACAAGCAGCAATGCTGAAAAAGCCTGCGATTTAAGTCATCTGAGCCATGAAACTGTTACAGGCAACATCGTAGAAGCACTTGACACTTTGTCTGAATTTCTCTCCGCCATTTTAGTCAATCTATAAACTGACTTAAAACAAATGACCGCGGCAAAATGAGAATTGTCATCAATGCCTTGTTGGCTACGTATCACACGGTTGGGTTCACCTTGTGTTTTGATGGTGGTTAGGGAAGTTGGGAGTGAATCGCATTTTGCAGTTACTCTGCTTTCATCACCTTATTACGTCCTGCAGCGACTGCTGTTATCCCCTTTATTCTTCCATGGGATGGGAGTGTTGCCGGCAAGGCCAGCAGTTGTTGTCCATCTCTAATTGCCCTTGAAATGATGTGAGGGGGTTAGGATTCCCTCACCCGAGGGGTTAATCTTATTAGTCCATTCTGACTAAACCACCGAAGGAGGGAAAACTATCTTCCTGCAAGATACAGAACAGCTCTGACTAGAGGGAGGTGACTATTCCGGGCCTTAAACAGTTAAACAGGTTTCAGTTACATCCTAGTGGAATATTTCTCAAGTAGATCGCACAAAACTAAACCTCTTACTTTCTCAGAGTGGACCCTGTCATTTACGAGTCCTAATTGAGCATCTAAGATCTAAAATTTACTCAATGTCACTGTACACGGTTTATTTTCAGTGGCGTTTATTAAAACATTTCAGAGTATAAAAAAACAATGTTACAGAGCTTCAAAATATAAATCTGCTAACAGATTATCTCCTTTAAGAGAAAAATATATTGAAACATGGAAATCCATAAGTATCTATAAAACATCTACTTGAAAGAATAATAGGTTCATATTTGGGACAGACTCCCAGGATTTGCCTGACGAAAACAGGCAGTTTGAACAGTGTGGTGAATGGAACTACTGTTAATTCACCAGTGCACTGTGATATCATGTTACTGCTGTATCGTGTTACGTTATGTGTTTGACCCTGTGGGCTCCACCTATGGGCCATTGTACGGCTTCACCCACAGGGGTATATGACGGGGCATGTACAGGCTCGCCCAAGGCTCCACCCCTTACGGGAAGTATAAAGGCAGCTGACCTGCGGAGCCGCATTCATTGTTGTACCGGTCACAGGCAGTCTCAGTTGTAAGCTGATTAAAACCACGGTTTACTTCTCAACGTGTCTCTCAGTGAGTTGATGGTCGCATCAAACAGAACAGTGACATCACCCTCTAACAGGGGAGAGCGAGGCCTAGCTCTGTGAATCGGTTCTTTTTTATACATTTCCTTTCCTATTTCTGTTAAGGCCCGATTTGCGTCTCATCGCTATAATGAGCATTTCCTTTACAATTTTGTGGCTTTACTTGAGTGTTTCTTTTAACATCAGTTTGTGTCAAACGTCTTAACATATGTTTGGTCAGCAGGTCCTCCTGAGAGTGACTTCATTCCGTTATCTCTCAGCTGTCAAAGTTTTTTGATTTACAGAAAACTTCAAGACTGTTTCTCATGTGTCAAGAAGTTGAATGCACATAAAGTTACTTCATTCATTTGAAATCCTCTTTTGGTTTGGCTACAGCTGCAGTCAAGTAATTCAAAGGGATTTATGGTCTGTCAAACCAAGGACTTTGGCCGCCTTGTTTATCCGAGGTGACTTAATTAGTCTAAGAGTGAGACACGTGTCTTTCTTTTTCTCTGTGTCTAATGGATTCTAAAAAGTCATGTCTGCTTTAAAGATTTTATTCTTCTTGGGTTAACCACACTGTGCATCAGTTTTAATTTCTGATTCGTATAAGCTTCCGTGTATTAATCCGAATCTTGTAGTCACTGTGATATTCACCACAATGAGTAGCTTGTTCAGCCATTTCCAAGGGCTGTTAAAAGCCAACCACTCTGCTGTGGGTCTGGATGATTTTGGGCCATCCACAAGATGCACTGCAGGAACTCACCAAGGTTCCTCTGGCAGTAACTTCCAAACCCACAACGGCTACCACCTCGAGGGGCAAGGGCAGCAAACACATGGGAACACCACCACCTGGAAGGTCCCCTGCAAGTCACTCACCATCCTGACTTGGAAATATATTGTCGTTCCTAGAATGTCGCTGGGACAAAATCCTGGAACTCCCTCTCTAACAGCAGAGTAGGAATGCCAACCCTACATGGACTGAAGCAGTTCAAGAAGGCTGCTCACTGCCACCTTTTCAAGGGCAATGAGCGATGGAAAATAAATGCTGGCCTAGCCAATGTTGCCCATATTGCATGAATGAATTTTTAAAAAGCATGTCGGCCAGAATAGGTAAGGATGGCAGATTTCTTTCCATAAACAGCATTATTGAACCAGATGTGGTTTCGCACCAATCAAGGGTAGCTTCATGGTCACGATGTGCTGCCGATCAAACCTTCCCGCGCAGCCGAGATACTACCAAGGTTTTAATAGGCTGAGCCTTTTATTTTACCGAGTGTTTATCAAACATCCGGTGCTTTATTCAATAGCTCTCCTAAACGTACTGCAAGTTGTGCGCCAGTAATATCATGTATAGTAGTTTTGGGTGGCGAGCAAATTGCTTGTGTTTGTTGAAGTTAGAATGCTAGAATTGCACTTGGGGACATATTCTGCAGTTTGCTGAATATGGTGCAGAAAAAACAGGCAAAAAGCATTGGAGTTGCCAGCCCCAAAAGACAACTTGCTGTGCTTGCAACAGAATTGAAAAAGCAGCTGACAAAGAACGCTCAGAGCTTGGTGAGAGTGAAATGATGTTGAACTTGCAGTGAAAAGGGGGGGTGGGGGGGGGGGGGGGGGGGAGGGAAGTGAGACTGTATTTCTTGGCTCTTATTTCTTCCTGCAGCAGCCACTAAGGTTGCTTAAAACATCAGCTTGATCCCAGACATATTTCTGAAAGATTAAATTGGCACAATATTCTTTATTAATTACTTGATTCTTCTACCTAGGATGTGTAGGTGGCTCGGTATTGAAAAAAAAATCATCTGTGATTATAATTGAGATTTTCTGGAGAGCAGTCATTTAACTTTGTTATGGTAACAGAACAAATAGATCCACGTGACTCAACCCTAATGGATTTGGGGAATTTTCTGCCGGTCACATAGAATATAGAGTGGAATATATTCTTACTCCGCTCCATTACGGCAGCATCAAGCTGGACATAGACGGCTAGAAAACAGAGCAAAGATCCCTCTATTCTCCCCTCGTACTGTGCTTCAGAAACTCAGAAGAGCCCTGTTCATGGCACCACAGCAGATGTCAGTGTGGCTCTGAGCGAGTAATGCCCAGCATTTCCACCCTGGCATTTTCAATGCCGTTAGCTGTACTGATATTAAAAATGTTGCCGTTCTAAAATCAAAAATCCTGCATCTGCCATCAATTATCCAGTGATTGTTCAGACCTCCCCTCTTAACCGTTGCAATAAAACTACTTGCTGTGCAATTGCACCTTGAATTTAAGATGTGATGAACAGAAGAGAATAGTGTTAAAGCGGAATGTGATTCAGAAACCCAGATTCTCACCAATCCCACTAAAAGCTACTGCCAACCACTTGATAAAATGATATACGTTTCTTCCTATGTGCCAAACAGAAGTTCCTACTATGTAGGAATTGTCTGGGTATTGCTATTTATAGCACACTGTTTAATGCTGCTACAGTAAATCCTCTTTGTGCCATTTTATTTGCTCATCCATTTGTTTCAAGAAGTAAACTTGAATAAAACAGCGGTGGGTTGAAGTAGAATGTTGGCCACTCTGTGCTTCTACAATTGATTTTGTGGGGCATTTTCAAATTGTTGGGGGAAAGAGTTGGTGCTTTGACATTAAGGCCAGAGTTTGAAAAGCATGTGCAGGTCGCCATTGATGCAGAAGATTTTCACAAACGGACCTCCATGTCAGACCTGGATTTATACACAGTTGTCCCTCTATCCAAGTGATGGGCAACCTGGGCTAGTGAGTGGGCCGCACGAGTGGCCCTCCTTCATCTCAGTGGGCCGCAAGATTGAAATCGGGCTTGTTCACTAACCATGACCCCATGAATAAGATTAAACACGCTGAATATTTCATAACGAGTTATAGAAAATGCTTCACCTTTCACATCTTTCATATATTAATATAACTATCATCAACTTCAAATGGTAAAAACAAAGTAACTATTTATAATTTGGACACAGAGGGAGTGCACGGCTCTCGCAGTCAATGTTGTGAGCAATCAGCACGCACCTCACTTCACTTGCCCTCGCTTTACATGTATTTCTCTTCAGTCGTACCGGCAGGAATAAAACAACGAGGATGGAAACCAGCAGAATGTGGCAATCCTGCACATGGGCAACAGAGGACAAAATGCCTTGTGGGTCACACTCAGAACCGAGATGGGCTGCATGTGGCACTTAGGCCACAGGTTGCCCACCACTGCTCTATGCCATTATTTGAAGGAAATAAACTGATGATCAAGGTGTTGGGCAACCGCCTCTTCCTGACATAGGCCAGTCCCCCAAACTTCTGCGCAATGAGAGAACTGGGGCTGGATCCTCCACCTGGGAGACTATGCTGGAGTTGAACCGCTTGCTGGCACTAGGGGTGGCTCCCAGAAGCGGTCCACTCTGCCCGGCTATGCAAATTTACATCTTCCAATCATGACAATATGGTACTGGATTCAAATTAATACAAATTAGGTTCAATCTCTTCCTGGGCATGAATCTGATCGCGTCACTGGGGAGGGTCTGGCAAGATTGCGATTGGCAATCTCGCCGGCGTAAATCCCCTTTTGGGCCTGTTGCGAGATTGAGCGGCCATGACGGGATATGCGCCCACGGCTGGCGTGGCTGCTAAATCATGCCCAAGACCGCAATCAGACCAGCCATGATGTTATTGACTGGCAGAATAGGCTTGAAGGGCCGAATGGCCTACTCCTGCTCCTATTCCATGTGCTCTTACCATCAGCTTCCATCTGCACTCCAGATTCTGTAAACTATAATCTCTAGATAGAGATCAAGCCATGTTTTAGAGTCATTAAGGAGGCTGTTTGGCCCATTAGGATCAAACCATTTTGGTCTGTGGATATGGTTGAAAGGTAGAATTACATGAAAATTACAACCTGGATTTGGCTGTTCAGTCTAATTAGCCCATATTGGTGGTTATCCTCCACCTGAATAGTAGTCCTAATGACAGGAAACAGAAATAGTTTTAAGTAATCTATATTTTGATTTTTGGCTATTAGAAATAGGGTATAGATTTAAATGGGCTTAACATTGTGTGTCCGTGTAAGAAAGGGTTAAAACATTCAGTTTACTCATGTTAAACCAAAGGTAATTGCATGTCTGTGGGTTTTACTTTCATTTTAAACTGTGCCTGCATTGTAATTAAATGATTTACAATGTGAAAACAGAGTTTAAAGAAAAGACTAGGCTGTTGCTGAGCAACCGGGAGCCCAAACGGCAATGTGAAAATTGCTTATTGTCACAAGTAGGCTTCAATGAAGTTACTGTGAAAATCCCCTAGTCGACACATTCTGGCGCCTGTTTGGGGAGGCTGGTACGGGAATTGAACCGTGCTGCTGGCCTGCTTGGTCTGCTTTAAAAGCCAGCGATTTAGCCCAGTGTGCTAAACCAGCCCCTTGTACTTGAGTTTGGAACCAGGTGCCTGCAAAGGACGCAGCTCTCACAGAAACTGTTAGCAGAAAGGCAGGACAATGGAGCAAGGGGAAGAAAGCCAGGACAACACCGTAACATAGTGCGTAGCACAGCCCTGATGCTTCACAGCTCCAGGGTCCCAGGTTCGATTCCCGGCTAGAGTCACTGCCTGTGTGGAGTCTGCATGTTCTCCCCGTGTCTGTGTGAGTTTCCTCCGGGTACTCCGATTTTCTCCCATAAGTCCCGAAAGACATGGGACGGGATACCCCGACCCCTCGCCGGGTCGGAGAATCGCCGGCGAGCCGAGCAGATCATGCCATGCCGCCCCGACGCCGGCACGCAATTCTCCGCAGAGCGGAGAATTGGCGCCATTGGCGTGGTCTCGGGTCGCTCTATGCGGCCGGCCCGTAAGAAAAGAGCCGAGTCCCGCCGGCGCCATTCTAACCTGCTCTGAGCCGCCGGGACCTCGCCGCTAAAGGTTCAGGTGGTGGCCTGTGGGTGTGGAGGGGGGTCCGACCCGGGGGGGGGGGGGGGGGGGGGGGTCTTTGATGTGGCCTGGCCCGCGATCGGGGCCCACCAGTCGGCGGGCCGGCCTCTGTGACTGGGCACCTCCTTTCCTACGCGCCAGCCCCTGTAGTCCTGCGCCATGTTGCGTCAGGGCCGGCGCGTTGAAGGAGGTCACTGCGAATGCGTGCGTTGGTGCCGGCGCCACTGCGCATGCGGGGATCCCGCGACGCACAGTTCGCGCCGGGATCGGCAGCTGGAGTGGCACGAACTGCTCCAGCGCCGTGCTGGCCCCCTGGGAGCGGCCCGTTCACGCCGTTGTAGAACGCGATGGCGTTTTCGACGGCGTGGACACTCTGCCGCGGGATTGGAGAATCCTGCCCATGCTGTTAGGTAATTTGGACATTCTGGGGACGATTCTCCAATATCGGGCCGAAGAGTTCGTGCCGGCGTGAACGCTGTCGCGTTTCACGACGGCGCGAACTGGGCCCGGTTACGTACGATTCTGGCACCCACAGGGGGCCAGCATGGCGCTGGAGCGGTTAACGCCGCTCCAGCCTCCTTACGGCACCGCGCCAACCCGCGCATGTGCAGTTGGGCCGCGCCAACCTGCGCATGCATGGGGGACTTGTTTTGCGGGCCGGCCCTGACTAACATGGGGTCAGTGTTCAGGGGCCGGCTGCGCCAGGAAGTAGGCGCAAATGGTTGCGGCGATTCTCCGGCCCTGCGCGGGGCTCGAAGAACCACCCCCTCTAAATTCTCCCTCTGTGTAACCGAACAGGTGTCGGAGTGTAGCGACTCGGGGCTTTTCACAGTAACTTCATTGCAGTGTTAATGTAAGTTTAATTGTGACATTAAAGAGTATTAAAAAAAAAAACGAGTCCCAAAAATTAAAGAACAGGCCTGGGATTCTCCACTACCCGGCGGGGTGGGGGGTCCCGGTGGGATGGCCAAAGGGACCTCGCCGGTTGGCGGAAGGCCGCGCATTCGCTGGAGCGTTGGAGGCTGATGACGTCATCCCCGCACATGCGCGGGGGCAGGGGCGGTCACTTCCGCATCGGCCATCGCGGAGGCAATGGCCGAGGCGGAAGGAAAAGAGTGCCCCCACGGCACAGGCCCGCCCGCGGATCAGTGGGCCCCGATCGCGGGCCAGGCCACCGCGGGGGTACCCCCCCCAGGACCCCGGAGCCCGCCTGCGCTGCCAGTCCCGCCGGGAAGGGAGGTGGTTTGATTCACGCCGGTGGGACTGGCATGACAGCAGCGGGACTTCGGTCCATCGTGCGCCGGTGAATCGCCGGGGGTGGCGCGCCGACCTGCGCGGCGCGATTCCCGTCCCCGCTGAATCTCTGGCGCCGGAGAAATTGGCGGCCGGCGGGGGCGGGATTCACGTCCCTCCCCCGGCGATTCTCCGATTCGTTGGGGGGTCGGAGAATCCCACCCCAGATAGTTCTGGAAACCTGGGAGTGAAAAGAGAAGTCCCAGAATGACTGAAGTCTAAGGAATAAAGGAACTGGAATATGAACAAGGTACTGTTCACTGAAGTTAAAGAAAGGGGCAGACAGAGGCTCCCAGTTAAAGACAGCGCTGAAAGGTACAGACCTGTTGAGGTTGGCTAGCAAAAAGATAACCTTCATTGAGCTTGTGAAGCACCAATGTTCTGTTGGCATGGCTGGGGTCCTGAGAGATTGTATGGAAACTTGAATGCATGTGGAAATTCAAGGCAGATGAATACTGAAAGGAGAGATTGAAATCCTGGAAGTGGATCCTCGGTGAATCCATCCGAGAGAAAGCATTATTTGGGGGAAGATTCGAGGGGAAGTGCTTTTCGAGAGTGGAGTTTGGAAATACTCGTGTGGTTGTCAAAATTCCAGTGAGACCAGTTGGTTCACAGTGTGATGAGCAACTGGACGGAATTTGATGAGAAATCTACAGAAGTTGTATTTGATCCGCCCGCGCTGCCTGGCCCCGCCGGTGACGAGAGGTGGCTTGACTCTCTCTGGCTGGACTGGCATTCCAGCAGCACTCTCATTTGTATGGTTATCTCCTTTGTAACCAATGCTTCCCTGAACTATGGTCAGAGGTCCGATGGCCTTCACCCCACGCGGGTGTTTTGCGTGCTGCCAGATAAAGTGCCTGCCTATTTGAAGTCTGCAGAGCTATTGCAAACAGCATTTCTCCAGATTTCCCGCACTTGGCTAAGCCCATAAACAATGCCCTTCCTTTCTGTCAACGCTGCCGAATCAAAATTAGAAACCTATGGGGGAGATTCAAGTGGACGCATTCAATGATCATCACCATTTTAAGCTGGTCTTTCTGTCCTAAATGCTGGATAGGGGAGCTTTGCTCAGTAGCGGCAGCTAGTGGACTTTGCTGAGTTGTGCAACAATAACTGTGTTGGTTCAGCTCTCACTTACACAAGGCATTCATTCAGACGCACTGTTCACACACAAACTCGCACTGTACACAGTGCTCCTAAGAACAATGTGTTATTGAAGGCTTACTCCTTCATATTTCCCACATTCACATACGTACAACTGCTGGTGATCTACCATCTGCTAAAACGGTTTCAAAAGCTGCTGGCTTTCAGTGAATGGACCGAGCCGTGTTCTCTTGAAGGGGATTCCCTGGATCTTGCCCAAATGGCCAGAGATCCTCTTCAGCTTCAGTTGTTTCTTTCGCTATCTCTCTTTCTCATTTGCTGTTACTCCGTCGTCTAGCTTTCCTTTTTAATTTCAAAACGCGTATGTAAATGTTGAATCCGATTATGTGTGGGGTTAGAAGGTTGAGGATTTGAACGCCTGACTGCCACTCCAATGAAGTAGCAAGAATGGAATGCTGAATTGTTGGAGGTGCCTTCTTTCAGATGGGCCAGTCAGAGGGCTTCCAGCTTGAAAGGAGCAGCAAGCTACAAGGGAAGGTTTGTAAGAGAGGCTGCTCCCACCAAATATTTTGCCTCTTAAATGAGAAAGCAGCTTTTGCAGCCAGGCCCCTATTGTGGGGGGTGGGGGGTGGGGGGGAGTCAGCCTGTGGCTCCGCCTGCACCAAGGCTGGCCTCGAGTTCAAGCGCCCCACCTTCAGTGGCTAAGCCGGCCTCTGCCACTTCTGGGAGCCAGGAATCTAACCGACCTCCTCCAATTGGCCTCAAGTGGCTCTTACTGAGCTGGATAAGCCACCCGCTGCTTGCAGGCAGGTAGCCCTGTTTCCCCCCCCCACTGACCCCCGTCTGACATCATGCCTCCTCCAAACCTCTCCCTCTCCATTGGCTACAAAAATGCCCTGAGGCAGGGTGGAGCCAAGAAACCAGCACACTGGCCGGCGATGCTATTTCTGGTTCCAGTCCTCCCTAGCGGGTGTGTTCAGCACAGGTGACTGTTCAGGTGATACTTTTGTGGCATTGGAACTAAAGTTTAATAATCTTGAACAAATTGGGGCTGAACATTGGCATTCTGGACGTTGTCAGTTCTTGCAGGCTTGGGCGACATGCAGTGCCTGCATGTGGAATACCACGTGCGCTGCTGTTGTCCGTATCTGCCCAACCCTAGGATGGCACCCAACAACGATATCTAAAGTTATGATTGGGTTGGCCTTTTTACCATTGTGAAATAAAATTAATGCCTTTTCTGTTGGCCACTACCTCAGCGTTTCAGCATCAGCTGAAAACCCAATCAGTAAGATTGGAAATTTGGCAAAACAGTGCTCATAATGAGGGCTTCTTCTGCTCGATTTACAATAATGAATAAGGACCACATTGTACTGGACAACTTGTTAAAACACCCTCTCTTTGGCAGGGCTCCAAGTAGTGTGGTTTTTACTGCACTTGCACTCAATGCTCCCTCTTCTCACAGTGTGTGCTTTGTGGCCTGTTTATGGTGATATTGAGGATATTCAGTGAGTGGAGCACATGGTGTTTAAAACGCTTGTGTCACTCCTGTGACCACTATGTTCAGCGTGACAGTCAACCTCATTAATTATCAATGAAATAAAAGTTGAAAACTTTGGCTTGAATATCATCCTGCATTTCTTCAAAATAGCACCTCACGGTCTTCCACGTCTATCTGGCAGGACCGACGGAAGTAGAAGCTTTAACATCTCACCAAGAATTATTTGGATTTCCAAACGGAATTGGGTAAAGAGCCTCATTAGGAGATGTGAGCTAAAGTTGTATCTCCTGAATTTGAAGGCAGTTGCTTTCACATACATTAGTAAACGAGCTAGGAGGTGCCAGCACTTCCATGTGACTGTGCGCGATCACAAGGCACATTTACAGGGCATGGTTGTATTGGGCTCCTCAGTAATGTGGTTAGGAAACCGTCTGAGGGACAGAAAGCAGGGGAGGGATAATTGACAGACTGTGACTGGTGGTGTTCGGCAAGGATCTGTGTTGGGGCCTCACCTATCCATTGGATTTATAAATAACTTAGCCAATCAGATACAAAGCCACATATCAAAATTTGCAATGGCACAAAGATTGTAAGCAATGTCAATGGGAGCATAACATTACAAAGAGTTTTTGATAGATTTATTTTTATAAATTTAGAATACCTTTTTTTTCCCCAATTAAGGGGCAATTTAGTATGGCCAATCCACCTACCCTGCACATCTTTGGGTTGTGGGGGTGAGGCCCACGCAGACATGGAGAGAATGTGCAAACTCTGCATGGACAGTGACCCAGTGCTGGGATTCGGAACCGGGTCCTCAGCGCCGTGATGCAGCAGTGCTAACCACTGCTCCACCATACCACCCCTAGACTTTTTGACAGATGAAGTGAATGGATTTCAATAGAAATGTGCGGTCATTTCCCCAAATGGTGAAAAGCTAGAAACATTGGTGGTCTAAAGAGACCTGAGTGCCCAGGTACATCTATCATTAAAATATCACGTGCAGGTACAGAAACTAATCAAAGAGGAATACTGCTCTTTACCTCTAGGGGACAATACCTGGAGATCTTCTTTTTAGACGGCCCTTAAGAGTAAAGGGTGACTTGCTTCCACATTAAAAATGAGTTCTCAGGTAACAGAGGAGTCCAATGTGCAATGTGAAGCCTCTGTCACAGGTGAGGCAGATGATCGTTGGAGGAGCGGGTGGTTGGGGTGTCTGAGTAAACAAGTGCTCCTTTTGCTGTCGATACCTGTGCTGAGAATCATAGAATCTTCAGTGCAGAAGTGAAGGTAGAGGTAACGTCAGCATAGTCCCAGATGACCATAGGCTGCTTTCCTCTTTGAGGGGGGTGGGGGGGGGGGGGAGAGCTGACTGGTGGCGATTTTAACCTGAGGATCACCACACCTCAGGCAAGGGGCAAGTTTGAGAAGACGGGGCCTTCATGAATAACCTCAGCTGATACAGGAAGTGAACCCATGTTGCTGGCCTTGCTCTGCATCACCAACCAGCTGTCTAGTCAAATGAGCTAAACTGGCCCCCGACCTGGGGGTAGAAATCATGCTACAGTTGTGCAAAGTCCTGGTTAGACCACACCTGGAGTACCGTGAGCAGCTCTGAGCACCACACCTTAAGAAGGGCCGGAGCAGACTCAATGGGCTGAATGGCCTCCTTCTGCTCGTGATTCTATGGTTGCTGTAAGAAGATATTGGGGTTGCAGAATGATAACTGGACCCCAAAAGTTAAATTGGGAGGCAAGATTACACAAATGTAGGGGCTGTATTTTTCATTTTCATTGACTGGGGAGTTTCGAAATAGGATAATAGCCTAAAATTTAGAGCCAGACATTCAGGGGTGACATTAGGAAGCACTTCACCACAGAATGGGTGGTACAAGTTTGGAACTCTCTTCCACGTTGATTGATGCAAAATCAATTGTTAAATTCAAATCTGAGATTGACAGATCTTTGTTAATCAAAAAGAAATGAGGCCGCAGACCAGTCATGATCTCATCGAATGGCAGGACAGATGTGGGGGGCTAGAATATAGAAACTCTTGTTTCTATATCCCTACCCATTTCCACCCCAATGAGACGACCAGTATTTGATACTGTGCAGGGACTACAATGCAACCTGGACCCTACCATTTCTTAGCAGGCTCTGATGCAACAAAGGGATCGCCAGGAAGGTAAATACTTCCTAACTTTCTTCACAGGCCAACACTAAAATGAAGAGCCACCCCATCAGCCGACGCCACTTTGTCTATCCTCATTAATTCACTGTTTGCTCAGTGCCTTGCAAAACAATGGGCAAGGGAGAAACAATATTATGACAGTACCGATGACCTGACTGACGACGCCAATAATGCATGTTTGTCCTCATTGTCTTATGCATTATGCATTGGCTCAACTGTCAAGTTGAAAAAATAACACCTCCTCTTAATTGTCAAGATGAAGATCAAATATTTATAAGTGATATTTAAGATCAGGAGATTTTTTCAAGTGAGGCACTCTATGTAACATGACCCCTTTTCATGAACAACCAGTTTAATGATTAGAATTAGGAGAAGCAATGAAGTGACTGTTGGTATCTCCATCAACGATGAAAATGACTCTTATTTTTTTAAAATAAATTTAGAGTACCCAATTAATTTTTCCAGTTAAGGGGCAATTTAACGTGGCCAATCCACCTACCCTGCACAATTTATTTGGGTTGTGGGGGCGAAACCCACGCTAACACGGGCAGAATGTGCAAACTCCACATGGACAGTGACCCAGAGCCGGGATCGAACCTGGGACCTCAGCGCCGTGAGGCTGCAGGGCTAACCCACTGAGCCACCGTGCTGCTCATGACTCTTACTTTTGACTTTAACGTCCAAGTTCAATTTAGTGGGATCGTCTATTTCTTCAAAGGAAAGAGAAGACCCTGAAAAAAACACACATTACGAAGGAGCACAATATAACTATGCCCTGTAAATGTGCCTTGTGATCGCGCACAGTCACAGCCACATGTAAGTGCTGGCACCTCCCAGCTCGTTTACTAATGTATGTGAAAGGAAACAAAGCGCGACTGTTCTCTGTGCACAAACATCAGGCACCTCAGCCTCCAAAGTCCAGTGGGATTCTAGTACAGGAGTTCCAGTCCTCCGCGATACTTTGCCGTCTAATGCGTAATCTCACACACGATAATTGGGACTCGCGCAGATGTAAGGCATCGAACCGTCAATGTGGTTGTATATCTGGAGGATGCTGGATGTTTAGCTATTGGGTAATGGCCTGTGAAATAAAAATTGACGATCTTCACAAGGTCATGGTACTTGCTACAGTGCCTTCCGCACTGGTTCCGTTGTGTGAGAGATCATCGCAGTTTACTGGTGTATGATTTTCTAAATGTACGTACGATATGCATTTGCATAATATAAAATACCAAGCAGTTAGGTAGCACAATGTATTTGCTAATACCCCTGCTTTGGCGAATGAATTGAGCCCAGGCTAATGCGATCAATATATGTGAAATGAATTTGAGGATTAAACTGTCAACATTTAGCCCAAAGTGATGTGAAATTAGTAATGTATTGCTGAGAACACGGTAAGACTGGCTAGTGCAGGGAAGCAGATAAGTTCCTATTTTTACAGCAGAAAGTGCTGTTCAAAGCTTTGGGCTTAGACTTATTGAAGGGCCAGAGTAGAGGAGGCTATCCTGCATCTTACCACATAGGGTCTAATGGGGCAATGCGGCATAGAACGAAAGATACCTCCATTTATTTTTCATGGTTATACTCCAGCCTATAATCCACTGCCAAAAAAAAAGATTTTGTAATGACCATTTGCTAGAATAATCCGTCAGTGGTTTTGCTTTGCTGGGCTATGATATGTAAATGATGTGCTCCTGCTAAGGTCACTGAGTACATACTGTGGCTTTGAGCGAGTCTGCTGCTCATATCTTCCCTTTTAATGATTATTGTGGTTCCACAGTAGATTTATCGATAGATAGCTGAGGTTGCATTAGAGGCAGCGTGATTAAAAAGGAAGCACTATTCAAACAGCACAATCAACATCATTTTCTTACCTAACCAAATTAAAAGGTTGAAAGTCTTTTCCTTAATAGAATTACAGACTTCCTACAGTGCAGAAGGAGGCCATTCGGTCCCTCGAGTCTGCACCGACTCTCTGAAGAGGACCCCAACTTGGCCCAATTCCCCACCTGAACAAGATCTTGTGAGACGTCGCGACCTGGATCTCGCCCAGCGCCATATTCAAGTGAGCCATTAGGCCCGGGAAAAACGCCCGCACCTGGGAGAGACCTTGCCATGGCGTTGTTTATCACTGATCCACACAAACGTGGACCAGGTGTAACGGCACCTGGGATGTGTCCCAGGCCATCGGAGCCCCTCGAGTGGTCGGGCTCTGGGTAAGGTGGTACTCTGACACTCCCACTGCCACCTGGGCCCCTTGACACTGCCGGCCTGCTACACTGTCTTGGTACCTGGGCACCCGATTGCCCATGCCAGGGATTGGACCTGGGCGTGCCCTGCCCTTATGAGGTGGGGTAATTGGGGGGCTCGAGGACCCCCTAAGAGATAATTGGGGCAGTGAGGGAGGAACTGTAGGCCATGGTTAGTTTCTGAGGGAGGTTGAGAGATTAGGGTGGCATTTAAAAATGGTGCCCTGATCTCTTCCTGCACTGATGAGGTAATGAAGTAAATGCGGCTTCGGCAGGGCGTTACCATCCGGGCCCCCAAAAAACAACGGAGTCCCGTTTGATAGCAGGGTCGTTCTCGACGCAGCGCCAAGAAAGACCCCGCTATACCCGCCCAAAACGGGACTCTGTTTTTGCCCGTTAAATTGTGCCAGTTAAACCTCTTTCTCTCACACAGATGCTGCCTGACATGCTGAGTATTTGCAACATTTTCCATTGTTATCTTTGATGTCTTCAGTAGCCTAGTGTCAAACGTTGTCTTCAAAGTGCTTTGGGGCATTTTGCTCTAAACCAAAGTTGTTATCGCTGGTTTTCCAACTCCGATGAATCCATAAATTTAGTCTTCTCTTTCTCAGTCAGCTATTAGAATCAAGGATGTCTTTCTTCCACACCAAGTCGATGGGTTCTGAGATGGTTGATTCATCCAATGCGCGATCTGCAGTCATGTGGAGTAGGTGATGCGTTAAGAATTGGGTAGATGGGCAGCTTGGGGGATTGTGCTCTCCCTCCGATGCCTCAACTTTGCCTCCCTCTATAATCCATTAGACCCCGTAAAAAAAACATAAATTTACCAAGTTGCTAATCAATACTTAACATTGTGAAGTTGTCAGACGGTCTGCGACTGTCGTCTAAGAAACCAAACAGTCGATACAACTCTGGGAAGGCAGCTTTGTGGGTCACTGCCACGCTGCCCATTATCGATGCCAACTGATTTCTAACCATGCAGCACTGGACTGGATTAGTGTAGAAGTTGGCAATATCAGTGCGGGGGATGCTTAACAAATTCTTGTGCCACTCCCGTGCCTGTGATGTTTTAACAGCTCTGTTAGAATAGCAGACAGGGGAATATGGTAGAAACATGCAAAACATTTATTAACATCAGGCAAAGTTGACTCCAAAGCTGCGCAGGATGCAAATTGCACCAATGGGTCTTCATCAGGCTCACCGCAGCTGGATGCAGTCACATAGAAGTTAGGTTTCGAATGGAAACTATTGTTACTTGATGTGTGTATGTTTTTATTATAAAAGAGTCATTTAATATGAGGTTTCGGGATTTAGTGCCAGAAAATGTTATCTCAAAATGGATTGCACTTGTCCCATTTCATAACAATTTGTTTTACCGCACACATTATTGACTTTGTCATATAATATCTTAATGCAAAATATGGAGGAGTCGTGTAGAGATTTCATTGTAATTGCTTTAGACCAAAAAGCTTTCAGAGTCTAAATCTAATGAACCCTCCAGACAATAAATGAGTTGAAGTCTTATTCATTGGAATTACAAAACATACTGCACAATGTCTGTGCTATTGTGCAGTACTTTATGTAGGATAGAGAAGAAGATAAGGACATACCGCCGCAGCATATTGATTTGGTTTTGTACTCTAGAAAAAGTTTTACTTCTTTTGAAGAACTATTTAATACGTGAGGAGTGTTCATAAGTGCGGCTGAATGCAGGAGATGCTGAATTGCTGGCCCCTCCCTTTCCTATCCCATCCTGGTTCCCTGGGATCTTGATTGTCCTTTGCTTCTCACTCTGTTCAGTTCTGAAGTAACTCGACCACAAGAAGGGGGTCGAAACACGTTGCGAAAGTCAATCTTCTTTAACAGATATTTTTAAAAATGAGGTTTCCAAATACAGTATGGACTCAAAACCAGAAACAGTTTGCTAAACTTCAAAATAACAATAATGGAAGAGAATTGGAACTATTGGCAGTTAAATATTGATATACATAGGTAACAGCAACAAGTAATGACATCACAGCACTTACTGATGACATCAAAAATGCACTTAAATAAGAAGATGCATAATAATAACACTTCTTCCCCCCCCCTTAAATTTGAATCCCCCTTAAAGATGAAGTAGCAAGTTGGATTGTCAGTACCAGTAAGGCTCATGGGTCAGGAGAGAGTGGGGAAACAAAACAGGAAAATAAAATTTAAGATAAAAATAAAATTCATAACCACGGCGGGATGTATTCTGGAAAAATTTAATGCTCAATCTTCTTTAATACATAAAAATAACAACGTTTAAAATACAGAATGGACTGAAAGACGGGAGCAGTGAGTTAAAAGAATCAGAACTAATGACAGTTAAATCCGAATACAAGTAACAACAACAACTAATGACATCACAGCACTTACTGATGACATCAACAATGGATTTAAATAAGAAGATGCATAATAATAATGCTCTATAACAATTGCCAAATACAACTGCACTTAAAGCCCCCGCATTGTAAAGGTCTTATTTCAGTTCAAACTGCTTTTCTGACATTGTAAGACCAGCCAGAGGAAGAAAGTAATGACCACAGTGCATTGATTAAAGCCACCAATAGCTGCATCTTCTGGAAACTTATTATTTTGGGCCCTGTTGTTGAAAACTCACCACTATTCTTAGAAGTCCCCTGTACCAAAAAGGGCCGACATTCTAAATGGTGAACAGGGATTCTCACTCCCTGACTCCGATGCAGGCTTCAGTGGGTGCTATTCAGGTCAAACTATGTTTTCAAGTTCAGTAAAGATTTCATCTACTTACCACTTAGTATCATCGATCCTGGGTCTCGCATTGCTAAGTAAGTAAAGTAGACTTTAGAATAACCACTATTTCAGGTTAAATTAAGTTATTTTATTATTATATTTTTTCTTTTAAAAGCTGCAATTATTTTCTTTACAGAAAGGAAAAAGATCTTGCTTCTGGATCCTTCTGGTTGGTTGAAGGGACCTTCAGGCCCAACTTGACAATCAATCTTCTTTAAAGTCTGGTCTTCTTTAGATGTATTCGCTGATGAGCTTGGTTGCTGTGTCCTATCTTTCCCGTGTACTGAGCTATGAGAGCCGACTCTGCTGGCTGTCTCTGAGCTGACTCTGCCTACTCTTTAAATTCTGGTCTTCCTTAGATGTATTATCTATTTTAGCTCGGCTGCTTTGCCCTGTCCCTTTCCCATGGCCGAGCTGACTGTAATCTGACTCTGAGCTGCTTGTTCCTTCTCTGCTTCTCCCTGAGTTCTGGTAGTTCCTGCTCGAGTCTCTGGGTTTATATTCTCTTTCTAACAGTTATTAAGTTTTTATGACTTTATTGTAAAGTAACTTATTTCACTTTGATTGTAAAACGTATCTTTGATCTAAACCTTCTGATACAACTAAGTATTCATTTGACATGACTTCATCTCTCAGATCTCTGATTACATTGTTTCCTTTGTGATATTCAAAAATGCTTTGGTTTCAAGAGGTGTGAATTTTGGTTTGGTTCCTGTCATTTCTATAGTTTTATTTTCCAATTGTGTCCTCAGCTCATAATTTTGACTTTGATTTTGGCTTTAAATTATGTTTCTCATAGACTGAGTCTCCAGTTTTCTTTAATTTACCTGGTATGAGCAAAATTTCACACCTAGAATTGACACCAAATTCAACTGAACCTCATCCTTTCCTTTCCAGCTGCTTACTAAGATAGTTACTTTCAATGAAGGTGTGAACCATTGTTTTTACCTTCAAACAAAAATCCTGTTTGTCTTGTTTGCTAAGCCTGCTTGACCAAGGATATCTGCATTTTACAATCCTGCTCTTTGCAGCTGCTGTTAACCCTTTGTGGGATCTTGCCCTGCATTCTCGCATGTTTCTCTCAGATCAGATATTGCCAGACTTCCATGTTTCAAATGACACACCGTTCCATATTATCAATTACAGCCCGAAGGTTGAAGGTTTGGCTCAGCAGGTCGAAGGAGGGCATGTTGGCACAGTGGTTAGCACTGCTGCCTCACAGTGCCAGGGACCAGGGTTTCATTCCAGCCTTGGGTGACTGTCTGTGTGGAGTTGGCACGTTCTCCCCCTTTCTGTGGGTTTTCTCTGGGTGGCCCGGTTTCCCCCCGCTGTCTAAAGGTGCAGGTTAGGTGGATTGTCCATGCTAATTTGCACCTTAGTGTCCAGGATGTGCCGGTTAGATTTCTGGGACAAGGTGGGGTGGGCAGAGGAGTGGACCTGGGCAGTGTGTTCTTTCGGAGGGTTGGTGCAGACTCAATGGGTTGAATGGTCTCCTTCTTCTCTGTCGGGACTCTATGGAACCTCAATGTCTGGACCTACGTCTAAAGGATAGTCACTTGGATGAAGTAGCAAGTTGGACTCAGTACCAGTGGGGCTCATGGGTCAAGCGAGAGTGGGGAAACAAAACAGGAAAATAAAACTTAAGATGAAAATAGAATTTATAATCAAGGTGGGATGTATTCTGGAAAAACATAATGCTCTATCAGCTAGACTTTTGTGCTGTACAATCCCAATTCTATGATTCTAGACAGTTTTAAATGTAAGTATTTGTTGGTGACCGAGTTGCACTTGTGGAGTTTCTAGTTCTGTGCTCTGTGTGGACCTTGGCATGGTTCAGAGCAAAAGGTATGATTTATTTGAACATGTCTGTTTTAATACGGATTTCCCATCCTCTATTACCCCCCTTCCCCCAGCATCTTTCCTGATCCCGATCGTAACCACTTGGGAGTCGAAGTGCACTGAGAGGTGCCTTTATGGAACAGAGTGCACCGGTTGCCAACCCTTGTTGGGGTTTTATTCACATGCTGGGCCTACCTCCACTCACGCCATTTGTCTACCCAACAGTGTACATCCTCATCAATTCCCACATCAATTGTCAAGTGACCAGTCTATTCACGGCTGAACTGGCTGATTCTTGACTGTCAAACAGCCTAATAAACACGTGCTTGTTTTTTAAAAAGAAAAAAACGCCCCTCAATTTCATTCACATTGCCGGGGGCTATCTCCTGCATTCCTCGCATTCAATTCCTGGAGACTCCAGGTCATTCCTGGAGGGTTGGCAACCCACTGTCATGTAAAAACAATTCCTACCACATCTGGGTTGTATTTTACCGTTATGCATCTACAGAAACTTACAGAGAGGGCGACACAGATACTATTTGACTGAAACAAGATAGGTTTAATATAAATGGCTACCTTGGAAACTGAAGGTGTGAATCATTTACAATTTAACATTGCGTAGTCAGAAGGCTGGCTTCCGATCTATCGCTATATGGTGTGTATCTTTGCACCAGCACTCGGAATATGACTGGTAGATAATTCATGACTGCCTAGTGTTTAACGTTCCCTGGCTAAAGAATTTTAAACTCTTTTTAATTGCTAATTTTCAGTTTCTTTTGGCAATTGAGTTCATCACACGGCATACGTGAAACAAGGGGCGGGATTCCCGACCCCCCTCCAGGTCGGAGAATCGCCGGGGGGGGGTGGCGTGAATCCCGTCCCACCGCTCCGACGCTGGCTGCTGAATACTCCGGCGTCGTTTTTTTGCCGGGGGCGGGGATTGCGCCGTGCCGATCGGGGGGGGGCGTTGGTAGCAGCTCCCCCGGCGATTCTCTGGTCCCCGTTTTCGGCCAGTCCCGCCGGTGTGGGTTAGACCAGGTCCGTACCGGCGGGACCTGGCTCTGAGGGCGGCGGGGGGGGGGGGCGCTGGGGGATCTGGCCCCGAGAGGGGGCCCCCACAGTGGCCTGGCCCGCGATCGGGGCCCACCGATCTGCAGGTGGGCCTGTGCCATGGGGGCACTCTTTCCCTCTGCGCCAGCCTCTGTAAAGCTCCGCCATGGCCGGCGCGGAGAAGAAACCCCCTGCGCATGCGCAGGAATCACGGCAGCGGTTCTAGGAACACGCAAGTCATTTAAAATGCAGTACCATTCATTGGTGTTAATAGTTGTGCTAGACAAGTCTGGGCTTCAGGAAGTTGACCATCTCTAATGATTAAAAATAATTAATAAACTTTAATTTTTTCACGATAAACTGCTTTTTGTTATGCACGTTTGATCTCAGTTCAAGGCTGTTTCATTCAAATGATGAGTAACACCAATTTTTTAATACGGAAAACTTCACACTATCAGCAGATTGGGGCGGGATCTACCGGTCGCATTGCGCCCGAAAAGCAGCTCAGCGTGGCGTAATGTGACTGATAGATGCCGGGAGATCCCACTTCCAGGATCTACCAGATTCGCCACACATCGCGAGATCTAACGTGATCTAGCGAGACTTCCGAGATCCACCCAAGACGTGGGGTCTAACTCCCGCGCCTCGGAAATCTCGGGTGAGCGCCATTCAGTGTTGGTCTCCAAAATGGCGACCAGGCGGCACGGCACTCACGGGGGTCCCCAGGGGCCTGGAGGTCCCAGGTGCATGCCCTCTGGGCAGGGTGATACCCTGACACTGCCGGTGCCACCTGGGCACCCCCTGTCCAGCAGTGCCACGGTGCCCAGGTGACACCAGAGGAAAGCAGAGCACCCGGAGGAAACCCACGCAGACACGGGGAGAACATGCAGACTCCGCACAGGCAGTGACCCAAGCCGGGAATCGAACTTGGGACCCTGGCGCCGTGAAGCAACAGTGCTAAATACTGTGGTACTGTGCCACCCCACTTTATAATGATGATCATGGCCGAATAGTTTATCACAATAACAATTGCAATATGATTTAGGACTCTCTGCTGCGTTTTAATGGACACTGACATATATGCAGCAATGCGACAACAGTGCCATTACAAGCATGACAAATACTGAGTTTTGCGGCTTTTTCCTGTGAAGAGGTTGGTAAGGCATTTATTGGCATGCCAGAATTATGATTTCTGTCTCTGTGTGGACTCCTCGGGATTTAACAGTTTGACAATATAGCATATGCCCCGCGAGTTTAATGTCTGAAGTAATATACTGTCTAGGTTCAGCCTCCAGAAATGCTGTAAACTGGAAATTAAGCAACAAGCTGGGAGTATTTCTTCATCATGTGGTGCTCTTCTAGTTGGACATTGGGCTTGTTGTTTTTTTGTCAGAATGAAATATGGTAGATCTGGAGCTCTGTCTGCTCGGCTGGCGTCTTTTCAGATTGATGGTGGGTGCATATTCTTATAAATGTACACACACCAGGTCATCGCACACTCAATATGAGGTCTACTTTCTTCTGGTCACTACTTTTGGTGTGCAAGAAGACATGAAAATAAAGTTGGGAGCATCACTTTATAGTTGCATTGGAGATCTTGGCAATGTTTGCAAAATGGAGGAAATGAAATGTAGTCCGGTATTTGAGTAGCTTTCAGGAGTTGGCGCACAGAATGCGGCTGCTCACTTAGCATCTTCCATTCAGTGCCAGAGTGCATGAACCTTTCCGCAAGAGCGTAAATGGGGAGAACATTAATAATAATAATAATAATAATAATAATAATCATCATCATTATTAGTGCCACAAGTAGGCTTACATTAACACTGCAATGAGGTTACTGTGAAAAGCCCCGAGTCGCCACATTCCGGCACCTGTTCGGGTACACTGAGGGAGAATTCAGAATGTCCAAAGTACCTAACAAGCACGTCTTTCGGGACTTGTGGGAGGAAACCGGAGCACCCGGAGGAAACCCACGCAGACACGGGGAGAACGTGCAGACTCCACACAGACAGCGACCCTAGCCGGAAGTTAAGGGAACACTTTGTAGAGTGAGAGCCGGAGATAAAGGTGGATGATATTTGTCAGTTCACTGGAGTGGAAGAAGTGTATGTAAACTCTGCAATTTACTAGTGCAGTAGAATTCATGTCAGTTGATTTAAAAAAAAAAAAAAATTTTTATTAAAGGTTTTCATAAAATATCAATAACAAAATGAGAAAGAAAAAAGAACCCAACAGGGTTAAGTACAAAACACAATCTAAAAAAGCAACCCCCCAAACCCCTCCCCTCCCCCCACCCCCCCCCTGTACCTGAATAATAAGTTTAAAAAAATATATATATTTTATTCAAAATGTTTTGGCCAAACAAAACAATACAAAGGTTTTCCTTTTTTCAACAATAAAACAGTATAAATAACAGTGGCCATTTTAACAAATAAATAAATAATATATAAACTAAGTGGCAACTGCCATATCAAAAATAATAACTCTCCAAAAATAAAATCAAGCAATCCAATATACATAACCTGGTACAAATATCTATACACAAACATCCCTGAGGACCCGCCCGGGCCCCCCCCCTCCCCCCTGGGTTGCTGCTGCTACCTTCCCATTTCCTTTATCGTTCTGCGAGATAGTCAATGAACGGTTGCCACCGCCTGGTGAACCCCTGAGCCGAACCCCTTAGTGCGAACTTTATCCGTTCTAGTTTTATAAACCCTGCCATGTCATTTATCCAGGTCTCCACGCCCGGGGGTTTGGCTTCCTTCCACATAAGCAATATCCTTCGCCGGGCGACTAGGGACGCAAAGGCCAAAACATCAGCCTCTCTCGCCTCCTGCACTCCCGGCTCTTCTGCAAACCCAAATATAGCCAACCCCCAGCCTGGCTCGACCCGGACCCCCACCACCTTCGAAAGCACCTTTGCCACCCCCACCCAGAACCCCTGCAGTGCCGGGCATGACCAAAACATGTGGGTGTGGTTTGCTGGGCTTCTCGAGCATCTCCCACACCTATCCTCTACCCCGAAAAATTTACTGAGCCTTGCTCCGGTCATATGCGCCCTGTGTAAAACCTTGAATTGTATCAGGCTTAGCCTGGCGCACGAGGACGACGTGTTTACCCTACGTAGGGCATCAGCCCACAGCCCCTCCTCAATCTCTTCCCCCAGCTCTTCTTCCCATTTCCCCTTCAGCTCATCCACCATGATCTCCCCCTCGTCCCTCATTTCCCTGTATATATCTGACACCCTACCATCCCCCACCCATGTCCCTGAGATCACTCTATCTTGAATCTCCTGCATCGGGAGCTGTGGGAATTCCCTCACCTGCTGCCTCGCAAAAGCCCTCAGTTGCATGTATCGAAATTCATTCCCTTGGGGCAACCCATATTTTTCCGTCAGCGCTCCCAGACTCGCAAACGTCCCGTCTACGAACAGGGGCGAAATTCTCCCCCAACGGCGCGATGTCCGCCGACTGGCGCCAAAAACGGCGCCAATCAGACGGGCATCGCGCCGGCCCAAAGGTGCGGAATGCTCCGAATCTTTGGGGGCCGAGCCCCAACATTGAGGGGCTAGGCCGGCGCTGGAGGAATTTCCGCCTCGCCGACTGGCGGAAATGGCGTTTGTTGCCCCGCCAGCTGGCGGAAATGGCGTTTGTTGCCCCGCCAGCTGGCGCGGAAATGCGGCGCATGCGCGGGTGCGTCAGCGGCCGCCGACAGTTTCCCGCGCATGCGCATTGGGGAGAGTCTCTTCCGGGCACGATGCCCATCTGATTGGCGCCGTTTTTGGCGCCAGTCGGCGGACATCGCGCCGTTGGGGGAGAATTTCGCCCCTGTTCGTAGACGGGACGTTTGCGAGTCTGGGAGCGCTGATGGAAAAATATGGGTTGCCCCAAGGGAATGAATTTCGATACGTGCAACTGGGGGCTTTTGCGAGGCAGCAGGTGAGGGAATTCCCGCCATGGTGGAGGCCGTGGCGGAGGCGGAAGGGAAAGAGTGCCCCCACGGCACAGGCCCGCCCGCGGATCGGTGGGCCCCGATCGCGGGCCAGGCCACCGTGGGGGCACCCCCCGGGGTCAGATCGCCCCGCGCCCCCCCCAGGACCCTCCGCGGAGCCCGCCCACGCCGCCTGGTCCCGCCGGTAAATACCAGCTTTGATTTACGCCGGCGGGACAGGCAATTTCTGGGCGGGACTTCGGCCCATCCGGGCCGGAGAATTGAGCGTGGGGGTCCCGTCAACCGGCGCGGCCCGATTCCCGTCCCCGCCCAATCTCCGGTACCGGAGGCTTCGGCGGGGGCGGGGGCCGGATTCACGGCGGCCAACGGCCATTCTCCGACCCGGCGGGGGGTCGGAGAATGACGCCCCAGATCGCTCAGTTGCACAACCCCAGCTCTCTGCCATGCTCCAAATCCCCCATCCATTCTCCCCGGGACAAACCTATGGTTATTTCTTATCGGGGACCGCACCGAGGCTCCCGTCCTTCCCCTATGTCGTCTCCACTGCCCCCAAACTTTTAGTGTTGCCACCACCACTGGACTTGTGGTGTATTTCTTCGGGGAGAACGGCAACGGCGCCGTCACCATTGCTTGTGGGCTGGTTCCTTGCAGGACGCCATCTCCAATCTCTTCCACGCCACTCCCTCCCCTTCTCCCATCCACTTACACACCATTGAGATATTGGCGGCCCAGTAGTATTCACTTAGGCTCGGTAGTGCCAGCCCCCCCTATCCCTGCTACGCTGCAAGAACCCCCTCCTCACTCTCGGGGTCTTCCCGACCCACACAAAACTCATGACACTTTTCTCAATTCTCTTGAAAAAAGCCTTTGTAACCATCACCGGAAGGCACTGAAACACAAAAAGGAATCTCGGGAGGCCTACCATTTTAACCGCCTGCACCCTACCCACCAGTGACAGGGGCACCATGTCCCATCTCTTAAAATCCTCCTCCATCTGCTCCACCAATCTTGTTAAATTAAGCCTATGTAAGGTTCCCCAACTCCTGGCTATCTGAATCCCTAAGTACCGGAAATCTCTTGTTACCTTCCTCAGCGGTAAGTCATCTATTCCCCTGCTCTGCTCCCCCGGATGCACCACAAACATCTCACTCTTACCCATATTCAATTTGTACCCCGACAATTCCCCAAACTCCCTGAGTGTCTGCATTATCTCAGGCATCCCCTCCACTGGGTCCGCAACATACAGCAATAAATCATCTGCATACAAGGATACCCGGTGTTCTTCTCCTCCCCTGAGCACTCCCCTCCACTTCCTGGAGCCCCTCAGTGCTATGGCCAGGGGCTCAATCGCCAATGCAAACAGTAACGGAGACAGGGGACACCCCTGCCTCGTCCCTCTATGAAGACGGAAGTAATCAGACCTCTGTCTGTTCGTGACCACGCTCGCCACCGGGGCCCTATACAGCAGCTGTATCCATCCGATATACCCTTCTCCAAAACCAAATCTCCTCAGCACCTCCCACAGATAATCCCACTCCACTCTGTCGAATGCTTTCTCGGCGTCCATCGCCACCACTATCTCCGCCTCCCCCTCTGGTGGGGGAATCATCGTTACCCCTAGCAACCTCCGTATGTTCGTGTTCAGCTGTCTCCCCTTAACGAACCCAGTTTGATCCTCGTGGACCACCCCCGGGACACAGTCCTCTATCCTCGTCGCCATCACCTTGGCCAGGAGCTTAGCATCTACATTTAAAAGGGAAATGGGCCTGTAGGACCCACACTGCAGCGGGTCTTTTTCCTTCTTCAAAAGGAGCGATATCGTTGCCTCCGACATAGTCGGGGGCAGCTGCCCCCTTTCCCTAGCCTCATTGAAGGTTCTCGTCAAAAGCGGGGCCAGTAAGTCCATATACTTCCTATAAAATTCCACAGGGAATCCGTCCGGTCCCGGGGCCTTCCCCGCCTGCATGCTCCCAATCCCTTTTACCACCATCTCAATCTGTGCTCCCAGTCCCGCCCTCTCCTGCTCCTCCACCTTAGGGAATTCCAGCTGATCCAAGAAACACATCATTCCCTCCTTCCCTTCCGGGGGCTGAGCCTTATATAACCTCTCATAAAATGCCTTGAACACCCCGTTCACTCTCTCCGCTCCCCGTTCCATCTCTCCCTCCTCATCTCTCACCCTACCTATCTCCCTCGCTGCTCCCCTCTTCCTCAATTGGTGGGCCAGTAGCCGACTCGCCTTCTCTCCATACTCATACTATACACCCTTTGCCCTCCTCCACTGTGCCTCTGCCTTACCCGTGGTCAGCAGGTCAAATTCCACATGTAGCCTTTGTCTTTCCCTGTACAGTCCCTCCTCCAGTGCCTCCGCATATTGCCTGTCCACCCTCAAAAGTTCTTTCAACAATCGCTCCCTTTCTTTACCCTCTTGCTTCCCTTTATGTGCCCTTATGGATATCAGTTCCCCTCTAACCACCGCCTTCAACGCCTCCCAGACCACTCCCACCTGAACCTCTCCATTGTTATTAAGTTCCAAGTACCTTTCGATGCACCCCCTCACCCTTAAACATACCCCCTCATCCGCCAATAAGCCCATATCCATTCTCCAGAGTGGGTGCTGTTCTTTTTCCTCTCCTACCTCCAGGTCTACCCAATGTGGAGCGTGGTCCGAAATGGCTATGGCCGTATATTCCGTCCCTGTCACCTTCGGTATCAGTGCCCTTCCCAAGACAAAAAAGTCTATCCGTGAGTATACTTTGTGAACATGGGAGAAAAATGAGAACTCCTTACTCCTAGGCCTACTAAATCTCCAGGGGTCTACCCCTCCCATCTGCTCCATGAAGTCCTTGAGCACCCTGGCCGCTGCCGGCCTCCTCCCGGTCCTGGACCTCGACCGGTCCAGCCCTGGATCAAGCACCGTATTGAAGTCTCCCCCCATTACCAACTTTCCCGCCTCCAGGTCCGGGATACGTCCCAACATACGCCTCATAAAATTTGCATCACCCCAGTTCGGGGCGTATACGTTCACCAGAACCACCGCCTCCCCTTGCAATCTGCCACTCACCATCACATATCTACCCCCACTGTCCGCCACTATGGTCTTTGCCTCAAACAGTACCCGTTTCCCCACTAAGATAGCCAGCCCCCTGTTCTTCGCATCTAAACCCGAATGAAACACCTACCCCACCCATTCTTTACGTAGTCTGACCTGGTCTATCAGTTTCAGATGCGTCTCCTGCAACATAAACACATCTGCCTTTAATTTCTTTAGGTGTGCGAGTACCCGCGCCCTTTTAATCGGCCTGTTCAGCCCTCTCACGTTCCACGTGATCAGCCGGGTTGGGGGGCTCTTTACCCCCCCCCTTGTCGACTAGCCAGCCCCTTTTTTAACCCAGCTCCTCACCCGGTTCCCACGTACCTGTGTATCCCCCCGACGGCACCCTCCCGCCTCGACCACCCCATCCCATAACAGCTCCCCCTTCTCCTTAGCAGCAGCAACCCAGTTAACCCCCCCCTCCCCGAGATCCCTTTCAAGCGTAGTTGCACCCCCCATGTTGCTCCCAGAAGTCAGCGAACTCTGGCTGACCTCGGCTTCCTCCCTTGTCCTCGGCCCCCACTGTGCGAGGCCCCTTCCTTCCTGCGCCCCTGTTCCCGCCATAATTACCATAGCGCGGGAACAAAGCCCGTGTTTCCCACTCGGCCCCTCCCCTAATGGCCAGCGCCCACAGTTCCTCACACACTCTCTCTCTCTCTCCCCCCCCCCCCTCCCCAACATGGGGAAGAGAGAAAAGTTACAGGATCGCAAGATTAACAAATTGAAAAATCATCCCCCCCGACCTTTTTTTCCTCGCCCCACATAATCACCCCACCACTTTGTCCCAAAAGTTCTTTCTCTCGCCAGACTATTCCAGCTTCTCGTCCACAATGAATGTCCACGCCTCTTCTGCCGTCTCAAAGTAGTGGTGCTTCCCTTGGTGTGTGACCCACAATCTCGCCGGTTGTAACATTCCAAACTGGATCTTTTTGTGCAGCACCGCCTTAGCCCGATTAAAACTTGCCCTCCTTCTCGCCACCTCCGCACTCCAATCCTGGTATACGCGGATCACTGCGTTCTCCCACCTACAGGTCTGAGTTTTCTTTGCCCATCTGAGGACCGTCTCTCTGTCATTGTAGCAGAGAAACCTCACCACTATAGCTCGAGGTATTTCTCCAGCCCTCGGTCTTCGCGCCAAAACTCTTTAAGCTCCCTCCACCTCCAAAGGGCCCGTCGGGGCCTCTGATCCCATTAGCGAGTGAAGCATCGTGCTCACATATGTCCCGACGTCTGCCCCTTCGGGAAGACCCAGAACCCTTAAATTCTTCCTCCTCGAATTATTCTCCAGTACTTCCAGCCTTTCCACACACCTTTTGTGCTGTGCCTCGTGCGTCTCTGTCTTCACCACCAGGCCCTGTATTTCGTCTTCATTTTCAGCAGCCTTTGCCTTCACGACCCGAAGCTCCTGCTCTTGGGTCTTCTGCTCCTCCTTTAGCCCTTCAATCGCCTGTAATATCGGGGCGAACAGCTCCTTCTTCAACTCCTTTTCAGCTCTTCCACACAGCGCCGCAGGAACTCTTGTTGGTCCGGGCCCCATAACAAACAGCCACCTTCCGACGCCATCTTGCTTTGAGCTTCCCTTCCTTGCCGCTGCTCCAGAGGATCCTCCGCAATCCGGCCGCTATCCTCTCCCTTATCCATGCGTGTCCGGGGGGGATTCCCTTCTGGTTTACCGCACAGTGTTTTTGGCTGTTTAAATTGCCGTTGGGGCTCCTATTAAGAGCCCAAAAGTCTGTTCCAGCGGGAGCTGCCGAAACGTGCGACTTAGCTGGTCATCGCCGCACCCGGAAGTCTGTCAGTTGATTTTTGATAAACAAATATATCTAAGAAGCACCGCCCTAGTGTTTGACTTCTGCACCCTGTGTCCTTGGGCAGCACTTGGTAATTTAAGTAACTTTGCATAAGTGCAAAAAAAACTTCCCACTTTGTGATAGACGGCGACAGAAATCAAATGAATTTTCCGTTGACAGGCATAAGTGGACACAGACTACAAGGGAAAACAAATGAGAAGAGCTTTGTGGTTGGCTGGCTATGTAAAATGGTTCCTTTTCATTTTTTGTTTTTAACCTTTTGTGAATAGTGAGTGATGACTCATGCATTAGTGGCACAGTCTCCTGAAACACAGTTGGGATGTTTGTGCAGCTGGGTGAAATAGAACCATAGAATCCCTACAGTGCAGAAGGAAGTAATTTGGCCCATCGAACCTGCACCGACCCTCGGAAAGAGCAGCTTACCCAGGCCCAACCCCCCCCCCACTGTATCACAAGACCATAAGATATAGGAGCAGATTTGGCCGTTGGACCAACCGAGGCTGCTCCACCATTCAATCATGGCTGATATGTTTCCGAAGCCCATTTTCCTGCCTTCTCCTCATAACCTCTGAACCCTTTTTAATCAAGAAGCTATCTTAAAGACACTCAGTGATTTGGCCTGTACAGCCTTCTGCGGGGCACTGAGTTCCACAGATTCATCAAATATCCCTGTAACCCCCATCTAATCTGCACACCCCTGGACGCTAAGTCGCAATTGATCATTGCCAATCCTTCCTAACCTGCGCATCTTTGGACCGTGGGAGGAAACCAGAGCACCCGGAGGACTTGGTGAAGTCATCCCTACCTTGTCTCTGTGTTAACTTGGCTTCATGTGTACTCATAAGCTACCAAAATATCGTGCATGACAGTGTCCACAGCAGTGATTGGCGGGGGGGGGGGGGGGGCACTGGAAAGATGCAGTCGCTTTTGATGCTTTCCTGTTGTGGTATTATTGAGTCTGTGGCTTTTTTGTTTGATTGTGTTTCGATTGTAATACAAGGCTTGCGAAGTGACACTGTTGAATGTTGTGTTATGTACTCTGGGATAACACAGGCTGCAACTGGATGCAGCTTTAACTAAAAGATACTCCAGATCTTGAAGTTAGTTCAATCTGATTTATTGAACCAGTAGCACATTAGCACAGTTCTCTATGAATTCGACTCTCAGCTAACCTAAGTATGGTTACTCTGTCTGACTGAACCAGACTAGCTCTTAGCCACGTGCTGGAGGTGTGATACTGTACATACACCCTGACTCGCTCTGTAGATGTTCATCAGTGGAAAGAGGTGGACTGTGAGTGCCTCGTGCCTTTTATAGTGACATACCACCCCTGAGTGTCCTGCCTGCTCATTGGTCATGTCCTGTTCTCTGTGTTCATTAGCTGCCTGTCTGTACATCATTATCTGCATGTCTGCATATCATGACATTGAACAACTGAATCATCCCACACAATCGCCATGGTTTCTCTTTCACTTTGGTATATTTTGGAACTTGGTGCTACTGTGAACAGCTCTGACCAGCCCAGCCAGGGGCTGAAGTGCACAGTGTGCACCGGCATTAGAAATGGCCAATTCATAAAAGTTAAAAAAAACAGGCGAAAGGGCTGAGGAGGTTGTGTTCAGTAGGATAATGTAATTGTATAACTTCCTACACCCTTGGAAAGCTGTAAGTTGTCACACTTGAATTCAGCGGCATCAAAGGACTTAAATGTTATACTATTGCAAAATGGAGATAAATTGTGATTGAGATTGATTAAATAATTAACTAAATCACTTGATCTCCGGATGCTTTTCTTTCAGGTAGTTTTAAGTGTTGTCGGAGCTGTCTCAAGCAGCAGTGAGATAAAGAGCCAGATAATCAGTTTTGGTGCTGAATGGTCTGGGGTAAATGGCTTTGACTGCTGCGTATTTCAACAGGTCGGTTAGCTCAGTTGGCTGGACGGCTGGTTTGTGATGCCTACAACAGGTAGCCTTGTGGATAGCACAATTGCTTCACAGCTCCAGGGTCCCAGGTTCGATTCCGGCTTGGGTCACTGTCTGTGCGGAGTCTGCACGTCCTCCCCGTGTGTGCGTGGGTTTCCTCCGGGTGCTCCGGTTTCCTCCTACAGTCCAAAGATGTGCAGGTTAGGTGGATTGGCCATGATAAATTGCCCTTAGTGTCCAAAATTGCCCTTAGTGTTGGGTGGGGTTACTGGGTTATAGGGATAGGGTGGAAGTGTTGACTTTGGGTAGAGTGCTCTTTCCAAGAGTCGGCGCAGACTCGATGGGCCGAATGGCCTCTTTCTGCACTGTAAATTCTATGATAATCTATGAACAGCGTGGGTTCGATCCCCGTACCGGTTGAGGTTATTCATGAAGGCCCCGTCTTCTCAACCGTGCCCCTCTTCTGAGCTGTGGTGACCCTCAGGTTAAATCACCACCGGTCAGCTCTCTCTCAACTGAAATATACCGGTTTCTGTATGGGGCACATGAGGAGCGATTCCGAAAATGAGCCGAAAAGTGACTCTGCTGTTCAAACAAAAACCGTTTGCGGGATTCACACGTCGGTGGGATCCTCCGCTTCGCCGGTATCGCGGCCACGCCTGCGGGTTTGCCGACAGCGTGGGATCGCCACAATGGGAAACCCCATTGGCCAGCTGCCGGAACGGAGGATCCCCCCTGCCGGCGGGGGCGCGCCGTATCAGAAAACAGGACTGTCGGGACGGAGAATCCCACCCTGGATGTTTAATATTGTGTGGCAGTTGTCCAGTTCTGTATTCCATTCCACCATCATAACCAGTATGCAAGTGCCAAGCTGGCACGAGAGAATTTAACCATCTCTCCTTGACATTCAGCATTGCTGAATCCCCCCCAATATCAAAACACTGGGGGTTAGCATTGGCCAGAAACAGAACTGGGGCAGCCATATAGATACTGTGTTTACAAAAACAGATCGGAAGCTGGGAATTCTGTGCAGAGTAACTCACCACCTGACTTCCCAAAGGCTGTTCACCATCTACCAGACACAAGTCAGGAGTATGATGGAATACTCTCCACTGTCCTGGATGACTGCAGCTCCAACAACACTCAAGCAGCACAACACCATCCAGGGCACAGCAGCCCGCTTAACTGGCACCCCACCCATCACTTTCAACACGCTTTCTCCCCCTCCCCCCCCCCCCCGCCCCGCCCCGCCCCGCCATCTCCGGTGCATAGTGGATTGGATTTGTTTGTTGTCACCTGTACCGAGGTACAGTGAAAGGTATTGTTCTGCGTGCAGCTCAGACAGATCATTCCCTACATGAAAAGAAAATACATAATATTGGGCAGCACGGTAGCATTGTGGATAGCACAATTGCTTCACAGCTCCAGGGTCCCAGGTTCGATTCCGGCTTGGGTCACTGTCTGTGCGGAGTCTGCACATCCTCCCCGTGTGTGCGTGGGTTTCCTCCGGGTGCTCCGGTTTCCTCCCACATTCCAAAGATGTGCAGGTTAGGTGGATTGGCCATGATAAATTGCCCTTAGTGTTCAAAATTGCCCTTAATGTTGGGTGGGGTTACCTGGTTATGAGGATCGGGTGGAGGTGTTGACCTTGGGTAGGGTGCTCTTTCCAAGAGCCGGTGCAGACTCGATGGGCCGAATGGCCTCCTTCTGCACTGTAAATTCTATGTCTATGTTTGTATAATAGGGCAAACATAAAATACACAATGTAAATGCCTGGGCACAAGCATCGGGTGAAGCATGCTGGAGTGTAGTATTACTCGGTGGAGACGATGTGTGAAGCAATCAGGTCAGTCCATAAGAGGGTCGTTTAGGTGTCTGGTAACAGCAGGGAAGAAGCTGTTTTCGAATCTGTTAGTGCGTGTTCTTAGACTTTTGTATCTCCTGCCCGAGAAGTTGGAAGAGTGAGTAAGCCGGGTAGGAGGGGTCTTTGATTATGCTGCCCGCTTTCCCCAGGCAGCCGGACGTGTAGACAGAGTCAATGGATGGGAGGCGGGTTCGTGTGATGGACTGCGCTGTGTTCACGACTCTCTGTTATATCTTACGTTTTGGGCCTGGCAGTGGCCATATGAGGCTGTGATGCAGCCAGATAGGATGCTTTCTATGGTGCATCTGTAAAAGTTGGTAAGAGTCAGTGTGGACATGCCGAATTTCCTTTGTTTCCTGAGAAAGTATAGGCGCTGTTGTGCTTTCTTGGTCGTAGAGTCGACATGAGTGGACCAGGCCAGATTGTTGGTGATGTGCACACCTAGGAATTTGAAGCTGTCGACCATCTCCACCTCGGCGCCTTTGATGCAGACAGGTGTGTGTACGATACTTTGCTTCCTGAAGTCAATGACCAACTCTTTAGTTTTACTGGCATCTCCCTCCTGTATTCTTTTAAAAAAATATATATTTATTAAAGTTTTTTACCAACACAATTTTTTCCCCTTACAAATAATAACCCCCCCCCGTAACAAAATAACATGAAAACGCACTGAGCAAGATATATACATGGCAAAATGGTATATTTACATAGCTTTATACACTGGCTCTCCCCCGCACGTGCCAGTTTCCCCCACCCTTCATGTTATCTCCTGCTCCTCCATCCTTCCAAGCAACCCCCCCCCCCCCCCCCCCCCGCCCCCCACCCCAGGGTTGCTGCTGCTGCAGACCGCACTTCCTCTAACCTTCCGCGAGATAGTCGAGGAACGGTTGCCACCGCCTGTAGAACCCCTGCGCAGACCCTCTCAAGGCAAACGTAATCCTCTCCAGCTTTATGAACCCAGCCATGTCATTTATCCAGGCCTCCAGGCTAGGGGATTCGCCTCCTTCCACATTAGCAAGATCCTTCGCCGGGCTACTAGGGACGCAAAGGCCAGAATGCCGGCCTCTTTCGCCTCCTGCACTCACGGCACGTCCACTACCCCAAATATTGCTAGCCCCCAGCTTGGCTTGACCCGGACTTTCACCACCTCAGATAGTATTCCCGCAACTACCCTCCAGAACCCCTCCAGTGCCGGGCATGACCAAAACATATTAACATGCTAGCGCTTCCCCTCTTCTTTTATCTCTTGGTGTATTGCCGAAACCTTGCCCTCCCCGACCCATACACCCGAGATCACCCTGTCTTGAATTTCTTGTGCCGGGAGCAACGGGAATTCCCTGACCTGTCGCCTCACAAAAGTCCTCACCTGCATATATCTAAATGCATTTCCCAGGGGTAGCTCAAACTTCTCCTCCAGTGCCCCTAGACTCGCAAATGTCCCGTCAATGAACAGGTCCCCCATTCTTCTAATCCCCGCCCGATGCCAGCCCTGGAACCCCCCGTCCATCTTCCCCGGGACAAACCGGTGGTTACCCCTGACCGGGGACCACACCGAGGCTCCCACTGCACCCCTGTGCCGTCTCCACTGGCCCCAGATCCTTAGCGTTGGCGCCACCACCGGGCTCGTGGTGTATTTTGATGGCGAGAACGGCAGCGGTGCCGTCACCAACGCCCCCAAGCTCGTTCCTTTACAGGATGCCATCTCCATCCTCTTCCATGCCTCTCTCCATAACCCCCTCTCCCTCCATAACCCACTTGCGGATCATCGCCACATTTGCTGCCCAGTAGTAGCTCCCTAGGTTTGGCAGCGCCAACCCTCCTCGGTTCCTGCTGCGTTCCAGGAACCCTCTCCTTACCCTCGGGGTCTTATTCGCCCACACAAACCCCGTAATACTCCTACCTACTCTCTTGAAAAAGCCCTTGGTGATCACGATGGGAAGGCACTGAAACACAAACAAAAACCTCGGAAGGACCACCATTTTGACCGACTGCACTCTACCCGCCAGCGAGAACGGTAACATGTCCCATCTTTTGAAGTCCTCCTCCATTTGGTCCACCAACCTCGTCAGATTCAATTTATGTAGGGCCCCCCAAGTCCTGGCTATCTGGATCCCCAGATACCAAAAACACCCCTCCGCCCTCCTCAGCGGTAGGTCCCCTATCCCTCTTTCTTGGTCCCCCGCCTGTAATACAAAGAGCTCACTCTTCCCTATATTGAGCTTATATCCCGAGAACTCCCCAAACTCCCTAAGTGTCTGCATGACCTCCACCATCCCCTCCATTGGGTCCGCCACGTACAGCAACAGGTCATCCGCGTATAGCGACACCCGATGTTCTTCTCCCCCTCGGACCACCCCCCTCCATTTATTAGACTCCCTCAGTGATATGGCCAAGGGTTTGATCGCCAATGAAAACAACAGGGGGGACAGGGGGCACCCCTGCCTCGTTCCTCGGTACAGCCGAAAGTACTCCGACCTCCGCCGGTTCGTCACTACACTCTCCACCGGGGCACTGTAAAGGAGCTTAACCCAGCTGATAAACCCTCCCCCGAACCCAAACCTACGCAATACCTCCCAGAGGTACTCCCACTCTACTCGGTCAAAGGCCTTTTCCGCGTCCATAGCTGCCACTATCTCCGCCTCTCCCTCCTCCGATGGCATCATTATCACGTTTAAGAGCCGCCGCACATTAGTGTTTAATTGCCTGCCCTTTACGAATCCCGTTGGTCCTCATGAATCACCCCCGGGACACAATCCTCAATCCTCGTGGCCATCACTTTTGCCAATAACTTAGCGTCCACATTGAGGAGCGAGATCGGCCTGTACGATCCACATTGCAGTGGGTCCTTGACTCGCTTTAAAATCAAGGAAATTGTCACCTCCGACATTGTCGGGGGCAAGGTCCCCTCCTCTCTTGCCTCGTTAAAGTTCCTTACTAGTAGCGGGGCCAACAGATCTACGTACTATCTGTGGAACTCCACCGGGAACCCGTCAGGCCCCGGGGCCTTCCCCGCCTGCATACTCCCCAAACCTTTGCTCAGCTCCTCCAACCCGATTGGTGCCCCCAAACCAGCCACCTCTTGCTCCTCCACCTCTCGACCTCAGTTGGTCTAGGAATCGTCTCATCCCCCCTGGGGCTGGGATCTGTACAGCTCTTCATAGAAGGCCTTGAATACCTTGTTTATTTTTGTTACACTCCGAACCGTGGCTCCCCTTCCATCTTTGATTCCCCCTATATCCCTCGCTGCTGTCCTCTAACGGAGCTGGTGTGCCAGCATCCGACTAGCCTTTTCCCCGTACTCGTAGGTCGCCCCCTGCGCCTTCCTCCACTGTGCCTCCGCCTTCCCCGTGGTCAACAGGTCAAACTCCGTCTGGAGCCGTCGTCTTTCCCCAAATAATCTTTCCTCCGGGGCCTCTGCGTATCTCCTGTCCACTCTCAAAATCTCCCCCACTAACCTCTCCCTTTCCATGCCCTCTGTCCTCTCCCTATGAGCCCTGATGGAGATTAGCTCTCCCCTGATCACCGCCTTCAACGCCTCCCATACCACCCCCACTCGCACCTCCCCGTTGTCGTTGGCCTCCAAGTACCTTTCGATGCACCCCCTCACCTTCCAGTCCCCCAGCCGGGGACCTCCGTCCCGACCACCTCTTCTGTGTCCCATTCCCTTTCGGCCAGTGCAGCAGCAACCCTTTCCCCCCCCCCTCCCCCCCTCCCACCCCTTCCCCCCTTCCCCTCCCCCCGCTAGACCCCTGTCTAACTTTTTTGCTCCCCCATATCACTCCCGTAAGTCAGCTGACCCCGGCTTCCCCCGCCGTCCCTTTGACCCCCCCGTGTGGGAATCTCCCAATCAATCCTTCGTTCCCCTTCCCGCCTTCCTTCCCGCGCGCGGGAAAAAACCCCGCGCTTTCCAAAGCTTGCCCCGCACCCTCTGGCACAGCTCCTGTCGCGGCCTAGTCTCTCTCCCCCAGCCCATATAACATTTCCTGCGTGTGATTGACACCCTATATACAACAACCATCATACTTCAACCCTTAAACAGCCCCCACCCTCACAAACCCTCAGTTAGAGTCCAACTTTTCAGCTTGTATAAAGGTCCACGCCTCTTCAGGCGTTTCGAAGTAGTAATGTTGGTCTTTGTATGTAACCCACAGTCGCGCTGGCTGCAGCATTCCAAATTTCACTCCTTTCCGATGCAGCACCGCTTTGGCCCGGTTGAAACCCGCTCTCCGCTTAGCAACCTCCGTGCTCCAGTCCGGGTATATTCGGATCTCTGCATTGTCCCACTTGCTGTTCCGCTCCTTCTTAGCCCATTTCAGGACCCTCTCTCTGTCCGTAAACCGGTGAAATCTCACCACCATCGCCCTTGGCGGCTCAGTTGCCTTGGGCTTCCTCGCCAGCACCCGGTGCGCCCCGTCCAGCTCCAGCACCCTCGAAGGGGCCTCCGCGCCCATCATCGCCCCGATCATCGTGCCCGCGTATGCCGCGGCATCGGCCCCCTCCACTCCTTCTGGGAGACCCAGGATCCTCAGATTATTTCTCCTCGACCTGTTCTCCAGGTCTTCGAGTCTTCCTGTCCACGTCTTGTGTAGCGCCTCGTGCCGCTCCACTCTCACCGCCAGGCCCAAGAGCTCGTCCTCATTCTCACTCACTTTTTTCTGGACCTCCTGGATCTTCACCTCGTGGGCCTTCTGGGTTATCCCTAGTCCTTCGATTACCGCCAGCATAGGCGCCAGCATCTCCTTACGCAGCTCCTCGAAGCAGCGCTTGATGAATTCCTGCATCTCCTCTTTGTCCCCGGCCGCCACCATTTTGTTTTTTTCCCCTCTCTTCTCCCGCTGCTCCAATGCCGCTTTTCTGGCCGTTGCACTTCGGGTCCGGTCCATAAAAGTCGGTTGGGGACCTCTCTCTCCTCTTCTTCCCCACGGGTTGTCTGCAAAAAAAATTCCGTTGGGGCTCCTCTAGCGAGCCCGAAAGTCCGTAATCGCGGGAGCTGCTGAATCGTGTGGCTTAGCTCCGCATAGCCGCACCCGGAAGTCCTCCCTCCTGTATTTTGACTCATTGCTGATCGCGATCTATTGAGGACTACCGTGGAGGAGGTATTGTTGTTTATCCTTACTGATTGTGGTCTATGGGTCAGAAAGGTGAGGATCCAGTTGCAGAGTGAGGAGCCAAGTCCTAGGTTTTGGAGCTTTGTTATGAGCTTGGCTGGGATTATAGTGTCGAAGGCGGAGCTGTAGTCAAGAAATAGGAGTCTGATGCTGGAGTCCTTGTTGTCGAGATGCTCCAGGGATGAGTGTAGGACCAGGGAGACAGCTTCTGTGGACTGGTTACAGCGGTATGTAAATTGCCGTGGATCGAGGCATCCTGGGAGTATGGAGTTGATGTGCCTCTCGAAGCTCTTCATTGTGATCGATGTCCAGGGCCACCGGACGATAGTCATAGAAGCGTGTTGCCTGGTTCTTCTTTGGCACCGGTATGATAATGGCCTTCTTGAATCCGGTGGGGACCTCGAGGGAGAGGTTGAAGATGTCCGCAAACACATTTGCCAGCTGATCCACGCAGTATCTGAGTGCGCGACCAGGGACCCTGTCTGGACCCGTCGCCTTCTGCGGATTCACTTTCAAGAAGGCCGATCTGACTTCGGCAGCTGTGACGATGGGTATGGGGCTGCTGGGGCAGTCGACAGTGGTTTGTGTACGATATACAAAGTACGGCACAGTAGCACAGTGGTTGTTAGCACTGGTGCTTCAGAGCGCCAGGAACCCGGGTTCGATTCCCAGCTTGGGTCACTGACTGTGCAGACTCTGCATGTTCTCCCCGTGTCTGCGTGGGTTTCCTCGGGTGCTCCGCTTTCCTCCAAGTCTCAAAAGATGTGCTTGTTAGGTGAATTGGACATTCTGAATTTTCCCTCCGTGTACCTGAACAGGCGCCAGCGTGTGGCGGCTAGGGGATTTTCTCAGTAACTTCATTGCAGTGTTAATGTAAGCTTACTTGTGACACTAATAAATATTATTATTACAGTGCAGCAACTCATTAAGACTCCTTCAAAAGCACCTTCCAAATCCATGCTGCGGGATTCTCCGTCGCTGGGATCCTTCGCTTCGCCGGCACCCCTCCCACTCCCACGCTTTTCCCGATGGCATGGGGAGGCTCAGAATGGGAAATCCCATTGGCAGGCTATGGGAACGGAGAATCCTACTGCTGGTGGGGTGCACCACGCCGGAAAACGCGGTTGGCGGGACGGAGAATTCTGCCCTTGAGCTCGAACACCAAGAAGAACAAAGGCAGCTGATTCAATGGAGCTCTGCTGCCTGCAAGTTCCCTTGCAAGTCACACACCAGCCTGTCCTGGAAATGGATCACCATTTCTTCATCATTGAAGGCTCAAAGTCCTGCAGCGGGATTCTCCATCGGCGGGATCCTCCGCTTTGCCTGCACCATTGGCGGCTGCCGGAACGGTGGATCCAGCTTCTGGGAATCTCCTCCTGGTCAGAACCGTGGGTCCATTTAGGACTGCAGTGGCTCGTGAAGGCAGCCCACTTCCATCTCTTTAAGGACAGTGAGTGATCAGCAATACCAGCTGGCCTAGCCAATGGCACCCACTGACCGCAAAAGAACTAAAGAGAAAGTTACAACTCTGCCAAGCCTTCTGACGGCTGTCGCTTGACATCTCAATAAAACCAACTCACACAGCCTTGTACTGATTGCTGGAGTATCCTGCCATTAGCCTGTCTCATTGATTTTTTAAAAACTATTTGACTGAGTTCCTGAAGGTGAATCACCAGTAGGTTTTTGATTTATGATAGCCTGCGCTCACACTCACTTGTTAGGACCGCTTGTATCTTTATCCTTTTAGCCAATAAAGGATACCACGTGTGATCTTTCCCACTTTGCACAGAGGCTGCTTTGTGTTGAGGTAATGCATATTTGTAATTAAAATGAGAGTGAGCAGTGACCTAGTTATGAAGGTTTGCCGACGTGTTCTGCTTAATGATACAGCGTTGTCCCAGGTATTTGAAAATTGAAGCCCTTTTTTAAAAAAAATGGACTTTTGTTTTCCGAGGCAGTAGCCTGGATTTATGCAGTAATTACTCAACAGAAGCAAATGGAGGTTGACTCAGAAACGACGGGGGTGATTCTCCGGGGCTGTTAGCCCTAGCCGGGATTCCCTCGGGTCCGTCCAATCGGGCGTGAGGCCAAAAGGGTGATTCTCGCCAGGTCTCAAACTCGCAGCCGGTCTCACAGTCCACTCGCCTGGCGAGATCAGGTTCTCACCCATCAGCATCTATTTCAATCAGAAACCATCAGCATCTATTTCAATCTCATTGGCGCGAGTGAAGTGGTATGCTGCGGCCTCTCGCGATGCTCCTGCTCCCCAGCTAGGCGTCCTGCTGGCGCAAATCACTACTAGGCCCCGAAAAGCGGAGATCGGGGGCTAAGGACATCAAGGGCAAAGGGCTGAGTACTCCCCACCACTTACCTCCAGGGTGCTGAGGCAATCTCCCAACGTGTCAATCTCAGTGGTCTTCCCTCTGTAGCCTTCAAATCTTTGTTGTCTTTCCCAGCATGTCAAGTTCCAAGATCATAGAATCATAGAATTTACAGTGCAGAAGGAGGCCATTCGGCCCATTTTGTCTGCACCAGCCCTTGGAAAGAGCACCCCCCAACCCCACCCTATCCCTGTAACCCAGTAACACCACCTAACCTTTTGGACACTAAAGGGTAATTTACCATGGCCAATCCACATCTTTGGACTGTGGGAGGAAGCCGGAGCACCCGGAGGAAACCCACGCAGACACTGGGAGAACGTGCAAACTCCACACAGACAGTGACCCGAGGCTGGAATTGAACCTGGGACCCTGGAGCTGTGAGGCGGCAGCGCTAACCACTGTGCCATCGTGCCACCCCAACAGATGTCAGGTGAGGGTAAAGGTCTTCCCTCTGCAGCCTTCAAACCATAGATGGTTCTCCCAGGTTGGCACTGCCAAGGGGCAGGTCCTGAAGGAGGCAGCGGAGCTGAAGGAGGGTGGCATCTGAAGGGAGGGGAGCCTTGCCAGTAATACATGTGGGGGATGCGGGGCTGCAGTATTATTCTGAGATCGGGGAGCCTTTAAAAATGTCGGTCGGATCTCTTAGAATCCGGCCTTGCCCGCTTCTTTGGGTGGCACGTCACAAATCATCCTGGCTCCAAAAAACATTCTAAGTGTGGGTGGATTGCGATCTGGATTACGCTGATACACCCGATGGGAATCGCACCTCGTTGCCTGCTTCTCCCTATACTGGCACTGTACCCTATTGAAGTGGCAGAAGCAGAAAGGAAGATAACTTGCATTTATACAGCATCTTCTCACTCTCAGGATGCTGCAAAGTGCTCCACAGGCTAATGGAGTACTTCTGAAGAGTCGTCACGGCAAACAACCTGCACACAGCATAGTCCCTCAAGCAGCAGTGAAGTAAAGAGCTGGATAATCAGTTTTGGCGCTGCAGATTCAGGGGTATATGGCGTGATGCAGGAAATGCATTGGAGCCAATTTGCACACAGTAAGAGCCCACAAACAAACGTCAGACCTGGGAACTGCATTCTGCAAAGCAAGTGTTCCCTGAAGTTGCAGAGATGTCCAGGTGACGAAAGTTGTCTGACTGTCCTTTGGAGCGGGATGCTGTGCGACTCACTTCTGTTGCATGGCTCTGGGCATTGGGTGGGGGGGTGGGGGGTGGGGGGGTTTGGTCGTGGTGAGTGGGAGTATGATCATCCAGGAAGGAAGGATGTCTTATCAGTTTTATCTTGTTTCTTGCATGTCCCACCTAAATGACTGACTTCAGCGCTTCCCCAAGAGGATTCGCCATACTGCCAATGTTGAAATACAGTTCGAGAAGCATTTGAAGGTTGTTCATGGAGCTTTTGAACTTTTCTCATACCTTTCAGGCTTCTGAATGTTGAAGCATTGGCTCGAAAATAAATTGGCCAGAGGCACTCAATTTTTTAAGAAGAAAACATTTTCAATTGTACCTACTTGTGGTTGCTGAGGTGATAAGAGCTGACTGATATTTAATAATAATAATAAGAATAATATTTATTGTCACAAGTAGGCTTACATTTAACACTGCAATGAAGTTACTGTGAAAATCCCCAAGTCACCACACTCTGGCGCCTGTTCGGGTACACAGAGGGAGAATTCAGATTGTCCAATTCACCTAACAAGCACGTCTTTCGGGACTGGTGGCAGGAAACCGGAGCACCCGGAGGAAACCCACGCAGACACGGGGAGAACATGCAGACTCCGCACAGACAGTGACCCAAGCCGGGAATTAAACCTGGGACCCTGGCGCTATGAAGCAGTAGTGCTGACCACTGTGCTACCGTGCCGCCCACTTATATTTTTGATGTAAGAAGTCTTACAACACCAGGTTAAAGTCCAGCAGGTTTGTTTTGAATCACTAGCTTCCGGAGCACTGCTCCTTCCTCAGGTGAATGCTGTTCTTGCTGTCCCTGAGCAAGGTAAGTGGGTTCCAAAGTTTGTGGGTTCCAGAGTTTGGGGATTCCAATGTACATCCTGTGTCTGATGTCTGGGATTCCCTGTGTATAGGTGTATAACTGGATTGGCTGTTTAAGGATGTGAACTGGAGCATGCATTATTGTCATCAAAAATGCACTTAAGTTGCAGTGTGCCTTTTTAGAGATGTACATACTTCAGGCCAAGAAGAGTGAGCAAATCAGAGAGAGGGAGGGAGAGAACCCCCCTGAGCTGCTGCTACAACCCCCACCCTAATTGAGTGGCAGAAGCAGAAAGAAAAAGAACTTGCATTTATATGGCACCTTTCACATCCTCAGGAGGTCCCATAGCGCTTCACAAACCAATGAAGTTCTTCTGAAGTGTTGTCCCGGTGCCCGATTTGCTTGCGGCAATCTCACTCAGGCATCAGTGAGATAAAGAATCAGATCATTCTGCAGTGTTTTTGCGTATTGCCGACACTTGTATCCTCTTTCATGGTTTGTGTGGAGTGGAGAAGGAGAACATTAATCGAGGAGTTTTCCACCTTGAACATTCACTGTTCTGCAGCCTTTGAAACAATCGAGAGTGCCCATTCTTAGTCAGACGGATGCTTCAGCTAATGAGGTTTGCCTCTGCGGGTAACATGAACAAGCCTGATTCTACTTGATAATATTCAGAGCTACCCTTCTCTGATAGTGCAGTCTGTTCCTTTTGAATTCTACGCAAAGATCTTTGCAACAAGATGAATATTTTCTTGAAGTGCGAGTTTATAGTGAATGTCTTTTTTTTTGTGCATTATTCTTTGGAAGTTGAACAAAGGGAGAGGGATGAACAGAATGAAATAAGGTGATGGGCCAGGCTTGGTTTGTGTGGGGTTGATTGGTATCGCTAGAAACGGTTGCTTTGCATGCTGCAAAGGTTGGGGCAAATTAGTGGTAAACCTATCACTTGAATAAAGATTGATGCACCCATTACACGTGGCATGTGAACACAAGAAGCTACTTTTATTGCGGGTCGACAGAGATGCCTGAGGTGGGATGTAGTGCAAGTATTTGTTGGTGAATGTAGTCTTTGACTGCACGGGGCTGGGTAGTTTTCCTGCTCCGAATGTCCCGTCAGTGATCCGGTGCATAATTCCCAACCACTTATACCTATTGACTCAGCGGCCAATTCCTTGGCGGAGTGTGGGGGTGGGGGGGGTCGGCTGCCAGTTCACAACTAATTTTAACTTGCTGCCTACCTGCAGGGTGGCCACATTACTCTGATTTCTGTCCATGTAGTTTTTTTTACGACCAGTGTGACTGAAGTGCTTCGCACGTCAAGCAAGGGCAAGCCATAAAATCATCAATTTACAGTGCAGACGGAGGCCAGTCGGCCTATCGAGCCTGCACCGGCCCTTGGAAAGAGCACCCTACTTAAGCCCACACTTTCACCCTATCCCCATAACCCAGTAACCCCGCCTCATCTTTTTGGAACTAAGGACAATTTAGCGTGCCCAATTCACCTAACTTGCACATCTTTGGACTGTGGGGTGAAACCGGAGCACCCGGAGGAAACCCACGCAGACACGGGGAGAACGTGCAGTCTCCGCACAGACAGTGACCTAAGCCGGGAATCGAACCTGGGACCCTGGAGCTGTGAAGCAACAGTGCTAACCACTGTGCTACTGTGCCACCCAGTGAAGTGAGGTGCGAACTGATTGCTCACAACATTGACTGTGAGACACTGTGTCCAAAGTGTAAATATTTATTTAGTTTTTACCATTTGAATTTGATAGTTCTGTTAATACATAAAAGATTAAGCATTTTCTACATCTCATTATGTAATATTTGGTGTGAATTAAATGCATTTAATTTTATTTATGGGGTCATGGTTAGTGAACAAGCCTGATGTCAATCTTGCGGCCCACTGAGATGAAGGCCACTCGTGCGGCCCACTCACTAGCCAAGGTTGCTTCCAACTCTGGATGTATTCCCACAGGTTTCTTCACGTGTCCTCCCATTTGGATCTTAGGGTTGATCTTTAAATATCTGGAGACTCTAGGGTACTCCTGGAGGGTTGGTAACCCTGGATGTGTAATGGGCCGCCAATCAGCATTGTCAAGAGTGAAAATGACCAAGTGCTATTCTGGCGCTGCGTTGGGGTTTGGCTGAACTGTGAAGTGTAACAATCTGCCCATGGACTGAAACGCCAAGAGAGCCAGGAAGGATGGACACATGAACTTCTCCCAAGGTGTGAAAATGCATCTTAATACCATTCAAATGGTGGTGCAGAATTTGCTCGTCATGGAGGTGGCGGGTCCTATGACGCTGTGGGTAACCTCCTTGCCTCTGAACTCTGAGTTCAAGTCCCACTCCAGGACTTGGTAATAACACGGCCAAACAGGTTGTATTTTCACCCGGCAAATCCTTCCGATGCGCATGTGGCAAGCGGCAAGAGGGGGAGATTCTCCTGGTCAGCCGTGTTTGATGTAGAGTGGTGGTCCCGGCTACAGCCTCCGTCGACAGGATAGCGGCCCGTATTCCAGGAAAATAACCAACATGTGGCTTCGGCTGCCTTATGTGGCATTCGACACGGGAAGGCCGCAAACTGAAGTCAAAGTCACTCTTTATGTGCAGCGACTGCCATCATCAGGCCGAGGAGCTGAAAGGCCTGGCCCGCCTGATGTGGAAGGCCTCATTCAGTAAGCAGGGAGGATCGTTGGGACGTGCACAGGACTCCCTAATTGCCATTTTAGGAGAGAGCTGGTTGAAGCTCGGACCATGTGGTTAAGTGCCGTGAAGAAGATTCAATGTAAAGTGAAATGCTAATCACAGGCTTATCTCTGAAAGAAAGAAATACTTGCATTGTATAGTGTCTTTCATGACCTCATGGAGGCCCCAAGCCATTGTTTATGAAGTCCTGTTAAAGCGGCACGGTAGCACAGTGGTTAGCACTGTTGCTTCACAGCTCCAGGGTCCCAGGTTCAGTTCCCGGCTTGGGTCACTGTCTGTGCGGAGTCTGCATGTTCTCCCCGTGTCTGCGTGGGTTTCCTCCGGGTGCTCCGGTTTCCTCCCACAAGTCCTAAAAGACGTGCTTGTTAGGTGAATTGGGCGTTCTGAATTCTCCCTCAGTGTACCCGAACAGGCGCCGGAATGTAGTGACTAGGGGCTTTTCACATTAACTTCATTGCAGTGTTAATGTAAGCCTACTTGTGACAATAAAGTGGAGACCCCGGCGTTGGACTGGGGTGGGCACAGTAAGAAGTCTTACAACACCAGGTTAAAGTCCAACAGGTTTGTTTCAAACATTAGGAGCGCTGCTCCTTCCTCAGGCGAGTGAAGAGGTCTGTTCCAGAAACATATATATAGACAGATTCAAAGATGCAAGACAATGCTTAGAATGCGAGCATTTGCAGGTAATTAAGTCTTTACAGATCCAGAGATAGGGGGAACCCCAGGTTAAAGAGGTGTGAATTGTCTCGAGTGAGGACAGTTGCTAGGATTTTGCAAGCCCAGGCCAGATGTTGGGGGATGAATGTAATGCGACATGAATCCCAGGTCCCGGTTGAGGCCACACTCATGTGTGCGGAACTTGGCTATAAGTTTCTGCTTGGCGATTCTGTGTTGTCGCGCGTCCTGAAGGCCGTCTTGGAGAACGCTTACCCGGAGATCAGAGGCTGAATGCCCTTGACTGCTGAAGTGTTCCCCGACTGGAAGGGAACATTCCTGCCTGGTGATTGTTGCACGATGTCCGTTCATTCGTTGTCGCAGCGTCTGCATGGTCTCGCCAATGTACCACGTTTCGGGACATCCTTTTCTGCAGCGTATGAGGTAGACAATGTTGGCCGAGTCGCACGAGTATGTACCGCGTACCTGGTGGGTGGTGTTCTCACGTGTAATGGTGGTATCCATGTCGATGATCTGGCACGTCTTGCAGAGATTGCCATGGCAGGGTTGTGTGGTGTCGTGGTCACTGTTCTGAAGGCTGGGTAGTTTGCTGCAATGGTTTGTTTGGGGTTGCGCGGTTGTTTGAAGGCAAGTAGTGGGGGTGTGACAGTTCCAACGCGCCACAGCAAAAAAACGCACCAACCTCCTCAGAAGAAAAATTCGGGACACAACCGACAGAGTACCCTTCGTCGTCCAGTACTTTCCCGGAGCGGAGAAACTACAACATCTTCTTCGTAGCCTTCAACACGTCATCGACGAAGATGAACATCTTGCCAAGGTCATCCCCACACCCCCACTACTTGCCTTCAAACAACCGCGCAACCTCAAACAAACCAGGGTGAAAGTGTGGGCTTATGTAGGGTGCTCTTTCCAAGGGCCGGTGCAGTAGAAATGCAAGTTCTGATTTCTTTCATGACACTACCTTCGACAAAGCTCCCTCAGTCAGAGGACATGCTGTAAAGCATGGCAGGACTGCTCTGGACAGAGCTGCGAGCAGATGCCCAGCAGTAGTTATGCCTCGCTTGCACGTTTTGCATCTGTTTACCTCAGCTGTGAGAAAATTGCCCACCTCCATTTGACACCTGCAATGAAAGCTAGGCCGAGAACAGGAATGTGCAGTGAAATTATACTTTAATGACTGTTTATACCGATAATTGTGCTGGTGCCTTCATTGTAATGCTCTCTGTTCTAATATTACTTCTATTAGGAACCAGCAGACCATGGCTTTTGTGTTCTTTAATGGCACATTAGGGAGAACATTCACTCAGCCTGTGCACCTTGTTGGAACATGAAAACATTCAGCTCTCAGTGGTGGGGCTGGACTGTGGAGTACATTGTCCTCACTGCAGTCTGCAAGTGAATCAAGAAGAGCCCAGAAAATTAGGACTGGCCACGACACGCTGACCGTTCTATTACGTACCAGCTGGCACTCGCCAATGTGCTTCGCCGTACATACCCAGCGATGAGCGCATTGCGATGGAGCCCTCAGTTTGCTCTATTTTAAAGGCAAATCTGGGCCAAGCATCGTTGGTCCAGTCAGTGCACATGAGCTTTAAAAGCAAGCAGCGCTATTGCCTGTTGAGAATGGCGGAATGGGGGTGAGGGGAGAGGAGCATCTTAGAAATCCCGTTGCCACTTGTTTTATTTAAAGGGTCATTTCTCTAAGTGCACAATTGGCTTGCGAAGCATCCTAACACGGGTCTTCATGTTTGATAGCTGAAACAGGCATGACAAGGGCACCCGGACCAGAAAGTTCACTAACACTAAGAAAGAGAGAGCTGCCATTTATATTAAGATCTTTCCCAGCATCGGGACATCGCAAAGCCTGGACAGCGGAAACAAAGGGGGGGGGGGGCGGCGTATTTATAGGGGTAAGCACCAAGCTTTTCATTAGGTGTGTACATTATAATAATAATAATCTTTATTAGTGTCACAAGTAGGCTTACATTAAAACTGCAATGAAGTTACTGTGAAAATCCCCTAGTTGCCACATTCCAGCGCCTGTTCGGGTTCACAGAGGGGGAATTCAGAATGTCCAATTCACCTAACAGCGGGCGGGATTCCCCACCCCCAGGGCCGGAGAATCGCCGAGGGACGGCGTGAATCCCGTCCCCGCCAGCTGCCGAATTTTCCGACGCCGGGGTTTTGGCGGGGGCAGGAATCGAGCCGGTCGGCGAACGCTGATAGCGCCCCCCCCCCCCACCCCGGCGCTTCTCCGGCCCGCGATGGGCCGGGCGGCTGCCCGTTTTAGGCCGGTCCCGCCGGCGTAAATGAGACCTGGAACTTACCGGCAGGACCTGGCTCTGCGGGAGGCTTCCGGGGTCCTTGGGGGGGCGCGGGGGGATCTGGCCCAGGGGGGTGCCCCCACGGTGGCCTGGCCCGCGATCGGGGCCTACCGATCCGCGGGCGGGCCTGTGCCGTGCGCACTCTTTCCCTCCACACCGGCTGCTGTGGACCTCTGCCATGGCTGGTGCGGAGATGATTCCCCCAGCGCATGCGCTGGGATGACGCCAGTACACGCTGGCGCTCCCGCGCATGCGCCAACTCGCGCCGGCCAGCGGAGGCCCTTCAGCGCCAGTTGGCATGACACCAAGCACCTTCCGCGCCGATTGGCGCGGTGCCAAATCTGCCGGCGCCGGCCTAGCCCCTGAAGGTGCGGAGGATTTGCCACTCCATGGCGCCGGGACCGCCCGCTCCACCGGGCAGGGGAGAATCCCGCCCAGCAAGTCTTTTGGGACTTGTGGGAGGAAAGCGGAGCACCCGGAGGAAACCCACACAGACACAGGGAGAACGTGCAGACTTTGCACAGACAGAGACCCAAGCCAGGACCCTGGCGCTATGAGACAGCAGTGCTAACCACTGAGCCATCATGCCACCCTTTAAAAGATCAAAAACTTGCACAGGGATGTAAGTGAAGCAAGACGTCTTTGCATTTCATAGCATCTTATTTATGATGGTTGGTTTTATGAGTCTCTGGTGCCTGGGGATTGTTGCCTGTTCATGGGGACCTGCTGTGTGCAATTTCCCATCCCTTGATTTCAGTATGTCGGCACCCTGGGGGGAGTCAGAGACTTCAGGGGGCTACACGCAATTGAAGTGCAGAGACTAGTGGGGCAGACTGTCACAAAAGCAGCGGCCCACAATCCCCTAACATCAGAGAGTAGTTGCAGAAATGAGCATTGTATCACATAAAAGAGGACCTGCGCTTTACAAAGTGATAACGGCAATGAGAAAGCAACCCGAGGAGACGTTTCAAAACTGCTTCCATATAATGCTGGCACAGCATTGCTACTCGTACTTGGGGAATTTGGCAATGCCTGGCTCGTGTACAGTGAAAATTAGGCACGGATACAAAACAAAGATTGCACTGACACTCCTGATTCCAATACGTTCACTGCCCAACTGCACCAGAGATTACACTGCACTGTATAAGAAGGATTGAAGTTATTCTTGTAACCTCAACACCATTTCTCCCTGGCTACGCTGGAGATTATCACTGACACGCTCAAAAGGCACTCCACATTACAAGACCATCATTCCGGATGGCAGTGATCATTTATGCTAATTAAAATTCCATTGTTTGTGCAATCTCTGAACCTCAGATTGGCAGATATAATAAATCAAGATCACACCTGTTTTCTTTGTGTTTAACCATCTGTTTGTCTGTTGGAGCATTGAGATCGACTAATTTTATTTTATTTGGGATGGCCCCAGGCGTTTGGAGTGGGCCCTAGGTCTTTGGAGTGGGGCCACTGGAGTGGACCCCAGGCCTTTGGAGTGCGCTCTAGGCCTTTGTGGTGATCCCCAGGCCGTTGTGGTGGATCCCAGACATTTGGGATGGATCCCAGGCCTTGAGGTGGATCCCAGGCATTTGGGCTGGATCCCAGACCTTGATGTGGGTGCCAGGCATTTGGGATGGATCCCAGGCCTGGAGGTGGGTGCCAGGCATTTGGGGTAGATCCCAGGCATTTGGGCTGGAACCCAGGCCTTGAGGTGGCTCCCAGCCCTTTGAAGTGGGCCCCAGGCCTTTGGAGTAGGCCCCAGGCCAGCTGAGTGTATCCTAGGATATTGAGTGCTGTAATTACTACTGAACTAATCCTTTCCACATTTGATACAAATTTGCAATACCTCAGCATAACTAACTGGATTGTGATTTTATTTTTTGAACCCTGTCGAGTCTCCAGGTACTGCTGTAACCCAGCTGGCCGGCTACCTCATTGCAAACTGGGTTGTGCCAGACTCTAGGCCTTGCCTAGATATATCAAGGCCTTGCAGAGGGTATAATGGAGGTTTACCAGAATTATACCAGGGATGGGAGACTCCAGTTATGTGGAGCAATTGGAGAAGCTGAGGTTGTTGTCATTTGGGCCGAGAAGATGAGGCGAAGACCTAATAGAGATATTGGAACAAAGGTGGATAGAGCAAGTAGGGAGAAACAGATTCCTCTGACAACTGAGACCTGGATTTAAAATAATTGGCCAAAGAAGTAAAGGGAAAATATGAAAGTATTGATTGATAGAGAGGCTATGATGATTTGGAACTCGTAGTATTGACAAAGGCTGAATCAAGGATTCGGATAACATAGGAACTTTCAAGAAACAATTGCACATGGTGCTTAAGGAGATCTAATTGACAGGATTATGGGGAAAGTACCAGGTTATGGGACAAATCTGGACAGATCTTTGAAAGAGCCAGCAGAGGCACAATGGACTGAATGGTCACCAAATGTGCTGGAAGATTCCATGGGTTGGAATTCCAGGCCCCACCAAGATTAGGAACAGAGGTGGATGGGACCTAAAGATTGAGGTTGGCCCACGTGTCGGTTTACCGCCCTTGTTTCTGATGTCAGCCATTTTGGGGAAGGCTGATTCGGGGCCTAACAAGACCCTCACAAGCTGGCATTTGAGCTCACCAAGAGCTTTGCTATCCTGGGATTGAGGCTCCCGTCGGCCTCCAGTTTCCCCGATGTGCTGAGGGGCAGTTTTCATTTTAAACATCTATTTATTGGAGTTTTTCAATTTTTACACAAATTCGCACCAAACAAGCGAAGGCAAAAAGGCAGCTGGAGGTGTCCATGTACAACAGGCACGCCCCAAAACAACAGCCATCACAGCGTTAGGAACAACAAGACAGGATAAATCAGGGACAAAATCCCCAACAGGTTCCCATCACGGATAAATGACCCGTCTGCACCTGGACAAGATACAGGCAACAATTTAGACCGAGATCACACCCATAGCTTAAAAACAGAAGAAGGAAAATAACAGCCGAGAATCCAGTGCTAAGGGGAATTTGGCGAACTCCTACACCGCAAGTTGAACTCTTCCCCAAACCCAGCCCGGAACGGGCGGCCACCCTCACGTTCAGGATGGCAAACGACGAGGACAAATTCAAGGAGAGGACCGAGCACAACCAGACCCAGGGTCAGCTACAGAGAAAGTAAAAGAGAGCAAGAGCTAAGAGTGAAGAATCAAACCCCATTTCCCAGCCCCAGGACCAAAGACAAAACACATCATCAAAACACCAACACCGCCCCCAAGAGGGCAAAAGGCAACCTTGGAATCATGACCCGGGACTCGAGGAAAATAGCCTGATTCCAGTCGAAGAGCGGGGGAGGGGACGACCCACACCAGGATGGGAGGGCCCTCAGATTGGGGTGGGGGGTGCCCTGGGAGGATGGGAGGGAAGGCCGGCCTGCCCCTCCCCCACCCTCCAGGAATTGCAGCCCCCCCCTCCTCCCCCCACCCAATCACCAAGACCATCAAAATGAGGAGGGATTTCGGCCACCACAAAAATGCATATCAAGATCCACCTTCCAACACTATCACCGCCAGCCCACAAGGGCATAAATATTGAGAGGAAAACAGCTCAAGTCCAAAGAAAAATGACGGACGAGCAAGACTTTCCAGAACTAATGCCTCGAATCCGTGATATTAGAACAATACAAAGACCAGCCAAACAACCGGCACGTGGGCCTTGTCCAACTCTCAGGAGGAATTAACCAACGGTAAAGATAAAAACTGGGCCTCACCTTTAGACCTACTCCACTTCAACATGTCTCCAACTGTGGATCACCCACCTGGGGACCTCCCAAGGCATCCACAAAGGAGGAGCCACTGCCTGAGGAGCAACAGGATAATGACCACAGCACCAGGCCTGGCCTAGCCCAGCACCGCCACAAAAATAAAGACATGATCGAACTAGCCCCTAGGATTACCATGACCCCCCCTCTATCCAACAACCTCCCAAAGCGAGGCACGCCTGGTCCCATTTGAAAGACGGTGTCTAAAGAAACCATCCCGTGAGGGCCCACCACACCAGACCCACCACCTACCAATAAAAGTAGATCATATTAAGGCCGACCTCAGCACAAAAGCTCTGACAGCGGAAGAGCAGTCAAAGAAGCTGACCCAATTCAGGATAGCTGACTGACTCCCCTCTAAAGGGGAGCTCGACAAACCCCCATTCGTAACAGGGTAAAACATAGTCCACCTAGTCCTGAAGACGAATAGGCACAGCCAAAAGAAAAGGGTTCGATCTGACTATGGGGCAGATAGGGAGGACAAAATTAAAATTACCACCCACACCCACCACCCCTCACCCCGCTCGCTTCTCCTCCCCCCCCCCCCTCCCAAGGATACAAAAGGATACAGAAACTGTGCACAAGTCCCACAAACAATATTCAACTTAACATCATGCCACCTTATTAAATTAGAATAATTACAGTGCGACTCAATGCCCCCAAAGAATCCACATCCCTGCAAGTAGATAAAATAACAACATTAACAGGCATCGTCATGATTGTCAGAGAGTAAAGCCCAGGATCACAACTGAGGAGTGAGATAGTCATCAGGATAACAGATCGCTCCACTGGCGCACAAAGAAAGTAGACATCAAGGATAAAGCAGGATCCATAATGTAGAGCACCCTTCAGGATCTTCTAAGGATTTCAGTGATGGAGCACGAGCTTCATTACTTCCAGCCTGCCGACTCGGCAGAGCGCACCCCTCTGGGCCGACACCAGGAACAGGACCAAACAGAACCAGAGGTCGGAAGGCCACCCCTACCCCAGGCTTCAAAGACAAGATTAAATGTGCTCCCATCGTGTTTGAGCTGCTCGCCCTCCAGACTGAGGTTCCCGAAACACAGCGGCCAGTTCCCAGACTTGCCCCCCCCCCCCCCCGCCCTCTCTCACCGACGATGCCAGGATCAGCCGGGCTCCTCACTGATTCTCCCTTGCCCTCACCCGAACCATTGAGGGCAGTTTAACTACGTGGAGGCATGCACCCAGCAGCAGGCCAGAATGCCCAGGCTCCAGATGGGCTGTGAGGCTCTTGGTGCTTGCCAAAGGACTGCCGTGCAGAGGGCATGCCGTCCTCGCCCTTTCCCTATTTTGAACCACATTTTTAAAAAAAAAGGTTGGAGAGATATCACCTTCATGTTGAAGTTAGTTCTTTCCCATTGACAGTAGCCAGCTGCTTCCCTCTGCCTGAAAGGCCTTTAATTGACCCTCTAACTTTGACAACCCACTCCCCTTAATTGGGCAGGCAATCTGTCTCCGTGTCAATAAAGGGGGCGTCCCAGTCACAATTTCAACGAGTGACGGGTTTCCCTACTGAGGGTGGCTCAGAACCCAGAAATAGCCACGGCTCCTGCTTCCTGCACCTGAAGCGAAAACCTGAGCCCTGAATGACAGCTGTATACATTCACTGAGCCACATTGACGTATCCGATCAGACCCACGGGGCCCACAGGAAGGATGGAGAATTAACCCTTTGTGTCGGAGGTCAGAGCTGGGAGTCCAGCCTGGGCTATGCAGGCCGGGAGAGGAGTGACCAATAGTGAGCCTCATGGTAAACGAGGTACAAAAGAGGAATCTGACAAAGTGCCAGTGTGTCAGGAGTATGAGGGTTCTCATCAGGATGTGGATTTGGGAGTGGGATTGTGAACACAAGCTACAGGAGCAGTAAATGAACATTTGGATGGTGTGATGAGGGACTTTGGTGATAATGGACCTTCTGTACATCCACTGGTAGATATTCTTGTCAGAGATGCAATAAGTAATTTGCAGAAAAGAACTGATTTAATGAGCCAAACTCCCTACACACAAGTTTTGTTAAATCCATTACATTAGAAACAAGTCTGCAGATTTAGATAGAAGCTAACAGCGGATCTATTCTGTACCATGTTTCTCCCCACAATAAAGTGAGGCAATTTTCCTCATCCTCGAGACACACCAGATACCCGTGTCATTGTGAACTGACCTTATGACCTTTCTCCTCCCCTTATGATCTCTCCCCACCCAGACCACTGTACTTCAATATTCCCTGGCTCCAAGTCCGTTCAAATACCTTCTCATTTCCCAACGCCAGTTTACACCTTGTCCCCTATTCCTGTCACTGCTTCAGCCACTATGCCCAGGTCCTCTAGGCCTCCCTTCCTCAACACTTCCCACCCTCAACTCGCCAAGGCTCCTTCAATAGCACTTTCCAAACCTGTGACCTTTACCGCCGAGCAGCACAAGGGAAGCAGACGCTCAGGAATGCTGCCACTTGCAAATTCCACTGCTCGCCACTCACCTACCAGACTTGGAGCTATATCGCCGCCCCTTCATTGTCACTGGGTCAAACTCTTGGAACTCCCTCTCCAACACTGTGGATGTACCTACACCACGTGGACTGCAGCGGTTCAAGAATGCAGCTCACAACCACCTTCTCTTTTTTTTTATTAAATATTTTATTGAAAATTTTTGGTCAACCAACACAGTACATTGTGCATCCTTTACACAATATTATAACAACACAAATAACAATGACCTATTTTATAAACAAAAAATGAATAAATAATAAATAACAAAAATGAAAACTAGCCCTAATTGGCAACTGCCTTGTCACAAGTAACACTCTCCAAAAATATAATTTAACAGTCCAATATATAATTATCAGTAGCAACGACCTATACAGATTATACAGTATATATTAACAACCCTGAGAGTCCTTCTGGTTCCTCCTCCCCCCCCCCCCCCCCCCCCCCCGATCCTGGGCTGCTGCTGCTGCCTTCTTTTTCCCATTCCGTCTATCTTTCTGCGAGGTATTCGACGAACGGTTGCCACCGCCTGGTGAACCCTTGAGCCGACCCCCTTAGGATGAACTTAATCCGCTCTAGCTTTATAAACCCCGCCATGTCATTTATCCAGGTCTCCACCCCCGGGGGCTTGGCTTCTTTCCACATTGGCAATATCCTGCGCCGGGCTACTAGGGACGCAAAGGCCAAAACATCGGCCTCTCTCGCCTCCTGCACTTCCGGCTCTTGTGCAACCCCAAATATAGCCAACCCCCAGCTTGGTTCGACCCGGACTCCTACTACTTTTGAAAGCACCTTTGTCACCCCCATCCAAAACCCCTGTAGTGCCGGGCATGACCAAAACATATGGGTATGATTCGCTGGGCTTCTCGAGCACCTCGCACACCTATCCGCCACCCCAAAAAATTTACTGAGCCGTGCTCCAGTCATATGTGCCCTGTGTAATACCTTAAACTGAATCAGGCTTAGCCTGGCACACGAGGACGACGAGTTTACCCTGCTTAGGGCATCTGCCCACAGCCCCTCCTCGATCTCCTCCCCCAGCTTTTCTTCCCATTTCCCTTTTAGTTCATCTACCATAGTCTCCCCTTCGTCCCTTATTTCCCTATATATATCTGACACCTTACCATCCCCCACCCATGTCTTTGAGATCACTCTGTCCTGCACCTCTTGTGTCGGGAGCTGCGGGAATTCCCTCACCTGTTGCCTCGCAAAAGCCCTCAGTTGCATATACCTGAATGCATTCCCTTGGGGCAACCCATATTTCTCGGTCAGCGCTCCCAGACTCGCGAACTTCCCATCCACAAACAGATCTTTCAGTTGCGTTATTCCTGCTCTTTGCCACATTCCATATCCCCCATCCATTCCCCCCGGGGCAAACCTATGGTTGTTTCTTATCGGGGACCCCCCCAAGGCTCCAGTCTTTCCCCTATGACGTCTCCACTGTCCCCAAATCTTCAGTGTAGCCACCACCACCGGGCTTGTGGTGTAGTTCCTCGGTGAGAACGGCAATGGGGCTGTCACCATAGCCTGTAGGCTAGTCCCCCTACAGGACGCCCTCTCTAATCTCTTCCACGCCGCTCCCTCCTCCTCTCCCATCCACTTACTCACCATTGAAATATTAGCGGCCCAATAATACTCACTTAGGCTCGGTAGTGCCAGCCCCCCACCCTATCCCTGCTACGCTGTAAGAATCCCTTCCTCACTCTCGGGGTCTTCCCGGCCCACACAAAACCCATGATGCTCTTTTCAATCCTTTTAAAAAAAGCCTTCGTAATCACCACCGGGAGGCACTGAAACACAAAGAGGAATCTCGGGAGGACCACCATCTTAACCGCCTGCACCCTCCCTGCCATTGACAGGGATACCATATCCCATCTCTTGAAATCCTCCTCCATCTGTTCCACCAACCGCGTTAAATTTAACCTATGCAATGTGCCCCAATTCTTAGCTATCTGGTCCCCAGGTAACGAAAGTCCCTTGTTACCTTCCTCAACGGTAGGTCCTCTATTTCTCTACTCTGCTCCCCTGGATGCATCACAAACAACTCACTTTTCCCCATGTTCAATTTATACCCTGAAAAATCCCCAAACTCCCCAAGTATCCGCATTATTTCTGGCATCCCCTCCGCCGGGTCCGCCACGTATAGTAGCAAATCGTCCGCATACAAAGATACCCGGTGCTCTTCTCCTCCCCTAAGTACTCCCCTCCACTTCTTGGAACCCCTCAACGCTATCGCCAGGGGCTCAATCGCCAGTGCAAACAATAATGGGGACAGAGGGCATCCCTGCCTTGTCCCTCTATGGAGCCGAAAATATGCAGATCCCCGTCCATTCGTGACCACGCTCGCCACTGGGGCCCTATACAACAGCTGCACCCATCTAACATACCCCTCTCCAAAACCAAATCTCCTCAACACCTCCCACAAATAATCCCACTCCACTCTATCAAATGCTTTCTCGGCATCCATCGCCATTACTATCTCCGTTTCTCCCTCTGGTGGGGCCATCATCATTACCCCTAACAACCTCCGTATATTCGTGTTCAGCTGTCTCCCCTTCACAAACCCAGTTTGGTCCTCGTGGACCACCCCCGGGACACATTCCTCTATTCTCTATTCATTGCCATTACCTTGGCCAGGACCTTGGCATCTACATTTAGGAGGGAAATAGGTCTATAGGACCCGCATTGTAGCGGGTCCTTTTCCTTCTTTAAGAGAACCGATATCATTGCTTCAGACATAGTCGGGGGCAGTTGTCCCCTTTCCTTTGCCTCATTAAAGGTCCTCGTCAGTACCGGGGCGAGCAAGTCCACATATTTTCTATAGAATTCGACTGGGAATCCATCCGGTCCCGGGGCCTTTCCCGCCTGCATGCTCCTAATTCCTTTCACCACTTCTTCTACCTCGATCTGTGCTCCCAGTCCCACCCTTTCCTGCTCTTCCACCTTGGGAAATTCCAGCCGATCCAAGAAGCCCATCATTCTCTCCCTCCCATCCGGGGGTTGAGCTTCATATAATTTTTTATAAAATGTCTTGAACACTCCATTCACTCTCTCCGCTCCCCGCTCCATCTCTCCTTCCTCATCCCTCACTCCCCCTATTTCCCTCGCTGCTCCCCTTTTCCTCAATTGGTGTGCCAGCAACCTGCTCGCCTTCTCCCCATATTCGTACTGTACACCCTGTGCCTTCCTCCATTGTGCCTCTGCAGTGCCTGTAGTCAGCAAGTCAAATTCTACATGTAGCCTTTGCCTTTCCCTGTACAGTCCCTCCTCCGGTGCTTCCGCATATTGTCTGTCCACCCTCAAAAGTTCTTGCAGCAACCGCTCCCGTTCCTTACTCTCCTGCTTCCCTTTATGTGCCCTTATTGATATCAGCTCCCCTCTAACCACCGCCTTCAACGCCTCCCAGACCACTCCCACCTGACCTCCCCATTATCATTGAGTTCCAAGTACTTTTCAATGCACCCCCTCACCCTTAGACACCCCCCCTCATCTGCCATTAGTCCCATGTCCATTCTCCAGGGTGGGCGCCCTCCTGTTTCCTCCCCTATCTCCAAGTCCACCCAGTGTGGAGCGTGATCCGAAATGGCTATAGCCGTATACTCCGTCCCCCTCACCTTCGGGATCAATGCCCTACCCAGCACAAAAAAGTCTATTCGCGAGTAACAACCACCTTCTCAAGGGCGGCCTGGGATGGGCAATAAATGCTGGCTTGGCCAGTGATCTGCACATCCCAGGAACGAATAAAAAAGTCACCTAACATCCAGCTTTCACAACAGCCATTTCCGAACAAAAATACAATACCGCCAATGTTGGAAATCGGAAATAAAAACGGAAACTGTGGCGAATACCCAGCAGATCCGGCGGCGGATGTGGCGAGAAACAGAGGTAACATTTCAGGTGAGTGACCTTTCATCAGAACGAGATGAAGGCTGGCTTCGGCCACGTTGCGTCTCCTCCAACTCCCTCGAGGCGGCCACCCTCCACAGGTTGTCATCTGCTCTGCGAAATATCCCCGAGCCATCGTTCTGTCCTTTTTTTACAGTCTTTTTGTAAACCGTTTGGCTAATCTGTCAGCGGGATGGTTCCCACCCCTCACAGCTCTCCCTCCGTCTCCGAGAAACAGGCGGCTGTCAGGCAGGGTTAAAAGGTGAACTTGCTTGGGCTGTTTATAGTCCAGGGTTGCACGCTCCAATAACTTTGGTACTGACCCACTCAAAATATTGGTCATTTGTCTGTGCGAAGGAATGTTTCCTTTAAATCAATTACGCTGTACATCTTGGTGAGTGCCTTTTAACAGGAAAGTGGTTGTGATCTGATGAGGTGCTTTCTAAACATGAGTTTATCTTTCATGTCTGTGATTTGTGCCCTTCCGTTGCTGCTGTTGTGGAAATTGAGACACGGTGGCAGCTAGTGAGCGTGTTTGGGGCACTGTTAACATCCAGAATGGCTGTTTATAGCAAGCAAGTGTTTCCCTCTGAAGATTCTCCTCCTTGTTCAACTCACATCACATCTGAAGGCCCTGTACTAACCTGATTCAGCTATCTTTTGCGACGGAAGATTCTGTTCAGTCCTAATCATCTTCATCATTTGTCATTTGTCACCCTCGTGCCCTACATTGTTTTTCCTCAGGTTCTATCACCTAATTATGTTTTTCAGCTCTCTGCATCTTTGTCATTAATTTTCACTGGCACTTGTCTTACCATCAATGAGGTGAAGAATGGTCTATTAATCTATCCCACCGACAACCAGGAGCTGGCCAATACATCACAGAGCGACTGTACCGCAGGTATTTGCTGTGGAGACCCAAAGCAGCTGCTTTAAATGGGTCGGTGACAGCTCTCAAAATCCATGACGTTGCAGACTTTATTGCGGCCTGGTACTTCTTGCTGCCTCAGCCATGGATGGTAATGGGCCCTTTAGGAACAATTGCTGGCATGTGTGGTGAGTTCTGTTTGCTCGCAGTCCAGTTTCTGAGGAGGAGATTCTCATCACTCGCAAAAGAATGGATAATTTCAGCCCTGAAACCTGCCCCCTGTTGCGGGGCGGAGGGGGGTGGGGAATGAAACGAGAATGGCTGGCTACAGCCCAGGGTGTTGCTGTGGGTTCTGCGGGGCGGCACAGTGGTTAGCACTGCTGCCTCACAGCGCCAGGGTCCCAGGTTCGATTCCCCACTGGGTCACTGTCTGTGCGGAGTCTGCACGTTCTCCCCGTGTCTGCGTGGGTTTCCTCCGGGTGCTCCGGTTTCCACCCACAGTCCAAAGACGTGCAGGTTAGGTGGGGTTATGGGGATGTGATGGGGAAGGGGGCCTAGGTTGGGTGCTCTTTCAGAGGGTCATTGCAAACTCAATGGGCTGAATGGCCTCCTGTGTCATAACAGTTCTGTGCTGATATAGCGCTTCTCATGGCCACTAGTCATATGAAAGCTCTTTAAGAGGCAATTAAGTACTTTGAAGTGTAGTCCTGTAGGAAATGTGAGCTTGCACCATGGCTGGATGTGTTGAGGTTTCTCAGTTTTGTCTGCTGCCCCCACCTCGCCCTCTGCTCAGGTGCGGCAGTGCTCCTCGCCTGCGGCTCAAAGGCTCGCTCCTCAAAGGGCGTTAGGCTTCTCCGATCGGGAATGAACTCGGGCAGCCTGTGCCTGCTCACGCCGTTGTGCTTGAGTTTGTCCTGCATTGAGACAGATGGGGAGAGTTTGGGCGGACGCCTGCCAGGTAAGGTGGTGATGACGTCTGCCATGCGTGGGAGGTAAGTGGGAGCAGGAATGTGAGGTGCAGATTATCCCCTGGGGGCGTCCGGTGGGGAGGGCAACATGACAAATGTTGGGAACCCGTGAGGTGACTGGGTGAGAGATCACCGTGGAGGTGTGATGGGTGTAGGCAGACTTACCGTGGCTGCACAAAGAAGGTCATTAATTTTCCTCCGGCACTGTTGCCCCATCCTCTTATGGAGCGACTCACTCACTAACGTGGCAAATGACTCCCAGGCGGGGGTGGTTAGACCTTGCTTGATGGACGATCGCAGTTAGAGGTTGTCACGCCTCTGCTCCATACCATCCAGGAGTTTGGTGAGGGCTCGCTCTGTGAACTGTGGTGGTGTTTTCCTGGCAGCCATCCACCAATCGACCTTGAACCAGCACAGCCGAGTGCTGGGGAAGCGTTTAAAAGCAGTGCCCCACCGGTAGCAGAGATTAAATTTTCCTGGAGCGAGCGAATCAGAGGCGAGCCCCCATGAGCGCAGTGTGAATCACGTGGGACAAAGAAATTTGTTAAAGAGGCTGAATATTCAGTGAGCTTTTCTCCCAGTTTCTCAATGGAACCGACACTTTGGGTAATATGGTCAGTTTTGCAGTACACAAAGAGGCCCTTCTGCCCATCGTGTCAGCAATGGCCTTAAAGCACCTATCCTCAGCCCGTTTTCCAGCCTTTTGTCCGTAGCTTTTTATGCTCGGGCGTTGCAAGTACTCATCTAAATGCTTCCTAAATGTTATGAGTGTTTCCACCTCCACCACTCTTTCAGATAATGAATTTGTAAGAGAAGCGATATCATTATTTCTGATGATAATTCTCTTCATACAAACATGAGGGCGGTAGGGGGTGTGATGGCTTGGAATACCTCTGGGTATTTCGACATCTACATGCTAAATTGCAGACAAACCTTCCTGCACCAGTAACTTACAGTACAAGGCAAATGAGATGTAGGTTTCTAGTATTTTCTGTTTTTTTTAGTTGCGCGTTTCAATAATGTTTTGGATCTCGAACAGAAATGGGCCTCTTCCACATGATGAGCATCGAGATTCCTTCTGAATTATTTACACATGGTTCCTCCGCTCAGGCCCACTGGCAGGTTTATGAAGTGATTCCCCCCCCCCCCGACTCAACAATTAAGACTGACATTTTTTTGCACACGCTTTTTATCAGCTTAACCATTCAATCAGTCTGTTTCATTGTTTTTTTTATTTTCGACGCGGGGGGGGGGGGGCAAAATCTAATTTGATGCTAGATTCTTTTCGATGTACTGACTGCCGAGCTGTACACCCCACAGAAAGCACCCGAAGATTGCATTCCTGCCGGCGCGATCGTCCAGTCTCGCTGGCGAGCCCCTCCGCAACGGGGTAGGTGAGCCGAACAAAATACTGTAGACCTTGGCGGTACAGGAAGATCCCGCTGGCAGTCAATGCTGAGCTGCGCAGGAGGGGAGGGGTTGGAGATTGGAAAATCTCGGAAGTTTTTCGTGATTTGCAAAGAAGCTATTACTTTTTTATTAACTTGTTTTTATTCAAGATTTTACAGAATTTTTACAAAACCACTGCCAAAAAAAAGGAAAGAAAAAAAATTAACAACTTAACAAAACAAGGTGGGATAACTACAATTTACAAGAGCAATCTATCCACAACCCATACAGTCCCCCCCCCCCCGGTTGGCTGCTGCTGACCTCCTCACTTAACGTTCCGCGAGGAAGTCAAGGAACGGTTGCCACCACCTGGAGAACCCCAGCAAGGACCCTCTCAAGGCAAACTTTATCCTCTCCAAATCTAGAAACCCAGCCATGTCACTGACCCAAGTCTCCACACTTGGGGGTTTCGCATCCCTCCACATTAACAAGATCCGTCTCCGGGCTACCAGGGAGGCAAAGGGTAGGACTCTAGCCTCTTTCGGCTCCTGCACTCCCGGATCTTCAAACACCCCAAATATCGCTATCCCCAGACTCGACTTTACCCGCGTGTCCAAGACCTTGGACATAGCCTTTGCAAAGCCTCGGCAGAATTCTTTAAGCGCCGGGCATGCCCAAAACATATGGACATGGTTTGCTGGGCTCCCTGAACACCTCACACACCTGTCCTCCATGCCAAAGAACTTGCTCATTCTCGCCGCTGTCATGTGCGCCCGGTGGACCACCTTAAACTGAATCAGGCTCAGCCTGGCACAAGATTAGGAGGAATTGACCCTGCCCAGGGCCTCATCCGGCTCCTCACCCAGCTCCTCCTCCTCCCACTTGCCCTTCAGCTCCTCCGCCGAGGCCTCCTCTGCCTCCTGCAGCTCCTGGTATACGTCTGATACCTTTCTGTCTCCTACCCATATGCCCGAGACCACCCTGTCCTGTATCCTCCGGGCAGGTAGCAACGGAAATTCCACCACCTGCTTCTTCAAGAAAGCGCGGACTTGCAGGTACCTAAAGGTATTCCCCGGGGGGCAACCTGAATTTCTCCTCCAGCGCCTTCAGGCTAAAGAAATTCCCATCTATAAAGAAGTCCCCCATCCTTTTGATACCCGCTCTGTGCCAGATTAGAAACCGTCCGTCTATTCTACCCGGGACGAACCTGTGGTTGTTTCGTATCGGGGTCCAGACTGGGGCCCCTACCTCCCCCCTGTGCCTTCTCCACTGATCCCAGATCCTCAGTGTCGCCATCACCACCGGGCTTGTGGTGTACCGTGCCGTCGAGAGTGGCAGCGGTGCCGTTATCAATGCCCCCAAGCTAGTATCCCTGCAAGACGCCACCTCCAGGTGCTTGCACGCCGCCCCTCCCTCTATTACCTATTTCCGAATCATGGGAAAGAAGCTATTACGTGCACAGCCTTCATGCAAGCAAATAATTTCTGTCAAAGGAAGTCACTTTGTGTATGTGTGTACACAGGGTATTCGACTTTCATTGTCAATTTACCAGCACCTACAAAATACTAACCTCAAAGATCAGATAGTATCTAAAGTTATGCAGGCACAAGTATAAGGAGGCGTGTTAGGTTCAAAGGAAAACATGCAAAACGCCTTCAGACCATCCTGTGTGTAACACATCAGCACCAGCAATGTGCCAAAATAGTTGCTTTAAATGAAATTCTGCTGGTGTGATATAAAAATTTTGCTCTAAGGAAATGGGTGTCACTGGCTAGGTCAAGAGGCGGGGGAAATCCGGAGGGAAATGCATTCCCGATTTTCGCCGAATTTTCCGCCCGCATCGCCGCGCTCTCTGACGACAATCGTGGGCTGAAAATGGCCCCCTGAAGCTGTAATGTTCTCAGAAACCGCTTGGCCCTGGTGATACCCAGCTGAGTGTCTGTGAGCAGGTTGTTGCTCAGCTGTCAATGACACCTTCCATCACTCGACTGGTGAGCGAGAGTAGACTGATGGGGCAGTAATTGACCGAGTTTGATTTGCCCTGCGTTTTGTGGATTTAATGCCAGGACTCTATTTAAGTTGTCCACCATTTCAGAATTTCAATCTACCGTTTTGATTGATGACAAAATAGCCCTGTATTTAGAGATCGCACCACATAGAAGGCAACAAGTGATTCTATAGAAAACATCTGGTGCATGTGATCCGCTGGATTGGTCTCAATCAACTGACAGTCAGGAATTTTCCGGAATATTTTTTCCCTTATTAACCATGGGGTTCCATTTGTAGCATTCTTGCCGCTGAATCACAAAATTCAGGGCTCCAGTTCCAAAGCAGGGCTCGGGCAGTGAAATAACGGCTGACGCTGAGAGACAGTACTGAGGAATGCTGCACCGTGTCGGGGGCGCTGTCTTTCAGGTGGGGCGTCGAGCCCACCCCTAACCTCCCCCCACTGCTCAGCTTGGTGTGGAAGATCCCCTGGTGCTATTTATTTTGGAGAAAAGCGGTGGAGTCATGCCTGGTGGGCCAGCCAATATTTATCCCTCAAATCAACATCACAAAAACAGATTATCTGATCATTATTACATTGGTGCTCATGGGAGTTCGCTTTGCATTGTGGCAGCGTGTGATCAGTATATCGGTTCCCTTCAGTCTGGCTAAGCACAGTTACTGCAGCAGACGGTACCAATTGTGATGCACCCTCCCGGCATGGGGCATGTTGGGTGTTTCAATCTCGGCCACCATTTTAACCCGCCGTCAATGCAGAGCCAGTCCATTGTTGTTAAGCTTTAAATTCTGTTTTCCTGTTCGCACCATTGCCTGAAATGCCTGTAGGGACGACAGCACCAATTAGTGTAGTACAAATAAAGAGAAACAAATATCTAACATCACAAACAAGTTGACAATATTGCCCTGCGAAGGACCAGAAGCTCCCTGGGCTGGAAAATTGTTAGTCACACATGCGTCAGTGGGGATGGAGGGGCGCTGGTAACATTGGAATTGGGCCGGAGAGCGACTCCACCCGGATTCCATTCCATTGAGACTGAAGCCACGTAGACTTCCCAGGAATGTTCCTCCCTTTATTGCGTCGAAAAGCCTGAATCAAAATTCTCACCAGCTGTGGTTTCCTTTTGAGGCCCTCCAATGATGCCGGAGACCTCCATTCAGTTCTGCACGCGGAGGGAGGGATGAGCTTGAACTGGGGCAGGCAGCCCCTGCCCACGCTGGAGGCCCATCCTGGCTACACAAATGCCCCCCCATCCCCACATCCAATGGCACAGTCTCTGATTGAGGGAGAGTGTGGATGGGAGTTGCATCTTGTTCACAAACACTAGTGGAGTGGAGACTGCTGGTATGTTTAGTGCTAAGGTGGCAGAATCTGCATGTCTATGATCCTTGCCCTGTGTGTACTGGTGCTGATGGAGCCTGTGGTTACAAAATTGATGCGGTTACAAAATTGATGAGGTTAATTGGCATTATGGGCAGAGTTTTTGATGCACGATCAATTGCACAGAGATGAGAGTTGAATACAACTGGGGCTTTATTACTCTAAGATGTGTGGCCTCCTACAGCAGCTGGCGAAATGGCTGCTGTATAGGGAGCACACATATTTATACTCCGCCCAGCAGGCAGGGACTACCACCGTACCTGTAGCACAGAGTCTTACCACACATCTTCTAATATGTACAACCGTGGTGATTACCACATTCACCCCCTGTTAAAATTGAGTCCGGCGGGGGTGGTGGAGAACTATATACAGAGCAAGTTTAATATACAGAAGCGAAAAAAAAAAAAAATCTCTTTCTGAAGTCCAGTACAAGGTGGTTTGATAGTCCCGAACCAATTATAGATTTAGCCCTTCTGGGGCCTTGATGTGGCGTTGGGAGTGACGCAGTGGTGGCGGCGATTCCAGTGTTGGTCTGGTCCTCGGTGACTCTGGGAGCGTGCCAAAATCCTCTTCATCCTCGGGCTTGGGCAGGGGGAGGACGGATGGTCCTGGGGGGGATGCTGCTGGGTGTGCCAGGGGAGGGGGGGTGGAGCCGGGCCGGAGGGGTATGTGTGTGTGGAACCTGCTGGTGCCAGGTCACTAAGGGAGACAGTAACCTGGCGGCCGTCGGGGTGCGCTACATAGGCATACTGGGGGTTAGCATGGAGTAACTGCACCCTTTCAACCAATGGGTCCGCCTTGTGGAGTCGGACGTGCCGACGGAGGAGTACGGGTCCTGGAGCTGCGAGCCAAGTCAGGAGCGACAACCCGGACGTGGACTTCCTGGGGAACGCAAAGAGACGTTCATGGGGTGTGTCGTTAGCGGCGGTGCACAGTAGCGACCGAATGGAGTGCAGTGCATCGGGGAGGACCTCCTGCCAGCGGGAGGCCTGGGGGTTTTTGGACCATAGGGCCAGTTGGACGGCCCTCCAGACCGTCCAGTTCTCCGTTTCCACCTACCCGTTTCCCCGGGGGTTATAGCTGGTCATCCTGCTGGAGGCGATACCCCTGCTGAGCAGGAACTGACGCAGCTCATCACTCATGAATGAGGATCCCCTGTCGCTGTGGATGTAGGTGGGAAAGTCGAACAGAGCGAAGATTGTGTTGAGGGCTTTGATGATGGTGGCAGACGTCATATCGGGGCATGGGATGGCGAAGGGGAATCTGGAGTATTCATCGACCACACTGAGGAAATATGTGTTACGGTCGGTGGATGGGAGGGGCCCTTTGAAATCCACGCTGAGGTGTTCAAAGGGGCGGGAGGCCTTCACCAGGCACGCGCGGTCCGGCTGGTAGAAGTGCGGTTTGCACTCCGCACAGACCTGGCAGTCCCTGGTGATTTCCCTGACTTCCTTGACGGAGTTGGGCAGATTGCGGGCCTTTATGAAATGGTACAAATGTGTGACTCCCAGGTGACAAAGGTTGTCGTGCAGGGCCCGGAGTCGGTCTACATGTGCGCTGGCACATGTACCTTGGGATAGGGCATCTGAAATCTCGTAGTTGTAGATGGAGAGCTCGATCCTCCACCTCAATATTTTATCATTTTTAATCTTACCCCGCTGTGTGTTATTGAACATGAAGGCTATCGACCGTTGGTCAGTGAGGAGAGTGAATCTCCTGCCGGCCAGGTAATGCCTCCAATGCCGCACAGCTTCAACGATGGCTTGGGCCTCTTTTTCGACAGAGGTGTGCCGAATTTTGGAGGCATGAAGGGTTCCTGAAGAGAATGCCCCGGGCCTGCCTGCCTGATTGAGCGTGGCGGCTAGGGCGACGTCTGATGCGTCGCTCTCCACTTGAAAGGGCAGCACCTCGTCTACTGCGTGCATCGCGGCCTTGGCGATATCGGCTCTAATACGGTTGAAGGCACGTTGAGCCTCGGCCGTCAGGGGGGAAAAGGGTGGACTGGATGAGTGGGCGGGCCTTGTCCGCATAGTTTGGGACCCACTGGGCGTAGTATGAAAAGATCCCCAGGCAGCGTTTGAGGGTCTTGGGGCAGTGGGGAAGGGGGAGCTCCATGAGGGGGCGCATGCGGTCGGGATCGGGCCCCAGAACTCCGTTCTGGACCACGTACCGGAGGATGGCTAAGCGGTTCGTGCTGAATACGCACTTCTCCTTGTTATAGGTGAGGTTTAGGAGAGTGGCGGTGGAGAAATTTGGCAAGGTTGGCATCATGGTCCTGCTGATCGTGGCCGCAGATGGTGACATTGTCTAGGTACAGGAAGGTGGCCCGCAACCCGTACCTGTCGACCATTCGGTCCATCTCCCTTTGGAAGACCGAGACGCCGAAGGGAACCCTGAGAAAATGGTAGATGCGGCCATCTGCCTCGAAGGCAGTGTATGGGCTGTCCGTCTTACGGATGGGGAGCTGGTGGTAGGCGGATTTGAGGTCTACAGTTGAGAAGACCCGGTACTGTGCAATCTGATTGACCATATCAGATATGCGTGGGAGGGGGTACGTGTCGAGCTGCGTGTACCTATTGATGGTCTGGCTTGTAGTCCACGACCATTCGGTGTTTCTCCCTGGTTTTCACCACTACCACTTGGGCTGTCCAGGGGCTGTTGCTGGCCTCGATGATGCCTTCCCGAAGCAGCCGCTGGACCCCGGACCTGATGAAGGTCCTGTCCTGGGTACTGTCCCATCTGCTCCTGCTGGCGACGGGTTTGCAATCCGGGGTTAGGTTTGCGAATAGGGAAGGTGGGTCGACCTTTAGGGTCACGAGGCCGCACACAGTAAGGTGTGGTAGGGGCCCGCCAAATTTCAAGGTTAGGCTCTGGAGGTTACACTGGAAGTCCAGGCCGAGTAGCAGGGCAGAGGTTAGGGAGGACGTAGAGGCGGAAGCCGCTTAATTCTACGCCCTGGATCGTGAGTGTGACTATACAGTCACGGAGTGGGATCCGGAGGCCAGGGAAATTCTTTGATTGCCGGGGTGTACTGCAAAGGAGCAGCGCCTTACCGTATCTGGATGGATGAAGCTTTCGGTGCTCCCGGAGTCCAGCAGGAAAGAGGTCTCGCGCCCATCGAATTTCACGCTTGTCGAGGCGATGGCTAGATTCTGCGGGCGAGACTGGTCGATCGTGACCGAGGCAAGTCGTGGCTGGTCGTCGCTGGTGTCGAACGATGGAGTGCCCAGGGAGCACGGGTCCTGGAACAATGGTGGTGCCCATGTGCCGTGGGGAAGACAAGATGGCGGCGCCTGAGGATCTTGGGCAGAACAAGATGGCGGCGCCCACGGGCCGCACGTGGTGTGGGTTGAAAAAGATGGCGGCGCCCATGGGCCGCACGTGGTCCGGGGAGGTGAAGATGGCGGCGCCCATTGTCCGTACGCGAGGGAGTCGGGGCAATAGCGGCGACTGAGCGGGCCTGGCACACCGCAGCGAAGTGCCCCTTCTTGCCGCAGGCCTTGCAAAGGGCGGTGCGGGTGAAGCGTTGGCGTGGGTGTTTCTGTTGCCCACAGAAGTAACATCGGGGGCCCTCGAGGTTGGCTGGCTGGCGCGTGGCACAGGCGTATTGGCTGGATGAGGCCCTCGGTGGGGCGGCCGCCTGCGGAGTCCACGATGTCGTTACTAAGAGGTGTGGGCCGTGCGGCTGGGGGTGTAGGCCTGAATATTGCGCGAGGCGACCGTCATCGACAGCGCCAGTTGTTTTGTTGCTGCGAGGTCAAGTGTGGCCCCCTCTAAAAGTCGCTGGCGTACGAGGTCTGACCCTATCCCCGTAACGAAGGCGTCCCGCATGAGGAGGTTTGAATGTTCCGTGGCCGTGACGGCCTGACAGTCACAGTCTCTGACCAGGGGAATTAAAGCACGCCAGAAATCTTCTACGGACTCACCAGCGAGTTGACTGCGAGTAGAGAGTACGTGTCTGGCGAAGAGCGTGTTCGTCTGCTGGGCGTAATTCTCTTTCAGTAGCGCCATGGCTTTGTCGTAGTTCGGCGCGTCCTGGATGAGAGGAAAGACGTTGGAGCTCAGCCGCGTGTAGAGGATCTGAATCTTCTGAGCTTCCGGGATTGGGTCTGGTGCAGACCTGATGTAAGCTTCGAAACAAGCTAGCCAGTGTTTAAAGTCCTTTTTGGCGTTGCCTGATTGCGGATCCAGCTGCAGGCGATCCGGCTTGATGCGGAGGTCCATCTTCTGAAAATCGTAGAGTAATAAATTGATGCACGATCAACTGCACAGAGACGAGAGTTGAATACAACTGAGGCTTTATTACTCTAAGATGTGTGGCCTCCTACAGCAGCTGGTGTAATGGCTGCTGTATAGGGAGCACACATATTTATACTCCGCCTACTGGGCGGAGCCAGCAGGCAGGGACTACCCCCGTACCTGTAGTACAGGGCCTTACCACACATCTTCTAATATGTACAACAGTGGTGATGACCACAGTTTTACAGCCTCCCGTCAGTGGATTGGCAGGCAAGGGAGGTTTGCAAAATTCCCCGGGTGGCCTTCTCACTGCCCTCCCACCTGCCCTGACCTGTCCACAATATTAGACGAGACGGGTGAGGCCTAGGGCAGCCCAGCATCCCCAATTGAGACCCGTAAGTGGGTAATTAATGGCCACTTCAGGTGCCATTTCCCTCTATTTTGAGGCATGAGGGAAGTGTTCTGGGGCAAGAGGAAAGCCTGACAAGTCACCCTGCTCAGGCCTCGGGTGGAAAGTGTGACGATAGGGGGACCTCCCTCCACAACCTCCTTAGTAACCACAAGCACCTACCTGGTCTTGGACTTTGGGAGTCTGACTCTGGGGGCTGCCTGTCGTGCCACTCGTGGTCACTGGTGTTGCTGGGCCGACACAGTTGCTGGCCAGTCAGATTGAGGGGTGGGGTGGGGCGGTGAAGGATTCAAATCTTGTCTTCAGCCAATGAAAACTCTTTGCGTTAAATAGCTGTGGGGCAGCATGCACTGTTCGGGTAGCAGGATGGGTTGGTGCGGGGAGGGGAGGGGGGGGGGGGGGGGGGCGCGGAAGGGGGGGGCGGCGGTGGGGGGGGGGAGGGGGGGATGCCCTGAAAATCCTACCTTATGAGTTAGAATGCAGTCCACAGAGGCTATTTTGGTCTTACTAGTAAGACAGAATTTCACTACACCAGTAATTGAAATAAGCCAAATGCTTTTTTCAGTGTTTGAATTGGCTATCGAGCAAATGTAATGGTGATTGCACTTCAGTCTGCTGGTGAATTTTGTCTGAAGTTCTGAGGAAACAATGGAGTGTTATATAAATAAAGTACCTTTCCATCCGAACAAGTGACATGTTATTAACATGGCCTGAGGTAATATTTCTCATTTTTATTTGCTATAAATAACTCCCTTATCTTTTGATTTCTAATTCAAATTAATGGATAAGACCAGGTATAAATAAGGACGCTGTTTGACAAGACCGTGTGTAATTTGTTTTTGTCAGACTCCTGGTTAATTGATGTCAGGGTCGTGCGTTTTAGTTGCCAAGGCTCTTTTGAGGTTGGACATTAAATCCACACGATTGGTGAACTGAAATGCCAAATGAGCTTAAAATAGAGATGCAAATTGAAAAGTCTATTTGACAATCAACCTGACTTCCAGACTCGGTCAAAATCACATTGTATGATGTTCCTCACAAATGTATTACGGTATATAAACATATATATATATATAAAATATATATAAAAAATGAACTGGCTATTTATTGCTTCTGATAAAATAGTAGGTAAAACAATTCCAATAGCAAGTGTTATTTCATCTGTTCCTAATGTTTTGCAGTTCAAGCATTAAACCAACTCAGTAAGCCGATATTCAAAACAAAAAGGAATCACCACGTATTGATCCACGTCTCTCATGAACTGACATTTGCGCTCACACGCATAACATGAACATAACAGCTTTGGAAAAATATATGGGCTGCACATCACCACATTCTTTGGCCAAGTCCAAAAAGTAATAGTTATTATACCATCTAAACCTTAATGTTCAGGCTAAAACTAAAAGTGGAATTTATTTACAGTTAAGATAATTACACAGATCGTAAAACGCAGCAAGCAATTAAGCTATGCAACACTTAGCCTGCATTGTGCACAAAATGTTTCAAAAAGTCAGGAAGTTCCTTTTGGTACTTTATGAATTGAGTCTCTAATGGATATTGTATGACAAAAAAATAATTATCATAGCTTCACTTGGATTAGGCAATCCACAATGAGGAACCACATAAAAACAGGGCTCAGGTGGATGTAGAAGGTTCCACACGGCATCAACCCATAGGAAGTTCCCCCTGACACGCACACTCTCAGTCAACAGATTACCTGGTCATTATCACCTCGCTGTTTGTGGGAGCTTGCTCTGTGTAAATTGGCTGCCATGCCTCTTACATTGCCACAGTAACTGCAGTTCAAAAGTAATTGATTGGCTGTAAAGTCCTGACGTTGCGAAAGCACCAGATCAATGCCAGTGATAAAAGTAAAATACCGGAGATGCTGGAAATCTGAATAAAAATAGGGAGTGCTGGAAAATCTCAGCCACTCCGGCAGCACATGGGAGACTCGAAATGTTAACTCTGTTGCCCTCTCCACAGATCCTGCCAGACCTGCTGAGTTTTTCTAGCACTTGCTGCATTTATATAAATGCCATGTGTTCCTTATGATTCTGTTGAGCCCATTCAGCCCCATTTGAAGATCAGTGAGGTTTTCTCGGCAACCAACCATTTCTGCTTTCTTTTCTGGTCACCAGGTTGATAATAATAATAGTCTTTTATAGTCACAAATATGAAGTTACTGTGAAAAGCCCCACATTCCGGCGCCTGTTCGTAAGCTGGTACGGGAATTGAACCTGCGCTGCTGGCCTTGTTCTGCATCACAAACCAGCTGTTTAGCCCACTGAGCTAAACCAGCCCCTGATAATGTAGGAACAGCGGCCTTGCTGCCTGTTCTGGGGGCACTGTTTGCTTTTAACACCTGGTTTTCAGATAAACCATTTCTAATTTTAACAGGAATATGACATTTTTATTCGATATCATCGCATCAATGTTAGGGCCCGGCTTGAACCAGTTAGTCTGTGCTTGCAGCCAGCGATACTAACAAAAACTGTGCCTCCCTCAACAGAAATGTCGATCTCTCCAGATAGGTTTTGTTTTAAACTGGCTGCCCTCAAACATAAAGTTGAAAGGACATTTGTCTCAGCCGTAGCCAACTGAACTACAAACATTGTTCCCATTTAATGCATGATGAATCTTGAAATTATTCCAGCGCGAACCACTCTGGTGAAAGCAAAGTTTCAGTGCAGAATTCCCAGGGGTGAATCTCACGTTAGCAGCGTATTGACAGGGTGGGGAAGTGCCGCTGTTGTTTTGTTTCGCTTGCTTGCTCATGGTTACGTTAAATTGTTTTGCCGATCTGGAGCTGCTCTTCCCCAATTAGCATATTCTTCAACATAACGGGGATGTGAATGTTTGTCAGTGGTGACATTGTTTCACTCTTGGAGAAACATGACCGAGGAAGCTGCTACAGTTTGCTGTTACCCTCGGGGCAACTGTGACACACTGCAACCGCCAACTGCATCAGGCGACGGAAAACATCGGCCAATGTTTTCCCGCCGTTTCCGCTGGCGAGATCTTCCGGTCCCACCGATGGTATCTTCTGGTCCTGCTGACATCATCTTTCGGTCCCGCCGATGGCATCTTCCGGTCCTGCCGACTGCAACTTCCTGTTGGCAATGTATCAACCCATCAGCACTCTCTTCTTACGAAGTATAAATGGTTATTCCTTTCACTGTTGGTTTATTTTGCAAGCTGTCCGGATGAATGCAAGATGAGGTGCTTCGATAGCTTGTCTTTTTTTCAGCAGTAAATAACTACTTTTATTGCTCTTTAGTTCAAGCTCCCATTCAGATTTCTTCATTCCAAAACTTGTAGAAGTGCAAATTAGATACATTTGAAAGAGAACATCAAAGTGGATGATGAGGAGTCCTGATAATGCCCTGACCCACAACCCTCTCAGGACCTGAGACATCCACCCATGCGCATCCCCCGGTGTGAACACCTTCCACTGAGCCTCACTCCCTCTCCTGTTACATATTAACCACTTCCCCACAGTTGCCCCTCTCAACTCCACCTGAATGAAGCGCTTCAACACTTGAGAACCTCAGCGGCCTGGGTACCGCGCCCCCTAACCTGATCATGACAAGTTTCAGAGACAGTGCATTAATTGTTGCATACAAAATAAAAATGATGTCTAATGAATCCAATTGAATTTTTGAGGCGGTAACTGATGTGATAGATAAGAGACTGCCTGTGAATGTTATTTATCGCGACTTCCAGAGGTATTTGACAAGGTTCCACATAAGAGACTTAACAAAAATTAAGCACAAGGAATTTGAGCCGACCTGTTGGCTTGGATAGGGAATTAGCTTGGAGCTAGGAGACAGGGAGTCGGGACATGTACTCAAATTAGCGAAATGTGTTCAGGGATCTCTACAGTGGCTGCAGTTGTTCCCTGAATTTCTGAATTGTTTGAATGCAAGAACCTACTTCCCAAGTTCCAGTACCCGCCTGCTACTCCTCAAAGCTAGCAATGCCCTGTCTGTTGTTGGTAAACGTCTGGCACTTGTCAACACACAAAAACTTTCAAATGCATTTTGGTGATAACAGCTGTTGAATGTTTAGTGTGTATATATGACATTCCTTTGTCAGCCGTATTAATTAAAATTAATGGGTTATTGCCAGCACTAGAATAATGGGCCCAGGCCTGTCACACACGTGTCTTAAAAGTTATTCTAGTCTAATATGTTTATGCTACTTACCTTGTGGCATTACTTTCTTGACACAGCAATCAAGAGCTGATGACCTAGCTTCATGTCAACAGGTTTCACTTAGTCTCACTGTGTGTAAGGATGACCTTACTGCACAGCGGCACTGTGTTTAGCACTCCTGCCTCACAGCAGCAGGGACCCGGGTTCGATTCTGGCTTTGGGTGACTGTGCGGAGTTTGCACGTTCTTCCTGCGCCTGTGTGCGTTTCTTCCGGGTGCTCAGGTTTCCTCCCACCGTCCAAAGATGTGCAGGTTAGGGGGATTGGCCATGATCAATGCGCAGGGTTACGAGGATGGGACGGGGGACTGGGCCTAGGTGGGGTGCTCTTTTGGAAGATCAGTTCAGCCTCGAAGGGCCGAATGGTCTCTTTATGCACTACAGGGATTCTATGATTCTATTATTCTCCACAGTAACTATACTGCTCAGTAACTGATTTACCTTGGACCTCACTGTGAGGAACCTTGTGTGATCTGCCACTTTTGGTTGATGGCCACTTCCTATTCCAATGTTTTGTTTTCTGAATGAACCAGAGGGTTGCATTGAAACTGGTTACTCGGAGGGTTTTCAGGGTGCCATCGGCTGCTTCTGATTATGGCTCTCCACCTCCATTGCAGTAGCCATGTGAGGAAGATCCAGACTCCAGTCCACTTTGTGTCCCAGGGCTAATGCTCACTTTTGGAATGCTCAACATCTGTAGTTGTCTAGAATATGGATTGCCGTTAGCAGTGGAACTTGTGAACCAACCTCCAGGTTAGATTTTGTTGTGTAGCATGTTTGTGAGGCCTAGGCTATTGTGTGGAAACACTGTAGGGACGTCCTCAACACTTTAGGGACGTCCTCAACACTTTCGGGATGTCATCAATACTTTCGGGATGTCATCAATTCTTTAGGGACATCCTCAATACTTTAGGGATGTCATCAATGCATTCCTGAAGAGGTCAAACGTGCCCGCCAACTCATGGGACACCCTGGCTTGTGTCTGACCTAAACGGAGAAGGAGGGCGCTGAACTCATCGCGAGACTTTGTCAAGGAATGTGCAGAGATGACGTTGAGGTGTAGGAGGGAGCACACAAATCTTCGAACCAGCCACCTACCCAACCCCTGGAGTCCAGCGTGCCGCGCGTCCGCCAGAGAGTCTGCATTGGGCCTAGCAGCCACTTCAGAACCCATCTGATTGGACTGGAAACAGGTCAACCTTGATCTCGAGGGACTGCCTAAAATGAAGATGGTAACGATCTCTGATATTCTATAAGGATGCCAATCTTTAAAGCTGACCATTCTGATCATGAGCTGAGAATACCCGAGCAAAGGTCTGTTTGTGACTGGGCTGGAGGTCTGCCCACTTCAGCTCCACAAAGACTCAACTTGTTTCTGATGGGGTTTTTTTTTTTGTTGTGATAATCAGAACAAAGAATTTCAGGCCCTATGAGCAGGGCTGCCAGTTCCTACTCCCTGTGCTCCAACCTGAACAGGCCATGCAGCCACTTGAATTGACTGCTGACTGATAGCTACCTCAACACTATTTACCTGCTCCAGGGCCATTGATGCATATACCTAACAAAAACAAAGGGTGCCATCTGGTGCTCAAATGGTGGAATTTAATGTTAATGTTTTCAGTTTCCATATCAACCATTTTTGTGTCTTCTGAAATTGGTACTCGGTGAAGAATTGTGTGCTTGGGCCTGTTGTCCCCAGGACCTTTTTCAAATTGGTTTGTGGGCATTGCCCTGGGAGGCCTTCCAACAACCCCAACCTTCTTGCTCGGTATGACTCCAATCAGTGGAGAATGTTCCCCCCATTCTCTTTTACTCCAATTTCAGTGGGACTCCTTGATGTCACAATCGCTCAAATGCTGCCTGGATGTCAGGAATTCTGTTCTTGTGTCCATGTTTAGGTTAAGGCTTTAATGAGGTCAAGTGTCAAGTGACCCCCACAGAACCCTAACTGAAAATTGTTGAACAGGTGCTGCTTGATAGCACTGTTGATGGTTTCCACCGTAGACTGAGAGGAATAATTGACTGGGTTGGATTTGTCCAGCTTTTTATAGAATTAGAATTTACAGTGCAGAAGGAGGCCATTCGGCCCATCGAGTCTGCACCGGCTCTTGGAAAGAGCACCCTACCCAAGGTCCACACCTCCACCCTATCCCCATAACCCAGTAACCCCACCCAACATAAGGGCAATTTTTGGACACTAAGGGCAATTTATCATGGCCAATCCACCTAACCTGCACATCTTTGGACTGTGGGAGGAAACCGGAGCACCCGGAGGAAACCCACACACACACACGGGGAGGATGTGCAGACTCCGCACAGACAGTGACCCAAGCCGGGAATCGAACCTGGGACCCTGGAGCTGTGAAGCAATTGTGCTAACCACTATGCTACCGTGCTGCCCCAACATGGACAGGACAAACCTAGATAATTTTTCACATTGTCGGATATATTTGTAACTGTACTGGGACAGCTTGGTTCGGAGTACGGCTTGTTCTGGAACACGTCTTCAGTACTATGCCAGGATTGTCGTCAGAGATCATGGGCGGGATTCTCCGACCCCCCCCGCCGGGTCAGAGAATTGCTGGAGGGGGGGGGGGGGGGGGGGGGTGGCGTGGATCCCGCCCCCGCCGGCTGCCGAATTCTCCGGCGCCGGGGTTTCGGCAGGTCGGGAATCGCGCCGGTCGGGGGCCGTTGGCAGCGGCCCCCCCCCCGGCGATTCTCCGGCCTATGATGGGCCGAGTGGCCGCCCGTATTCGGTGGGTCCCGCCGGTGTAAATCACAACAGGTCCTTACCGGCGGGACCTGGCTCCACGGGCAGCTTGCAGAGTCGTCGGGAGGGCGTGGGGGGATCTGGCCCCGGCGGGTGCCCCCATGGTGGCCTGGCCCGCGATCGGGGCCCACCGATCCGCGGGCGGGCCTGTGCCGTGAGGGCACTCTTTCCCTCCGCACAGCCTGCTGTCAACCTCCGCGATGGCCGGTGCGGAGAAGAAACACCCTGCGCATGCGCTGGGATGATGACAGCACACGCTGGCGCTCCCGCGCATACGCCAACTCACGCCCTTCGGCGCCGGTTGGCATGGCACTAAGCCCTTCTGTGGCAGCAGGCGGGGCGCCAAACACTCAGGTGCCGGCCTAGCCCCTGATTCCGCACCTTCGGGTGGTTCACGCCACTCCTCGGCGCCGGAGTGGCTTGCCCCGCCAGTTCCCGGAAAATCCCGCCCCACAACCTTTGCTGTGTTCCGTATCTTTCGGCAGTTTCACATGGAGTGAATCGAATTGGCTGAAGACGGGCATCCGTGAAGCTGGGAGGGGCCTGAGGAGGAGGCTGAGATGGACTCTGACTAAAGATGGTTGCAAATGCTGCAGCCTTGTCTTTTGCACTGACCTTCATCACTGCACCATCATTGAGGATGGGGATGTTTTTGGGAAGTAGTAATCCCTAAGGAGCGAAGACGGAGATACTGCTGGTCACTATTTCCATAAAAGATTAGGAAGCAAAAATCAGCAATGCAGTTTTAAAATTTGTGGAGGACACCAAATTGGATGATGCAGTTAATACGGATGAGCACTACGACAAAATAGAGAAAAACATTAATGAACTTGTATATGGACCTGTGATAGTCAAACAAATCACAATATAGAGAATTGTGAGGTGGTACCGATTTGGTAGGAAGACTATGGAGACCACATATTCCTTGGAAAATAAGAGTCTAGACAGGGTGGAGGGAGAGGAACAAAGATCTGGAGGTACAGATACACACACACGTACACATCACCAGAAGTGTATAAGCTGAAAATGGAAGGCTAGAAACATCTAGTCTCTTTTTAAAAAGTAAATTGACCGTCAAAACATACCCTGCAGTTCGCTGAACTGAATTGGAGATACTGGCTCATCCTGGTTAATAATAGAAGTAAACCTGTTGACATGGAGCAGCTGCAGTGGTAGAAATAGGACAGTGGATCAGGATGAAAGCTCTATTTCTACCTTTGTGACCCATGCAATGGACACAGCTGGCCATTTTTAACAATGTCTAGTGTGAGGTGCATTGGAGAAGAGGCTGATGTGTGCTCACGCCTGTCCTTGAGAACACAGTGTTCGACTAAGAGTGTAGGAACAGGAAGAGATCATTTAGCCTCTAACACCTGCCGTGCTATTCAATGAGATCGTGGCTGATCCGTAACCTAACCCCATACTTTGCTTCCATGCCTTAGGTTAACAAAAATCTGTTCCTCTCAGGTTTAAAAAGAACAATTGTTTTGCATCAATTGCAATTTGTGGAAGAGTATTGCAAACTTTTACCGTCCTTCCCATGTAGAAGTGTTTTCTGTGGTAATATGCATGTACGCATTAATGCATGTAGTTGTTTATCAATGTACATAGTTATCGGTACGACCTCTGACTAACAGGTGGCGATAGAGATCCACCATGTGACTTGAGACACCCGCTAGTCGGTAGTAACTCGTACAAGAGAGTAGTCGCACTTAGGTAGCTCCAGCAGAATTCAATGAATTAATTTAGTAGCCATTGTCTGTATTATAATTTGTTATCTTTCCACATATTTGTTAATAAATCATCTTTCTGGTTAAACAACTATATGTTCTGTGGACATCATTACCACGGTCATAACGCAGAACACATCATTTTCTTGCTTCATTTTCCGAAGGCCTGGCTCCTAATTTATAGACGGTGTCCCGTAATCCTAGACGCTCCAACCAGCAGAACCCATTTCTGTCTATCTCCCCTATCAATTATCCTTGAAAACTTTGCTCACACCACCCAATAACATTCCTGGGAACACAACCCTTGTTAGTGTGATCGCTCCTTGGACTTTAGCCTTTGGAGTCCATGTATTACTCTGGAAAACCTTTTCCTGCACTCGCTCTAAAGTCAATATATCCTTTGTAAGGCATGGTGGTCTAAAATTGCGCACAGCAATCTTGATGTGATCTACGTAGGGCTTTGTATAACATGACTTCTACCCACATGTATTTTAGTCCTTTCAGAAGGCTATCCTTCCATTAGCCTTTTTGGTTTTTTTATTTCCATATCTTTTCATGACATTTTAATGATCTATGTACTTAATTGGATCCCCAAGTTAAAATCCTAACAATCCTGTAAACTAATGCAACCCAGTCACCTTCCAATTGCCGTGTAACTATTTTCATTTCTGCTTTAATGTGATTGTGTCCTTATCCCTGAGACTGTAGGTGTCACATACTCCATCACTAGCCCTGTACTCACGACTGGTTGTGATGACTTTTTAAAAAATTAATTTTTACGGGATGTAGGCTTCACTGGCAAGGCCAGAATTTGTTGCCCATCCCTAATGTTTAACATTCTTGTTAAACATTTATGGGATGTGGACATCGCTGGTTCGGCCAGCATTTATTACCCATCCCTACTTGCCCTTCAGAAGGTGGTGGTGAGTTGTCTCCTTGAACCGCAGCAGTCCTTGAGGTGTAGGTACACCCACTGTGCTGTTAGGGAGGGAGTTCCAGGATGTTGCCCCAGCGACATATTTCCAAGTCACTGTGGTGAGTGACTTGGAGGGGAACCTGCAGGTGGTGGGGTTCCCAGGTATCTGCTGCTCTTGTCCTTCTAAATGGTAGTGGCCGTGGGGTTGGAAGGTGCTGTCGAAGGAATCTTGGTGAGTTGCTGCAATGCACCTTGGAGATGGTACACACGGCCTCCACTGTTTGTCGGTGGTGGAGGATTTGAATGTTTGTGGAAGGAGGAGCAATCAAGCGGACTCCTTTGGCCTGGATGCTGTCGAGCTTCTTGAAAGTTGTTGGAGCTGCACTCATCCAGGCAAGTGGAGAGTATTCCATCACACTCTTGATTTGTGCATTGTAGATGGTGGACAGGCTTGGGGGGAGGGGGGCGGGTCAGGAGGTGAGTCACTTGCTGTACAATTCCTAGCCCATGACCTGTCCCGGTAGCCACAGTATTAATCTGGCTAGTCCAGTTCAGTTTCTGATCAATGGTTCCCACAGGATGTTGATTGTGGGCGATTCAGCGATGGTAATGTCATTGAATGTCAAGGGGCGATGGTTAAATTCTCTCTTGTAGGAGATGATCATTGCCTGGCACTTGTGTGGCACAAATGTAACTTCCCACTTGTCAACCCAAGCCTGGATATTGTCCAGGACTTGCTGCATTTGGACATGGATGGTTTCATTTTAAGAATGGTGCTGAACATTGCATCGTCATATGTAAACATCCCCACTTCTGACCTTATGATGGAAGGGAGGTCATTGATGAAGCAGCTGAAGATGGTTGGGCCTAGAACACTATCCTGAGGAACTTCTGCAGTGATGTCCTGGAGCTGAGATGATTGCCTTCCAACCACCACAGCCATCTTCCTTTGTGCCAAGTATGACTCCAACCAGTGGAGAGTTTTTCCCCCTGATTCCCATTGACTCGTTGATGCCATACTTGGTAATATGCTGCCTTGATGTCAAGGGCAGTCACTCTCACCTCACCTCTAGCATTCAGCTCTTTTGTCCATGTTTGAACCTAGGCTGTAATTAAGTCCGGAGCTGAGTGACCCTGGTGGAACCCAAACTGAGTGCCCATGAGCAAGTTGATGCTGAGTAAGTGCCGCTTGATAGCACTCTTGATGACTCCTGGCATCACTTTGCTGATGATGGAGAGTAGACTGATAGGGCGGTAATTGGCTGGGTTGGATTTGTCCTGTTTCTTGTGTACAGGACACACTTGGGCAATTTTCCAGATTGCCCTTGAGAAGGTGGTGGTGAGCTGCCTTCTTGAACTGCCACAGTCACTGTGGTCTTGAGTGCTGCTGAGTTATTGCTTAAGCAAAAATGATATTAAGACACTAATGAGAATTGATGATTATGTGTGCTGTCATGGTCTGTATGTCATGAGTGTCTTTGGTATATATTTCTTAACTCCTTACTCACTGTGGGCTGTGTATTCTAGCCATGCTCCTCTCTAGTCAACTCCAGGCAGACTGTTTTACTGTAACAATTTTGTACTCTCTGCCCCAATTGGTCAGACAATCCCATCAGTCATGCAGGCTGGGGACTGGTGACACTTGATGCCACCTGTGACTCGGTTCTAGGGCAAACACTGTCCCCATGGCAGATAAAATGGGCAAGGCGATGCCTAAAGTGTTCAGGTTGGCTAACAGTGCTAATTAAAATGACCAATTCCCTTTTCCCTGTGCAAGCTAAAGGTTATTTGTTAATGCACAATTGTTATGGAAAAGTAGTTGTATGTAGCTATAAGTGATTTCTTTGTCAGGGTTGTCACCAGAACTGAGGTAACCCAAGTTGTTGCATCGATAACCAAAGTGTAGGGAAGACTGAAGGGTATGGAATGCACCAAAGAATGATTCTGTGAGCCTTTGGTATGTATGTACAGTGAAAGAAAGAATGATTAAAATCAGCTTTCTAAAATGCACACACATGTCACTGTGGAACAGGAAAATATAAATGAACAGTTATGTTTGTTCTGGGTTGGGTTTCGTTCAGATAATATTACTTAAAATATAAAGTTTCCACTGTCTAGGATTCTGTTCTGTGATCTAACGCCCCATATACCTTTCTTAGCAGCTTCTTAGTAGCTCAGTTAATGATCTGTAAGCTGCTGACTCTAACATTGCGCAGTGATCATGGTCTTCGGTGATGCAGAAGGAAATCATACAGTAATGGTCTGTGTCATGATATTCAAACACACACATCATGATGGACACACTAACAGGCAAATCAGAGTACACAACACCACAACCAATCACAGACAAGAACACCAACCACATAAAAAGCACGAGCACGACACCTGGAGGTCAGTAGGTCTGGGGAGAAGGAAGCATGAAAGAGCTGTTGAAACACCACAAGCAGGGAGCCCCCCACGTGCAGAGTGCAAAGACCAAGTTGTAAATAGTGAGTTTAAATAAACAAGTGTTGTACCATATGCAACTGTGTTGGCTCTTCTGTGTGTTAGAACACCCAACACCACATGGTACAGGAGTGGATCGATACCTGCCTACCAACCTGCCATTCTGGACATGGACCACACCGGCAAACCGCAGCCGATGCAAGTCACGGGGAACCTAGGCACCAACTGGAAGCTCTACAGGCAGCGATTTGACCTGTACATCCGTGCCACCGAAAAACAGAATGTCTCGGATGATTCGAAGATTGCAATGCTCCTCTTCTACGCAGGCCCCCACCCAAATGATGTCTTTAATTCACTGGTGTTCGAGGAAGGCGAAAACCAGGCCAAATATGACACGGTCATCCTCAAAATGGACCAGCACTTTCAAACTGAAGTAAACGAAACTTTCGAAAGATACATCTTTCAGCAACGCCTGCAAGGTAAGGAGGAGCTTTTTCAACCCTTTTTGACGCACCTCCGGATTCTAGCGCAGTCCTGCGGTTACGGCACCACCACAGAGTCCATGATCAGGGACCAGATTGTTTTTGGCGTTGCCTCCAGTGGCCTACGCCAGCAGCTTCTTAAAATAAAGAGCCTCACCTTAGCGTCTGCTGTGGAAGCCTGTGTCCTCCATGAAAATGCGACCTGCCGTTTTGCCCGATTTCAGGCGTCCGAGTTGGCACGGAGGGGGTCCCCAGCCGTCGAATCGGCAAGCCAGGCCGCCCACGACGTTGAACGCATCCAGGCCGTCGATTTCTTCCCGCCCCACGGCCCGGACGACAGCGGCCGCTTCCCGCGCTTTTCGCGGTCTCCCGCGCAGGTGCGCGCCAAGAATAACGGCCACAACGAGGGACGCACTGCGCAGGCGCGCCCACCGCAAGATCGCACTGCGCATGCGCAGTGGCGCAACGAACGCCGTGACGTCATGACGTGCAGCAAGTGTGGAGGTCTACACTTAAAAGGGCAATGTCCTGCAAAATACCAACAGTGCAACAGATGTGCCATGATAGGCCACTACGCAGCCCGCTGTCGTGCGGCTCAACCCATGGATCCGGCGCATCCTCGACAACCTCGCACACGAGTCAGGACCGTCCAGCCCACGCATCAAGACTTCCAGTTAAGTGATGCAGATGACCAGGATGACTTCAGAGTTGCCGTCATTGATGTCAACAAGGTCAATGCCATCAATCCAGACGATGAGTGGTGTGCCACCCTGACGGTCAACCGATCGCGCGTCGCCTTCCGTCTGGACACCGGCGCATCCGCCAACCTGATTGCTTACTCTGCAGTCCAGGCCATGAAGGTCAAACCACTCATCACACCATCCCGGCTTAAGATGGTTGACTATAACGGGAACGTTATCCCGTCCGTAGGATCTTGCCAGCTACAGGTGACTCACAAGGGGTACACGGCCACACTCCCCTTCGAAGTTGTGGGCTCATCAAAGGACTCGTTACTGGGCGCACAAGCGTGTAAGGTCCTTCACCTGGTACAGCGCATCATGTCTCTCTCTCCAGATGAGATATCCGACTTCCCGGATGCTGAGTTCCACGCGAATCTCCATTCCCTCCTCGCTCACAACCAGGAGGTTTTTGAAGGCATGGGGACATTGCCACACACGTACAAGATTCGACTCAGACCGGACGCCATCCCTGTCGTTCACGCACCTCGCAGGGTTCCTGCGCCTCTCAAAGACCGCCTCAAGGCACAACTGCAGATTCTTCAGGACCAAGGGGTCCTATCCAAGGTCACGGAGCCCACGCCATGGGTCAGCTCCATGGTCTGTGTAAAGAAGCCCTCTGGCGAGCTCCGTATATGTATAGATCCAAAAGATCTGAACAACAACATCATGCGGGAACACTATCCCATCCCAAAACGAGAAGACCTCACCAGCGAGATGGCGCGAGCCAACATATTCACTAAATTGGATGCGTCCAAAGGATTCTGGCAGATCCAACTGGACCCGGCCAGCCGAAGACTATGCACATTCAACACCCCTTTTGGCAGATTCTGCTACAACCGGATGCCATTCGGCATCATTTCGGCATCTGAAGTATTCCACCGCATTATGGAGCAGATGATGGAAGGCATCGAAGGGGTACGTGTATATGTGGACGATATCATCATTTGGTCCACCACTCCGCAGGAACACATGCATCGTCTTCGACGTGTCTTCACCCGCATACGGCAAAATGGCCTGCGTCTCAACCGTGCGAAGTGTGCTTTCGGCCAGACGGAGCTGAAATTCCTCGGGGACCACATCTCAAGGTCCGGGGTCCGTCCCGATGCAGACAAGGTTAGCGCCATCACAGCCATGCCACGACCGGCTGACAAGAAGGCTGTCTTAAGATTCCTGGGCATGGTCAACTTCCTTGGGAAGTTCATTCCCAACCTGGCTTCTCATACAACAAACATGCGCCATCTCGTAAAAAAATCGACGGAATTCAACTGGCACCAGTCGCATCAGCAGGAATGGGAGGAGCTCAAGCACAAACTGGTCACGGCACCAGTGCTGGCCTTCTTTGACGCGACTCGCCCTACAAAGATCTCAACAGACGCCAGCCAATCTGGTATTGGAGCGGTACTCCTGCAAAAAGACAGCACGTCATCATGGGCCCCGGTTGCGTATGCCTCACGAGCCATGACCCCTACCGAACAGCGCTACGCGCAAATCGAAAAAGAATGCCTGGGCTTGTTAACTGGACTGGACAAGTTCCACGACTATGTGTATGGCCTGCCACGATTCACGGTCGAAACTGACCACCGCCCCCTGGTCAACATCATTAACAAAGACCTGAACGACATGACTCCTCGCCTCCAGCGCATCTTACTCAAACTCAGGAGGTACGATTTTGAACTGATCTACACTCCGGGGAAGGAACTCATAGTGGCGGACACTCTTTCCCGAGCAGTGAGCACACCACCAGATGCGGAGGGGTTCGTGCGTCAAATTGAGGCACACGTGACTCTGACAGCAGCAAATATGCCAGCTGATGATCCTTGTCTGGCCCACATACGCGCAGAGACGGCGACTGACCCTCTGCTGCAGCGAGTGATGCGCCACATGACGGAAGGGTGGCTAAAAGGGCAGTGCCCCCAGTTTTACAATGTGCGAGATGATCTCACCAATATAGACGGGGTCCTTATGAAATCGCATAGGATCGTCATTCCACACAGTGTGCGCCAGATGATTCTTCGTCAACTACACGAAGGCCACTTGGGTGTCGAAAAATGCAGACGAAGGGCCCGGGCGGCGGTATATTGGCCGGGTATTAATGAAGACATAGCCAACATGGTGCTCAACTGCACAACCTGTCAGAGGTTTCAGCCGGCGCAACCTCCGGAAACACTTCTACCACACGAGATGGTGACGTCCCCCTGGGCGAAGGTGGGTGTTGACCTATTTCACGCGCTCGGCAGAGATTACATTGTTATTATAGACTACTTCTCAAACTACCCGGAAGTCATGCCTCTCCATGATCTGACGTCGTCCGCAGTCATTGGGGCCTGCAAGGAAACGTTTGCTCGCCATGGCATTCCAAGGACTGTCATGTCAGACAATGGACCTTGTTTTGCCAGCCGTGAATGGTCGTCCTTTGCCGCAGCATATGGTTTCACTCATGTGACATCCAGCCCTCTGCATCCACAATCGAACGGGAAGGCTGAAAAGGGTGTCCACATCGCAAAGCGGCTCCTGTGCAAGGCGGCTGATGCCGGATCGGACTTTAACCTTGCCTTGCTGGCCTATCGATCGGCCCCGTTATCCACGGGCCTCTCGCCAGCGCAGCTACTAATGGGTCGCTCCCTCAGGACGACGGTACCTTCCGTCCTGGCACCGACAACAGACCATGAGGCGGTTCTTCGGGACATGCAACTGCAGCGTGATCGCCAGAAAGGTCGGTACGACACACGAGCGACGGACCTGCCCCCCCTGTCCTCCGGAGACAAAGTACGCGTCCATCAACCGTATGGTGGCTGGTCAGCACCGGCCGAAGTCCTCCGACAAGTGGCTCCCCGCTCGTTCCTGGTTCGCATGCCGGATGGTTCCGTGCGTCGCCGCAATCGGCGCGCCCTTCGCCGACTTCCACGTTCACAGCCACACAACACGCCAGATCCTCAACAGGCTTCCGAGGATGACTTTGTGGAGCTGCCGCACATCACGCCCTTTCCATCGCCACCCATGGCCATGCCTGCACAGCAGCCGGTGGTTCTTGATCCACCCTTAAGGCGGTCAACCCGAATTCGTCGCAAACCCATTAGAATGGACTTATAATACAGTTCATATGTTTAATAAGTTGGACAATTTTACATGATAACCTGTTGTTGTTTATCGTTCCAGATGTCGTCTGACTGGACAACTGTTCAAAATTTTTTTTCTTCTTCTCTCGTTCGCATTTCTGTTATGTTATGGTACAACTGGATTCATGTGACGCACTCGACATCGCCCCATGTACATAGTTCCGTCATAGACACATGCTGCACACGACACACACACACTCTTAGATGCACTCACGTCACGATCATATTTATTACCACGTAGGCACATATCTTTGTAAAAAGGGGGGATGTCATGATATTCAAACACACACATCATGATGGACACACTAACAGGCAAATCAGAGTACACAACACCACAACCAATCACAGACAAGAACACCAACCACATAAAAAGCACGAGCACGACACCTGGAGGTCAGTAGGTCTGGGGAGAAGGAAGCATGAAAGAGCTGTTGAAACACCACAAGCAGGGAGCCCCCCACGTGCAGAGTGCAAAGACCAAGTTGTAAATAGTGAGTTTAAATAAACAAGTGTTGTACCATATGCAACTGTGTTGGCTCTTCTGTGTGTTAGAACACCCAACACCACAGTCTGTTCTGTATGATGTCGAACAGAATGATTCGCTGTCTCTCAATGAGTTGGGGAAATGGCGTCTTGTTGCTAATGGATGGCAACTTCCCTTTTATAATCCAGTCACACATTATATGAATTGAATCAAGGTGCAAGTCCTTACAGAGTCATCGCAAGGGGCAGGCTATTCCTTGCTAATTTGTCACCTCACGCCTCATTTTGTTGTTGGTCTTGCATGCGGTCACCTTTGGCCTTCACAGCTTCTTCCCACTCTGCCAGTACCATCTCCCTGGTAATGAAAATGCCACTCAGTTATGTTGCCCAAAAGGAAATTAAGTGGAAGAACCATCTGTGGCAATATGATAAGCTAAGCTCTTGCTTCATACACTTTGCATTTGCATAGACTGGAGATTATGTCCAGGCAAGATTTTGCAGGAAAGGATTGCTGTTACTTAGCACCTAATTGTAGTGCTCAGAAACATCCCGCAACAGGACCTGACTATTTTGAAGTGCATTGCTGTAGGTGTGCAGCTTTTGTGCATGGTAAGATCCCACAAAAATGGAATGTGCTGTGAGGCCAATCTGTCTTTCGGGCCAAAAGGGGGAATGGCGGCCAAAATATATAGAGAAGCCTTGCGTATCGTGAACAAGAGGGTTGACGGCTACCTGAAACGGAAAGAAGGAGGCCTCGCTTCCTCAAATTATCCAAAGGGTTGTCTGGGCAATGTAACACACATTGTTGATCATTCATTGCCCCACTCTGCAACCCTTGTGTTTTTATGAATTTGCCCTTTTCTCTGCAACAAATAAAGAGTTGTTGAGTTCAGTAAATTTTCAGTGTAATAGTTGAGAAAATTTTAGATCCAAAGTGGAATAATTCCTCAGTGAAGAAGTGAGAGCCTATTATAGAGGAGCTACGAGCTATCGGTGTCCATGTACACAAATTCCAAAATGCTAGTGCACGGGTCCATTAAAAACCCAGGAAAGATAATGGAATGTCGGCCTTTATCTCAAGGCGATTAGTGTATAAAAGTGAGGGAGACATAGTTCAGTGGAACAGATTCTTGGTTGGACCCTGGCTGGAGCGCTAAATTTAGTTCTGAGCATGGGACCACAGGAAAAATCTATTAGCCTTAGAAGGGGAGCAGCACAGATTCAGCAGAATAATACCTCTTAAAACAGTCTGAAATGATGAGGACAGGTCACATAGATATGTTTTCAATTCTCTTGAAGGCTTGGGGAGTGATTTTCCTGAAGTATTTACAATGATTACGGGGCATTAAGAAGGTAGACAAGGAAGAAGCTATTTCCACCTGTGGGGGAATCCAGGGGGCCATTTTGGAATGAGATCAGGAGTGGACTGGATTCTCCGCTTCGCCAGCAGTGCTCTCAGGCCCACGGATTTCCCGACGGCGTGGGGGTGCCCACAATGGGAAACCCCGGGCTGGATTCTCCAGAAATGGGGCTATGTCCCCACGCCAGTGTAAAAACGCTGGCGTTTCACTCTGGACTTTCCTTAAGAATGTCCTGAGCGATTCCCCTACCTGCAGGGGGCTGTCAGGGTCCCGGAGTGCTCCTCGCAGCTCTGGCTGCAGATACGGGGCCCTGCACTTCCGGTCGGGCGTCCATCTGCAGCGGCCGCCCCGTGTGACACGGCGGACTCGGACCGTGGAGCGACATCCAAAATGTACGCACACCCGAGATCGCGCGCGCCTGTGGATCCGTGCCGCCTGATCGCTCCCCTGGCCGTCCATGAGTCCCCACAGTGATCGATTGCCCGCCCCCCCCACTCGAGGTTCCCAACGCCCGATACGTGGTTCGAACCATGCCGTCGGAAACCTGCCCAGTTTTGCGCAGAGAATCACGGCGTGGGGGCCTCTGTCAAGGGCCCCCCAGCTGTGCCGCTTGGATCGCGCACGAGCGATTCCCGAGCAATTCTCCGGTCCCCTTCAGCGGCGCCGGTCCCGATTTCCTCGTAAACGGCCATTCCCCGCCCCCGCCCCGAACGCGATTTCGGCGTGGGGCTGCGCAGAATCCAGCCCCCCATTGGCCGGTTGATGCGGCAAGATGGAGAAGTCCGCTGTTTTCACAGAGGACAGTGGGACTCTGCCCAAAACATGGCAGGTACTGAGGCCAATTGAAATTGGTAGAATTTTGTTTGCTCATGTATTGAGGATATGGAGCAAAGGTGAGTTATGGGATGTTAGATACAGGTCAGCCATGATCTGTTTGAGGGGCCTGTTAAATGGCCTGTTTTTAAGTTCCTGGTTTCCATAGAGGGACTGTGTCCAGATAACTTCAGAGAATTGGCATGTATCTGGAGAAAAATCTGGATGTTGTTGAATCAATTGGACAAGAATAACTCACCAGGCCAAAGTGAAAGCAAAGGTTACCAGCGTGATTGGATTTTTCAAGCTTCCTCCCTTTTTGGTGTTTTTGCTGCCTTTAGACAATTTTTCCTCAGGTTTGGAACCAAATTCAGATTTGGTAATAAATCATACATCAATGTTCAGCTACTTTCCAGTCTATGCCACTTGATAGAATCATTGAATGGTTACAGCACAGAAGGAGGCCATTCAGCCTGTCGTTTCTACACCAACCCTGCGAAAGAGCACTCTGCCCAGGTCCACTCCCCTGCCTTATTCCCCCCTCACCCCCTGTAACCCCACCTAACCTTTGGACACCAAGGGGCAATTTTGCATGACCAATCCACCTAACTTGCGCGTCTTTGGACTGGCAACTCGCAGTGCTTCAGCCAGTTAAATTCCTTCTGCACTTTTCCAGCAGGCCTTGCCTAAATCTGGGCACCGCCACCCTGCATTTTAACTCACTGTGGTGAATGTATAATTACTGAGAATTCACCAGTGCACTGTGTTATGTTATTAACCCTGTGGGCTCTACCTATGGGCCATTGTGTGGCTTCACCCACAGGGGATATGTTGGGGCATGTACGGGCTCCGCCCATGGCTCCAACCCCTTTACAGGAAGTATAAGAGCTGCCGACCTGCGGGGCCGCCTTCAGTGTTGTACCGGTCACAGGCAGGCTCAGTTCTAAGCTGATTAAAACCACGGTTTACTTCTCCATGTGTCTTCGAGTGAATTGATGGTCGCACCAATTTAATCAGCTTAGAACTGAGCCTGCCTGTGACCGAACTCACTTAGCCCAGTGCACTCACGAGGAGAGCAGATGCAGGAATTGTGCGAGTCTCTTTGAGTAGTTTGATTTGGAGATTTTGCTGGGTTTCTGTGTGTGTATGTGTGTGTGTGTGTGTGTGGCTGACCCGAAAGAACTTGCTAACTTCAACGAATTCTCCTTGGCTGAGTGCACATCTCTCTCGCCAACATTGCCAGCTTGTAGTTTGTTAGCCCAGCCTGTGCTTGTTCCCACTGACACCATCGTTCCCACTCGCTGCCTTCATCCAAGAGCCCATGAACCGTCTTTGGGACAATATCACCTGGCGCTGAAGCGACCATTGAACAGCTTTAGGTCTGCTTGAGTGAACCTTCAACCCTTTGATCACCAGTCCGCACACTGCCTCGCTGAGTGGAGCTATCAAGGGAAGATCATCCCATTAGCCTGGACTGGGATTAAACAGCGGTCGCAGAGGCAGAAGGACATTGTTTTAGCCCATTGCTCCACAGAGTAATCCCATGAATAACCTCCAATTTATTGAGACACCCCTGTGTTTCGAGGAGGACTGCCGCCTAGTCATGCTCTCTGCGTGAGAAAGTAGCTCCGAGCGCAGCACGGTAGCACAAAGTGATTAGCATTGTGGCTTCACAGCGCCAGGGTCCCACGTTCGATTCCCCGCTGAGTCACTGTCTGTGCGGAGTCTGCACGTTCTCCCCGTGTCTGTGGGTTTCCTCCGGGTGCTCCGGCTTCCTCCCACAGTCCAAAGATGTGCAGGTTAGGTGGATTGGCCATGCTAAATTGCCCCTTAGTGTCCAAAAAGGTTAGGAGGGGTTATTGGGTTACGGGGATAGGGTGGAAGTGAGGGCTTAAGTGGGCCAATCCACCTAACCTGCACGTCTTTGGACTGTGGGAGGAAACCAGAGCACCCGGAGGAAACCCACGCAGACACTGGGAGAACGTGCAGACTCCACACAGACAGTGACCCAGTGGGGAATCGAACCTGGGACCCTAGCGCTGTGAAGCCACAGTGCTATCCACTTGTGCTGCGCTCGGAGCAACCTCCTCATGCAGAGAGCATGCAGACTCGATGGGCCGAATGGCCTCCTTCTGCACTGTATGTTCTATGTTCTATCTCAAACCAGCACAAACGTGCACTGCATTTGTCAACGTATGCCCCACCGCCGAATTAGTTGCACAGAAATTGAATGAAAACATGGGGCTTCAAACAGGTGCTGAGTTGGCCCGCGTCCAATGTATTGTGGAAGCTCTCCTGGAGGGAACAGGCTCCAGCATATTCTGTTTCAAAGGAGGACAGCTCTCAAAGATTCTGAAAGCCCTCGGACATTTAAGGGGCAGCAAACACAGATTGAAAATATTCCGATGTCACTTCCATAAGTGGATTTGATTTTGGGGAGGTGGGGGAGACCATCTCCACGGGTGTGGCTGTGATAAAGGAAAATATTGATCCCATTCTGAGGAAATATGGATTTTATTTCCACGAGTGATGCTCAGCAAGATTCAAGACAGATACTCTACAGGAAGAGAGTCTGCTGTTTATTACATAGATCATAGAATTTACAGTGCAGAAGGAGGCCATTTGGCCCATCGAGACTGCACCGGCTCTTGAAAAGAGCACCCTACCCCAGCCCATACCTACACCCTATCCCTATAACCCAGTAACCCCACCCAACACTAAGGGCAATTTTGGACACGAAGGGCAATTTAGCATGTCCAATCCACCTAACCGCACATCTTTGGACTGTGGGAGGAAACCGGAGCACCCGGAGGAAACCCACGCACACACGGGGAGAACGTGCAGACTCCGCACAGACAGTGAAGCAATTGTGCTAACCACTATGCTACCGTCTGCCCTATTTCATTACCTGTATCATTTTTGGAGTCCTCCTTTATTATGAATGAATTGCTGGTGTGTGTGTGTCTGGACGAATGGAGGGGAGGATATTGGGGAAAGGATGGGGTGGGGATGGGTACTTGCACGACTTTCACAAAGATTTTACCTGTCTTGATGAAATCATCACAAAATGTTTTGCACAAAGATTTTCTTCTGTTTGCCTGTCTCTCTCTCTCTCTCTCTGGCCAACTTCAGGTTATAAATTATTTTTCCCCAAATCTCTGGCTCTCGCAGTCTCGCTGAAATAATGAGATTATTTCTCGTCTTTATCTGAAGGATCTGGCTTGATGCTGTTAAAGGGCAGGAAATGTGATCACAGCGTCAGAGGAACCGGGCATTTTCCGGCGCAGCAGTTTCAGCACAAATGCAATTACTCGCTGCATTTCATTGCGTATCATACATCAGCCAGGACGTTAAAGATCGCAGTGGTCAGACTGATTGGAAATAAAAACGGCAGCACCAAGGCAGCATTGTCGATTGAGAAAATGTCACTTTGAGGATTGGAGCTCAGGCTGGCGAGCACCTTTTCTTTTGAGAATGGTCACAAATTGGGGTCAATGTTTTCCCTTCTCTTTATGCGGGGATGATAAACTTGTCAATTTCATGAATTCCATATGCAATTTTTTCTGGTCATCCTGCAACACCCATCATGCAAACACTAGCAAAGGAAACTCTATTTGTCCATTCCTTTATCTGTTTTAATGTCTTTCTTTTTGTCCATCCAACTGTCTATCCCTCCGTTGGTCTCTATTTCTCTCTGTCAGTCTGAATTGCTCCCTCTCCCTCTAACTGACTCTCACAGTCCATCTCTCTTTTCATCTCTCTCTGACAATTGGTCTCTCTCTCTCTCTCTCTGTTGGTCTCGCAGTCTTTCCGCCAGTCCTTCTGTCTCTCCCTCTCCCTCTTTCTCTGTCTGTCTCCCTTTCTGCCATTCTGGGCCCGATCTGCCAGCTGTTCATGTTGGCGGGATATTCCAGTCTCACCGGCGCACCTCCGCCGTGGGGTTTCCTGGCGGGATGGAGTGGATTCAATTGGAAATCCCATGGACAGCGGCGGGACCAGAATATCCAGCTGCCGGCTGCTGGCAGGACATCTCCCATCACCGAGAAACAGGTCACGGGGAGGGCAGAGAATCTTACCCTCTGTTTCTGCATCTATTCATCTCTGTTGCATGGTCTGTCAGTTTCTGTCCCTTGTCGGTTTGTCTCTCTGTCTCTGTCTGTCTCTCTCTGTCAGCCTCTGTCTGGCTGGTATAGCACAGGGCTAAATCACTGGCTTTGAAAGCAGACCAAGGTAGGTCAGCAGCACGGTTCAATTCCCGTACCGGCCTCCCCGAACAGGTGCCGGAATGTGGCGACTAGGGGCGTTTCACAGTAACTTCATTTGAAGCCTACTTGTGACAATAAGTGATCTTCATTTCAGTCTCTGCCTGTCTCACTGTCAGTCTCTGGTCTGTCTCTCTCTGTCAGTCTGTCCCTGTCTGTCTCTCTCTGTCAGTCCCTCTCTGTCTCTGTCAGTCTCTGTCAGTCCCTGGTCTGTCTCTCTCTGTCAGTCCCTGTCTCTCTCTCTCTCTCTGTCAGTCCCTGTCTGTCCCTCTCTGTCAGTCTCTGGTCTGTCTCTCTCTGTCAGTCTCTGTCTCTCTCTGTCAGTCCCTGTCTCTCTCAGTCAGTCCCTGTCTCTCTCTGGTCTGTCCCTCTCTGTCAGTCCCTGTCTCTCTCTGGTCTGTCTCTCTCTGTCAGTCCCTGCTGTCTCTCTCTGTCAGTCCCTGTCTGTTTCTGTCAGTCCCTGTCAGTCCCTGTCAGTCTCTGTCAGTCCCTGTCTGTCTCTGGTCTGTCTCTGACAGTCTCTGTCTCTCTCTGGTCTGTCTCTGACAGTCTCTGGTCTGTCTCTGTCAGTCTCTGGTCTGTCTCTGTCTGTCTCTGTCAGTCCCTGTCTCTCTCTGGTCTGTCTCTGTCAGTCCCTGTCTCTCTCTGGTCTGTCTCTCTCTGTCAGTCCCTGTCTCTCTCTGTCAGTCCCTGTCTGTCTCTCAGTCCCTGTCTGTCTCTCTCTGTCAGTCCCTGTCTGTCTCTCTCTGTCAGTCCCTGTCTCTCTCTCTGTTAGTCTCTGGTCTGTCTCTGTCAGTCCCTGTCTGTTTCTGTCAGTCCCTGTCTGTCTCTGTCTGTCGCTGTCTGTCAGTCCCTGTCTGTCAGTCCCTGTCTCTCTCTGTCAGTCCCTGTCTGTCTCTCTCTGTCAGTCCCTGTCTGTCTCTGTCAGTTCCTGTCTCTCTCTGTAGTCTCTGGTCTGTCTCTCTCTGTCAGCCCATGTCTGTCTGTCTCTCTCTGTCAGTCCCTGTCAGTCTCTGTCTGTCTCTGGTCTGTCTCTCTTGTCAGTCCCTGTCAGTCTCTGTCAGTCTCTGTCAGTCCCTGTCTGTCTCTGTCTGTCTCTGTCAGTCCCTGTCTCTCTCTGTCAGTCCCTGTCTGTCTCTGTCAGTCCCTGTCTGTCTCTGTCACTCTCTGGTCTGTCTCTCCCTGTCAGCCCATGTCTGTCTGTCTCTCTCTGTCAGTCCCTGTCTCTCTCTGTCAGTCTCCGGTCTGTCTCTCTCTGTCAGTTTCTGGTCTGTCTCTGTCAGTCCCTGTCTCTCTCTGTCCCTGTCAGTCCCTGTCTGTCCCTGTCAGTCCCTGTCTCTCTCTGTCAGTCTCTGGTCAGTCTCTGGTCTGTCTCTGTCAGTCTCTGGTCTGTCTCTGGTCTGTCTCTGGTCTGTCTCTGTCAGTCTCTGGTCTGTCTCTGGTCTGTCTCTGTCAGTCTCTGGTCTGTCTCTGTCAGTCTCTGGTCTGTCTCTGTCAGTCTCTGGTCTGTCTCTCTGTCAGTCTCTGGTCTGTCTCTGTCAGTCTCTGGTCTGTCTCTGTCAGTCTCTGGTCTGTCTCTGTCAGCCCCTGTCTCTCTCTGTCTGCCCCTGTCTGTCTCTCTCTGTCAGTCTCTGGTCTGTCTCTGTCAGTCTCTGGTCTGTCTCTGGTCTGTCTCTGTCAGTCCCTGTCTGTCTCTGTCAGTCTCTGGTCTGTCTCTCTGTCAGTCTCTGGTCTGTCTCTGTCAGCCCCTGTCTCTCTCTGTCTGTCCCTGTCTGTCTCTCTCTGTCAGTCTCTGGTCTGTCTCTGTCAGTCTCTGGTCTGTCTCTGCCAGTCTCTGGTCTGTCTCTCTGTCAGTCTCTGGTCTGTCTCTGTCAGCCCCTGTCTCTCTCTGTCTGTCCCTGTCTGTCTCTCTCTGTCAGTCCCTGTCTCTCTCTGTCAGTCCTTGTCTGTCTTTGTCAGTCCCTGTCTGTCTCTCTCTGCCAGTCCCTGTCCGTCTCTGTCAGTCCCTGTCTGTTTCTGTCAGTCTCTGGTCTGTGTCTCTCTGTCAGTCTGTGGTCTGTCTCTCTCTGTCAGTCTCTGGTCTGTCTCTCTCTGTCAGTCTCTGGTCTGTCTCTCCCTGTCAGTCTCTGGTCTGTCTCTCTCTGTCAGTCCCTGTCTCTCTCTGTCAGTCCCTGTCTGTCTCTGTCAGTTCCTGCCTCTCTCTGTCAGCCCATGTCTGTCTGTCTTTCTCTGTCAGTCCCTGTCTCTCTCTGTCAGTCCCATGTCTGTCTCTCTCTGTCAGTCCCTGTCTCTCTCTGTCAGTCTCTGGTCTGTCTCTCTCTGTCAGTCCCTGTCTGTCTCTGTCAGTCCCTGTCTCTCTCTGTCAGTCCCTGTCTGTCTCCGTCAGTTCCTGCCTCTCTCTGTCAGCCCATGTCTGTCTGTCTTTCTCTGTCAGTCCCTGTCTCTCTCTGTCAGTCCCTGTCTGTCTCTCTCTGTCAGTCTCTGGCCTGTCTCTCTCTGTCAGCCCATGTCTGTCTGTCTCTCTCTGTCAGTCCCTGTCTCTCTCTGTCAGTCCCTGTCTGTCTCTCTCTGTCAGTCTCTGGTCTGTCTCTCTCTGTCAGCCCATGTCTGTCTGTCTCTCTCTGTCAGTCCCTGTCTCTCTCTGTCAGTCCCTGTCTGTCTCTGTCAGTTCCTGTCTCTCTGTCAGTCTCTGGTCTGCCTCTCTCTGTCAGCCCATGTCTGTCTGTCTCTCTCTGTCAGTCCCTGTCTCTCTCTGTCAGTCCCTGTCTGTCTCTCTCTGTCAGTCTCTGGTCTGTCTCTGACAGTCTCTGGTCTGTCTCTGGTCTGTCTCTGTCAGTCCCTGTCTGTCTCTGTCTCTCCCTGTCAGTCTCTGGTCTGTCTCTCTCTGTCAGTCCCTGTCTCTCTCTGTCAGTCCCTGTCTGTCTCTGTCAGTTCCTGCCTCTCTCTGTCAGCCCATGTCTGTCTGTCTTTCTCTGTCAGTCCCTGTCTCTCTCTGTCAGTCTCTGGTCTGTCTCTCTCTGTCAGTCCCTGTCTGTCTCTGTCAGTCCCTGTCTGTCTCTGTCAGTCCCTGTCTCTCTCTGTCAGTCCCTGTCTGTCTCCGTCAGTTCCTGCCTCTCTCTGTCAGCCCATGTCTGTCTGTCTCTCTCTGTCAGTCCCTGTCTCTCTCTGTCAGTCCCTGTCTGTCTCTCTCTGTCAGTCTCTGGTCTGTCTCTCTCTGTCAGCCCATGTCTGTCTGTCTCTCTCTGTCAGTCCCTGTCTCTCTCTGTCAGTCCCTGTCTGTCTCTGTCAGTTCCTGTCTCTCTGTCAGTCTCTGGTCTGCCTCTCTCTGTCAGCCCATGTCTGTCTGTCTCTCTCTGTCAGTCCCTGTCTCTCTCTGTCAGTCCCTGTCTGTCTCTCTCTGTCAGTCCCTGTCTGTCTCTCTCTGTCAGTCTCTGGTCTGTCTCTGACAGTCTCTGGTCTGTCTCTGGTCTGTCTCTGTCAGTCCCTGTCTGTCTCTGTCTCTCCCTGTCAGTCTCTGGTCTGTCTCTCTCTGTCAGTCCCTGTCTCTCTCTGTCAGTCCCTGTCTGTCTCTGTCAGTTCCTGCCTCTCTCTGTCAGCCCATGTCTGTCTGTCTTTCTCTGTCAGTCCCTGTCTCTCTCTGTCAGTCCCATGTCTGTCTCTCTCTGTCAGTCCCTGTCTCTCTCTGTCAGTCTCTGGTCTGTCTCTCTCTGTCAGTCCCTGTCTGTCTCTGTCAGTCCCTGTCTCTCTCTGTCAGTCCCTGTCTGTCTCCGTCAGTTCCTGCCTCTCTCTGTCAGCCCATGTCTGTCTGTCTTTCTCTGTCAGTCCCTGTCTCTCTCTGTCAGTCCCTGTCTGTCTCTCTCTGTCAGTCTCTGGCCTGTCTCTCTCTGTCAGCCCATGTCTGTCTGTCTCTCTCTGTCAGTCCCTGTCTCTCTCTGTCAGTCCCTGTCTGTCTCTCTCTGTCAGTCTCTGGTCTGTCTCTCTCTGTCAGCCCATGTCTGTCTGTCTCTCTCTGTCAGTCCCTGTCTCTCTCTGTCAGTCCCTGTCTGTCTCTGTCAGTTCCTGTCTCTCTGTCAGTCTCTGGTCTGCCTCTCTCTGTCAGCCCATGTCTGTCTGTCTCTCTCTGTCAGTCCCTGTCTCTCTCTGTCAGTCCCTGTCTGTCTCTCTCTGTCAGTCTCTGGTCTGTCTCTGACAGTCTCTGGTCTGTCTCTGGTCTGTCTCTGTCAGTCCCTGTCTGTCTCTGTCTCTCCATGTCAGTCTCTGGTCTGTCTCTCTCTGTCAGTCCCTGTCTCTCTCTGTCAGTCCCTGTCTCTCTCTGTCAGTCCCTGTCTGTCTCTGTCAGTTCCTGCCTCTCTCTGTCAGCCCATGTCTGTCTGTCTTTCTCTGTCAGTCCCTGTCTCTCTCTGTCTGTCTCTGTCAGTCTCTGGTCTGTCTCTGTCAGTCTCTGGTCTGTCTCTGTCAGTCCCTGTCTCTCTCTGTCTGTCCCTGTCTGTCTCTCTCTGTCAGTCCCTGTCTCTCTCTGTCAGTCCTTGTCTCTCTCTGTCAGTCTCTGGTCTGTCTCTGTCAGTCTCTGTCTGTCTCTGTCTGTCTCTGTCAGTCTCTGGTCTGTCTCTGGTCTGTCTCTGTCAGTCTCTGGTCTGTCTCTGTCAGTCCCTGTCTCTCTCTGTCTGTCCCTGTCTGTCTCTCTCTGTCAGTCCCTGTCTCTCTCTGTCAGTCCTCGTCTATCTTTGTCAGTCCCTGTCTGTCTCTCTCTGCCAGTCCCTGTCAGTCCCTGTCAGTCCCTGTCTGTTTCTGTCAGTCTCTGGTCTGTCTCTCTCTGTCAGTCTCTGGTCTGTCTCTCTCTGTCAGTCCCTGTCTGTCTCTCTCTGTCTGTCGGATGGCAGCCCAGTGGCATTGTGCTTAGCACTGCTACCTCACAGTGCCAGGGACCCGGGTTCAAATCCGGCCTTGGGTGACTGTGCGGAGTCTGCACATCCTCCCCGTGTGCGCGTGGGTTTCCTCCGGGTGCTCCGGTTTCCTCCCACAGTCCAAAGATGTCAGGTTAGGTGGATTGTATATGATAAATTGTCCCTTTGCGTTCAAAGATGTGCAGATTAAGTGGGTTTATGCAGTTACGAGTATAGGGCCTAGGTAGGGTGCTCATTCAGAAGGTTGTGTACACTCGATGGGCCGAATGACATCCTTCTGCAATGTAGCAATTCTATGGTTCGATGGTACTAGCATGGCACGCGACTTCCTGCCTACCTCGCCGTGAGATTTGCCGAGCTTCTTGCGGAGGCATAATTAATGAGGTGAATAGTGGAAGATCGCGCGTTGTCACTTGTCCCTCTACTCAGCGGGAACCACGTTGTCTTTCCAACACACCATCAGACCTAGGATGGGATATCCTTTGGTCCCGATGCCACTGATGGCCTTTTGTCTGGCTCACCGCATCCTCAATGGGACCAGAAAATCCAGGCCATAGCCTCCAGAATGGAAAATTCCACCTTGGTCTCAACAACTGGATTGTGATACTCTAGCCTCCCGTGTGCCAGACAAGTCACATCCTCCCATTTCCCTCCCCTTAAGTTTGTGAAGAGATTCTCAGCCAGTTCCCTGTCTCCCCATTAGAAGTGTTTCATTAATGCCAGTCTTGTGCCCTGCGCTGTGTTCCTGGCACATTTTCCTGTCAGCTACGTGCCCTCGCACATGCACAGCATCAACAGCATGGTCCATTTTTCACTGGTGTCTTTTGTTTCGAAATGACACAATGTTTAAACTATCAGAGTGCGGAGCTGAGTTGTGTCAGGCCAAATCAATCTTATGCCAGGGCTGTGAGCCAGCCCATAATACGAAGCCATGGGCTTTGTGTATTCAGGAGTTGCCCTATGATTGAGTATCTTCTGGTTCCCTGTCGCCTGACATTAAATATCAGTCTGCTGCTGACAAAATATAATTGGAATAACTTTTTTAATGCAGTATAAATGGAAAAAAAAAATCCCACTTCTAGTTTTGTTTTATCATCATAAATTGCAACAATCCCAAGATCGGTTCCAATAGAGGGCTCACTTGATCAAGGCCCACCTCCATGGCACCATTCGGCTGTCTCTAAATTATTCCAATGTTTTGGACTCAACTGCCCATATTGGCAGCCTCTACCCTCTGTGCAAAGAATTAAATCCTGGCACTTGTCCTACATTTGGCCTCTGCCATCTTGTCCAAACCTAGCCAAAAGTATTGTTTCAGATTTACTTTGTCCAGTCTATTCAGCAACCCTTTCTCTGAGCATTCCCCCGACAAAACAATACAATATTTCACTGAGGTCCCTTGTTAAGTTGGGCCTTGTAGCCTTTCCCTCTGATGCCATGCGAATGACTTTGTTGCCTCGCTCTGACTAACTTTCAGCCCTGTCATCCAGGATTGTGCACTCTTCCCTGGGTCAGGCTTAATCACCGGGCTCTACAGTTTTGTAGCATTATGGAGAATTTGTCAGTGCAGAAACATTCAGGGCCATCAGGTCTGCACCAATGATTATGCTTCTCCCACCTTACCACATCTAACTCTATCAGCAGGTCCTCCCACCCTTTCTGCCTTCTGGTATTTAACCAGATTCCTCTTAAATGTATCCATGTTATTTGCCTCGACCGGTTCCTATGGTAGCGAGTTCCACATTCTAATCACCCTCTGGGTAGAATACGTTTCTCCTGGGTTCCTTATTGAATTTATCAATGTCTATCTCATGTGCGTGACCTCTGGTTATGGACTGCCCCACAAATGGAAGCATCCCCTCTATATTTACGCTATCAAGTGCCTTCATTATTTTAAAGGCCTCATCGTGACCTCCATGAGTTCAAACACTGCTGAAATGGTCATGAATCCCAGCATGCCACTGGCTTTGTTTATTATTGGTTTGCATCGGTAATGAGAGACAGTTCAAACCTGCGTGACCTGACTGTTTACAGAGCATGCCACTGAATAATCATCCAGCCCATCTGAATGTTCAGCATAGCTGGGTGCGCTCCATGTCTATCCAATAACTGACACACTGCTGAAAGGAAAGAAAACAAAGAGGATGAATATGCCGCTGCCATAGTGAGGGTAAAATGCTGCTTTGAACAAACCCAGCCTCGCCCCCTGCCCACAGGAAATACAACCACCCTGCCCACACTCTGGTCTCTTTGTCTAAAGTAAGGCTGGATCGACTAAACTCCCACAGTATGGTCACCCTGCCCACAGTAAGAAAGATCGGCCTGCCCACAGTAAACCTGATGATGACAGAGCGAAATCGTGATTATGTTTCAGCCAGTCGCTTTGAAAAAAATTAAAATCATGGGATGTGGGCATTGCCAGCTAGACGATGGAGAAGGGGCAGTTGGGGGACCGGTGGTTGTCTTGCCTACGTTTAATCTGAGATTTCATGGGATCCAGAGTCAATGTCGAGGACTCCCAGGGCAGCTGCCTCCCAACTGCACGTCACTGTGCTGCCACCTTTGTTCGGCTGGTGGGTGGGACAGGATAGTGATGATGGGGGCAAGGACATTATCAATAAGGTACAATTCCAGGTGTATGACTATGACAGGATGTCGCTTGACTAATCTCAAGCCTCCAGATGTTAGTGTTGAGGATTTTGATGAGTTTGCTGTTGTCGCTTCCAGTCAATGCTGGGCGCCCGTCCGATTTCAACTGAGCAGCTTGCTGGGCCATTTCAGAGGGCATTTAAGATCAAACGCACATGTAGGCAAGACCAGGTAAGGATGGCAGACTTTCTTCCCTAAAGGACATTAATGAGCTAGATGGTTTTTTACGACAATGGTTAATTCCAGGGGCAGGATTCTCCAGCCCGCCAGACCTGTTTTCTGCCGTGCCACGCCCCCACCGGCAGGAGGATCCTCCGTCTCAGCAGCGGCCAATGGGGTTTCCCAACGCGGCGTGAGTGCACTGCCGGCGAAGCGGAGGATCCCACCGACGGAGAATCTCGCCCCAGATTTTTATTGGTCAAATTCAAATATCCATCCTGATTCACTGGATTACAAGTCCAGAGACAATAACACTACGCTATCTCCTCTTGCCTCCATTGTTTTATTCAGCTTTCCTTTATTGTACACAAGTAATATGCCTTTGTATTCAATCTTTTCCCCCTGTAGTTACACAGCTGACATACTGCATTTTAGTCATTGGTTATAACCCCAATGGAGGTGCCGGGATCAGAATATATGATTTCCCATGTCCTCTACGGAATATGAACTTCCCCTTTATGACAGGCAGGCCTTACCCTTTAAGGCTGTGATTTTCAAATTTTTTTCCCGGTGACCCATTTTTCCAACCGGCCAACCTTCGGGACCCACACCGGCCAACCAGCGCGACCCACGCCGGCCGACCTTCGCGATCCATGCCGGCCGACCTTCGCGACCCACTCCGGCCGACCTTCGCGACCCACCATTTCCTCTTACCTCTAATGCGAGAAGTGAGCCTGCTTGGTCGTCATGATCTCAGTCCAATCAGGTTCTCAGGAGGAGAGGTAAGATATAGTTAGCATCCAAGTTTCAAATCAGCAAGAGAGGACAATTTCTCGAGGAGGAAAGCGTGGATTTCGTACCTCAGTTCGTAAACTCTGAGTAGCTCCCCTGTTGACTGATCATACAATAACTCTCCAAGCGGATGAAGTCCACCATCATTGGGATTGACTGGTCACTGTTTCAATTCAATGCTTTAATGTAGTCTAAAAGGTCAGCAAAAAACTTATAGCGACCGTTCAGTACACAGAGAGTGAGATGTGATGATTTCCCATGGCTTTCATTACATCCCTTTACAAATGTTCAGTTCTGTCCATGATTAAACCATGAGGAATATATACTCTCTCCAGGTCATTTGAGTAATGTTTAGGGATGCAAAACAGATCGAGGTCATAGCCTTCTTCATCACCGGTGATCACCATACAGTCAGCCGCCGCCATGCTGCGATCGCACTTTGACCCCGGGTTCAGGCCCCAACACTCTCGGAACACATGCGCACTGATGAGTGGGCACGCATGAGATCCACGATCATCCAAACAGGATCGAGACTTTGAATCCTCTGCCCCGGTACGTACTGGTGCTAAATCCTGTCCTATTACAGCAGAAGCCAGTGTTGGCTTGGCTCCCTACCCTTCCTCCTTGTCAGGAGGTTGAAGGATCAAAGCTGCCGTACCTCACTGTATTATCAATGCCGGTGCCTCGTGGTACTTCTGAAGATCTGCGCATTGTTGAGACGCTGTATCTCAGGTGAAACCTTAAACCAAGGTCTCGTTCACCTGTTCGCCAGGACATAATATTTCTGAGAGCAACATTTGAAAGAGAACAGAGAGTTAAGTCATAGGGTTATACGGCACAGAAAAGGCCCTTCAAAAACAACCATCTAACTATTCTAATCTCCATTTGCCAGCACTTGGCCCAGAGCCTTGTGTGCCTTCTTCTCATTGTATCTTGGCCAAGCTTTCTGAAACAGCAACAGAACAAGTGAATGAACTCTGTAGCGCACAAAGACTCCGAGAGACGAATAGGGTGAAGTCGATGAGGCTTTATTAAGCGTGACTGTTTCCCCCGCAGTTCAGTAGTAGACTACCTGCGGGGGAGGGCTCCAGGTACTTATACTCCGCCTTCAGGGCGGAGCTAGAGGTCAACGTCCAACCAGGACCCGGGATCTGTCAGCCAATGACATCATGGCTTCACAGTCCCACATGACCCCTAATGCATACTACCACATTCACCCCTTGTTAAAAATAAACCCGGCGGGGTGATGCTTCGCATGGTGGTAAGGGTTTACAAGGCTGGTCCTGGGAGGAAAACTTTCAATATAACAGTATGTACAAGGTTTTTTTTTTTTGTTTCAACTATTTACAGCAATTGTCAGGAAAAGACAAAATGTTCTCATTAAAAGTCCACATTGTACTGTTATATCGACGCCACGAGTCGGTCGGGCAGTCTGGTCGTCCGTGTCGATCGCCTCGGCCCCGGTGGTGGTGGTGCTTGTTCTGGTGTTGTCTTCTCCGGGAGCCTTACGGTTTCAGCTTGGGCTTTATTCCTGGTTGGGCCTGGGAGGAGGACTGATCCTCCTGGGAAGGGGGCGGTCGCGGGGTGCGGCGGTGGCAGGAAGGGGGGGGGTTGGGTGATTGGTGTCGGGGTGGTGTGTGTGTTGCCGGCGGGCGCCAGATCTCGCAGAGAGACCGTGTCCTGTCGGCCGTCGGGGTACTCCACGTAGGCGTACTGCGGGTTCGCGTGAAGGAGGTGAACCCTTTCGACCAACGGGTCCGACTTGTGCGCCCGCACGTGCTTTCGGAGCAAGATGGGTCCTGGGGCCGCCAGCCAGGTCGGCAGCGACGTTCCAGAGGAGGACTTCCTGGGGAAGACAAGGAGGCACTCATGAGGCGTTGGATTAGTGCTAGTACACAGTAGTGACCGGATGGAGTGGAGGGCGTCCGGAAGGACCTCCTGCCACCGGGAAACTGGGAGGTCCCTGGACCGTAGGGCCAGTAGGACGGTCTTCCAGACCGTGCCGTTCTCCCTCTCTACTTGCCCATTCCCCCGGGGGTTGTAGCTGGTCGTCCTGCTCGAGGCTATCCCGTTGCTGAGCAGGAACTGGCGCAGCTCGTCACTCATGAAAGAGGACCCCCTGTCGCTGTGGACGTATGCGGGGCAACCGAACAGTGTGAATATGGTGTTCAGGACTTTAATGACTGTGGCCGCGGTCATGTCAGAACAGGGGATGGCGAATGGGAAGCGGGAGTACTCGTCCACCACATTAAGGAAGTATATGTTGCGGTCGGTGGAGGGGAGGGGTCCTTTGAAGTCCAGACTAAGGCGTTCAAAGGGGCGGGAAGCCTTAATCAGGTGCGCACCATCCGGCCTGAAAAAATGCGGTTTGCACTCTGCGCAGATGTGGCAGTTCCTTGTGACTGTACGGACCTCCTCTAAGGAGTATGGGAGGTTGCGGGACTTGATAAAGTGGAAAAACCGAGTGACCCCCGGGTGGCAGAGGTCCTCGTGGAGGGTTCGGAGGCGGTTAATTTGTGCGTTGGCACATGTGCTGCGGGATAGGGCATCGGACGGCTCGTTCAGCTTTCCGGGACGATACAAGATCTCGTAGTTGAAGGTGGAGAGCTCGATCCTCCACCTTAAGATCTTGTCGTTTTTGATTTTGCCCCGCTGTGCATTATCGAACATGAAGGCTACCGACCGTTGGTCGGTGAGGAGAGTGAATCTCCTGCCGGCCAGGTAATGCCTCCAATGTCGCACAGCTTCCACTATGGCTTGGGCTTCCTTTTCCACTGAGGAGTGGCGGATTTCTGAAGCGTGGAGGGTTCGGGAGAAAAAGGCCACGGGTCTGCCCGCTTGGTTAAGGGTGGCCGCTAGAGTTACGTTGGAGGCGTCGCTCTCGACCTGGAAGGGGAGGGACTCGTTGATGGCACGCATCGTGGCCTTTGCGATATCCGCTTTGATGCGGCTGAAGGCCTGGCAAGCCTCTGTCGACAGAGGGAAGGTCGTGGTCTGTATTAGAGGGCGGGCCTTGTCTGCGTACTGGGGGACCCACTGGGCGTAGTATGAAAAGAACCCCAGGCAGCGTTTCAGGGCTTTTGAGCAGTGCGGGAGGGGAAATTCCATGAGGGCGCGCATACGTTCGGGATCGGGGCCTATTATCCCATTGCGCACTACGTAGCCCAGGATAGCTAGCCGGTTGGTGCTAAAAACGCACTTGTCCTCGTTGTACGTGAGGTTCAAGGCTTTAGCGGTCTGGAGGAATTTTGGGAGGTTGGCGTCGTGGTCCTGCTGGTCGTGGCCGCAGATGGTTACATTGTCGAGATACGGGAACGTGGCCCGCAACCCGTGTTGATCAACCATTCGGTCCATCTCTCGTTGGAAGACCGAGACCCCGTTTGTGACGCCAAATGGGACCCTTAGGAAATGGTATAATCGCCCGTCTGCCTCGAAGGCTGTGTACTTGCGGTCACTTGGGCGGATGGGGAGCTGATGGTAGGCGGACTTGAGGTCCACGGTGGAGAAGACTTTATATTGGGCAATCCGATTGACCATGTCGGATATGCGGGGGAGAGGGTACGCGTCTAGTTGTGTGTACCTGTTGATGGTCTGGCTATAGTCTATGACCATCCTTTGCTTCTCCCCTGTCTTCACTACTACCACCTGTGCTCTCCAGGGACTATTGCTGGCCTGGATTATGCCTTCCTTTAGTAGCCGCTGGAGTTCGGACCAAATGAAGGTCCGGTCCTGGGCGCTGTACCGTCTGCTCCTAGTGGCGACGGGTTTGCAATCCGGGGTGAGGTTCGCAAACAAGGACGGGGGTTGCACCTTGAGGGTTGCGAGGCCGCAGATAGTGAGTGGGGGTATTGGGCCGCCGAATTTGAAGGTAAGGCTCTGTAGATTGCACTGGAAGTCTAATCCCAGTAATGTGGGGGCGCAGAGTTGGGGAAGGACGTGGAGCCTGTAGTTTTTGAACTCCCTCCCCTGCACCGTTAGGGTAACTATGCAGAAACCTTTGATCTGTACGGAGTGGGATCCTGCAGCTAGGGAAATCTTTTGTGCGCTGGGATAGGTGGTCCAGGAACAGCGTCTTACCGTGTCGGGGTGGATAAAGCTCTCCGTGCTCCCGGAGTCGACTAGGCATGGTGTCTCGTGCCCGTTTATCAGCACCGTTGTCGTCGTCGTCTGGAGTGTCCGGGGCCGAGCTTGGTCCAACGTTATTGAAGCGAGACGTGGTTGTAGTAGTGGAGCGACTTCTTCGAACCCCGTGGAGCCGTCGACGCTGGGGTCCGTTGTTGCCGTCCAAGATGGCGTCGGGGTTGAATAAAATGGCTGCCCCCATGCATCGCACGTGGCTGGGGGGGTCACAAGATGGCGGCGGGGGTGGACAAAATGGCCACCCCCATGCGTCGTACAGGTCTGGGGTGGTCCAAGATGGCGGCGCCCTTCTCCACTTGTGGTGGCCGGGACCCAAAATGGCGACGTCTGCGGGTCGCACATGGGGCGCTGGGGGGGTTGGGGAGCGTTAGGAACGCGCGGGGCTCCCTCATCTCTGGGGACAGCGGTGGCCGGGACCCAAATTGGTAGCGCCGGCGGGTCATACGTGGGGCGCGGGGGGGGGGGGGGGGGGGTTTGGGGGGCGTTAGAGGCGCGCAGAACTCCCTCTTCTCCGGGGAGAGCGGTGGTCGGGACCCAAAGTGGTAGCGCCGGCGGGTCATACATGGGGCGCTGGGGGGGGTTGGGGAGCGTAAGCGGCGTGCAGGGCTCCCTGTTCTCCCGGGACAGCGGCGACCTCGCGGGACCGGCACACAACCGCGAAATGGCCCTTTTTCCCGCAGCTCTTGCAGATTGCTGCGCGGGCCGGGCAGCGCTGCCGGGGGTGTTTCGCCTGGCCGCAGAAATAGCAGCGGGCGCCCCCGGTGCGACTTGGTGCTTGGACCGCGCAAGCCTGTGGGGTGTCCGGGGGGGGGGGGGGTGGGTTTGTCGCGACGGGTACGTACGGAGCCCAATGGGCTGCCGCGCGGTCGGGGCCGTAGGCGCGGGTATTACGCGCGGCCACGTCTAGGAAGGCTGCTAGGACCCGTGCCTCTGAGAGTCCTATCAACTCTTTTTCTAGAAGTCTTTGGCGGATTTGGGAGGAGTTCATACCTGCCACAAAAGCATCGCGCATTAACATGTCCGTGTGTTCATTTGCGTTCACCGACGGGCAGCTGCAGGCTCGTCCCAAAATTAGTAGCGCGGCGTAGAATTCATCTATCGATTCTCCGGGACTTTGCCGTCTCGTTGCGAGTTGATAGCGAGCGTAGATCTGGTTTACTGGGCGGACATAGAGACTTTTCAGTGCTGCGAACGCCGTCTGGAAATCCTCTGCGTCTTCGATGAAAGAGAAAATCTCCATGCTTAACCTCGAGTGCAGGACCTGTAGTTTTTGGTCTTCTGTGACCCGGCCGGTGGCCGTTCTGAGGTAGGCCTCGAAACAAGTCTGCCAATGCTTGAAGGCTGCTGCCGCGTTCACTGCGTGGGGGCTGATCTGCAGGCATTCCGGGATGATCCTGAGCTCCATAGTCCTTTTTAGGCACGCTTAATAAATTGTAGCGCACAAAGACTCCGAGAGACGAATAGGGTGAAGTCGATGAGGCTTTATTAAGCGTGACTGTTTCCCCCGCAGTTCAGTAGTAGACTACCTGCAGGGGAGGGCTCCAGGTACTTATACTCCGCCTTCAGGGCGGAGCTAGAGGTCAACGTCCAACCAGGACCCGGGATCTGTCAGCCAATGACATCATGGCTTCACAGTCCCACATGACCCCTAATGCATACTACCACAAACTCTCTTGGCATGAGGTGGCATAGAAGGAGGCCATTCAGACCATTGCGTCTGTTCTGTCTCTTTGACAGGGCCCCCAAAAGTCCCACTCCCCTGCACTTTCCCCATAGCCCTGCAAATGTTTCCTTTTTAAGCATCGCCGTCCACTTCCCTTTTGAAAGCCCCCATTGGACCTGCTTCCACACGCTTCCAGGCCGTGCAGTCCAGATCACAACTCACTGTCTGATTAAAAACAAAATGACTCTTCAACTTCCTTCTGGATGTTTTCTTTAGTTTGGGGTGACACGGTGGCATGGGGCAGCAAAGGAGCACACTGCTGCCTCACAATGCCAGGGACCTTGGGTTTGACTCCGACCTTGGGCGACTGTCTGTGCGGAGTCTGCACGTTCTCCCCGTGTCTGCGTGGGTTTACTCCGGGTGCTCCGGTTTCCTCCCACAGTCCAAGGATGTGCAGGTTAGGTGGATTGGCCTTGCTAATATTGCCCAAATGTTCGGTGGGGTTACAGGGACAGGAGTGGGAGATTGGGTCTAGTTAGGGTGCTTTATCAGAGCAAGGGCCAGTGCAGGCTCGATGGGCCAAATGGCCTCCTTCTACACTGTCGGGATTCTACGATCATTTTACATTTGTGTCCTCTGGTAGCTGATGGAAACAGTTTGAGACACGTTCTTTGGACACTGTGGGTAGGATTTGTGTTCTCTGGCAGCGGAGTTGGCTCGCTGTTGGCTGATGGTGGGGTCTTCCAGTCCTGCCCATGTCTGTGGCAGATTGCGCGGCTCCCCATCGTACTCATCCCTTTACTTCCATGGCAGAAGTAACGTGAGATATTTTGGCAGTTCAAGAATGCGGCAGCCTACATAAATACAGCAATTCTTTTCAAGTACATTTACAATTCATGTTGTTGCCTAACAGTTTCACTGACAAATTACTTTGTGAATGTACAGAAGCTTCTTCTTCACAAACAAAATCGGTACGGGGCTAGTATAAGAGTAAATATTTACCATTCGTAGCTGCTTGCCATGAGGGTTCCCTGTCCCTTCTGGTGCACCCCAATGACAATTGTGTCAGCTAGTCTTCCCCAAGAATAACATCGACACCACACTTCAGGCACACTGAGCTTGAGGTGATTTCTGACAATGGTATTGCATGAAGTGCAATGTACTGGGGAATACATGTTACAAGCTAATAACTTGGCTATCTAGGGCGTAAATTAACTGGAAAGAAAATCAGAGTTCGCTTTCAGCTCGCCAGTGCAGCAAGAGTACTTGCGGATCTGGTTGGATCTTTCAAAGCTCCTCAGCATCCCCACCGTGGCCTCTAGAGTCCCCCCCCCTTCCCCCCCACCCCAACCCCTCCCGCCCCCCACCTACTGCACCCAACATACCGCGTCCGGGGTCCACGAGCACTTAAGTACAAGGCACCCCAGGTCCGACCCCTGACACAGGAAACCTGGCACCCGTGCACCTTAGCAGTGCCAGCATGGCACCCTGACAGTACCCTTGCCAGCCTGGCAGAGCCACCCTAATGGCTCACTTAAATATGCAGATCTGGATCATGCCCAGTGAGAGTAAGATCCAGATCGCGCAGCCTGGCTAGATTTCCTTAAATCTCGCGAGACGTTTCGAGCGAGTGGCCTCTCGCGAAATTCAACAACCTCGTCCTGACACCAAGTTGGATGACACAAGGCCGCTAATGACGCCCAAGATTAGTCACAAAACCATAGTGAAATTAGTTTTCCCTAAGGTTCAGGCGCCGACATTATTGTGAACTGATGGTTGTCCTGAACTCAGTGATAGGGATGTCCGCCCTGTTCACTATCTGTTCACAATTAAGCGATGAACTATTCCTCGTTTGAAGTATTTAATTTTAATCGCCTGCTAATTTGAATTGAAGTAGTGTAACCCAAAAAACACTCCTTGCGCTGTTATTAATTTACATAGTTTAATTCAAATTGATGTGTAATTAATTATTTAAAGCAAAGGACGACTCAATTCTCAGGAGCAGATTGCTCTGTTTTTCAGATTTAAAAGATACGATATTTATGAAAATTTCTGGCCTTCAGTTTGCAAGGGGGGAGGCACAGGAGGGTGTTGGGGGTGGTAGTGGGGGGGTTTGGTAGTGTTGGCGGTGGGAGCGTGGGTGACAATGTTAGGGGGCATGTAGCACTGTCATTTCTGAGGGGGGGGTGCATAATGACCAAGGAACATTTATAATGTTTAGCACAGGGCTAAATCGCTGGCTTTGAAAGCAGACCAAGGCAGGCCTGCAGCACGGTTCAATTCCCGTAACAGCCTCCCCGAACAGGCGCCGGAATGTGGCGACTAGGGGCTTTTCACAGTAACTTCATTTGAAGCCTACTTGTGACAATAAGCGATTTTCTTTTCATTTCATTTCATGTGCTAGTTTGTCTTGCGTGCTGTGTATCCTATTGCTATCTCAGTGGGGTGTGTGCAGTAGCAGAGTCCCAGTGGCCAGGATCCTAACGTGCTGCCTGTTCATGTATAAGGCCCACTGTCCTGATCTCTGTCAAAGATAGGGCGGTACGGTAACACAACGGTTAGCACTGTTGCTTCACAGCGCCAGGGTCCAGGTTCGATTCCCGCTTGGGTCATGTTTGTGCAAAGTCTGCACATTCTCCCCGTGTCTGCGTGGGTTTCCTCCCACAAGTCCCAAAAGACGTGCTTGTTAGGTGAATTTGGGCATTCTGAATTCCCCCTCTGCGTACCCGAACAGGTGCCGGAATGTGGCATCTAGGGGCTTTTCACAGTAACCTCATTGCAGTGTTAATGTAAGCCTACTTGTGACACTAATAAAGATTAAATCATTATTATAATGTGCCGCTCCCTGGCCACATCCCTGTCCAACACTGCGATATTGTTAGTGTTAAACAGCTTAACAGGGAAAAAACACGGTAGCCTGGAGGCTGTTGGTGATATCTGTGTTTAAGGAATTAATATACTTCCAAAACATTGCTCTGCTGCTGTGGCAAAGTTGTTCACCAGTTTGATTTCTCTGTTAAAGTATTATGGAAGTTAAGTATTTGTATGCTGATTTGAAATAGTAATATGTGAGCGAGGTTGTCCATTGTTTATTGATTTATACATGCTTCTCTCGGGTGGGTTTTATCCGTCCTCTTTGTGTTTCTATTGATTCTGAGTGCAAGCTTCCCCCAGTCACATCCTCTTGTTTTCCTGCTTGTGTTTGCCCCCAGCTTGCCTCAGCTTAATCCTGAGCCGTACCGCCGGGTACTCACGTGATGCAGCTCCTTGTGGCTAAGAGTGGTCGCGCTCTTATTAACAAGCGGCACGTATCGTACCTTTCAAGACAAGGCGGTTCGTTACAGGAGGAATGTTCTGGAAGGTGGCTGAAGGTTTGCCACCAACCGATGGAGTTCAGAAGGGGGGGTTGGAGGAAGGTCGCACAGTGGACGTAGCTCTCCTGTATATGCTGCTCAAGCATTTGGAGAAGATTATAATGGACTGAGGCAAATTTGTAGGAGAAACAAAGAGGCCAGCCAATACAGGCTAACCTCATTGAGGTTGAAGTTAGATGTCTTGCAGGGCGATGTTGGTGAGCTGGCAAGGGAAATATTGGCAGAGTGGAGGCCACGATGAGATAAAGGCCAGTGTGAGAGTTTCAGTAGCAGGCCATGTCGAGGACAGAATGCAGACAGTAAACCTTCTGGGGATGGGAGTGAGCTGTGTCATCGATGGACTGAAGGTGTTTTGTTGAATCTCAGCGCAGACCCGTGAGGGTCCATCCCAAGGTGGCAAAATCCATTCTGGGTGTTGAGAAATATCTCTGAGTGCGAGCAGAACTTGCTGTGCTGCGAATCCTGAGCTGGAGAAAGCCCTGGCAATGATAAACGGCGTGCGGAAAGGTGAGGAGTGGAAGGAATGACCTGTTTCAGGAAATAAACAAAGCTGAGGCTGCTTTGCCGATTCAAACGCTTGCCAATTTGCCATTGTCGAATCAGGCAGCAAACAGCCAGTGTGATTTTTATCATCCCCCTGATCAAGACCACCCCCACTCAGAATCAATAGAAACACAAAGACCACCCCCACCTCCATTCCTTAAGTCAAGAAAAATCAACAGCTTAATTTTAATTAGAAAAACCTTCTGAGCCTAATCCTCTGCGTGCGTGGAAAAGACTTTAGAAACAACATCAGGTCGTCTTCCCGCAGCTTCTTATTCAAATCCAGCACTGGGAGCTGCTGATAAGGGACTGGTGTGAAACTCGCCTCTATTGCTTTTCTCAAAGTACAGTGGCTGCTGAGTGACACTCTTTAAGTGTTCTGTTCTTGCTGGGGTCGTGCGGGAGTGACTCGAAGCACACTGCTATCCCACCAGTGGAGCAGTTCCTTGTCTCAGTGGCACCCGGTCTCAGAGACACCGTAGCCCCAAGGGGAGCAGGTGAACAAAGAACAAAGAAAAGTACAGCACAGGAACAGGCCCTTCGGCCCTCCAAGCCTGTGACGACCATGCTGCCCATCTAAACTAAAATCTTCTACACTTCCTGGGTCCGTATCCCTCTATTCCCATCCTATTCATGTATTTGTCAAGGTGCCCCTTAAATGTCATTATCGTCCCTGCTTCCACCACCTCCTCCGGCAGCGTGTTCCAGGCACCCACTACCCTCTGTGTAAAACACTTGTCTCGTATATCTCCTCTATACCTTGCCCCTCGCACCTTAAACCTATGCCCCCTAGTAATTGACCCCTCTACCCTGGGATAAAGCCTCTGACTATCCACTCTGTCTCTGCCCCTCATAATTTTGTAGACCTCTATCAGGTCGCCCCTCAATCTCCGTTGTTCCAGTGAGAACAAACCGAGTTTATTCAACCGCCCCTCATAGCAAATGCTCTCCATACCAGGCAACATCCTGGAAAATCTCTTCTGCACCCTCTCTAAAGCCTCCACATCCTTCTGGTAGTGTGGAAACCAGAATTGAACACTATGCTCCAAGTGTGGCCTAACTAAGGTTCTATACAGCTGCAACATGACTTGTCAATTCTTATACTCAATGCCCCGGCCAATGAGGGCAAGCATGCCGTATGCCTTCTTGACTACCTTCTCAACCTGTGTTGCCCCTTTCAGTGACCTGTGGACCTGTACACCTAGATCTCTCTGACTTTCAATACTCTTGAGGGTTCTACCATTCACTGTATATTCCCTACCTGCATTAGACCTTCCAAAATGCATTACCTCACATTTTTACGGATTAAACTCCATCTGCCATCTCTCCGCCCAAGTCTCCAAACGATCTAAATCCTGCTGTATCCTCCGACAGTCCTCATCGCTATCCGCAATTCCACCAACCTTTGTGTCGTCTGCAAACTTACTAATCAGACCAGTTACATTTTCCTCCAAATCATTTATATATACTACGAACAGCAAAGGTCCCAGCACTGACCCTGCGGCGGTGAATAATGTTTAAATGAGCAACGCATACCCAACCCGCTGTGTACGCAGGTTTTGACTTGTGAGAGTGCCATTAATAAGATTAAATACATTTAATACACACCGAATGTTTCACAACGAGTTATAGAAAATGCTTCTTTGTTCTTTGTTCTTCATTTATTAATAGAACTCTCATCAACTTCAATTGGTAAAAAGAAGTGAAATATTTGCACTTTGGACACAGGGGGAGCGCACGGCTCTCTCAGTCAATGTTGGGTACAATCAGCTCGCACCTCACTTCACTCGCCTTCGCTTTACGTGCAAATCACTTCAGTAATACCGGTTAGAAAAAAACTACGTGGACGGAAATCAGTGTAATGTGGTAACCCTGCGCGTGGGTAAGAGTCAACGAAAGATTCGAGCCTGCTCCGCCATTCATCACGATCATGGCTGATCATCCAACTCAATAGCCTAACCCTGCTTTCTCCCCATAGCCTTTGATCCCATTCTCCCCAAGTACTATATCCAGCCGCCTCTTGATTATGTTCAATGTTTTAGCATCAACTACTTCCTGTGGTCATGAATTCCACAGGCTCACCACTCTTTGGGTGAAGAAATGTCTCCTCATCTCTGTCCGAAATGGTTTACCCTGATTCCTCAGACTGTGACCCCTGGTTCTGGACACACCCATCATTGGTAACATCTTCCTTGCATCTACCCTGTCTAGTCCTGTTAGAATTTTATAAGTCCCTATGAGATCCCACCTCATTCTTCTGAACTCCAGCGAGAGCAATCCTAACCTGGTCAATCTCTCCTCATTTGGCAGTCCCGCCATCCCTGGAATCAGTCTGGTAAACCTTCGCTGCACTCCCCCGAGAGCAAGAACATCCTTCCTCAGAAAGGAGACCAAAACTACTCACAATACTCAAAGTGTGGCCTCACCAAGGCCCTGTATAATTGTTCGTTATAACCTTTCGGTTCTGGTGCCAACTAGGAAAGACTGGGCTCTTAGGATTATAGTCATTGGAGTTTAGAAGAGTGAGAGGGGATCTCATAGGCGGGATCAGGATATTGAATTTGATGATCAGCCATGATCATAATGAATGGTGGAGCAGGCTCGATGGGCCGAATGGCCTACCCCTTCTATTTTCTGTGTTTGTTTCTATGTATGTTTTCTGTAGAAAACCAGGAGATTGAGGACTGCTATAATAAATCTTTAAATTGAGAAGGTGGCTGGTGCAACTGCACGTGGGAAATATGTTTCCATTTGTGGAAACGTCCAAAACTAAGGGCCATAGGTATAAGATGGTCACAGGTAAATCTAATAAAGAGTTTAAGAGAAACTTATTGACGCAATAGTGGTCAGAATGTGGGAGTCGCAAACACAAAGGTTAGTTGGGGCAACAAGCATAGAGACATTCAGGAGAGGCAGTGTGTAGTGGTGTTGTCACTGGACTAGCAATCTCGAGTCCCAGGGTAATTCTCTGGGCATCGGGGTTCAAATCCCACCCGGGCAGATGGTGAAATTTGAATTCGATAAAAATCTGGAATTAAAAGTCGAATGATCATGGAAACATTATTGATTGTTGTAAAAACCCATCTGGTTCTCTAATGTTCTTTGGGGAAGGAAATCTGCCGTCGTTACCTGGTCCGGCCTACATGTGATGCAAGACTCTTAAGCGCCCTCTGACATGGCCTAGTTGAATGGGCAGTTAGGGATGGGCAATAAATGCAGCGATGCCCACATCTCCTGAATTAATAAAATCAAATTCAGGGAGGGGAAGCTAGATATGTAGATGAGGGGGAATGGAATACTAGGATATGTTGATAGGATTGGACGAAATAGAATGGGAGAAAGCGTGTGTGTAACACAAACATAGATCTGTCTCTGTGCTGTGAACTCTGTGCAAAATCACTGAAAAGATTTGAGATCTTCATAGAATCCAGACTGTGCAGAAGGAGGCCATTCGGCCCATTGGGGCCGCACTGACCCTCTGAAAGAGGACCCTACCCAGGCCCACTCCCCCGCCCTATCCCCACCTAACCTGCACATCTGGGGGGCAATTTTAACATGGCCCATCCGCCTAATTTGCACAATTTTGGGCCGTGGGAGGAAACCGGAGCACATAGAGGAAACCCACGCAGACACGGGGAGGAAGTGCAAATTCCACACAGTCGCTCAAAGCCAGGATTGAACCCGGGTTCCTGGCACTGTGAGGCAGCACTGCTAACCACTGTGCCACTGTGCTGCCCTTGTACGTCTGGGCCAGAATTCTCCGGCCGTTGCCATTCTCTTTTCTCACTGGCAGCGCACCCCTGCCCATGGATTTCCCGGTGGCGTGGAGTGGCTTCAATGGGAAATCCCATTGACAGGCGAGGGGAGTAGAGAATCCCGGCACCAGCAGATGGCGCGCTGCCAAAAAACACATGGCTGGGAGAACCAGAGAATCCAACCCCTGACGTTAATTATTGTTACAAAAATTATGGATTGTTTCTACAAATTGAATTACCCGACTGAAGAACAAATTCTAAATCTGTTAAATGTGTTTAAACCTGATTATCTTCATATATTACCTGCATAATAATCATAGAATTTGCAGTGCAGAAGGAGGCCATTCGGCCCATCGAGTCTGCACCGGCTCTTGGAAAGAGCACCCTACCCAAGGTCCATACCTCCACCCTATCCCCATAACCCAGTAACCCCACCCAACACTAAGGGCAATTTTGGACACTATGGGCAATTTAGCATGGCCCATATAAGGGAAATAAGAGTTTGGAGTGCAGCCCGGCGGTAAGTGTCGGAAGCTTGGTTGGAGTAGGTGACTTTGGATCTATGATTCTCCGTGTTCTGCACCACTTGGGCTCTCCTTGGCTGGGACTTTCTCCGATATTGGCAAAGGTTGGAGCCATGTGAGAAAAGCGGCATTGAAGCTGCCGATGGTTACGGTGGCATTCTCTGTCACATAGTGTGCCGCTTAGGAAAATAAAGCTTGAAGTCATGGCTTCCACGAAGTATCACTGGCAGTTTGCTCGTCCTCCATCAAATCATGCACCCCAGTTAGAACAAGCGGAAAACCCCGGCCCTTGCGTCATGTGAAATTTGTCGTAGATTAATTGATAAAGATTGATCGATGCGATTAGCCAACAATTCTGATTTGTCACATAATGCGACTATCAGGATGGTAGAAGGCAAACCAGATGGACCTTGGTCGTGGTTCCTTTGAGAAAATGCTAAGTTCCGAGTACATGAGAGGAGATCATTCATCAAAGAACCTAAGACAGGAGGATCGGTCCCGTAATACAGAAATCTTCCAACCAGGACGCTTGTGCCGTTTAGATAGATATTTTCATTAAAAGTGAACAGTGATGTTGAGCATTTACGTCTGCAATTAAAATGGTTCACTTTTCCCTTGCACTGCTATCCGAAACATTCTGCGGATGCAAGGCTCCACTCGAGTGGAGCATGAGCAAAGTGTTATTGGGTGTTTGGTATAATTGCCAGCAACATCTTTGAAGTTTCCATCGATTTGGAAGTATATTTGATCAAGAGTTGATGAGTCAGGACTTGCTGAAAAAGTAACAACGTGTGAATGACGCACAGTGTTCTTGATATGAAAGCTATGGCAAGGAAGAGATACAGTGTAAGTTGTGAATCACTAGGAGCTACCAGATGATTTGAGCTCTTCTGCCGTTTGCTTTGCCAAAATACATGTCACTTTTAACCTCCCCTAGAGTTTTCCGATGTTGCTGCATTTGCACATTGCTCACCTATTAAACTCACCACAGAAAGTTATGTCTGGTAATTAGTAGCATAAATAATTATGTAACAGCACGCTAATTGTTAGTGACTGTCATTCAACCTCTCTAGCCCAGAAAATGAACAGGTAAAATGTGGAATTCCAATCCTTCAGACTGAATTGTTTTCCAGGGATATTAAATATGGAAAATTTTCTTAATCCATTCTTTCTTTTCCTCTCTTTATTTATCTTTCTTTACTGATTTGACTTTAATTCCCCATTTCCCAGTCATCGGTCTACTTAATTTTCAATCATTAGCCCTCATTGCCTAAGGAAATACACTGTTGGTTCCATTGTTCAACGAGGTCCTCATCAGCTTGCATTTCCAGCAACATTTTTTTATTCTTCCACGGGATGTGGGTATTGCTGGCTAGAACAGCATTTATTGCCCATCCCTAATTGCCCTTGAGGTAGCGGTGAACCTCTTTCTTGAACCACTGCGGTCCACGTGGTTTAGGAACACCCATGGTGCTGTTAGGGAGGGAGTACCGGGATTTGACCCAGCGGCAGTGAAGGAACAAACAATATATTTCCAAATCAGGATGGTGCGTGGCATGGAGGGAAACTTGCAGTTGGTGGTGTTCCCATGCATCTGCTGCCCCTGTGCTCGTGAAGGGAGAGATTGTGGATTTGGACGGTGCGATAAAAGGAGCCTTGATGAGTTGTTGAAGTGCTTTTTGCATGCGGTACACACTGCTGCCACTGTGTGTCGGTGGTGGAGGGAATGAATGTTGAAGGTGGTGGATGGTGTGCCAATCAATCGGGCTTCTTTGTCCTGGATGGTGTCGAGCTTTGTGAATATTGTTGGAGCTACACTCATCCAGGAAAGTGGAGAGTATTGCATCACACTCCTGATTTTGTGCCTTTGTAAATGGTGGACAGGCTTTGGGGAGTCAGAGGTGAGTTATTCTCCACAGAATTCCCAGCCTCTGAAAAGTGAGGTTGTCCATTTTGGAAGGACAAATATGAATGCGGAATACAGGGTTAACGGTAGGGCTCTTGGCAATGTGGAGGAGCAGAGAGATCTTGGGGTCTATGTTCATACATCTTTGAAAGTTGCCACTCAAGTGGATAGAGCTGTGAAGAAGGCCTATGGTGTGCTCGCGTTCATTAACAGAGGGATTGAATTTAAGAGCCGTGAGGTGATGATGCAGCTGTACAAAACTTTGGTAAGGCCACATTTGGAGTACTGTGTGCAGTTCTGGTCGCCTCATTTTAGGAAGGATGTGGGAGCTTTGGAAAAGGTGCAAAGGGGATTTACCAGGATGTTGCCTGGTTTGCAGGATAGGTCTTATGAGGAAAGGTTGAGGGTGCTAGGCCTTTTCTCATTAGAACGGAGAAGGATGAGGGGCGACTTGATAGAGGTTTATAAGATGATCAGGGGAATAGATAGAGTAGACAGAGACTTTTTCCCCGGGTGGAACAAACCATTACAAGGGGACATAAATTTAAGGTGAATGGTGGAAGATATAGGGGGGATGTCAGAGGTAGGTTCTTTACCCAAAGGGTAGTGGGGGCATGGAATGCACTGCCTGTGGAAGTAGTTGAGTCAGAAACATTCGGGACCTTCAAGCGGCTATTGGATAGGTACATGGATTACGGTAGAATGGTGGGGTGTAGATTAATTTGTTCTTAATCTAGTACAAAAGTTCGGCATAACATTGTGGGCCAAAGGGCCTGTTCTGTCCTGTATTTTCTGTGTTCTATGTTTTGTAAACTCCAGCGCAATATCCTCTGTCTATCAAATAGTTTGTGGGTACATGGATCGTAAAGACTAAAGAAAGCCTCAATGGCATGTTTGTATCCGACATCACCCAGTAACTAATATTTACAGTGCTAACACTACATCACAGAATCCTTACGCTACAGAAGGAGGCCATTCAGCCCAACAAGTCTGCACTGGCTCTCTGAAAGAGCATTCTATCTAGCATTCCCCCATTCTCCTCCTCCTTAACTAAACATCTGAGATGTCCCCCTCTTGTGTGAAGACAGTCACAGAGTATTCATTAAGGACACCCTCTACTTCCACACAAAGGCTACCTTTTTAGTCTTTTATTGGCCCTAATCTTTCCTTACTTATCCTCCTTACTCTTAATGTATTAATAAAACTATTATTATTAAAACATCTTTGGGTTATCCTGGATATTGCTTGCCAATATTGTTTCATGCCCTCTCTAATTTCCTTTTTGATTTCACACCTGCACTTTCTATATGTCTCTGGGCTTTCTGTAGTATTGAGCTAGTAGTATTGTCTGGTGTCTGACATAAACATTCCTGCTCTGCTTTCTCTTGCTCTGTGTGCTCCTTGACATCCAGAGGGTTCTAGACTTGGCCACAGGACGTTCAGAGGGACCTGTCTATATTGTCTCTGCTGAGGTCATGGCTAAGCGATACAACCTGCTTCAGGTCAACCTACAGACCACATCCTGGGCCAAGGTGGCACTTAGTGTAGCTTCAAGATTACTGTGGCTTTTGGTTTCCATGACTTAAGAGCCTCTTAGACCATTCTAAGGGATATCTAGTAGGTGGATCAGTATAAGGCAAGCACCTTGATCCATTTTTCAATGGAAAGGGGACATTATCCGGGGAAGGAACAGACTTTTTTACAACTGTGCAAGCTTCACAGGAGTCTGAGGAGTCATATGTGCAACTGATGCGATCGTTGTTACTGGCCAGATCCAAGCGGCGCTAAGGGACCCCTTGGAAGTACCAACACATGGACTCAGTGGGAATTTCTCAGCAAGTTTGAACTTCTATTAGGCAAGTCCCCTACTCCCCGGGACCCTCAGAAAATGTCTTAAACTCTGAGTTAGAGTCAAAGACTTTGGACAGATCTGACGTACTTACCTGAATAGGCCCCCAGAAAGGTTAGACGCAAAAATCCTCGCCTAACTCTTGGGTAATTATATAACTGACCCCCCCAACCCCCCTTGGGCAGCACGGCGCAATGGTTAGCACAGCTGCCTCACGGCACCGAGGTCCCAGGTTCCATCCCGGCTCTGGGATCATTCTCCCCTTGTTTGCGTGGGTTTCACCCCCACAACCCAAAAGATGTGCAGGGTAGGTGGATTGGCCATGCTAAATTGCCTTTTAATTGGAATAAATGAATTGGGTACTCTAAATTTTAAAAATAAATGACCCCCCCCCTCTCTTCCCCCAACCTCCTTAACCCCTTGATGACACACTCCCTCGGTCCCATCTGATTTCCCCCCCTCCCCCCCCCACACAGACCCCTGACTCTCCCCATGATCAATCCAAACCTGACCTGACCAGCCGTCACCACCAACTGCTCTCTCTCTCCCAGAACCGTGCAAATCCACCCTGACCCAAACTGACCCGACCTCACCACCCTATCCAGCTTCCACCCTACCCACCCAGCTGTCACCTACTCACCCCGCTGCCACCGTAACAAGCCAGCTGCCACCCTATCGAGCTGCCACTCTATCGAGCTTCCACCCTATCGAGCTGCCACCCTGCTGCGGTCATCCTGCTGGGGTCATCCTACTGGGATCATCCTGCTGGGGTCAACATGCTGGGGTCATCCTGCTGGGGTCATCCTGCTGCGGCGATCCTGCTGGGACCACCCTGCTAGGGTCATCATGCTGGGGCCTCCCTACTGGGGCTACCCTGCTGGGGTCATCCTGCTGGGGTCACCTTGCTGGGGCGATCCTGCTGGGACCACCCTGCTGGGGTCATCCTTCTGGCATCATCCTGCTAGGGTCATCCTGCTGGGGTCAACCTTCTGGGGCCTTCCTGCAGGGGCCACCTTGCTGGGGCCACCTTGCTGGAGCCACCCTGCTGGGGCCATTCTGCTGGGGCCACCATGCTGGGACCATTCTGCTGGGGCCACCCTGCTGGGGCCACCCTGCTGGGGTCACCCTGCTGGGGCCACCCTGCTGGAGTTGCCCTGCTGGGGTCAATCTGCTGGGGCCATTCTGCTGGGGTCACCCTGCTGGTATCACCCTGCTGGGGCCACCCTGCTGGGGCCACTCTGCTGGGGTCGCCCTGCTGGGGCCATTCTGCTGGGGCCACCCTGCTGGTCAATGTCTAATGAGGTATTCTTGTTTAAATCCAGCTTGGAACTGGTTGGTCAGAAATTTCATTGGATAGTGGCAGCACAGAAGGAGGCCTTTTGGCCCATCATGATGGTAACAGGTTTTTGAAAGTGGAAAACAATTAGTTCTATTCCTGCCCTTTCCTCGTGGGCAGGATTTCCCGGCCAGTGGGATCATCTGGTCCTGCCAAGGGTGACCTCTCCCCACTGCGGGTTCCCCTGTGGCGAAGGGTACCAACAAGGGGAAAGCCATTGACAGTGGGGGGATTGGATTATCCTGCCGCCGGCCCATTGTCGGGAAATATGCTGCCGGGGATACCGCTGATCGGCTCTGTGAATGTTGCTCCTTCAAGTACGTATCCAGATCCCTTTGGAAGTTTGTTACTGCCTTGCTTCCACCAATCTTTCAAACTGAGGACTCCAGATCAAAATCAATATGCTATGCAAAAGCAAAGTCTCCTTGCCTCTCCTCTCATTCCTTTACCGAATTACCTGAAATCCTCTGGTAACAGACCTTTCTGCCACTGGAATGTAGGATTTCTCTCTGAAGTAGTCACTCTTCTCCTCTGTACCTAGTCAAATGCGAGAGGCGGAGTGACTTAAATGGTTAATGTGGAAAAGTGATGGTTTGACTTGGCACAGGTCTTTTAGCAATGGGCCCACTTCCAAGCTACGGAAGCACCAGCATTGAACCTTACCAGTTCCCAATTTCCTGATGACATTTCGACAACAGACCATCTCGATAATTGACTTAGTTTGAAACATTAGTGAGCATGCTTCCTGTTACTCATACCCACAGGGGGCCTGTTTGAAGGGGCAGTAAAAGATCGCTGGCAGTGCGAGTTGGCAGCTTTAACACTATTCTAAGTCTCCACTTGATTGAAATAGGACCTTGTTGCTTCGCTTATTATAATATTAACTGCTTCACAGTGAAGAATAAGAGTTTGTTACGGACCTTTTAGCATCCCAGGAGGTTAATGGCATTATTGATCCATGAGTTAGGATGCAGCAGTATATCCATAACTCTATCTCATGGATCTATAATTCTGCCTTTCTTGGGATTGCTGGCTTGGCTAGTATTTATTGCCCAACCCGAATTGACCTTTGAGGAAGTGGTGCTGATCTGCTTTCTTGAACTGTTGCAGTCCATGTGGTGTAGGTGCACCCAATCCTGTTCGGAAGGGGGTTTCGGGATTTTGACCCAGTGACAGTGAAAGAACAGTGATATGTTTCCAAGTCAGGATGGTGTGTGTCTTGGAGGAGAACTTGCAGGTGGTGGTGTTCCCAGTATCTGCTGCTCTTATCTTTATGGGTGGTAGAGGTTACTGGTTTGGAAGTGTTATCACCCCCACGGGGAAACCATTGTTGATCTCCCGTAGGACTCGTGGAGTACGAGCAGAGGGCATCCAGCCAGACGATACATTAAAGTCGGCCCAAACCAGGGCTTGGTGTGGTTAATTCTCCGAGCAAGGGCTGAAGTGGGAACGAATTACTGCCATGAGCAGAACAACTCCAGGGACCCGGTTCGATTCCGAGCTTGGGTCACTGTCTGTGCGGAGTCTACACATTCTCCCCGTGTCTGCGTGGGTTTCCTCTGAGTGCTCCAGTTTCCTCCCACAGTCCTCAACGACGGGCTGTCAGGTGAATTGGGCATTCTGAATTCTCCCTCAGTGTACCCGAACAGGCATTGTGGTGTGGTGATTAGGGGCTTTTCACAATAACTTCATTGCAGTGTTAATGTAAGCCTACTTGCGACAATAATAAAGATGACTATTATTATTATTAATATTGCATATAGTTAAATAAATCCCTGTTCTACACTGCTGGCTTCCTCAAGTTACTAAAGGAAGGTTCTGTCAAAGGAACGTTGGTGACTTCTGCTGTGTATTTTATAGATGGTAACATAAGGGGACAGTGTCCCTATTGAAGGCATTGAAGTGTCCAAGCAGCCATTATTCTATTGAATAGCTCGACAGGCTGAATTGCCTATTCTTGTTTCTATGTAACAAGATGCTGTTTCTTATATTTATGTTTATTCTTCTGCTTATTTTTTTCTCTATCTACCGTTCTTCTCTGAACATTTTGTGTCAACAAAATTGGCGATTATGAGTTTTCACCATGCCATCTACCATGACAATGAAACACGCCCTCCTGTAGGCATCAGATACCTGGATAATGTACAGCAGACTCCTCAAGTCCCTGGCGGGATATCACCAATGTTGCCTCCACAAAATCCTGCAAATCCTCTGACAGGATAGGCATACCAACATGAGCGTCCTCTCCCAGGTCAATATCTCCAGTATCGGGGCACTGGTTGTTCTTGCTCAGCTGCGATGGGCCGGTCACATTGCCTGCATGCCCGACACAAGATTCACAAAACAAGTGCTCTACTCCGAGCTCCACAATGGGAAGCAATCACTAGGAGGGGAGGGGAAACGCTACTAAGACTCACTGAAAACCTCCCTAAATAAATGCAACATCCCCATCAACAGATGGGGGTCGCTTGCCTTAGAATGCACAAACTGGAGAAAAAGCATCTGTGAAGTTGCCAATCACCGTGAACGTCGCAGGATGGAGCACGCGAAGGCCAAGCGTAAACAGCGGAAAGAGAGCGCGGATTCCAGAGCGTCCCACCCACCCATCTCATCAGCAACCACCTGCCAAACCTGTGGCAGAGTCTGCGGATCGAGGATTGGACTATTCAGCCACCACAGAACCCACCTCCCCGGAATGGAAGCAAGTCGTCCTCAATGCTGAGGGAGTGCCCAAGAGAGAGAGAGGGAACAGTGAAATGATGGGGGGGAGAAACTGCTGAGTAGTTGGACCACTATTGGAGTCCTCCCTCCCTTCAGAGACCAGCACACAGCACTAAACTGGAACCAAAGACCAACTGCTGTGTGGGATTGGTCCAACACTTGGGCCTAAACTTCATGAGAACACATCACCGGCAAAGAACTCTACCCACCACCTGTGAAGGAAAATTGAGGATATTGTTCCTGAGATTTTCCAACGTGCACTGGGTGGATGGTGAGATTCCTCATTTTCATAGAATTTACAGTGCAGAAGGAGGCCATTCGGCCCATCGAGCCTGCACCGGCTCTTGGAAAGAGCACCCTACCCAAGGTCAACACCTCCACCCTATCCCCATAACCCAGTAACCCCACCCAACACTAAGGGCAATTTTGGACACTTAAGGGCAATTTATCATGGCCAATCCACCTAACCTGCACATCTTTGGACTGTGGGAGGAAACCGGAGCACCCGGAGGAAACCCACGCAGACACGGGGAGAATATGCAGACTCCGCACAAACAGTGACCCAAGCTGGGTATCGAACCTGGGACCTTGGAGCTGTGAAGCAACTGTGTTAGCCACTGTGCTACTGTGCCACCCTTGATGGTTTAGCGTGGTTATGGCAGTTGTTTTATACTTCTGCTCATGATTTGGTTATGATTTATTTATAAACGCCTTACTAAAAATAGTTATTAAAAAATGGGGCGAAATCCTCCGGTATCGGTGCGATGACCGCCGACTGGCGCCCAAAAATGCGCAAATCAGTCGGGCATCACGCCGCCCCAAAGGTGCGGAATGCTCCCCATCTTGGGGGGCCCAGCCCCAACCTTAAGGGGCTAGGCCCGCGCCGGACGAATTTCCGCCCCGCCAGCTGGCGGAAAAGGCCTTTGGTGCCCCGCCAGCTGGCGCGGAAATGACATCTCCAGGCGGTGCATGCGCGGGAGCGTTAGTGGCCGCTGACGGCATTCCCGCGCATGCGCAGTGGAGGGAGTCTCTTCCGCCTCCGCCATGGTGGAGACCATGGCAAAGGCGGAAGGGAAAGAGTGCCCTCACGGCACAGGCCCGCCCGCGGATCGGTGGGCCCCGATCGCGGGCCAGGCCATCGTGGGGGCACCCCCCGGGGCCAGATCGCCCTGCGCCCCCCCCCCCCCCAGGACCCCAGAGCCCGCCCGCGCCGCCTTGTCCCGCCGGTAAGGTAGGTGGTTTAATCTACGCCGGCGGGACAGGCATTTTAGCGGCGGGACTTCGGCCCATTTGGGCCGGAGAATCGCGGGCGGGGTCCCGCCAACCGGCACGGCGCGATTCCCGCCCCCGCCGAATATCCGGTGCCGGAGAATTCGGCAACCGGCGGGGGCGGGATTCACGCCAGCCCCTGGCGGTTCTCCGACCCGGCGGAGGGTCGGAGAATCTCGCCCATGATTTGGATTTGATTGCTGCACTATTGTGCAGTATTCCTTGAACTGCAGAACTTTTTCTTTAAACTGTTACTAACACAATGCTCACCATCCATTGTCCTAGTACATGTAAGAGAAGTTGAGATATTGCCTAATTTTTCATTCCCTTCTTCGGAATCATGGGGAAATATGCCAATCTCTCACTAGACTACCCAGCCCCCTGGTCAGGAAAATGCTTTGCCAACATCCCCTCGGATGAGGAGAAGCTTTCAGGACTTCTCAAAGTCCGCGTTCTTCAAATGTTTCATTGTATTTGCTTGGTGATTAGGATAATTATAGCGCGTGTTGACTGCTGATAACTTAACTTGCTTGGAGCTACAATTAACATAGCTGCAAAAGTAGCTGAATGAAAATAAGCATCTTTGACTTCGCCTGCTCGGCATGCGGATCAAAATCATGAAAAGTAAATCTCTTTTACATGGCTAATTAACATTCTGCATCTTTCAGGGTATTTCCACATAAATATTGTTCGGTTCTATTCTTTACAGGTATGTGGCCGATGCTGTTTGGACTGTTACAAGGAGCAGCTTGACCTCAAGTTATTTGTGGTGTCAAAGCATTTCAGATGCTGGTATATGGCAGCGACCTCCAGCACTCTGCCAGTGAATTGAGTGGGTAACAGTTGAGATGAATTTTAATGACAAGACTAGTGATCAGGAATAACCTTCAGACTGAGAAGGGTTACATGAATATTTAAGAGACACTTAATGAAATTGGTGTCATTGAGTTGGGAGGTATATGCTTGTAATATTTCGCTCTGCAAATAAATGTGAGACTGAACAAAGATTGACTCCAGTGCAATCTTTGACAAACTGGCTTTCCAGGATAAACCAGAAAGAACTTCGACATAGTGCCTTTCGCAAAATCGGAAGACAGTGCTTCAAAACTAGTGAAATGTAGTCAGTGTAACAATGGACAAAAACACAGCGGTCAATTTTGCACAACAGGGCCTCAACATCTCAAAGTTAGATAAAAGGGGCAGCACGGTAGCATTGTGGATAGCAGAATTGCTTCACAGCTCCAGGGTCCCAGGTTCGATTACGGCTTGGGTCACTGTCTGTGCGGAGTCTGCACATCCTCCCCGTGTGTGCGTGGGTTTCCTCCGGGTGCTCCGGTTTCCTCCCACAGTCCAAAGATGTGCAGGTTAGGTGGATTGGCCATGCTAAATTGCCCTTAGTGTCCAAAATTGCCCTTAGTGTTGGGTGGGGTTACTGGGTTATGGGGATAGGGTGGAGGTGTTGACCTTGGGTAGGGTGCTCTTTCCAAGAGCCGGTGCAGACTCGATGGACCGAATGGCCTCCTTCTGCACTGTAAATTCTATGATTCTATGATAAATGACCAGATAACGTGTTCCTGGGGATGTTCGTTGAGGCATAAATGTTTGCAAGGCCACCAGGAGAGCTTCCCCTCTCTGATTAATGCCACTCAAGTACGTGACTGAAGGTTGAACAGATTGCAGCCAAGAACAGCCTTTATTGTACATAGTTTGTGGTAAAAGGGAAAGCCTTTGAGAACTTGGAGGATTTATTTTTCTCCCAACTTTAATTGTTCCCTTTAATTAGCATGCGCACACCTCTGCGCTTGATCTGCGTTAGAAATATCTGTGCGTGTGTACAAGCGTGTATGTATGCTTGTGTATGTGCATGCACAGGTGCGTGTTTGTGTATTCAAGACTTCAAAGGGCAGTTTAATTAGAGTTGCGGATACTTCATATTTCGACACGCCAAGGATCACAGTGGTGGACAAAAATAATAATAATGAATAATATTCTTTATTATTGTCACAAGTAGGCTTACATTGACACTGCAATGAAGTTCCTGTGAAAAGCCCCGAGTCGCCACATTCCGGTGCCTGATCGGGTACACTGAGGTAGATTCAGAATGTCCAGTTCACCTAACAGCATGTGTTTCGGGACGTGCAGGAGGAAACCGGAGCACCCGGAGGAAACACATACAGACACAGGGAGAACGTGCAGGCTCCGCACAGACAGTGACCCAAGCCGGGAATCGAATCTGGGACCCTGGCGCTGTGAAGTAACAGTGCTAACCACTAAAATGGACCAGCGAGCATAGCACCTCCAGTACAAATAAGAAATTGACTTGATCCAGTATTTCTTTTACTTTAATAACTTGTCCCTCAGTTCCGACCGACTGCTTCTGTTTCTCATAGTTGTGTGAGTGTGTTATCAACCATTCACTTTTAACCTACACATGCTGATATTTCCTCAGTCATTCTGATTCACACAGCATTTTGGCCGATTGGAAATTAGCAAACTTGACACCACTGTTTAAAAAAGGAGGTAGGCAGAAAGCGGGTAATTATAGGCCAGTGATCTCAACTTAGGTAGTAGGGAAAATGCTGGAATCTATCATCAAGGAAGAAATAGCGAGGCATCTGGATGGAAATTGTCCCATTGGGCAGACACAGCATGGGTTCATAAAGGGCAGGTCATGCCCAACTAATTTAGTGGAATTTTTTGAGGACATTACCAGTGTGGTAGATAACGGGGAGCCAATGGATGTGGTATATCTGGATTTCCAGAAAGCCTTTGACAAGGTGCCACACAAAAGGTTGCTGCATAAGATAAAGATGCATGGCAGTAAGGGGAAAGTAGTAGCATGGACAGAGGATTGGTTAATTAATAGAAAGCAAAGAGTGGGGATTAATGAGTGTTTCTCTGGTTGGCAATCAGTAGCTAATGGTGTCCTTCAGGGATCAGTGTTGGGCCCACAATTGTTCACAATTTACATAGATGATTTGGAGTTGGGGACCAAGGGCAATTTGTCCAAGTTTGCAGACGACATTATGAGTGGTAAAGCAAAAAGTGCAGAGGATACTGGAAGTCTGTAGAGGGATTTGGATAGGTTAAGTGAATGGGCTAGGGTCTGGAAGATGGAATACAATGTTGACAAATGTGAGGTTATCCATTTTGGTAGGAATAACAGCAAAAGGGATTATTATTTAAATGATAAAATATTAAAACATGCTGCTGTGCAGAGAGACCTGGGTGTGCTAGTGCATGAGTCGCAAAAAGTTGGTTTACAGGTGCAACAGGTGATTAAGAAGGCAAATGGAATTTTGTCCTTCATTGCTAGAGGGATGGAGTTTAAGACTAGGGAGGTTATGCTGCAATTGTATAAGGTGTTAGTGAGGCCACACCTGGAGTATTGTTTTCAGTTTTGGTCTCCTTACCTGAGAAAGGACATACTGCGCTAGAGGGTGTGCAGAGGAGATTCACTAGGTTAATCCCAGAGCTGAAGGGGTTCGATTACGAGGAGAGGTTGAGTAGACTGGGACTGTACTCATTGGAATTTAGAAGGATGAGGGGGGATCTTATAGAAACATATAAAATTATGAAGGGAATAGATAGGATAGATGCGGGCAGGTTGTTTCCACTGGCGGGTGAAAGCAGAACTAGGGGCCATAGCCTCAAAATAAGGGGAAGTAGATTTAGGACTGAGTTTAGGAGGAACTTCTTCACCCAAACGGTTGTGAATCTATGGAATTCCTTGCCCGGTGAAGCAGTTGAGGCTCCTTCATTAAATGTTTTTAAGATAAAGATAGATAGTTTTTTAAGAATAAAGGGATTAAGGGTTATGGTGTTTGGGCCGGAAAGTGGAGCTGAGGCCACAAAAGATCAGCCATGATCTCATTGAATGGCGGAGCAGGCACGAGGGGCCAGTTGGCCTACTGCTCCTAGTTCTTATTTAGATGACTGTAACATCAAAACACATAAATCATGTATCTGTCGTTAAATTAATCAGGTGAAAGAACAAAAGAGGCAGTGGTTTATTTCAATAGGCAGTGGGAACTTGGAGAAGGCAACATTTTCCTTCGTTGTTACATTTGTTTCTTTAATGCTCTGTGCTATGTGCCAGTGTTGCACAAGGGCTTTGTGGGAGGGCTGCTTCTAAGTATTATTCTTGCTGTGCCAACATTTCACAAAGTATCTTTATTTTTAAAAAAGGTTATAAAGCCTTTGAAACAAAACAAGTGTAGTTCCTGCAATGTAGCTCAAAATTCCTGAACACTTAGCCTGAAGGGAATTTACTATTTTTATGTTGCAACTGATCTAGTGTCGTCAATTTGTGCAGAGCAGTCAACTTCAAAGTGAGAATACAATGGCCCATAACCTCCGAACTAGCACCTCCCGATGTCCAACTCCCCACCCTCCTGACGCCCAACTCCCCAACCCCCTGATACCCAACTCCTCAACCCCCCGATACCCAACTCCTCAACCCCCCGATACCCAACTCCTCAACCCCCCGATACCCAACTCCTCAACCCCTCGATACCCAACTCCCCACCCTCCCGATGCCCAACTCCTCAACCCCCCGATACCCAACTCCCCACCCTCCCGATGCCCAACTCCCCACCCTCCCGATGCCCAACTCCCCAACCCCCCGATACCCAACTCCTCAACCCCCCGATACCCAACTCCTCAACCCCCCAATACCCAACTCCTCACCCCCCCGAGGTGCAATTTCCCCCACCCCATAATGTCCAGATCACCCTTCCCCACTGATAAGCGTACCTCCACCTCACATCCATTCACTTACCTGAGAAACGTACCTTTTTCCTTTAAATGGGACCTTTAAAGGCCCCTGCGTTGTGGCAGTTAGTGCTGTAAAAAAGGTTTGTGTCCTTCGTTCCACCATTTTGCACTTTGCCACTGGAGCTGGGGGCTCACCGGTTCTTGAGTTTCACCCGGCCTGAGTCAAGAAGCGCAGGTACGTCAGTACGGAGTGGCAGTCAGACGCTAAGTGCCACTCCGAGGAAGTTACGGTCCTATATGACCACGATATAGTATTGCACAGAATTCACAGCACAGAAACAAGCATTCATCCAACTCACTGATTTATGTGAGTAATTCTGATCCCACTTGGGATTTAAAAGAAAATGCAAACAAGAGAGTTGACAAGCTGGAAATGAAATGCTATTTTGTGTGGGGCAGTTTTGCAAATCTTTTTAACGTATGTGTTTCCCATTTTGCCAAATATCTGCAATAACCATTAAAATTAAGTTTTTCCTCCCCCTGTTTGCAGCTTATTTCCAGTGATGCGGACGGAGCCATACAGAGAGCAGGAAGATTCCGGGTGGAAAATGGATCAAGTGATGAGGTAAGGAGTCAGGAGCAATCCCAGTCACATCCCAGTCACATTCCACCATGGGGTTTCTTGGCAGGAAGACCAGTTTGACTTGGATTGTTCTCATTATGTGAAGATGGACCTAGCTTGCAGCTGTTCCCATTGCTTCCAGGGTAGCGCAGGAACATTACCTTGTCTTGCTCTGCCAAAAAAGTAATAGTTTGGAACCAAATTATGTCACAAAATGCGAACATCGCAACCTTTTCTTCAAAAAGGCAAGCCAGCATAACAGGCATCGCAAAATGCTTTACAGTCAGTGAAGTACTTTTTGAAGTATAGACATTGTTGTAATGTAGGGAACACAGCAGCTAATTTGTGAAGAGCACAAATAGCAACGTGATAATGACCAGATGATTTTTTTGCGATGTTGATTGAGGGGATAAATATTGATCAGGATACTGACGATAACGTCCCTGCTCCTCTTCCAAATAGTGCCAAGCGATCCTTTACACCCACCTGAGGAACCCTCAGTTTAATGTCTCATCGGGAAGACAGTGCAGCACTCCCTCAGTCCTGCGCTGGACTGGCAGTCTTAATCTTTGTGCTAAATCCCCAGAGTGGAACTTGCACCCAGAACTTTGTGACTCAGAAGCCATTAAGTTCGTGTCATATCATATAATCCCTATAGTGCAGAAGGAGGCCACTCGGCCCATCGGACTTTCACCAATCCTCCGAAAGACACCCCCACATTATCCCCATTACTCAGTAACCCCGCCTAACCTTTTGGACATGGCCAATCCACCGAACCTGCACATCTTTGGACCGTGGAAGGAAACTGGAGCACCCGGAGGAAGCCCACGCAGTCATGGGGAGAACATGCAAACTCCATTCAGACAGTCCCCCAAGGCTGGAATTGAATCCTGGTCCATGGCGCTGTGAGGCAGCAGAGTTAGCCACCTTGTTCCATTATTGTGGAATGTCCACAGACCAAACCATCCCTTTATATTTCAGACCATACGAATTAGGAGCAGGAATCGGCCACTTGGCCCTTTGAATCTATTTTACTGCTAGTGACACCCTGGGAGTCATTCTCCGACCCCCCAGCGGGTCGGAGAATGGCCGTTTGCCGCCGTGAATCCCGCCCCCGCCGGTTGCCGAAGGCTCCGGAACCGGATATTCGGCGAGGGCGGGAATCGGGCCGCGCCGGTTGGCGGGCCCCCCCGCTCGATTCTCCGGCCCAGATGGGCCGAAGTCCCGCCGATAAATTGGTGTCCCGCCGGCGTAAATTAGAGTACCTATTTACTGGCGGGACAAGGCGGTGTGGGCGGGCTCCGGGGCCCTGGGGGGGGGGGGGGGGGCGCGGGGCGATCTGACCCCGGGGGGTGCCCCCACGGTGGCCTGGCCCGCGATCGGGGCCCACCGATCCGCGGGCGGGCCTGTGCCGTGGGGGCACTCTTTCCCTTCCGCCTCTGCAACGGTCTCCACCATGGCGGAGGCGGAAGAGACGCTCCCCACTGCGCATGCGCGGGAAACTGTCAGTGGCCGCTGACGCTCCTGCGCATGCGCCGCCCCGACATGTCATTTCTGCGCCAGCTGGCGGGGCAACAAAGGCCGTTTCCGCCAGCTGGTGGGGCGGAAATACCTCCGGCGCCGGCCTAGCCGCTCAATGTTGGGGCTCGGCCCTCAAAGCTGCGGAGCATTCCGCACCTTTGGGGCGGCGCGATGCCCGTCTGATTGGCGACGTTTTGGGCGCCAGTCGGTGGACATCGCGCCGTTTGGGGAGAATTTCGCCCCCTGTTCTGTTCTCAGCTATTTTGATGGATATGTCCAACAGCCTTCTTCACCCATTCAAACCCTGAACACCGTAATCCGTCCTATTTTAAAGCTTTCCCATGATGAAATGGTCTTTCTCACTCGCAAACTTGTGCTGTCTTCGTAACCTACCTGCTGACGGACTGTGTACCTAATTTAGATGTGAGGTGAGATTTTCTGTCCCCCGTGACATAGAATCATGGAATTTACAGTGCAGAAAGAGACCCTTCAGCCTACTGTGTCTACACCGGCCCTTGAAAGAGCACCCTATTTAAGCCCACGCCTCCCCCCGATCCCCATAACCCCACCTAACCTTTTGGACACTAAGGGGCAATTTATCACGGCCTATCCACCTAACCTGCACATCTTTGGACCGTGGGAGGAAGCTGGAGCACTCGGAGGAAACCCACGCACACACGGGGAGGACGTGCGAACTCCACACAGTCAGTGACCCAAGGGTATTCCGGTTGTGACCATGGAATGAGTGGTCACATACAGGGCTGTTCCTGCTTAAAGTCACAGAAAAGGGCTCTTTTCACACAGAACCGGGTAGAATTTTGATGAAAAGGCGTAGGTGAATGTTAGAGGAGTAGTTTACCCCTGGAGTGGTCTGTCTCCTGATCGCCAGACCTGGCAGCAAACAGTGAAAAATTTGGCTGGAAAGTTGAAACAGTCTGCCGCAACAGCCTCTTCCAGCATGCAGGCGGGGAAGGGGCAAGCTGGAAAGCCCCAGATACAGGAACCGATGACTTTTATCAAGGAGGAATTCCATAAGCAGAGGAAAGAAATGCATGAGGATCATGCAAAGGCCATTGCAGAAGCTATGGCATCCCTGAAGAGTGCTTTGGAGCGGATGGAGAGGTGTTTGGAGGTGCAGGGGTCACAGATTCGGGAGATTGAAGGAGTGATCTCGGACCACAGCGATCGTGTGGTGGCTCTGGAGGCCGAGGTGGGGCTCCTAGGAGACCTTTGTAAAACGCTGAGGGCAAAGGTTGAGGAGCAGGAGAATACCTCGAGAAGACAGAACCTGCGAATAGTGGACCTGCCTGAAGGAGTGGAAGGTGTGAGTGCCACGAGGTACGTCTCGAAGATGCTGGCGGGGCTGGTGGCAGAAGAGGTGCTAAATAAGGCACCTGAAGTGGACCGAGCGCATAGGTCTCTGAGGCAAAAGCCTAGAGCTGGGGAGCCACCGCGAGCGGTGATCGTGAGGCTCCATAAATTTGTGAAGAAAGAGAAAATTCTACAGTGGGCCAGGGAGAAGCGTAGTTGCGACTAGGAGGGAAATAACGTCTGGATTTATCAGGACATCGGAGCTGAGTTGGCAAAACGGGGGCAGGTTTCCACAAGGCCAAGGCGGTGCTGTACTGGCAGCAGATCAGGTTTGGGGGGCTCTACCCGGCGAAATTATGGGTGACATTCGGAGGCCGGGAGTATAATTTCGAGACCCCAGAAGTGGCCGAAGACTTTATTAAGGAGCATAAACTGGGGGAGAACTGAATGGACAATGGTTGGGAACCGGGGTGCTGGCACTATGTAATGGTCGGGAGCATGTTAGAAGTGGGTGTAGGGATTGGGGGATTTTTGCCTTTTTTTGGGGGGGCGGGGGTTCTGTTCAATGTTGAGATTGTAAGGAATTGTAGGGGTTTATGTGGGGATGGATGTTCCCATCCCCCCTCCTGTTTTATGGGACTGTTTGTGTTTAACATCTGTTTGTTTGCTTTTGGAGAAGGCTACCTGGAGTTCAGGAGAAGTCATTGTTTGGGTGGGGGAGGGTAAGGCCAGCAGGGGGCTTTATTCTTTGAGCTGAGTGGGGGGGGGGGGGACATTAGGATGTGCCTTTGGGCAGGGGCAGCCGCGCTAGCAGGTTATGCTGGTGTACGGAAGGGAGGTGGTGGGGGAGAAGGCCACGATGGATGGCCGGGGGGATGGGGGAAAGGGGAAGTGGAGGGGGAAGAAGGGGAAGGGGAAAAGCGGGGTGGGGGGAGTTTCTGCGACGCAGCAGGGGGTGAGAGATGACATGGTCAAGGGCGAAGAAAGGGGCCATCTGGGATGGGCTAGGTACAGAGTGGAATTAAAGGGGCAGGAGTTAAGTGCGGAATATGATGGACGGTAGAGGGGATTGGAGGCGCAAGCCTCCGGTAAGGTTGGTAACGTGGAACGTCCGGGGACTGAATGGGCCGGTTAAAAGGTCGCGGGTGTTCGCACACCTCAGGCGCTTGAAAGCGGGGGTTGTCTTTTTGCAGGAGACACACCTCCGTGTGAAGGACCAGGTTAGGTTAAGGAAGGGGTGGGGTGGGCAGGTTTTTCACTCGGGGTTTGATTTGAAATCGAGGGGTGTGGCGATTTTAATGAGCAAAAAAATGGGATTCGGTGTGCGAAGAAGGTGAGGGATCCAGGTGGGAGATATGTAATTGTGAGTGGGGTATTGTTGGTAAATGTGTATGCCCCAAATTGGGATGATGTGGGTTTTATGAGAGGGTTGCTGGCAGCAATCCAGGATTTGGCCACGTACCAGTTGTTCATGGGAGGAGATTTTAACTGTGTCCTGGAGCCGAGGGTGGATAGATCGAGCCCCAGGTCGATGGGTAGGGTACGAATGGCAAGGGAGCTGGGGGGGGTTTATGGAGAGGATGGGTATGGTGGATCCATGGCGCTTTCAGAACCCAGAGGGAAGGGGGTATTCCTTCTTTTCACACGTCTATAAGGTGTATTCGAGTATTGATTACTTTGTAATAAGTCGGGAGATTTTGGTTGGGGTGGAGGGGGCAGAGTATGCGGGGATAGTTATCTCGGACCAAGCACCTCACTGGCTGGATATTCGGTTCAGTATGGGACGAGAGCAGAGGCCGGGGTGGAGGTTTGACTCGGGGTTGTTGGCGGATGGAAGTTTTTGTGCTAAGGTGCGGTTGGCGATTAGGGATTATGTGGAGTTCAATCAGAATGGGGAGGTGTCGGCGGGCATTTTTTGGGAAGCACTGAAGGCAGTGGTCCGGGGAGAAATTATCTCATTTGCGGTTCGTGCGAATAAGGGAAGGAGGGCGGAACATGACCGTCTAGTGAGCGAGATAGTGGAGGTGGACAGGGAATATTTGAGGGTGCCCACCGTGGAGAGATTGGCGAGGAGGAAAAAGTTGCAGGGGCAATTTGACAGGCTGACAACGGGGAGGGCAGTAGGGCAACTGCGTAGGGCAAGAGGGGCGCAATACGAGTATGGGGGAGAAGGCGAGCCACATGCTGGCGCACCAGCTGCGGAGGCAGGCTGCGTCCAGGGAAATATTGAAGATCCGGACTGGGGCTGGGGATGTGGTGTCAGAGCCAGGGAAGATAAATGAGGCATTTATTACCAGGGTTTATTACCAGGTATTACCAGGGACTTTATGAGGCAGACCCAGGAGGAGAGGAGGGGGACATGGGGTGGTTTCTGGACGAGCTGGAATTTCCCCAGGTGGAGGAAGCAAAGAGGCAGGCGTTGGAGGAGCCCCTGGGGCTGAGGGAGGTGCTGGATAGTATCAGGTGTATGAAGTCGGGGAAGGCCCCTGGGCCGGATGGGTACCTGGCAGAATTTTATAAGGGATTTGCGGCGGACCTGGCACCACATCTATTGGGGGTGTTTAATGAAGCACTGGAGAAGGGGGAGCTGGCGGAGACGATGAAGCAGGCAGTAATCACACTAATCCCCAAAAAAGGAAGGATCTGGTGGTATGTGGGTCGTATAGACCCATATCACTATTGAACACGGATGTGAAACTATTGGCTAAGTTGTTGGCGGGGAGGATGGGGGATTGTGTCCCGAGGGTGGTTGCAGAAGATCAAACAGGCTTTGTGAAAGGCAGCTCGCGAGTAATAGAAGACGGCTGTTGAATGTGGTGAATGTGGTGATGAATCTGTCGAGAGCTCTGGTACTGGAGGTGGTGGTGTCCATGGACGCGGAGAAAGCATTTGATCAGGTGGAGTGGTGGTACTTCTTCGAAGTTTTGGGAAGGTTTGGGTTTGGGGCGAGATTTGTGGCATGGGTGCGGTTGCTGTATGTGGCGCCAAGAGCGAGGGTGAGGATGAATGATATGAGCTCACAAAGCTTTGACTTACACAGGGGTAGGAGGCAGGGGTGCCCGCTGTCGCCGCTGCTGTTTGCGCTGGCCATAGAGACATTGGCGATGGCTCTCAGGGGGTCGGCAGAGTGGCAGGGGATAATGAGGGGACAGAGGGAACATGGGGTGTCGCTTTATGCCGAAGACCTCTTGCTGTATGTTTTGGATCCGTTGGAGTGTATGTGAAGGATTATGGGCCTGTTGGGGAGGTTTGGAGGGTTCTCGGGATACAAGCTGAATGTAGGGAAAAGCTAGGTATTTCCGGTGAATGAGCTGGCACAGCAGGCTAATTTAGGGGGGATGCCATTTACGGTAGTGAGGGATAGGTTTAGGTACTTGGGGATTCAGGTAGCGAGGGAATGGACAGGGCTCCATAAGTGGAACTTAACGAAGCTGGTGGAGGAGGCCAGGGAGGATCTTAAGAGGTGGGATACACTGCACTTAACATTGGTGGGGAGGGTCCAAGTGGTGAAAATGAATATTCTGCCGAGGTTCTTGTTTATCTTTCAGGCTCTCCCGATCTTTATACCAAAGGCCTTTTTTCAGAAAGTAGACACAATCATCTCTGCCTTTGTATGGGCTGGGAAGGTGCCGAGGGTGGGGAGGATCTTGCTACAAAGGCAGAGGCAGCAGGGGGGGGGTTGGCGTTGCCAAACTTGCTTCATTATTATTAGGCGGCGGATGTGGACAAGGTGCAGCGGTGGTGGGAAGGAGAAGGGGTAGAGTGGGTTAGGATGGAGGAGGAATCTTGTAACGGGTCTAGTTTGAGGGCTATGGTGACGGCAGCATTGCCCCAATAGGTATTCAGGGAGCCCAGTGGTGCAGTCCACGGTGAAGATATGGAATCAGCTGAGGCGGCATTTTAGGGTGGAAGGGATGTCGGTGCTAACGCCGCTGTGCGAGAATCATGGGTTTGAGCCGGGGGGGGGGATAGTGTATACAGGGGGTGGAGGGAAATGGGGCTGGTCAAGGTGAGGGATTTGTATTTGGAGGAAGGGTTTGCCAGTCTGGAGGAGCTAAGGGAGAGGGTAGAGCTGCCGAGGGGTAGTGAGTTCAGGTATCTACAGGTTAGGGACTTTGCACAAAAGGTCTGGAAGGGGTTCCCTAGATTGCCGGGATACACCCTGCTGGAGCGACTGCTGCTTCCGGATGTGGAAGGTGAGGGAAGAATTGGGAATATATATAAGTGGCTAGGGGAGCAGAGAGGCGAGCGGGTGGTGTAGATCAAGGAGAAATGGGAAGCAGAGTTGGGAATGGAGATCAATTGGGGAGTATGGAGTGAGGCACTGCGAAGGGTAAACGGGACCTCCTCTAGGGCAAGGATGAGCCTGATACAGTTTAAGGTGGTGCACAGGGTGCATATGATTCGGGCTCTTTCAGGGGGTAGCAGATGAGTGTGAGAGGTGTGGGTGGGGGCCAGCAAATCATGCGCACATGTTTTAGGGTTGTGAAAATTTGGATAGATTCTGGGCGGGAGTGTTCGTGGTCTTAGCCAGGAGGAGGGAGTGGACCCGGACCCTTTGGTGGCGATATTTGGGGTTTCAGAGAAGCCGGAGCTCATGGAGAGGAGGAAGGCCGATGTCTTGGCCTTCGCCTCTCTGATTGCACGGCGACAAATTTTGCTGGAGTGGCGGTCGGCATCGCCACCGGGGGTAGCAGCATGGTTGGGTAACCTGTAAGACTTCCTGCGGTTAGAGAAGATAAAGTATGAGTTAAGGGGCTCAGCAGGGGAGTTTGAGAAAAGGTGGGGGATGTTTGTGACCGTGTTTGAGGGGCTGTGGGAGGGTGGGTGATGGGGAGGGGGGGGGGGGTGAAAAAGGAGGAAAATCTACAAACTGTATAGTTGATTGTTGGGAAGAATGTTTCCCGGGGTGTTTATTTGCTGTAACTACTTTGATACAAGTTTGAATAAAATGCATTTTAAAAAAAAGACAGTGATCCAAGGCTGGAATCGAACCCGGGACCATGGAGCTGTGAGGTGGCAGTGCTAACCACTGTGCCACAGTGTCGCCCACGTGTTGTGCGACAGCGGAGGCAGCTCGCCATTGGACATTGGCTGGATTTTCCGGTCCTGCGGCTGTCAACGGGGTTTTCCGTTGTCACACTCGCTGCCGCCGGGGAATCCGCGTGAGGGCTCACCGGCGCCAGACCAGGTGATCCCGCCAGCAGAAACGGCTAAAAGTTCCCGCCCATTGTCAAACAAAGATGTTGCCCCGAATTTCCTTTATTCACACCAGTAATGCAAGTGAGGTGGGTGTGTAAATGAGGTTACCCATGATTTAACAATGCACTACCTCTCTGCGCACAACTCCAGACTCATTGGTGCAAATCTGATACAATTCATGGCTTGGAATTTTCAGGCTTATATTTGTATAATGTACGAAGGTGCGTTAAAACTGAGCTCCTGACTGCAGCAATGATCCAGACAAGGAGGGGAAGAGTGCATGACCACTGGAGCTCTGTTTTGTCATAAGCACCCAGGTTTATATTAATGCTTCAAAACTGTCTCCATGTTGCCCTGCCACCAGTCTGACATCAAGTCATGTCAGAGCAGGAACTCTCCGGCAATGAATTGGCAAGATTGGAACCACTCCACACCCTGTCTCTGATATCATCCCCCTGCCCCACAATAGTGCTGCAATCCAGATTTATATCTTAGCTCGCGCCCTCATTCCACTGAGGTTAGAGTACACTTCACCAGCAGTGACAAGACATTCAATCATCTTAAGAATTCCCTCTCCGAAGTGGCTTAATTGGTAGCACTCCTGCTCTGAGTCTGTGGGTTCAAGCTCTACTCGAGAGACTTGGCTGACACTCCAGGGCTGTACTGAGGGACTGCTGCATTGTACTGTCCTTGAGATCTGAAATAAAAGCAGGAACATTAAAGGTCCACGTCAGTTGTATATTAATTGTATTTAATTGTATGCGTGTGATGGGCAGTCACTGGGGTTTCGCTTGAGTACAGCATGTATTGAAACAGTTTGTTGTATTAGGAGATATATGCTTGTGAATAAATTTAAGGCTGCAGAAAGATTGGGTCCAGTATCATCCTTCACCAACTGGCTTTCTGGAAGAGAAGCGTCTACATGGGTTAATGTTTGTGAGGGAACTTTCACCGGTTCTGATGAGGAAACTCTGCCAAAAATGTCAGCCACCCTTTTATTCCCCTTGAGGTGCTGAGAGTTACTATTTACGTTTATTAAACCTTCTAATAGAGGAAATTGTTTTTTTCTCCCACCGGGAGTTTTTTTCTAAGCTCACATATGACTTCAGGATATTTGTAAATTGTCATTAGTTTGTGATTGCTGGAAGATGTACAGGATTGCGGAACCGGCAATAGTAACAGTCAGATGCCGTGGCCAGTTCACAAATCGTTTCTTCAACTTGCATCTAGGATCAGGCATCCTTCGCACTCCCCAGTTGGGTTGCTGGTATTGTACGGGGAACTGGAGTCAGAGCTGATAGCAGGTTGAAAGTTGATAAAAGAAAGATTTGTAATTCTGTCGCACCTTTCGCAACCCAAGTGTGCCCCGAAGCTGGGGGAGTAGTTTTGAAGCGTCGCAGTCACGGTTGTATTGGAAACGTGCTAAATGTTGGACTCCCTCTTACTCATGTGCTGACCTGAGCACCTAAGCATTTACAATATAAACTGCACCTTTTAGCAGAATCTCAGTTGTACCCCGCTCAAGTGCAGGCACATGTGGGGAGTTGCACTCGAGGGAGGGTGTATTGGAGAATCAGCTTTTCAATTCATTCACGGTTTGTTTGTGAAGTTGACAAAGTTCACGTTTATCACCCATTCCGAATTTCCCTTGAGAATGTAATGTTAGTCAGTCCTTCTTGAACCATTATTCTCCTTACGGTGGTGGTGCTCCGACAGTGCTGTTAGTTAGGGTGACTTTGAAGGTAGTGCTGTTCCTGCTGCCCCTTGTCCTTTTTGGCACCAGCGGTCACAGAATTAGTGTGCACATTAACACGGGGGCACAGAGGAAATTAGCCTTGTCATCCTAATTTAACCACTCAATCTTACGGATTTGTCAGGAATCTAAATTTCCAGGAGTGAAGTTTGTTTGTTGTACTTTACTGTTTACTAAGCACCACATTGCTTAAGAGACAAAACAATCATTCTATTGTCGAAATATTGAAATCTATATTTGTTTTGTGACTATTGTTCGATTAGTCATTTACTGCTACACCAAAGGGCATTGTAATACATTTCCCATGGTGTGATGAAGGATTTTCTTCCTAAAATGTGAATAGAATGTTTCCTTTTGTTTTTATTTAATTGTAACGCATCGCCACCTTTGATCATAAGTACACTTTGTTCTTGGGCAACCTGCTTCCAGTGCATTGATAAATAGCTATTCAGTAATTAAATGTCAGGCGAGTAAAATAAATTTCCCGCCAGTCACACTGTGTTTCATAAAATTCCTATTGTAAGAGACCAAACAGTTTTCCGTTCCGTAATCCATTTGTAAAGGAGTTGAGACAATGTGAGCTTTATTAGCTTTGATGTGCATTCAGTATTTTCCGAAAGTTGTGGGTGATGCTGATCGGCCTGAAAGAAAGAATGGTGTTCCACATTCAAAGTGCAAGTTCTGTTACGGCTAAAATTGAAATGCACATAATTAGTTTGTCGATGCTTTGTAACATGGAGCGAAGCTTCACCACTAAAAGCTGTTCTGTCAAGTAATTCATTCATGGGATGTGGGACATCACTGTTTGAAATTGCACATCCGGAATTGTCCTTGGGAAGATGGTGGGCAGCAAGCTTCTTGAGCCGTTGCAGTTCATGTGGTGAAGACGTTGTTAGGCAGAGAATTCCAGGAGTTTGGGCCCAGTGATGGTGACAGAGCGGCAAAATAGTTCCAAGCCAGGATGATGTGTGACCTGCAGGAGAACGTGTAGGTGGTGGCGTTTCCATGCATCTGCCGCCTTTGTTCCTCCAGGTGTCAGTGGTTGTGGTTTGGATGGTGCTGTTGAAAAAATCTTGGCGCGTTGCTGGAGTGCGTCTTGTAGGTGGTGCGCTGTGTACGGGTCGGAGGGGTGTATGTTTAAGGTGATGGATGGGGTGTTGGTTAAGCTGCCTTCTCCTGGATGGTGTTGAGGTGCTTGAGTGTTGTTGGATCTGCACTCATTGAAGCACGTGGAGGGTTTCTAGAACACACCTAACTTGTGCCTTGCAGATGGTGGACAGGATTTGAGGAGTCAAAATACATACGGCGGGATTCTCCATCCACCAGCTGCGTTTTCCAGCATGGCGCACCCCCACCGGCAATGGAATTCTCGGTTCCCACCGCCGGTCACTGTGGTTTCCCATTGTGGCCACCTTGGGGAACCCGCAGACAGGGGTGTGCTACTGGCGGACCGGGGGATCCCATCGACGGAGAATCCCGTCCATAGTTTCAAACCTATTCTTGTTCGTTGATGAGTCAATGACGGTAATGACATTGAATATCATGGTTAGATTGTCTCTTGTTGGAATAGACATGGTCTGGCACTTGTGTGACACAAATGTTACTTACCACTTCTCAGGCCAGGCCACATCAGGTCTTGCTGATTGCGGGCATAGTCTGCTGTGGCATCTAAGAAGTTGAGAATGATATTGAACACTGCAATTATCACTGAACATCCTCACTTCTGACCTAATGATGGAGGGAAGGTCATTCTAAAAAATAAATTTGGAGTACCCAATTAGCTTTTTTCGAATTTAGCCTGGCCAATTCACCTAGCCTGCACATCTTTGGGTTGTGGGGGGTGAGACCCACGCAGACACGGGGAAAATGCGCAAACTCCACACCGACAGTGACCCAGAGCCGGGATCGAACCCGGGTCCTCAGCTCCGTGAGGCAGCAGTGCTAACCACTGCCCCACTGTGCCGCCCAAGGAGGGAAGGTCATTGATGAAGCATCTGAAAATGATTGGGCCGAGGACACTATCCTTTTTTAAAAAAAAATTTAGAGTACCCAAAACTTTTTTTTCCCAATTAAGCGGCAATTTAGTGTGGCCAATCCACCTAACCTGCACATCTTTGGGTTGTGGGGGTGAAACCCACGCAGACATGGGGAGAATGTGCAAACTCCACACGGACAGTGACCCAGGGCCGGGACCCGAACCCGGGTCCTCAGCACAGCAGTCCCAGTGCTATCCACTGCGCCACATGCCACCCCCGAGGACACTATCCTGAGGAACTCCGACAAAGATGACCTCGGGCTGAGATGATTGGTCTCCACCAGCCACAACCATCTTCCTTTGTGTCAGGTGTGACTCCAACAGGGGAGTTGTAGCTCGTTCTACCGAGCATAAGCGAACGTCCCGGGGAGAGCTTTTCCCATGATTCCCATTGACTTCAGTTTTTCCAGGGTTCCTCGATGCCATGCTCAGACTTGCTGTCAAGCACAGTCACTCTCACTTCACCTCCAGCATTTAGCTTTTTTGTCCATATTTGGACCCAGGCTGTAAGAGGTCTGGAGCTGAGTGACCCTGGCCGAATCCAGACAGAGTAGGTTATTGCTGAGTAAGTGCCACTTGATAACATTGTCAATAACCTCTTCTGTCTCTTTGCTGATGATTGAAAGTAGACTGAAAGGGCGCCTGGTTTGAATTTTGACCTGCATTTTGTAGGAAGGACCTACCCTAGGCAAATCTGTCCAGTAGGTGCCAAGAGTTGTAACTGTACTGAAACAGTTTGGCTAGATGTACGGCTACTTCTGGAGCACAAAGCTTTAGCAGTACAGCCAGGGCATTGTCATTTCAAGCCTTTACTTTATCCACCGCACTAATTTGATATCATGTGGCATAAATCAAACTGAATTGTCTGAAGATCACAATGTGAGATGTTGGGGACAGCAGATGGAGGCCGAAATAAGCCAACCGTTCTGTACCCCTGGCTGCAAATGACTGCGCACGCTTCAGACTTGTCTTTATGCATTGACCAGTTGGACAACCCATCATTGAGAACAGTGATGTTTGCGAAGCCTCCTCCAGTTAGTTGTTTAATTGCCCATTCACGAATGGATGTGGGACAGGACAATGGAACTTTGATCTGAAACACTGGTGATGGGACTGCTTAACTCAGTCTGAGGCGCGCTACTGGCCCTGTTTATCATGCATGCAGTCCTCTGTTGTAGCTTCTAGTTCACATCGCATTTTTAAGTTGGCCTGGTGTTGCTCCTGTCACGCTTTGTTGAACCAGATTTAGCCTCCTGGCTCAATGGTAATGCTAGAGCAGGGGATATGCTGGGCCACGTCGTGGGGTACAAATTCCGGTGTTGTTGATGGGCCACAGTGCCCAATGGATGCCCAGTTTTGAGTTGCGTGATTTGTTCTGAAGCCACTCTGTTTAGCACGTTTGTAGTGCCACACAACCCGATGCAGCGTATTCCTCAGTGTGAAGGTGGGATTCTGCCACTACAAGGACTGTGCAGTGGTCCCGAATAAGAATATCAACAATAATGAAAAACAACAACAACTTACAGAGCCTTAAATGTTACAAAATGTCCCCAAAATGCTTCGTGGGAGCAATATTAAGTAAAATGAATGGGAGGTGAAGTTTAAGGTGGAGAAGTATGAAGTGATTCAATTTGGTCGGAAGAACAAGGAGAGGCAATATTAGAACGAAGAATAATCATTAGCGTCACAAGCAGGCTTACATTAACACTGCAATGAGGTTACTGTGAAAAGCCCCGAGTCGCCACATTCCAGCGCCTGTTCGGGTACACAGAGGAATAATTCAGAATGTCCAATTCACCAAACAGCACGTCTTTCGGGACTTGTGGGAGGAAACCGGGGCACCCGGAGGAAACCCACGCAGACACGGGGAGAACGTGCAGACTCCGCACAGACAGTGACCCAAGCCGGGAATCGAACCTGGGACCCTGGCGCTCTGAAGCAACAGTACTAACCACTGTGCTACCATGATGCCCATAAATAAAGGATTAAATAAAGGATATAGTTCTAAAGGGAGAGAAGGAGCAGAGGGACCTGGGGTATATGTACACAAACTCTTTAATGAGACAGGACAGGTTGAGAATGTGGTTAATAAGGCATAGAGGAGGGCAGCACGTTGGCACAGTGGTTAGCACTGCTGCCTCATGGCGTTGAGGACCCGTGTTTGATTCCGGCCTTGGGTCACTGTCTGTGTGGGGTTTGTACGGTTTGTAGGGCAGCACAGTAGCACAAGTGGATAGCACTGTGGCTTCACAGCGCCAGGGTCCCAGGTTTGATTACCCGCTGGGTCACTGTCTGTGCGGACTCTGCACGTTCTCCCCGTCTCTGCGTGGGTTTCCTCCGGGTGCTCCGGTTTCCTCCCACAGTCCAAAGACGTGCAGATTAGGTGGATTGGCCGTGATAAATTGCCCTTCGTGACCAAAATGTTTAGGAGGGGTTATTGGGTTATGGGGATAGGGTGGAAGTGAGGGCTTAAGTGGGTCGGTGCAGACTCGATGGGCCGCATGCCCTCCTGCACTGTATATTCTATGTTCTATTCGGTACATTCTCCCCATGTCTGCGTGGGTCTTACCCCGCAACCCAAATATGTGCAGGTTAGGTGGATTGGCCACGCTATAATTACCCCTTAATTGGAAAAAAAATAATTGGGTACTCTAAATTTATAAAAAATAAATAAATAAGGCATACAGGATCCTGGGATTTATAAATAGGGGCATAAAGTACAAAAGCAAGGAGGCTACGCCAGTGGTGTGTTATCAGTTCACTCAGGGCGGCATGCACCTTCTAGACTGGAGCTATGCATAATATGGTAAATGCGGCAACATTCATTCCATTACATGACTGAACAGGAATCTCTCCCGCTCTTAATGCTTACCAACGGTGTGCGTTGGAAGGCTTTGAAGGTTAATATACAACCTGCTTTGCCACATTATGAATCTTAGGCATCAGGCCCTGGGGTGGGCCTCGAACTTGGAGCTTCTGCCTCAGAGGCAGTGACACTACCAATTGCACCACAAGATCCCCCCCCGCCCCCCATCGGCTTCGACTGGAGTATTGTGTCCAGTTCAGGGCACCATACTTTAGAAAGGATATGAAGGCCCTTGAGAGGGTGCAGAAAAAGATTTACCAGAATGGTTCTGGGAATGAGTGGCTTCAGTTAGTTAGATTGGTGAAGTTGGAGTTGTTCTCTTTGGAGCAGGGAAGGTCGAAAGGAGATTTGGTAGAAGTGTTCAAAATCGTGACGGGTCTGAGACAGAGTAGATCGGGAGAAGCAGTTCCAATTTGCATAAGTATCGAGAAACAGTGGACACCGATGTAAAGAAGCAATGGTGATATAAGAAATACCTTTTTATACAATGAGCGGTTACGATCTAAAGAAAATTGGATAGTGATCTGAAGAGAGAGAATTTGCAAAGCTCCAGGAAAAGGTTGGGGAGTTGGCCTACAAAGAACAAAGAAAATTACAGCACAGGAACAGGCCCTTCGGCCCTCCCAGCCTGCACCAATCCAACTCCTTTACCTAAACCTGTCTTCTATTTTCCAAGGATCTACTTCCCTCTGTTCCCCGCGCGTTCATATAGCTGTCTAGATGCATCTTAAATGATGCTATCGTGCCCGCCTCTACCACCTATGCTGGCAAAGCGTTCCAGGCACCCACCACCCTCTGCGTAAAAAAACTTTCCACGCACATCTCCCTTAAACAGAGATGAGTGGTTGAATGGCCTCCTTCTGTGCATTAACCATTCTATGATTCGGTAAAAAGGGACACCAAGTCACAGATGGAGATATGAGGTCAAATGACCACAAGCTTGGTCAAAGAGGTAGTGTTATATAATTATTATTATGCATTTTCTTATTTACATCCATTGCTGATGTCATCAGTAAGTGCTGTGATGTCATAGTTGTTGTTACCTGTCTATATTCGTAATTAACTGGCGTTCTCATTTTTTTCCATTTCTGTTATTTCAATGTTTGACTCGCTTCTCTCATTTTTGAGTCCATACTGTATTTTAAACTTTGTTATTTTTATACATCAAAGAAGACTAACTTTCACAATGTGTTTCGACTACCTTTTTGTGGCCTTGTTGGCGATGAGAATAAAATAATTTGCGTTTCAGCACTTTCAGCACAGAGCTTTGCAAAGTTTATCAATGGAATACAAGTTAGCAGCACCATGGCTATGTTTGGGTCTATCAGTGAGTTTTGGGAAGAGAACGAGAACTGGACTGAATATGGAGAAAGGTTGGAACGCTTCTTCTTGGCAAATGGGATTGCAGAGGAGGCTAGAAATTGTTCAATTCTCCTGAGTGTATGCGGGGCGAAGACTTGCAAGCTAATGAGAAATTTAGCTACACCACTGAATCTCATTTGCGAATTTAGTTACACTCGTTCAGAATCACCACCATCCGAATCCCTCAGTAATTGTGCATTGTTTCAAATTCCATAGTCATTTTCGGAAGACTGGACAGCCTGTCGCTAACTTTTTTGCAGAATTGCATCAACTCTCTGACCATTGGGACTTTGGCGGCAGTTTTGGAAATCCTGTTCTGCATGTCAATCTAACCAGAAGATGGCGCCACTAGACCCATTACATCCTTCGGAGTGGCCTGATCATTCTTGGTCGAGATTTGATGTGGTTTGAACAAAGAACAAAGAAATGTACAGCACAGGAACAGGCCCTTCGGCCCTCCAAGCCCGTGCCGACCATACTGCCCGACTAAACTACAATCTTCTACACTTCCTGGGTCCGTATCCTTCTATTCCCATCCTATTCATATATTTGTCAAGATGCCCCTTAAATGTCCCTATCGTCCCTGCTTCCACTACCTCCTCCGGTAGTGAGTTCCAGGCACCCACTACCCTCTGCGTAAAAAACTTGCCTCGTACATCTACTCTAAACCTTGCCCCTCTCACCTTAAACCTATGCCCCCTAGTAATTGACCCCTCTACCCTGGGGAAAAGCCTCTGACTATCCACTCTGTCTATGCCCCTCATAATTTTGTATACAATGTGTTTCGACTACCTTGTGCAGGTCCTTCCATGGGTGACATGTTTTTAGTCATCGTGGATGCACATTCTAAGTGGTTAGAAGTGTCCATCACGAGCAACACTACAGCTTCCAATACCATAGAGAAGTAACGCCAAGTCTTTGCATCTCATGAGTCACCAGATTCTCTAATTTCGGAAATTGGTACAATATTCACGAGTGAGTTGTTCCAAAGAGTTTATGCAAAGGAGTGGAATGCGCCATCTGCGTACCGCATCTTATCATCCAGCGTCACGTGGTTTGGCCGGGCGAGCTGTTCAGACATTGAAGGAAGAATTATAGATGATTGTAGGTGATACTTTAGGGACCAAGCTCTCAAGGTTCTTATTTCAATATCGTATCACACCAGAAATAACTAGAGGACTCTCACCAGCTGGATTATTGATGGGCAGAAGACCAAAGCCTAGGGCAGTACGGTGGTGCAGTGGTTAGCATTGCTGCCTCACGGCGCCGAGGTCCCAGGTTCGATCTCGGCTCTGGGTCACTGTCCGTGTGGAGTTTGCACATTCTCCCCGTGTTTGCTTGGGTTTCACCTCCACAACCCAAAGATGAGCAGGGTAGGTGGATTTAAGTGGATTTCCCTTAAGTGGAAAAAATGAATTGGGCACTCTACATTTATATATAAAAAAGAGAAGACCAAAGTCTGGATCTGCTGCATCCAGATGTCAAAGCAAAAGTGGGAAGGAGACAAGAAAAGTAGAAGGAGAGACATGGGGCGACATTCTCCGACCCCCCGCCGGGTTGGAGAATCGCCGGGGGCTGCCGTGAATCCTGCCCCCGTCGGTTGCCGAAGTCTCCGGCACCTGAGATTCGGCGGGGGCGGGAATCGCGGCGCGCCGATTGGCGGCCCCCCCGCTCGATTCTCCGGCCCGGATGGGCCGAAGTCCCGCCGATAAATTGCCTGTTCCGCCGGCGTAAATTAAACCACCTACCTTGCCGGTGGGACAAGGCGGCGTGGGCGGGCTCCGGGGTCCTGGGGGGGGCGGGCCGATCTGGCCCCGGGGGGTGCCCCCACGGTGGCCTGGCCCGCGATCGGGGCCCACCGATCCGCGGGCGGGCCTGTGCCGTGGGCGCACTCTTTCCCTTCCTGTGGAAGAGACTCCCTCCACTGCGCATGCGTGGGAAACTGTCAGCGGCCGCTGACGCTCCCGCGCATGTGCCACCCGGAGATGTCATTTCCGCGCCAGCTGGCGGGGCAACAAAGGCCGTTTCCGCCAGCTGGCGGGGCGGAAATTCCTCCGGCGTCGGCCTAGCCCCTCAATGTTGGGGCTCGGCCCCCCAAGTTGCGGAGCATTCCGCACCTTTGGGGCAGCGCGATGCCCGTCTGATTGGCGCCGTTTTGGTTCTTACAGGCTTGATCTTACAGGCCCCAGCAGGGTGGGCCTCCGCCCACTAGCAGGGAAGCTGGTGTTCCACAAGCCCCATGGGGAGATCAGTTATGGTTTCCCCGTGGGCCTCATGGGGGTTTTCACAAGGCGCAAGGGTACAAAAGCAGTGTATGTTACACTAATACTTGAGGAAACACTGGTTAGGCCTCAGCTGGAGTATCGTGACCAGTCTTGGAAATCGCACTTTAGGAAGGATTTCAATACCTGGGAGAGAGTGCAGAGGAGTTAAACTAAAATAGTACCAGAGTTGAATGACTTAACTGATGTAGAAAAGGTACAAACTCAGGGGGAGGGGGCGCGACTATTATAAACTGGGAATGGGGTGGAGAGGGCGAGGATGGCAGGTATAAACTTAGGGGGGGGGAGGAGAGGATGCGGCTGGTATAAACTTGGGGTGGGCTTGGCGAGGGCGGCAGTTTAAACTCGGAGTGGATGTCACTGGCATAAACGTGGGTGGGGGGGCTGGTGAGGAGGGTGGCAGGTATACACTCGGGGGAGGGGGTATGGCTGGTATAAACTTGGGGGAAGGTGGTGCAGCTGGTATGAACCCGGGGGAGGCACAAGGAGACAAACACATGACATAGAATCATAGAATTTACAGTGCAGAAGGAGGCCATTTGGCCTATCGAGTCTGCACCGGCCCTACTCAAGCCCACGTATCGACCCTATCCCCGTAACCCAGCAACCCCCACTTAACCTTTTAGGACACTAAGGGCAATTTAGCATGGCCAATCCACCTAACCCGCACGTCTTTGGACTGTGGGAGGAAACCGGAGCACCCAGAGGAAACCCACGCAGACACGGGGAGAACGTGCAGACTCCGCACAGACAGTGACCCAGCCGGGAATCGAACTTGGGGCCCTGGAGCTGTGAAGCAACTGTGCTAACCACTGTGCTACCGTGCTGCCTTAATGATGAGTGAAGTAACAAGAAAAGCAAAAGAAGATTTGCACAAAAAAAAATGAAAGAAGTTTATGACCGAAGAGTAAAACGGAGAGAAGTGAGAAAGAAATAGAAGACACAAGGAGAACATCAATGAGAAAATGTTGTGCTCGGAGCTCACAGGAAGGAGCAGAAATGGAGCAACAGTTTCTCTCAAAATGGAAATGGAGCCATTCCGATGTATACATGTAATCCTCCTCTTTCCAAGTCTCTCTTGGTGATAGTGTCAGACAAAGCAAGTGGAAGGAGACTAATATGGAGCACACCCACATAGGCCAGTTGAGCTGAACGCCTGTTTCTGCAATGTAAATACTACGTAAGACCGCTGACAATGGCAGGACAACCAGTTGTACAATGTCCTTATCTTTCTAAATGTGCATTAGTCTTTTGGATGTTCTGTGCTGTTTTGTAATGATTTAAGTATCGCATTGTTGTTGCACGTGAATGAAGAGGGATTGCTATGCAAGAAAAAAACTTCTTTTTTTTGCTACCTTTGTACTTCTAAGTTTGGAGTGAGAAATCTGGTGAAGAAAGGATGTTTGGAGGAACACAACTGCTCAGAAAATATCCCAAATCAGCGAGAAAGTGTCCAACGTACTTCTAAATAGCACCTTTAACTCAATGAAGCATCCCAGAATATAATGCAAAGTTAAACACCGGGCCATACGAGGAGATGTTAGGGGAGATGGACATCAGCTCGGATAAAGAAGGTTTCACGGAGAGAGATAGAGAGATTTTGGATGGGAATTCCAGAGGTTAGGCCCCAACAGCTGAAAGCACAAACACTGATGGTGGACATGATGTGGAGATGCCGGTGTTGGACTGGGGTGAGCACAGTACGAAGTCTTACAACACCAGGTTAAAGTCCAACCGGTTTGTTTCAATGTCACTAGCTTTCGGAGCGCTGCTCCTTCCTCAGGTGAATGAAGAGGTCTGCCCCAGAAACACATATATAGACAAATTCAAAGATGCCAAACAATGCTAGGAATGCGACCATTAGCAGGTGATTAAATCTTTACAGATCCAGAGATGGGGTAAGCCCAGGTTAAAGAGGTGTGAATTGTATCAAGCCAGGACAGTTGGTAGGATTTCACAGGCCAGATGGTGGGGGATTAATGTAATGCGACATGAATCCCAGGTCCCGGTTGAGGCCGCACTCATGTGTGCGGAACTTGGCTATAAGTTTCTGCTCGGCGATTCTGCGTTGTCGCGGGTCCTGAAGGCCGCCTTGGAGAACGCTTACCCGGAGATCAGAGGCTGAATGCCCTTGACTGCTGAAGTGTTCCCCGACTGGAAGGGAACATTCCTGCCTGGCGAATGAACGGACATCGCGCAACAATCACCAGGCAGGAATGTTCCCTTCCAGTCGGGGAACACTTCAGCGGTCAAGGGCATTCAGCCTCTGAGCTCCGGGTAAGCGTTCTCCAAGGCGGCCTTCGAAAGCTAGTGACATCGAAACAAACCTGTTGGACTTTAACCTGGTGTTGTAAGACTTCGTACTGATGGTGGAGTAATTGAAATCGGGAGTCTCAAGAGTCCAGAAATGGAGGAGTGCAGATATCTTGGATGGCCGTAGAGACAGAGGAGGTTACAGAGTAAGAAAGAGCTGAGGTCATGGAGGAATTTGAAAACAAAGATGATTGATTGATTGATTTATTGTCACATGTACCGAAGTACAGTGAAAAGTATTTTTCTGCGGCCAAGGGAATGTACACAGTACGTACATAGTAGACAAAAAGAATAATCGACAGAGTACATCGACAAACAGTGATTGGTTACAGTGCGGAACAAGGGCTAAACACAGCAAATACATGAGCAAGAGTAGCATAGGGCATCGTGAATAGTGTTCTTACAGGGTACAGATCAGTCTGAGGGGGAGCTGTTGAGGAGTCTAGTAGCTGTGGGGAAGAAGCTGTTCCTGTGTCTGGATGTGTGGGTCTTCAGACTTCTATATCTTCTGCCTGTTGGAAGGGTCTGGAAGAAGGCAATGCCTGGGTGGGAGGGGTCTCTGATAATGCTGTCTGCCTTCTTGCAGCAACAGGAGGTGTATACAGAATCAATGTGGGGGTGGCATGTTTGTGTGATGCTTTGGGCTGAGTTCACCACACTCTGCAGTTTCTTGCGATCTTGGGCCGAGCAGTTGCCATACCAAGCTGTGATGCAGCCGGATAGGATGCTCTCTGTGGCACATTTGTTTGTGAGAGTCGATGCAGACAGATGTGAATGTTAAAATGGATGGGTTGCATGACCGAGAGACAAGGTCACTGCGGACAGTGGTGATAGAGGAATTTGGTGAGAGTGTGAATTAGGCAGCAGATTGCTGGTTGATCCCCAAGTTTAGAGGTATGAAAGGCTTGAATAATCTTTGCAGTTAACTGGTTAACGAAGCTGGGTGCTTCTCATTTTAATAAAGCCTATACTTGCGACAACACAAACTTAAAGAAAAAGGAACTCTAATCTTTCACACCTCCACTCAATGTAACAATATTTAGTTTTGATGCAACCCATCTTGAAGCCTCTTAGTTTTTCCAGTAAGTAAGGTCACTGCAAATCATCAGTAAGCTTTCTTGTCACATCAGCGCTCTGAGCACTGTACTCTCAACTGCGAAGAGGGATTGGTGAGAAGGATTGTACAGTAATGATAAATCATCCATGGTTATGGAAAGGCATGTATAAATTCTCCACTGATTGCGATAGGCAGTTGATATATTCATACATTTTACAAAGTTGTATTATTTTTGTTTTTACCCAAGTCCCTGGTGCTATCTTGTTTGTTAGTTTGTTATTTATAGCACAGAAGGAGGCCATTCGGCCCATCGTAGCTGTGCCTTTTAAGAAGAATACAAAACAGGTTTAATTCGACCAAATGGAGAAAGAAAGACATGCATTGATATAGCACCATTCACAATCTCGGGACTTCTCAAAGCACTTTACAAACAATGAAGTCCTCCTGAAGTGCAGTCACTGTTGTAATGTAGGAAACCGGGCAGCCAATTTGCACACATGATCCCAGGAACAGCAATGCGATTATGACCAGATAACCTGCTGTGTTTAGTGATGTTGATTGAGGGATAAGTATTGACTGGGACACAAGGGAGAATTACTGTGCTCTTCTTCGAACGTGTGCCATGGTATCTTTAATTCCCACCTCGGAGAGCAGATGGAGCCTTGGTTTAACCAAATGGAGAACTGAAGTTCTGAGGGGGTGTGAGTGACGCTTCAACTATGTGAGCTGTGTTCAAATCAATCTCAGACAGATGGAATTAAATCACGGAGTTTGGGGTTTCCTAGCCAGGTGTGTGTTAACAATGTGAACCCCTACTTTGGTATAATTGAAATGAAACTGTTCATCTTTCTGAAGACGGGCCACAGGTGTGCCACCCACACTGACACAGTAGGGAGTCCTTTTCTGAGCTTGGAATAGAGTAGGTGAAGGTTTACCTGGCAGCACTCTGAAGTATGATGCTGACTGTGGACATCTGGAGTGGCTAGTGTCCATCCCTATCACCAACTCTCGTCTTAAAGAGCATCCAAATGCATATTGGTGAAGCAGAGCGCCTGAAACCTAGCCGTTCCTGCACAACTATGAGATAAAGCTTTCAAAATTATATTAATTGTCTTCAGAATAGTTTCTAAAGGGGATGGAGCCGAAATAGTCGACTTTGTCTTGATGGATCTACTTATTAAATTTCTTGAAGCACTGTAGATCTTGTGGTTCAATGGGTATTGCCCATTCCTCTTCATGGCCAAGGAAGGAGTGCTTGTCACCTGGTTCAAACAGATTAATCATCAGACTCTTTCCAATACGTCCCCAAAAATGTGTCTGAAGATATGACACAAAGAACTGAAGGCGCAATAGCAGCAAAATGTAACAGTGATCTCAATGTAAATATTTGTTGATATGAACAGCTTATGCCGATTGGTCTCATTTAATGTTGAATCCAGTTATAAATGAACTAAAACCTAAACGGAACTATACTCCGGGGTATCGATTCACTTGGGAAATGTTTGGCTTGCGGCTGCTTTATTAGCCAGAAATCAAGCCAAGTTTTTTTTTTTCTCTCGCATTTCGTCCTGTCCTCCACTGAAGGAAGGTGGCATAGGTTGCAAGGCGGCTCCTTCCCTTTCTGTAGTCCAAGGACTTTGAGATCAGTTGTTGTGCATTTACACTCCTGGCTAGTCGCACTGTGAGCTCCTGCTCTGGGCATGCCATCAAGAGTGAGAACTGTGGAAATGCAAAGCCTTTCACCATTTGGAGAGAGAAAGAAAGGGAAACGTACAGGACCAACAGGTTATTGTGGGCACCGATTGTACAGTTCTTAGCGGACAACTCCAAATATGAGCAGAGGCCTGTAGACCTTCCTATCTGTCTTCCTGCTGGATATAGTATGAAATGATGCTGCATATAAACAGAAATACAAGGAAGTTGTAACATGTAAACAGACCATTTGGCCCAACCGAACCCTCCAACCAGACTTAATCGTAGTTACCACCCCCCTTCCCAGATCCCTTTAGTTTCCTTTTATTTTATCCATTGATCCACACTAATCTGTGTTGACATAGTTCCTGCATCAGCTACTAATCTTGGAACCCTAATCACAGTCTCACACCTCTCTGGCTCAAATTTTCACTCCTCGGTGGGTTACAGAGATTCGAGAGTTCCAGATTCTACAGATTTGACCTTTCAAAATGGCTGCTCGCAGTTTGGGTTTTTGTTCTGAGTGGGCTGGATTAGCGGTCGGGCCCGGCTCCTCCAGAACGCGTGTGAAGGCTCCCAGCTGTGGAGGCAGGCCAGGCGGAAGGCCAGCCTTTGTGCTCCGGCAGTTTGTTCAATTAAATAAAAAATAGATTGAAACAAAGAATAGCCCTCACCCCTCTGACACCGCCAGGTGCTCCCCATTCCCCACCTACACCAGATCATGACCCCCCCCATGGCAGCTCATAATCCCCATGACAACCCGTGCCACTCTGCCCACCGCTGTGGCCTCTTATACCTCCTGTGCACTCCACATCCCAATGGCTGATGTTGTATTTATGCCAGCTTAGTGCCAATTAATGTCTACCCACCATCTTTTGCTGTTACCTCCTCCATGCCTACTCAGCTAGTACCCTTTTGACCATTCTATGACAGCTTGACTGTTCTTTGACAGCTTTGACAGTTCCAATGTGTTTATGCACTTTTTAATGCACAGTCATGTTTACTTTTAACAATTTCAAAGGATACCTTGCCACTCCCAAAGGTGTCCTGAGACCATATCCAAAGGGGTACTTTATAAATATTCCAGATTGCACAATCTTTCAGAAGGATAGACAGAATGACACAGGAGGAAAGGATTTGGCATCAGAAGATCATGAAGTAGACTCAGTGTGAGTAGAAATCAGGAATAGTAAGAGTCAGAAAATACTGGTGGGTCTAGTTTATAGGCCACTTAACAGTAGCTGTACCATTAGAACAGAGCAGAGCATTAAACAATACATTATTGCAGGTTGTAACAAAGGAAATTGAATAATTGTGGGAAACTTTAATCTTCAGATTGACTGGGACAATTAAATTGGCGAGAATGATCTAGAAGATGAAATTGTAGAATGTTTGTATGACAATTTCTTGTAGCAATATGTTGTGGAACTGGCTAGGGATATAGCAATTAGAGATCTAGTATTATGTACTGAGGCAGCGTTAATTAGTAAATGTCATAGTAAAAGATCCACTGGGAAACAGTGATCATATTACCATTGAATTTCATATTAAGTTTGGAAGTGACACATTCCAATTGGAAACAGAAATCTTAAATTTAGACAAAGCCAATTACATACGTATGAGGGGAGAACTGACTAAAGTTAATTGGGTAAATAGGCTGTATGGAGAGAAGTGTATAGTGGAAAACATGTAAAGGAACAATTCAAAATGTGCAACAAAAATACATTTCATTGAAAAACAAATCCATGGCTCATTCAGGAAGTTAAGCATGGTATCAGATTAAGAGAAGAACCTGACAATGTTGCGAAAAAAAAATTAACAACTTGAAGATTTGGGACTGTTTTAGAAAACTATAAAGAGTTGATTTAAAAGGGAAAAATGGAAGATGAGAATAAGCTGGCCAGAAATATAAAATCAGATTGTAAATGCTTTTACAATTGTATAAAAAGGAAGAGAGTAGCTAAAGCAAATGTTGATCCCTCAGAAGCAATGACAGGGAATATTATCATGGGAAATGATAAAATAGCAGCAGCAATGGGCAAAATATTTTGTGTCTGTCCTTACAGTAGAAGGCACAAGTTTGAGACCAGAAATAAAGGGTAACTTAAGGGCTAAAAGAGTGAGGAAATTAAGGAAATTAATATCAGAGAGAAAAAGAATTGGAGAAACTTATGGGACTAAATTCCAACAAATCTCTGGTACCTGATGGCTTACATCCTAGGGTTCTGAAAGAGGTAGCTACAGAGCTAGTGCATGTACTGGCGATGATTTTCCAAAATACTTTAGATTCCTGGTAGTTCGATTAGATTGAAAGTTGGCCAATTGAAAGTTGGCCAATTATGCATTGCTTTTCAAGAAAAGAGGAAGAGAGAAAACATGGAAGTACAGGCCAGTAAAAGGAGCTGGTTTAGCTCACTGGGCTAAATCACTGGCTTTTAAAGCAGACCAAGGCAGGCCAGCAGCACGGTTCAATTCCCGTACCAGCCTCCCCGAACAGGTGCCGGAATGTGGCAACTAGGGGCTTTTCACAGTAACTTCATTGAAGCCTACTCGTGACAATAAGCAATTTTCTTTTCATTTCATTTCATTTCAGTTAGCTTAACATCGGTTGTTGGGAAAATGCCACAATCTATTATTAAGGAAGTCTTAACAATGCACTTGTGTAAAAGCATTGTATGATTGGAACAAGTTAACATGGTTTTACTAAAGGGAGACCCGATTTAACAAAATGTATTAGTTTTCTGAGGGTGTAACTAGTCGGGTAGATGAAGGTGAACAAGTAGATGTAGTATGTCTGGACTTCCAAAAGGCATTCTATGAAGTCCCACACAAAAGATTAACAGGCAAGATAAGGGCTCATTGAGTCGGGGTAACATTTTAGCAAGGGTAAAGAATTGGTTAACGGATAGGAAGCAGAGAATGGGCATAAACAAGGCTTTTTCAAGCAGGCAGGCAGTGAATAGTGGAGTGCTGAATTAGTGTTGGATCTCGGCTATTTACAACCCATACTGATGACTTAGTTGAAGAGACAGAAAGTATCAAAGTTTGCTGATGAGACCAAGCTAGCAAAGGTAGGCAATTGGGAGGGTACAGAGGCTGCAAAGAGATGTAGACAGGTTAAGTGAATGGGCAACAGGAGGCAGGTGGATTATAATGTAGGGAAATGTGAAGTTATTCACTTTGGTCATAAGAAAAACAGAATATTTTCTAAATGGTATGAAGTGTTCAAATCGATTAGTGTGCCCGTACAAGGAACGCAGAATGTTAGCATGCAGGTGCAGCAGGTAATTAGGAAGGCAAATCACACGTTGGCCTTTCTTGCAAGAGGATTGGAGTGTGGGGATAGAAAAACTTTGATAAAATTGTGCTGGGTTTTGGTGAGACCATATCTGGGGTAGTATGTGTTATATTACCTTTAGTAATATATATACTACTCTTTGAACCAGCCGAGTTGATTAAATAAACAATAGTCTTCTTTTAAAGAGGAACTAATTTAATGAGTAATATGACAAAGAACAAAGAAAAGTACAGCACAGGAACAGGCCCTTCAGCTGTGCCGACCATGCTGCCCGTCTAAACTAAAATCTTCTGCACATCTGGGGTCCGTATCCCTCTATTCCCATCCTATTCATGTATTTGTCAAGATGCCCCTTAAATGTCACTATCGTCCCTGCTTCCATCACCTCCTCCGGCAGCGAGTTCCAGGCACCCACTACCCTCTGTGTAAAAGACTTGCCTCGTACATCTCCTCTAAACCTTGCCCCTCGCACCTTAAACCTATGCCCCCTAGTAATTGACCCCTCTACCCTGGGAAAATGCCTCTGATTATCCACTCTGTCTATGCCCCTCATAATTTTGTAGACCTCTATCAGGTCACCCCTCAACCTCTGTCGTTCCTGTGAGAACAAACCGGGTTTATTCAACCTCTCTTCATAGCTAATGCCCTCCATACCAGGCAACATCCTGGTAAATCTCTTCTGCACCCTCTCTAAAGCCTCCACATCCTTCTGGTAGTGTGGCGACCAGATTTGAACACTATACTCCAAGTGTGGCCTAATTAAGGTTCTATACAGCTGCAACATATAAATAAATACAAATAATATTTTGTTAGTCCTTTGTACTTAATACTCAACTAATAAAATAAATAAAATACAGTAAAGATAACCAAGTAATTATACAATGTAATAATGAAATAATGTATAACTTCTCTCTCTCTAGCTAATCTAGGTCTTGTCTGTTCACTCTCCTGAAGCACACTCTCTCAGAGCGGGAAAGTCTTTCTTGTACCATCTGATAGTGAGACATCTAGTGTTGAATTGACTGTACATTTCCATACATTGATCATGTATATTAATATACAGAGATCACTACACTATGTGCACATTTGATCTTCATATTTAAGAAAGGATTACTTTCATTGGAGGTGGCACAGTCAACCTTCACCAAATTGGTCCCTGGGATGAGGAGGGGGTCGTCTTTTGATGAGAGGCTTAGCGAGTTGGGCTTACATTCTCTGGAGTTCAAAAGAATGAGAAGTGATCTCATTGAAAGCTACAAGATGCTGAAGCGATGATATTGTAGACGTTGAGAGATTGTTTCTGCTGTTTGGGGTGTGTAAACCATGGGGGGCACAGTTACAGGATAAGGGGTCTGATCATTTAGGACAGAGATGAGGAGAAATTACTTAATTCAAATGGTTGTGAATCTTTGAAATTCTCCACCCCAGAGGATTGTGGATGCTCCATCGTTGAATATATTTCAGACTGGGATAGGCAGATGTTTTTTTTTTTTTAATAATATTTTATTGAAAATTTTTGGTCAACCAACACAGTACATTGTGCATCCTTTACACAACATTGTAACAATACAGATAATAATGACCTTTTTAAATGTAAACACAAACAACAACAAATAAATAAATATTAAATAACAAAAAATAAAAACTAGCCCTAATTGGCAACTGCCTTGTCTCAGGCCACCCCCCCCCCATCCCTCCCCCCCCCCATCCCTCCCCCCCCCCCCATCCCTCCCCCCCCCCCATCCCTCCCCCCCCCCATCCCTCCCCCCCCCCCATCCCTCCCCCCCCCCATCCCTCCCCCCCCCATCCCTCCCCCCCCCCATCCCTCCCCCCCCCCCCATCCCTCCCCCCCCCATCCCTCCCCCCCCATCCCTCCCCCCCCATCCCTCCCCCATCCCTCCCCCCCCCATCCCTCCCCCCCATCCCCCCCCCATCCCCCCCCCCCCATCCCTCCCCCCCCCCATCCCTCCCCCCATCCCTCCCCCCCCATCCCTCCCCCCCCCCATCCCTCCCCCCCCATCCCTCCCCCCCCATCCCTCCCCCCCCCCATCCCTCATCCCCCCCCCATCCCTCCCCCCCCCCCCATCCATCCCCCCCCCCCATCCCTCCCCCCCCCCCATCCCTCCCCCCCCCCCATCCATCCCCCCCCCCCATCCCTCCTCCCCCCCCCCATCCCTCCCCCCCCCCCCCATCCCCCCCCCCCATCCCTCCCCCCCCCCCCATCCCTCCCCCCCCCCCAAGTCCTGGGCCGCTGCTGCTGCCTTCTTTGTTCTCCCCTATCTATCTTTCCGCAAGATATTCGACGAACGGTTGCCACTGCCTAGTAAACCCTTGAGCCGACCCCCTTGGGACGAACTTAATCCGCTCTAACTTTATGAACCCCGCCATATCATTTATCCAGGTCTCCACCCCCGGGGGCTTGGCTTCTTTCCACATTAGCAATATTCTGCGCCGGGCTACTAGGGACGCAAAGGCCAAAACATCGGCCTCTTTCGCCTCCTGCACTCCCGGCTCTTGTGCAACCCCAAATATAGCCAACCCCCAGCTTGGTTCGACCCGGACTCCTACTACTTTCGAAAGCACCTTTGTCACCCCCATCCAAAACCCCTGTAGTGCCGGGCATGACCAAAACATATGGGTATGATTCGCTGGGCTTCTCGAGCACCTCGCACACCTATCCTCCACCCCAAAAAATTTACTGAGCCGTGTTCCAGTCATATGTGCCCTGTGTAATACCTTAAACTGAATCAGGCTTAGCCTGGCGCACGAGGACGACGAGTTTACCCTGTTTAGGGCATCTGCCCACATCTCCTCCTCAATCTCCTCCCCTAGCTCTTCTTCCCATTTCCCTTTTAGTTCGTCCATCATAGTCTCCCCTTCGTCTCTCATTTCCCTATATATATCCGACACCTTACCGTCCCCCACCCATTTCTTTGAGATGACTCTGTCCTGCACCTCTTGTGTCGGGAGCTGCGGGAATTCCCTCACCTGTTGCCTCGCAAAAGCCCTCAATTGCATGTACCTGAATGCATTCCCTTGGGGCAACCCATATTTCTCGGTCAGCGCTCCCAGGCTCGCAAACTTCCCATCCACAAATAGATCTTTCAATTGCGTTATACCTGCTCTTTGCCACATTCCATATCCCCCATCCATTCCCCCCCGGGTCAAACCTATGGTTGTTTCTTATCGGGGACCCCCCCAGTGCTCCGGTCTTTCCCCTATGTCGTCTCCACTGTCCCCAAATCTTCAGTGTAGCTACCACCACCGGACTCGTGGTATAGTTCCTTGGTGAGAACGGCAATGGGGCTGTCACCATAGCCTGCAGGCTGGTCCCCCTACAGGACGCCCTCTCTAATCTCTTCCACGCCGCTCCTTCCTCCTCTCCCATCCACTTACTCACCATTGAAATATTAGCGGCCCAATAATACTCACTTAGGCTCGGTAGTGCCAGCCCCCCCCTATCCCTACTACGCTGTAAGAATCCCTTCCTCACTCTCGGAGTCTTCCCGGCCCAAACAAAACCCATGATACTCTTTTCTATCCTTTTGAAAAAAGCCTTCGTGATCACCACCGGGAGACACTGAAACACAAAGAGGAATCTCGGGAGGACCACCATCTTAACCGCCTGCACCCTCCCTGCCATTGACAATGCTACCATATCCCATCTCTTGAAATCTTCCTCCATCTGTTCCACCAACCGCGTCAAATTTAGCCTGTGCAATGTGCCCCAATTCTTAGCTATCTGGATCCCCAGGTAACGAAAGTCTCTTGTTACCTTCCTCAACGGTAGGTCTTCTATTTCTCTACTCTGCTCCCTGGATGCACCACAAACAGCTCACTCTTCCCCATGTTCAATTTATACCCTGAAAAATCCCCAAACTCCCCAAGTATCCGCATTATTTCTGGCATCCCCTCCGCTGGATCCGCCACATATAGTAGCAGATCATCCGCATATAAAGATACCCGGTGTTCTTCTCCTCCCCTAAGTATTCCCCTCCATCCCTTGGAACCTCTCAGCGCTATCGCCAGGGGCTCAATCGCCAGTGCAAACAGTAATGGGGACAGAGGACATCCCTGCCTTGTCCCTCTATGGAGCCGAAAATATGCCGATCCCCGTCCATTCGTGACCACACTCGCCACTGGGGCCCTATACAACAGCTGCACCCATCTAACATACCCCTCTCCGAACCCAAATCTCCTCAACACCTCCCACAGATAATCCCACTCCACTCTATCAAATGCTTTCTCGGCATCCATCGCCACTACTATCTCCGTTTCACCCTCTGGTGGGGCCATCATCATTACCCCTAACAACCTCCGTATGTTCGTGTTCAGCTGTCTCCCCTTCACAAACCCAGTTTGGTCCTCATGAACCACCCCCGGGACACATTCCTCTATTCTCATTGCCATTACCTTGGCCAAGACCTTGGCATCTACATTGAGGAGGGAGATTGGTCTGTAGGACCCGCATTGTAGCGGATCCTTTTTCTTCTTTAAAAGAAGCGATATCGTTGCTTCTGACATAGTCGGGGGCAGTTGTCCCCTTTCCTTTGCCTCGTTAAAGGTCCTCGTCAGTAGCGGGGCGAGCAAGTCCAAATATTTTCTGTAAAATTCAACTGGGAATCCGTCCGATCCCGGGGCCTTTCCCGTCTGCATGTTCCTAATTCCTTTCACCACTTCTTCTACCGTGATCTGTGCTCCCAATCCCATCCTTTCCTGCTCTTCCACCTTGGGAATTTCCAGCTGATCCAAAAACTCCATCATTCTCTCCCTCCCATCCGGGGGTTGAGCTTCATACAATTTTTTATAAAATGTCTTAAACACTTCATTCACTCTCTCCGCTCCCCGCTCCGTCTCTCCATCTTCGTCTCTCACCCCCCCTATTTCCCTCGCTGCTCCCCTTTTCCTCAATTGGTGTGCCAGCAATCTGCTCGCCTTCTCTCCATATTCATACTGTACACCCTGCGCCTCCCTCCATTGTGCCTCTGCAGTGCCTGTGGTCAGCAAGTCAAATTCCACATGCAGCCTTTGCCTTTCCCTATACAGTCCCTCCTCCGGTGCTTCCGCATACTGTCTGTCCACCCTCAAAAGTTCTTGCAACAACCGCTCCCGTTCCTTACTCTCCTGCTTCCCTTTATGTGTCCTTATTGATATCAGCTCCCCCCTAACCACCGCCTTCAACGCCTCCCAGACCACTCCCACCTGAACCTCCCCATTGTCATTGAGTTCCAAGTACTTTTCAATGCATCCCCTCACCCTTAAGCACACCCCCTCATCCGCCATTAGTCCCATGTCCATTCTCCAGGGTGGACGCCCTCTTGTTTCCTCCCCTATCTCCAAGTCTACCCAGTGTGGGGCATGATCCGAAATGGCTATAGCCGTATATTCCGTTCCCCTCACCCTCGGGATCAATGCCCTACCCAACACAAAAAAGTCTATGCGTGAATAGACTTTATGGACATAGGAGAAAAACGAGAACTCCTTACTCCTAGGTCTACTGAATCTCCACGGGTCCACCCCTCCCATCTGCTCCATAAAATCCTTAAGCACCTTGGCTGCTGCCGGCCTCCTACCAGTCCTGGACTTCGACCTATCCAGCCTTGGTTCCAACACCGTGTTAAAGTCTCCCCCCATTATCAGCTTTCCGGTCTCTAGGTCTGGGATGCGTCCTAGCATTCGCCTCATAAAATTGGCATCGTCCCAATTCGGGGCATACACGTTTACCAACACCACCATCTCTCCCTGTAATTTGCCACTCACCATCACGTATCTGCCCCCGTTATCCGCCACTATAGTCTTTGCCTCGAACATTACCCGCTTCCCCACTAATATAGCCACCCCCCTGTTTTTCGCATCCAGCCCCGAATGGAACACCTGCCCTACCCATCCTTTGCGCAACCTAACCTGATCTATCAGTTTCAGGTGCGTTTCCTGTAACATGACCACATCTGCTTTAAGTTTCTTAAGGTGTGCGAGTACTCGTGCCCTCTTTATCGGCCCGTTAAGCCCCCTCACGTTCCACGTGATCAGCCGAGTTGGGGGGCTTCCCACCCCCCCCCCCCTTGCCGGTTAGCCATCATCTTTTTCCAGCTTCTCGCCCAGTTCCCACGCAGCTGTATTTCTCCCAGACGGTGCCCCCCCCGCCCATCCTTCCCCATACCCACTCCCCCCTTTCCCCAGCAGCAGCAACCCAGTAATTCCCCCCCCCCGCTAGACCCCCCGCTAGCGTAATTACTCCCCCCATGTTGCTCCCAGAAGTCAGCAAACTCTGGCTGACCTCGGCTTCCCCCCGTGATCACGGCTCGCCCCGTGCGGCGCCCCCTCCTTCCTGCTTCTCTATTCCCGCCATAATTATCATAGCGCGGGAACCAAGCCCGCGCCTCTCCCTCGGCCCCGCCTCCCATGGCCAACGCCCCATCTCCTCTCCCTCCCCACCTCCCCCCATCACCACCTGTGGGAGAAAGAAAAGTTACCATACCGCAGGATTAATCATACAATCCCTCTTCGCCCCCCCCCCCCCCCCCACTCGTCCCACCACTTTGTCCAAACGTTCATTTTCGTAGTCCAATCATTCCAATTTTTCTTCTACAATAAAAGTCCACGCTTCATCCGCCGTCTCAAAGTAGTGGTGCCTCCCTTGATGTGACCCACAGTCTTGCCGGTTGCAGCATTCCAAACTTTATCTTTTTTTTGTGAAGTACCGCTTTGGCCCGATTAAAGCTCGCCCTCCTTCTCGCCACCTCCGCACTCCAATCTTGATAGATGCGGATCACCGCGTTCTCCCATTTACTACACCGAGTTTTCTTCGCCCATCTAAGGACCATTTCTCTATCCTTAAAACGGAGAAATCTCACCACTATGGCTCTGGGAGCTTCTCCTGCTCTCGATCCTCGCACCATAACTCGGTATGCTCCCTCCACCTCCAACGGACCCGTCGGGGCCTCCACTCCCATTAACGAGTGCAGCATCGTGCTCACATATGCCCCGACGTCCGCCCCCTCCACACCTTCAGGAAGGCCAAGAATCCTCAAGTTGTTCCTCCTTGTGTTATTTTCCAGTGCCTCCAACCTCTCCACAGATCGTTTCTGGTGTGCCTCCTGTATCTCCGACTTCACCACCAGGCCCTGTATATCGTTTTCATTCTCTGCTGCTTTCGCCTTCACGACCCGAAGCTCCTGCTCCTGGGTCTTTTGTTCCTCTTTCAGCCCTTCAATCGCCTGTAATATCGGGGCCAACAAATCTTTCTTCATTTCCTTTTTTATCTCCTCCACGCAGCGTTTCAAAAACTCTTGTTGTTCAGGGCCCCATATGAAACTGCCACCTTCCGACGCCATCTTGGTTTCTGCTTGCCTTCCTTGCCGTTGTTCCAAAGGATCCGCTGCAATCCGGCCACTTTCCTCTCCTTTTTCCATCCGTGTCCAGGGGGAACACCCTTCTGGTTTACCGCACGGTGTTTTCAGCCGTTAAAATTGCCGTTGGGGCTCCTATCAAGAGCCCAAAAGTCCGTTTCACAGGGAGCTGCCGAAACGTGCGACTCAGCTGGTCATCGCCGCACCCGGAACTTTGGATAGGCAGATGTTTGAGCTCTCAGGGAATTCTAGGATATGGGGAGTGGGTGGGAAAATGGAGTTGAAGCCCAAGATCATGGTGGGGCAAGCTCGACAGTCTAGGGGGTCTCTTCCTCCTCCCCATTTCTTGTGTTCTTTATTCCAGTCCCAACCATGTAAAATTAAGAAGCGCTGTGTTTGTGAGCGGGACTTAAGGTTTCCAGGCCCATCCGTCATTTTCACCAGGAAGGAGAGGCTCTCTGTTGTCAGGAAAACATAGTATGGAGAAGTTTATTTTGCTTTCTCTTGTAAATTCCTTCCATGTCGCTTTGTACCACTATCAGTGAGGATAAACAATAAAACATCCTCCAGGATAGTCCTTAATACCAGGGCCTTGCAAGGCTGCGTACTTAGCCCCCTACTATACTCCCTATACACACGACTGAGTGGCAAAATTTGGCTCCAACTCCATCGACAAGGTTGCTGACGATGGTCCACCCACATCGATTCTGCGAGCAAGAAAACACAAAAGCGCCTATACTTCCTCAGGATACTCAGGATGTCCACATTAACCCTTACCAACTTTTACAGGTACACCATAGAAAACATCCTATCTGGCTGCATCACAGCCTGGTATGGCAACTGCCCAGGACCATAAGAAACTACAGAGAGTCGTGAACACCGCCCAGTCCATCACATGAATCCATCTCCCAAAAATTGACTCTGTCTGCACCTCCCGCTGCCTTGGGAAAGCGGGCAGCATAATCAAAGACCCCTCCCACCCGGCTTACTCATTCTTCCAACTTCTACCATTGAGCAGAAGATACAAAAGTCTGTGAACACGCACTAACAGACTCAAAAACAGCCTCTTCCCCGCTGTTACTAGACTCCTAAATGACCCTCTTATAGACTGACCTGCTCTCTTCACACATCTTCTCTACTGAGTAGTACTATACCCGATGCCTGTATTTATGTATTTACATTGTGTATTTTATGTTTGCCCGATTATGTATTTTCTTTTCATGTACGAAATGATCTGTCTGGACTGTACGCTGAACAATACCTTTTACTGTACCTCGGTACACGTCACAATAAACAAATCCAGTCCAATCCAATGGTTTCTCACTCTGGAAGCACTGGCCCTGATTTTCCAGGCCGGACAGAAAGCTTGGTCGCCCAGCAAAACGTCTATTGACTTTCAGGCGGGAATGGGAATGGAAAATCCCGACCACTGTGACTACCTAATCGGTCCTATCCTTTCATCATTTTACACACCTGATCATATAAATCCTGTTATCTGTTTTGTTTTGATGAAAAGTCTTTCTTCATATATTCCTCACAGCAGGCGTCATTCTAGTGGACTCTACCTAAGCCTTCATATCTTATAGTGTGGAGCCCAAAAGTGCACACATTACTACAACCCTGAAATGCCTTCCCCTCTTTTTTCAGCCTGAATGTTATGCAGAGCTTTGCTCTTCCGCTACCATGTGTTTTTATATCAGGCAGGCCGACATTAAATGCCCCTGTCCACGTTTAAGCCCCTTCCCCCATCTTCCGCGAATACCTCGACAGAATTAGCCACTCCTCCTGCTTTGGTCACTTTGACAGACGGGGCGGCTGGGGAGGTGAACAAGATGTGAAGCACAAAGTAAAATGCGTTGCCAGACCCTGAGCCTGCATTGGTATCTCCCACGCTACTTGTAATGGTGAATGGGAGCGGAGTCAAGTCAAAAAAAATGATTCAGCTTCTGTTTGCTTTCATGAGCACAGATAATTCAAACATTTAGAATGAACAGACGGCATTATTTAACGCGCGGATGACAGGACCATCACTTTCCATCCTTGAATTAGTACTGCTGCCACTTGCACTCCCATTCAGGTCCCAGCTGGTCCCCTAGTGATTTGTATGTGAGTTGCAGCGAATCTGGGTCCATTCACCACAGTTCGAATGAGTAGCTCTTAAAAAGAAATTACTTTTGAACTACCCAGACAAGAAGCAGACTTAAGAGAGCGTCCCACTGAAACCACTTGAACAATGCCAGCTTAGTGAGAGTTGGAAGTGCCGTCTCCTCCAGCTCACAAGTGTTATGGGCGAGGCGTTTTCAGAACTCCAAAATGTATCATGGAGTTCAAGCAACCTCTCCCTTTAATGGATTTGTTGCTTTTCCTAGCACACGGCTTTGTTCCCTAGGTGTGGGATTACAATTATGGACACGTGGGTTTTTAAACACAAAACACTGTTTATTCCATGAACTCAACTTAACATCTTAAATAAACATTGGATCTCTTAACACCCCTTACTTCAAAGATAACTCAGAAAATACTGCAACAGTAAATAACTCCTTAAAATGTTCCTTCAAACTTCCAAGAGACTTAACACCTTTAAACAGTATCACATCAGGTTAAAGGATATATATATTTTCTGTAGAATGGCAGAGATATATTAGCTTGGTGGATTTCAGCTCCAGCACCTTGCTTTCTTCTTGCAGCTCTCTGGACACACACAGACACACCCCAAGCTGCTTTCTCAAACCTGGCTTTCTCCCTTCAAGCACTCACAGCAAACCAGAACTTCTCAAGCTGCTGTCACAAACTGGCTTTCTACTTTTAAACTGCTCACAGCAAAACAGCCAGGCACTTTTAAACTGCTCTCAGCAAAACAAGCCAGGCACTTTTTTAAATTGCAAAACCAAACTGCAAAATGGCTGACCTGAGCTGAGCTCCACCCACTCTATGACATCACTGTTTTCTTAAAGGTACATTGCTTAAACATCCAGTTCTTAAAGGCACTCTCGCATGACACAAGGTTGCTTGTCATTCCAGGACTTCAGCTTGCAAAAGCTGACCTAACACACCAGCACGATCCTGTGCGATCACAGCATTGTTTGACAAGATGTTAAGGCAGGCCCTTGTCAGCCAGTTCCCAGCTGTGGCATTGCCAAAGGAGAGCCGGGAATTCTCATTGTTCTGGCCAACGTTTTCCTCGGAATAATAAAAACAGAAAACTCTAGGAATACTCAGCAGGTCAAGGCGGCATCTGTGAAGAGAAATCGAGGGCATGATTTGATATTTTAAGTATCGTTTTGGGTGTTTCTCTACGGCCGAGGTGGCGAGATCGCGGCTCGTATGTAATGATACTTAGTGCCAGAAATGAGCCCCCGTGAGCTTCTCATCATTACCGACTGTCTCGCCGTCTGATTCACCGGACCCAAGCCTCAGAGAATCGCCGCTAAGGGGGAGCTGCTTTTAAACTCTCCCTCGTCGCTCTCTCCCAGTCAACACTCAAGCATGGCAGACCTGCTCCTCGCTCTGGAGATGATAACCTGGACAGGCTTCACCACGCTGTCGATGTGAGACGGGCCACCCTGTTTCCCCCCCCCCCCCCCCAGTGAGTTGGAGGAGCAGCAGCAGGGTCACCCATACCGCCTGGGTGACGGTGGCAGTGGCTGTCAGTGGCGGCAGGAGGACCGCCGTACAATTTCGGAAGAAGACCAACGATCTCCACTGAGCTGGAAGGGTAAGTTATCACCTCTCTCTGGGCATCAGTTCCACCTGCCACCCCTCAAATTCCCAACCCCCCCCCCCCCCGCCGACAAATCACTGGCTGATACCTTGCACTCTACCCACATCCAATCTTTGTGCTTGCTCCTTAGAACGTCCTGGCACCCACCTGCACAAGCCCAGCTGCGGTGCCATGCATGCCACCTGCTATAAACCCCCTGATCCATCAAGAGTATGGTTCACAAAGTCCTCTCTTTGTCCCTGCAGGAGAATATAACCCATAATAAGTGGGAAAGGATCACGATGTGGGCGGGGGGGGGGTGGAGTACCAGTGTTCCGAGTCCTCACTACCTATGAGAAACGGGCCTTGGCAATTGTGGAGTAGTCCAAGGGAAGAACAGTCACTGACCACGAAGTTGACCGGCGCCGCAGAGGTGAGGATCCATTGCCCCTTCACCCATGTCTCGAATGAGTTGTTCATGTCAGATGATCCTTCCCTCACACTGACCACATATCTATTCTCTCGCAGGATCCCCATCTGATCGGGCCAGACCATCGGAGTCGTCCCTTCCTCGCCACCCAAGAGACCACCTCGCAGGAGAGCTCTGAGGAGACCCCCATCGAGCCATCACAGCTGTCACCCCCACCTTCCATCAGCGCAGAGACACGCACCTTGGTGGGCGACATTAGTACACAGGTGTCTGGGGCACAATCTGGAGGCTACCACACAATTGCTGATGCACATCAGGGGGAGGCAGGAGCATCCAAGGGAGTCAGCAGTCGGGAGTCTGCCGGATTCCAGGGCTCAGCTGGGTCCCAGTTAGATCCGAGCCTCTGGTCAAGGTTATCCCAGAGCCGATGCTGGTGCTAGGACACAGCCCTGGGATTCAGGAGGGGATGAAAGCGACATTCCCGCAAGTGCATGCCGAGATGATGTCAATAATGTGGAGCACCGGGGCCAGCACTGCTAGGCGACCACAGTAGAAAGCTTGCAGCACAACAAACGCATCTGGAGTGGTGGTGTCCAAGGCACGGCTCACTCTGTGATGACCATGGGTGAGGGTCTCGACGTCATCTCCCATTCATTGAGGGACATGTGCCAGACATAGATGGATATTGTTGAGGCACTCCAGAGCACGGCCCAGTCACTGAGGATCATCGCTCTGGGTGTCGATGCAATAATGCAGACAATGGAGAGCTGCGTTGAACATTGAGGGATTGGAACCCCTTCCTGTTGTCGCTCTTTTATCACAATCACAAGACGTGAACTTGGCTGGTCGATATGCTGTGATTGGTGAGGCAGAGGCCGGTCCCAAAAGAGGATGAATGCTGGTTGCGCAGTTCTTCTTATCCCCCGATCCTTTGCGCTCTTTTGAGCGGTCTCAACTCGGGATGCAATGGATCGATAGGGTTTTGATCACCCTAATCGATTCTGGCCAATTAGGGGCGGGTACCTCGATGGCTGGGCGGGTCGTAGCTGCTATTGTCCAAGGCACGTACGCACTTCCAAGTAAGGTAAATAGGCACCCCTGAGTCTGCTACTGCTGCTATGTTTCAATCTGTGTCCCATTGTCCTGGGAAATCGGTGATTGACCTTTAGCAGGTGTGAGTTTCTGTACAGGTCTCGTTTCCCTCTGCACAATACACAGGGACTGTGTATCCTGTCTGTGTCCTGACCTGACCACAATTCCCATTATCCTTTGCGGGCGGCCATTTTAGATGGCCACACTGTTCATGAAAGGCACTGGTGCATGCAAGGCGACACGCGAGCCATCAATTACCCCTGGATCTGGGGCATTCCGGCGATGGCTGAGAATCCTGCGGCCTGATGATCTTGGTGAGCCTTGTCCAGCTCAAAGTTGATATAGTGTGCTTCCCGGGTAGACAGGGCATCCATGTCCTCACAGACGCACTTGTGGGCTGTAGCTTAATATGCCACACAACTCCCCACTCGAGCCCTGGAATGAACCGGTGGCATAGATGTTCCGGGCTGCGGGGACCTTCACGGCCACCGGGAGCGGGTGTCCTCCTCCTCCTCGGAGTGCCAAATCTGTGAGGACGTGGCACAGGTGCCGCACTGTCTCTGTGTTGAGACCGAGTCTCCTGCGGCACACGCTGGCCGTCATCTTCCCGAAAGACCAACAATCCCTGTACACTTGAGGCCGTCTCTGGCGTCCTCCTCTTTGTTCCTCCTGGGTTCCTCCTCAGCCTGATGGGGTGGCTGGGTCTTCAGGGTGTGCAGCGCCCCCCCCCTGCACATGGGGTGCCACCTCCAGCCACGTCGACGCTGCTGCCTCCTCCGACATCCACTGCCTGGGCAGCCACCAGCTCCCCGAGGGCATTCTCTATGGGACCAACAATACCATCCTTTTTAGTCTCTGTTTGGTCAAGGAGATTGACACACAATCAGTTTGGGCTTCCGCCCTGAGACCCTCAAATCCCCCAAGTCTCCCCCACCCTGATGTGACCCGCCTGTTCTCAGAGTGTTCCCAGTGAGCCAGTTGTGCTGGGAAAGTTAATGCTGTACACTCACCCCCGGCAACAGCAAGAGCCCCTAGACCCCAGACCCCTGCCGGGAACATTAGGGAGACCGTTATCCAGTGCCCTCCCCTGATCCACACACTCACCCTTTAGTCACGAGGATATTCCCAGTGCTAACGAATGAACGGACATCGCGCAACAATCACCAGGCAGGAATGTTCCCTTCCAGTCGGGGAACACTTCAGCAGTCAAGGGCATTCAGCCTCTGATCTCCGGGTAAGCGTTCTCCAAGGCGGCCTTCAGGACGCACGTCAATGCAGAATCGCCGAGCAGAAAACTTATAGCCAAGTTCCGCACACATTGAGTGCGGCCTCAACCGGGACCTGGGATTCATGTCGCGTTACATTCATCCCCCACCATCTGGCCTGCGAAATCTTACCAACTGTCCTGGCTTGACACAATTCACACCTCTTTAACCTGGGGTTACCCCATCTCTGGATCTGTAAAGATTTAATCACCTGCTAATGCTCGCATTCCTAGCATTGTTTGGCATCTTTGAATTTGTCTATATATGTGTTTCTGGATCAGACCTCTTCATTCACCTGAGGAAGGAGCAGCGCTCTGAAAGCTAGTGACATCGAAACAAACCTGTGGAACTATTGAACAACAAGGAAATGCCATCGCTCTATATTGGTACCAATACAAAGCTCATTTTCACACAAACAAAAGCACACAGTAACATCCCTCGGAGATCCCTCAACCAAAATGACGGACAAGCCTGAGAATTTGTCTCTGTGGTAGTCGGTATTAGAGGTATCACGGTACGCTGTAATGCTGTAAGACCATTGGTGTAGGAGGTACTGTTTTCATTGGTTAAGCCTGCCTACTGGTTCCGCCCAGTAAGGCCCGTGTCTCCCCAGCAGCTGCCTTCTGTACCTGCGCTGCTGGGGGGAAACATCTAGTGTAATAAAGCCTTCAATTGTCTCCAATCTCGGTTCTGGAGTTATTGATCGAGCATCAGTCTCATGCCCAGAACGTTGTAGCAGAAATGATCTGTCCATCAATGCGTTACTTGCTATTCTCCGTCCGTGAGCCGCTGCTGTGCAGGCCCTCCCACACGGCCCAATCTCTTCGGAACCAAATGCTGGCATCCACGTATTGCAGGCAGCAGATGTAGCTGCTCCTATTATGGGTATTCACAATATTTAAAGATGGCTGGAAGGCCGCACAGGTTCCACTCTCCACCCCCGCCCCCGACGTGATTTCTTGCTGGGGAGCCGGTTAATTCCCGGGAGGCCGTTACATTCAACAGCAACCTCGCTCATGAGATTGAATTAATGCAAATTAGGGTTAATGATCAAGGGGGAAGGGATTGGAGGGGAGTGAGGCCTGGGCAGGGGCCTCCACACTGGCTCAAGCTGGCCAGTGAACGAGAGTGTGGTGGGGGGGGGGGGGGGGTCCGGGGGGGCCCTGCGGCCATCAGAGCCTGGTAGAACATGTTTTGATGGCCCTAGGAGGTGTGAAATGTTGGGGGAGGGGACCGATACTGGGTGAGGTACTTTCGAGAGGAAGTGGATGGGAGGAGGGGGGGGGGCTCGATGGTAACAATGGGACGGGGGCGGGACAAACCCAGTGGGCAGGGCCTGGAGTTATGAGGATGGTGGATAGGAGGGGAGTGGTGGGGGGGGGGGGGGGTTGAGAGACCCCCGCTTAGGATAGTTACGTGAAATGTGAGGGGTTTGTTGGAGGGAGGTTTTTCAGGGTCATT